>NC_090437.1:265473473-266819307 GCF_031143425.1 Pleurodeles waltl
GCCATCATCTCTATGTTGGTCATCTTTCCTAATGGGTCGTAAACTGTGACTTACTTCATTATTATCAATGAAGTAGGTTAATTTGTGACCCATTAGGGATCACTATTTAACATTTGTAAGTCTTCTTACCTTTGGAAATCACAATTCCTACTTTTTGTACCTATGGCTCTTAGTGACACCTTTACTGGTAAATAAAGTATATTAGTATGCCAATTCTTGGTGCTTTCAAATAAGGAACAGACAAGGTGAAAGTTGAAAGAATATAAAAACTTGGGCACCTCTGCGAAAATCAATCCACACAAAAATGGTTGTCAGGAACAGCTGCAAAAACATTAACAGAAAGCCTGAGAGAAAATAACTGTGCAGTTACACACATCAGGATAACCTATTCCTAATTTAATTTTAATAGGCAAATTTATTTGCTAAGGCAAACAATTCTTTCTATTATGATCCAATTAAGAAGACACAAACACCACAAAATACACTTTTTGAAACCATAAATGGATTCTAGAAACAGGTTACAACAAAGCTGAGTTTCCCATTGCAGGCACTACATTTTTTGTAAATAAAATGCTAGCAGTTCAGGAGGATATTGCATTAAAAGTAAGCAATCATAAAGATTATTGAGTTCATTAATCAGTACTACATATTTATAGGGCAAAGGCAGTTACAGCTGCAACATATGGAGTAGATATCTGGGGGCTATACAGATTCTTCTATACTCCAGAAAAAAAACAGGTTTTTGTGAGCAATATTGATGTTGGATCAGGGCGCGCCTTTAGCAGTGCTACATTCGGAACTGGGCATTTTACCTATTTCCGATATTATTACCTAAACACCAATAATTTATTGGGTTTGCCTTCAGAGAAAACAATTAGTAGGTATTTATGTGGATGCCACAAAGAAGGTAGCCCATTGCCCTGGTCGGTCTCGGATGCCTTGGTGAAACCATGCTTATTGCACTTTAAATCAGCTGAGACTCGATATCCTATCTGACGATTCCATGGTGAATAAATGAGAAAGGATAACTTAGATTAAGGAGGCTTATTTGCAATATAAAAATCAATTATATATGAGTCTAGCAAGAGTAGGACCCTGGTACATGGGTTTTTGAAGCACAAATTTGTTTTGGCCTTGAACCCTATCTGAATGGCATCTACTCCAAGGTACGGCATTCATTATATGTAATAAAAAATTGACAGAAAACAAAGAGAGCGGAGCCCCAACAGACGACTATAAAGACAAGCTGCCACTGTGTTCCTGCACTGAATTTGCCACTTCTGAAGCCACGAGTCGCAAAGGCAGTGCCAGGGGTCGCAAAGGCTAAGCGAGGGGTGCAGAGGCCACCCCTGGCAGCCCCTAAATGACGTCCATGGTAGCCCTACTGAACAGTTGCTACAGAAAAATGCCAAATATTTGCAAGTCACTGTTAGTTGCCCCAAAGAAACTCCAAATAGACCATAGAGCAGTGGATAACCATCTGATCTTGAAGCTACCCTGCATAGCAAAACGCATTAGGCCACTTCTAATAATGCATGGGGGTAAAACCTCTTGGTGCAGGTTAGTTTCTGCCCGAGCCAAGGAACAAAGTCACTTATGATGTAAATTCTAGATGATTTAAGGAAACGCCTATCACTTATCGTGGCCTAGACTACCAACTGATCTTGTGGGCTGTCTCATTGTCCGAAGTGTCTAAATGACCGCCTCTTAGCACGAAGAGATCATATTATGGTGTCTGAATAGATTTAGGAAAATCTGTAACATAACAAGAAGGAGGACTGGAGGTCACGACTTCGCATGATCTTTTAGTATTTTGTGTCACCATCACACACATTCTCTTCCTGATCAGCCTTCAATAGATTGATATCACGGATACATTCTGAAAATGAATTACATCCCTTTTCTTCAGGATGCTCACAAAATATCTGTTAGAAATGGGGTCTTTGGTTGGCAGTCAGGGTACCCCCTGTCCCAGCAAGGACCCTCACTCTAGTCAGGGTAAGTCACACACAATCCAAATTATCCTGTGCCCACCCTCTGGTAGCTTGGCACTGAGCAGTCAGGCTTAACTTAGAAGGCAATGTGTAAAGTATTTATGCAATAAATCATACAATAACACAATATAGCACCACAAAAATACACCACACAGTGTTTAGAAAAATATATAAATGTGTATTTGTAGGTCAAAACGATAAAAGATGCAATATGAAATTGTAGAGATATCACTGAAAAGTGATATGAAGTGTCTTAAGTCTTTAAAAAGCAAACAAAGTCTCTTTCAAGCACAAAGTACCTGGTTTGGAGTGGAAAATCTCCGCAAAGGGCTGCAGAGGAGGAGATGTGTGGAAAAATGGTGTGTGCGTCAGTTTCGTCCCTTCACACACGGACTTGCATCGTTATTTTTCACGCGGGGAAGGCGTGCATCGTTTTCCGGGAAAAATGGTGTGTGTGCCGGTTTCGCCCCTTCACACACGGACTTGCGTCATTATTTTTCACGCGGGGAAGACGTGTGTCGTTTTCCGGCACGTGGACCGGTCTCCTCTGTGGGTCGCGGGATTCCCAGATGTCCCGGGGTCTCTGCGTGGAATCCTGGGCTTGTTGTCCAGCTGCGCGTCGTTCCGGTGGGCTCTGCGTGGAATTTTCTTCCTCACGGCAGGCGTCGCGTCGATTTCCTCTCTGGAAGTCGGGCGGTGTTGTCCAGGTTCGAAGTCGAAGTTCCGGTCGCACCGCAGGTGTTGCGTCGATCTTTTCCTTGCGGGGTCGAGCGGCGTCTTTCCGGATCGGCGTGCCTTGAATTTTTCACCGTTTAGCAAGCTGTGCATCGAATTTTTCGGCGCACAAGGAGTCCAGTTGAAAAAGAGAAGTCTTTTTGGTCCTGAGACTTCAGGGAACAGGAGGCAAGCTCTATCCAAGCCCTTGGAGAGCACTTCTGCAGCAAGGCAAGAGTTCAGCAAGGCAGCCGGCCAACAGCAAGGCAGCAGTCCTTTGTAGAAAGCAGTCAGGTGAGTCCTTTGAGCAGCCAGGCAGTTCTTCTTGGCAGGATGCAGGTTTTGGTTCAGGTTTCTTCTCCAGCAAGTGTCTGAGGTGGTAGGGCAGAGGCCCTGCTTTATACTAAAATGTGCCTTTGAAGTGGGGGAGACTTCAAAGAGGGGCCTAGAAGTGCACCAGGTCCCCTTTCAGTTCAATCCTGTCTGCCAGGGTCCCAGTAGGGGGTGTGGCAGTCCTTTGTGTGAGGGAAGGCCCTCCACCCTCCCAGCCCAGGAAGACCCATTCAAAATGCAGATGTATGCAAGTGAGGCTGAGTACCCTGTGTTTGGGGTGTGTCTGAGTGAATGCTCAAGGAGCTGTCAACTAAACCTAGCCAGGCATGGATTGTAAGGCACAGAAAGATTCAAGTGCAGAGAAATGCTCACTTTCTAAAAGTGGCATTTCTAGAATAGTAATATTTAATCCAACTTCACCAGTCAGCAGAATTTTGTATTACTATTCTGGCCATACTAAATATGACCTTCCTACTCCTTTCAGATCAGCAGCTACCACTTCAACAATGTATGAGGGCAGCCCCAATGTTAGCCTATGAAGGGAGCAGGCCTCACAGTAGTGTAAAAACGAATTTAGGAGTTTTACACTACCAGGACATATAAACTACACAGGTACATGTCCTGCCTTTTACCCACACAGCACCCTGCTCTAGGGGTTACCTAGGGCACACATTAGGGGTGACTTATATGTAGAAAAAGGTAAAGGAGCTACTTAAGTGTGTGGCGCAACCAGTGCTGCAGGCCCACTAGTAGCATTTAATCTACAGGCCCTAGGCACATATAGTGCACTCTACTAGGGTCTTACAAGTAAATCAAATAGCCAATCATGGATAAACCAATCAACAGTACAATTTACACAGAGAGCATATGCACTTTAGCACTGGTTAGCAGTGGTAAAGTGCCCAGAGTTCAAAAGCCAACAACAACAGGTCAGAAAAAATAGGAGGAAGGAGGCAAAAAGTTTGGGGATGACCCTGTAAAATGCCAGATCCAACAATATCATTATGCTCTCAAATAAGAGAACGATGGGAACAGTGCCTTGAGGATTTCCTAAGGGCTAAATGCTTTCATCACTTTTTATATGTTTAAAAGCTCACAACTTCGGCATCACATTTTACAATTACAGTAATGCTATAAAATTACATTTTGAACTCTATTAATGAACAAAATGACAGGATTCATACATTGATTAGGAATGGTGGACTTCAGGATGAGTGAAAACGCCCATAGTATTAATCCACCAAGTCTAAAATCATTTAGTAGGGTCCATCCCTCCTCATTTGCCGGTCAGTCCCACTATGGATAATTTAGCAATATTCTTCTCCCAAAGTGTTAGAGTTGATGAAGAATTTGACAGATTATTTTAACTCTGCATAGTACCTGCAGTTTCAGGTTTTTTCATAAATGGAACCACTTAAAAAAGCATCTTTCCTTTTACATCATAACACAAGCTGAAAACACAATCAGTGCCTTGGTGGTTTCGCATTTGGACTACGCAAATGGTACTGACCCTTCCCTTTGTTGTTTGAGGTGTTATCATTATATTCCCCTCCTAAACCTTTGGATTTATGTGTCCCTTCTCGTGACAGTGTCTAATTTCAGGAAGAAGTCCTCAAGGCAGGGGGGTTTCCCGTACGTGGAAGCACCAGGTCAAAACACCCGACCACGATCTCTCTATGCAACCAGAGGGCATCTAGTTGTGGTCTCCATTAATCCTTTCTTTTCTTTCCTGATAACAAAACACATATAAGTATGCTTATTGATACAAAACATAAACACATGTAAGTATACCTATAGTCACAGAGCTACTGCGATCTTAAAACCATTTCAGAATTAATGAAACCTTTGTGAATCAAGTTGCACCCGGGAATTGAGAAGTATGTCAAAGTTAATTGTAAGTAGATATTAAAGTAAAACTTTGGAGTGAACTATCATTTGAAGTTTGAGAAAAACCTAAGAAATGATTTCTCCAAAAAATTGACATTTTTATGTTAATGAAGAAGCAGTGTAAAGTCTTTGTAAACTTACAACAGGGACTGAATGTGGGAGTAGCCCTCTCACTGAGCGCTAGGAAAATAGACATTTATGACCAAGACGTATTGACATAAGACACGTGTGTGTAGAGCACTGCCTGGATAAAAAAAAACCTCCGCACTTTCCAATGTAACATCACCCCATGAGAGTTCAGGTAAGTTGCTAATAGAAAGATAACATTGACGAGATAATCAGGTGTCTTTACATCGGTATCGATTGCCACAGGGTCATTCACCTAGAATGAGTACCTGTTTCCCTGCCTTTGCTGCAAAAGAGGTAGACTTTGATTCGTGTTTGAATCACTTTTAGAATAAACCTATTAGGAGGATACTACAAATTAGCCGGTAGAAAGTCAATAGTGTCCCTTCTTAACTCAAGCTTGGAAACAGCAACAAATACATATTCCTCGGCTTTACTAATAGGTCCAATCTCAGCAGATTTTGGGCCAGATTTAATATAAAATGACGATGCATAGCACTGTGCCAAATTTGGCAGCGTTGTGCACCATCATTTTCAAAATGCATGGATGCACCATATTTACTAGAATATGGTGCACCCCTGTGTTTCCCCCTCCACCGGTGCTAAATTTGCTGCTGTGCACCAACGCAGCCACCCTTAGTGGCTATCCATAGTGCA
The DNA here is from genome assembly GCF_031143425.1 of Pleurodeles waltl. Taxonomy (NCBI): domain Eukaryota; kingdom Metazoa; phylum Chordata; class Amphibia; order Caudata; family Salamandridae; genus Pleurodeles; species Pleurodeles waltl. The sequence continues at coordinate 265,479,185 of NC_090437.1, forward strand.
AGGATAGCTGCGTTGAGGTGGAGATTGTTTTTGTGCAGGAAGGAACACCTTCCTACACAAAAACAATCGTAAATGGTTGCCTCCCCATAAACTGCAGGGGCCGCAGAGGCTTGTGTTAGGCGCCTGAGGTTAAGGAATACTTTTAGTTTCCAGGTGCAGCATGCCAAGTTCAGCTTTCCATGCAATTCATATGCAATATTCCCTCCAGAGCCTATTCTTTGCTTTACCAGTGTAAAGGATACCCTTCTACTATTCTAAGGATCTACTATCTTCAGTAACCTCAGTGAACAGTGGTACGTTGATTGCTCATAGTCTCTTAGGTCCATGCCTTCTGTAAAATGTTCTTGTCCATTTCTACCCGCGCAATGCTTAATTTGAGCTGGTGGCTGCAGGTGGGGCCCATCAGCACTCATTTTCAGGGATGACACTCATTTTTCCACATAAGACTTTGCCCCAGAGCAAGAGAGAGAAAAAATCAAAAAGTAGAAAGAATGAGGAAGTAAAAGACAGAAAAAGTGTGACAAATGGCGAAAGCAGGGAAGTAAAATAGGCTGAGAAACTGACATCGTCGGGGGAGCAGTGTACAGTGGTGGATGAAAGAGGCCTGAGGTGGAATCAAGACTATGTAGCCTTGGTGGGTTTCTGAGAGATCTTTGGGCACCCGGGACTTATTATTTTACATGGTAAGCCCTATGCCTAGATACTCAACCCAAATTCTCTTCCTGTGCAATATTATGATTTTTATCTGACATCTTATAGTCACTTTACAGAAATTCTCAACTAGTAGATATTTATGAAAACTTGGAATATGTCCTAATAACAGCAGCAACTATAGTATGGTGGCTACACCAGGATTGTGCTCCAGAGATGTATACAATTTATGAGGAGAAATGACCTGCCTTTTAAGTTTAGGATGCTCACCTTCTATTGCCAAAAGCCAATTTATCTGTCTGTACCCTGGAAGCACTGGGTAGGAAATATTCCTATGCACAGTTGTAAAAGTATAATTTTTGGTAACTCTGAAACATTCCTTGAGATACACCTGGAATGCTTCAGCAGTGACAGTTTTCCAGGTATGGTACTGGGAATGTCATGTGACATCTGATATTACCTCAATGTTGAGTTACATACACGGTTCAACTATACATTGAGAAATGGCATCCCACTGTGGAAATGCATATGCATGGAGAAGCTCCTTTGTCTACACTCAAATGAAGTCTAGGGATGTTCTTATACCCTTTCCACACTATAAGGTGAGTTACTCTTGGACATTGCTGGAGTAAGTCTCTCACTACTGGCAGAGGGGGAAAAGGTGGAGAGATGTTTGTGAATAGCAGCACAACCTAAGGGTGAAGGTGTTTGCAAACTTTCAAGCCCCACTCCCACATTTTACTCCTAGAGTAAAGTTTGCTAAAATGCAATTGTTTATTGGCCTGGAACAGTATTATGCAGTAGTAATAACATTTATGTCACCATGTATCCTTCTGAGAACACCTGAGAGGTGTAAATAGTACTATTTTGGCCAAACACATACATTTAGGCTATGTGAATCAGGTCCACTGTCATCCAGCGTCACATGTTGCATTCCTCCATACCAGCTATGGCCTTCAAATTAGCCACCTACTAATAGAAAGTAAGGAGTATTTGGCAACCCAACCTGTAATCAGGATGAAGTTAACAGGCCTGATTAGGTGTTGGTTTTGGTGATCACAATGCAGATATTGAAAAATAGTTTCAGCCAGAAGCAAACACACACACACAAACACCCTCATAGACTCACACTTACATAGAGGCACCAGCAAAGTTACCTGCACTGAAATACTACACTGCAAGGGTTCTTCCGGTATTTAAAATGCAGTGCACCATGACATATGTTAGGGGCAATAGCGTAATTTTTTTACTGCTATACTGGATTAGTGTAAAAAAATGACGCTCATCCAGTATCGTGTTGAAATCAATGGGAGCCTCATTTTAAAGCCTGCTTTAAGCAGGCATTAAAAATGATGGTAGAAATGGAGAATTGGAATCTTGTAGATTCCATTGCGCCATTTTTAGCAACCGTCTTATGAGGGAACGCCCCCTTTGTATACATCATACATATATTATGCATGATGTGGCACAAAGGATTTACAAGGTGGTGAAACCTAAATATGGCGCTAGGGTAGTGGCCCGTTAGCGTCACATTTGGGGCAAAAAGTTTGCCTCAAATGTGGCACTAAGGGGCACAAGGGCCCTGTAAATCTGGTCCCTAATTGCTAACTCAGAGATTCTGTGGAAGATCTTCGCTTTAACACAAATTAGTAGAGTTTAAGGTATTGGGGATGTGAATGTATATTAAAGACAGAGTTGAGGCGTTAGGGCATGGCTGGCAGCTGGTGATGTAGGGCGCAGAACCTCGGAGCTCTGGGGTACCGGCCCTCGCCTGAACCATCCTGCCATAGTGTGGTCCTCCTTGGGGTCACTGCCCAGCACAGAAGGGTGGTGAGGTCCCTGACAGCGGAAAACTGCAAGGAGGCACACCATCGCGGGGCCCAGAAGGACAGTGAGCAGCAGCGGCGGACCACCGAGAAGAAATCCAAAATGGTGTCTTCCGTGGCTGCGAAGGGCTGACGGAGAGAGCCGGAGGTCCCCATCCTAAGTGCGGAGGCCTGAGACCACGGCCTGTGAACTGCGAACTGAGTCCTGTCCCCCCTGTGAGGAGGGGGGCCTAGCCAGATGGAGAGCAGCGGCAGTCGGCCATGAAGAATCCTAAACTGGTGGCCGTCGTGGTTGATAATGGCTGACAGAGTGCGCCGGTGGTGCCCGCTTTGAGCGCTGGTGCCCACAGCCGGGGCCTAGGGACTGTGCTGGGATTCCTGTCCCCCCCTAGTGAAGGAGAGTGGACGCGGCCCTCAGGGAGAGGGGGCCGCGACATTGGAGTTGCTGGGTGGGCCCACACTGCTCAGGCTGCGGCGCCGTTCCCCCTGTCCCCCTTCCCTCTCGCCCATTGTGTGAGGGGACAGCAGGGTCTGGAGAAGTGATATGTAGGTGGAATGAGCCAGGCACCCCGCTGAGGGAAGAGGCATAGCAGGGGGCCCCATGGTCTGATGGAGGGGAGCCCCGAGAGCCTCTCCCCCACCCCTCGCCACGCGACCCAGATGGAGGCTGGTCCTGAGGACCCACTGAGAGGACAGAGCACAGATAAGACAGCCAAGGAGGACTGGACAACCAATGGGCCCTGAATCTACCTTGGATACTGCCTTTGACGCTGGGCCCAGACACATTCTGGAGAGCCGCCCTACCCGCACAGCTTGATAGACAAGGCAAAAGCTGGAACGTCTATGTGGCTAATCACGACAGAGAGGAGAACGCATCCATAAAGCAACGAGTAGCAACTGCGCGGTGCTTGCAGGCTGCCTACGGCCCTTGGTAGAGGCCGACTGGTGAGTATAGTTGTATACCCTGTTGTACGCTAGTCAGCCACTGCTGAGCTTTATAACTATGGGAAAAGCTAATAAAAAGCAAGGCGGGATGGAGGAGGATCGAATGAGTGGCTACCAGAAGTCTGAAATGGAGGTACAAGGGGCCCACCTGCACATGGAAAGCATACTCCCTACTCCCACACTTCAAGATGTGATGCAAGTAATCGCGGCATCCAGGGAAGCTCTAGAGCAGAAGATAGATGCCCTTAGCACAGACTTGGGTCTGTTCCAGGATGATCATAGATGCCTGGCGGAACGGATGACTGTGACAGAGGGGGAACTGTCAGAGACAACTCCGGCGGTAACAGAGGCCAACAGCAGGCTAGCTGAGGTGGAGCAGTGGTTGAAGGCCCTAGAAACCAGAGCAGAAAATGCTGAAAATAGAGCCCGCCGCAACAACATTTGAATAGTGGGCCTGCTGGAGAAAATTGAGAAGACTGAACATGTGGGGTATCTGGCGAAGGGGATTGCCCAAGAACTGATCCCGGAGGGGCTCTCCCCATTCTTTGCCTTTGAAAGAGTGCACCGGGAGCCGGCCCGAGCTCCCCCTCTAGGGGGTGCCGCCACGCCCAGTCGTGGCAAAACTGCTACACTTTCAATTTTGTGATCTTATACTACGGCGAGCTCGCCAAATCGACAACTTGTTGATTGAAAACCATAACATGCTAATATTCCCTGACTTTTCAAAGGCAGTGGCGAGACAACGGGCAGCCTTGAGCACAGTGAAAAAAAAGTTGTGTGACTTGGCAGTGGAGTATTCAATGTAGTACCCTGCCCAGTAGGGGTTCAGTTCTTCCACACTCCCCAGGAGGCTTGTTCATGGGCAGAATGCCAGCCTGGCCTTGGGCCCTGGAGGGGACCGGCGGGCTGGAGAGTGGAGGTGCCGTGCGCGGTCCCAGGAGGGAGGGCACCGTCAGCGGCTAGCTCCCCCACAGCGGAAGAGGTCCAATGAGGAAAACTGAGGGCGGTTGAAGAGGTAGCCTCCGTGAGTGGAAAGACCCCCAGGGATCGTGTGCGGCCGCCGCCTGCCGCCAACATCAGCTCGGACTCAGACACTGACTCGAACATTTCGCTATACTCTGAGGGCTTACCGGTAGTGACTCCCCGCTCAGCTGATGATCTGATCTGACCTAGAATATGTTGTTTTTGAGAACAGCCCTATGTGGCCAGCTGGGGAGCCATACACGCAATTGGTGTTCCCTGGCGGAACCGAGCATGTCCTTTTTTCTTTCTACTGCCTCATACGTGTCCCCATGGTAAGGGGCTATCCGATGATTTGAGTAAGAACTGTTTGAAGCCGGGTGGAGGTCGACTGCTGCCTGGATACCCCCTGAAAAGGCATTTACTGTGATTGAACTGTTGTTTCCTCTGCTGTTTGGATATGGGGCCTGTTTCTTCCTGTCCTGGGGAGTGGGAGTTGGGTTGTTACCTGTTTAGATTCTTTTAGGGTTCAAAGGGATTTATCACTGGTATGGCATCGTTCAACTACATTTGTTGGGCTGAGGGGTGTGGCTATAAGTGAACTCTTGTGTCCTGCGGCGGTCGGTGTCCTCTTCCCAATCCAAATGACTTGTCCCCCATTGTGTGTATAAACACAACTACAATATAATCTCCTGGAATGTCAGGGGCATTCATTCACTAGCCAAGAGATGCAAGGTCTTCACATACCTACAGAGACAGGGAGTGGACATTGCCTTCCTGCAGAAAACCCACATGACTGCCAAAGAGGGTAAGGCCTTACGGAAAAGATGGAAGGGACAGTTATATTACACTATGTTCTCAGCTTATGCAGGAGGTGTCCTCATTTGGATCAGGGCAAGTCTACCCTTTTCCCTAGTGCATGCAGAAGTGGATCCTGAGGGAAGGTATGTCGCAGCGATGGAAACGGTAGACAGGCAGGACGTCTCCCTGATTAACATTTATAGCCCCAATATTCACCAAACACTCTTTTTTGAACAATTGACAGTGCGCCTGCTGCACGTATTCATGAGTAGGGTAATTTTAGGGGGCGATTTTCTTTCCTTTCTGGACTCGGTTGTGCGTAGGGTCACAAAGGCGTTGCTAGAATTGCAGGAACACTGGGGGCTCCAGGACAGTTGGTGTCTACTTCACCCCCTGGAAAGGGACTATTCCTTTTTCTTGAGCATCCAAGAGCTGCACATCAAAGTAACAAGGGCGAAGTACCTTGCTCGCACACTGTCTGACCATAATCCTATGTTGCATAGGCTATCCTGGGGAAAACCACCTGTGCCAATTCCAAGCTGGCGGCTCAATCCGGAGATGCTGGAAGAGTCCCGCTTTTCGGGAAAAGACACAGCAGCAAATGAGGGCACGGCCTCAAATTCTCAAATAGAATGGGAAACGTTCAAAGTGGTGACTAGAGGGCACTGTATTTCTGAGAGAGTTGGGGTTCACTCCACCTTGCTCAAGGATATCAAAGATGCAAAAGCCCAACTGTGCTCTTTAGAATTAGATAGACCGGGCCACTCAGACATTGAACCCCGACTGCAGGAGGTCAGGGCACGAGTAGCGGAAAACACAGACCAGCTATGCTCGTTTGACTATAAGGCTTACATGGCAAGACAACATAGTGAAGGGGACCGAGCAGGGAGGGTTTTGGCTTTTCTTGCGAACCCAGAGTGGAGGGGAGCTCCAATAGTACAAATAAACTCGGACACTGGGTCCCAGCTGGAAACCCAAGACGAAATAAATGCCTACTTCTTTGCCTTTTACCGTATCTTATACAGTAGTATACTCTTAGCTGACCCCAATTAGTGACTTAGCATTCTACAAGACGTCACAACCCCGCACTTGAGCCAGGACCAGGAAGTAACTCTGGGGGGGACATCACAGTACCCGAAGTACTAGAGGCCAATAAAAGAATGGCTTGAGGTAAAGTTCCAGGGTCAGATGACCTACCAATCGAATTTTCAGTACCTACTCGACAGAGCTGGCCCCAAGACTTTTGAAAATGTTTAACAAGGCGTTTGCACTAGGTCTCCTCCCACCGCTTGTAGAGAGGCAATTATTATTCCTTTGCTCAAACCTGGCAAAGAGGCATCAGACGTCGGAGCATACAGACCGCTTTCCATGTTGAATGTAGACTATAAGATCCTGAGTGGAATTCTAGCCTCCCGGCTTCTCCCCTTTATGCCCAAGCTCATTCACCCCGATCAATCGGGGTTCATTCCCAAACTCTGCACGGCGACTAATATCAGACATCTTATGTCCATAGTAAAAGATACCTACTATGACCGAGCCAATGCTGCTATATTATCTGTAGATATTGAAAAGGCATTTAATAGCCTTGAATGGGCATACCTCTACGAAGTCATGACCCCTATTGGGCTTGGACAGAGGTTCGTATCTTGGACGAAGCTCCTATATGCTAACCTCACAGCCAGAGTGAAGATGGGAAAGACCATATTAGAGGGCTTTTGGGTGGAGGGGGGTACGTGGCAGGGATGTCTTTTATCCCCCTTACTGTTTGCCATCACCATGGAGCCCCGGGTGACCCTAGCCTGGACCAGAGCTCACTTTGAGGGACTCCTGGTGGGGGGAGCTGTGCAGCGCATTGCATTGTACGCTGACGACCTGTTATTAATTTTGCGAGATGCGGGACGTGACCTGCAGGGAGCTCAAGCCTTGCTGAACTGCTTTGCAGCGATCTCAGAACTTAAATTGAATGGGTCCAAAACAAAATTGTTCTTTCTTGAGGAACATGAGACCCCGGTACACTTGCCCAGGTAATTGGAGGTGGAACCCACTGTCGAAGTAAGCCTCAGCAAGGCCTACTAGTGCAAGGGGTTCGCCCTTCTCTGCACAAAGTCCTCAGACCATATAGGAAGAAGTTGGCAAATAAACTGAAATAAAAGACAAAGTTTATTAAACCTCATGAGGTGGTACTACAGTTCAAACAGCACCCTTCGGTAATGTTTGAAGTAGCACACTGAGCACAGTCCTTTTATACCCACGCAGGGGCTAAAAGAAGGTGGTACCATTATAGAAGCAAGACTTACATACATATAAGGTCATATGGAAATGCACAGTCGACAGGTAGGAGGGGCTAACAGTTTTCAAGGACTAGTTGACACATTACTGTCTGTTACTGATTACTAACAGCTGCAGATCTTACTGGGCATGTGCGAAAGTGGGAGATGCTAAATATAACTTGTCATTAGACAGATTTTCAAGAGTAGTTAACAGAAAGGTAGGACAGAGCACATGGCAGAGAAAATGGCTGCCATGAATACAAAATGGATTCCGCGAAATGTTCACAATAGTTGCTAAATACAAGATGTCTTCTGCTAACGCTTAATCTAATCGCTATTAAATTATAACACCGATGCTTACCGTTCTTGGGGGTTAGGGTATATTGATCTGTTCAGGAGACATTTGAGGGAAACTACGGGCTGGGCATTCTCATCTTGAAAGCATCTTTTTCCTTCTGGCAGACACTGCCCATATCAATGATGGGCAGAATTGCCCTTCTGGAAATGGTTGCACTGCTGCGGCTATTGTACCTCTTTGTAACGTTCCTGTTGTAGGTGTCCCAATCCTATTTCAAAGAATTACTCTCACTTGGGGGCGTATTTATAGGCCCCCAGCACCATATTGCGCCACATTAACGTCATTTATTTTTATGTTAATGTGGCCCAACAAGGCCAAAATCTCTCTGCCATATTTTCAGAGTGGCCCAGTGCATGCATTGGGCCACTCTGTAACCCTTTGCGCTACGTTATGCCTGCACCAGGCATAATGTATGCAAAGGGGGTGTTCCTCCTTTAGGTGAGCCGGAAAAATAGCGTAAGGAAATCTATGAGATTTCCTTATGCCATTTTTTACGGCACTTTTAACGCCTGCTCAAAAGCAGGTGTTAAAAGGGGCCTTATATTCTTTATAATGAGGCCCTATGTACTCTGCAGGAGTAGTGATAATATTTTGGCACTACTCCTGCAGAGTACATCAATAGTGTCATGAAGGATGACGCTATTGCCCCCTACCCTGCGCCACTGTGCGCTGTATTTTAAATACAGCGCACACATTGTAGTGGTAGGGTGGTACTGAGGGGTGCAGGGAAAGTGGCGCTGCACTCAGAGCAGTGCCACTTTCCATAAATCTGCTCCTTAGTACGGCATTTATATGGGGCAGAGGGTGACCTCGAGTGGCATGGGCTGCACTCCGAGGTCCGGTTCGACGGGGAGGGCTAGCTGCTCCAGACTTCGAGTTGTACTACTTGGTGGTGCAGCTCCAGTGCTTGCTAGATGGTTGATGCATAGGAGACAGCAGGAGGAGCACATTGATGGGTTTGTCCCCACATACAGGGCACTCTTTGGTTTGATCCTGAGAGTTGAGACCCCCGCTGGGCAGAGCCTACAGTCATTTACGACCATGCGAAAATGCTGGCGAGCAGTCATGAAAAAATCAGGTATTCAATGGCCCTATTCCCCAGAGCTCCCACTCTTGGTCTTGCCACTATTGGGGGGGGTGGAATTGGCATGGTCTGGGGACGTCGACTGCAGCTGGAGTCCTTAAGTTGGGTGACCTGTTCCGAGATGGGATACTAACTCCCTTTGAGATGTTCAGTGCAGAATTTAGTCTTCCGGGTGGGCAATTCCTGAACCCGGGGCAGCTCTGACAATCATAACCAGGCATTGGGGAATGGGAGACACCGAACCTCGAACTCATGCATGGTGCTCTTACGTCCTGCCGCCAGCTGAGACGGTGAAGGCAGTTACCTGTCTATACCAACACTTACAAGCTGAGATTCTCGGTCCCCACTAAACACTACGCAGTAAATGAGAGGCAGATTTGGGGACCGCCATATCGGAAGCGGCATGGGAGGAAATATTGTGCAGGATGCCCAGAACCTCCAGAAATGCCAGGTTTTGGCTCATCAATTTTGATATCCTTCACAGAACATATTTGCATCCAGAAAGGCTTAACAGATACTTCCACACGCAGGGAGTGGCCTGCTACCATTGTGGAAAGGTGGGGGCATCCTTCATACACATGATGTGGTAATGTCCTACTCTTAATCAATATTGGACAAAGGTCACACAGTGCCTTGCCGATATTATCGAAAAACCTATCTCACTTGAACCCGCTCACTGCTTGCTGCACTGGTATCCACACACTACCAAGAACAAAATTACTAGTAGATTCCAGGACCTGGGCTTGGTACTAGCTAAGAGGGAAATCACAAGGAAATGGAAACACCCTACATGCCCTTCCTTTCAATGCTGGATAAAGAAGCTGGAGAAGTGGGCAGAATGCGAAGAGACACTTCTGCGAAGAGAGGCACATAAGGGAATAGGCACACTAGATGGCGTGCGAGCTTGGGAATCACTAGTCCTGGCACTGAAAGGCACCACAGAAGATTAAGTTTGAGCTGAAAGGCCTATGGGACCCGACTTGAGGCCCACTGAAAGAACATGCAGCGGACTCGCGTCAGCTGTGCTGCTCACCCACATGGGTATATAAGGTACACCAATACCACACCACACCAGCAGGGGCAGGGGGGGAGGGAAAAAAGGGCAAGTTGTTCAGCCCCCAGCAGTGATTAATTCTGGATGGAAGGTACCAGCATGGCATGCTGATATAATGGATGAACTGTGGACTCACTGTTGTGAGCCTGTGCTACACTAGCTGGATGTGGATACTCATTTCTTGTATTGGGGATAGGGTGCACCTTGTTGTAAGTTTGCACGATGTTTAGCAAAATCTAATAAACTTTTTTGGAGAAAAAAAAAGACAGAGTTGAGGCCTCTACACCTGCAAAATGCCCACCACAGAGCTACTGCTTTTAGGGACCACTACCACTGGGCATTTCCAGGGACTTAGCAAGAACTAAATCACCCTACTGCTCCCTTTAGCTACTTGGATCTCATTTTGCCCCACTGTATGTATGGTGTTCTGTTGTTTTTGTAATTAAAAGGCAGGGGATCTTATGCATGCTGTGACACAGTGCACATCGTTCACGCACTAATTTGTCAGACTAAGGGTCATTGGGAAAAACAGGACCATAGTGGAAGTGTTTACTAACAATCTATCTGATGCGCTAACGTAATCTCAGCAAGATGGTATATTTTTCTGTCCCACGGAGCGAGCTGTGAATGGTAGTCAACTTTCTTCATCTCATCATGAGTTGCTAAAAAGGATATTAGTCATACAGTCCATATGGCTGTAGTAGGCATTCTACCTGCCAACATGAAAAATTATGTGAGGAAGTTTAGAAGTCAAAGTACGGGTTTTCTTCATCATCTTGGAAACTCCAGACCACTAAGCAGAGAAGATTTAGACCAGTGATACCCAGAGTACAGCCCGGGGGCCGCATGCGGCCCTCCTGACATTTACATGCTGCCCCAGGTCATCAGCAGCATTGTGCTGTGCTACTGTTTATTTGACTTGGCACTAGCACTAAAAATTGTTAAATAAACGGGCAAGTATTTATTTGGAGGCTAATTGAAAAGGGAGTAACTAGAGTGTCCTGGAACGCAACTTTAGAAACACCTTCATTATCAAAGACATCTTGCAGCAAAAATATAAAAGTATGATCTGTTTGAAATTCAAAAAGTGCATTTCATGAATCTGCAGAACCATTTCACCTTAGTACACACAATTATTTCAGTGCATTGAGAAGTATTTTTAAAGTGATATTTTTCAAACATAAATTTACAAATTTTCATCCCACTCCATCCCCCACACCCTGAGAACAATGTGAACTGTGAGCTAAGAGGCAAGTCAGTTGTTATGTGAACTCTTTGGGAGGGCTGGGTTTCTATTATACATGAACAATATTATAGTTTCTTAAATCAGACACAGAAGGTTTTATACAACATACATCCTGGAGACTTATTTCAAGGTTCTTATATGTGACGATGAAGAAAAAGGAGGTAAAGTGAAATAAAACATTTGCATAGGATCACACAATTTGGTTAAGTGGAGAAGCCTGGATTTATACCCAAGTTTCTGGTTTCACAATGCACAGTTCAGACACTAGAAGTATATGCTTCATTTACCCTACAACCACTTTACCACTGCCCCTCCCCACCCCTCCGACCGCCACCCTGCTGTCATCAATGCGGCCCTTGGTCACATCACAGACCAAACAGTGCGGCCCCTGGGAAAATTATTGTGAGTACCCGTGATTTAGACTATCGAGGCTACACAACACAAACCTCTTTGGCAGGGTTTCATTAAATCAGGACGCCCTTCTGGTCATACCATTTCTTGGCAATTTCGTGATATACTTCCAAATCCTTGGATATGTTATTTTTATGTTTATTTTTTTGTTTAAGGTGATGTGTGTATTCAGTAATCTGTAATCTGAATCTGGAACCAGGCTTTATTAGACATGAGGTGTAACACATAGTTCATTTTATCAAGGGAGATTTTCAACATTATCTTTTCATGCTTCCTTTATGAAACTTAGGGTCTCATTCACAAGCACCTTGCACTGCTGCTGCGTCATTTTCTTTATGCAGAGGCATCAGTTAAACAATGCAACTCCAGCAATGCGTCACTTTAGCGCCAACAGATGTGTCAGAATTTCTGATGCATCTGTGAAAACCATTGAGATCGGTATTGTAAATACGGCGCATCTATGGTGTCGTTAGGATATGTGCAGCAGGCTCAGGAAATCTGGCACAATGATGATGATGTGTCAGTTTCTTGTAAATGAGGCCCCTGACATAGCGTTAAATCAAATTTTCAGACATATTGAACCCTACCCCACTCAGATACAGATGAAAAGAAGGCATGTTAGGAGTTTACCCTACTTCTTTAATAATGCCATGTCTAGGCAATAATCCCACACAAGTAACTATGCCCCTAGATACCACAAATGTTTCACAGGCCCTGTGATGTCTATAGTAGAATTAATTTTGCATTGAAAATGTACATCAAATTCACTCAGTCATTAACCTAAGTTTGTATCCATGTAAGATTATGTTAATGCGTACTCTTTACGTAAAAAAGTGAATTTAACTTCCAGGGGTCCTGCAAAATCTGCACAATCCTGAGGAATAAGTGCTAGATCCGCAGACAAACATGACTATTATATATACAACCTCATTACTGATAATAAACGTAATCATCTATTCATCACATACCAGATATATAAACCAATAAAAAAATTATCTGCTTCATCATAGTGCCCCCCACAAAACCGCACAGCAACATGTTGCAAAGGCAAATCCGTCCTCGTACAACTAAACATCATCTCCATCACGGATGCAAGACAAATTTGCTCCTTCATTTGGTCCTCAATAGAGACCCTTGCTCTCCAGTGATTGGTTTATTCAAGAGCTCTGTTCAAGTAGGTAAAACAAGCAGAAGCCCATATCACTCCCTGATCACCCCTTCTCAAGAAAACCTCACTGGAAAATACTGACCTCAAGGATAACCACCCCACTGAACAGTTCCCACTTAACCAGATATATTGGAAATGGAAGGTACTGCTTAACTCTAGGCATGCACTGAATGTCACAAAATCCTAGTCACAAACAACTTCACCTTCCACCCTAATAATTGAACTGGGCCTTGCCAAGGTCAAGAACGACCTACTAGTGATGTCACTCATTCACTCTGTCAGCACACTAATTCTGCTAGATCTCTCAGTCACCTTTGGAATAGTAGTCCCAAACGCCCCCGCTTCCTTCAAAGGTGGCATCTATCTCTCACTCTTTGAAGTGGCAGAAGCCCTTCCTGTCTGTCAGAAGCCAAATGGTAACTTTCCGTGACCTGTACTCTCCTCTCAGCACTGTCACATACAGAATCCATACAAATTCCCCTTTCAACATTTATTTGAAATGCTCTTCTCACACCACTTTCACTTTCACTCTATGGCCTGTAGCAAAGAATTATACCTTCTTGCCATGGAGAACAAGTTTGAATTGTCATTAGTGTCCTAGGGCTCTGAAGAATATATTTCTGAATCAGACAACACATCTTAAATATTGATCATTTTAAAACTGAGAAACTAGACCTAGGGCTACTGGACAACCTCAAAACAAAAGTCTGCACCAAAGTCAAATTGAGGAACTTAGGGCCTCATTTAAGGTTTCATGGTCTTTACTCTGTCCGTCAGGGTGGCGGCGGACAATACACTTACCACCCTTAAAGACAGAACACCACAATATTTAGAGATTACTGCCAGCCCAGTAGTGATTTCTTTACTTTCAGAAGCGCTGCCATCACAGCAGTTCCTCTGAAGTTTTCAAAAGTTTGATGGGCGGCTACCCTCGGTTTTGATGGCCTTCCACCGAACGTTTTGTTGCTCAAATACAAACTCTCAAAGCGAGAGTTTGTTTTTCAAAAACAAATAACTAAGGACCCCCGACTCAGGGAGTCTTTTTGCCAGGGTGACGGGGTTATTATTTGTATTTTTATGTTTCCTGCTGTCAGGTTTTCCCTGGCAGTGACAGACAGATAAAAAGGGCATTAATTCCATCAGGCTGTCAGAGTAAGTTTTCTGTCAATGGAGCGATCAGGGGGTCTGCTGATGGAAAGCTGACAATACACAGACTCTAAACTGGGCGGGCTAACTCAGGATTTGATGCCCAGGGTCACATCTCCAAGGATCATATGAAAGTTCAGACACGGTACCCATGTGCTCATTCAAACGTTCGCCTTTTCTGTTTTTCAAGCCAATTTCAGTCATTTTCATACCTGTCAGGGAAATGCACTGAGGTAGTGCTCAGTAATCGCACCCACTTTTACCCCCCCCCCTTAAAAGTAAAAGGCCATTTATAATGAGACCCTGAGGGGCAGATTTAAAAGCCACTGCTGCCTCCTTGCGCCACATTAGCACCATTTATTTTTACGCTAATGTGGCACAACGAGGCGAAAATCGCCATGCCAAATTTACAAAGTGGCGCAATACATGCATTGCACCACTTTGTAACCCTTTGCGCTACAATTTGCTTGCGCCAGCCATAAGGCATGCAGTGCTCACTGAACATGTAATACTTGGTTTATTTGTTGGGGGAGTTAACTTTATAAAATATACCAGAAGCATGGTGGTACTGCAGCAGAGAAATGCTCGCTAGCATTGACAGAGTATTGGAAAACCATTGAAAAGCATTACTTACGCATTTGGATTTTGAAGCCTATAAAAACAGACAAGTGAACAAAACAGGCACAGTAAATGAGAGTAAAACCAAATGTAACAATAGGAGCACAGAACTGTGCAGAGGAGAGAGGCTGTACGGAGAGCATCTCAAGTATGGACAGTCCGAATCCTAGTGTGAACGCGTTTGGCCTTACTTGGTTTCTTGTTTTTAATTTATAATGGGAAGCGTTCGAGGTTCGCATGGACCTTTTGACTGCGTTCAAGAAGTTCACACCCTAAGCCCAATACATCATAATTATCATCAAACAAACAGTAAAACCCTTTAGAGTAGGTAACATATCACACACCATGACCCATTTGTTCATAAATAACCACACCTTTAGTATAAGTTAGAAAATGTATTTCCCTAGATTAACAATGCTAATATCACTTAAATGGGTCACAAAACCACATGGTATACATATAAAACAACACTAGTTGACCAAATCTTCTGAAGAATCTCAATTTGATTAAAGCAATAATAACTAATCCCTCAAAACCCAAAGTACAAATCAACAATAAAAGTAACTACGCAACGGAAATAACATACATGTGAATTTCAGCAACTGCGGGACATCAATAGCCGATTAGTTTGATGGAAGAAACCTCACTATCCTCAGACTAGAAATAACATGTTTGGGCTTCATGCAAATCGTTTTAGTCAATATAAATTTGGAAAACATCTAAGTATGACACTATAAAAGCAGCAGTTGGTACCTAGAAAACAAAAGACAAATTTGCAGCAGGAAACATTAGCATTTGTTATACCTCTGCTTAAGGATCAGCAAGCTGCAATTATCTTCGTCAGTCGGACATCAGTTTGATCAGCAACAGGACAGTGAAAGGAATATGGTTCAGATTCGGGGACTCTAAGCTCTCCGAGCCATTAGAAAGCATAAGGAATCAGCATTCAACAACAAAAGTTTAAGTAAATAAGATTAAAGATCAAAATTCTCTAAGTAAGAGGATCAAAGATAAGTACACCTCATCACTAGAGTAGGTAATCAAGAAAAATGGGCAATGAGCTCTGAGCACTGAGCACGCATCTCTCGGTGAGGTCAGGCTAAGTTAAAATGGACCCACGTTGTCATAGGTCAAAGAATCGTACATAAGCCATTAGTCCAATAAAATTAGTAATGCGAATCTAAGATATAACTAAACAGTCTTTCACACATTGTTGATTGACTCCCCTTCTCCAACACACATCGTCTGACTCATCAAGAAAAATTTAAGTATCATCCGTACTTCAGTCAGTGCATCTATTGTTAGCTCCTGGTAACATCTCTTACTCACACTTCAAGTTAACATTTGTTACAGTTTTAAAAACAACAGGTTTCTACAAGCATTTCCTCATGAGAAAGTTAAAATATTTGCTACTGGTATGATTTGGTCATCATTCAGTTAGAACAATACATCTTTACTTTTCTCCAAATATGAAGTCATACTTTATTCACACATTGCATTTTCATATGAGGCTGTGCAATACTTGGGCCTAGACCTCGCTAACTTAAGACCTATAGTTAATTAAACAAAATACACAGCATGTAAACGTTAATATGACATACTATTGCAAAATGTAACAATCATATAAGTTTTGAATAAACATTAATATGTCTTTAGTAAAACATTTTCATATAAGATAGCGACCACTCAAGTGGGCACATTTTCCAAGTCATACATTATTTTCTATGGTAACTCATTTTCTATGCAGATTGAAAATTCAGAAATACATGAATCTTTATTAGTAATAAATTCAGTGCTCGCAATCCCTCCTTGGAAGTGTATCAGGAAATTGCCAAGAAATGGTATGAGCAAAAGGGAGTCCTGATTGAATGTAAACCTGCCAAAGAGGTTTGCGTTGTGTAGTCTCGATAGTCTAAATCTCTTCTGTCATCACACTTACATTTCCCCCACAAATTTTCTCTGCTATAATTGGTCCTCTTTAATAGTTTTATTTCTTCTTCTCCTCCTCGAATTTTCCCTAAGCAGTTTTTCTATTCTAATTTCTTCCCTCTTTTCCTTTTAATGATGTGATACAATTTCTGTATTCCCCATGCTCCAACTATGCAAATTATAACAAACAATGGAGCATATTTATGGAAAGTGCCGCTATGTAATAAATTCCTAGAATCGCTGGATTCTGTCCATTTAACATGAATGTCCATTTACTCTGAAACAAAAATACATGCCTGCATTCACTCGTTCCCACAAACAACGTGTGAATCCTAGATGCAGGTCTATATACACAAAGCTTTCCTACGTGTTGCGCATCTAAAGCAAACCTTCCTTGTGTTTTTATGTCAGTAAATGCGTGATCATTTCCTGGTGTTCTTTTCACTAACCCTTTTTCTAATTTTCCCTTTAATGCCTTTCTCCTGTCATCAGATTGATCTAAAAAGCATTTTTCTATAGGTGTAAGCAGGCATGTCCGGTTATTTCTATGTGCATGAACCGTGCCAAATGTCAACTTAGGTTCAAAGAAACCTCTCACTAATACTATGTCATTGTCCTTAGCTACTCTACTCAGGTACCTAATTATGGGGACAACCTAAAACTCTAAGTCATGGTTGGAATAGAAATACTGAATTTACTCCTGGTTATAAAATCTTGTTAGTAACAGGCTACAACTTATTCCATAAGTAAGGGGCACGCTATGATAAGTAGCTCCTTCCTCTACAGATGAAGGAATCTACATGTAAACGTAACAATCTCTTGCATCTATCGTATCAACATACTCACGCAAATAGAAAACATTTGAAGAAAGCTCTGCTTGGGTATTATCTACGTGTAAATATTTCTCATCTAACCTAAACCTATCTACTTCTGAGAGTGCAGTATTTATCTCTAAAGCTGAGGGATGGTTGGCCACACTCTTATCAAATACAGACATACTCACAATCAATACCAAACACAATACCACGCACATGGTCACCAAACCAATACCCATATATTTACAACACCTATTCTTTCTATCCTGCTGGCTAGGGTTACTCAGGATCTGTAAAGAAACAGAAAGTAGAAGTGAGACAAAAAATTATAACTATGCAGCAAAACTCAAAAACAATGCTTCAATCTTATTTAACCATTATATACAGCTTTCAGTCTTTTTTTTCCCCCAGGCCCTTGTCAAAGATAAGAAGATTTGTCAAAATTGGTTTAGCAGCTTGTCAAATCAGGTTATCAAAAGTCTTTCCTGATTGCTGTCAACAGTGTCTTTTCTTTTCTCAGTTTAAAGGTTTACAACAGTTCAATGCATCAGTTTCCTACACGCGCCAAAATATTGATCTGGAATATCTCAATCAAAATAAAAAGATAGAAATTATTTCTGCCACTCACTGGTTGTTACATATGCCCACTCAGGACCTGCGTACCTTCGATTTACAATTCTAGGTCTTTTCAGCTTTCGATCCCCACTTAATTTTCCTTCACTCAAATCTTCCTTTCTTGTGGTGTCAATTTCCTTCTCAATTGTTGTCACTGTAATTGCTTTTTTCTCCTTTGTTTGTGATTTTGGCCATGTATCTCCTCTCAATGGCCCTTTTTTTACTGCTGTTTTCAGTGCTGGACTTGTAGCTTCTCCTTGATCTGCAATACCTTCTCTTGACGTACCTGCAACCGGTTCCCGAGGAGTCAGATCTTTTTGGCTTTGATCCACCTCAACTCCTTCCCCTTCGGGGTCTGTTGTTTGTTCTGTTTCTCTTTCAAGACCATCTGCTTCTAGGAGAGCCCTCCTCTGACCAGACTCTCCTCCTGCCTCAGTCGAGGTTGGCTCATTGTCACTCTCCTGTATCTCTTCCACTGCGTCTCTAACAGGAGTGTTTTCATTGGATGTGGTCTGCTCAGGTACAGTCTCTAATTCGCCTTCTCCTCTCTCCAATCCTGGAGCTTGTCTGGACATTGTTGGTACTCTCAACAACTCTTCTTCATTGTCCAATGGACACGGTACTCTTCGAGTATGGCTGGCGTGTATCAAGTTTGGAAGTCCAGTGCACTTCACAGCCATAGTAGTGATTAACACTGTTCGGTAGGGGCCTTTCCACTGCGGCTCCAGGCACGACTTCCTCACTTGCTTTCTGATCACAACCCAATCTCCTGCTCTAAGGTTGTGGCCTTGACCTTGAGATGGTTGCAGTGTGGTGGCTTCCACCTGATGAGAGAAAGGTCGAACTGCATCAGCCAAACCTTTGCAGTAGTCCAACACCATATCATCTGTAATGTTCACAAGAGCATTGGCAGGGACCGCTGGCAACCTCATCGCTCTGGATTTCATGCAGCAACAATCCTGTTTTCCTGTCAGGTGTGTTTCTCATTGACATCCGAACTAATGGTAGTGCATCAGGCCATTTCAGATTTGTAGGCGCACACATTTTCGCCATTCTCGATTTCAAGGTACCATTCATTTGTTCCACAAGTCCTGAGGCTTCAGGGAGGTAACAACAGTGCAGTTTCTGTTTAAAGCTGAACATAGCAATTGTATTACTAAGTTTTTGAAATGACTTCCCCTATCTGATTCTATAGAGACCGGAAATGCAAAACATGATATCAGTTCCCTAAGCAGTAGCTTTGCTACTGTGAGGCTGTGATTTCTTTGTGTGGGTAAGGTTCAATCTAATGACTAAAGATAGAGACAATCACCACACATATTTCAATCCTCCGCACACAGGCATCTCAATAAAATACATCTGCATTCTGCTAGATGGACCTCCCGCTTTTCCAATATGGCTCATGTTGACCACTGTTCCCCTTCCCACGTTCATTTGCTGGCAGGCAACACATCTATGGCAAATTGCTTCGACAACCTGTCTAAACTTTGGATTGAACCAGGACTGTTTAAAGATTCAGACCATCAAATCTCTCCCCACATGTGCTTGACCATGACAATATCTTGTCATTTGCGTCAACCCATCCCTCTTCTGAAACCCACACATTGTCGTCCCTCTGGACACATTTCAATTTAACCCATTCCTTTTTTCATCTTTAGGGACATTGTCCTGTAATGCTTTAAATTCTTCCATGGTATCTATAACATGCAAAGCATAATTAGGGCATATTTCATCTTCATCAGTTAACAGTTCCCATTTATCTTTGAACGATATACAGTTCAATGCACAAAACCTTGGGACTTGCTCCGCAAATCCATTTCCCATTGATACAAAATCTTGAGATTGCAGGTGTGAACTGCATTTCACCACAGCAATCTTTGGGCAATTGAATAGCTTGTATCAATGCATGGATTCTCTCACCATTTCTCACTGGTGAACCAGAAGAGGTCAGGAAACTTCTCTGTGACGACAATTGGCCAAAGTCATGGACTATTCCAAATCCATACTGACTGTCCGTATCCATACAGATGTTAACTTTAAGGTGTGCTCAAATATGGCACGCTCTAGTAAGAGCTACCACCTCTGCCACTTGTGCAGAATACACTCCTTGCAGCCAGAACGCTTTATGTATACCAGAAATAGTGCACACAGCATATCCTGCTCTTAATACTCCCGTGTTATCTCTTATGCAGAAGCCATCAGCAAAGACAATTTGTTCATTTTCTTCCAAGCAAGTATCTCTAATATCGGGCCTTGGGCTTGTGCCCAATTCAGTTACTTCTAGACAGTCATGTTCAACTTCATCCAATTTGTCAATTTCAACATTCTCTTTTGGAAGTAAGGTTGCTGGGTTAAGCACTGTACACCTTCTGATTGGTACATTTGGGAACCACAAGATGACCATCTCATATCTGGTCAACCTGGCACTTGTGAGGTGTTGGGTTTTGAATCTAGTGAGTAAGACTTCAATAGAGTGAGGGACCATGATTGTTAAAGGATGTCTCATCAAAATGCTCTCACTCTGAGTAATGCTCTGTTCATCTGCTGCAAATTACCTCAGACAACCTGGTAAAGCTGTTGTAACTCAAAAGTTAGTAGTTGAAAAAAATGCTATTGGGTGGTTTACACCACTATGGACTTGAGTCAAGACAGACAAAAAACATGCATCACGCTCATGACAGAACAACATAAAAGGTTTTGTGTAACCAGGCATACCAAAAGCTGGG
This sequence comes from Pleurodeles waltl, assembly GCF_031143425.1. Classification (NCBI taxonomy): domain Eukaryota; kingdom Metazoa; phylum Chordata; class Amphibia; order Caudata; family Salamandridae; genus Pleurodeles; species Pleurodeles waltl. The sequence continues at coordinate 265,499,808 of NC_090437.1, forward strand.
TCTTGACACAGACTCTCTCTCAACTCCGTGAAGGCTCTCATACAAGCTTGGGCTATCACTAGGGGATCAGTAACCTCTTTGAGAAAAATTTGGAATCCATTGGTGGCAGTAATTCACCATTCCTAAAAACATCCTAACGTCTCTCTGAGTGGCTGGGGGATTCATCTGCAATATAGCTGCGACCCTCTCGCTAGATATTTTCTGAATCCCTTTCTCAATTAGGTGTCCTAAGTATGTCACTTCTTTTTGGCAGTACTGCAGTTTAGCAGGGGACACTTTATGTCCATTCTTCCCTAAGTTATTCAGCAAGACAATAGTATTGTACTTGCATGCTTCTTTTGTTTTGGATGCAGTTGACAAATCATCAAGGTACTGTACCAGTGTTGACTGGTAAGGCATGTCCAGTGGCTCTAAATTCTCTTTTAAGATCTGGTTGAAAATAGAAGGTGATTCTGAAAACCCCTGAGGAATCCTACACCAACAGTAGACTTGATTGAAGAATTTGAAACAGAAGAGAAATTGACTATCCTCGTGAAGAGGTACAGAAAAGAATGCTTGTGATAGGTTCAGTGCAGTGAAACATTCTGCATTGTACGGGATCTGAAACATAATCACTGCGGGATTGGGCACCACCGGGCAACACTTCATCACAATGTCAATTGCTTTTTCTCAAATCATGAACAATTTGGAATTTCCCACATGGTTTGCGCAATCCCATTATTGGTGAATTACATGGGCTGCTTAACACTTCCTTCACAACGCCTTGGTCTATAAATTCTGCAATTATAGGTGCCCAACCTTCAATCATCTTTTGTGTCGTGGTACTGAGGAATCTGGGGAATTTTTTTTTGGTTTGACTGCAATTGTAACTGGCTCAACTCCTTTTATCAGCCCAATGTCTTTTCCTGTAAGATCCCACTTTTACATTGACTGTGCCCTGTAAATCAGAAAGAAGATATCTCACAGTGAAAACTGGAAAGAGCCTAATCAAAGGGTATTCCTTATTCACGGTGTCACAATTTGTTTCCAGGAGTAAATCGTCTTCATCATCGCTGTTTGTCTGAATTTTAATCCCATCATTTCTGCAAGTGATTGAACATCTTCTTTCGCACAATAAATCCCTTTCCAGTAGGGATTCTGGGCTCGGGTCACAAACTATGAATTTGTGTAACCTCTTAAAGTTGCCAATTTTAACCGGGACTGGTTCTGTAATTGGATTAGTCAAATATTGGTTGGCAACTCCTGCAATCTGGACTATTTTCCCAGAAAGAGGCAGGTTTGGACCTTCTGTAGTTGTTACCGTTGACCGTGAAGCTCCTGTGTCAACCAGAAATGAGACTTTGTAACCCATCACCTTTCTTTTGACATATGGACCTTTCTGATCTACCTCTAATGATGCAGCCTACACTCATTCTTCCTCATCCGAACTATTGACCTGTGACCGGCTGAGGAAGCATCATTTGCTGCTATTCCACTGGGGCCTGAGGTATTTGAATTTGCTGACTAGGTACCATTGGAACTTGAGGTTGCACCTGTTGCGTCTGGGGCATCTGTAATTGTGGCAACTGCATATGCTGCATGGGCCAGAAACCTTGCATCTGATTCACATTATATTGAAAATTTGGAGTGTGGCCTCTCATTCTTGGCCATCTCATACTTTGGAAAGAGTTTATATCTCTCATTTGCTGAACAGCACCTCCCTGACTTACCATCGGGCACTCTCTTTTCCAATGCCCGAGGCCTCTGCAAGTGTGACACAGCAACATTCTCTTCATTCTCTTCATTCCTTGCACCTCACCTTGCACTACTACCGTGTTTAATTCAGGACCACGATTTACACTTTCCATTCCTCCACAACCTCAACCTCTGACTTGATTTCAAACCAGCGTATTTCCCTGTTGTTTGTGTTGTGGAAAACTTCCCTGTATTCCGTTTGTGCCACTTTAATCTGCATCACCATCGCCTTCTCTTTCAACTTTCTCTGCTTCAACTCAATCTCATCACTACAGTACTTTGCATATTGCAACACCTCATCAATTGGCTTTGCTTGCCAGGAAATAAAATGACTCTTAGTCATCTGACTAATTTCAGGTCTCAGTCCTTCAACAAATCTGATCACAAACTGAATCATGTCTTTGGGATCAATGGTTTCTGTGCCACTGTAATGTTTAAACGCCTGTAACAATCTCTCATAGTATGCATGTACAGATTCCTTTGCCTACTGGCCCTTCCTATCTATTTGATGCCAATCAACATTCTTGGGCGAAATCCTCATTTTCAAAAATGTGATCACCTTATAGTAAAATTTCATTACATCAGGAGATGGTGCACCAGTTGCTATATCTCTCTCTGGCTCTTTTGCTGGCCAATCTGCACTCCTCTTACATTCCACCCATAGGTCTGCTGGGACTACTGTCTTCCCATAGGCATTTTGCAAGCTTTATGAACCTGTCTGTCTGTTGGTACCATTCCACAGGCTTCTTGCTCAACCTGGGGTAGCCATTTGTAAATGACAGGATGTCACTTCTGCCCCAAGGGAAAGTCTCATTGGTAGACTTTTCACAGGGTCCTCACCCTGCAGCATATTTGCAGGTACATTTGCAGAATCCCTTTTCCTTTTTTCTCTTTTCTTCACCCATCTGCCTTCCCACTTGTCTAATGCTCCTCATGTTTTTTGCGTCAAATTCTAACCTGCAACTCCTCTTCAAGTGTTTAGTTTTTTTAATTTCCATGTCAAGTTTATCTGCTATATCTGCCAATTTTCGATGTACCATTCCTGTCCTGTTTGTAATTAATGGGCACAAATAACGCAGTTCATCTTCTTTGTATTATTCAAGTGTGTTTACCTCCATCGTACCTTCAATCAGTTCCTCTGCTTCCAACCTACGTCTAGTATAATTTATGTCCTTCCTTTGCTGGAGACACCTTGTGAGCTACTCAGCTTTTCCAGCCATTCAGTTAATTGTTGGGCTGTCAAACCTTGTGATGAAATGTTATTGTGCTTTGCACTTGAAAGCTGCTGTAAGGTTAGGTTTGGGGTCTCTGGTGTCACTGTGCTTAGGTTAGCACCTATGTATGACCTTACCTCATTATTTGGAGGGGTCCTATCAGGACTTAAATCAATTAACGGCCTGCTCCGTCAAGTGTCAGTCTCATGAGGGTTATCATCCGTGCGCTCTCTTCCAGCCTCTCTCCCGATATGCTCTGGTTTGTGGCTCTCTGTCCACTAATCTCACAGTTTCCCTGTGCAAACAACGGTATGACTGGCCCTATGGTAACTTGTACTGACACAGCACCTGGACTCGGTCTGATATTTGGGTCTCCTGGGTGCATTATTCCTGTACTCTGAATAATCAGCGCAGACATCTCGGTCTGTGATCCCTTTATAGGGGTGTATCTTGGAATCGGCTGTGACTGTATCTAGGGCATTAAATTCATGGCTTACTCTATCTGAATCAATGTTGGTTTTGGATAAACTTGTACTGTCAGCACTACTAGGTTTGTTGCAGTATATATAATAGGTACATTTGGATGGATCCTGGGAATGTCCGTCTGTGGCACTGGATTTTGAATTGCTGAAGTACTGGGTCCACTATGGCTGCCCTGCAGCTGACTCTGTGTCTGTCCAACCGGTGTTGGAGCTGCAGGGCCTACACTAGTGTTTGAGCCTTTCTCATATGCTACATATGGCGGAGGGCGATTTCTCAATAACTGAAAAATGACCTCATCATCATCATCTGAGTCTTCGTTGAGAGTCAAAGACTTTCAATACTTTATCGATCTCTGCTCTTTCTCCTCAGAAGGATATGAATCCGTCTTTCTAGTACCTTTTTCAGTTTCATTCTCATTTCTTGAGTAATTGCAGGAAACAACTTAATTCCCTGTAAAGTCTCTGTTCTTCAAAATTTCTGATCATTATCCCATCAAGCCTCCGCTAGTGTCTTTTCAGCCTTTCTCATCCTTCTCTCAAATTTTAGCTGCTGTTTTTGTCTAGCTACTAGTTCCCAAATTGCTAACGCTTCAAACTGTGCTGGTCTTGGAGGGGCTTTGAAATCGTATAATACCCTCCTCAAATTCTCTAAGATCCTTAGATTAAATGTTCCATGGATAGGAAACGCTAGACTCCCATCTTTTTTTGTCGCTTTGCACCACTGTTTTAACCAAAGGCATGGCGCAGAACCCTGCTCTTCAAAAACAACATACGTGGGTGTACCTTCCGGTGGTGTAATTTCCCCTATTCTCACTGGAATATATGTATCTCCCCTTAAGGCACTCTGTAAAGCTTTCAAAAACGTAATCTCTATAAATTTACGTTGCTTTCAATCAAATCAAGAAGTGACTTTTAATCCCAAAATCCTTTTTAGCCGACCTTGTCAACCAATGACGCTTCACAGTTGTCCACCAATCTGTGCATGACCCTTCTCACTAACCAACCTATTCCAGCGCGGCTTAAATGACATCACACTCACACGTACAGAGGCTCACAAAGTCTTTTGGCTTGCCCTCCTCAACTCAGATTTGCACCGAACTAATGCAGCTTTATTGCGAGCAATTAACAAAATCAAAACCGAAATCTGTCAGTTTACTACAGATAAGGTAACAGAGTCACTTCAGAAACCTTACGGATTTTTCACTGACAACCTTTCGCTCTAGCAGCTACTCTTTCTTTCTCAGTTTCCATGGATCGCAAGTGAAATTTGACCTGCAAATTTGACTCTCAACCGATCAGTGGGAAAGTGCTGGTGCACATAGGACTCACCAGATCTCAGTCGAAAACCCTTTCACTCACTTTGACACGCACTCTCAAGTTTGTCAACCACACTTGATTGACCCACTAAACAGACAAATAATAACAAAAACACAAGTGTCTCATACACTTATTTAATACTCTGGAGTCTTAGACCTCGCAGGGTCCATAAACCAACAACCATGTGGACAATTTTTCAGCACAAAGCGCCACACACATGTGAAGTTCGATGACTTTCCTACTCTCACTCCTCGGAGTACGCAAACTCCTTCAACAACTTTATTTGGAGTATGCAAACTCCCTTTACCTTCACAAACATCACAATTCACCTGCAATTTGCTTAAGCTGTGCAAGCACAAAACCTATTCCATTCACGCTGTCACTAGGACGCCGAGAACATCCTCAAACAAGCATTGGCTATCTCCAACGTTCTGGGAAAGTCATTCTAGGGCCTTAGGGACACATTTTCTCTCCACTTTATATGATTGAATCTGAAAATTCTAACTTTTATCAATTTCTTCTTTTACCAAATCTACAAATTAGTATCCTACCTTTTTCCTGACTTTATGGTGATCTCTTAAGGAGACAAACCATGTATTGGTCTTAAGGATGTGCTCTTAAAGAGACAAACCATCCTACTGCTACCATTTCTGTGAGCACGTCTGACCTTATTTGGTTTCTTAACTTTAATTTATAAGGGTACGCGTTAGAGGTTCGCATGGACCCTTTTACTGTGTTCAAGAAGTTCACACCCTAATCCCAATACATCATAATTATCATCAAACAAACAGTAAAATCCTTTGGAGTCAGTAACTTATCACACACTATGACCCATTTGGTTATGAATAACCCAGCAAAGATAGACAATGTATTTCCCTAGATTAACAATGCTAATATCATATAAACTAGTCACAAAACCACATGGTATGCATCTAAAAACAACACTGGTTGACCAAATCGTCTGAAGAATCTTAGGCCCATATTTATACTTTTTTAGCGCTGCATTTGCGCCGCTTTTTGACGCAAAAACTGCACAAACTAACAAAATACAATTGCATTTTTTAAGTTTGCGCTGATTTTGCGTCAAAAAACTACGCAAATGCGGCGCTAAAAAAGTATAAATATGGGCCTTAATTTGATTAAAGCATTAATAACTAAACCCCCTAAACCCAAAGTACAAATCAACAATAAAAGTAAATGCGCAATGGAAATAAAATACATTTGAATTTCAGCAACTGAGTAACATCAATAGCCAATTCGTTTGACAGAAGAAACCTCACTATCCTCAGATTAGAAATATCATGTTTGGGCTTCATGCAAAACGTTTTAGCCAACATGAATTTGGAAAACATCTTACTATGACACTATCAAAAGCAGCAGTTGGTACCTAGAAAACAAAAGACACATTTGCAACAAGAAATATTAGCATTTGTTATAGCTCTCCTCATGGATCAGCAAGCTGCAATTATCTTCGTCAGTTGAACATCAGTTTGATCAGCATCAGCAACAGGACAGTGAATGGGAAATGCTTCAGAGTCAGGGACTCTAAGCTCTCTGAACCATTAGAAAGCAATCTGCCTAAGGAATCAGCATTCAACATCAAAAGTTTAAGCAAATAAAGTTAAAGATCAAAATTAAGATCAAAATTCTCTAAGTAAGAGAATCAAATACGAGTACACCTCATCAGTAGAGTAGGTAATCGAGAAAAATGGGCAATGAGCACTGAGCATGCATCTCTTGGTGCTTTCAGGGTAAGTTAAAACCGTTTTACATTGTCATTGGTCTAAGAATCGTACGTTGGCCATTAGTCCAATAAAATTAGTAATGTGAATCTAAGATATAACTAAACAGTCTTCACATGTTGATGATTGGCTCCCCTTCTCCTGCACACATCGTCTGACTCAACAGGAAACATTTTAATATCCATCTGTACATCAGTCAGTGCATCCATTGTTAGCTCCTGGGAAAATCGATTTCTTACACTTTGCGTTAACGTTTGTAACAATTTAAAAAACAAAAGGTTTCTACAAGCATTTCCTCACGAGAAAGTTATTTCTATAGCTACTGCTATGATTTGGTCATCCTTCAGTTAGAACAATACATCTTTATTTTTGTCCAAATACGAAATCATACTTTATTCTGACATTGCATTTTAATATGAGGTGGTGCAATACTTAGGCCCAGATCTTGCTAACTTAAGACCTATAGTTAATTAAGCAAAATACATAGCATTTAATCATTAATATGACATACTGTTGCAAAATTTAACATTCATATACGTTTTGAATAAACATTAATATGCCTTTTAATGTTATATGGCGGTCACTCAAGTGGGCACATTTTCCAAGTCATACATTATTTTCTATGTTAACTCATTTTCTATGCAGATTCAAAACTTAGAAATACATGAATATGTATTAGTAATAAATTCAGCGCTCACACTAGCAAGTACTGGGTTCTGTAATTCGATTTGTGGTCTAGTGAAAAGATGTTCAGTTGAGGAGAAAGCTTGTAATCACCTCTGATTTAGAGTTTGCAGTTGGTCAAAAATGCTGCTGTTCACCTGGTAGAATGTCTATGGAGACAAATTCATGTCTCTTCAGACCACAGAACTACTACACTGGCACCCAATAAAAATACAGAGTGCTCATCAAGGCAGCTCGCCTAAATTTGGTTGTGCTCGATCTGTGTCCGTATTATCGGCAGTAAATCTCATCTAATGTCTGTTGTGGAGAAACTCACTCTATAAGCGGCCTCCTGATTGTCCAAAGGGTGAAATTGGACTCTAAGGGTGCTTCTCTGTTCTGGGTCCACCAATCTGGAATACCTTATCCATGTGTAGGTCTGACATTTCTGTAAATTGTAAGATAGCAGTCTGATGGCACCTGGTGACAATACAAAATTACCGCACAAACCCAACAAAACTTAGAACTTTAATCTGCATACTGACTACCTGACAGGTTCAGAGGCAAATGTTCTAACAGGAAGCATGGTCATTCCTAGCTTTTCGCAATATATTACTACATCTACAATCAGTAAGAGTTATCATTCCTTAAGTTTGCTGTTTGCAAAGAACATGATGCCTAGCAGTATCAAAAGGCGTCCAGTAGTCCGAATGGGCCTCTGTTTTGCATTTGAGTTCTCACCGTTTGTGTAAAAAAGTGATAGATTGCAAGTATCACATTTTCATCAACACCCACTGTCATCTTAGCTCAAAGCACTAACATTGACCAGAACCTTAACTCCCAGTTAAATCTGGCAAAAGATGCTGTAACCTCTGTTTTGGAAGTTATTGTCCCACTGAAGACAATGCAACAGCAGTCACATAAAGTCAGCTGGTTCTGAGGAGAATCAAAGGTTTTCAAACCTAAACAGACATTTAAAGACAGAAAGGACGAAAATTTATGTGGAAACACAGGTCTATAAAACCATCTGAATACACTTATCTGTATGCCATACAGAAAGAAAACATGAAATATTGTTATTATGCTCTTAACACATGAACGAACCAGTCTAAGTATGCATTTAAAACAGTCTCCAGTCCTCTTTCCATGCCTGTCCTCAGTGTGACAGCAGCTACTTCACAGACACTCTGTGATGATAGCAGGGGCAGCTGTTGCTAGGAAGGGCTGGTTGGGCACCACGCAGAGTGGGGGGGCAATAATAAAAAATTAAAAAATAAAAAAACACTTACCTGCCATGCGACCTGACCTCTGCTGCTCTAATTGCCTGGGTGCTTCTGCCTTGCTCTCCACTCAATCCACATGCTTCCCTCATGCTGTTACAGAGCATGAGAGAAGTGCCAGGATTGGCCTGAGCGGGCTCAAATGCTGCTCAGGGAGGCAGTTGGGGCCTGCACTTTGTCTCCACCCTGCTGTGAAATACAGCCGGGTGGGAAGTTCTAAGCCGGCATGTCAGTTTGTCCGGCCTTGGACTCCTCTACTGCCCACCCCCCCCCTGGTCCCCCCACCCCTGCTGATTTGGAGAATGCTGGCCCCCCCCACCCTACCTAAGCGGAAAATAAAATTATAATAAAATGCTTTTATTATCATGTTTATTTTCTGCTTCCCTGCTTCATTTCAGGAGGAGGGTGATGCTCCTCCACTATAGTGGAGGAGCAGCCCCTGGATGATAGCCCAGTCACTTTATAGAAAAGGTTTCCATCATAAGTCAAAGTCACTGATTCCCAGTTTGTTGGAGTGAAGGTGCTACTTATCTCACCTTATAAATAATGATTCCATGAGGTTCATTATTTTTAGGGTGTGATAAATAACACCCACCAGTATTTTGGGGGGAATATCAAGTGGATTTTGATGCTTACTGTTAGACCTGACAGCCTTAGGGTAGTCACCCCTAACTTTTTGCCTGCCTCCCTCCTCTTTGGAGATTCTGTTTTTGCTGGTTTTTAAACTCTGCACACTTTACCACTGCTAACCAGTGCTAAAGTGCACATGCTCTCTCCCTTTAATCATGGTAACTGTCAGAGTCACCAGATCCTCAGGGTCTGTGCACGTTCCCAACACGTCCACCACTGAACAGCTCCAAGACTCTGATAGATAAATCACAGAGACTGAGAGAGTTCAAGAGGGGAAGAGGGGATTAGGAAGGGAACAGCTGGGAAGGAGACCTGTAGTAAGAAAAAGGTTAGAACACACGATATGAAAATTATATCTCCTGAAATCAATACTAGACTATGATTCTAAGCCTAGTCACTCGGAAAACATGAACAATCTAAGAGTTAAGTTTAAAATGATTACGTTTCAAGATGGCCGGATACCTGTAGGGGAATCAAGATGAATTAAATGAAAACTTTCTTATTCAAGTACTTTCCTTTACATGAGAATCAGAAAAACATTCTGACTAAATTTTAAACCAGTCATATAAATCCTGTTCGAGAATGTATACTAGGACCATACTATATTGCATCTAGAAACTCTGGCCTTCTGTGTACTCTTAAAATGTTTCAACACAAATTGCGCATATTGCAGATATATATATATATATATATATATATAGTAAACACCATAAAAGGATTGTGCACCATGAATAACACGATATGGAGTCAGGAAACAAATCACATAACTTGTCAACTCGAATATTACATAATAAATATCTTAGAATAGTGGCATACAATAAACAACATGAAATAAACTCGAGGAGAGAATCGTGCATCTTGCCGATTCGAGAGTCACCATGTGAAATACCAAGAAATGGTAACGCGCAATGAATATCAAGGTCAAATCATCATTGATCGAATCGCGCGTCTTGCCGATTCGTAAAACACGATGTAAATGTCAAGAAATAACAGCTCACAATAAATAACAAGATCAAAGTACAATGAAACGAATTGCGCTTCTTTTGCCGATTTTTAAGCCACCATGTAAATGTCAGGAAATGGTAGCGCGCAATGAACATCAAAGTTAAATCCTCATGAAACGAGTTGCGCGTCTTGTCAATTCGTAAAACATCATGTAAATGTCAAGAAATAGTAGGGTGCAATGGACAACAATGTTTAAACACCATAAAACGAATCGCGTGTCTTGTCGATTCTTAAGCCACCATGCCAATGTCAAGAAATGGTAACACGCAATGAATAACAAAGTCAAACCTTTATGAAACCAATCGCGCGTCTTGCCTATTTGTAAACTATCATATAAATGTCAAGAAATGGTAGCGCGCAAGTAATCTGTTACTCATTTAAGAATTAAACCAAGAATATGAAAATTCTCAATAACGGTGTAGGGACAGTCCAACCGACATCTTACCGCCTGGAACAATGATCACCAAAGAAGGATGAAGGGCAGAAGACTGGAAAATCCAAATAGGCCGCCGGAACAGGAGCTCAGGAAGAAGCTGCTGCTCTGCACCGGGACCTCTGAATAGTGAGCACTGGGAGTTGGACTGGCTCTCTTTTATAGAGTCTTGGCCCAGCCCAGAACCACGCCAAGGCATGTTGCAGGGAAAGTTTCTGGAAGGCCCTGGAATGGGGCCACACGCTAACACACTCTGAAAACCTGCAGCAATACATTGCAAAGGAACAGTATTTGTAAGCATATTAAAAATAAGTTTTCAGGATTGAACTCTGCAATGCAAAAGGTTAAACCACAACATATCAGCACAATGCATAAATTACTTTGTTTTGAGAGTGCTGGGTTTTTGCATTTTTGCCGCCAATAGAGCGCGTACTGCTCTGGTGTTGACAGTAACATTAGAACACACCCAATTGGGCTATTTTATTTACTGATAAGTCCCTAGTAGAGTGCACTATATGTGCCCAGGGCCTGTAGATTAAAAGCTAGTGGGCCTGCAGCACTGATTGTGCCACCCACTTCAGTAGCCCATTAACCTTGTCTCAGGTCTGCCATTGCAGGGCCTGTTTGTGCAGTTTCACTGCCAATTCGACTTGGCATTTAAAAGTACATGCCAAGCCTAAAACTCCCCTTTTTCTACATAAAAGTCACCTCTAAGGTGTGCCCTAGGTAACCTCTATGGCAGGGTGCTGTGTAGGTGAAAGGCAGGACATGTACCTGTGTATTTTACATTTCCTGGTAGTATAAAACTCCTAAATTTGTTTTTACACTACTGTGAGGCCTGCTTCCTTCATAGGCTAACATTGGGGCTGCCCTCATACATTGTTTGAGTGGTAGCTGCTGATCTGAAAGGAGTAGGAAGGTCGTATTTAGTATGGCCAGAATGGTAATACAAAATCCTGCTGACTGGTGAAGTTGGATTTAATTTTACTCTTTTAGAAATGCCACTTTTAGAAAGTGAGCATTTCTCTGCACTTAAATGTTTCTATGCCTTACAATCCACGTCTGGCTGGGTTTAGTTGACAGCTCCTTGTGCATTCACTCAGACACACCCCAAACACAGGATACTCAGCCTCACTTGCATAAATCTGCATTTTGAATGGGTCTTCCTGGGCTGGGAGGGTGGTGGGCCTGCTCTCACACAAAGGACTGCCACCCCCCCTACTGGGACCCTGGCAGACAGGATTGAACTGAAAGGGGACCTGGTGCACTTCTGAGCCACTCTTTGACGTCTCCGCCACTTCAAAGGCACATTTGAGAATAAAAACAGGGCCTCTGCCCTACCACCTCAGACACTTCCTGGAGAAGAAACCTGAACCAGAACCTGCACCCTGACAAGAAGAACTGCCTGGCTGCCTAAAGGACTCACCTGACTGCTTTCTGAAGAGGACTGCTGTCTTGCTGCTCTCTTGCTTTGCTCCAGAAGTGCTCTCCAAGGGCTTGGATAGAGCTTGCCTCCTGTCCCTGAAGTCTCAGGAACAAAATTACTTCTCTCCTGCAGCTGAAATCCCCGTGCGGCAAAAATTCGACGCACCACCTGCCAAGAACAACACACACGGGGTCATTCCACCCCTGGCGGTCGGTGATAAGGCGGCGGCCAACCCGCCAACAGGCAGGCGGTCCAAAAAAAGGAGTTCTGACCCTGGCGGGAACCGCCAACACAGGCCACCACTTTAACACTCGGACCGCCACGGCGGGACAGACAAACAGCGCAGCGGTCACCGCCAACAGGCAGGTGGCAGACAATGTACCGCCCACCCTATCACAATTCACCAATCCGCCATCTTTTCCGGGGCGGGAGCCCCGCCGATAAAAACACGGCGGAAACAGACTACGAACGGGAAAACGCTCACCTATACACACTCCACGAGGAAGGAGGACAGCATGGAACCCGAATTAAACATCCTACCAGCTATTGTCTACCTGCTCATCTACCAGGAGTACGAACGCCGGCGCAGATGACAACGGTGAGTTCTGCACCTACGACACAGGGGAGGGAGGAGGAGGAAAGCTTATGTGCACACACATGTGCCATACACCCACCCCCCCACCACAAATACCTACACCCCAATGCAGAGCAACAAGTCAGAGTGACACCCCCCAAACCCACCGGAATAATGCAAAGACACAATTAAAATGATCTATAAAATATATGTATAAATAGCTCCATTGAAGGTATGGGAAATATGCTATATGAAAGATACAAAATAAGGAATGAACATAGTCAAAAATATATACATAGGCAATAAGTCCTGCACATTCCGTCAAAGTTCCATAGTCCGTGGGCCAATGTGCACAAACACATGGGCAAAGCCCACACAGGAGACCAGATACCATTGGAGAGAACACTGCTGGGGCATCAGATGATAAAACTACAGGCACCTCAGGGGGAAGGGAAGGGGGGCACCTCAGCCACATGAGTCCACGACGCCAGATCCACGAGGGGCCTCCATGCCCACTGTCCCATCCTGGGGAGTGCAAAGCCAGAGTCTCTCAAGTCTCTACAGTGGGTGGCTTGCCCACTGTGCCATCCTGGGGAGTGCAAAGCCACAGTCTCTCAAGTCTCTACAGTGGGTGGCTTGCCCACTGTTCCATCCTGGGAAGTGCCAAGCCACAGTCCATCAGATGGATTACCAACTCCACTGATAATGGAGGAGGCATGGTGCCCAGAGTGCTTCGTGAAGCCCTGCTCGACACAGAACCGGCACTGTCAATGGGCCAGCGGTGCTTGAGATGAAGGGCCCAGGGGAGCGGTGCTTGACAGGAAGGGCCCAGCGGAGCGGTGCTTGAGATGAAGGGCCCAGCGGAGCGGTGCTTGAGATGAAGGGCCCAACGGAGCGGTGCATGACAGGAAGGGCCCAGCGGAGCGGTGCAGAGACGGCGGGGCCCAGCGGAGCGGTGCTTGACAGGAAGGGCCCAGCGGAGCGGTGCTTGAGATGAATGGCCCAGCGGAGCGGTGCTTGAGATGAAGGGCCCAGCGGAGTGGTGCTTGAGATGAAGGGCCCAGCGGAGCGGTGCTTCAGATGAAGGGCCCAGCGGAGCGGTGCTTCAGATGAAGGGCCCAGCGGAGCGGTGCTTGAGATAAAGGGCCCAGCGGAGCGGTTCTTGTCCCGGCGGGCCCCTGTTCAGCGGTTCTTGACAGGGAGGGAGGCGGGCCCCTGTTCAGCGGTTCTTGTCACGGCAGGCCCCTGTTCAGCGGTTCTTGTCACGGCGGGCCCCTGTTCAGCGGTTCTTGTCACGGCGGGCCCCTGTTCAGCGGTTCTTGTCACGGCGGGCCCCTGTTCAGCGGTGCTTCTCCCGGCGGGCCCCTGTTCAGCGATTCTTGTCACGGCGGGCCCCTGTTCAGCGGTGCTTCTCCCGGCGGGCCCCTGTTCAGCGGTTCTTGTCACGGCGGGCCCCTGTTCAGCGGTTCTTGTCACGGCGGTCCCCTGTTCAGCGGTGCTTCTCCCGGCGGGCCCCTGTTCAGCGGTTCTTGTCACGGCGGGCCCCTGTTCAGCGGTGCTTCTCCCGGCGGGGCCCTGTTCAGCGGTTCTTGTCACGGCGGGCCCCTGTTCAGCGGTTCTTGTCACGGCAGGCCCCTGTTCAGCGGTTCTTGTCACGGCGGGCCCCTGTTCAGCGGTGCTTCTCCCGGCGGGCCCCTGTTCAGCGGTTCTTGTCACGGCGGGCCCCTGTTCGGCGGTGCTTCTCCCGGCGGGGCCCTGTTCAGCGGTTCTTGTCACAGCGGGCCCCTGTTCAGTGGTTCTTGTCACGGCGGTCCCCTGTTCAGCGGTGCTTCTCCCGGCGGGCCCCTGTTCAGCGGTTCTTGTCACGGTGGGCCCCTGTTCAGCGGTGCTTCTCCCGGCAGGGCCCTGTTCAGCGTTTCTTGTCACGGCGGGCCCCTGTTCAGCGGTTCTTGTCACGGCGGGCCCCTGTTCAGCGGTTCTTGTCACGGCAGGCCCCTGTTCAGTGGTTCTTGTCATGGCGGGCCCCTGTTCCGCGGTGCTTCTCCCGGCGGGCCCCTGTTCAGCGGTTCTTGTCACGGCGGGCCCCTGTTCAGCGGTGCTTCTCCCGGCGGGGCCCTGTTCAGTGGTGCTCCTCCCGGCGGGCCCTGTTCAGCAGTGCTTCTCCCGGCGGGGCCCTGTTCAGCGGTGCTCCCCCCGGCGGGGCCCTGTTCAGCGGTGCTTGTCCTGTGTTTCTAGGGAGCCAGACCTGGCCATGACTTCCCGCTCAGTCGCCATCCGACCTTGCGGTCGCGGGGCCCTCCTGTGATGGAGTCCAGGGCCCGTGGGTGTCGTCCGTCACAACCGGAATGGGGCTGGTGGGGCCCTCCTGGGCAGCTCGCCTGCTGCCTGACTTCTCCGCCCTGCTGCCCTTGCCCTCCTTCGCTGAAGCTCTGTGGCCCTTGCCTCCCTTTGATGATGTGGCAGGTGACGGGGCAAGGCTACTGTCCTTGGTGGCAGCCGTCTCAGGCTTGTCGCGCCGGGCCTTTTTTTTTTTGTCCTCTTCCCAGGGGGTGGGCTAGCTGTCCCCTTGCTGCTGGCCGTTGTTCCTGCCCTAGGAGCTGGTGGACTCCAATAGCCCTGCACTATGGTCACAGTAGATGCAGGGCTGGTGGTGGCTGAGGTGCTTTTTTTACTCTTACCAGATGGAGGGGGTGGGTCAGTGATTGGAACGAGCTCAAGGTTGGAAAGGAAAAGGACTTGGGAAGGACAGGGACGGGTAGGTGTAGTGGGTATGGGAGTGGAGGAAGAGGATGTGGTTGTAGGAGAGTCAAGTGTGCTGTCTTTGGGTGCAGGTGCTTGTGACGGAGGCTGTCGTGAGGTGGATGGCTGTTGGGTGGGTGGCTGCCTGCGTTTGTGTGGTTTGGAAGAGGGGGTGACAGACACACTGGGAGAGGACACAGGGGACGTGTAAATGCCAGTGGGGGTGGTGACGGCACATGTGCGGACTGTAATGGAGGGTGTGCTGGTGATGGAAGTACTGGCTGATGGTGGTGTGCATGCAGGTGTGAGTGGAGACGTCACAGGGAGGGAGGAGGGAAATGAGGAGGTGGGGGACACAGAGGTGGTAGTGACTGTTGGCATGTCTGCATCTGGATGTTGCTTGGGTGAATGCTTGTGGGATCTGTGGTGCTTATGTCTGGATGAGCTGCCCTTGGGTGTAGAGGTGTGTGCAGGCTGGTCTGATGGTGTGGATGGGATAGGCAGAGGAACAGGAGACTGGGACTGGGTGGAGGGAGTCAGAAGAGGGAGGCTGGAGACAGGACAATGGCTGCCGTCAGTGCTGAGGCCAGAGCGTTGAACGATCGCTGATGGGCAGCCTGACCCGAATGAATGCCCTCCAGGTATGCATTGCTCCGATGCACCTCCCTTTCTACACCCTGGATGGCATTCAAAAGGGTAGACTGCCCAACAATGAGTGTCCTGAGGAGGTCAATGACCTCCTCACTGAGGGCAGCAGGGGTAACTGGGGCAGGGCCTGAGGTGCCTGGGGCGAAGGAGATGCCCGCCTTCCTGGGCGAGCGGGGACGGAGCGAAGGCTGAGGGGCTGCTGGGAGGGCGGGGCTGGTGCGCTGGGTGGCGGCTGTACCTGTTGTGGCGGTGGGCACGGATGTTGCCGCCACCGCTAGGGAGCTCCCTTCCGAGGACGTGTCGGTGTCGCTGATGTCTCCATGGGTCCCCGTTGTGGAGCTCCACTCGCCCTCCGTCTCACTAGTGTACTCGGAGTCTGTTGTATGGCCCTCCGGGGCCATGTGAGATGCAGCTCCCTCGTGCGCCGATGCCACTTCTCCTCCGCCTGATGATGCTAATGCACACATGAACAGGAAGACAAAGAAAATGGGGGGGGGGAGAAATGAAGACAGGTTGAGTGCATGCATTGGCAACAGCGTTGTCGGAGAGGACAGATACAGAAGCCCCCTGCACTAGGCCGCGCAATCGGGGTACACTACTCAGTTATTGTGACTAGGCCTACAGGTCTATGGACGACAAATGCACACATGGGTGAGGCCGGACCATGGATAGCTGTACTTGGCACCCTACAGAGGTGGGGGGCGGGGGCACAGGGCCGTGTCTAACGGAGGGGCCTAGCCTCCAGAATGCGCCCTGGCCTAGAGATAGCCACAGCCCTCCTCCCCCACCCAGACACCTTCACTGCGCGCAAAGATAGCAGAATGTGCTGATACTCACCCCCTTGTGTCTGCTGTGATGTCCTCACGCGCCCATCCAAATCGGGGTAGGCCACCGCCAGGATCCGGGACATCAGGGGGGTCAATTGGCGGCTGGCACCCCTCCTACGTTGGGAGGCCATCCCCAGCAGAGACTCGGCGGTCTTTCTGGTCCCGCGGCGGATGTCCTCCCACCTCTTTCGGCAGTGGGTGCCCCGTCTGTTGTGGACCCCCAGGGCCCGGACGTCCTTGGCGATGGCACGCCAAATGTCGATCTTCTGATGGGCGCTGACCTTTGTGACATGTACAGGGTGGTAAAGGAAATCGCATCAGTTTTCTGCCTGGTCAATGTGAGTGGCTCCCCCCTCCCCAACCTTGCCATGTGGCACATGCTCTCATCTTTCGTGCGTTGCACTCCTCATTCGCTCCCCTCCATCTTACATACACCCCACTCAACACAGGCATAGCCCATTCAACGTGCACCCTGTGTACTTACCTGTTGGTCTGGAGGACCGTAGAGTAGCGCATACTGGGGGAGGACCCCATCAACAAGTTTCTCCAATTCTTCGGAAGTGAAGGCAGGGGCCCTTTCCCCAGTCGCAGCAGCCATTGTATCTCCCAGACCGAGGTCACAGCAGCACTTGCAGTATAGGTCCTCTCCTGTGGATGATCAGGTCTCGAGTGATGAAGCAGTTAGAAAATGGCGGTCAAGCCCGCAGCGGTGCGTACCGCGGCGGTGCGTACCGCGACCGCTGGCGCACATCGTCATTGGCTCCTGAGACCCATAGGGTTCAATGTTAACCAATGCTGCTTTGCGCCGCGGTCTTTGACCGCCTACCGCCACGGTGTGCCACGCCAGCGCAGTGACCTCACATCCCACTTTCACACTTCACAGGTCAGGCAGCTGCCATTTCAAGGGCCCACATGGCATAATTTCTACTGCGTCACACAGGCCTAGGCCTTGCATTGCCACTCATACAAGCCTTTCAATGCATAGCGATTCGTGTACTGTGCAAGCTGTGTGAACGAACCTGTGGGTTGCTTGACTCTGTGCTCCATGTTGTCCTTCCTAGGTACCGTCCGCTGGGACTTGCGAGGAGAAGGATGAATCCTCCCGTGTACCGACCGCTGGTGGACCTGTCGACAATGGAAGAACGACATATCATACTTACATACAGGCTTGACAGAGCAACTATACATGAACTATGTGCCCAGCTGGAGCCAGACCTGATGTCCCCCATCCGCCAACCCACAGGGATTCCCCCTCTGGTGCAGGTTCTGTCAGTACTCCATTTTTTGGCAAGTGGGTCTTTTCAGACAACAGTGGCCATATCATCTGGGATGTCTCAGCCTATGTTTTCTAAGGTTTTGTCCAGAGTGTTGTCTGCCCTGATGAAATACATGCGGAGCTACATTATTTTCCCTGAGGTGGGCGAATTGGCTACAGTGAAGGGTGATTTCTATGCCCTTGGACATATCCCCAACATCATTGGTGCCATTGATGGGACCCATGTGGCTTTGGTTCCCCCCAAAGAAAGTGAGCAGGTGTACAGAAACAGAAAAAGTTATCATTCGATGAATGTCCAGGTGGTCTGTTTGGCTGACCAGTACATCTCCCATGTAAATGCCAAGTTCCCTGGGTCAGTGCATGATGCGTATGTCATGCGAAATAGCAGCATCCCTTATGTGATGGAACAGCTACAGAGACACCGTGTGTGGCTAATTGGTGACTCTGGTTACCCCAACCTGTCGTGGCTACTGACCCCAGTGAGGAATCCCCGGACCAGGGCAGAGGAACGGTACAATGAGGCCCATGGGCGAACTAGGAGGATCATAGAAAGGACCTTCGGGGTCCTATAGGCCAGGTTTAGGTGCCTGCATATGACAGCGGGATACCTAATGTACTCACCAAAGAAGGTGTGCCATATCATCGTGGCCTGCTGTATGCTTCACAATCTTGCTTTGCGACGCCAGGTGCCTTTTCTGCAGGAGGATGGTCCAGATGGTGGTATTGTAGCAGCTGTGGAGCCTGTGGAGAGTGAAGAGGAGTAAGACAACGGGGACGACACGGACAACAGGGATACAGTCATACAACAATATTTTCAGTAGCACACAGGTAAGAATCACCCACGCCATTTTACATTTACTTAAGGCCTCATGCGTCTCCACTGTCTGTTTCCCCCCAGTTCCTGTTAACTGATTTGTGACTTTCCCTTCCCTTTTCAGAGCTGTATGACCCACTGCCTGACTTCAGCTTTGTTTGCCCATGGACTAAAGCTTATTGAAATTGGTATGTTGTCATTACAAAGTAACAGGACATTATTGCACCGTTATGTGTAATACATTTGTTAAGAATACAAGCAGACTCCTGTTATTTTAAGTGCAATCAGTGATTTATTTTAAGTGCTACATATAGGTACATGATTGTAAAATGGTGATGGGTGGGGGTGGAGTAATGTCCATGGCAGAGTCCAGTTCTCAGTCGCACAGGTGCATTGTCCATATGCCTGGGGAAGGATGGAGCAGGGGCAGTTCAAGGTTGGACAGGGTGACAATGTGGGACAGTGGGATGACATCAGGGGGTATCTTAGTCTGGCGGGGGTCTTGCAATCCTACTCTGTCTTCTTGTGAGATCTCAGGTTCCGCTTGCGGGGTGGTTCTTCTTCTGCAGGAGGTGGGGTTCTGGTGGCCTGTTGTTGTGTGAGGGCCTCCTGTCCACTAGCGCCGGCGGAGGTGGTAGGCTGTTCCTGGCCTGGGCTAGTGACAGGGGCCCTTTGGGGTGCCACATGGTCCCGCAATGTGGTGACGATCTGGGTAAGGGCCACGACGATGGTCCCCATTGCGGAACCGATGTTCCTCAGTTCCTCTCTGAACCCCATGTACCGTTCCTCCTGCAGTGCCTGGATCTCCTGGAACCGGGCCAGTACCGTCGCCATCGTCTCCTGGGAGCGGTGGTATGCTCCCATGATGGAGGAGAGGGCCTCTTGGAGAGTCGGTTCCCTGGGCCTGTCCCCCCCCTGTCGCACAGCAGCCCTCCCAGTTCCCCTGTGTTCCTGGGCCTCTGTCCCCTGGACGGTGTGCCCACTACCACTGCCCCCAGGTCCCTGTTGTTGTTGGGGTGGTGGGTCAACCTGGGTGCCCTGTAGTGGTGGACACACCGCTGATTGACGTGTCCTGGAGACAGAGGCATGGGCCCGCTGGGTGGGAGCTGTGCTGGTGTTCCCAGAGGGGGTTGGGTCTGGTGTAGCCTGTGGCTGTCTGTGGGGAACCGACTGTCCAGAGGTCCCCGATGGGCCGGGCTGGTCATCTGGGTCCAGGGAGACAGAGCTGCTGTCATCGCTGGGGGCCTCTTCTGGGGTTGGGATGGACATCTCTGGACCCTCCGTGGCGGTGTGGTGGCGTT
This sequence comes from Pleurodeles waltl, assembly GCF_031143425.1. Taxonomy (NCBI): domain Eukaryota; kingdom Metazoa; phylum Chordata; class Amphibia; order Caudata; family Salamandridae; genus Pleurodeles; species Pleurodeles waltl. Next base: position 265,519,913 of record NC_090437.1, read on the forward strand.
CGGGTCCTGCAGGGGTATAAAGGTATGGTTATTGCTTCTGTGTGTGGCATTTCGTGTGATGGGTGGGTGTCCGTGTACCCAAGTGCAGGCATTCCCTTGTGGGGGCTTTTGTGAGGGTGGCTTGTGGGGGTGATGTGTGTGTGCAGTGGGCATGCTTTGGTGATGGGTGTCCATGCTTTGTGGTCGCATGCAGGGCTTGGTGTTGGGATGGGTGGGTTGTGATGGTGAGCCTTTTGCTAGGAGTTGGTGTGATGGGGGTGGGGGTGAGGGTAGGGGTATGATTTGGCATGCAGGTGGGGTGGGGGTGGGAAGCAGTAGTGAAGATTTGACTTACCAGAGTCCATTCCTCCGCCTACTCCTGCGAGGCCCTCAGGATGCAGGATGTGCAAGACTTCCTCCTCCCATGCTGTAAATTCTGGGGGAGTAGGCGGGGGTCCGCCGCCAGTCCTCTGCACCGCAATGTTGTGCCTTGATACCATGGAACGCACCTTCCCCCGTAGGTCGTTCCAGCGCTTCCTTATGTCATCCTGATTGCGTGGATGCTGTCCCACCGCGTTGACCCTGTCCACTATCCTTTGCCATAGCTCCATCTTCCTGGCAATTGTGGTGTGCTGCACCTGTGCCCCGAAGAGCTGGGGCTCTACACGGACTATTTCCTCCACCATGACCCTGAGTTCGGCGTCACTGAACCTGGGGTGTCTTTGGGGTGCCATGGGGTGGTGTGGATGAGGTGTGGGGTGGCGTTTGTGGTGATGAGTGTGGTGCGTGTGGTGGTGTGTGGTGTTTGGTGCGTGGATTCTGTGTGGGTGATGGTGTTGTGTGCCTCTGTGTTGTGGGATTGTCTATTCTGTGCTCTCTCTCTAGCCTTCGTCAATAATTTCGGGTTGTAGGGGTTTGTGGGTGATGTGGGTGTGTGTTTTATATTGTGTTGGGTGTGTGGGAGTGGTGTTAGTATGTGTATCAGGTGTGCGTGTTTCAAACTGACCAATGTGGCTGAGTTTTCTATGTGTGTGTGTATTTTGACCGCAGCGGTGTGTACCGCCAATAGAATACCGCATTTGAAAGACCGCCGCGTGGATTTGTGGGTCGGAATGGTATGGGCGTATTTCTGTTGGCGTGACGGTGGAGGTTTGGTCATCGCCATTTTTTCGCTGACCTTTGGTGTGGCGGACTTTTGTGGATGTCGGGTTTTTGGCGGTTTGCCAGTTGTGGGTCAGAATGACCGTGGCGGTTTACCGCAGCGGTGTTATGGCGGTCTTCTGACCGGCAGTAAGTGCCTTTTACCGCCGAGGTCAGAATGACCCCCACAGTCTATTTGCGGTGAAAAATTAACTGCACGCCGAGTCCAGAACGACGCAGTCCGAATTCGAGACAGAAGATCGATGCAGCGCCAACGACGCGACTGGAACTTCAATGCACAGCCCTACTGGATCGACGCAAGCCGACTCACAATGATGCCGTCCGACTTCCAGAGCGGAATCAACGCAGCGCCTGCCATGCAGAAGAAAATTCAACGCATCGCCTACCGGAATCAACAGAGCCGCTGTGACTTCACTCCGCAAGCCCAGGATTCCACGCATCGTCCCCGGGCTGACTGAAAACCCCGCAACTCGAAGAGGGTCCAAGTCTGCGCCCTAGAAATCGATGCAACGTCTTCCCTGCATGGAAAATAACGACACAAGTCCGTGTGCGAAGGGGCGAAACTGACACACACTCACCGTTTTCCACGCATCTCCTCCTTTGCGGTCCCTGTGAGGATTTTTCAACGCAAGCCAGGTACTTTGCCCTGCAAGAGACACTTGTTGTTTCTAGGAGAACTTAAGACACTTTTTATTGCTTTTACAGTAATCTTTTAACTCCAAAGACACTTGATATCACTTTCAGTGATATCCCTACATTTGCTTATTTCATCTTTAATCGTTTTTGACCTACATTTATCCAGATAAATATTATATATTTTTCTAAACACTGTGTGGTGTATTTTTGTGGTGTTATATTGTGTGGTTTATTGCACAAATACTTTACACATTGCCTTCTAAGTTAAGCCTGACTGCTCAGTGCCAAGCTACCAGAGGGTGGGCACAGGATAATTTGGATAGTGTATGACTTACCCTGACTGGAGTGAGGGTTCTTGCTTGGACAGTGGGTAACCTGACTGCCAACCAAAGGCCCCATTTCTAACACTCACCATACTAAAATTCTCATAGTACAGTAAATACTATACACTTTTTGCCATTAAATTCCAGAATTTTTGATCTGCTGAAATGTAGTGAAGGATGAGATATTTAATGCATTTAGAGGATATGGTAAATACCACCCATCTTGAAATTACGAACCCTGAACAAACAGGGGTTTACGCAGGGGTCGGAAATTCCAATTGACTTGCAATCAGAGCCAAAGCATGTCAGTAGCTGATCAGCTGAATGCTTTGCCAAATGCATCATCCCATAGCCCCCTCCACTCTTCCTATCTTTCAATTTTAATATGTTGCCCTTTTTGATGAACACGCTGAGTTAATCAGGCTGAAACCTTCAGAGCACTTAGGGGCATATTTATACTCCACTTGTGCCGAATGTGCGTCATTTTGTATGCAAATGTGGTGCAAAACTAACTCCATATTTATATTTTGACATTAGGCCTGTCTAACATCACAATATTGGAGTTTGCACCATTTTTTATATACATTAACCCACCTTGCGTCAATGAGATGCAAGGTAGGTGTTCCAATCTAAAAAATTGTGCTAACCGCCTAGCTCCATATTTATCCCCTGTGCTAAAATGATGCAGGTAGGAGGAGGGGCTAAATAATGGTGTAAAGCTTGCTTTCCACCATTATTGAACACCTGGGACAGACCAGGCATTAGGGGACCTGTGGACCCATTTCCATGGTTAAACACCATGGAATGGGTCCACAGGTGCCCTCCTCAAGCCCCAGGGACAACCACACCCACACCCACACCAGAGGGACACCAGATGATGGGGGACCCCATCCCAGGTAAGTAGGGTAAGTATAGGTAAGTATTTTCTTTTTTTTTTAAAGTGCCATTGGGGCTCTCTGCATGGCACAGGGTGCAATGGCCATGCCCAGTGGATACCTGAATTTTGTACGTTTGCGCCACTTTTGCCTGAAAAAATTACGCAAATGCATCGCTAAAAAAGTATAAATCAGGCCCTTAATTTGGAAACAATTCATGAGGAAAATTAGTCACTCCCTGTCCAATGTCTGAACTTCTGTGGCTGCTTTATAGAATTAAATGCTTGCATTTCGAATGCAAAATGAGAGTAACTATTACTATCTTGATGTTACTGAGTACCAGGTAAGAGGCGCCTGGAAATAACAAAGTGACACAGGCAGAACACACGCACCTGAGCCCCGCCCCTACACTAACTCTATTAGCGAACTTCTCTTTTATTGAGTCCTTTAATTTAATATGCTTGTATTGCTTTTATATCCGTTTGTATTGGGATGGTTTCAAATAAATAAATCGATGTAAGCATATTAAATTAAGGGTCTCAACAAAAGACCACTATATCATTCGCAAAGGTGGCTTTGTCAATATTTTAGCCAAATGTTTATAAGATTCAAGAGAAAGTAGATACTTATTTTGCCACAGTGGTGGGACTGCATTAAGATAATTTAGAGATTAAAGTTTCTCACCCTGAGAACAGTTACAGTTGTTTTCACCCTGGAGTTGCCATAGAGTTGACGTCAACTCAGCGTCAGACATATTTCAGCGAGCGTGGCCTTCTCTTGCGTTGTTCTTGCCAGCTCCTATAACGGTAGGAGTACACATATTAGCTTAAAAGTATGATTAGAGTTACCAGGGTATTCGCAAGGTAGCGATACTATGGCATTGGTAGTAGAGAATTGTACTGAGGTACAGAAGGATATATAGGTAATAGGTCATAGGCAAAAGTTGGGGTACTTTTTTGAAGGCTGTAGTCGAGGTCATGTAATATATACAAAGAAAAGAGGTACTAGGCAATATGTATGGGCAGAGATGCTAAAGTACAGGCAGAGATACTAAGGGCCATATTTACAAGAAAGTGGTGCATTACTAGTGATGCGTCACTTTTCTTGCGGCCTCCTTGCATCCCCTTTACAATATGGTGCACCATGACACATGTTAGCGGCAATAGCGTCATTTTTTTGATGATATTGTAAAGCTATACTGGATTAGCGTAAAAAACAATGACTGTACTCCAGTATAGTGTTAAGAGGCCCATTGAAATCAATGGGAGCCTCACTTTAATGCCTGCTTCAAGCAGGCGTTAAAAATGGCGCTAGAAATGGCGCAATGGAATCTTGTAGATTCCATTGCGCCATTTTTAGTGACCCTGTAATTAGGAAACACACCATTTGCATACATCATGCATATACTAGGCATGATGTGGCACAAAGGGTTTACAAGGTGGCGCAAAACTAGTTTGCACCTTCTTGCAAATATGGTACTATAGTAGTGGCCCGTTAGCATCACATTTGCGTCAAAAAAGTTTCCGCAAATGTGGCGCTAAGGGGCGGAAGGACCTCATAAATCTGGCCCTAAGTTACAGGCAGGGATAGCAGTTTTGCTTTATAAGTAGGGGTGATGGTAGTAGCGTATAGGTAGGTGTAGAAGAGCTTGGGTATTGACAAAGGTACTGGAATTAGGATATAGACAACCCTATAGTTATACGTATTTATTAAAGTGGGAGATTAAAGGAAGGAGTAGAGAAACAGTGTAAAAATATTTTTGATGTGAGAATCAGGAGGAACCGTCCTGGTACACGCAGAGGGATGGAAAAGGGCGGTCAGGAAAGAGTGGAACGTTGCTGTATTTAAACATTCCCACCCCGCACAAAAAAAGACATGAAAGGGCACGCTGGCGTGGAAAAAGTGTGCCATTATGCCTCCCACAATAAAAGGGAAACATGGGCATATTCCATGGTATTTTTTCATGTGTACTTGTTTTAACAAAGGGTGTTTAACTCAAACTAAAATGCAGAAGTTACATTTGTTCAAAACTAGATCCTGCTGGGACTAGTCCCTGGAATGGCCAATGGTATAACAAGGGTATCATGGGCCTTCGTGCAACAAGTGAAATATCACCAAGATGGATTTGGTCTGGTGACTGCTATTCATTTAGAAAAATGTGAGGAAACAGGCCCTCAAGAACGTTTCCTCAAAAAAGGCTTCCTTACGTGTGTTTTTCTCCAAAAGCGCTTTAAATTGATAATAAATCTCTGTTATTGTGACCTTGACCGCATGGGATCAGTGCGTAGAGTCGTTTAGCTCTACCCTGTGCATATGCACGTTTCATTAATTCTTTCACTTGTTCATCCATTCATTAATTAATTAATTTATCCGTTCATTCATCAATCCATCCAACCAGTCATGCATTTATCTATTTATTCATCTGGAGCACACATATAAATCTCTGATGACGATGAGCAGGGAGCACACCTGCTGAAAATTACATTTGGGCGAGAGCCCCATTCAGCTTACTCCTGTGAACCAGCTCAGGCTGAATTAAAAAATATGGAACACTGCGAAAACACAAACCTGCAAATGATTACTTTGCACATTTTGGCCCATATTTAGGTCCTGATTTATATTTTTTTAGCGCCGCATTTGCGTAATTTTTTGGCGCAAAATCAGCACAAACTTACAAAATACAAATGTATTTTGTAAGTTTGCGCCGTTTTTGGTGTAAAAAAAATTACGCAAATGCAGCGCAAAAAAAGTATAAATATAGGCCTTATAGCTCTCAGGTATCGGACTGTTTGCATATATGCTACTTTTATTTGACATGCACCATACGAACCAACATGCTAGTTTGTTGTGCTTCAGGATACGCTCGATAATGATAAGTCAATAAAAACTGGTCAACAACACTGCTGCTCTTCGTTTTCGAGCTAAATGTAACATGACATGTAATGTGACACTAGATGGCGGTGTTCACCTTGTTTTAAAAAACGATCTCTGTTTTTGATGTTCACTTGCCAAAATGATTCGCACAAAACAGCTCCTTGTTTAATTGGAGCAGGTGATTGCAAGTGGGGCCTACTGGCACTCATTTTTGGTTCACTTACTTCACCTCATTGGACCTTGACCCAGTACAAGGGAGAGAAAAACACAAAAAGTGGAAAGAACTAGACTAAGAAACAGAAATGCAGAAAAAAGAGCATGGCCTATGGTAGTTGTAATAGGCCCTGAATCACGTGATACGTTTCTGTGTGTGGTGGTCTGATTCCTCTTGCCTCCCTGTGTGCATACTACTGTGCTGAAAGTACTCGTGGTCTGGCATCGCCCTATAGTAAAAGAATGATGTCTCAGTCAATCTTAAATAGTATTCAGGGGCTGCTCCTTCCTATGGCTGTGCCAGAAAAATAAAAATAAAACCATAGTTTTCCATCCTTTTATTTTTCTGCTTCTGGCACAGCAGTGCAGGGAGGGCCGGGGCTGTTGGAGGTGGGAGGGGGAAGAGAGGAGAGTGCACTAAGTGCTTGTGTGTGTTTGGCCGGCTGTCTGAGGCTGGCCAAACACACATGCACACTTAGGTTTCTCCACCCTGGCTGCATACATAGGGTGACCACCCATCTGTAATTTTCACAGACTGCCAGGAATTTCGTCCTGCAGTCCTTGTCTGTGATAAAAATATTAAGGCCTATATTTATACTTTTTTAGCGCCGCATTTGCGCCGCTTTTTGAAGCAAAAGCGGCACAAACTTTCAAAATACAATTGTATTTTGAAAATTTGTGCTGCATTTGCGTCAAAAAGCAGCACAAATGCGGCGCTAAAAAAGTATAAATAGGGGCCGAAGTGACAGCATTTGTCCCTAATTTTAGCCTTTCACCTAAAGATCAGTATCCCCAGCTAGACTGAAAGGCAGGGGGTCTACTGTGTTCTGAGGGAGGGAGGGTCAGACAGATAAGAAAAGGCCTTCTTTCCAGTGTGTCTCCTTCCCTAAGGAAATGCAAATGTGTGCAACTGGTAAATCTGCAAATGATGTGTGTAATGCATGTTTAAAATAAGAGCTTACACAGTCACAGTTCTTTCAGGGACCTCAGTACCTCATAGTACTAACAGACATTGGCAAAGCCAATAGGTCTCATCTACGCAAGAGTTATTGGTTTTGCCAATGTATTTTAGCCATGTTATACACCAGAGTGGCTGCTGTTCAGCAAGGCTAAAAGTTAGTGGCATAGGAGCAGTAGAGTAGAGCACATTGATGCAGAGTAGAGTGCAGTGGGGTGCAGTGCAGTTGTTTTGAGTGCATTGGCGTAGAGTGCAGTGGTTTGGAGTGCAGTGCCATGGAGTGGCATGGGGCATAGTAGAGTGGCATAGAGTGCAGTGGAGTAGAGTGGCATACAATAGAGTGGCAGAGAGTGCAGTAGTGTAGGGTGGTGCAGTAGCATAGAGCCCAGATTAGACTTGTGTGGCATAGAGTGCAGTGGTGTAGGGTGGTGCAGAGTGGAGTAGTGTAGAGTGGTGCAGTGCAAAGTAGAGTATAGTGCTGTAGAGTGCAGTCATGTAGAGTGGAGTGATGCAGAGTAGAGTGGCATAGAGTACAGTGGCATTGAGTGCAGTGGTGTAGAATGCAGTAGTACAGAGTAGAGTGGTGTAGAGTACAGTGGAAGATAGTGCAGTGTTGCAGAGTAGAGTGTCAGTGCAGTGGTGCAGAGTGGCACAGAGAGCAGTGTCGCAGAGTACACTGGTGCAGAGTAGAGGGCAGTGTCATAGAGTGCAGTTGTTTAGAGTGCATTAGCGTAGAGTGCAGTGATTTAGAGTGCAATGTCATGGAGTGGCGTGGGGCAGAGTACAGTGGCATAGAGTGCAGTGGAGTAGAATGCATACAATAGAGTGGCAGAGAATGCAGTGGTGTAGAGTGGTGCAGTAGCATACAGTGCAGAGTAGACTTGCGTGGTTTAGAGTGCAGTGGTGTAGAGTGGTACAGAGTGGAGTAGTGTAGAGTGGTGCAGTGCAGAGTAGAGTGCTGTAGAGTGCAGTGGCATAGAGTGGAGTGATGCAGAGTGGAGTGGCATAGAGTGCAGTGGTGTAGAACGCAGTAGTACAGAGTAGAGTGGTGTATAGTACAGTGGAGGAGAGTGGAATGTTGTAGAGTAACGTGTCAGTGCAGTGGTGTAGAGTGGCACAGAGGGAAGCGGCGTGGAGTACGCTGGTGCAGAGTAGAGGGCAGTGGCATACAGTGCAGTTGTTTAGAGTGCATTGGTGTAGAGTGAAGTGATTTAGAGTGCAATGGCATGGAGTGGTGTGGGGCAGAGTAGAGTGGCATAGAGTGCAGTGGAGTAGAGTGGCATACAATAGAGTGGCAGAGAGTGTAGTAGTGTAGAGTGGTGCAGTAGCATAGAGTGCAGAGTAGACTCTGGTGGCATAGAGTGCAGTGGCGTAGAGTGGTGCAAACTGGAGTAGTGTAGAGTGGTGCAGTGCAAAGTAGAGTATAGTGCTGTAGAGTGCAGTGGGATAGAGTGGAGTGATGCAGAGTAGAGTGGCATAGAGTGCAGTGGCATGGAGTGCAGTAATACAGAGTAGAGTGGTGTAGAGTGCAGTGAAGGAGAGTGCAATGTTGCAGAGTAGAGTGTCAGTGAAGTGGTGTAGAGTGGCACAGAGAGCAGTGGCGTAGAGTACGCTGGCGCAGAGGAGAGGGCAGTGGTGTACAGTGCAGTTGTTTAGAGTGTATTTGAGTAGAGTGCAGTGGTTTAGAGTGCAATGGCATGGAGTGGCATGGAGGAGAGGAGAGTGGCATAGAGTGTAGTGGAGTAGAGTGGCATACAATAGAGTGGTAGAGAGTGCAGTAGTGTAGAGTGGTGCAATAGCATAGAGTGCAGAGTAGACTCGCGTGGCATAGAGTGGAGTGGCATAGAGTGGTGCAAAGTGGAGTAGTGTAGAGTGGTGCAGTGCAGAGTAGAGTATAGTGCTGTAGAGTGCTGTGGCATAGAGTGGAGTGATGCAGAGTGCAGTGGCATAGAGTGCAGTGGCGTAGAATGCAGAAGAACAGAGTAGAGTGGTGTAGAGTACAGTAGAGGAGAGTGCAATGTTGCAGAGTAGAGTGTCAGTGCAGTCGTGTCGAGTGGCACAGAGAGCAGTGGTGTAGAGTACAGTGGCATAGAGTGGCATGGGGCAGAGGAGTGCAGCAAAGATTTCAGTGGAGTAGAGTGGCATACAATAGAGTGGCAGAGAGTGCAGTAGTGTAGAGTGATGCAGTGGCAGAGAGTGCAGAGCAGACTCATGTGGCATAGAGTGTAGTGGCATAGAGTGGTGCAAAGTGGAGCAGTTTAGAGTGGTGCAGTGCAGCGCAGAGTAGAGTATAGTGCTGTAGAGTGCAGTGGCATAGAGTGGAGTGATGCAGAGTGGCATAGAGTGCTGTAGTACAGAGTAGAGTGGTGTAGAGTACAGCGGTGGAGAGAGCAATGTTGCAGAGTAGAGTGTCAGTGCAGTGGTGTAGAGTGGCACAGAGAGCAGTGGCGTAGAGTACAGTGGTGTACAATAGAAGGCAGTGGCATAGAGTGCAGCTTAGAGTGCATTGCTGTAGAGTGCCGTGGCATAGAGTGGCATGGGGAAGAGTAGAGTGGCATAGAGTGCAGGGGAGTAGAGTGGCATGCAATAGAGTGACAGGGAGTGCAGTAGTATAGAGTGGTGCAGTAGCATAGATTGCAGAGTAGACTTGTGTGGCATAGAGTGCAGTGGTGTAGAGTGGTACAGAGTGGAGTAGTGCAGAGGGGTGCAGCGCAGAGTAGAGTATAGTGCTGTAGAGAGTAGAGTGTCATAGAGTGCATTGGCATAGATTGCAGTGGCATAGAATTGAGTAGTACAGAGTATAGTGGTGTAGAGTACAGTGACAGGGAGTACAAGGTTGCAGAGTAGAGTGTCAGTGCAGTGGTGTAGAGTGGCACAGAGAGCAGTGGCCTAGAGCACAGTGGTGCAGAGTGAAGTGCAGTTGTTTAGAGTGCATTGGTGAATAGTGCAGTGGTTTAGAGTGCAATGGCATGGAGTGGCGAGGGGCAGAGTAGAGTGGCATAGAGTGCAGTGGAGTAGAGTGGCATACAATAGAGTGGCAGAGAGTGCAGAAGTGTAGAGTGGTTCAGTAGCATAGAGTGCAGAGCAGACTCGCGAGGCATAGAGTGCAGTAGAGTAGTGCACAGTGGAGTAGTGTACAGTGGTGCAGTCAGAGTAGAGGTTTGTGCTGTAGAGTGTAGTGGCATAGAGTGGAGTGATGCAGAGTAGAGTGGCATAAAATGCAGTGGCATAGAATGCAGTGGCATAGAGTACAGTGGCAAGGAGTGCATTAGTACAGAGTAGAGTGGTGTGCAGTGGCACAGAGAGCACTGGCATAGAGTACAGTAGTGCAGAGTAGAGGGCAGTGGTGTACAATGCAGTTTAGAGTGGCATAGAGTGCAATGGTGTAGAGTGGTGCAGAGTGGAGTAGTGTAGCTTGGTGCAGTGCAGAGCAGAGTATAGTGCTGTAAAGTTCAGTGACATAGAGTGGAGTTATGCTGAGTAGAGTGGTATAGAGTGCAGTGGCATAAAGTGTACTGGTGCAGAATGCAGAGTGGTGTAGAGTATAGTGGCAGCCAGAGCAGTGTTGCAGAGTAGAGTGTCAGTGTGCAGTGGCGTATAGTGCAGCTGTTTAGAGTGCATTGGTGTAGAGTGCATTGAAGTAGAGTGCAGTGGTGTAGAGTGTAGTGGTGTAGAATAGATTGTTTCAGAAAAGAGTGCAGTAGTTTAGAGTGGAGAGGTCTAGGGTAGAGTGCAGTGGCATAGAATGCAGAGTACAGTGGCGTAAGGTAGATTGTTTCACAGTAGAGTGAAATGGCGTAGAGTGGAGAGGCACATGGTAGAGTGGAGTTGCCTATAGTGTGATGGCATAGAGTAAAGTGGTGTAGATTGCATGCTGTGGCATAGAGTACATTAGTGTGATGTACAGTGTATTGATGTAGAGTGCAGGGGCATAGAGTTGAGTCTTACAGAGTAAAGTGCACTAGCATTGAGTGTATTAGCATAGAATGCAGTGGCATACAGTGCAGTGCTGCAGAGTGGCATAGAATGGAGTTGTGCAGACTAGATTGGTGTTGCCTAGACTGGAATAGTTTAGCGTGCAGAGGCTCAGAGCGCACTGGTGTAGAGAGGAATTGGCATAGAGCAGAGTGGTATAGAGTAGAGTAGAGAGGCTTAGTGTGAATTAGCATGGAGTGTAGTGGCACAGAGTGGAGAAGAGTGCAATGGCCCACAGTGAAGTGGCATAGAGTGGTGTAAAGTGGAGTGATGCAGAGTAGGGTGCAGTGGTGTGGACTGGTGCAGAGCAGAGTGGAGTGGACTATGCATGGTGTGGTAACACATTGTCATTACAGACAACATGTTTTTGATTGAAATGACCATCACATTGCACAGACATAGAGTTTTTCAAATAAAGCTATATAGTGTACAGACGATGTGTGGAAATTCCATCACCTAATGTAATGATTTGTTTTATATAAAGGTATTTGTTTCCAGCACTGTTCAGAATTAACACAAATGTGCTTCATTTGTAAGAAGTTTATTTAAATGTTGTCATGTGATAGAAAAAACAATTTCCTAACCCCAGTATCCAGCAAGATTGTTGCATAAATCCCTCACTTCAAAGTCAGAGAAAGTAAACACTAAGGCGGTCATTCTGACTGCGGCGGGCGGCGGTCGCTGCCTGCCATGCGGTCACCGCCGAATGGCCGCTCCGCGGTCAGGAGACCGCGGATGCCATTCTGGCTTTCCCGCTGGGCCGGCGGGCGACCGCCAAAAGGCCGCCCAGCGGGAAAGCCCCTGCAACGAGGAAGCCGGCTCCGAATGGAGCCGGCGGAGTTGCAGGGGTGCAACGGGTGCAGTGGCACCCGTCACGATTTTCACTGTCTGCAAAGCAGACAGTGAAAATCTGTATGGGGCCCTGTTAGGCATGGCATGGCATGGGGCAGTGCAGGGGCCCCCAGGGGCCCCACAACACCCGTTCCCACCATCCTGGTTCTAGCGGTGAAAACCGCCAGAAACAGGCTGGCGGGAAGGGGGTCGGAATCCCCATGGCGGCGCTGCAAGTAGCGCCGCCATGGAGGATTCCCTGGGCCAGGGGAAAACCGGCGGGAACAGCCTGTTGGCGGTGCTTCCGCTGCCCTCCGCCCTGGCGGTCAGAGACTGCCAGGGTTGGAATGAGGGCCTAAGTTCCCACCGAAGACAGAGCCTGACATTTGACCTTGTTCTTTGAATGCGCAGCAGATGTGATGAGATAAGAACAAGATTTACAGGCCTGTTTACAGAAAAGGAGCACTTGGAAGGATACTGTAAATAACGTTTGGGCAAGGTAAGGGATTAACTCAAGCTGCATAGCCTAAAGCAAACAAAGCCAGCAAATTAAAAGTAATGAAATGTGAGTTACAAACCACAAAGCCAATGGCACTGAACAGGCAGAATGCATTCCCAAGGAAGCTCTATGAATGTAGTAAAAGTGACAGCCGTGAGAAACTTTGTGGGGAAAGTCTAGTATTTTAGTCCAGCCCATAGCTTGCAAAGGTTTGGCCACATCAATCACCCAGGTAGTATGACAAAAAGAACTGGAGTGGTCTTAATGTTGCAGGAAAGGTCTGTACACCCATTCTATCAGTTTGCCATCAGTTCCTATGGTATAGAGCTTCTGACACACCTCATGTAGGGTTAGTGCTAGGTCGCAGACATGAAATAGGGCATTTAATGATTGTTTAAGGTAGTTGTAAGTAAGGAGTTGGCCAGGGTGAAGATGGTAGTCTGCCACAAGGGTTTGGAAATTTAGTAGCTTGCTGTCCAGAAACAAATCCCCCAAATTTAAGACACCTGCAGCATGGCACTGATGGAGTTGCTCTGAGTGCAGCCATCCTGTGCAAGTGTGAATGCTTTGCAAAGGTAGTGCAGGAGCACAGGGTTTCTTCATGTCAGTGAGTTTACAGGTTCTAGCAAGGGAAGAGGAAGCTGTGCATGATAACTCCAGATGGTGACCCGGAGAATGGTCAGTAGGGAGCAATGAGCAGTGCAGTAAGCCCTACAAAAATGTCTTTATGGATAAACCCCATTTCATGCAGGGGGGGGCGGGCAGAAATCCAGTGGGCAACCCATTGGACCTGTGGAGCTGAATAACAGAGTTCTAAGTCCAGAGGGCCTAATTCTATGTCAGGACCGGAGGCTCCGATTATGCTATCTCTTTCTTTACTGATCCAAAATAGCAGCCAATCAAAGACAAGTAAAACAAAAAACTACACATCCCATGATGCCTTGTATAATATCACATGGTCCAATCACTAAACATGACCTTTGTCCATAACACTCTTGACCCTCGACATCACTTCCTCTTTCTTTGCTGCTTTGCAGCAGATAAGTAACCTCAAATTTATCACTGTCATTTACATGTGTTTAAATACTTATTTATTGAAGTGTTTTGTTGTTTCAAGTGTCGCGATTCAGCGCGCTTATACTGTTTATTTAAACGCGCCCTTCTCCGTGCATGTGGGAGATCGGCTTTGCCGTTTTTTATTGCCCAGATTTTGGTGGAGCGGAGCTGTGTGCTTCACACAGTCTCTCTTTTCCTTTTGTCTTGCTGTTGCGCGCACATGCACATGCCTTGGAACAAGCGGATTCTTTCTCTGCTTCGAATCGATCGGCTTGTCCAGGCTTAGCGTGCGTGTTCCCTGCAGTTCTTCCCACTTATATTACTGCTCCCTGACGCCCCGCTTGTGATAAACCTAGCGAGGGTTGTAAAATTGAGATTAGGCTTCTGCCGAGAGTGTTTTCAGGCAGCTTCCTCCACATTTTATTAGGGCACTTTCCTCTAGTGCCTGATTTGGGGTTTTTACACTCCCCCATCATTGTCTGAAGATATTTAAATACATTTTAAACTGGTTGTTTCAAAGTTTGCCTACTCTTACTTTATTATATATTATATAATATTGCCTTTTAATATATTTTTGGACATGGTTCAGTGGGATGATATTAGGTTGAATATTATTCAGAAGATTTGGGCAATCAGCTGGAAGTTAATTTAGTAGAAGCCCTTAATACTAGAGTCCAGCAATCAGTGAATGATGCCCTAGTGAGAGCCTTGGGTCCCTTTTCAGGGCAACTTTTTGATTACGCACGCTCCCAGGGTTGGGTGCAAGGACAACAACCTCAGCCCGAAGGTAAAAAAGCAAAGAATCTAGAGGAGACTCGAGCGGATATTAGCGAGATTCACGCAGACGCCTTCGAAAAACTGCGCAAGAAGCGTAGTGGGGAACATAACTATAGTTCACGAAAGGAAGACTCTTTTTCACCTTTCTCCTCTACTAAGGATTCGTCTTCTGAGGCTTCAGAAGAATCAGATACTCCGACCTCCAGTAAGAGAGCTAAAAAAGGGGTCCCGCCTTATCAGGTTTTGGACTTTGATCCCTCAGAAATCATGCATCCTAGAGCTTCCAATTGGGTTCCCCCTCCTGAGGTGGCCCAATATGTTCAATCTAACCTGAGAAAATGTTTTGATAAAGAAGTCCGCTCTCATCTAAGAGCTGAGTGCCCCAGACCAGATTTAGAGGGTAAGGTTTCTGACACTCCAGAGATTGACCCTACTATGGTTACGTTCATGAGGAAGTTTGCTAAGGACCCTAAAAAAGGTTTAGATAGATCTTGGCGGAACTGTCAAGACAAACTTTTGGACCTGTCTGGCCCTCTGACTAAGATCCTCGAGATGGCATATCTGTTTAAGGAATCAGGAACTCCTGTAGACACTGACGTCCTCATCGGTTGGGCAGAAAGAGCAATTTGCCAGTTAGGAAACACTAATTGCGCTATTTCTTCTGAGCGCAGAAAATCGATTCTCATGCGCATTGACCCAAAGCTGTCTGATTTAGCAACTTTGGAAGCGGGTCTTTCTGCCAAAGGTCTTCTTTTCGGATCCTCCTTTATTAAGGATTTGTCCAGGTTCTGTTCCACCTTTGCGTCCTTAGACAAAGCCCAAATGTCTCTCAAAAAAGTTTTTAGACAGGCCTTTTTGTCAGGGCCAATCGTTACGGAGGACGCATGCCCGGCCGAGGAACATTCAATAGTCCCCAGTATTATTATCCCAGAGGCAGAGGTGGTTGGTATGGTGAACAAGACTCCACCTTCTACCCTACTTGTCCCAGAGGAGGACGTCCCCGCTTCCGCAGAGGCTCTCGTAGAGGTCAACAAGGAGCCATACAAGACACAAGTTTTCACAGGTGAGCATTATTCATTTTTCTCAAGTCACACTTGGGGGCAGAGTGGCACTGTTTTTGAGAAATTGGAAAAGAATCACAGGAGATCCATGGATTCTCCAAACAGTCATGGGTTTTCGCCTAGAGTTTATCAGCACCCCCAAGCAATTCAATCCACCTCTCCAGATGTGTTTTTCCCTAACAAATCAAGATTTTATAGACAAAGAGGTTCAGGCTTTATTAGACAAAGGTGCAGTACAGTTTTCCTCCCCGCACCCGTATGGTTTTCTCAGCCCTATTTTTGTAGTAGACAAAAAAGGGGAGGACATCGTTTAGTCTTAAACCTAAAGGAATTCAATCATTGGATTCTGTACAGACCTTTCAAAATGGAGGGCATCCACATGTTAAGAGATATTCTGTTAGAAGGGGATTGGATGGTTCGTCTGGACCTAAAGGATGCTTATCTGTCGATCCCAATTTTTCCTCCTCACAGGAGATTTCTTCAGTTTCAGTGGAGAGGCCAGTGCCTGGAATTCCTTGCTCTCCCGTTCGGTCTGTCATCAGCCCCTTGGTGCTTCACGAAGCTACTGAGGCTTGTGATGGAATGGCTAAGAGCCAAGGGAGTCCGATTGATCATATATCTGGACAATATTTTATTGATGGCGCAGTCGCCTCAAGTCCTCCTGTCTCAGTTGAACTGGACCATCAGTCTTCTGCAAGATTTAGGTTTTCTCATCAATGCGCAGAAGTCATTGTTGAAACCGACTCAGGTGATAGAATTCCTGGGTTTTCGAATAGACTCAGTCCTATGTCAACTCCTTCTTCCCTCGCAAAAGATCCGCAACATCAAGAGAGAATTGAGATCGGTTCTGACCAGGCCGACCGTCTCTTTAAGGAATATGGCCAGGGTAGTAGGTTTGTTAGCCTCGTCCATTCAAGCGATTTTCCAGACTCCCCTACATTACCCGGCTCTACAGAGACTCAAAATCAGACATCTCCAACAAGGCCTGAGTTACTCGGAACGTTGACTGCTGAGGTAAGATCGGAGATTCAATGGTGGCTTCATCATATGGAAGCCTGGAACGGCAGAGCGATCTTTGGGTCTCACCCAGAGGTGGTGATAGAATCCGATGCCAGCCCCTGGGGGTGGGGAGCCCGCTGCAACTCTCTAGTGACTGGAGGCAGATGGTCAGACTGGGAGCAAACTTTGCATATCAATTGCCTGGAACTTCTGGCGGGTTCCTTTGCGATAAAGAGTCTATCCCCTTAGAAGACAGACTGTTGCATACTGTTACGGATGGACAATGTCTCAGCAGTGAGATATGTCAACAAATTGGGGGGTACAAAATCCAGAATTCTAGCAGAGATTGCCAAGGATTTCTGGCATTATTGTCTGACACAGCGCCTGGTGGTGATAGCAGAATATCTCCCAGGGGAACAGAACATCATAGCAGACTGGAATTCCAGATACCTAACAGATTCCAGCGACTGGAAACTGGACCCAATGATTTTTTCCCAGATAACCAAGGAATGGGGCAGTTGCGATGTGGATCTGTTTGCCTCTCGGCTGAACTTTCAGATACAAAGATTTTACAGTTGGCGCCCAGACCCTTGTGCATTGATGACAGATGCATTTCTCCAAGATTGGTCTCAGTTTCGGGGTTATGCCTTTGCACCTTTTCTGATGATTGCCAGAGTGTTATTTCAGGTTCGGAAACAGAAGACAGAGATCGTTCTGGTGACTCCCTTTTGGAGAGCACAACCTTGGTTCCCCATAGCGCTTCATTTAGCTTGTGCCTCTCCTCTTCTCATTCCTCCTCGTCGGAATCTTCTCTTGAGTCCGGAGGGCCTTCAACATCCAATGATCTCATCAGGGAAATTGACTCTGTTAGCCTGGTTGATTTCAGGTCAAGATGGAGTTCCCCAGGTGTTTCGCAACAAGATGCGGACTTCATTAAACAGGCCTGGGCTGGTAGTTCACATAAAAGATATGCCTCAGCTTGGCGCAGATGGAATAGTTGGTGTGATGGAAGAGGTGCCAATCCAGTGGAAACACATATTGAGTTAATTGTTAATTTCCTAGCAGAACTAGCAAGTTCAGGTTTAGCATACCGGACAGTCAACAATTTTAGATCAGCCATTTCGGCAGGACATTCCCATTTGGATGTTAAACCCGTCAGGGAGAATCCTCTAATCTGTAAACTTCTGAGAGGTATACGACTCGCTAAACCTCCTCAGGCTAGATATTCAGTATTATGGGATGTTAATGTTATTTTAAAACTCTTGGATTCTTGGCCTGCCAACAGATATTTGTCGCGAAAGCAACTTTCGGCAAAATTGACCATGCTTTTATGTCTCATTTCTTGTAAAAGAGTGTCAGATGTCAGAGCTCTAGACCTAGCTGGTAGGGTTTATTCCCCGGATGGGGTTACCTTTTCGGTGACAAGAAGGATTAAAACGAATTACAGGTCAGTATCTTATCCAATGCATCCTGACAATTCTAAACTGTGTGTAGTTCAACGTTTAAAGGAGTATGAAGTTGTTACAGAAGAATTTAGGCAAGATGTGAAAGGGCAATTGTTGATTTCTTTGCAGAAACCTTTTAAACCAGTTTCTTCAGCTACTATAGCTAGATGTATGAGATGGTTAATGAATGAAGCGGGTATAAATACCAACCTTTTTGGAGCTCATTCTGCTAGTGGAGCTATGGCCTCTAAATCATATGCTCTGCGTTCTCGTTTAGAGGACATCATGAAGGCGGCTGACTGGTCTTCAGAAAATACTTTTCGTAAATTCTATCACAAACCTGTCTTGGATGTAGCCTCTGTAGTTATGGGACAGCTTTAAACTAGCATAATCGGAGCCTCCGGTCCTGACATAGAATAAATAAATTTCTAGCTTACGCGTCAAGAATTTTCAATTCTATTAAGGACACGGAGGCGAGGATTATCCCACCCTTAAGTTCAATATGATATTGAGTAAACAATTAATGTTGAAATGAATAATTTATTGTTATTTTTTACCCACCCAGTTTAAGGTTTTTTATAGAGTTATCAATTTTATTGAAACATATTCAATCCATTTGGGATATTACCTACCTCTTTTATTATTTATAGGTTTGATCAGAAGAATTCCTGAATTCTCATGGTTTCATGAAAGGTTTCGAGCATAGCTGCTTCCTGGGACTGTTTCCCTTCGTGTTGGACTCTTCAAGTTCTTGTTATCCGGTGGGAGTGGTTGTTCCTGACTCCTGTTTCGGACTTGATGTAAGAAGTTTCGATTCTATTTGAACTATATGATTTGACCAAAGAAAGAGGAAGTGACGTCGAGGGTCAACAGTGTTATGGACAAAGGTCATGTTTAGTGATTGGACCATGTGATATTATACAAGGCATCATGGGATGTGTAGTTTTTTGTTTTACTTGTCTTTGATTGGCTGCTATTTTGGATCAGTAAAGAAAGAGATAGCATAATCCTCGCCTCCGTGTCCTTAATAGAATTGAAAATTCTTGACGCGTAAGCTAGAATTTTTTTTATCCACCCGCAGTCATGGGTAGCTTTAGAGTAGAAAGAGCTACCTGATGGTGCCTCAGTGACCAAATCAGACGTGTGGCATGTCTGAAGAAGGAAAGAAGGGCGAGCAGGGGAAGGTTTGCAAAATGATATGATCGGGGTAGAAAACCATCTTCACTAGTGCCACATGGCCCACTACAGAAAGTAGAGGAGAAGACCAAAAAGCAAACTGGACTTGGAGGGACCGTGACGCTCAGCCGAGATTTCCATCCTGCAAATCAGTGGGAGAATAGTAGATATTAATCACTAGGTATTGAAAGGTAACTCGTACCAGTTCAATCTGTGGTCTAATATTATATAAAGTGGAAAACAGTGCCATATGTTAAAGGATCATTAATTACATTTAAACCTTTTTTTCATTTTGTTTGTGCAATTTACATTCCAAATATTTTGAAGATTCTATGTGTACTTGACGCTTAGGGATAACCCAGATCACTAGTTTTGCTTTTTCTCAATTTCAAAACCATTTTAAGACATGGACAAAGTGGGCAATTGCCTTGCGCAACCTTGCAAGGAGTCTGGCCCCTGCTCACCCTTCACAAGCCCGAACAGCGGACCATTGCAGTTTGCCAAGGTGGGTGGTTGCTGCTTGTTCAACCCCTTGACAGTGCCTCTTCTGTTTCTCTCCTGTCTGCAGAGACAACTCCCCAGGTACACAGTACCTTCCAATAGTCTTGGTGCACCCATCTTGTCTGATTTTAGGAATTGTCCCTCCTTGTTCTTTTCTTCCTTATTTATACGGTTCTTAGCAACAACTTCCCATTTGATCACAATTTCATCCTCCTCTTTTATTATCTTTGATTGGTAGTCCGGGCTCCCGGTTCTGAGATAAATGTAGAGCCCCAGACATACACTGTAGTGCTGTGAGACTACAGACGAGTTGTGGGTACCTCACATCCTGACATTAGGTGTGAGACTGTCGTCCACACCATCTGCCCTGCTTCATTAAAACAAAATTAGGTTGAAAGTCCATGGGTGGTTGGAGTGAGCCAGATGTCTTTGTTCAATTTGTTTAAACTAGCATAAGGTTAATTACCTTAATTTTTCCCAAAATGTTTGCCTGGGGTTTTAAAATGTTCAGAAACATAATCAAAATGTTGATGTTACTTTCTCTTTACGAAACATTGGTTAGATTTGGGTAGGGTTGATGGCCTTGACACAGTGCTGAAGGGCATTCATTTACTACTGAACAGGATTGTAATGTGACTCCTGAATGTAGCGTATCAGAAGGCATTCACAAAAGACCACAGTGAATAACTAGTGTGTTGGAAAATGGGTTCTTGGTAAGGGCAGGTAAGTACCTACACTTAGCAATAGGCCACTAACCTCCACTTAGGTCCACTTAGGTCTCAGTAAATTAAACCCAGCTCAACCCTTGCTAACTTAGCAACGAGCGACAAGGCTTAACTTAGGAGACAGAGTGTAAAGCATTCAAATATCACAAAACAGTAATTAAATAAAACACAGGAAGCAGTTTAAAAATCCAAAAACAATTTATACAAATGGATTATATTTCTATCTTTAAAATGACACAAAAAATAATAAAATCGGATAAGGGGAAGCGGAGTTATGATTTTTTAAAGAATTCTTGTTTTTTTAGCACCTAGAAACAAAAAGCGCCAATCGGTTAATCTGGTTCCACCTCGACCGGGGTAAAGTCAAAGTTTAAGGCCGACCGCAATGGAGCCTGGCTCGGCTAGAGGCCGCGGGAGGCCTCGGTCAAAAGTTTACCTTCGCACTTAGTCGTTTTTCTGGAGATTTTTTTCAGTGGGACGAACCTGCCAGTCCAATCCAACCTCCTGGAACTCTTCTCTGGATACGCGTCGCGGGAACCCTCGGTGGAGATTTTTACCATCGGACTTAGTCGTTTTTTCGAGATGAAAATCCTTCGACCGGGGTAAACCTGGATCTTGATCCGACGTCCTTGGAGCCCTCCTCGGATATGCTGGCTGGGAGGTCTCGGTCAACTTTGTATGTTCGGACTTAGGGGGTCATTCCGACCCTGGCGGGCGGCGGGCGCCGCCTGCCGGGCGGAAACCTTCAAAACACCGCACCTCGGTCAAATGACCGCGGGGGTCATTACAACTTTCCCGCTGGGCCGGCGGGCGATCTCCAAAAGATCGCCCGCTGGCCCAGCGGGAAAGCCCCTGCAAAGAGGAAGCTGGCTCCGAATGGAGCCGGCGGATTTGCAGGGGTGCGACGGGTGCAGTGGCACCCGTCGCGATTTTCAGTGTCTGCAAAGCAGACACTGAAAATCTTTGTGGGGCCCTGTAAACCGCCAGGAACAGGCTGGCGGGAAGGGGGTCGGAATCCCCATGGCGGCGCTGCAAGCAGCGGCGCCATGGAGGATTCCCTGGGCCAGGGGAAAACCGGCGGGAAACCGCCGGTTCCCCTTTTCTTACCGCGGCTTTACCGCCGCGGTCAGAATGGCCCGGGAAGCACCGCCAGCCTGTTGGCGGTGCTTCCTCTGCCCTCCACCCTGGCGGTTTGAAACCGCCAGGGTCGGAATGAGGGCCTTAGTCTCTTTTTGGGAAATTTTCTTCACTGGGAAGAACCTGCAAATCAGGCCGGGTCGAGGTTGAGGCAAGCCGGCTAGAGTTGCCGCGGGGGGTCAGTCCCTCTATGGAGCTTTTTTTCAAAAGTTCTCCAAACTTCTCCAAACTTATGGGTCTTCTCCCAGATGTTCTTTTAAGGTTCTTTTTGGGGTCCACAGCTCACCCCAAGGGTCCAGAAGCTCTGAGATGATCCTTGGGGGTATGGACTACAACTCCCAGAATGCACCTAGCGCAAACTCCTTTTTGGCCACTGGGCAGTGATCAGCTGGTGGATTTCTTCAGGAGTTGGTGCAGGGGACTCTGGTTAGCAATTTTTCACCTGTAGCAAACAGGGAGTCCCTCCTTGAGCCAGTTGAAGCCAGGCAAAGTCCTTCTTCTGGTGAAGCCCAAGTGTGCAGCTGGTGCAGTCCTTCTGAGTGCAGGTTCCAGGTGCAGGCCAGGGGTCCAGCAGGGCAGTCCTTCTTCTTCTGTAGTTCTTCCTGGTAGGGATGTGGTAGGGAACTGAGGTGTGGGTGCTGGTCTGCCAGTTTTATCCTTGCTCCTGCGTGAAAAACAGGGGGGTCCTGATTCTCCAGTCAGGTGCAGGGTCCTTCCCCCTGTGATGACCACTTCCTGGGAAGTGTGGCAAAAATCAATCCCAGGAGGCACCATTCTCCAAAAATCCATCAGGGCTGAAATTGATTTTTGGAGGTAACATCTGGCTGAGCCCACCCACTGGTGTGGCTAAAAATCATAAACACACCCCTCTCCTGCCCTCTCCTTGTCTAATCAAGGGGGCACCTAGATGTCTGGGGTGGCAGGATGTGGGGGTGTTGCTGGGTTGCTCCAAATGTCCTTCTCTGCCTTTGAAGACCAGTTTGGCAGCCCTCCCCCTTCCTGCCTCACCATCTGCTGAGGGGGAGATCCCCTCCCACAGGCACATCTCTTTGTGTGAAGCCAGGCCACTTCACACCTCATCAAGGCAGCCAGGCTGCCAGAGGCTGGCCAATTAGAGCACAGAAGCAAAAACAATGCAGGGCTGAAATTGGCAACTTTTCAGGTAAAGTTTAAAACTCTTTACCTGAACAAGTTATATTAAATCCAACAACTGGAAGTTGTGGCATTTATTATAACAATTAATTTGATACCAAACTCTTTCTATCTGTCACTTAAGGGGACTTTTAAAATTACAATAAAGTCTCCCCATTCTAGCCCACGAAGGCCATTCACTACAATGAGGGAAAAACGAATTTGGCTGTTTTTATCTCACCAGGGCTTATAAAACTACTTGTATAGCATGTAAGCAGCAGCAGGATTGCTGTGGAGCCTGTGACTCTTTGCAATGGGGTTATAAGTAGCTTGAAAAAGCTTGCCAGAAACAATCACAGTCACTTGCCTCCTTAAATGTTGCGAATCAGATGTGACCTTGGGCAGGAGTTGACAGCAGGCACGAGGTCAACCCCAGGCAGGGGTTGAATTCATCATTACACGATTCTCAGTGGAGTTGTCTCTTAAATAATAACTTTACCACATCCTATACAGCTAGGAACTCCAAGAATACAAGAATACAAACATTTCTTAGAACACCATGGGTACCCACATTCCATGGTAGGAAGATACTACAGGACGGTAATGTGAAAATACGTTCATCTGCGTTAGAAGCAGAGTGCGCTAAATTATGCATATGTCCAGTTGAATACACAAATGCACCTCAAAAGTCTCAAAGGAGAGCACAGAATACTGAATAGTCCCTCACTGTAAATTATCATTTGTATTT
This sequence comes from Pleurodeles waltl, assembly GCF_031143425.1. Taxonomy (NCBI): domain Eukaryota; kingdom Metazoa; phylum Chordata; class Amphibia; order Caudata; family Salamandridae; genus Pleurodeles; species Pleurodeles waltl. Next base: position 265,542,993 of record NC_090437.1, read on the forward strand.
GTACAAGAAATTGTGACCTAAGTGGGGTGCCTCATAGTTGACTCAGAGTTCAGTATATCTCTTTCGATATATCCACTTAGCTAGTTCGCCACTGAATGAGATCATGTCTGGTGTCATTACCCATATCCAGGGCATATTTGAAGGTCACCAGTGTTCTTTTTATTAGTTTGCAGGCCTTTCCAAGTGTCAGGAAATACCTCGTTTTGCGTTAGAACCCCCAAAGGTGTGGACTGGTGCTGCTAGTTTTTCAACTCTGAGTGCACTGACACCTGTTAACCAAACATCAGCACTATTGATCTGAACACTAAAAGTGTATGTTCGATTGACTCACCCCCAACTGGCATAAGTTAACTTAGTAATAAGTCCTTAGTATGTGGTACCAACGGTACTCAGGGGCTGTAAGCTAAAGGATTCTTCAGGGACTGCAAAACTTATTGTACCACCTTGAGTGTGACAAAGTAAAACATGCCTACCAAGCTGCCACTGCAAATTGGTAGAGCAGTTTTAAACTGCTAACTCGACATTGCTATTTAAACTAATGACAAATTCTAGACCTCCATTTTTAATATAGATTGCTCACCCCTACAGCAGGCCCATCAAGTCCTAATACACCATGCTGTATATTATCACGTCCTAACAGGACAAAAAAATGTTGTTTTTACTATGGAAAGGCTAGTAGCCCCATTGGCAAGCACTGGGTTACACGTTGCCACCTCAGCTGTGGTAACTCCTGAATGGGATTAGTAAAGCTGGTACTTCAAGGATCAAAATGATCATTATACTGAACCCGACGTGATGCCCAAGGTGAATTTAATGTAACTTTTAAGAAAAAGGCAACTTTTCCAGCGGCCATTTGCAAATGCTAGTGATAAGACAGTGTCCTGCCGTCCTGGGGAGAGGTATGAATGACTTCTAGGAAATTACAAAAAAGAGGCCTGCCAAAGGAAGAGGTGTTACCTCTCCCTGGCAGGAAGCCACACAGGGTGTGAGCTTAAAAAGCAAGCCTCTAAAAGAAAGCCACTTCTCAAGGCAAATGGTAGACACACATGAGAGGGGCTGTGTAGAATGTCACTACATCAACAGAAGGTAAGAAAGCAGCTCATTTGAGAACAGGCACATAACATCTTCAGCCCAGGAAAGCAATTTCCAACTGTCACCCTCTAATCTTAACTCCATATTCCAGAACCCCCGCAGGTCACCTAGTTGCCTAGGTGGAGGTATCCTAGACACCACATCTCCCTTCCTTGAACAATAAAATAAATTAGATACAAAAATTGGCAAAAATATAAATAGAATTACATGCAAGGTGACACATAATTAGCTGCATACATATAATAGAAATTATTGCTACAGATGTAGATGTATACATATAATAGAACTGAGAATTAGATGTATACATGTAATAGAAATTATTGCTACAAATATTAACCCTACTCCCTTTCTCTTTATTGACAAACTATGAAGGTAAATATGTAACTAGAATATAAAAACGAGGAGGGTAGGGATCATCTGGTGGTATCAACCTATCACAAAATCTTTGATCTTGGCAGTCAACACTATAGCTCTACCAATGCGAGTAGATCTATTGACAGAACTTGGTTTGGTAATGCTGCTCAAGAATTTAGAGTATTTCCACTCCTACTGATAGGTACATCAGCAGTATTAGTATGTTTCCCTTACTTGTAACAATTCTGAAAATTTGCTGCATCCCTTCCTAGTTTTGTAGCCTAACTTTACTCTAACTCAATCACCAGGTGCGAGATACATATCTTTCACCCCACGATTCTTATTGTAATATTCTGCATACAATTCCTGTATCTTAAGTAAATTGCTTTTTACAACAGAAGAAGACCATTTACTGCACAATTTCATGTTCATCCAGATGCGCCAGGAGAACAGGCACATAGGGGGTCATTCCGACCCTGGCGCCGGGGACCACGGAAGCACCGCCAACAGGCTGGCGGTGCTTCCCAGCCCATTCTGACCGCGGCGGTAAAGCCGCGGTCAGAAAAGGGGATCCAGCGGTTTCCCGCCGGATTTCCCCTGCATGGGCTGAATCTCCATGGCGGCACTGCAAGCAGCGCCGCCATGGAGATTCCGACCCCCTTCCCGCCATCCTGTTTCTGGCGGTTTTTACCGCCAGGAACAGGATGGCGGGAACGGGTGTCGTGGGGCCCCTGGGGGCCCCTGCACTGCCCATGCCACTATCGTGGGCAGTGCAGGGGCCCCCTAACAGGGCCCCATAAAGATTGTCACTGTCTGCTTAGCAGACAGTGAAAATCGCGATGGGTGCAACTGCACCCGTCGCACCCCTGCAACTCCGCCGGCTCCATTCGGAGCCGGCTTCCTTGTTGCAGGGCCTTTCCCGCTGGGCCGGCGGGCGCTCTTTTGGCGGTCGCCCGCAGGCCCAGCAGGAAAGCCAGAATGGCCGCCGCGGTCTTTTGACCGCGGAGCGGCCATATGGCGGTAACCGCGTGGCGGGCGGTGGTCAGAATGACCGCCATAGAATCTTCAGACCAGAACAGCAACTTGCATCCGTCACCCCTATTCTTATCTCCATATTTCAGAACCCCAGAGGTCACCTAGTTTTCTAGGTGCAGGTATCCTAGATACGTTTTCTTAAAAAGCTATACTTCCGAAAACATCTATTGAATTTTATTTATTTTGGTGTCTAAAAATTCATAAAAATAAGATCTAGCTTTATAAATTGGTGTCGGTTTTCTTTTGTGTTATGTTATTTGATTGTTTTGGTACTTCTAAATGCTTTGCACTTGTTCCCTTGTTTAAGCCTGACTGCTCATAACAACAGCTCCCAAGGGTTGAGCTAAGGTTTTACAGATGAGCCTGACTGAACTCAAGACGGTATTGTGCATGTAATACATGGCAAGGCCGCATAACTACACCATATAATACACCACTTTCTCACACCATGGTTCAGGCAGTGATCGTGGAGCTAATTTGCCATACTTATTAGCCCTATGTCTGATTGTCCACTGGACCATCTGGCTTTAAAACTCTGTGTGCTTGCTTCTTGGTGTTTGAAAGTCTGCAGACATTCTGCTCTCTCTCTTTGTTGTCCTGACATCCCGCTTGTGGAATCCTCCAAACTTTTACTTCCCTCCCTGATTTTTGAAAAACTAGTTTTTGTTGGTATGAGGACTCCCTCCACTTTACCCCTGCTAACCAATGCTAAAGTGCTTGTGATCTCTCTTTAAAACATTGTGAAATTTGCCTACTCCCGATTGGCACATTTAATTAGCTTTCAAGCCCCTAGTAAATGATACTACATGTACACAGGTCATGTAAAAGTAATGCTATTGAGGGGCAGCAGCACTCATTGTGCCACGCACTAAAGAAGCACTTATCTCAGGATTGCCACTGTAGCCTGTAGTGCAGTTTTAAATTGCCATTCAGACTTGGCAAAAAACATTTGCTACACCTAAACCTTCCTTTTTTAAAACATGTGTCATCCCTAGGGTATGCCCTAACCACCCATAGATCAGGGTGCTTCGTATTTTAAAAGTAGGGCATGTGTGGATACGTTTTATATCTCCTAGCAGTGATAAACACATAAAGTCATTTTTCAGTTGTGAAGCCTTCTTCTGCCATAGGCTAACACTGTTTTTTTTTGTTACATTGAATAAGTGGTATCTTCAGATTGGGAACAGGTAGAGATATGCCATTCACACTCAAATGAATAGGATTTTAAAATACTCTTTAATGGTAGAGGTTGGACTTTACATTACTATTCTGAAAATGCCGCCATTAGAAAGTTGACATTTTTCCACCTAAATTAAATGTGTCTTTCTGCCAGTGTCCAGAGTCACATGACTGTGAATGGCTCTCCTGTGGTGCTGTGTGTATTCCTCCCAGACACAGTCACAAAAGGATCTTAGATGTGGGGAAGAGTGTTGTTTCCTTTGATAGGATGACCTGGGGGATGGCACTGGACCATCCTGAGCTTCAAATAGGCAGCCTCAGGGCTTGCCCACCCTCTTCCTGACTTCCAATGACTGCCTGCCCTGCCACTAACAATGCAGCTCACAACTAGGCCTGCTTGTCTTTTTTGCACCTTGCCAGTTTGGAGTCAAACCCAGGAAGGGGGAAAGGTTAGACAAAGAAGGCATCCCCCACCCACAGGCTGGCATTAGAGATAATGGTGGCACTCTCAAGACCTGTAGTCAGTACCCTCCTGGACTTCTGGAAGATTCAAAAGAAAAGCTGCCCTACTGCCAGAAAGACTGCCATGCTGTTTAAATGACTGCCTTGCTGTCTGAAGAAGGAAGTTTGGATCTGCTTGCATTGATCCCAGGCTACTCATAATGACTAAAAAGGTCAGTTGGTTGACCGCCTGTGTAAGCTACAGAACTCAACAAACTTCCAGAGGCCTCCCTGAAACTTCCCAGCTAACCAGCTGCATCGTGACCTGCCTGTGCCTGCCTGGACCTGCCAGAGGCCTGCTGCTGGCCTGTGCTGGAGTAAGCTCTGATCGCTAAGAGGTGCCCCCAGGTCCTGGACCCTTGACAGTCATCAGTGAGAACTCCACCAAAAAGGAAAAGGTGCGGATCCTGAAGCTATGGACTCTTTGTAACTCCAAACTATCCTATTCACATCAAAACTTTCCATCCCCCCAACGATCAGCTTTGCACTGCACGTTGACTGTGATTATCCGGGATGGCAGGCAACACAGGACCTGCACTTTGCACTACAGCAATGACCAACAATGCAGAGCTCCAGTGACGACCAGATCATCATGATACAGCAATAACAGTCCATTATGCCTGCTCTTTGATACTAAAGCCTCCTACTCGCAGCCTCCTCCAATGTTAACAGAACTTTTTGCCCTAGAACTTGAGAAGGTAGCTTCTTAGCAGGACTAATGTGATCCCTGTATGCAGCCCACCCTGCATTGCAGTCATCCTGAACTTCTAATTTTTGCCCGGTCCAGCGCAACCAAAAAACCCAGAGAGCCCAATCTGCTTCACGGTACTGTTTTCACCAAATTTTAAAATTCTACTTAATACATTTATGCTGTTCTGGTATCATCCTATTTACTCTATTTTTCTAAATTGGTTTGGGATTTTTCTTGTGTTGTGATTTCAATTTACTACTACTTGGTGTTGCATAAATCTGATACACATTGCCTCCAATTCAAGCCTTACTGCTTTTGTGGCAAGCTGCCAGATGGTTACGCATTGATTAATTTAGTGACTTTTGTGATTCACCCCAACAAGGATTGTGGTTGTAGCTTGACTGTGTGTCAAATTCCCAGCTGCGATGCAGGTGGTGCGTTGATTTCTCAGCCACAATGCAGATGTTGAGTTGTTTTTACAGCTGCGTTGCAGGTGGTGCGCCAAATATTTCCCTGCACGGCTCATGGGTGTGGATTTCCAACTTGGTTCCACCACCCTCACCTTTGAAGGGCCCAGGTGCTGGTAGAGGAAGTCTTTGATGGCCCTGAGATTTCAAAATAGGAGGCAAGCTCAGCCCAAGCTCTTAGAGACACTTCACAGGCAGGAATATACCACAAAGTCCAGTAGATGTCCTCTCTCAGGCAGTAGGTCAACCCAGCAAAGCACAGTCACAGGCAAAGGGGCAGTAATCCTCTTCCAGCTCTTCGGCTCTTCTCCCTGGCAGAGGTTCCTATTGAGTCCAGAAGTAATCTAAAGATCTGGAGTTTTGGGTCCGCAACTTATACGCCTTTCTGCCTTTGAACTAGGCAAACTTCAAAAGAAAGTCTCTGTTGTTCACAAGATCCTGCCTTGCCCAGGTCTGGCCCCAGCCACACCCCAAGCGGTTGGAGACTGCATTGTGTGAGGGCAGGCACAGCCCATTTAGGTGTAAGTGTCATCTCCTCCAGCCCAAATGACCCATCAGGATATGCAGGCTGCACCCCAGCTCCATTCATGTCACTGTCCAGTAGAGATTCACAAGCAGCCAAACTGTCAGTCTGACCCAGACAGGGAATACAGAATCAGGCAGTCACAAAATGGTCTAAGCAAGAAAATGCCTACTTTCTAAAAGTGGCATTTTCAACCTGACAATCTAAAAAACAACTTTACCAAAAGTGGTATTTTTGAATTGTGAGTTCAGAGACACCAAACTCCACATGTCTACCTGCTCCCAAAGTGAAACTGCACTTAAAAGTTATTTAAAGTCAGGCCCCATGTTAACCTACTTGAGAGATAGGCCCTGCCACAGTGAAAAACAAATTTGGCAATATTTCACTGTCAGGACATGTAAAACACACCAGCCCATGTCCTACATTTAACATACACTGCACCCTGCCCATTGGGGATACCTAGGGCCTACCTTAGGGGTGCAGTACATGTATACAATTGCATAAAAAGGGAAGGTTTGGGCCTGGCAGTGGGTACACTTGCCAGGCTGAAACAGCAATTTAAAACTGCACGCAAAGACACTGCAGTGGCAGGTCTAAGCCATATTTACAGAGCTACTCAGGTGGGTGGCACAATCAGTGCTTCAGGTCCAGGAGTAGCATTTGACTTACAGGCCCTGGGCGCCTCTAGTGCACTTTACTAGGGGCTTGCTAGTAAATCAAATGGAAAAGACAATTACACATGCAATTTACACAGGTAGCACTTACACTTTGCACTGGTCAGCAGTGGTAAAATGCCCAGAGTACCAAAACCAGCAAAAACAAAGTCCAGGACACAGTCAAATCATAGGAAGCAGTGTCAAAATGACAGGGGAGTCTATATCACATGGTTCTATGTAATAACCAAATGAACTCCTCCTCCGACTCCTGTGATAGTTTTGATGAAATTCAGTTTTATTTGAACTTATGGGCCTCGTCCCAACGCATTTCGGCTGTAGCCTTGGTCATGGTATGGGCAGAATAACCAACTCATACCATTTAACCTCTTAGCTGCTGGGCCTTTCCCCCCCCAGTGCTGAGCCCTTTTTTGGCTATTTGGGGTAGTTCGCGCTTAGGGCTTCATAACTTTTTGTCCACATAAGCTAACCACGCCAAATTTGCGTCCTTTTTTTCCAACATCCTAGGGATTCTAATGGTACCCAGAGTTGGTGATTTCCCCTGGAGGAGACCAAGAAAATAGCCAAAATACAGTGAAAATTTTGTTTTTTCCAAAAAAATGGGAAAAAAGGGCTGCCGAAGAAGGCTTGTGGTTTTTTCCCTGAAAATGCCATCAACCAAGGGTTTCTGGTGCTGAAATCACTATCTTCCCACCTTTCAGGAACGGGCAGACTTGAATCAGAAAACCGAATTTTTCAACACAAATTTGGCATTTTACTGGGACATACCCCATTTCTACTATATTTGGTGCTTTCAGCCTCCTTCCAGTTAGTGACAGGAATGGGTGTGAAACCAATGCTGGATCCCGGAATGCTAAACATTTCTGAAAACTAGACAAAATTCTGAATTCAGCAAGGGGTCATTTGTGTAGATCCTACAAGGTTTTCCTACAGAAAATAACAGCTGAAATAAAAAAATATTGAAATTGAGCTGAAAACAACAGCCATTTTTCTTTATGTTTTACTCTGTAACTTTTTCCTGCGATGTCAGATTTCTGAAAGCAATATACCGTTTTGTCTGCTGGACTCTTCTGGTTGCGGGGATATAAAGGGCTTGTAGGTTCATCAAGAACCCTAGGTACCCAGAGCCAATAAATAAGCTGCACCCTGCAGTTGGTTTTCATTCTATACTGGGTATACAGCAATTCATTTGCTGAAATATGAAGAGTGAAAAAGAGGTATCAAGAAAACCTTTGCATTTCCAAAATGGGATCAAGATAAGGTTTTGAGGAGCAGTGGTTATTTGCACATCGCTGAATTCCGAGGTGCCCATACTAGCATGTGAATTGCAGGGCATTTCTCAAATAGATGTCTTTTTTACACACTCTCTTATATTTGGAAGGAAAAAATGTAGAGAAAGATAAGGGGCAATAACACTTGTTTTGCTATTCTGTGTTCCCCCAAGTCTCCCGATAAAAATGATACCTCACTTGTGTGGGTAGGCCTAGTGCCCGCGACAGGAAATGCCCCAAAACACAACATGGACACATCCTATTTTTTTTATAGAAAACACAGCTGTTTTTTCCAAAGTGCCTACCTGTAGATTTTGGCCTCTAGCTCAGCCGGCACATAGGGAAACCTACCAAACCTGTGCATTTCTGAAAACTAGAGACCTAGGGGAATCCAAGGAGGGGTGACTTGCGGGGCTCGGACCAGGTTCTGTTACCCAGAATCCTTTGCAAACCTCAAAAAGTGGCTAAAAAAACAAGTTTTCCTCACATTTCGGTGACAGAAAGTTCTGGAATCTGAGAGGAGCCACAAATTTCCTTCCACCCGGCGTTCCCCCAAGTCTCCCGATAAAAATGATACCTCACTTGTGTGGGTAGGCCTAGCGCCCGCGACAGGAAACGCCCCAAAGCGCAACGTGGACACATCAAAATTTTTGGAAGAAAACAGAGGTGTTTTTTGAGAAGTGCCTACCTGTAGATTTTGGCCTGTAGCTCAGCCGGCACCTAGGGAAACCTACCAAACCTGTGCATTTCTGAAAACTAGAGACCTAGGGCAATCCAAGGAGGGGTGACTCGCGGGGCTCGGACCAGGTTCTGTTACCCAGAATCCTTTGCAAACCTCAAAAAGTGGCTAAAAAAACAAGTTTTCCTCAGATTTCGGTGACAGAAAGTTCTGGAATCTGAGAGGAGCCACAAATTTCCTTCCACCCGGCGTTCCCCCAAGTCTCCCGATAAAAATGATACCTCACTTGTGTGGGTAGGCCTAGCGCCCGCGACAGGAAACGCCCCAAAGCGCAACGTGGACACATCAAAATTTTTGGAAGAAAACAGAGGTGTTTTTTGAGAAGTGCCTACCTGTAGATTTTGGCCTGTAGCTCAGCCGGCACCTAGGGAAACCTACCAAACCTGTGCATTTCTGAAAATTAGAGACCTAGGGCAATCCAAGGAGGGGTGACTCGCGGGGCTCGGACCAGGTTCTGTTACCCAGAATCCTTTGCAAACCTCAAAAAGTGGCTAAAAAAACAAGTTTTCCTCAGATTTCGGTGACAGAAAGTTCTGGAATCTGAGAGGAGCCACAAATTTCCTTCCACCCGGCGTTCCCCCAAGTCTCCCGATAAAAATGATACCTCACTTGTGTGGGTAGGCCTAGCGCCCGCGACAGGAAACGCCCCAAAGCGCAACGTGGACACATCAAAATTTTTGGAAGAAAACAGAGGTGTTTTTTGAGAAGTGCCTACCTGTAGATTTTGGCCTCTAGCTCAGCCGGCACCTAGGGAAACCTACCAAACCTGTGCATTTCTGAAAACTAGAGACCTAGGGCAATCCAAGGAGGGGTGACTCGCGGGGCTCGGACCAGGTTCTGTTACCCAGAATCCTTTGCAAACCTCAAAAAGTGGCTAAAAAAACAAGTTTTCCTCAGATTTCGGTGACAGAAAGTTCTGGAATCTGAGAGGAGCCACAAATTTCCTTCCACCCGGCGTTTCCCCAAGTCTCCTGATAAAAATGATACCTCACTTGTGTGGGTAGGCCTAGCGCCCGCGACAGGAAACGCCCCAAAGCGCAACGTGGACACATCAAAATTTTTGGAAGAAAACAGAGGTGTTTTTTGAGAAGTGCCTACCTGTAGATTTTGGCTTCTAGCTCAGCCGGCACCTAGGGAAACCTACCAAACCTGTGCATTTCTGAAAACTAGAGACCTAGGGCAATCCAAGGAGGGGTGACTCGCGGGGCTCGGACCAGGTTCTGTTACCCAGAATCCTTTGCAAACCTCAAAAAGTGGCTAAAAAAACAAGTTTTCCTCAGATTTCGGTGACAGAAAGTTCTGGAATCTGAGAGGAGCCACAAATTTCCTTCCACCCGGCGTTCCCCCAAGTCTCCCGATAAAAATGATACCTCACTTGTGTGGGTAGGCCTAGCGCCTGCGACAGGAAACGCCCCAAAGCGCAACGTGGACACATCAAAATTTTTGGAAGAAAACAGAGGTGTTTTTTGAGAAGTGCCTACCTGTAGATTTTGGCCTGTAGCTCAGCCGGCACCTAGGGAAACCTACCAAACCTGTGCATTTCTGAAAACTAGAGACCTAGGGCAATCCAAGGAGGGGTGACTCGCGGGGCTCGGACCAGGTTCTGTTACCCAGAATCCTTTGCAAACCTCAAAAAGTGGCTAAAAAAACAAGTTTTCCTCAGATTTCGGTGACAGAAAGTTCTGGAATCTGAGAGGAGCCACAAATTTCCTTCCACCCGGCGTTCCCCCAAGTCTCCCGATAAAAATGATACCTCACTTGTGTGGGTAGGCCTAGAGCCCGCGACAGGAAATGCCCCAAAGCGCAACGTGGACACATCAAAATTTTTGGAAGAAAACAGAGGTGTTTTTTGAGAAGTGCCTACCTGTAGATTTTGGCCTCTAGCTCAGCCGGCACCTAGGGAAACCTACCAAACCTGTGCATTTCTGAAAACTAGAGACCTAGGGCAATACAAGGAGGGGTGACTCGCGGGGCTCGGACCAGGTTCTGTTACCCACAATCCTTTGCAAACCTCAAAAAGTGGCTAAAAAAACAAGTTTTCCTCACATTTCGGTGACAGAAAGTTCTGGAATCTGAGAGGAGCCACAAATTTCCTTCCACCCGGCGTTCCCCTAAGTTTCCCGATAAAAATGATACCTCACTTGTGTGGGTAGGCCTAGCGCCCGCGACAGGAAATGCCCCAAAACAGAACGTGGACACATCACATTTTTTCATAGAAAACAGTGCCTACCTGTGGATTTTGGCCTCTAGCTCAGCCGGCACCTGGGGAAACCTAGCAAACCAGCACATTTTTGTAAACTAGAAACCCAGGAGAATCCAAGATGAGGTGACTTGTGGGGCTCGGACCAGGTTCTGTTACCCAGAATCCTTTGCAAACCTCAAAATGTGGCTAAAATACCACGTTTTCCACACATTTCGGTGACAGAAAGTTCTGGAATCTGAGGGGAGCCACAAATTTCCTTCCACCCAGCGTTCCCCCAAGTCTCCCGATAAATATGATACCTCACTTGTGTGGTTAGGCCTGGTGCCTGCGACAGGAATAGATCACACAACAGTCAATGTTGGTCCTTACGTGAGGCAGCTGTTGACCCTGGGGTGATCCATTCCTGACACAGGCACTAGGTGTAGGCACTCAAGTGGGGTAGTGTTTTTATCAGGACAGGTGAGGAGTCACTGGGTGGTAGGAATGTTGTGGATCCCAGCATATTCCTGTAGTTTGTGTGACAGAAATGCGAGAAAAATAGAGTTTTTTCTCAACATTTCAGCTTTGCAGGGTATTCTGGGTAAGAAAACTTTGGGGAATCCACACAAGTCACACCTCTGTGGACTCCCCCGAATGTCTAGTTTCCAGAAATGTTTGGGTTTAGTGTGTTTCTCTATATGGCCGCCGAATCCAGGACCAAAAACACAGGTGCCTGCCTTACAAAACCAGTTTGTTTTGCCATAGACAATTTTGATGTCTCCACAATATGATTTGGGTGGTGGAATTTGGGGCTGAACTAAATTGGTGAGCTCCCAAGAGAGCACTCTCTCTCTGCTTGCCGCCGCATTCACCTGCTCTCTGGGTTGGCCTAACCCACTATTACCCAGTTGCACGAACAGCTTGCGAAGGGACAGCAGGACTGTCCTCATCACCTCCCTCATAATGTACTGGAAGAGGAGTTTTCGAATGGGACTCCTCTGACTGAAAAATCACTCCCAGAGTCTGCGCCATTGTCCTATCCCTCAGATGCTGTCTCAGTATCTGATGTCTCAGTCTCTGATCCTATGTCAGAGCGGTCCTCTATAACCCGAGTGCAGGCAGCAGTCATCCATCAAGATGCCATCTCTGCTATTGGCTAAACTGTTGCTCTAAAACACTAGCCTACGTAGACAGTCACAAAATCGATGGTGTGTGTGAGATACGTGCAACAGTAGAGGCCACCTTACCTGCGCTTCTTCCCTCAATCAGCATGTACTTTTCAAGACACTCAAAAAACACCTTGTCACATACCATTCGTCACAGTCTTTAGCACCTCCTGCGCCCAGTCCAACAATCATTATTGGTGCTCCCACTCCCTCCTCCTCGGATTCCCTCATTACCACCCAGCAAAAGTGCCCTTCATCTCTCCATAGACTTTACTAATGTACTCAGCTATTTACATAAAAAACAGATGTGCTCTTTGCAGTAGGCATATAAACCTTCTGCGCTTCTTTATGGCACTAAAACTGCCACTAGACAAGTCGGACCCTTTTCCCCCCAGGGAAACCACACACATATTGACAAAAGTGATGTATATATGACAGCCAACCACCTGAAACTCAACTCAAGCAAAACCGAAATAATCCTCTTTGGCCCTCACCAAAAAAACCTGGGACCCCCCATGGTGGCCCACCACGCTAGGCCCTGCACCCACCCCCGCCAACTACGCACGCAACCTCAGCATCATCCTAGACTCCTCCCTCTCTATGACCCAACAAATCAACGCTCTTACCTCCTCATGCTTCAACAAACTCCGTATACTGAAAAACATTAAAATGGATCCCCACAGAGACCAGAAAAACTGTCACTCACGCACTCATCAGCAGCAGGCTTGATTACAGAAACGCCCTCTACACCGGCACCACTCTAAAACTCAAGTGCAAACTACACGCATCCAGAACTCAGCAGCACGACTCATCCTCGACCTCCACCGACACGAACACATCTCTCCACACCTCAAATCCCTCCACTGGCTCCCCATTGACAAAAGGATCACCTTCAAGATCCTCATCCTCACACACAAATCACTCCACAACACAGGCCCTGCCTACCTCAACGAGAGTCACCTTCCACACCCCCACACGAAACGTCCGTTCAGCTGACCTCTCTCTCGCCTCTGACCCCCGCATCAAACACACCACCACCGGGGGCAGATCCTTCTCCTACATTGCACCCAAAACATGGAACGCACTCACAACCCACATTCGCAAGACCCAAAACCTACTTCTTTTCAGGAAGGGCCTCAAAACCTGGCTTTTTGAACAGTGAACCTCCTAGCCCCTTTCCCTCCCCCCCGTCCCCCCCCCAGCGCCTTGAGACCCTCACAGGTGAGTAGCGCGCTTTATAAATCTCTTTGATACAGATCTACCTATATATATATATATAAATATATATCTACATAGATATATCTATAGATATATCCATGTACCTAGATATATCTATCTACATAGATATATATATATAGATATATACATATATTTTTTTTTAGTTGTTGTATGGTTTCCTTGGGGGCCAAAATGCCCCCCAGGGAAACCCTACAACATCTAAAAAAAAAAAATGCCCCCACAGGGGGTCACCCTGCCCACGGGCGACCCCCTGTCATTTCATTTTTTTATTTTTTTTTGAAAAAAAAAAAAAATCCCCTGGGGGGGGGGGGGGGGGGCGCGATCGCCCCCCCCCTCCCCAGGGGGCACCTACCTTTTTATTTTTTTAGGAAAATTATCCGGGGGGGGGCGGCCCGTTTTCCGGGGGGGGGCTGCCCCCCAAAAGTGAAATCCCTGGTGTCTAGTGGGGTTTCCTGGCCCCCGATCGCAGCTGTGCTGCGATCGGGGGCCAGGAAACCGTTTCAGAAGGCCTCATAAGAAAGGGGAGACTCTCCCCTTTCTTACGAGGCCTTCTGAAACTGTTTCTGGCCCCCGATCGCAGCACAGCTGCGATCGGGGGCCAGAAACAGTTTCAGAAGGCCTCGTAAGAAAGGGGAGAGTCTCCCCTTTCTTACGAGGCCTTTTCAAAATGTTTCCTGACCCCCCCGATCGCAGCTGTGCTGCGATCGGGGGAGCCAGGAAACCTGAAAGTGTTTCCTGGCCCCCGATCGCAGCACAGCTGCGACCGGGGGCCAGGAAACACTTTCAGGAAGGCCTCGTAAGAAAGGGGAGACTCTCCCCTTTCTTACGAGGCCTTCCCGAACGTGAAAAAGGCCGTTTTCCCCATGAAAGCAGGAAGCGGCCGCAAGGCTGCTTCCTGCTTTCATGGGGAAAACACCTTTGCAACGTCAGCGCGCCTCGCGGCGCGCTGACGTCACAAAGGGGCGGGTGGGGGGCGGGGGGAGACACGGTAGCTTCCGTGTCTCCCGGGGGGGGGAAAAAAATAAAAAATAAATCCTCGGGTGCGACGCACCCGAGGATTTATTAATGCCCTTCCTGGTGTCGGCCACTGGTCGTGACCCGCACCAGGGAGGGTGTGTGGGCGTCGGCCAGTGGCCGACGCCCGCATTTAAGAGGTTAAACAAAAAACACACCAAGTGCATAATAAACACAAATGAAGGACAAATAAACATTGTGAAGCAAGATGTATATATGATTGTGGTTGGCATCTTGCCATCTTGACATGTTTCTCCTTATTATCTTTCGCTACATAAATATTTAATCTCAGATATCAAGAAACACAGATGATTGATTTGAACTAAATCTCTTTGTGGTACGAAGTCTAGAAACACTAGTACATTATCATTGTTAAATGCAAACAGTAATATTGTCATAATACGAAATGCACAACACGGGGAGGCTTTATAATTATAATACCGGACATTGAGTTTTAACACCACCTGTTGATGACAGGCACACAGACAGTCATTGATCATGATTAATATCCCAAATTCAACAGTAAAAATCAATCTTGTATTGCTGATGCGCTGACTACTAGTCTGGCCTATCGTAACTTGGAAACGTCTGTTTTCCCATTCACCAAGTGCACTCTTACTCACTGATGTATGGTGAGGCTCACACCCCCCCAGCCCAAATGGGCTTGTGCATATCCCATGCAAGGTAATAATGCACACAAAACATGTTGCAGTGGGCTATCTATTAGGAATATACGAGCCCGTGCCCGCAATGTCAATACATATATTATATTACCAAACCACTGCCCCAGTGGGCTATCAGCTTAGTGCAATATGCAGTGACAAATATATCTTATCCAACTCTGCACCAACAGGAAAAAAGGTGTTTCTTCTGCAAATTGTGATCGCTCATTGTTCATCCACAAATCTGATCCAATCATTAGATGTGCCAAGTCATTGAGGGAATCACGATGTTCTATCACACATGAAATTGCTGCACAGTCTATTGTGTCCTGTATATCCCACCAAGTGTCTGTCTAAAAAGCAAAACAAATAACATAGCAATCAAAAAATATTTAAAATCACACTTATTTCCCACCAAACGGAGAAAAGAAGCTCAAGAGAAAGAAAAATCAAATTCTTCAAATCAACTAATATGTACACTAAGTTCTTCACTAGAATGTAATCCCCCTGGATACACAATATTGAAATCCATGATATATCTAGACTCGAGGACTCTCAATTTATATTCTTAGTTGCCCCTCTTATTCCTTCACAAGGAGAGAGTCTAGAAACAAAACCTCTTTCGCCACAACTGAGAGTCCATTCTCTACCTCCCATGCATTCTCACCAGATTGGCAATATTGCCTTTCACCCAGTGTCTCGATAGGCCAAAACTTTTCTCTTTTAAGAAGATTAAGCCGTTTATCTCAAACGGTCATGAACACTGGCCCTCAAAGTCTTCTTTTTAAGTAGGTCAATGCCACTTCAAAAAGAATAAACATTCCCCAAATGTTTTTTTTTAGTAGTGGTGCACCTCACCCTTACCAGGAAGTCCAATTGGACTCAAGAACTAGAGATTCCTGAAGGATTTGGGATTTGAGTATCAGAGCAGCGCTACATTGAGATTCTTCTGCTAGGGAGTAAACAACAAGTTTTATGTAGGGCCACTTTAATAGATGGTTGCCCCCCGGGGACTCCGGGACATGTAGTTCAGTTTCTTGTTTAAGGGAAACTAGACCCTGTACATCTCCTCTGAAGGTGGCACTGGAGTGGGGACTCTGCTTTCAATGTATCAACTAATTCAAGATGTGCCCTTCTTTAGAGGTACGCCAACTTTGTCCCTTTATTGTGCCAATAGGGAACCGGCTCTGTCAATAGGATCCAGGCTAGTCAATTCCACCACAGAGATGGCCCTCACGGTGTGGACCAGACCTTTGGCAAATACCCTCCCCACAACATGAGCGAAATATAGACAAACAAAGAATGCAGTGGGTGAGAAAGTGGTTTGGTCTTAAACCAGTTACATCGCCCATGTATGACATGGTGACTCTGCACTTGCCAGTTATCTCTCCGTTATTGTGGCTGTCAGTATTAGGTACAAAATACTGAAAGTTTTTTCTCATATTATAATAAATGGTCCTTGACCGCTACAATAATACTCAGAACCCACAGGCCATTGCGCTGGCTCTTGTAATACCCATGCTGGGTCATAGCCCTCAAGCCAGTGCCACTGATCTTGGAACCATTTGCCAGTCTACATAGGCCCTCAGAATCTTTCAGAACCTCCCCTTTGCCAGTTGTAAAAGCTCATCTGACCCATTAAGATTTTACAGGCCTCTGTTGGCCCTCAAAAATAATCAGATCTTTCTTCAAGTACTCTGTACAGTTCTGCTATCCTAAAACCTAAGAACTCTTAAACTACTTTTTGTGAATGCTGTTTACACTTCTATAAATGTAAGAGCTGATCCAGCTCACATTATCAGCAGCACAATCTGTCAGATGATCCTCAAATCTTCAGACACCTTCCTTTTGTCAGAGCCTCTATTCCAATTCTTATAACACATCCACTACTGTTACTTTTCTTGACACCTCTTCTGGACATCTGTGCCCCTTGAGTGACTCTTTGAAACTATCTTTTAGACTATCCCTACCTGGCCCTTACAGTTCTTGGCTGGATCCCATTTGCTGATCTCGGCATGGTGATACCTCCCTCCAGCACCCTCTCAGGCATCACAATGCCCCGCCCTCCTCAAGTGCTCACATTTGCCAGTGTTCAGTCCCCTTGTCTCCAATTACAGTATCCTTACTGCCCCAAGAGTTTGTTCACTTCCTTGCCAGTCCTCGGAGACCACTGACGCATCTGCTGTCCCTCAATATTCACAGTACTCCTAGTCCTATCACTGTTCTCACAGCCTCATGTTTGTCTTCAGAATACCTTCGCTAGCTTTCTGATGTTTTCTATTGAACCTATGAGGCCTTTTGTCAGCCATCATACCACTTCTGCATGATGTCCTTTGGCATCACGGCCCTCCAACCCTTTCTTCAGCCTTAAAACCTCACAATCAATCATCAAATGCCTTTGAGAGCCAAGGGTTTTGCAGACAACTCCACCAGTATGGAGATTCAGAGCCTCTTTGCAGGCCTTCAAACACTTCCACAACAAATGCACCTCTATCATCCTTCAACTTCCCCCTAGTGTATTGCAGACCACTTGGCTAGTGCTGAAGCTACCACTGCTGACCTCAGTTCTCCATCCTAACACAGCTGTCTATCAGAGCCCTGTGCTGCTCAGAACCCCTCTGTAGGCCACCTCCACCATCTACCTGCAGTTTACCTGACTCCCTTGTCTGCTCATTAGATCCTTGTCACCTTGAGCCCCGCTTTGCTGATTGCCGCAGCCCTTTGACCTCTTTGTTAGTCATTTATCATTTTGCTAACTTGAACCCTCCCATTTTATCAAACCCTTTCTGCTCTCTTTCATAGAACACAACCCTGTTCACCATCCACTACGGTGTGTGAAATTTGTGTAATTTGTGCTTGTGTAAAAACGTGACATTTTGTGAAAATGATGTGAAATTACACATAATTACGTGAAAGGCAAATGTGTCATTTAGCATTATATTTTGATATGAAATGCATCCTCATATAAATTTTTGTTGCAAGAGCGCATTTTGTATTAAAAAATACTGTGAAAACCACAAGTGGCACGAGCAACATCCACTTTCATTCTGGCCATTCGTGTTATTGCCAAAGGCTCATGATAAAATGTTGCTGTAAACGGCATGTAATTGTGCAATGACGCATAATGGTGAAATTTCAAGCATGATGAAAAATCCCTAACATTATGCAAGCTACGATACGTAATTTAAATTTCACTGGGCCTACAACAGTGGTCTCTGTCAAGTTTCAGTCCCTCTGCACCCAGTCCTCACTGAGGTCAGTGTACCAGTAACAGACAGCAGAGTTCAGAGGGTGACAGTCCTGGCCCTTTATTCATGTTGCATGCTATGATTTTGTATTACTTAGTAACCATCAGTTCTTTACATGGGTTAAGAGTGTGTGGTCTCTAGGGCTTGATACAGTAGAATACATTACTAAGAACTGTTTACAAGAGGGATATCCTACTACATGTTGTCAAAAATCACACAGCTCTCCTCCTCCTAGTTTTTTTGTTTCTCCTCCTGTCACTTCCAGGCATCCAGGTATTAGTCTTCCTCATGGTCTTGTTCCATGTTCTCCTTTTCTGGGTTGTTCTGGTCTTTCTGGTGTTCCTCTTAGCCCTGCTCCACTAGTCATGGAACTGCTGGTTCTAGCCATTACTGTCCCTGGAGTTTGAAACACTGCTCTTTCTTTGCACTTCCTGGCCCTGACCAATCCTTGTATTGTTCTATCCCAATGCTCCCAACCATGATAACGTCTGCCCTGCTCCTAATGATTGTCACCACCCTAAACCTACTAGTCTGCTCAGTCCTTCCTCACACAGCTCTTCTTGTGCTTGTCATCGTGGGTCTGGCACATCTAGTCCTTCTGGTCTGCAATTATGCAGACGCCCATGGCTCTGTTCCCTGCACTTCTGGTTCTTCTGGTACTGCATTCACTGGTTTAACATCCCTATTGAATCATCTTGGTCCTGGTCCTTTTGGTCCTTGTCTGATCTCACTACCTGTCCTAGCTCTATGTTTCTTCAACCTCCTAATCCCTACCCTTCAATCAATCATTCAGTCAGTAATTTCGAATGCGCGGCTAATCACCCATAGGGTCTCAAGGTGCTGTTTTTGCGGGCGTGCTGCTCAATCAAAAAGCCAGGCCTTGAGGTCCTTCCTGAACTGCCTCAGTGATGTGGGCTGTCTGAGTTTGAGAGGTAGTGTACTGCATTTCAAGGCTGCGAGGTAGGAGAAGGATTTTCCTCCTGCTGTGCTTTTTCAGATCTTAGGGACGGCTTAGAGGGTGAACTGGATTGAATGGAATTGTCTGTTGGGTACGTAGAAGGCGAGGCAGTGGCTGAGTTATGCTGGTCCTATGTTGTGTAGTGCCTTGTAGGTGTGGATCAGAAGTTTGTATGTGATGGGCTTGCTGACTGGGAGCCAGTATAGGTCTCTGAGGTGGGAGGAGATGTGGCTGTGTTGGGGGATGTCCAGGATAAACCTGGCTACTGCTTTCTGGATTCTTTGTAGCCTTGATTGTAGTTCCTTGGTGATGTCGGCATAGAGTATGTTGCCATAGTCCAGTTTCTTAGTGAATATTGCGTGGGTGTCTATCTTCCTTGTGTTGGAGGGGATCCACTTGAAGACCTTTCGATGGAGTTGGAGGGTGTGAAAGCATGATGATGAGATGATGTTGACTTGACGGGTCACAGTAATCAAGAGGAGACCAGGATGATGCCCAAATTGTGTGTGTGGTTTGTGGGAGCGGGGGAGTTTCTCAGTTTGGTAAGCCACAAGGAGTCATTTCAGGCAGAAGAGGTGGAGCCGAGTACGAGGATCTCCATCTTGTCTGAGTTGAATTTGAGGCAGATGGCTTCCATCCAGGCAGTGACTGCTCTCATCCCATTGTGGAAATTTCTCTTGGCCTTTACAGTATCGTTGGACAGGGAGAGGATCAGTTGGGTATCGTTGGCGTAGGAGACAATATTTAGCCCTTGTTGTTTGATGATCTTGGCTAGTGGGGCCATGTAGATGTTGAAAAGCGTTGGGGTGAGTGATGATCCTTGGGGCACTCCACAGCAAGCATCTTTGGGTTCTGATGTGAACATCGGTAGTCTGACACTCTGTGTTCTTCCGGTGAGGAAGGACCTGCTCCATTCCAGGGCTTCATCGTGGATGCCAGCGTCATGGAGTCTGGTGCAGAGGGTGGAGTGGAAGAGGGTGTCGAATGTGCTGGAGAGGTTGAGTAGGATGAGTGTGGCCATGCCTCGGTGGTCTAGTATTGCACGTATGTCATTGGTGGCTGCTAGAAGTGCTGTTTCGGTGCTGTGGTTGCTCCTGAATCTGGTTTGGGATGGGTCTAGGAATTTATGTTTCTCAAGGAATTCGGTGAGTTGCTGGTTCATGGCCTTTTCCGTTACTTTGGTTGGGAAAAGGAGCAGGGAGATGGGTCTGTAGGTTTTCAGCTCCCTTGGGTGTGCGATGGGTTTCTTGAGTAACGGGTAGATCTCGGTGTGCCTCCAGTCTGATGGCAAGGTGACGGTCTCGAAGGATTGTTTGATTGTGTGGTTTCCAGCCTTTGGTCCTGCCAAAAGTGGGAGTTTCAAAGGGTGGAGGCCATCTGCTGCTAGCACTGGGCCTGGGGGTCAAGTTTCAAGAGCGGTAAGCCCTTTGAAGCTCACCAGCAGGGCATTGCACATTCATGGGGGAGGGGATGTTAGCTCCTCCACCCAGGAAGGACATTGTTTAACAAACCAGAATCTCCCCCAAAGTTTGTATATTAGCTGCCTGGAGGTGGCAGGCTGGATAGAGCCAGTCAGCAACCATGCCAGGGTAGTTGGCTTTTGCAGGGGGCACCTCTAAGGTAACCCTTGGGTACATTTTATAATAAATCCAGTACTGGTAGCAGTTTGGACTTATCATTCTGAGCTATTTGATACCAAACAACCCAGGGTTCAGAGTAGCCATCAGGTAGCTGGAAAACTCATGTTGACCAGTATCCAGCACATATAGTAAAATGGCTGCTCTGTTCACTCACTATGTCCCAGGTTTGGCAAGGACACAGTGGAGGCATATTACTCATGCAGCTATGCCCTCACATACAACATAGTGCACCCTTCCTTAGGGCTGAAAGGCCTCCCAGAGGGGTGAATTACGTATATGGTATGCAGCGTATAGTAGACAGGGCACACAGGCAGTGTGCCATGTCTGGTTTGCATTTTAGGTTTGCAACAGGACACTCTGCCTGCTATGGCAGTGTTGGGTGCCTCTGGAGGCATGGCCCTAGAGGGTGGCACAATCAGTGCTGCTGCCCTCAGGGGCATACGCTTAGTACCCCATGTCCTGGGTACCTAAGTACCATTTACTAGGGCCTTATAACTGCAGCTAAAGGTGTTTCCAATTACCTTTGCAATTTTAGGGAAGAACACTGACACTGGGAAACTGGTTAGCAGGACCCCAGTGTACTCCAGTCCGGTTGTATTCAGAAACCAGGTAAAAAGTGTGGGAGGGTACTGCAACAAGGTGGCAGTTTCCCACACAACTCGCCCCAGCCCATAGGCCAGGAGACTCAGCCAATATCTGGGAGAGGCCTCCTAGTCTATCAGGTGAGGAAGAGAAGGGAAACAGGTTGGCTAGTTGCAGGGTCCACTTCTGCCTCACATCCTACTGTCCAGGTCATTCCCTCTGGGGAACTGTCCCACCTCAACAGCTATAGGACCCAGTCTGAAATATCTTATACCTGTACTACTGGTGTCTGCATGTTTCCCTTGTGTCTTGGGTCTGATATATCTACCTCTGCTATCCCTGTCTTAGCCAGGGCAACCTCCGGTATACCCAAATAGGCTACCCATAACTGGAGTAACCCCACCGTGACCAACAGGGTCAAGGGGCCTAACTTACTATTTGGAATGGGGTCAGACCACCATGCCAAGGACATTGCAGCCATAAAGGCCAATACACAGCAGAGGCCAATGATAGATGTCAGTGCCCAGAACCACACCTTTAGCTCCATACCCACAGCGGACAGGGCTAAGTTACAAGCTTCTTTGGGTTCAGGGTGCCTGTCTCCTGTAAGGGAGTGGGGGTGTCTCTGTATCCTACAGAGAACATCCTCCTTCCACTCTCTTTTCTGCAAGCTGAGGAGCTACCAACTCAGGCTGAGCAGGTTCCTTACTAGTCAGGCTTTCTTGGGGGTCAAGCTGGGCTTCACCAGTTCCAACAGTGGAGTTATTCCCTAATGAAGTAGAAACTCCTTTGCTCTCCGATGCCTTATTTAGAGGTTGCCCACCTTTCCTTTTCTTCTGCTTTCCCTTTTTCCTCTGGGGCCTGCTTGCACTCACTGGAGGGGCAGTACCTCCAGAATCCTTGGGAGATGACTGGCACTAGACCCATTCCACTTTTGGGCTCTGACCAACTTCTGAGTGGACATTTCCAGTGAGACATTCAAGGGGGAGGTCTGTACTGACTACCACCCTTCTCCAGCTAAGAGACCCATCTATCTCTCTAAGCACTAAAGCTACTGGCCTATCAGTGACTTTCCCTGGGATTGCCCTAACCTTGGCAGTCTCTCCTGGGATGTACTAGTCTGAGAGCACCAGCCTGTCATGCACAATTGTGTGACTGGCACAGGTTTCTCTCAGGGGAGTGGTTGGGATTCCTTTCACCAGTAGGTTGTGGAAGTGTCTACTCTACTCTAGAATCTCCAACTCACCTGTGGGTCCCCCTTTCCAGTTAAAGGCTATGAGGACCTCCCCATCTGAGGAGTCATCCCCAATGGCTGCACTGGTTACCCCTGGGGGTTTATTAGTGGGTTTGTTTTTGGGACAAGAAGTGTCCTTGGAGTGGTGCCCTCTCTTTTGACAGTTGTGGCACCATGCCTTATTGGCATCCCAGTTTTTACCCTGGTACCCACCTTTGTTTTGCGAGGTGTTTTTGGGCCCACCCTCTTGGACAGATTTTTGGAGGGCTAAGGATTCCTTTTCTTTTTTTCTAGGGTGTTCCACCTTTTTCTCTTGGGCGGGGCTTCCTTGACTCTTTCCTTTGGTCACCCCCTCCAGTTCTAGTTTTAGATACCCTAGTTCTCACTCAATGATCAGCCTTACTCCAAAACTCCTGGAGTAAGAGAGGATACTGGCCCCAAATCTACTAGGTACTGGTGCAACTTGTCATGGACACATTTACTTAAAAGGTGTTCTTTCATAATTAAATTGTACAGCCCTTCATAATCATGTGCTTTGTTGCCTTCTAACCAACCACTTAGAATGTTTACTGAGATGGCCACAAATTCTACCCAGGACTGACGTTGGGATTTTTGAGTCCCCTTGAATCTTATGCAGTATTCCTCAGTGGTAAATCTAAAACCCTTAATCAGGGTGCCCTCATGAGGTCATAGGATTCAGCATCTGTTTCACCCAGTGTCAGGAGCCTATCCTTGCACTTCCCTGAGAAGAATTCCCTTAATAGAGTTCCCTAGTGCTTCTTTTGGGCATCCTTCCCAATGCAGGCTCTTTCAAGGGAAATGAACCATTTCTGGATATCATCTCCTTCTTGGTAGGGGGGGAGAACTCCTTTTGGGAGTCTTAGGTTGAAAGGATTCTCTTCCTCCCTATTTATTAGTTTGTTGCCACCAGAGATGGGTCTTAGGACCAACTCTTTTCTTGGTTTCTCTATTTCCCAGAGCTGCCTCTCTAAGGCCAGTCTCTTGGCCATCCTGGCAATATCCAGGTCTGTTTCTGTGAGTGCTCTAGAGCTTCTGGTGGAAGAGGAGCTACCCTCATCCCCATTCTCCACAGGATCTTCACCCACCACAGATGCATCATCTTCTTCTTCTGGGGGTAATCATTTTCATACCTGGCCACCAGAAACGTAAGTTTATCTGCACTGGGGCTCTTACCAGTACAAATTTGGTACAGTCTGCAGAACTCCTGGGTCTTGGCTTCTAAATCTAACATTAATACTTTACTAAAGTTGGGACTTTTTTCGAAATTTAGAATCCCCTTTATGGATAGGCCAACTAAAGTAAGGACTTTTAAAACTGTTTGCTAGAGTTACAGGGATATAACTAAGGCCCTAACAATTATTTTAATAATTTACGATTCAAAAAATAAAAAATAATTAACTAAAGACAATTTGGAGAGTGCTCACTAAATTGACAGAGTGGCAAATGCAAAGTCTTTATCCCACTGCTGATCCACCAAATGTAGGAGGCTGGCCCTTTAACTATTGTGCAAAACTAAGCACACTGTGTAGGGGGTCCAGGCAACCACACATTGGTTTCCAAAGGTAAAAACTAGATCACCTAATGCTCTAATTTTTGAGGTAGCTTGGTCGAGCAGTTAGGCCAATTTTGGAGAAGTGCAGAGCATTTGTGGTGCTCACAGCACCAATCATGCATCTAACACATTTGGGACCAATTTATAAATATACTTCAGATGTTACATATAATTTAAGACCAAGATTATCAAAATTGGTTAAGTACTTTTGAAGATATGGATTTTTGAAGTTTAACAAATGCAGACCCATATTTCTACTTTTTTAGCACCGCATTTGTGTCATTTTTTGACGCAAAAGTGGCGCAAACTTTCAAAATACAATTATATTCTGTACATTTGCGCAGCTTTTGCACCGCATTTGCACCGCATTTGCATCATTTTTTGATGCAAAAGCAGTGCAAACTTACAGTAAACGCCTATTTCTACATAGCAGAAGGAGGCCATGGCATATGATTGGGCCATCGTACAGCTGAAGCACTGGGGGTTGTCACTTTTGCCTTCGGTGTCCACCTAGGAAGCATAAACCAAAATACTTGTGGACTTCCAGACCATATTTTAAGGAATCAGATGTCTCAGAGGAAAATCTGTAAAACTCCACATCGATCCCTCAATCCAGCCGGTAGCACTACCCCACCGACACAATGCCTTTCATCTAAGACTGCTGGTCGAAAAAGAACTAGACAAACTAGAATTAGCATGAATAATAAAAAAAGTATCCAGCCCCAACCACTGGGCATCACTCATCATTGTCACCTGGAAACCAAAACAACTACGCAAAGTTTGCATCTGTGTCGACATGAGACTTCCTACCTAATATTGCAATTATTGGAGAACGCCATCTGACACCCACCATTGACGACCTCATTGGTGAGTTGAGCTGGGCAAGCTGGGTTTCAAAGGTGACTTGAAGTGCGGCTACCACCAATTGCCGCTCGACCCTCTATCCACGTCGGCTTGAAGAGGTACAAAAGACTTAACTTCGAAATCTCAAGTGCGGCGGAAATCTTCCAGAACACCTTTCAAGAGCTGTTAACCGGCCTTCAAGGAGTACTCAATGTCAGTGATGACATCCTTATATAAGCCAAGACCATGCCTAAACACAACGAGAGGCTCAGAGCGGTCCTCTGAAGATTAAAAGACTCAGGTCTCACATGGTACATGAACAAGTGTAAATTCTTCAAGCAAAAGATACAGGGGGTTATTCTAACTTTGGAGGAGGTGTTAATCCGTCCCAAAAGTGATGGAAAAGTGACGGATTTACCACCAGCCGTATTACGAGTCCATTATATATTCTATGGAACTCGTAATACGGCTGGTGGTATATCCGTCACTTTACCGTCACTTTTGGGACGGATTAACACTCCTCCAAAGTTAGAATAACCCCCACAGTTCTTTGGGTACCCTTTCTCCACAGAAGGAGTAATGGCAGACCCATCAAAGACGCCCCACCGCCATCAACGGTATCAGAGGTGCAGAGCTTCCTGGGCATTGTGAATTACTGTGGTCACTTAATTAAAGATCTGACATCCCTCACTCAACCACTTTGAGCCCTTAAAAAGGCAGCTACCCCGTGGACATGAGGTGAAGAGCAGGAGAATTCCTTTGATGCAGTAAAAGATGTGCTTTCGTCTAACACAACCTTGGTTTACTATGACCCACACAAGCAAACCACCATTGCCGTAAATGCCAACCACCTCAGGAGGAGTTTTTTCTTACCTGAAGTAAGGTGGTCATGACCATTTGCGGTCAGAAAGCTGTCGCTCAAGTACGAAAGCTACTCGAGCAGCAGCAAAATCAACTCAAGAAGCAGCACTCTCTGGTGCACAGCATAGAGCCGGTCGTGTTTATTTTTCAGCACAGAACCAACTCCCGATGCTAAAAATCAGAGGCAGCAGCCCAACATGCCTAATTCCACCTGCTTGCAGACCTCTGCTGAATCTCGATACTTTTCATGTAATTCAGTGGGATTCTGCATTGAAACTCCGCAAGTTCTGCCAACTTCTAGTGGTGGGAAGAAAACTGCTGTTAAGGGCTCAACTCTCAAAAGGCCTTAAAATGTAAATCTAAGTTATCCTTGGAAAACAACAGACATGTTATTTATACCTAGGTCACAAAACGTGGCACAGGTATAAATGAGTAGATTAAACAAGTTTGTTTTATACAGCTTAATTATAACAGTGGGCATTAAAATGAGAGATCAGTGACATTCTATACAAACAAGGTGAAGATGCGTAGGCTCTGATATAAAGTATGGTGGGCTTGCCATCTATCAAGGTGGCAGAGATCATTTCTACACTGCCCTGGTTTATCTACTGACCACCTTATTAAACAATCTCTTACAGTTCTGTGGAGATCTCTGTGCCTTAATAGAAGTCTCTTCTGGGCTATCGGTGTAGTGTTTCTGGCAATGGAGCCAGCAAGGACACCCCATTGGAAACATGATGCACTCAATACAGTGTGCCGACTCTCACTTTGGCAGACAGGGTACTCAGAGTGTTTGTGGTGAATTCCACTGTCCACCAAAATCTAAATCAGGCCCTTGGATTTAAGTTTGTATGCATGCAGATACAAGTGATGTATGCAAGAGAGCAGTGCATATCCTACACTATTAGAGCATCTAACTTGCACCAGAATTAGCCAAGTGTATGTGCTGCTGACAGAGGAGAAAGTTTCATCAGTTGCCATTGTTTTCTAAGGAGTGTATGGGTAGGAAGGATATATTATGAAAAATACATTAAAATTGAAGGATAGGGGAAATCAAATGTTACACAAAAATAAGTATAATCTACTAACCTTTGACATAAGTACTCTACACAATGCTGAGACTGGAATCTTGTTGGATTAGGGATGTAGGCAGAAGTGAGTTTTCTAATAGATTCCGTTCACAAAGCCCTGTTTCTTCTGACATGTGTAAGTACCATCTATGTAAATTAGAAAGTCAATTAGCCAATCAGGTGTACATTATGACCATGTTTGGGGATAAACAACACATGAGATCAATTGCACCTGTTACCTTTAATCAAGCTTTAAAAATCTAAGTTCGAATAAAAAATCATGGACCATTTTGGAGCTGAAGCATCGAAGATCGTACTTCAGGGAAGCTGCACTGGGACTGCCCGATAGTGAGATGATGCAGCGAAGTAGGTGTCATTTTCTGTGGATGGATAGTGAGGGGCAGCTGTGGAATGGAAAATTACTGCTGGTGGTAATTACTGACCCAGTGAGCGGTGAGTGGAGAGACCCGAGCACGGGTCTCAACAAGTTTGACAGGAGTGAGAAAACCAGACTGAAGCTGAAGTTTTGAAGGATTTATATAATGCCGGCCACTTCTCATAGTTGATTGTCATTTTGTATTCTGGTTCTCACTGTGGGCCCCCTGCATCGTCTCTTCCAAGCTATGGGGTCATGAGGAACAGTGGGTGCTTTGGAGCACTGTCTAAGGCTTAGGTGGACTGGAGTATGGTCAGCTCCATCATACTTTCCGAGTTGGGATAACTTTATTACCAGTGCAAATGTGGGTGTGTCCTGTTTGGTCTGATAAAGGTCATTGGCTGGTAGTGTAAACTGTCTGTGTCCTTGATCTACGGATGCTAGCCCAGGCAGATGGGAACAATGCCTCTGTGTTTGCATTTCCTGCGAGCTTATATTTCAGCCCACTTGTACCTTACAGAGCCCTGAAGGACTCAAGATAGGTCCTGGAGCAAGAAAAAGATGCAGTGGCCACAGGTTTAATGCTACTGAATGAAAATTAAATAAAGGTTGCACACAGAGGGACGAACAATGAACCCTACATAGCTGACAATTTGCCAGCCATTAAAGAGAAGAAGACGGATATGGGAGACCTGTTTGCATGATTAATAGAATTGTAATGGCACACGGATGACTCAGAGGGTTGCTTGCATTGCAACAATGTCTGCATGATTGGCATTTCTGAGAATGTTGAAGGCTCTAGCAGGGCCCTATTCCTGGAAACTTGGTTGGAGGGCAAGGTAGCATCCAATAACATTTCACAATTATGTGTTGTAAAGCATCCATAAGGATCCATGATTGGCCCCAGGGATAGACAGTCCCCACATTTTGAATGATAAAAACAGGGTATCCTCCTTAAAAGATCCAAAGAAGATGGCCCAATAATGGTGGACAATCACAGAGTATCTCCGTTTCATGATTACACAGCTGCTATCCGGTCATCGCCTGGGTGCATGCCCAGCTGTGTCCCATGCTGTGTGTCAGATGCAGCTCTTTAAAGTGTGTCAGCTGCTGCCCGGCCCCTCCTTGAGAAAGGGAAGGCTGGGAGGCATAGCCCACCCCAGCCAGGGCCTCCAAAGTACTTGTAGTGGAATGCAGGCAGGAAAACCAGCCTGATGAAAGAACCAATGCAATGTATTTAATCACTATGTGGATGTACATTCATTAAAATATGCGGGGGCCTAGCTTTGTGAATTTGCCCATCGTAGTTTGAAGGTCACGAACTAACAATTAGCAACACTCATTGCTTTTTGACTCTGCCCCAGATTTACAAGGAAACATACATCTGAGGCAGCACCGAAAACTAGCACCACCCCAGTGGTGGCTTTACAGGGGTCCTCGCTTTGCAGAACACATAGAAGGATCAAATTGCCATTAGTGATTGTTTTTGTGCAGATAAACAATCACCTCCGTAACGCAGGCACCCTTGCACCATCTTCAAGGGTGCCTACGTTGGCGACAGGCAGCTAATTTAGCACTAGTACAAAATACTTATGCAAGACACAGACACACCCCGCTTAATTTGATGTTTCAGTGATGAGCGCAGCAGCCTTTAATTCCAACTTTTAAACTTTAGTCAACTGCAATGCAGGATTGGGTGATGCCATTGTGCAGTTCCTTGAAAATACCAGCAGCTCATCTGGGAGGCATCTAATGCTTTAACAAGAGGGACGTATTTCAGGATGACGTTTGGAGTCAGAGTGATTTAGGAAAGGGAGGCTGTTGTTGTGGAAGGAAGAGTGAGGGAGTTGGAGCTGGAAGGCGGAGAGGTCCTCAGCAGCTCACACTCAGCTCGTTCATGCGAGAAGGGAATATCGAGAGCTAGTAGCTAGACAGGGAAAATACCATTACAAGGCATACACTGACAAAAAAACAGGGAATGGGACAAGACAGGACTTCTGCCTGTGTGGCAGGTAATAGACAAAACCAGGACAGGAGTCATATCTATCATATGCAAAGCCTCTGGTTGTATTATACGCAAACAGACAGGACTCAACCAAGCCTTTATGGAAAACTATGACTTTGTGTAGGGGTGTAATCATTCCCTCCACTAAAGTGCATCAGAATATAAGTTGCCTTCAGTTCCTCAACAGTGAAAAGGGCCTTAATGCGTCAGACTCAAAAACTACCATAAGGAATCGCAGCTGCAATGAGTGTCTTTATGGTATGTAGTGGAGAAATGGGGGAGCCACCATGACCCTTTGATACTGCTATTGGTTGGTCCCTGGTTCAATTGTGCTATGTGGTGGGGCACCTGTAGGTTGTCCTTTCTCTTTTAGTTGGGGCTCAGTATTGTTGGAGGATTAATTTGTGGTGTGTTTTTACTGTCTCAACGGGATCCTGCTAGCCAGGACCCCAGTGCTCATAGTTTGTGGCCTACATGTTAGTATGTTTTACTGTTTTGTCAGTGTGCTTGACTCTGTCACTGGAGTCCTGCTAACCAGAATTCCAGTGCTTATGCTCTCTCTGATTCCGAATTTGTACTTACATACTGGTAACCCAGTATTCCACTCCAAATCGGCATACTGGACCCCCTGTATAAGTCCCTATTATATGGTACCAAGGTACCCAGGGCATTGGGGTTCCAGGAGATCCTTAAGGGCTGCAGCATTTCTTTTGCCATCCATAAGGAGCTCATACAAACACTTCTTCAGGACTGCCATTGCAGCCTGAGTGAAATAGTGCAAGCACTATATCACAGCCATTTTCTCTTCACCAGGTCACTTATAAGTCACCTATATGTCTAACCTTCAGTTCCTGAAGGCTAGGTGCAAAGTTACTGTGTGTGAGTGCACCCCTGCACTAGCAGAGGTACCCCCACATTGTCCAGGACCAATTTCCCAGACTTCGTGAGTGTGGGGATGCCATTATAAGTATGCACTACATATAGGCCAATACATATATGTAGCTTCACAATGGTAACCCCGAATATGGCCATGTGAGGTGTCTAGGATTGAGAAATTCTGATTCTGGTATTGGGGGACCAATTCCATGCACCCTGGGGGCTCCACCATGGACACCCAGTACTGCCATGCCGGTCTTCTGAGGTTTTCACTGCAGCCCCAGCTGCTGCCATCTCACAGACAGGCTTATGCCCTCCTGGAGCTTGCGCAGCTGAATCCCAGGAAGGCAGAACAATGTGCTTCCTGTAGGGGAGGGGTGCTACACCCTCTCCCTTTGGAAATAGGTGTTACAGGCATGGGAGGGGTTTCCTCCCAGAGCCTCTGGGTGTGCTTTGAAGGGCATAGATGGAGTCCTCCTTGCGTAATCCAGACTACACCATTTCAGGAACCCCCAGTCCCTGCTCTGGCACGAAACTGGACAAAGGAAATGGGAGTGACCACTCTCCTGTCCATCACTATCCCAGGGGTGGTACCCAGAGCTCCTCCAGAGTTTCCCTGGGTTCTGCCATCTTGTTTTTAGGATGGTCAGGGAACTCTGGGAGCATCTGAGTGGCCAGTGCCAACAGGTGACGTCAGAGACCCCTCTGATAGGTCCATACCTGGTTAGGTGACCAATCCCCCTCTAAGGACTATTTAGGGTCTCTCCTGTGGGTGTTTCCTCAGATTAGGATTGCAAGACTCCAGCAGGGATCCTCTGCATCCTCTGCTTCAGCTTCTGACTATCGGATCAACCGTAGACTGCTCCAAGAACACTGTAACTGCAACAAAGTACCCAAGAAGGCTACTGTGACCCTGCAACTCCAGCTCCTGCCAGCAACTGCAACAGTTTCCAGGTTTGCACACTTTGAGGACTGCCTGTCTTCGTTCTGCACCACAAGGACCAAAGGAATCTCCTGTGGAGTGACGGAGTCACTTCCCTGCTTCAGCAGGCACTTCTCTGCAATGACAACTGCTACTCTGGGTCTCCTCTCCTGTCGCCGAGTGTGATCCCTGGAACACAGGTGGTGGACCAAAGTGATCCTGACTGTCCAAAGGTCCAGCAGTCCAAATTTGGTGGAGGTAAGGGCTTGCCTCCCTGTGCCAGACAGTACCCCTGTGCATTGCTTGTTCTGCAGCTCCATGGGCTTCTGTGCACTACTTCCAGAAATCCTTTGTGCACAGGTAGCCCAGGCCCCCAGCACTCCATCCTGTGACCCTCACCTTCCTGAGTTGTTCTCCGGAGGCGTGGGATCCCTTTCTGCAGTGCTGCAATGACCGCATTTTGCAGCTCCTTTGTTCCCGTGTTCTTGGACTCCTGTGGGTGCTGCCTGGTCTTCTGAGGGCTCTCTAAAGTGCTGAGACCCCCCTCTATCTCCTCAGTCTGAGTTGAGACACCCATGTCCCTCCTGGGCCCAGGTAGCGCCTTTTCCCGCCAACCGTGACATTTGCATGAGCCAAGGCTTGTTAGCAGAAACCGACATTCGCATTCCACTATTTTAGTATATGGTTTGTATTGCCCTTAGGCCCATTGCAACCTATTGTGTTTTTCACTGTTTGCACTATTTTATGACTTTACTTACCTGATTTTGGTTACTAGTGTATATATTGAATATAATACTTACCTCCAGAGTGAGTATAGCCTTTAAGATATTTTTGGCCTTGTGTCACTAAAATAAAGTACCTTTATTTTTGGTAACACTGAGTATTATCTTTCTTGTGTATAAGTACTGTGTGACTACAGTGGTATTGCAAGAGCTTTGCATGTCTCCTAGTTCAGCCTTGGCTGCTCTGCTACAGTTACCCCTAGACAGCCTAAGCTGCTAGACACTGCCTACATTTCACTAAGGTGGATCACCGGACCTGGTATAAGGTGTAAGTACCTCTGGTGCCCACTACAAACCAGGCCAGCTTCTCACACTAGGATGGTGAAGATCTCTGAATTGGTCCCCCCAAGATGGTGGAATGGAGAGTCCAGGCAGAAAACATTAAGGACAATTGTAACGTGTTGGCACAAGACTGGACTTGACACATGATGCGCACTGTACAAGGGTCAACGGCTCTAGTCACTTGAGGTTACTCCTAGTTCTGAGAGGCTCCCAATCGGACAATTTATAACCTCTTATCAAAGGGCTAGATGTATCAAGAAGGCCTTTTGCGAGTCAGAAATCGTGATTTTTAAGAAATCGCTATTTCTGATTCGCAAAATGCAATGTATCACATTTGCAAGTCGGTAATAGCGATTTCTTAAAAATCGCAAATGCTATTACCGAATCGCAAATTGCGATACCAGCCCCATTCGCACCTATGGGCCTGTAGGCCCATATCTGTGAATTTTTTGCATTTCCAAAATTGCGATTTCTTAACTGGAAATCGCAATTTTGGAAATGCAAAACCCCAGGGTGCTGGGGGCCTAAGGCCCCCTCTGCTGCACCCCCAAATAATTTTTTACAACATGTAAGGTGCACACATGCCAAAAGAGCATGTGTGCTTTACATGTAAATTTAAAAAATGCATTTTAAATGCATTTTAAAAATTTGCACATGGTTACCACCAGGTTCAACTTGGTGGTAAATAGCGATTCCTAAATGCCCAATTCGCATTTAGGAATTGCTCCTTACATGTGCTTTAGAAATCGCTAATAAGGATTCCTTATTTGCAATTTCTTATTTAGAGAGTCGCAATTTGCGACTCTCTAAACAGGGTCGCAATTTTAAGGAATCGCTATTTTAGCGATTCCTTAAAATTGCTTTCAGAGTGTCTTTAATACATTCTGAAATGGCTTTTTGCATTCGCAAACGGGCATTCGCACCTTTTGCGAATGCAAAAAGCTTTCATACATCTGGCCCATAGTCATTAAAAGGCTGTGGAAATCCAGGAGTGAGGAGCCATCTTTTCACACTGTCCTACAAACATTGCTAATACACTATAGTATATTGTAAAGTCACAGATCAAACTAACACTAGTTTAGTGGTTCTAGGGGATAGATGGGAAGTAGATTTGCAATTGCAGTTCACTGATGGCGAATAGATAAAAACACTGGAATCCCAGGCTGAGGTTCCCAGAAATGTGAAATTTAAATTGGTGCAATACAAAATTATTCATAGAATGTATTTAACTCCACATAGATTGCATAGGACTACCAAAAGTGAGGGATGTACGCCCCAGGCGTAAAGCGACAAGCACTGGTCTACTACATATGTTGTACTGCTGACCTGAGCTGTCTTCCTTCTGGAGAGAGGTTATATGACTATTGTCCAAAATCACGGGAAGAACTGACCTAATGGAAATGCCGAGGTGCATACTGAGGCCTGGAAACAGGACCAAGAACGGAAAGCTGGAATTTAGGGCCCATATCTATGGAAGCTTACCATCGCCTTAGTGCCATATATTTTAGCGCCAAAACGGCGCTAACTTTACTCCATATTTATATTTTGACACTAGACCCGTCCAGCTTCAAAATATTGGAGTTAATGCCATTTTCAGGATGCACGAACCCACCTTGCATCAATGAGATGCAAGTTAGGCGTTCCCGTCCCAAATTTGACGCTGGCCGCCCAGCACCATCTTTAACTCCCGGCACAGAAACGACACACGGGTGGGAGGCAGACCTAAATAATGTCCCTAAGCTGGCTTAGTGCCATTATTTAACACCTGGTCAGACTAGGTGTTAAAGTGCAGGTAGGCTCATTTCCATGGGGAAACATTATGGGATGGGCACAAAGATGCCCTGCCCAAGCCCCATCAACACCACTACCACCCACACTACAGGGACATTGGGGGCACCTTACATGGGGCACCCTGCCTGGCACTGGGTATGTAGGGCTTGTCCAGGGGACTCTGGTTCCCTGTGGTGGGCATTGAGGTAGGGGTAATGACTCCTGTCTATACTTAGAGGGGAGTCATTTTTGGGCTGCTTGTGCATCACAAAATTATGCTATGCTGATTAGCAGCAAAAATGTTGCCGTTAAGCAGCCTAAGGTCATTTCTGACCCACTAGTGCCATTTACCCTAATGCCATCCCCCACTGGCTAGCATCTTTATTGTGACACTAGCCATTCCTTAGCGCCATTGTGTGTCATTTTATAAATATGGCACACGGATGGCTTTAAGGAATGGCGCTAAAAAAATACCGGATAACTGTGTTAGTGCAGTTTTGCACCATTTTTCATAACTATGGACCTAGGTTTGTAGACTTAGGGTTATTATTGGTGCTGTGGAAAATAGCTATGAGTTGAAAGTGTCCTGCCCCTCACCGTTTGGCGGCATGGTTGGTGGAAATGATGAAATGGACAACAGTAGAGGAGGAACGTTCTGATTTCTATGAGGGGTTAAGCCAGGAAACTTCCAAATGTAAATGCATGGGATGTATTGTTATTGGCGCTACAGACTAAAAATGATTAAATGCTCTTGTAGGTGCTATAAAGCAGTGCTAAAATCGTCTCGACTCTGCGAAGGTAGGTGGGCGAGGTGTTCCTCCAGTGGAACTTTTTGTGATAGAATTAAACCACTGAAGCGGTATGAGTTAAACCCGTTGCATTTCCAAGTCGTTTAGGGCGAATTGATGAGGGAGTTAAATTGTGATATGCAGCAAATTTAGAAGATATATTGAGTGGACAAGTAAAACATGGAGATGTACTTCATTCGACATGTGTGTGGGTGGGGGGGGCTGTATGTGAATTGTAATGGACGTTTTTGGTTATCAAAAAATGATGATATTAGAAGACTTTTATTGGATATGTCCACTATTGTATTTTTTTTTTTTGTAAAACTGAATACAAATATGAAAAAATACACTTTTTTCTTGCATACATTTGCAGTTAATAGCAGGCAAAGGTTGTTCGGGGAAAAATGGCAGATTTGTGAGTTTTGCACCTCTAAAAGGCGACGGGTGCGGGATGTGTTTTCCTCGATTCCAACCAGAGGAACTCACAATGAGATGCTAATACTGCACTAGGAAAAATGCATCCAAATATTGTCATTTTCTCGGGTGGCATTATCTTCAGGTACTACATCACAACTTGTATTGAGCCATCAAGTTGATAAATATGTATCTATTTACTGACTTGAGAAAGAAAAGCAAAAGCAAACCCGTCATGTTTCTAAATGGAAGCTGCAATGCATAAATATTGAGGTTCACATTGCGAAATGCATGGTGAAGCAGTATACGTTAACAATAAAAGTGAGAGATCATCACATTTTTTGATGACCGGAAATCAATATTGTGATATTGCATGTAAACAACTTAAAATACAAAGAAAATGTATAAACTCTCCTAATGATGTTTTCATTCTTCCCCTAGGATGTCTTGATGACTGAAGCGGGTGTGAGAGCAGACTGCACTCGAAAGGCAACAATGCATGTTACACCAACACATAATGAGAATTGCCTGGGTCAAAGAAGAAGATATTTAGAAGGAAGTCAGAGACAAATCATGCGAAACTGCTGTAGAGAATATTGTTCAAAACAACAACATCGAACATTACCAGCGAAAGAACATTATCAAGTCGAACAACAACCACCAAGTGTTTTAAATTATATGGAGTAAATGGTGGACTTAAATAAACCCTCCATCAAAAGATACAGGAGCCTGCATTCCATAATTGAAAATAACATCTTGCCAAATTTCCAAAAATGGACCAGAGAATATCAAAATGACCGGTACTACAGTGCGTCAATTAAAACATGTGCTTTGTGAAATAATGATAAAACAAAAAAGAGAACTGAAGACGAAGAGTATGAAGTAGTAATATAATAGGAAACAGCATTCAGGTCTGGCATGGAAATGATAGGATGCATTCCAATGTTTTATTATTATTATAAATATAATTAAAGAACATAGTTGAGGAGCAGGTGACCTGGGCAACGGGGTGCATTGTATTCAACAATAACATTAAATTCAACTAATTAAAATGTTTACGAAAGCAGAAAAGAGAAGAATTTGTCCTCCAAAGGTTGATAAATCTTAACTTTTGAAAATAATTTATAAAGAAGGAATTGTGTGTCACATTGATAGTACATTTTATGAAGAAAAGCTTGCTATTCCAGAAGCCAGAATGCTGTTTAGCACTTGCCTAAAAGTGTCACCATTTTACGGGAAAATTCAAATTGTGGAAAATGGAAAACTACTATCAACGTTTTCATACATAATACAAGTTTAAAATAAAACAAGATTAACATTTGCAGTATTGTCACGCACAAATGTAACCATATTGAACTCTAAAGTCTGTTAACGGAGATGACTTTGTACATCTCAGAAAAGGACTTGTAATCAATCAGACCTAGTTTAGGATTTCCAAGTTCCCTACAATATAGGGGTGCATGACATCTAAGTTGAAATATCCTGTAGGTACTTAGGAATGGTTATAACCTGAAGGTTTTATTGGACATGAAGTCGGAGAGGATACCACTATAAAGTGGAAGGAAAAGTGAAAACTTAATCTTGCATCCATTAGTGATGAAACCTATGAACAATCCTTAATAATATTTGCAGTGATCAATCCTGATCCTCTTAATATGCACCTAACTATCAAATTAAAAGTGATAGTCCACGGAGGGAAAGAGCTGGCATTTGAGCTTCGAACATTTGGATGTGTAAATCCTAGAACCCAAAATGCTGGAATGATCTCCTTGAAATTGTCCCTTGATTTATGGAATGAGCATTTACCATTTGGGAGTAACCAATCTTATCTTGATGATCTAGGAGATATTAAGTCCCACTCATTATGCAGTATTGTCTATACTCAATGAATAGGGATTGGCTGCTCATTGTCAAGTCCAAAAGGTTATGCAGAGCTTGCAATCAATGAGGTGGAATTAGTCTGTCTCTCATATTTCGCAATCTCCTTGACAAAGTACCCCAACATTCAGAACTATGCTTTATTTCCCGCTAAACATAGTCCAAAATTGATGGATCCAGAATCACCATATGTTTGTATCACAGTGTAAGAATTGTTTCAGTATTTGTAAATGAATGCCTTTTATGATGTGATTTTTAATGAAACCTTTAAGTTTGCATTTTTACCGAACAAAAAGTAAACTATAATTTAAACAGATTCTGAATTCTGAAACAATGCAAATGTTTTATAATACTTGATAGAAGAAAGTCATTTTATTGAAAAAGCAATTAAGTTTATAGCCAGGGTTGTGTCATTTTATTTTAAAATGGGCCTTGTGTCATTTTATAAAATGCCACAAAGTTCTGAGAACCATATGAGAGCAACCAATTATTGACATGTCAAATAACATCATTGATGACATCACAGAGGACATTTCCACTAACACGATTGATTACATCAGTGATGAGAATGCATAAGATATTACCAGTGCCATCATCAATGGAATCAGAGTATCAATAAACACAATATGTGTTAATGAAAAAATGGATAAGAAAGGTATTAAGATCACACTGTATACCTCTTTGAATTGCCAAATAATCCATCTCTATGTACAGATGCCACAGGGAAGAAGAGTAGAAATCTTAGGGGGCGCGAAGACGAATGGTTGTACTACATGTGCTAGGCACACATGGACTGTATGCCGAGGCGAAGTGTGATGGTCAATGTAACCCAACTCTGTGGGAAAATAATACATGAGATAGTCGAAGAGTCTTCACAGTGCGATTTAAGTAGTTACCTATTGCATGTCTAGATGTAGGTGTCCAAGATGCAAAGAGAGGATGAAAATTATCATAAAGTGCTCAGAACTCACATGCATTATGTACCAGGTTGAGAAATGGTTTACGTTTTTTTTCACTTGAGAATGAAATTAAGGCTATAGAGAATCAGGTCAGATATACCAATATTGCATCTTTTAAATATTAAGCCACAGATTGTTTTTACTGCTGTGGTAAACTAAGCAAAAACTTTCACTGATAACCACATGCTGGGGCCTATTCATAAACCTCACTTTGTAGTATGGTTAGTAACACTATGATAGTACTGCTCATGTACTATGAAATGCTATTTGAAAACCAAACCTTTGTGTGGTGACCTCCGCCTCTCCTGTCTTTTCTAGGTGTAATTCAGGGATGTAAAATAGCACCCCAGAAGAAATGATATGGAATAAAAGAAATTATTTGATTTTTAAATTAAACACACGCACATATATGTACATTTCTGCAGTGTGGTATGTCCCTGTGCACCAGATAGGGATGGTGTGGAGCTTGCAGGAAATGTCATCTCACTTACACACAAAGCAATACTTCTGTCGTCTTTTTGAGATAAAGAGTGTTCACATTCCTGAGATGTTGCAATATCCAACGAGTGTTGATTGGATTCCACATCACTGTTACATTAAACCAGTGTTTATTCCATCATCATGGTTAACATGCTTCTGCCATATTGGCTTGCTTACAGACTGTCATATAATTGCATTGGGGGAGATACCCTCGACCAAATTATGACCTATCCATTCATACATACACCAAGTGCCCTCTCATGAGGCTGGCTGTCCTAGTCCGACCGCCACATTACAAGCCTGGCAGGCAGACTCGCCAGGGGACCGCCATTCCTACCAGGAACATTGTTCCCGATGGGGTGACAGCGGTCAGAGTTGTAACCAGCCAGGGCGGCGTTGAACTCAGAGCTGCCTGACTGATTACAACCCCCATGTCCGCTAGCCTTTTCATGGCAAGGATCCCGCTGTGAAAAGGCTGGCAGAAAGCCAGTGCCAGGGACCACAGGGAGGCCCCAACACTGCCCATGGCATAAGCAGTGCAGGGCTCCCCCTGCCCAGCACCAATGGAATGCACACTGCTTTGTAGACAGTGGTGGGGATCCCCCCGTGCGAGGGTTTTGCCCTCGGCTCCAGGCAGAGCTGATGCTAATGCTGCCACACAGTTTCCAATGTGCTGACCCAGTCAGCCCAGTGGAAACCTTGCAATGGGTCTAGTGGTATTACTACCAGGTCTGCGGTGGTCTCCTCACCACAAATCTGGCAGTCAGCTTTTCCGACCGCCAGAGTCGTAATGAGGTCCTAAGTCTTAAAAGTTATATTCAATTACAGATTATTTTTAATTAAATAGATTAATATTGTAGGAAAATGGGTTATTAGTAAGGGCAGGTAAGCAGCTACACTTAGCAACAGACCACTAACCTCCACTAAGGTCCAGTTAGGTCTCAATAAATTAAACCTAGCTCAACCTTTGGTAGCTTGACAACAAGCGACAAGGCTTAACTTAGGAGACAAAGCGTAAAGCATTCAAATATCACAAGACAGTAATTAAATAAAACACAAGAAACCTTTTAAAAATCCAGAACCAATTTATAAAAATAGGAAATATTTTCAGCTTTAACATGACACCAAAACTAATAAAATCAAATAAGGGGAACCAGAGATATACATTTTTATAGAATTAATGCTTTTTAGCGCTTAGAAACGAATAGGGCCAATCTGGTCTTCTGGTCGCACTTCGACCGGGGCAAAGTCAAAGTTTGAGGCCGACCACAATGGAGCCCTGCTCGGCTACAGCCCAGCGGAGGCCTCCGTCAAAAGTTTACCTTCGGACTTAGTTGTTTTTCTGGAGATTTTCTTCAGCTGGACCAAGTCACCAGTCCAATCCGCCCTCCTGGAACTCTTCTTCAGATACACGTCGCTGGAGCCCTCGGTGGAGATTTTTACCTTCGGACCTACACGATTTTTCGAGACAAAAATCTCTTGACCGGGGCAAACCTGAATTTTGATCCGACGTCCTCGGATTCCTCTTGGGATACACTGCCTGTGAGGTCCCTGTCTACTTTCTACATTCGGATGTAGTCACTTTTTCTGAGATTTTCTTCACCGGGATGAACCTGCAAGTCAGGCCCGGTCGCGGCTGAGGCAAGCCAGCTAGAGTTGCCTTGGCGGGTCGGTCCCTTTATGGAGCTTTTTTTCAAAAAGATCTCCAAACTTTTCTAAACTTCTGGATCCTCTCCCAGATGTTCCTTTAAGGTTCTTTTCAGGTCCACAGCTCACCCCATGGTTCCAGAAGCTCTGAGATGCTCCTTGAGGGTGCAGACTACAACTCCCAGAATGCACATAGCGCAAACTCCAAATTGGCCACAGGACAGTGGTCAGCTGGTCAGTTTCTTCAGGAGTTGGTGCAGGGGACTCTGGTTAGCAATTTTTCACCTGTAGCAAACAGGGAGTCCCTCCTTGAACCAATTGAAGCCAGGCAAAGTCCTTCTTGTGGCAAAGCCAAAGTGTGCAGCTGGTGCTGTCCTCCAGATTGTAGTGTCCAGGTGCAGGTCAGGGGTCCAGCAGGGCAGTCCTTCTTCTCCTGTAGTTCTTCCTTGTAGGGATCTGAGGTGCGGGTGCAGGTCTGCCAGTTTTATCATTGCTCCTGGGTGAAAAACAGGGGGGTCCTGGTCTCCAATCAGGTGCAGGGTTCTTCCCCCTGTGATGACCACTTGCTGGGAATGGTGGCAAAAAGCAATCCCAGGGAGCAACATTCCTCAAAAATCCATAATTGCTGAAAATGATTTTGGAGGTTACATCTGGCTGAGCCCACCCACTGGTGTGGCTAGAAATCCTAAACACACCCCTCTCCTGTCCTCTCCTAATCTAATCAAGGAGGCACCTAATTGTCTGGGTTTGCAGGATGTGAGGGAGGGCTAGGTTGCACCAAATGTCCTTCCATGCATTTGAAGACCCATTTGGCAGCCCTCCCCCTTCCTGCCTTTCCATCTGCTGAGAAAAGTTTTACTCCCCCAGACCACTTCGCACCTCATCAGGCAGCCTGGCCAGGCTGCCAGAGGCTGGCCAATCAGAGCAAAGC
Organism: Pleurodeles waltl; assembly: GCF_031143425.1. Classification (NCBI taxonomy): domain Eukaryota; kingdom Metazoa; phylum Chordata; class Amphibia; order Caudata; family Salamandridae; genus Pleurodeles; species Pleurodeles waltl. The sequence goes on from NC_090437.1 coordinate 265,583,901, forward strand.
ACAACAGGGCTGATGTTGGCAACTTTGTAGGTAACGTTTAAAACTCTTTTCCTGATCAAGTTATATTAAATACAACAATTAGAAGTTGTGGGATTTATTAAAACAATAACATTGATACCAAACCTGATGTATCTGTCGCCTAAGGGGACTTTATAAATTAAAATAAAGTCTCCCCATTTTAGTCTACGGAGGCCATTCACTACAATGAGGGAAACATTAATTTGGCTGTTTTACCTCACCAGGGCTTATAAAACTACTTTTATAATGTCTCTTCTTATAGTTACATGGCACCCAACCCTAGGGGCACATAGGGCACACCTTAGAGGTGACTTATATGTAAATAAAAATAAGGTAGTTTAAGACTTTGGGAGTACTTTTAATTCCAAAGTCAAGTTTGCATGTAACTTTAATTAATAAATAGCCAGCAAGGCAGGCCTTCCTTTAAAAAGACACTGGGCACCTCAGCAGTGCACCAATGGGTGCACTACCTATGCTGGGGTCCCCATAGCTACATGCCCTATCATATACTAGGGACTTAGAGGTAGGTTAATATTGCCAATTACAATTAGCCTAATTTGCATATCCACTTTATACAGAACACTGGCCCTGGGACTGATAAGCAGTACCCAGGGCACAGCCAAGAGTCAGTAACCACCAGTATCTGTCCAAAAAGTTGGGGGTGACAAGGCACCGAAAGGAGGACTTTTTCTACACTGGCCCCCCAGATGAAAGGTGATGGGTACTAACCTACACCCTGGTAGTCCTCGTCAGCTAAGTGGAAAAACCTGAAAAGGCCATCTGCGTTGGCATGGGCAGTCCCAGGTCTGTGCTCCACTTTGAAGTCCATCCCATGTAGGGAAATGGACCACCTTAACAGTTTTGGGTTGTCCACCCTCATTTGCATCAACCAGCTGAGAGCTCCGTGGTCAGCTTGTACATGGAAGTGAGTGCTAAACAGGTATGGCCTCATCTTCTTTAGGGACCAGACCACAGCAAAGGCCTCCCTCTCAATGGCACTCCATCTTTTCTCTCTGGGGAGTAGTCGCCTGCTGATGAAGGCAACTGGCTGATCTTCATTAACTTGTGCTAACACTGCTCTAATCTCTTCTTCTGAAGCATCTGTTTGTACTATAAACTATTTTCTATAGTCAGGGGCCAGTAACACTGGGGCTGAACACAAAGCCTTCTTCAGAGTGTCAAAGGCTTTTTGACAATCTGGGGTCCAAATAACCTTCTGGGCTGTTTCTTTGAGGTAAACTCAGAGGGGCCACTATGGTCCCATAATTCTAAACAAACCTCCTGTAGTACTCAGTCAGGCCAAGAAAGGCCCTGACCTGAGTCTGGGTTTTAGGAGCCTCCCAATCCAGGATAGTCTGGATCTTGGGCTGGAGAGGTTGTACATGGCCTCCACCAACAAGGTGGCCCAGGTACACAACTGAACTTTGCCATATCTGGTGCCTGCTTGTCTTGATAGTCAGGCCTGCTTTGAGTAGGGTCTGAAGCACTTCCTTAATGTGGACCAAGTAGTCCTCCCAGGTGGAACTGAATACAGCTATATCGTCCAGATAAGCTGCACTGAAAGATTCCAACCCAGACAAGACTCTATTCACCAACCATTGGAAGGTGGCAGGAGCATTTTTCAGGCCAAAGGGCATCACCTTGAACTGAAAGTGGTCCCCTGGTGTGGAAAATGCTGACCTCTCCTTAGCTCCGGGGCTTAAGGCAGTATCCTGAGGTCAGATCAAATGTGCTCAGGAATTTGGCAGCCCCCAACCTATCAATGAGCTCATCAGCTCTAGGTATGGGGTGAGCATCAGTCCTAGTGACTGCATTTAGACCTCTGTAGTCCACACAGAATCTCAATTCCTTCTTCCCACCCTGGAGATTAGGTGTGGGTACCAGTACCACTGGATTGGACCAAGGACTGTCAGAGGGCTCAATTACCTTGAGCTCCAACATCTTAGCCACTTCAGCTTTGATGTTGACCTTGACCTGGTCAGACAGCCTGTATAGCTTGTTTTTTTGTTTTTGACAGATAAGGTGTCACCAGTGTCATTGTCATGGATACACCAATTGATCAGTCCAGGGGCCAAGGAAAACAGACTAGCAAACTGCTCCAAAACGTTTCTGCAGTCTTTTTGTTCATGGTCTGTCACCTTAAGAGAGAGTGCTACTCCCTCCACTGACCCATCTTGTGCATTTGAGGACAGGAGGTCTGGCAGAGGTTCACTCTCCTCCTCCTTCCCTTCATCAGTGACCATCAGCATGGTCATGTAGGCCCTGTCCTGGTGGGGTTTCAATCTGTTGACATGCAGGATCCTATGAGGATTCCTGGGTGTGCAAAGGTCCATTTGGCCTGAAGTACCCTAGGAGCCATAAGCTCCAAAACCCACACCAGCTGACCTGGGTTATACTCAGGCATGGTAGCCTTCTGGTCATGCCAGAGCTTCATGAGCTCTTAGCTGGCCTCCAGGTTGCTGCTTGCCTTCTTCGTGTACTCAGCCATGCGTGACTGCTGGCCCAGCACATAATCCAGCACATTCTCCTTGGCTTCTTTGAGAGTCTTCTCCCAAGACTCTTTCACCAAGCATAATGGCCTCTTAGAGGGTGCCAAAACAGTAACTCAAAGGGGCTGAATCGAACCCTTTTCTGTGGCACCTCTCTGTATGCAAAACAGCAGGCATGGGAGGAGAACATCCCATATCCTCCTGAGTTTGTCAGACAAACCCATGATCATGCCCTTCAGGGTCTTATTCTGTGGATGCTAGTGGGTGGAGAACTTATAAGTAATACCACACTCATCCACATTGCTTTCAGATAGGCGGACATAAAATTTGTGCCCCTATCTGAGACCACCTCCTTTGGGAATACCACTCTGGTGTACACACCAAGTAGGGCCCTAGCCACTGTGGGAGCAGTGACTGTCCTGAGGGGTATTGCCTCAGGGTACCTGGTGGCATGGTCCACAACCACCAAAATATACCTGTTTCCTGAGGCTCTTGGTGGGTCTAGGGGACCAACAATGTTAATCCTCACCCTCTCAAAGAGAGTCCCAACCACTGGCAGTGGTCTCAAGGGAGCCTTTGGCTTGCCCCCTGCCTTGCCACTGGCTTGGCAGGTGACACACAGGCTGCAAAACCCCCAGACTTTTTCTGACATTTGGGGCCAATAAAAATGGTTGACCAGCCTGTTCCAGGTCTTGATCTGTCCCAAATGTCCAGCTAGGGGAATATCATGGCTTAAAGTGAGGAGGAATTCTCTATACTTCTAGGGGACCACCACTCTCCTGGTTACCCCTGGTTTGGGGTCCCTGGCCTCGGGCTGGAGAACTCCATCCTCCCAGTAAACCTTGTGGGATCTAAAGGTATCCCCTTGTTCTTGTCTGGCAACAGTCTGCCTTAGGCCCTCAAGAGTGGGACACTCTGTTTGTCCCTGGCACAATTCTTCTCTGGTGGGCCCACCTGACCCTAGCAGTTGTGCCTAGTCAGGCAGAGCTTGCAGGGGAAGTGTCCCTCCCTCAGAGGTCAGATCCTTCCCCTCAGGTTTGGATTCCTCCTGACCCTCTGTACTTGTTGGGGCTGGCAAGCCAGACCGAGTGCCCTTTCTCTTTTTCTTGGAGGCTTGGCCCATTGATCCAGGGTCCAAGTGTCTAGCACTTCCCTGTTGTGCTGCCTGTGACCTGGTCACAGCACACACCCATTCAGGGAGGTCCAGCATCTGTGCATGGACCCTTCTTTCCGGAATTCAGATGCTTCCAGATAATTTCCCAGCAGACACTCTACTGGGAGGGCAGGATCTACAGCTACATTCTTAGGGCCGGTCACACCTCCCCATTCCAGGCTCACCATGGCCATGGGATGGAGTTTGGTTCTGCCATCTGTATAAGTTACTTGGTGGAAGACACCAGATAAGACCTGTTCTGGAGAAACCAGCATCTCTGTGACCATTGACACACTGGCTCCTGTATCTCTCAGAGCTCCCACCTCAGTCCCATTGACTGTGGACCTCTGCCTATACCTCTCCATGCTGGGAGGTAAGGTGGCCATAGTTGAAATTTCCACCCCACCCACAGACATTAAAGGTGACCTCTGTGTACCCTGATCCCAGCCCTGGGCCAACTTCCACACCCATATCTACACTAGCAATCCCATAGGATTGCCCGCCAGTGGGCTTCTTAGAACAGATAGCATCTCCTCTTTTGTGTCTACGTTGATGACACTCAAAGCATGTGCCGGCCGTAGCAAGCTCCTGAAACTTTCCTGCCTTAACATAATCATTATGATTCCCCTGATACCTCTTTCCCTTAGAAGTGGAATGGCTCAGGGTTCCCCCACCCTGAGAAGTTTTTGGGGACTCTTGTGAAGATTCTTTAGACTTTTTGTCATCTTTCCCTTGTTTTTTCCCATGAGAAGAACCATGTCCTCTCTTCTTCTGATCACCCCCTAGGGGTTTCTGGTTAACCATAGTTCTTAACCAGTCATCTGCTGCCTCCCCCAGCTCTCTGGGGCTGGTCAACTTAGAGTCAACTAGATACTGGCAGAGCTTTTCATGAGCACAATTAGTTAGAAGGTGCTCCCTCATAATCAAATTGTAAAGCCCCTCAAAGTTACTTACCTTGTTGCCCTGTATCCAGCCCTCTAGTGCCTTAACTGAGATGTCTACAAAGTCCACCTAGGACTGGGGGCTTGTCTTTTGGGTGTCCCTAAACCTGAGCCTATGCGTCTCTGGGGTCAGACCTAACTTTTTAGTTAAGCACTTCTTCTTACTGGGGTATGAATCTGCCTCCTCCCCACTTAAGGTCAGAAGCCTATCCCTCCCAGAGTTGGGGACCAACTCCCAAAGAAGTGAACCCCAGTACTGAGGCTTAACTCTCCTCATCTGGAGGGCCCTCTCAAAGGCCCCCAGCCACTTGTCTATGTCATCCCCCTCTAAATAGGCAGGAACCACCCCCTTGGGTAATCTGGGGCAAAAACCCCCATCCATGGACATCTCAGCTTCTCTGTTGCTGCCACCATCTCTTTTCTCTTCCCTTGCCCACTTTTTCTTTTCTAAGGCCAGCTTCTCTGGCTCCAAAGCTATAAATGCTACCTGGGCCTCCAGCTCCCTTTCCCTAAGGACAGGTTCTCTTCTTCTGAAGGGACCGCCTTCCCCCAACTAGCTTTGGGTATGACCCTAGTGACTGTCTGCAGTGAGGACCGGTCTTCCTCCTCCTTACCTAGGCTCAGGTGCCCTCCCTTCCCTGAGTGGTTGGAGCTAGCATCCTCCTCTTCTTCTTACTCCTCTGGAGCTTCCTCTTGGCCTACTCCTTGGGCCTCAGCCCATGCTGTCAGGGATTTGATCATAACATGCTTCCTGAGGTTAGTGGCTGTAGGAAACACCCTCTCAGTACACAACCCCCTAAGCTGGACTACTGTCATTGTGGGTAGACTAGCCAGATCAAGCTCCATGGTTCCCTAGTTTTGTGTCAACAAAATGTTTTTGCAGAAATCGGAACAAGAATTTAGAAAAATCATAAAAATTCAATGATAGAAATTAATTCAAATTAAAAATTAAAAACAATTTTTGCACTAGGACAATTTAAAGGATTTTTTATTTGCTTTACTTAAAACTTTAACGTGATACTGAACACAAGTACAGGATCCCACCACTGCGCACCAAGAATGTTGGAAAATTGGTTGTTGGTAATGGCAGGTAAGTACCTACAATTAGCAACAGGCCACTTACCTCTACTTAGGTCCAGTTAGGCCTCAATAAATTAAAACTAGCTCAACCCTTGGCAGCTTGGCAACGAATGACAAGGCTTAACTTAGGGGACAAAGCATAAAGCATTCAAATATCACAAAACAGTAATTAAATAAAACACGGGAAACCGTTTAAAAATCCACAACCACTGTATACAAATAGGAAATATGTTTAGCCTTAAAATGACATAAAAACAAATAAAATCGGATAAAGGGAACCGCATATATGAATTTTTAAAGAATTGATGCTTTTTAGTGCTTAGAAATGAATAGCGCCTATCTAGTTATCTGGTCGCACCTCGACCGGAGCAAAGTCAAAGTTTGAGGCCGACTGCAATGGAGCCCTGCTCGGCTACAGCCCGTCGAGGCCTCGGTCAAAAGTTTACCTCAGGAGTTAGTCATTTTTTTGGAGATTTTCTTCAGCGGAACCAAGTCGCCAGTCCAATCCGACCTCCTAGAACTCTTCCTCGGATACGCATCGCGGGAGCCCTCGGTGGACATTTTTACCTTCGAGTCAAAAATCCTTTGACCGGGGCAAACCTGAATTTTGATCTGACATCCTTGGAGCCCTCTTCAGATACACTGACTGGGAGGTCCCAGTCAACTTTTAACGTTCGGACTTAGTCACTTTTTCAGAGATTTTCTTCACCAGGACGAACCTGCAAGTCAGGCCAGGTCATGGTTGAGGCAAGCTGGCTAGAATTGCCACAGCGGGTCAGTCCCTTTATGGAGCTTTTTTCAAAAACTTCTCCAAACTTATGAATCTTCTCCCAGATGTTCTTTTAAGGTCCTTTTCGGGTCCACAGCTCACCCCAAGATTCCAGAAGCTCCAAGATGCTCCTTGAGGGTGCGGACTACAACTCCCGGAATGCACCTGGCTCAAACTCCAAATTGGCCATTGGACAGTGGTCAGCTGGTCAGTTTCTTCAGGAGTTGGTGCAGGGGACTCTGGTTAGCAATTGTTCACCTATAGCAAACAGGGAGTCCCTCCTTGAACCAGTTGAAGCCAGGCTAAGTCCTCCAATCAGGGGTGGGGTCCTTCTCCCTGTGATGACCACTTCCTGGAAAGTGTGGCAAAAATCAATCCCAGGGAGCAACATTCCTCAAAAATCCATCATGGCTGAAAATGATTTTTGAAGGTTACATCTGGCTGAGCCCACCCACTGGTGTGGCTAAAAATCCTAAACACACCTCTCTCCTCCCCTCTCCAAATCTAATCAAGGGGGCACCTAATTGGCTGGGTTTGCAGAATGTGAGGGAGGTGCCGGGTTGCTCCAAATGTCCTTCCCTGCCTTTGAAGACCAGTTTGGCAGCCCCCCTCCCTTCCTGCCTTTCCATCCGCTGAGGGAAGTTCTCCTCCCCCAGGCACATCTCTTTGTGATTTGCCCAGGCTACTTCACACCTCATCAAGGAAGCCCGGCCAGGCTGCCAGAGGCTGGCCAAACAGAGCAAACCACTACAGGGCTGAAGTTGGCAACTTTGTAGGTAAAGTTTAAAACTCTTTACCTGAACAAGTTATATTAAATCCAACAATTGTAAGTTGTGAGATTTATTATAACAATTAATGTGATACCATACTTGAGGTATTTGTCACTTAAGGGGACTTTATAAATTAAAATAAAGTCTCCCCATTCTAGCCTATGGAGGCCATTCACTACAATGAGGGGGAAATGAATTTGGCTGTTTTACCTCACCAGGGCTTATAAAACTTTTTTTATAAGGTGCCTGCTTATATTTACATGGCCCCAACCCTAGGGGCACACGGGACACACCTTAGGGGTGACTTATATGTAAAAATAAGGTAGTTTAAGACTGGAAGTACTTTTAATTCCAAAATCGAATTTGCATGTAACTTTAATTTAAAAGCAGCCAGCAAGGAAGGCCTGCCTTTAAAATTACACTGAGCACCTCAGCAGTGCACCAATGGGTGCACTACCTATGCTGGAGTACCTAAAGCTACATGCCCTACCATATACTAGGGACTTATAGGTAGGTTAATATTGCCAATTATAATTAGCCTAATTTAGTAGGGACTTGTAGATAGGTTAATATTGCCAATTATAATTAGCCTAATTTACACAGAGCACTGGCCCTGGGACTCATAAGCAGTACCCAAGGCACAGCCAAGAGTGAGTAACCACCAGTATCTGTCCACAAAGTCTGGAGGTGACCAGGGCAAAAAGGAGGACTTTCCTACAAATATTTTCTATTTTGCTTGCAAATCATTTAATATAGCTTTATTAAGCACCCGAATGGGGCCAGGGACTCTGCCCGTTGTCCACCAGAAAAAAACAGGAAGAATATTATATTCCTAAGAATCACTACCAGCAGTAGGTAGGTCTGTTAAGCATGACTCTGCCCTCTGCATGGTAGGGTATTCAGGGTATTTAGATGGCCTTTTTTCCTGTAAGAACTGTAAATGGAGAGGAGGGACTCTTGAAGAGCAGCCATCTAAAATGGCCACCATTAGAAATGAGGCCACAGGTCTAACATTGAGTTGTTTGTATTTTGATGCAAGTTCTTTACCAAACCACTGTATTGAAATTTGGGATTTGATACATGACTCTAACTCTGACCTGTTTTTTATCACTGAAACCTGGATTAGCAATCATACCCTAGCTGAAATTATGCTCTCAATGCCATCTGGCTACAAGATCTTGAAATGTGACCTAATGGGACACCCAGAAGGGGGTACGGCCATCTTATTTAAGGATATTTTTACATGAATGTGAATTGCTGGCATTTCATCTCTCATACAAAGAGAGAAGATTGCTCGGAAGTATGATGTTGTAGAGACCTCCAGGATATAACTCTCTAATGCTCACTCATCTACTCTCTTAGTTTTCCCCTTTAATTCTTAAGCATGATGACATTTTAGTGATCGGTGACTTCAATTTACACTATGAGAACCCAGATGATCCAATATGCAGACGGGTAAGGAGCGACATGCATATACTCCAGCTTAAACAATGGGTCTCTGGCCCGAATCACATTGCAGGACACACATTGGGCCCATTGTTCACTAACATCGCGTCCACCTTAATCTCCAAAATGAAGCCCCTACTTTGGACATACCATTCATCGATCAATTTCTCACTCATTTTGCCCCTAAGTCAAAATAAGCACACCAACCCTTCCCCTTCTTTCCAAAAGAGTTTTGAGTAAAATAAATACCTAATCATTTTTTGACCAATTCATTCCCCCAGTGCTTGATAAGGTGTCCTCATCCGACGCTTATCTAGCGAAGGTTAATTCAGCAATCACTAACTCCCTGAACAACTGTGCCCCTCTGACAGCAGCTAACTGACAGCGAGGGTCACCTTTTGAAAAATGGCCCTCGCCAGAGCTAAAATCAAAGGAAAAGAAGTGTAAATTACTGGGGAAGTTTTAGAGGTGCTCTAGTTGTGTGGTACGATTGCTAAAAATGTACACAAAAGTTAAACATCTACCACAGAGCACTCACAAGGGCCAAAAAGGATTACTTTGTTAAGTAACTGGAAGAAAACATCAGTTTTTCAAAATAACTTTTAAAAATTATAAAATAATTCACTAAATCAGTCTGCCTATCAAGGACAATTATCCCTTCCGTACCCCACTTCATTCCCATTTTAAGCCCGTTTTTAGCACACATTTTTAACATCTCTCTGACTTCCGCTGAATACCCTGATGCCTGAAAAAAGCACTAACATTACCCTCTTGCAAAGAAATCAGGCAGTAATGTTACTATTTTATCGAACTATCACCAAATTTCACTTCTTCCCTATATGTTGAATATTCTCGAAACCTAACACCTAACTTATTGCCTTTCTAGCACATAATAACTTGTCTGATTCTTCTCAGATGGGATTTAGAGCTAACAATTATACCGAATCCTCTCTACTTGCCCTACTGGAAAAAACAAGATCCGAGGTAGAACAGGTCAAGTCCACAGTCTTGTTCTTACTTGACCTGTCTGCAGTTCTTGACATGGTTCCCATTACATACGGATAAAGAAATTGTTTGAGATAGGGAACCACTCTAAAGCCCTAAAATGGTTCAGCTCCCTCATGAGTAAGAGAACTCAATCTGAACAGCTCGATACCTTTAGGTCATCTCTCTGTACGTCTATATTTGGAGTTCGTCAAGCTTCCTTCTGGAGCCCCAAATTCTTTAAGATTTATGTCTCAAACATTGTGAAAATTGTCAGGAAATGGGGATTCAAAATTTGTTGCTAAGCGGATGAAACCAAACTGGTAATTTTGATAGGAGACAAACACCAGGAAACCAGGGAAAACCTCACCAACTGTCTAACAGAGGTGTCAAGCTGGGTCAGGGTCCACTGCCTGAAATTGAATGCAGGAAAAACAGTGATATTGCTTTTTGGCAGGGCTCCTCTTGGTGGCTGAAAGACCTAGGTTCAGCCCCCGAGCCTAAGAAAGTAGCAAAAAACTCCGAAACCTGGGTATTTTGATTGATAACCCCCTATCCATGTGAGAGCAAGTTAATGCCGCTTGTGGTAAATGCTTAGACATACTTAAACTTTTGAGGAAACTCTCCTACTGGATTCCTGTGGATCTGCGCAGAACCATAGTCCAGGCTCTGGTTATGAGTCCATTGGACGACAGGAATGCACTTTATGTAGGGATGGTGGATTATTCATTCTCCTGTCTCCAGGTAATCAAAAATGCAGCAGCCAGACGTATTTGCAACAGACATAAACTCTGCTCACCATGTGTAATAATCGTACACTGGCTGCCTATGCGCATAAGGCACTGTATACTTCTGGCCCAGTGATACTATGCTCCAAACTAGAATTTTACAAACCACCCCTTATTTGAGATATTAGAATTTAGCATTAGCTTAAACAATGCAGATTAAAAAAGTGAGGTCAGTGGGCCGCTCCTTTTCCTATTTAGCAGCAGCCCAATGGAACTTTAACCCCCCTTGACATCAGTCTTTTGGAAGCCCACATAACCTTCAGCAAAAAATTGAAAACTTGATTTTTTCTGGTTTAATTCCTAAATCACATCACCAACTCTACCTTTATAATGTGTGCCTTGTCAATTCAAGCTCTTAGTGATTTCACCGCCGTGATATCCCCAAGGGGATCAGTGAAGCACTCTGCAAAAAACGTAAATAAATAAATACCTTTCAATAACAAATGTAGATTAATTAAAACAGTTAAGTTAATTATTTAATGTGTTGTAACATTTATTATTTTAGTTGTAGGTTAAGAATAATTATTTGAAGCCGATTTACATATTTTTTACATTTAAATAGTTTAAATATTTTTTAAGAATTAAATAAATGTGTTTATTTTCCCTTATGCTTTACCATGGGGTGATCACCTCCCTGGTGGCAGAGACCTCTATCTACATATGAAAAGTTACTTGTAATAATTTACACTCATAACTCATGTTCTAGCAAGCTCCACTCCTTATTCTGAGGGGTGAAGACATATCTGTCTTCACCTACTGGTAAACATACTCTGAAATGGTGACTAACAATAAATGTAAAGCTAATACTAGGTGCAGTAGTAAGTTTGCATGTGAGTAAAATTACACACGTAAATGTCTCTCTCTGAGTAGGGCCCTCAGAGTATAGCTTCTACTGGGAGCTAAGGAATGAACTATGTAGTATGACCTGAGGGCAGTAGTAAGACCGATTGTTCCCTATGCTAATGCCTACTTGGTGGTAATCAGTACAATATATTTTCATGTGCAGTTGTCTAAGCAAAGCATGCAAGTGGGACGATCGGTGCCAGAGACAAGTGAAAAATGTACGCCACCAATATACACCATGCTGTCCATATGCCAACCATATACTTTGTCATTGTGGTAGTACTAGTTTATGATGGGACAGGATAAAACCTCTTAAACTGTGCCTTCAAATATCTGTTCATTATGTATGTAGCAATATCTGTATGGAAGAAGTTTGTATCAACATAAGTACTCACAATAGTAATTTCATGATAATGGCATATGTGATCTTATTAGTTATGCCATTGATGATGTAATTTGATAGTTCATCATAATATCTGACGCTATGAACACTGCATGACAGCATGACAGATTGCAAGTTAAGTTTTGCGTAGCTAACCTTGACAATTTGTTTTTTTTTGGTGGGGGGAGAGCTTGGAGTCTTGACCATAATGTCTCCTAAACTCTTTTCAGGGAATTTCTGAGGCCTTATTTTCTTATTGGCATGTACCTAGAGGGGACTAGCCCCAAAAGCTATTTATACCATATTGTGCTATAGCTATTCCTATGCGAAAAACTAAAGTTCAGTATAAATTACTCTTTTTGCTAGCTCCAATTTGGGATTAGCTATAGGAAGGAATTAATTACTACAGCTTTAAGCTTCCCCACTGGAGGATTTTGCACTCCTAAAAAGAGACTAAGGGCCAGATTTACAAAGCCCTTAGGTACATGGCGTTACGCAATGTGGCGCGAGCCAACGCAATGATTTCAGTAAGGTTTATTAAGCCATGCATACCTTCTGCAGCATACATAGAAAGAGGAAAAAACTTCATAGGATTTTTTTTGTGCAATAAAGAGTCCCTCAACTCACACAAAAACAATGCTGGCTGTAACACAGGCATGCTTTCACCGTGTGACAAGGGTGCCTGCATTAGTTGTAAGCTTCTCTAAGTGTGGCAGTGCAAGGAGGGGCCAGAAATGCCCCATATCTTAACATATATGGCGCATTCCTGCCCTCTCCTTATGATGCAATGCAGCACAGCCGGGTGCTTAGCTTGGTAAGTAAGATTGGTGGGGTGCAAGCTTCAGATTTCCCAACAATCACGCTGGCATATAATGTTAAAATATATCATATGGCAGCTGGGCGCATGAGAAGGGACTGAAGGGACAGTGAAAAGGGAGAGCAATGTGCATTGGTAGGGGCAGTAAGAGAAAACACTAGCCCATATTTAAGAGGGCCTACTGCCATTTCAATGCCACATTAGCGTCATTTTTATTATGCTAATGTGGCATTGGAAGGCCAAATACAACGCTTCATATTTACTAAGTGGCACAATGCTTGCATTGCGCTACTTTGTAAACCCTTGCCCCACATTATGCCTGCACCAGGCATGATGTATGCAAGGGGGGGGCATTCCAGCATTAGGGGGGCCAAAAAAAGGCACAGAGAAATCTGCAAAGCGCCGGATGAGTGTAAAAAATTATGACGCGTGTACCCCTGACTACTGCCATGGTGCGCTGTGTTTTAAATACAGTACACACATGGTGGTGTTGGGGGGCGCTAAGGGGAGCAAGAAAAATGCCGCTGCACTATGTGCAGCGCCACTTTTTATAAATATGCCCCACAATATTTTGTAAAATGACCTATATTTTGAAGAATTTCAAAACGGAGAGGAGAGTGTTTGTGAGTTTTTCTCTGTGTGCATTTAAAAATTTCTGGTGAAATATGTTTAGAGGCTGGCCCTCTATGTAGTGTGCAAAGCTAGGCACAATGTGCAGCGGGTCCAAGCAACCACAGAGGTAAATCACCTAATGCTCACATTTGTATGGTAGCTTGGTCGAGCAGTCAAGTGCCAAGCTTTTGTTGTACTCACAGTATCAATTATGCAACTCACAACTTCGAAGGAATAACTTGAGACCAATATCTAACAATACACCAGATTTGTATATAATTTTTAAGACCAAGATTATCAAAATTGATTAAGTACTTTTGGAGATATGGATTTTTTAAGTTTAATAAAAATAGTCTTTTGTGTGTAATTATGCACCATAGGAATCAATGGAAAGTCACCTTTAAAAATACATATAAAATCAAACAGTTGCTTTACCAGGTTCTTCTTTTGGAGGTTGGTCGAGGTTGTCGGTGGCACACTGTGACAGCTGGAGAATTTTGGGTGGCTCCCAGTTCCTGCAGAAGCAGTGGTGAAAAGTCTCTGGAGCTGGTGCTGGGCCGCTGCGGGGGACCACTTGGAAAAGGTCTGTGCAGAGTGGGTTCCTTGGGGTTCCCTTGGAGTGTCGAGGTCACAAGAGGTGAGGAACGATTAGGGCAGAGCAGGTTCTTTGTTGCAAGACACAGGGCGGATGGGTGCAGAGCAAATTGGTGAGCCAGGATATGTGTGCAAAGATGCCCTTTGAATCTAGAGGTAAGGCACATTTAAGGTTCGCTTACAGGACAACGGGGCACTCTGGTGGGAGGTCCAGGGTGGTCCTAATGTCCCTCAACTGGGGCTTCCTACCCGTCCTTTTTCAGCACCGGGTGGGCTGATTTTCCTGGTGTCCAACATCAGCTGACCAGTACCCAAGGTATTAGTACGGTTCAGCCACTGGAGGGCACAGTGTCACCAAACTTGACACACTTGCAGGGACTGTCCTGGTGGTCATTGGTGCATTGTCGAGTCTGGCTGCAACTTCTGGTTCAGGAGATATCGGCCAGTCAGTGAAGCGACCCTCACTGGGTTGCTGGTTTCTTCTTTGTTGCATGATGATACCTCCACTCTGGAGGGAGTTCATGGGAGATTGGTGAAGCGTGGAGTTCCTCTGGGTTTTTTGAGGTCAGTACAGTTGTCCAGCAGCTTCTCCGCGTCTATTGTTGGGGTCTAGGTGCAGCAAGCAGGGTTTAGCGCCTTCTCTTTCTGCAGCAGGTCTAAAGTTCTTGTGCCCTGGTTCTTTTTTGTGCTGGTCCTCTTTGTGTCCTTTGTATCTGATTTCTTGGTCTAGGCATGCCCACTAAATACTGAATTTAGTGGGTGTTTTAGGGGGAACCTGGTAGTGTCCAATGGGACATATACCTTTGGGTGGCTACAACCACTATGGTGACCACTTCCTGTGGGAAGGGTCACTTCTCTAATTCTGATTGGCTATTTTCCTACCATTTAAGATGGAGGAAAATGAAATGGAGTGTCCACCTCTAAGGCAACACCTTAAGGGGGGGTGCATGCCAGGTGGGGCCACTCCTCCTACCCTTTATGTGGTTTCCCGCCTTTGCTCCCGCTAAGAGTTGGGGTTTGCAAAGGCATTGACCATCTGCTGCTAGCAACAGTCATGGGGGTCGAGTTTCAAAGGTGGTAAGCCCTTTGAAGCTCACAGCCAGGGCAGTGCACATTTCTGAGGGAGGGGGTGCTAGCACCTTCACCCAGGAAGGGCATTGTTCTATAAACCAGAGAGACAGGGCTCTCCCCCAAGGTTTGTAGATTGGGTGTCTAGAGGTGGCAGGCTGGATAGAACCAGTCAACAACCATTCCAGGGTAGTTAGCTTTTGCAGGGGGTACCTCTAAGGTGACCCCTGGGAACATTTTGGGATACATCCAATACTGGTACTAGTTTGAATGTATCATTCTGACTTGTTTGATACCAAACAACCCAGGGTTAAGAGTGGCCATCATGTAGCTGGGAAACTCGTGTTGACCTGTGTCCAGCACATGTATTAAAATGGCTGCTCCATTCACTCACTATGTCCCAGGCTTGGCAAGGACACAATGGGGGCATATTGCTCATTCAGCTGTGCCCTTACATATAATATGGTGCACCCTGACTTAGGGCTGTAAGGCCTTTCCGAGGGCTGTCTTGCCCATAGTAAATGCAGTATATGGTGGACAGGGCACACAGGCAGTGTGCCGTGTTGAGTTTGTGTTTAGGTTTGCACCAGAGCACTTAGCCTGCAATGGCAGTGCTGGGTGCATCTGGATGCATGGCCCCAGACGGAGGCACAATCAGTGCTGCTACCCTCAGGGGCCTACCCATAATATCCCATACCCTGGGTACCTAAGTACTCCTTTACTAGTGACTTATATTGGTAGCTAAGGGTGTATCCAATTATGCCAATACATCACAACAGTTTTAGGGAAAAGAGCTCTGGCCAAGGAACCTTGCTAGCAAGGGTCCTGGACACTACAATTTCCCAGCTACCTCAGGCAAAAAGTGGGGGCTAACCATGTTAAAAAGAAGCCTTTTCTCACACTACCCCCTCCCCCAAACAACAGAGGATGAGACTTTCCTTAGTGAGTCTTCATCATCTAATTGGAAGAACCTGGAAATGCCATCTGCATTGGCATGGGTAGTGCCAGGTCTGTTTTTTCACTTGAAAGTCCATTCTCTGTGGGGAGATGTACCACCTAAGCAGTTTGGGGTTTTTCACCCTTCATCTGTTGTAGCCAACCAAGAGGCCTGTGGTCAGTCTGAATTATGAAATGACAGCCAAACAGGTATGGCCTCAGCTTCTTCAGGGCCCAAACCACAGCAAAGGCTTCCCTCTCTATGGCACTCCAATTTTGTTCCATATGGAGTAGTTTTTTGCTTATAAAAGCAACTGACTCATCATGCCCATCATCCTTTTTCTGGGAAAGGACCACTCCTATCCCCATTTCAGAAGCATTTGTTTGGACTATGAATTGCCTAGAGTAGTCTGGTTCTTGTAGGACTGGAGCAGAGCACATAGCTTCCTTCGGAGTGGCAAAGGCCTTTTGACAACTCACTGTCCAGTTAAACTTCTTGGATATTTTCTTAGAGGTTTGTTCTATGAGGGGGCAACTAAAGTGCCATAATTCTTCATAAATCTCCTATAGTCCCCAGTCAATCCAAGGAATGCTCTAACTTGTGCCTGGGTTGTGGAAGCTTCCCAAGCCAGAATAGTCTGAATCTTGGGTTGGAGGTGATGTACCAAGTGACCCAAGTAGACAACTTTTCCCTGCCCTATCTGGCACTTATTGGCCTTGATAGTGAGGCCTGCCTTCTGCAGAGCCTCAACTACCTTTCCTAGGTGGATCAGATGATCGTGCCAGGTGGAACTTTAGACAGCTATGTCATCCAGATATGGTACACTAAGGGGGTAATTCCTACCATGGCGGTCTATGACCGCCAGGGTAGGTGACGGAGGAAGCACCGCCAACAGGCTGGCGGTGCTTCCGGGGGCATTCTGACCGCGGCGGTAAAGCCGCGGTCAGAAAAGGGAAGCCGGCGGTTTCCCAACGGCTTCCCGCTGCCCCAGGGAAAGCAGCGCCGCCATGGGGATTCCGACCCCCTTCCCGCCAGCCTGGTTCTGGCGGTTTTCACCGCCAGAACCTGGCTGGCGGGAACGGGTGTCGTGGGGTCCCTGGGGGCCCCTGCAGTGCCTATGCCACTGGCATGGGCACTGCAGGGGCCCCCTAACAGGGCCCCACATAGATTTTCAGTGTCTGCGTGGCAGACACTGAAAATCGCGCCGGGTGCAACTGCACCCGTCGCACCCCTTCGACTCCGCCGGCTCCATTCAGAGCCGGCATCATCGTGGAAGGGGGTTTCCCGCTGGGCGGGCGGGCGGCCTTCTGGCGGTCGCCCGCCAGCCCAGCGGGAAACTCAGAAGGACCGCCGCGGTCTTTTGACCGCGGTACGGTCTTCTGGCGGTTCCCGCTTGGCGGGCGGCGACCGCCGCCCGCCAATCTAGGAATGACCGCCTAAATGTTTTCAGACCACCAAGGACTTGGTTCACCAACCTTTGGAAGGTGGCAGGTGCACTCGTTAGTCCAAAAGGCATAACAGTGAGCTGATGATGCCCACTAGAAGTAGGAAATGCTGACCTCCCTTTTGCTCCTGGGTTCAGGCCAATATCCAACTGTTAAATCAAAACTACTCAGCTAGTTGGCTGCCCCTAATCTGTCTATGAGCTCATCGGCTCTTGCAATTGGGTGTGCATCAGTTTCTTTTCATAGAGTTGAGGTTTCTGTTGTCCACACAGAAACTCATTTCCTTTTTTTCTACTTTGGAGTGAGGCTTGGGAACTAAAACTACTGGGCTAGCCCAGGGACTCTCAGAGGGTTCAATGGCACCCAAATCTAGCGTCTTTTTCACTTATGTTTGAATACTCTCTCTCTGACATGGTCTGTCTGTCTGTAATGTCTGTAAATCTTGTTCTTGACAGGCAA
This sequence comes from Pleurodeles waltl, assembly GCF_031143425.1. Lineage (NCBI taxonomy): Eukaryota > Metazoa > Chordata > Amphibia > Caudata > Salamandridae > Pleurodeles > Pleurodeles waltl. The sequence continues at coordinate 265,601,496 of NC_090437.1, forward strand.
GCTGTCACCATTGTCCACATCAGGGGTACACTAGTTTGTCTTTCCATGGGTCAGAGAGAATAACTAAGCATACAGGCTGATGACTTGCCTGCAATCAGCTTGCTGTTGTTCTGTGAGGGTGTCTGATAAGACCACTCCTTCTACAGAGCCATCTTGTGTGTTGCTGAGAGGAGATCAGGGAGAGGCACACTCTCACCTTCCTGTCCCTCATCTGTAACCCTAAGCACGGTCAAATCAGCTCTATCATAAGACGGTGTTAGGTGGTTGACATGGATGATTGTTTTGGGATATTTGTAAATGTCAAGGTCAACTAAATATGTAACCTCCCCTTTTATTTCAAGTATTGGATAGGGCCCAGAACATTTGTTCTAGAGGGTCCTTGGAGCAACAGGCTCCAACACCCAGACCTTCTGCCCTGGTTGGAATTCCACCACAACAGCTTTCTGGTGATACCAAAGCTTTTGAAGCTCCAAGCTGGCCTGAAGATTTTTGCTGGCTTTCTCCATGTGCTCAGCCATTCTTGAATGTAGGCGAAGCACATAGTCCACAATATCTTGCGTGGGGTCTTTGAGAGTTTTCTCCCATCCTTCCCTAACAAGACTTAAAGGTCCCCTAACAGGGTGGCCAAACAAAAAAGTTCAAATGGAGAAAACCCTGCTCCCTTTTGAGGCACTTCCCTGTAGGCAGACAGCAGGCAAGGAAGCAGGACATCCCATCTCCTTCTGAGCTTCAACCAGCCCATTGGTTTGTGGATGATATGGAGTGGTGAACTTATAGGTCACTCCACATTCCTGCCACATGTGTTTCAAGTATGCAGATATGTAGTTTGAACCTCTGTCTGATACTACCTCCTTAGGGAACCCTACCCTGGTAAAGATACCCATGAGGGTTTGGCAATTGCAGATGCACTAATGGTCCTAAGGGGTATAGCCTCAGGATATCTAATGGTATGAGCCATTACCAATAGTATGTATCTGTGTTCTGATGCTGTTTGAGGGTCAAGGGGCCAACAATGTCAACCCCTACCCTTTCAAAGGGTACCCAACCACTGGGAGTGGCATTAAGGGGGCCTTTAAGTACCCACCAGCTTTGCCACTGGCCTGGCAGGTGGGGCAGGACTGACAAAAGTCCCTCCCTTTCTGGGATATTCCTGGCCAATAAAAGTGCTTAACTAACCTATTCTAAGTCCTGTTTTAGCCCAGATGCCATGCTAGGAGGATGTCATGGGCTAGAGTGAGGGGGAATTCTCTAAACTTCTGGGGCACTGACACTCTCCTTGTCACACCAGATTTGTGGTCTCTGGCCTCAGTGTACAGGAGCCCCTTCTTCCAATAAACCCTGTGGATACCACTGACATTCCCTAGCTCTTCTGGTGCAGCTTGCTGCCTCAGGCCTTCAAGAGTGGGGCAGGTCCTCTGCCCGTGGCACAGATCTTCCCTGAAGGGTCCCTGGGCCCAAGAGCTCTGGGCGGTAAGGCCCAAGCTCTTCAGTCTCAGTTCCCACCAAGAAGGTTGACCCTCCTCCTGAGAAGAAGGGTCCTGATTTAGGATCTCGTTTGAAGCTGGTCACCCAGTCTTCTTGCCCGTTCTCTTGGGAGGCTAGTCCACTATTTCAGGATCCAGCTCTCCTTTTTCTCTCTGAAGTTTGCTTTGTGCCATTGTCTTGACACATGCCCACTCCGGGATCCCTAGCACTGCTGCATGGGTCTTCAGTTCTACTTTAGCTGAGGGCGAATGTTCCAGGTCAATTCCAAGCAGACAATCTACAGGGATGGATGAGGACACAACCAGTTCTTTTTGCCCTACTGCTCCCCCCCCCAATCAAAGGTTACCGTAGCCATGGGATGGAACTTTGTCTCATTGTCAGCATTTGTGACAAGATAATACTTCCCTACCAGGAATTGATTTGAGTGGACCAAGTGCTGAGTAACCATGGTAACACTAGCTCCTGTGTCCCTCAATGCTTCTACGTTCTCCCCATTAATCAAAGGGTCTGCCTGCATTTTTGCATATTACTTGGCCAGGCAGTACAGGATAATTCTACCCCACCCTCAGTGACTAATGTTGCCTCTGTGGGGTCACTGACATGGTCAGGCCACACCTCTGACCCCATCTTGAAATTGGCAACTGAATTTACAGCAGATTGACTAGATGCATTATTTTTGTTCTTACGGCCAAAGTCTCCTTTATGGTGCCCTTTAGTTTTTCAATCGTGGCACCAAGCCTTGTTGGGATCAAAGTGTCTCCCTTTGTACCCACTTGTGGCATGTGAGGAGTCTCTGGGCCCACCCTCCTGTGCAGGTTGTTGGGGGCCTTGAGAAGACTCTTTGTCATTTTTGTTTTGGATTCCATCTTTCCCTTGAGGGAGGGCATTTGGCCATTTTCTTTTGGTCTCACCCACCAGTGGCAGTCTTGGTCACCCTTGTTCTGACCCAATGGTCTGCCTTGCTCCCCAATTCTTGAAGGGAAAATGGACCTGGGTGTACCAGATGTTGATGTAGCCTTTCATTAAAACAATTACTCAGCATATGCTCTTTCATGAACAGGTTATACAGCCCATCATAGTCTTGTACCTTGTTTCCAGCTAACCAACTGCAGGAGGCTGGCCTGGTTTCTAGTGGGCACCTAAGGTACTTACACCTTACACCAGGCCCAGTTATCCCTTATTAGTGAAATGTAGGCAGTGTTCTAGCAGCTTAGGCTGTTTAGGGGTAGCTGTAACAGAGCAGCTTAGGCTGAACTAGGAGACATGCAAAGCTCCTGCAATACCATTATAGTTACACAGTACTTATACACCATAAAAGACAATAATCAGTGTTACCAAAAATAAAGTTACTTCATTTTAGTGACACAAGGTCAATAATATCTTAGAGACAAGTACTCCTTCTCTAGGTAAGTATTATACACAATATATACACTAGTAACCAAAATCAGGTAAGTAAACAGTCATAGGATAGTGCAAACAGTAGAATATACAATTGATTGCAATGTGCCTGGGGGCAACACAAACCATATACTAAAATAGTGGAATGCGAATGTCGAATTCCGCCCTAGGCAAGTGTAGTGTGTAGAGGGGCACTGGGAGTGTAGGAAAACACCAAAGGTAAGTAAAGTACCCCACCCAAGAGCCCAGGAAAGCAGGAGTAAAGTATAGCAAGTTTCCTCAGGACACACTATAGGTCGTGATAAAGGATTATGCAAGAACCAAGCAAGACTGCAAGCAGCAAACAGTGTATTCCTGGACCTGAAGACCTGTGGAGAGAGGAGACCAAGTCCAGAAGTGGAAGAAGAGTCCAGGAAGGGCAGAGCAGGGACTGGGGGTCCCTGAACCAGTGTAGACTGGATTATGCAAGGAGGGCACCGTTTGTGCCCTTCAAAGCATTTCCAGAGGCCCTGGGAGGATACCCCTCCCATGCCTGTAACACCTATTTCCAATGGGAGAGGGTGTAACACCCCTCTCCTAAAGGAAATGCATTGTTCTGCCTTCCTGGGATTGAGCTGCTCAATCCCCAGGAGGGCAGAAATCTGTGAGGTGGCAGCAGCTGGGGCTGCAGTGGAAACCTCATAGAGCTGATTTGACAGTACTGGGGTCCATGGTGGAGCCCTTAGGGTGCATGAGATTGGCCCCCCAATACAAGATTTGGATTGGGGGGTCAATTCCATGATCTTAGACACCTCACATGGCCATATTCAGAGTTACCATTGTGAAGCTACATATATGTATTGACATATATGTAGTGCACGCTTATAATGGTGTCCCCGCACTCACGAAGTCCGGGGAATTGGCCCTGGACAACATGGGGCACCTTTGCTAGTGCAAGGGTGCCCTCTCCTGCAGTAACTTTGCACTTAGCCTTCAGTAAATGAAGGTTAGACATACATGTGACTTATAAGTTTTTTTAGTGCAGTGAAAATGGCTGTGAAATAGTGTGTACATTATTTCACTAAGGCTGCAGTGGCAGTCCTGAAGAAAGGTTTGTATGAGCTCCTTATGGGTGGCAAAAGAAATGCTTCAGCCCATAAGTATCTCCTGGAACCCCATGCCCTGGGTACCTAGGTACCATATAATAGGGACTTATAAGGGGGGTCCAGTGTGCCAATCACAATTGGAATATGGAGTCATTAAACTCTAGTGACAAATTTGGTAAGTAGAAAGAGCATTAGCACTGGAGTTCTGACTAGCAGAACTTCAGTGACACAGTCAAGCATACTGATAACACACCTAGGCCACAAACTCTGAGCACTGGGGTCCGGACTAGTAGGATCCCAGTGAGACAGGCAAAACACACTGACAAACACTGACAAACAAGCCACAAATGGGGGTAACCATGCTAGAAAGAGGCTACTTTCTCACAACAACCACCAAGCATTTTTGCTGAATAGTCCACAAAGCCTACCCATATCTGGCTCTGGGTTTTTCAAGTCTCTCTGAACTGTGTTCTGTACTCTTCAGTTGTGACTCCAAAGCCCTCAATCTAGGTACCCTTCATCAGGTCATAGGATTTAGAATCTGCCTCATTCAGTGTCAGGAGCCTATCACTGCACTTTCCTGCGAATAACTCTCACAACAGCGTGCCCCAATGTTTCTTCTCAGTTTCCCACCCAATGCAGGCTCTTTCAAAGGCAAAAAAACACTTTACTATATCATCCCCTTCTGTGATGGTAGCGACAACTCATTTTGGGAATTTAATGTTGAAAGATTTCTTCCTCAACACGTGTATGCTGCCACATGAGATAGGTCCTAAGCCCAACTCTTTTCTGTTTTTCTATTTCCAAGAGCTGACTCTTTAAGGTCAGTCTCTTGGTCAGCTTGCAATGTCCAGGTCTGTTTCTGAGGGTGCTCTAGAGCTTTTGGTAGAAGAGAAGCTACCCTCATCCCCATTTTCCACAGGATCTTCTTCACCCACTACTGATGCATCATCTTCTCCATCATCTGGGGCGTTATTATCTTCATGCTGGACCACCAGTAACTTAAGTTTCTCTGCACTGGGGCTTTTTCCAGTCTGAATGTGGGACAGTCTGCAGAGTCTTCTTAATTGGTCATAGCTATATGCCTCATAAGGTTCCAGGTCAAACACCTGGGTCTTGGTCTCTGCATCTGTCATTTTTATTTTACTAAAGTTGGGACCTTTTTAGAGATTTAGAATCCCCTTTTTGGATAGATCAACTAAAGGAAGGACTTTTAAAACTTTTTGCTAAAGTTGTAGGAGCCTAACCAGGACCCTAACAATAATTTAAAACATTTGCAAAAAATGTTTAGTCAATTAAAAATCAATAATAATTAACCAGGGGTAATTTGGAGACTTATCTGTATGCTCACAAAATTGACAAAGTGATATCAGCAAATGCAAAGTCTTTATCCCACCGTTGATCCACCAAATGTAGGAGGCTGGCCCCTATGTAGTGTGCAAAGCTAGGCTCACTGTGCAGGGGGTCCAGGCAACCACACGTTGGTTTATAGAGGTAAAAACTAGATCATCTAAAAATATCAAGGCGGGGGCACAGCATACAGCGTGAGGGTTGGAAATAACATCCTGGTCCTGTGTATAAATCTCCCTAAACCTATAAATCAAAAAAAGTATATACACAGTTCCAACATACAAAATGTAACCATAAATCACAGGTCCCTGGGAGTCAAAATCTTTGAAGCAAGAGCCCTCACTCACCATTCGGTGACATGCTTCATCATAGGGCTCTGCTCCTCGTCAGGCCGCAAACCCACAACCCTGTTGGGCCATGCAATCCAGGTGCTTCTCCCAAGGGGCCCATCCTCAAAATTCATGGAGGGTTCCTTAATCAAAATATTCCCTAGTATGGGCTACCAAGTATTTAAGGATTAGGTAGGTGTTTTCGGTCCTGAAGAATCGCCCTAGATCAATTTTTTAACTACCAACGAGAAACATGTTGACCAAGATACAAGAGTAGTACAGGGGATCCTGTTTCTACTTTCACTAACCTCTATATCGAGAGATTTAGTGACTACCAAGAACATGTCTTGATTTTTTTAGGGGAGTTTAGACATTGTTCCGTTTCCTCCCCGATATATGTTTTTAATTATGGCAGAGGTCAAATACCTAATTAAAATATATTGTAGCTCTAGTCATATTTAACTGTTTTTTCTTTCTTTATACCAATCCAGTATTCATTTTTGACCGGCTTGTCATTATCTGCAAAAGATCTCCGGCAAAGAGCCCCCTCGTGGGGCCCGTCAGGCATTGCAGCGCCGGCCTGACGAGGAGCAGAGCCCTATGATGAAGCATGTCACCGAATGGTGAGTGAGGGCTCTTGCTTCAAAGATTTTGACTCCCAGGGACCTGTGATTTATGGTTACATTTTGTAGGTTGGAACTGTGTATATACTTTTTTTGATTTATAAGTAAAAACTAGATCACCTAATGCTCTAATGTTTATGGTAGCTTGGTCTAGCAGTTAGGCCAATCTTGGAGAAGTGCAAAGAATTTGTTGTACTCACAGTATCAATTATGCAACTCACACATTCGAAGGTATAACTCGAGACCAATTTATAAAAATAAGTCAGATTTGTATATAATTTTTAAGAGCAAGATTAGCAAAATTGGTTAAGTACTTTTGGAGATATGGATGTTTGAAGTTTAATAAAAATAGTCTTTTTGTGTGTAATTACGCACAATACGAATCAAAGGAAAATCACCTTTAAAAATACATATAAAATCACACAGTTGCTTTACCAGTTTTTCTTTTGCAGGTTGCCCAAAGTCATCAGTGGGCACAGTGTGCCAGCTGGAGAAGTTTGGGCAGCTCCTGGATCCAGCGGGAGCAGCAGTAAAAAGTCTCTGGAGCTGGTGCAGGGCCACTGCTGGGAACCACTTAGAAAAGGTCTGTGCAGGTAAGTTTAGAGGTGGTTCCTTGGGGTCACCTTGGAGTGTCGAAGTTGCAAGGGGTGAGGGACAATGAGACCACAGCAGATTCTTTGTTGCAGGGTATAGGGCAGCTGGGTGCAGAGGGAATTGGCGAGCCAGGAGCTGTGTGCAAAGATGTCCTTTGGATCTGGAGGCAAGTCACTTTAAGGGTCACTTGCAGGAACTCTGGTGCGAGGTCCAGGGTGTTCCTGAAGTCCCTCAACTGGGGCTTCCTCCTTGTCCTTTTTCAGGCCCAGAGCGGGCTGGTTTTCCTGGGGTCTGAAATCAGCTGATTGGTACCCAGGGTAGTGGTATGGTTCAGCCACTGGAAGACGCAGTGCCACCAAACTTGGCACACTTGGAGGGTTTGTCCTGGTTGTTGCCTGTGCATTGTTGGGTTTGGCTGCATCTTATGGTTCAGGAGTGAGCAGCCAGCCAGTGAAGTGACCCTCACTGGGTTGCTGGTTTCTTCTTTGTTGCATAGTGGTACGGCCACTCTGGAGGAAGTTGTTGGGTGATTGGTTAAGCCTGGAGGTCCTCTTGGTTTCTTGAGGTCAGTTCTGGTGTCCAGCAGGTCCTCTGCAGCAATTGTCGGGTCCTGTGTGCAGCTGGCATGGTTTGGCACCTTCTCTTTGTGCAGCAGGTCCACAGCTCTCTTGTTTTGGTTCTTTTCTGTGCTGGTATTCTTTGTGTCCTTCAAATCTGAATTCTTGGTCTAGGGATGTCCACTAAGTATTGAATTTAGTGGGCGATTTAGGGGGATCCTGGTAGTGTCCAATGGGACACTTACCTTTGGGTGGCTACACCCACTATGGTGACCACTTCCTGTGGGAATGGTCACTTCCCTAATGCAGATTGGCTATTTAAGCTCCATCTGGAGGAAAATGACATAGAGGGGGTCATTCTGACCCTGGCGGTAAATACCGCCAGGGCGGTGGTTGGCGGTAGCACCGCCAACGGACTGGCGGTGCTCCGCCGGGCATTCTGACCGCGGCGGTACAGCCGCGGCCAGAAGCGGAAAGCCGGCGGTGTACCGCCGACTTTCCGCTGCCCATGGGAATCCCCCATGGCGGCGCAGCTTGCTGCGCCACCATGGGGATTCTGACACCCCATACCGCCATGCTGTTCCTGGCGGGTCGCCCGCCAGGAACAGGATGGTGGTATGGGGTGTCGTGGGGCCCCTGGGGGCCCATGCAGTGCCCATGCCAATGGGCCAATGGCATGGGCACTGCAGGGGCCCCCGTAAGAGGGCCCCACAAAGAATTTCAGTGTCTGCTTTGCAGACACTGAAATTCGCGACGGGTGCAACTGCACCCGTCGCACCTTCCCACTCCGCCGGCTCCATTCGGAGCCGGCTTCCTCGTGGGAAGGGTGTTTCCCACTGGGCTGGCGGGCGGACTTTTGGCGGTCGCCCGCCAGCCCAGTGGGAAACCCAGAATGACCGCCGCGGTCTTTTGACCGCGGAACAGTCTTCTGGCGGTTCCCGCTTGGCGGGCGGCTCCCGCCGCCCGCCAAGCTTAGAATCAGGACCAGAGTGTCTATCTCGCAGGCAACACAAAAGTGGTGGTGCATGCCAGGTGGGGGCACTCCTCTTACCCTTTGTGTGGTTTCCCGCCTCTGCTCCCGCCAAAAGTGGGGGTTTGCAAAGGGGTTGACCATCTGCTGCCAGCAGCAGGCCTATGGGTCGAGTTTCAAAGGCGGTAAGCCCTTTGAAGCTCGCCTCCAGGGCAGTGCACATTCCCAAGGGAGGGGGTGTTAGCACATCCACCCAGGAAGGGCATTGTTCTACCAACCAGAGAGACAGGGCTCTCCCCCAGGGTTTGTAGATTGGGTGTCTGAAGGTGGCAGGCTGGATAGAACCAGTCAGCAACCATGCCAGGGTAGTTAGCTTTTGCAGGGGGCACCTCTAAGGTGAACCCTGGGTACTTTTAGGGATAAATCCAATACTAGTACCAGTTTGAATTTATCATTCTGAGTGTTTGATGCCAAACAACCCAGGGTTCAGAGTGGCCATTGTGTAGCTGGGAAATTTGTGTTGACCAGTGTCTAGCACAAAGTGGCTGCTCTGTTCACTCACTATGTCCAGGTTTGGCAAGGACACAGTAGGGGCATATTGCTCATGCAGCTATGTCCTCACATATAATCTGGTGCACCCTGCGTTAGGGCTGTAAGGCCTGCCAGAGGGGTGAGTTACCCATAGTAAATGCAGTTTATGGTGTGCCATGTCATATTTGTGTATTAGGTTTGCACAAGGACACTCAGTCTGCAATGGCAGTGCTGGGTGCATCTGGATGCATGGCCCTAGAGGGTGGTATTATCAGTGCTGTTGCCCTTAGGGGCCTACCTATATTATCCCATACCCTTGGTACCTAAGTGTCCCTTTATTAGGGTCTTATAGTGGTAGCTAAGCGTGTATCCAATTATGCCAATACAACACAACAGTCTTAGAGAAAAGAGCTCTGGCCCTGGGAACCTTGTTAGAAGGGGCCCTGTGCACTACAATTTCTACACTACATCATAATTCAGGCAAAAACTGATGGATGTCAAAAAGAGCCCTTTTCTTACAAAATCCAACAGACACTTCACAATATCCGACTGAAATGACCACTACCCGCTTATTTATCAAAACATACATTTACTGGGGATGTAACACCTCAGTCACCCCTCCCGAAGCTACTCCCTGAGTACAGCAAGTTATCTTGCTGCGTTGTGTTGCATGGCGTGTTAGTAAAGGTGCTCCAAAGTCCAAAGGAAGAACTCTTAATTGGGCAAAGGTGCGAAAAGTATAAGCATAAGAATGCAATTCATCCACTCTGCAGCTAAAAAAATAAATCAAAAGGAAATCACCAATCACTATAATTATATAAATACCTGCATTTTCAACAGGCACACCGGCTGTAAAAGTTAAATTGACCCTGCCTATTCTCGCAGCACGCATTTGTGATGTAAATGCATTGTCCACACATCTGGTGTTGCTTTTGTACTGTATATCACATTGATGATGGCCTCTTGCATCTCACACACAATAGAAGAATGCACATGACCAGGAAGCCAGTAATAAACTCAGCAGACGCTGGCTCGTGCAGGTTTGCGCAGTTGAACCGTGTGCTTGGGCTGGCACAGTTGGTCCTCTGGAGACTCAAACCAAGACTACTGTCCCTCCACCCACACCAGTGCTTTAAATGGGCCGGTACTCACCAGTACTGAGTACCGGCACTTTTTTTTTTTCCTCCCAAGAGTACTGGAACTTCTCCGTTACAAAGGAGAGTACCGGTACTCACTGTAACAGGCCCGCATTTAAAGGGACAAATAGTCATCATGTGAGAATGCACCACATTTCTACAATGTGACGTCACCCGCCAGGTAGCTGTGTGGCGGGAAGAAAAGAAAGCCCTTTAAAAAGCGCAATTTGCGCTGGCTTTCACTTTCTTCTTTGCCAGCACAAGCACAGCAGACGGAAAAAGCCATCATCAGACAAGGGGCAGAGGAGAGCAGCTGCAAGCAGGTTTGCTGCCAGATTGAGGACCCAGCCAGGAGTCATCAAGCAGGACAGGACTCTGTGCGATTATCGAGCGACATCGAGTTTCAGCAACTGGACCCTCGTGCCATCCAGAAACAGATTGCTGCAATGAAAATTCTTGAGGTCTTTTAATGTTTGTCAGTAGCCCGCCCCAAGCCCAGCCCCAAGCCCCGCCTTTAGCTCCACCTCCTTGCCACGCCCCCAACCAAAGCTCAATATGATGAGTACCTGCACTTTTTTTTTCCATTTAAAGCACTGACCCACACCACCATTGAAAATGTGAGTTTAAGTCAATATGGAGGAAAGAGACAGTCCAAAGCAGCTTCCTTGTAAGGCTGTTATCTCCCCTAAGGAGACACTCGGCCAGGAACAATTAAAGAGTCCAAACTACATGAATGGGCTTACTGGGCCTCTCCAAGATCCGCCCTCGACGCCAATATGTGGTGAGTAAGAATGGCACGTATAAGTGTTCTTTTCAAGTCTTTAGTCAAAAGAATGAACGTCTATGAGCAGAACACACCGACAGGTCAAAAAGCCCAGCAGCAATTTCCGAGAGCGTGGCTCCGGTCGTTCTAATTTCCAGAACGTGGATGGGAGCAAGTATAACAAGAATTGGTATGTATAACAAGAAACAGACAGCTAACTAAACAATAATACATACTACGGGAAGCAGTATTAATAGAAAATAATTTGTCATCGATAGCAGTTACTGATTAGGCTTCTCGATGCTCCTGTTGTACTTGAGAAGTTGGACAACTTCTACTACGAGCAGGTTGGATCTGCACTTATAATACCGCTTGTTTCATAGAGAACACCATTATTTATTTTCTGGATGTATTACAGAGTTGTCAATAAAGAAATGTGATTTGTGTTTTTAATATCTTTTTCCCCCATGACATTCTCATAATGACCAGCAGATGGCAGCAAAATCTCTTTATTAACACTTTTCGACATTATACGTATGTATGTAAGAAAGAAAACGGGTACTGTTTTTGTAAATTCGATGCGAGACTGAAGGAGTGTTTAACCTCTTAGCTGCTGGGCCTCCCCCCCCCCCCCCCCCCCCAAGTGCTGAGCCCTTTTTTTGGCTATTTTGGGTTGTTCGCCCTTAGGCCTTCATAACTTTTTGTCCACATAAGCTATCCACGTCAAATTTGCGTCCTTTTTTAACAACATCCTAGGGATTCTAATGGTACCCAGAGTTTGTGGTTTCCCCTGGAGGAGACCAAGAAATTAGCCAAAATAGAGTGAACATTTTTTTTTTTTTTTTTAAACAGGAGAAAAGGGCTGCCGAAGAAGGCTTGTGTTTTTTCCCCTGAAAATTGCATCAACAAAGGGTTTCTGGTGCTAAAACCACCATCTTCCCACCTTTCAGGAACAGGCAGACTTGAATCAGAAAACCAAATTTTTCAACACAATTTTGGCATTTTACTGGGACACACCCCATTTTTACTATTTTTGGTGCTTTCAGCCTCCTTCCAGTTAGTGACAGGAATGGGTGTGAAACCAATGCTGGATCCCGGAAAGCTAAACATTTCTGAAAAGTAGACAACATTCTGAATTCAGCAAGGGGTCATTTGTGTAGATCCTACAAGGTTTTCCTACATAAAATAACAGCTGAAATAAACAAATATTGAAAGTGAGCTGAAAAAACCCGCCATTTTTCTCCACGTTTTACTCTGTAACTTTTTCCTGCAATGTCAGATTTTTTAAAGCAATATACCGTTACGTGTGCTGAACTCTTCCGGTTGCGCGGATATATAGGGCTTGTAGGTTCATCAAAATCCCTAGTTACCCAGAGCCAATAAATGAGCTGCACCTTGCAATGGGTTTTCATTCTATACCGGGTATACAGCAATTCATTTGCTGAAATAGAAGAGTGAAAAATAGGTATCAAGCAAACCTTTGGGGGACGCGAGAGGGAGGAGGACACCAGCATCGGCATCAGATGTCTAAGGGGGCGGGACCAAGTCACCCTTTAAACTGTGCAGCGCGCCCGCTTTGCGGGACGCGAGAGGGAGGAGGACACCAGCACCGGCATCAGCTGTTTAAGGGGGCGGGACCAAGTCCCCCTTTAAACTGTGCAGCACGCGAGAGGGAGGAGGACACCAGCACTGGCATCAGCTGTCTAAGGCGGCGGGATCAAGTCCCCCTTTAAACTGTGCAGTGCGCCCGCTTCGCGGGTCGCACCCGGGCGAAGCCCGGGCCAAGGGCGGGCCCGTCCTTAGCCCGTCAGCGCCCGGAAGAGGCCGGGCTGGGCCACTTCCCTTAATTTTTATTTTGCTTGCTGTGTTCCTTAGTGGTGCTGAGTGAGCTTTTGTTACTGAGCATGGGAAAGCGTAAGGTGCGCTCCAGCCCCGACTCAGGCCCAGCTAAGTCCAAAACTTCTAAACCTAATAGAGTAACGCAAATTCATTCTAATTGTGTCTCTAGAGAAATCAACAATTTAATTGAGGAAGTGGAATCTATCCTTAAGGAAAAAGAGGGTAATGCTCGCAAGAGACTGAAACCTGGAACCTTATTGCCGTTCTTAACAACAGGATCTAACACCTCCACCGATGTTCAGCTACCGAAAATTTCAGTCCAAGCTCCTGTCTCTTCTACTTTGACTTGTTTGACTAACTCTCCTCCTTCGCCTGACTTTGTTTCCAATTCGGATGTAACTTCTTTCGACCCTATCCTTAATGGGATTCCCTGTGCAAATCGGTTCTCTGTCCTGGATCAACCAGATTTGGCGGGTGCCAAACTGTTTTCGTCTCCTATGCTTCCTAACCCCAACTGCGTTCCTCCCAGAGAAGACGTTTTAACAATGGTCTCTAACTTAAAACGTGAAGTTGGGAAGCTGAAGGGCCTACTGTTTGAGGCCCTTAAGCTTCTCAAAAAATCTGATTTAATCCCTCAGTGCACTTCGATCCCAGTGCCAGTTCAATCCTCTTGTCCTTCGGTTTCTGTTGCACTGCCAGTAGCTTCTCCACTGCTTCGGGAACTCAACAAGGGCCCCACCTATAGGATACATCATGGAAACTATTCGGCCCCACTGCGAGGGAATTTGGTATCCTCCCTCTCCAACTCCGACCAGTCTGTGGTACATTCTACTTACATGTCCAATCAAAACTATATCTACATGTGTAATGTCCCCCCTCTTCAATCAAATATGAGGGAAGATACTTCTCTTATTAATAAGGTGTCGCATTGGATCCGCCATGTTAGGGGCTGTGGCTCTATTATCCACGCTGATATCGTTTCTGCCTTACGTATGCATGATTGTCCGGGTGGGCAGGATATTATTAAACTTAAGCTTGTTAGCCCCGCTTTAGTTACGGGGCTTCTGCAGATGGAAGTTCGCAACTTGCAAAGAATGGACTCTGACATATTTTTTAGAGAGAGTGTGCCCGTTATGGGAAACAAGATCTTGCCCTCTCGTCCACCTAGGGTTAAGGTAACACCTCCTAATGTTCCTCTTTCTTTTGCTCTCCCCGGTTTGTCGTCTTTCCCTGTTGATGGGGTTGTCTCAGCCCATAATCCTAAAGATGCTAATACCCGAGACCCTATTTCTCCAGGGGATACATCCGATGTGGACTGACTACGCTTCCCTAATTCTTGTAAATTTAGCGCTCCACACGCCCAGGCCGTGTTACTTCAAAGAACTTCACTCGGCTTGGGTGCTAAAACTTTAATGGTTCCATCTTGCATTGCCAATGCGATCTCCAATCCAGCACCGGATGTTGACTTTTGCACGCCTGTTTGTAGCACCATGCACGTCCCAGGGAAATTTCTGTCTTGGAATGTGGCAGGCATCAAGAGTCAATTATCTGATCCCGAGTGGGGGGCTTATGTTGAATCCTTTTGCATCTGTATGTTCCAGGAAACTTGGGCTACAGACTGTGTGTATAGGCAAGGCTATTGTTCTTTTACTAAAAAAGCGATTTAGTCTCCAAGGGGAAGGGCGATGGGGGGGTTATGTACCTGGGTTAAGCTGACTGAGGTGGGCAGGTTAAAGGAAATTGCTGCTGACTCTTGCGACATCTCAGCAATAGCAATATGGCCAAACTTAGGTACTCCTGTGTTATGCATTAATATCTATAACAGACCAGGCCCTTCCAATTATCAATCTGACACCATTCATCTCCTGCATAATCTTCTATCTGAACTCCACTCCAAATATCATGTTATTATTGCAGGTGACTTAAATATTCAAATTGACTTTGACTCAGCTTTTGCTTAGTCTACTCAGGTTGAAGATGAAGTGTGGAATGTTCCCCCGCTCTTAACTCAATCAGCTAACTCAATCAGTGTAATTTATTCCTTCCCCCAGGGTGTTGCAGATAATAGATCTTGCAGTTAATGCTCAGAGAAAGGTGTCTAAATTACAGGCTGAGATTATAACTCTTGAAAAGGAAATTGAGGGTTTAAATCTAAAGGAATCAACCGAAAAAAACTATAAAATTCTAGATGAGATTATACTTAAATTTCAAGAAGAGAGAACACAGAGGAAAGCACGTAAATTAAAAAGAGATGAAAAGGACTATTTGACAGGGAGAGTTTTTACTTTCGCCAGTAAATATGATTATTTAATTCATACCAATTTGACATCTAGGAGTCCTAGTACATCAAATATTTCAGATTCAACATCGATCAGTACTCCGGCCACTAGCGATAGTGAGGCAGATGGAACTACAGGTATACCCACCCCAGGGGGTGCCAGTGCTGACAGCAATTCAATTTTTTTACAAGAACTCATGAGGATGAAACGGGGCAAATTCATCCAAAACAAAAGCACAAAAAAACAAGAAGGGGCGGTAGAAGAAAAAGGAGTCAAGACAAGGGATTGGGATGGGGTATCGACAAGATCTCGGAACAACAAAAAACCCTAGAGGATGGTGAATCGGCTTCCATCAATGTGATTAACTATTCCAAATTTCAACTTACCACAGGGGCAAAGAGTCTTTTGGCGAGGGGACTCAATTTTTGCCCCAGATCTTTTGGGGACCCTTGTAGGTCCAAGATTGATTTATTCAAATTTGTGCGCAAACTTAAAATCAAGAAATACTTTCACCAGCATCCTACAATAGATTCCAGTGCCAATTCAGGTGGATCTACTCCTAGTACTCTGTCTATTGAGCAAGTACATGATACAGCACTTATTGTATCTCTTGCAGAGAGAGATGAAGATCCTGGCATTGTATCCAGGATGCTTCGAGATCTGGACATTGATTCGGATATGAGTATTCCTAGTGGCTTAAAGAAAAAATCAGGTTGGATACCCAGGTCATGTAGTCTGAATTGCTTTGATAGATTTTTCGACCTGGTGTGTCAGGATTTTGACAAATGTTTAAATAAGATTAAATTTAAACAACATACGAATAACATTAAATTTGAGGAATCAACTGCATTGACGATTTTGAAGCAGAACAAAGATATCATCATTAGGCAGGCAGACAAAGGAGGGAATGTGGTTCTGATGAACAAAACTGACTATGACAATGAAATGTTATCACAACTTAACGATGCAATGTGTTATGAGAGGGTATGTGAGAATCCCATTCCTAATCTAACTCGCATAATAAACAAAAAACTGGTGACCTGGCGGGAAAAGGGACTTTTGAATAAAGAGGAATACATGTACTTGAGAGTGGATCATCCTAGGTATCCGTGTCTCTATACGCTGCCCAAGGTGCATAAGGGTTTGCCTTTTCCACCAGGCAGACCTATTGTCTCAGGTATTTCAGGTCCTACGGAGAAGCTTTCGGAATATGTAGATTGCTTTTTGCAACCACTAGTATGTAATCTACCATCTTTTATTAAAGATACTACGCATATTCTGAGCATCCTGAATGATGTAGAGTGGGACAATGACATGATGTTGGCAACATTGGATGTAGTTTCATTATACACATGCATCAATCATGAACTTGGACAAGAAGCTGTCCGTTTCTTTCTACACAAAAGATCAGCGAGTTATTGGGAGCATACTGATATGTTAATTGAAATGATGAACCTGATATTGACCAATAATTTTTTCTTATTCAACAACGATTGGTTCCGACAAAAGCAAGGTGTGGCCATGGGTTCCAAATTCTCCCCCTCGTATGCAAATTTGTTTATGGGGTGGTTCGAGCACAAATGGATTTGGGGCCCTGATGCAAGCCAATGGCAAACTTATATATTATTCTGGGGAAGATTAATTGATGATTGTTTTTTGATTTGGACGGGTGGTGAAGAGAAATTTTTGGAATTTGGTGAATTTCTAAATTCTAACAACATGAACATGAAATTCACACATCAATATAGTTTTACAAGCATTGAATTTCTAGACATTGAAATTTTCATTGCTGATGGCAAAATTCAGAGCAGACTATTTCGCAAAACTACAGCTTGCAATTCCATACTTCATGCAGACAGCGCGCACCCCAGGCATCAAGTAGCATCCATCCCTTACTCAGAATTTGTGAGGGCCAGACGCAATT
Source organism: Pleurodeles waltl (assembly GCF_031143425.1). Lineage (NCBI taxonomy): Eukaryota > Metazoa > Chordata > Amphibia > Caudata > Salamandridae > Pleurodeles > Pleurodeles waltl. The sequence continues at coordinate 265,618,359 of NC_090437.1, forward strand.
GTAGCTTAGATGAAGAGTTTTTCCATGAGTTAGATAACATGGGTGAAAGATTTCTAGCACGAGGTTACTCGCATAAATTGGTTAAGAAGGCCCATCATAGAGCTAGAAGCTTAAAGAGAGATGACATATTAAAAAAGATCAGCACCATTAAGAGGACAAATCAATCTAATATAACCCGATTCATTACGGACTATAATGATGTTTCATTAATCTTACAAAAATGTATGAATAAACATTGGAAGTCATTATCCCAGGATGAATCACTGAAGGATATCTTGCCTGAAAGATTATCAGTAACATTTCGGAGGGGTCGGAACCTAAAAAGCATATTGAGTCCCAGTTTTACTGCTAATTCTCCTAAGACGACATGGCTTTCCACCAAAATGGTCGTTTTTTTCAGATGTGGATGTTGCGGAGTATGCCGCTGGGCCTGTCACAATGTGAAAGAATTTTCAGATGGGAAAACACAAATTAAGATTTGCTCAATGATTAACTGTAACACCACCTTTGTTGTTTACATTATACGGTGTAAATGCCAGAAAATTTATGTAGGCAGCACAATTCGTGCACTTAGAATTAGAATTGGTGAACACATGAGAGCGCTAAAGAATATGGACATGAGATATCCATTAGTGACACACATAATGATTTGTGACTCACAGACCAATCATAAGAGTTTTGAGTTCTTTGGGTTGGAACACATCCCCAAAGACCCGAGGGGTGGCAATAGGGAACTAGCCCTGCGACAAAGAGAGGCACTCTTGATTATGAGATTAAAGGCCGTGGAGTCTGGTCTTAATACTGATAGGGAGTTGGAATTCTTCCTTGTAGAATAATCAAAAAAATGGGTTACCTATGCATTGATGTTATTTCAGTTTGAATCAATTAATCAATATTGTTGTCATGTGTTACTCTCTGTTTCAATTGAATGTGCTGTATGTGATATATTTGTTTTTTATTCTCTCTGTTGTTAACAGGTTCGCATTGTTTCAGTTACTAATCAAAATCTTTCAACAAAGTCGTCTGTGGTTCAATTCATTTCCTGTATATATAACGGGGACTATTCGATCGGGTTCCATCACCAAATTAACACACATATTTTATAAAAATCTTTTTATCTCTAAAATTCTTTATTTTGAACCTGCGATTATTCAATTTGGGTTATTATGCCCCTTCAATTGATACATTAGAGTTGGTGAGGTTATCCATTTAATAAGATGATTCGGTTGCTTGCAGTATTTATAGGGGCATCTTGGATTATCGTCTAATTTGAATGCTAGTGTTTTCTAAGGCAATAGTTTTTCGTAAAATACACATCATTTATATCTGTCTTGTTCAAGTCGTGAGTGTAAATAAGCAGTCTAGATCATTAACATCGGGGTTTTCCTCTGACGCTTAACGAGGCTATTTTGTATCTATAATCAATGTGAGTCTTTTGTTTAGTTTTATGATGATGCCTTCGTTTTTTCCCAGGTAGTCCGTTTTCTATGTTACTCATTGTGTCTATTTTGACTTCCGGGTTCCAGACGCTAGCTGTAATAATCGCGTACTCGCGTTTCCTGTTGGTCTTGCAATTTCACTGAGCCGAAGACTAGCGTACTCGCCTCTCCGGTTTCTGCGTAGTAGTTTTTGGAGCTTATTTCTGCTCATATTGTCGATACGGTGAGTATCAGGTTGTGGATTCTTGAACAGGATGATGTTTTTGTTGTATGTTAAAAGACCCTGATGTGGGGGTGTTCTTCGGCATTTGAATAGTGTTCACTTACGCTCGATTTTGATTGATATTTGATGGTTGAGGGTGCCCCTAGTTACACGTAATGTTATCAGTAAATAGCTTTTGGGACTTCCTGAGATCGCACTAGATTGAACAATAAAACTACGTTCCCCTGTAACATGATATACAGACTATTCAAAGGAGATTGTTATTCACTTGCCATTGATTTTGTTTATTTGTTTGCTAGATCTGGAGGCGTAATAAAGGCTACTGTATTGGATATTCACTGATTAATGGACTAATTATCAGCATTGATGGTTCAAAACCGTACATTGGAGTATAGAAATCCTGTGATGATAGGTAACTGTATTGCGAACCTTGTTGACTTAATTCCATTTGAGCATTTCTGAAATAGGAGGTATAATTGGCATTAATATTCTTGTTTCAGATAATCATCACTTACTTTTTGTGTGATATTTCGTGGATTGTGCTTGATGATGGTTGAAGTTGGGTCAACCTTTTGAAAAATTAAGAGGTATGATTTTTTGTAGGTTACTGCATGATAATTGACACAGTGGTGTTTTCCTTCATGGATTGTTGGAGTTGGTTCTAGTACATGTTAGGTGTTGTTTTTCCTTTTAACTATATAATTGGTTTTCTAACTTTCTATACATAAAGTGTGGAATTAGAGCTAGTGCATGTTGGGAGATTTTTCCTTTTGACTATATATAATCGCCTCTCTAACTTCTTACACATGGATAGTCCATTTGGGATTATCTGGGCACTCATTTCACATTGTTTTTCTCTTTTCTTCTTCTTTTTTCTTTTGATTTACGGACACGCATTTTAGAGACAATGATATTATACGGTTAAACACTTCGGCCAATTTGTTTTGGACTCAAGTTAGAATGTCCATTAAACATTTTCTTTGTTAACTTTGAGGACTAAGTTGTAGGATTTTGATTTCTAACTTAATTAATTTATTTACAATTTTAGCCCTGAAGAAGTCGTGTGGGATCGATTTGAAGTGTTCCCAAGACGAAACACGTGTTGGCTTGAATTGTACCATTTTGGAGATATGTTTATACCTATGAGGAGCAAATATGTAAAGCATTGAATGGACTTTTTGAATTTGTATTAAAAGTTGATACTCGAATTTGTAGAATTTTCTACGGACCATTTTTTATTAGTGTCTTTAGGTGTGCCACACCATGTAATCTTGCAGTAACATATGGCCTTCGTTTTGGAAATGGCCGATTTCCAAATGATAATCCTGTTAGACCTACTTTCTTTAGAGGTTCTTATAGTAGTACTTTGGATTTCGTCATCTTTGATCTACGGGTCTGGCATCTTATAATCAATGTAGAGGTGGGCCCACGGCGTACTAGCGACCACGCCCCTTTACAAATTGTATTTAACGTACACTTTTTTACAGGACACGTATCGCCTCACGTTCCGGACGCTCCCAATGATTTGCTGAAATTGTCCAGCAATAGGCGCGCGATGAGATGGCCTTCGTTTCTGAAGTCCAATCTGCTTAACGACAAGCTCCGCGCCTTAGTTTCCGGTCATCAGCTCTTTGACGACTCCACTGTATTATCTCCTCTCAGAAGTTATGTCTTCCCATGTGGCTCTTTTCGCGGACCTCAAGGAGCTTTTTACTAAATCTCCCATAATCCAAAGGAAACACTCTGTACCCAATTGCAAATGGTTTGATAAGAAGTGCCAGGAGGCCAAGAGCCTTCTGTCTAAAGCCCTAAAGTTTAAGAGTCGGAATGCTATCATACATGCGAGAAGAAACTACGTTTCCACTTGCAAGCTATCTAAACTTAAGTATGAGGGAAGCTTATGGGAGAGCCTGGCGGGGGCGGCCAGTGCTCTTGACGCCAAACTCTTCTGGCTTTTGGTTTCACGTAGAGACCCTGCCCTTTCATTTATTCATGAATGCAACATTGATGCAGAATCCTGGCTCTCCCATTTTGGGGAACTATACGGCTCTTGGTCAGACTCTGACAATTCCCCTACCGATTCCTTACTGTGTTACCCTGCTGTGCCGCCCTTTACTCTAAAAGAAACAGAGCTGCCAAAAGACAAGGGAAGGCTCCTGGCTCAAACGGTATCCCCTCGGATCTTTATAAATCAGACTTATCCATATGGACCCGGTACATCAACAGGGTATCGAATATTGCCTTGACAACTCGATCTTACCCAGATTCGTGGAAGGTGGCAATTATTGTCCCCATTCACAAAGAAAGGAGATAAGAGCTCCCCAGGGAATTACAGACCCATTCGCTTATTAGACAACTTGGAAAAAATATTTTCTTTCCAGCTGCTATCCAGACTAAAACATTGGCTAACGAAAAACCAGGTCTTAAGCCATCTTCAGGCTGGATTTAGGGACAAGGTCAGTACCATCGACCAGGTCTTCAGCTTTATTACCATCAAGTGGAAGATCGTAGACGCAGATCAAGGCCATCTATTTGTGGCCTTTGTTGATTTGAAATCTGCGTTCGACCTCGTCCCGCGCACTACGCCGTGGGAGGTCCTGAGTAATACTGTAGTCCCGGGTTCCTTGATTAATATTATCAAAGATCTTTATTCTGACAACTGTGCCAAAGTTCTCTGGGGTTTGGCTGGTGATCTGACCCCAGCTTTTCCAACAGCCCGTGGTGTGAGGCAGGGGTGCGTTCTTGCGCCTACCCTGTTCCTTCTGTTTATTAATGCATGTATCCCATATCTTCTAGACTGTCATGGTGATGCCCCCAGTCTGGGTGGGCAGAAGCTCCCTTGTCTTTTGTTTGCAGATGATACCTTGCTACTCTCTCGAACTGCTATGGGCCTTTCCAGACTGCTCTCCAAGTTCTCGGAGTTCTGCAAGGATCATGGTTTGGAAATCAACTCAGCAAAAACAAAATACATGGTCTTTGGGGACATTAGGCGTAAAATTAAGAGGCCTGTATATCTAGAAGGTGTTTCCTTGGAAAGAGTGGGCACTTTTGATTATCTAGGCATTAAATTCGAAGACTCACATCTTTGGCATGCCTACTGCCAGAAATCTCTACTGTGCTTGAAGCAAAGGGCGGGTGGCATTGTAAGATTTGCCTCTAGATCTCCCAAATTTGCAATGTCTCCTGCCCTTGAAATATACAAATCTCAAGCCGGGGGGGGGCTCTATATGGTGCTGAACTTTGGGGCCACTGCAACTTGGCGAATCGGGCAAGGGCAGAAAACCAGTTTTTGAAAATGCTGTTAAAAGTTCCCTCTAGCACTCCATCTCTGCCCATCAGAATGGACTGAAATCTTTTTTCAATCTCGCAGATTGCCACTTTAAGGCCCCTGTTGTTCTGGATCCGGTTGTGGTCAACAGTCACCCTTATTCCATTTCGATGCGGGCTCCTCAAACTGGTGGGCTGTAATCCTATTATTAAAACCAAATGGTGTGCCTATGTCGAACGGTCCTTAACTCACCTCGGTTTAAGGTCCTATTGGCAGGATCCTTCTTCCATTCCTAAAAATGCTGTGCAGTTGCTGAAGGATGCCTTATGGCATAATGTCCAGATTGTTCAATTTGCTAAGATTGTCCCGTTGTCTATGTCTGATAGCTATTTATCAGTCAAATGCCATTACGAATTTGAGTCCTTTATGGACATAGCACTATCTCCATTCGCATGCGCCCTTTTTATCAGATTTAGAATAGGGTCTCTCCCTTTGTGCTCCCTAACGTATAAATGGTCCAGCTCCACCAATAGATCTAAGTTCTGCCCGATGGGTTGCAAAAACGAAGAGTCTGTTTCACATGTTTTTTTTCATTGCCATGTATATCACAAACAAAGAGCTCTTTGGATCACCCCCCTTTGCAAACATATAGGTGTCAGGTCTTGCTTTTATGCTGAGAGAATTTTAAAATCTGATTCATCTGTCCAGATAGTTTTATCTGTGGTAAAATTCCTTCAATCAATCTGGCGCCTTAGATTAGCAATTTTAAAGTACAAGACTGGGTAGCTAATTCTTAGACTTATTTATGTATATTTATTTAATTTTGATGTATGATCTTAGCTGCCAATTTGTAGTATATAGATATTGTCTTATCATATTATTGATTACTTATAGATTTAGGGAATTGGTCTCTTGTTGAGTGGAACTTTCAAATACTGGAGACATATATTTTATGTTTATTTTGTTGGATCTTAACTCTTTTCAATTTTCTTAACTTTTTTATTGTGTTTTTATCTTTAGGGTTTCTTTTCTTTTAAAATTCGATGTGCATTGTACTTTTATGGTATGTTTTTACTTACCGAAATAAAGTTAAATGATGATGATGAAACCTTTGTATTTCCAAAATGGGCATAAGATAAGGTGTTGGGAAGCAGTGGTTATTTGCACATCTCTGAATTCCGGGGTGCCAATACAAGCATGTGAATTACAGGCCATTTCTCAAATAGACGTCTTTTTTACACACTGTCTCACATTTGGAAGGAAAAAATGTAGAGAAAGACAAGGGTCAATAACACTTGTTTTGCTATTCTGTGTTCCCCCAAGTCTCCTGATACAAATGGTACCTCACTTGCGTGGGTAGGCCTAATGATCGCGACAGGAAACGCAACATGGACACATCACATTTTTACATTGAAATCTGACGTGTTTTTTGCAAAGTGCCTAGCTCTAGATTTTGGCCTCTAGCTCAGCCGGCACCTAGGGAAACCTAGCAAACCTTGGCATTTTTTAAAACTAGAGACCTAGGGGAATCCAAGATGAGGTGACTTGTGGTGCTCTGACCAGGTTCTGTTACCCAGAATCCTTTGCAAACCTCAATATTTGGCTAATAAAACACATTTTCCTCACATTTCGGTGACAGAAAGTTCTGGAATCTGAGAGGAGCCACAAATTTCCTTCCACCCAGCGTTCCCCCAAGTCTCCAGATAAAATTGATACCTCACTTGTGTGGGTAGGCCTAGCGCCCGCGACAGGAAATGCCCCAGAACACAACGTGGACACATCCCATTTTTTGACAGAAAACAGAGGTGTTTTTTGCAGAGTGCCTACCTGTAGATTTTGGCCTCTAGCTCAGCCGGCACCTAGGGAAACCTACCAAACCTGTGCATTTTTTAAAACTAGAGACCTAGGGGAATCCAAGATGGGGTGACTTGTGGGGCTCTGACCAGGTTCTGTTACCCAGAATCCTTTGCAAACCTCAAAATGTGGCCAAAAAAACAAATTTTCCTCACATTTCGGTGACAGAAAGTTCTGGAATCTGAGAGGAGGCACAAATTTCCTTCCACCCAGCGTTCCCCCAAGTCTCCCTATAAAAATGGTAACTCACTTGCGTGGGTAGGCCTAGCGCCCACAAATGGAAATGGCCTAAAACACAACGTGGACACATCACATTTTTTCACAGAAAACAGAGGTGTTTTTTGCAAAGTGCCTACCTGTAGATTTTGGCCTCTAGCTCAGCCGGCCCCAGGGGAAACCTACCAAACCTGTGCATTTTTTTAAACTAGAGACCTAGGGGAATCCAAGATGGGGTGACTTGTGGGGCTCTGACCAGGTTCTGTTACCCAGAATCCTTTGCAAACCTCAAAATTTGGCTAAAAAAACAAATTTTCCTCACATTTCGGTGACAGAAAGTTCTGTAATCTGAGAGGAGCCACAAATTTCCTTCCACCCAGCATTCCCCCAAGTCTCCCGAAAAAAATAGTACCTCACTTGTGTGGGTAGGCCTGGTGCCCGCAACAGGAATAGATCACACAACGGTCAATGTTGGTCCTTACATGAGGCAGCTGTTGACCCTGGGGTGATCCATTCCTGACGCAGGCACTAGGTGTAGCCACTCAAGTGGGGTAGTGTTTTTATCAGGACAGGTGAGGAATCACTGGGTATTAGGAATTTTGTGGATCCCAGCATATTCCTGTAGTTTGTGTGACAGAAATGCGAGAAAAATAGAGTTTTTATTCAACATTTCAGCTTTGCAGGGTATTCTGGGTAAGAAAACTTTGGGGAATCCACACAAGTCACACCTCTGTAGACTCCCCCGAATGTCTAGTTTCCAGAAATGTTTGGGTTTAGTGTGTTTCTCTATATGGCCGCCGAACCCAGGACCAAAAACACAGGTGCCTGCCTTACAAAACCAGTTTGTTTTGCGATAGATAATTTTGATGTCTCCACAATACGATTTGGGCGGTGGAATTTGGGGCTGAACTAAATTGGGGAGCTCCCAAGAGAGCACTCTCTCTCTCTGCTTTCTGCCGCATTCACCTGCCCTCTGGGTTGGGCTAACCCACTATTACCCCGTTGCACAGACTGCTTGCGAAGGGACAGCATGACTGTCCTCATCACCTCCCTCATAATTTATTGGAAGAGGAGTTATCGAATGGGACTCATAATGACAAAATGCCAGAACTGCCGTAGCCCTGAAATATTGAAATACTTGCTGATTTTACAGGACATGACTACATGGATTGGCATTAGTCACGAGACTGCTGCCTTCAGGTATGGAAATAATATGGGCATGAGACGGAGATGAACAGGCTTAACTAATTTGTTTCATGAAAAGACATTCGCATATTTCCACAACAACATTGAGTTTTCATGCTGAAAGCGCGCCGATTACAATGACAGTATGAATATGCCCAGAATCACTACTGCAACTGGGACTTTTAAACTATAAACAACACATGTTAAAATGGCAGCGCTCTGAGCAGAGTGATTTATGGATGAATTGAAGTTCTTTCTCACTGATGACTAATATCGAAACTAACAATGAAGGGAAACTATTTAAACAGCCAAATACGAGTGTCTTTTTATTTTGCTGGCATTTGAGAAAGGCATTTAGCTGAAACGCGTCATACTGGGGAAATGAACTTAGCTGCAACCTGGAGAGTGCCCCTTTATGGCTTTGAAGGAAAGCCGGTTTTGTTGGTATGTTTTACGTGTATGCCACTTGCACGGAGGAGGCACCCATCGTTAAGTGTTCGGCATTTTCAGTGGCATTTGGAGAAACTCATAATGACAAAATGCCAGAACTGCCGTAGCCCTGAAATATTGAAATACTTGCTGATTTTACAGGACATGACTACATGGATTGGCATTAGTCACGAGACTGCTGCCTTCAGGTATGGAAATAATATGGGCATGAGACGGAGATGAACAGGCTTAACTAATTTGTTTCATGAAAAGACATTCGCATATTTCCACAACAACATTGAGTTTTCATGCTGAAAGGGCGCCGATTACAATGACAGTATGAATATGCCCAGAATCACTACTGCAACTGGGACTTTTAAACTATAAACAACACATGTTAAAATGGCAGCGCTCTGAGCAGAGTGATTTATGGATGAATTGAAGTCCTTTCTCACTGATGACTAATATCGAAACTAACAATGAAGGGAAACTATTTAAACAGCCAAATACGAGTGTCTTTTTATTTTGCTGGCATTTGAGAAAGGCATTTAGCTGAAACGCGTCATGCTGGGGAAATGAACTTAGCTGCAACCTGGAGAGTGCCCCTTTATGGCTTTGAAGGAAAGCCGGTTTTGTTGGTATGTTTTACGTGTATGCCACTTGCACGGAGGAGGCACCCATCGTTAAGTGTTTGGCATTTTCAGTGGCATTTGGAGAAACTCATATATATATATATATATATATATATATATATATATATATCACTTTTATATGTGGGTCTGGTTTACCTGGGGGCCGATCGCAGCCCCCAGGGAAACCACACACGTATTGACAAAAGTGATATATATATATATATATATATATAGATAGATAGATCTATCTCTATATATATATCTACATATATATATATAGATAGATCTATATATATATATATACATATATCTATATATATCTATAGATCTATCTTTCGATATATCCATGTAGATAGATATATCTACATAGATATATATATATATATATATATATATATATATATATATATATATATATATATATATGCAAATACATATATATATAGATCTATATTTTTTTCAGATGTTGTATGGTTTCCTTGGGGGCCAAAATGGACCCCAGGGAAACCCTACAACAACTAAAAAAAATATTGCCCCCACAGGGGGTCGCCCTGCCCATGGGCGACCCCCTGTCCATTTCTTTTTTTTTTTTTTTTTTTTTAAATAAAATTTAGCCCCTGGGGGGCCGCAATCAGGGGGCACCTACCTTTTTTAAAAAACAAATATGCCCCCGGGGTGGCGGCCCATTTTCCGAGGGGCCCGACCCCCCCAAGTGAAATCCCTGGTGTCTAGTGGTGTTTCCTGGCCCCCGATCGCAGCTGTGCTGCGATCGTGGGCCAGGAAACACTTTCAGGAAGGCCTCGTAAGAAAGGGGAGACTCTCCCCTTTCTTACGAGGCCTTCCGAACGTGGGGAAGGCCGTTTGTGGCCATTTTCCCCATCGGAGCAGGAAGCGCCCGGGAAATCCACAATGTGGCGTTAGCGCACCTCGCGGCGTGCTGACATCACAAAGGGGCGGGTGGGGGGCGGGGGAGACACGGAAGAGCTTCCGTGTCTCCTGGGGAACAACAACTAAAAAAAATCCTCAGGTGGGGATTTATTAACCCCCTCCCTGGTGTCGCTCACGGGTCGTGACCCTCACCAGGGCCGACGCCCGCATCCAAGGGGTTAAGAAGTCGGACGGATCCCAGCTGATAGAGAATACAGGGTGAGCGAAATGAAAAGGGGAGGGATGGGGTCAGATAAGTTGCATTAATTAACTGCCACAATTTTTTGTTTTTGTTTTAATGATAAACTAGAAGTATGCAAGCCAAGCAGGAATGGGCTAAATATCTAGCTCTGGCTCGGTCCTTACCCGCTGAGGACTGCTAGTGCCAAACTAGAGCCAAGCATCTCAGGTATTTACCTTTTCCCTGCCTACTGCAGTTTTATAAGACAAAAGGCCCGATTAATATCCTGGCGGTACGTATGCCCCACCGCAATGGAGCATGGTTACCACCAAGATAATAGTCCGCCCGAACAACTTAGATGCAGGCGGATCATAGGTTTGGCTACAGCGGTAACTACTTCGTCACCACCACAGACAAATCTCACTGATATGCCAGTGCAGTAAGAGCCGTTTGGAAAAAAGCGTATATCTCCGCCCACACAATAAGGCAGGGCGGACCTACAGACATTTTTTTACTGTCTCACCACCAGGCAAACTCTGGCGGTAAGGGACAATAAAAAGGGCTTAGTGCACTCCTTGCCATGGGAGGTGACTCCCATGTCGAGGGAGGCATTTACTTTTTCTTTTTTTTTTTTTCTTTTTTTTTTTAGTTTGAAAGAGAAAGTTTATTGAAGATTCATACAATATTCAAAATATATAAATACATTTGATAGCAAGAAAGAAAATAAAACAGTAGCAGTTCAATTTCCTAAAAGGCACATTATGAGAAGCACAATAAATATATTAATACTTTAAATCGCAAAAAATATATGCATATATTAAATATATCAGTAGAAAGAGTTATAAACAGCAGGATAAGTATGATAAAAAGTAAAAAGAAACAATTCATGATGGTTTAGGAACCTCCTTATTTCTAGGAAAATGATTACATGAAGACTAAGCCAAAGAGTTTAGGTAATTCATAATAGGTAACCATAACATGTCTCTTAATACCGAGGGAAACAGGGTAAACATAAGCTGTATCCAACCAATGGTTATAACATATGCCATACCACCAAGCCTGAAAGGATAATTGAGAGGAGTCCTTCCAAGTTTTTGTAATTTGTTGAAAAGCAACAGCCAACAATAAATCTAAAATTACTATAGAATTTTTTGGAAAACGTGACCAGTCGGCGGCAAGGCTGCCTAAAAATATATTTGCAAAAGTTAAGGAAATTTGAGTTTTAAAAATAATATTAATCTGATTCCAAACTTTAACCCAAAATTGAAAAGTATATAGGCACTCAAAAAGCATGTGTTTAAGATCTGAAACCGGTTCACTACAAGACCAACAAGAGGGCGAAAGGTTAAAATTCATTTTATGTAAAGATTATATATAAAAATTTAAGTTTGAATTGCATTAGCTGCTCTTGAGACCTTTCGTATTTTAATCCACACTGTATTCCATAATGAAGGTAACAGTGAAATAGCCAAATAGCCAAATCTTTCTCCCGTTGTATTTCTATTGCTGATTTAGGTCTATCTTCAGGAAAAGCTGTAATTGTTTGGTAAATACTAGAAGCTGATGCAGATTGTAATAACAGGTTCTTAATTGAAGAAGAACGGACCATTGGTGTTTGCTGAACTGAAAAAGATTGAAGTATTTATAACATGTATTAGAGCATCATATTTCTTATTAAAAGAGGATGGAAATAAAAAAAGAAAACGTGCTTGCTCAAAAGAAAGAGGGGAATCATTGTCTAAAAGTTGATGAACCCATCTTAACCCCTTCAAATGCCACGATTTCCAGTAGATGGTTTTATTATTCAACTTGAAGAGTTTGTTATACCAGATTGACGAATTCAGAAATTGCACTCTGTCTCCATCATATGAAGCAAAAATAGGTTGCAGAATTCTGCATGAATTTTTCAAACTCGGTGGGAGATAGATGATGTTTTTTTTTTACAAAGTTAATACTTCCGGAAACATCGAAGGAGGAACAAAGGACTTTTCAACTTCAACCCATAGAGGTAAAAAAGTAGAAACATCTTCAATCAATAAACAGGAAGCCTGCTCAAGAGAAAAAGCCATATGATAAGAGCGAAGATTCGGAAAATTAACTCTTACATGAATTTTAGGTCTCATAAATTTTTGGAGAGACATTCTGGATCTCTTATTGTTCCATAAGAATTTAGTTAAAATAGAGTTCAACCTCTTAAAGTAACTATTTGGAATATTAATTGGAATATTTGATAAATAAAAGAGAATGATAGGAAGTAACATCATCTTCACAGAATCTAATCTACTCCACCAGGATAGAAATAAAGGGTTCCATTTAGATATAAGAGAATCAAGACTAGAAAATAATTGCAAGAAATTACAAGAAATTGTATCCTGAAATGAAGGTTTAAACCATAGACCAATATATTTAATTTTATCATTGTTCCAGTGAAAATTGGAAGATTTAAAGTCATCTGGAAGGCAACATTTATTTAAAGGAAGAATTTGCAACTTTTATTTATTTAACTTATACCCTGAAAGAGAAGCAAAATGTTCTACCTCAGAAAGAAAAGAAGGAAGTGAAGATTTAGGATTTGACATAAAAAGTAAGATATCATCAGCATAAGCTGAAAATTGTATCTGTCCCTCCACGAACCAGAAACCATATAAATTTGGATTAGAATAAAATTTCAATAAAAAGGGTTCCAAGGCAAGAACAAACAAAAGCGGCGATAACGGACATCCCTGACGAACCCCTCTGTGAAGTGAGAACGAGGGAGAGATGAGACCATTTAGATAAATAGCAGCCTTAGGAGAGGAATATAGTAATAAGATAAGATTTATAAATTTAGTTCCAAAGCCAAACCATGAAAGCGTTGAAAAAATAAAGAACCAGTTAACATGATCAAAAGGTTTTTCAGCATCAAGAGCAATTGCAGAAAGTGACTCCCTATACGTCACAGATTTACTTAATATGTTAAAAAATAAGCGTGTGTTGTCTGATAATAGTGTCCTTTAATAAAGCCAGATTGTTCCTTACCAATTAACTTAGGGAGAATCAATTCCAAATGCATAGTGATAATTGTAGCAAAAATGTTATAATCTAAGTTCACTAGAGATCTAGGTCTATAGTTCTTACAAAACTAAAATCCTCCTGAAAAGACCTTCCAGAAGATTTTGCGTTAACAAAAAAGTAAAAAGATTAAATAATCTTGGAACTAATAATTTAGAAAAATGCAAATAGAATTCAATAGTAAAGCTATCTGGGACGGGAGCTTTACCTTTTGTAATAAGAGTTAGTGCATTTAGAATGTCTTTAATAGAGATATCATTGTCAAGAGCAGTAAACTCAAAAGAGGGGAGTACAGGTGCATTAATGGTAGACAAGTATTTCCCAATAAGCTCCTGCGTGGGAACAGACTCAGGGGTGTATAACTGTGTGAAGAAATGAACAAATTCATCTAAGATATCTTCATTCTTGTGTAGTTAAAGGTGGGACGAGTTATAAATAGATTCTATCCTTGTTCTATCTTTTTTAATTTTAAGATAATTTGCTAAAAGGTTTCCTGATTTATTTTGGCCCCCATAATACTTAGCACTGGACTTAAGAAGATAAGAATTAGCAATATCAGTCGAGTTTTTATCAAAAGTGAATTTAGCTTGAAGTAATTCCTTAAGACAACTGTTAGACTTGGAAGAGTAATACAGGTTTTCTAGCCGTGTAATACGATCCATTAAGTTAAATAACTTTTTATTAGCCATTTTCCTTTTATTGGCAACATAAGAAATAATAAAATCCCTAGAAGCCGCTTTTGAATGCATCCTAAATAATCTGAACATATAGCTGGGGGGGTATCGTTTTCTACAAAAAATTGTGTAGCAAACTTCTCAAAAAGCTGAGTAAAATTAGTATCAAGAAGTAATGAGTTATTAAATCTCCATCTGTTACTTGGCTGTTTATGTGGCATAATCTCGAGATCCAAATTCACTGGAGCCCGATTCAATATTAATATGGTACCAATTTCCGAACTCACAACATGTACGAGATGCTGTGAGACAAATAAATAATCAATCCTCGATTGGGAAGAATGCATTGGAAAAAAAAAAGAGAATTCCTGTAATGTGGGGTTACACAATCTCCAAACATCTGTTAATGCTTTTTGTTCAATCATGGAGGTAAACTGTGAAAATATGGTGCATGGTACAAATCTAGAGTTAGATTTACGATCAAGGAAGGGATCCATAACCATATTGCAATCTCCTTCAAAAAATTAAATATTTATCCGAAAGAGTCATTAACTTAGCTAATATTTCATTCCAAAAAATTTTATCAGGTTAGGTTGGAGCATAAACATTAAATATAGTTAAAGGTACTTTATTAATATTCATTGAAGCTATAACCCATCTACCCTGCTCATCAGAATCTTGAGAAAAATCAGAAATATTCAAAGCTTTATGACAGAGTATAGTAACCCTATTTCTTTTCCCCGTACCCGGAGAGGCAAAAACATGACCCACCCAATGTCTTTTAAGTTTGGCCACCTCAGCACTTGTTATATCAGTCTCTTGTAACAGGGCAATATCAGCTTTCAATTTTAAAATATGAGTTAAAACTCCACCTATTAGTATGAAGAAATTGAACCAAAAGAAAATATTTAGTGTACAAAAAGTGAAAAATAGAAGTATAAACATGAGAGAAAAGAAAGGAAAGAAAATTGAGAGAAGATGAAGTTAAAAAAAAAACAAAGAGAATATAATATAGAAGGAAACATGAAAACGACAATAAGAAATTGAACGGATGATAAAAACATACCTATGAGACAAAAACAACGAGAGGGTGGTGAAACCAGAAAGGGAGGACGAAGCAACCTTCACTCCATAACCGCAGACACGGAAGGGAAGGGAGATCTGACCACACAGGTTGCAACCACAAAATACAGGCACGTTCAGGCCCATATTTATACTTTTTGACGCACAACTGCGCCAACGCAGTTGTGCGTCAAAAATTTTACCGCCGGCTAACGCCATTCCAAAGCGCCATGCGGGCGCCTTATTAATGGAATGACGTTAGCCGGCGTATAGGAAAATGGGGGTTGTGCGTCAAAAAATGGTGCAAGTCAGGTCTGAGGCAAAATTCAGGCCTCAAACCGGATTTGCGCCATTTTTTTTGACACCCAACCTCCATTGACATGACTCCTGTCTTAGCAAAGACAGGAGTCATGCCCCCTTGCCCAATGGCCATGCCCAGGGGACCTATGTCCCCTGGGCATGGTCATTGGGCATAGTGGCATGTAGGGGGGCCCAAATCAGGCCCCCCTATGCCACAAAAAAAATCGGAAGAAACATTCTTACCCGAACTTAGCTTTACTTCCCTGGGATGGGTCCCTCCATCCTTGGGTGTCCTCCTGGGGTGGGCAAGGGTGGCAGGGGGTGTCCCTGGGGGCAGGGGAGGGCACCTCTGGGCTCCTTCCGAGCCCACAGGTCCCTTAAAGCCTGCCCTGACCCAGGTGTTAAAACACGGCGCACATCAGGCTGTGCGCCGTTTTTTAAGGCCCACCCCCTCCTGTGCGTCAAAATGACACCAGAGTATAAATAAGGGGCACAGGCCTTAAAGTCATTTTTTGGAAGGGAACGCCTACCTTGCATATAATTAACACAAGGCTGGTTCCCCCTTCCAAAAAAGGACGCACATGGTGGAATTTTGACACCCGCGGGGTCGGGCGTCAAAGTATAAATATGGGGCAGGGTTTGCGCCGATTGTGCGTCAAAAATTTTGACGCACATTCGGCGCAAACAGAGTATAAATATGCCCCTGAATGCATAAAGATCTAAAAAGAGAGAAATAAAAGGAAACATTCAAATCCCTTAAATAATCAAACACGTTTATGATTACAATGAACCAACAAAGGGTCCATTAAACAAGAGCAAGATAAAAAGAAAAAACAATTAATTTAATATTCAAGTCTCTGATAATTTGGAAGTGTCCATTATTTCACCTCTACAAGAATCAATGAACCGTTGAAGTAATACTGGGTCCTCATATGTTGTAGTCTTATTATTGTAAGTCACTTTGAACAAGCCCGGATGGAAAAGACTATACCGAGCAGTAAGCAACTTCAATGCCAGACGCATATCTAGATATTTCTTCCATTTGTCTACCGTCGACTTAGCATAATCTTGAGCAAAAAAAAGATTGGACCCTGACCACGTGATCCGACCTTTAGCTCTTGCTGCTCTGAAAACCTTCAGCAAGTCAGTATACTCCAAAAAATACAGTATTACTTCTCTCAGTTCAATTCCTTCAGGTAAACCATAAATACGTAGATTATTCCTCCGGTTCCGATTTTCAATATCCTCTGCATGCTTTTTCAACATAGCAACTTCAGATTGTAAAGATTGAATCGATGTGACTGAATCCTCAAGCACTTCCACTCTTTGTTCCACACAAGAGACTCTGTTCTCCACCAGAGACCATTTGTCACCCAATATTTGTAACTTTTTGTTTGTATCCTCCATGTAAGGTTTAAGCACCCTTATTTCCACAAGAAGTAATTCCATAGATAGGGTATCTACTACTTTAATAGGAGATGGAGGATCCTTTTTAGGTCTCTTATTTGTGGATGTCGAGACCGTTACCGGAAGCTTGGACGAAACTTGATTAACAAGAGTAGGAGGAGAAACAGGTGTTGAAGATGTAACATCAAGAGAAGTAGCTCCTGTACTTTCCATATTTGATAAAGAAGCAAAGGGGTTTGATAAACGAATATTATCAGAACTTTTATTACACTGTATTTTGTTAGTAGTCAATTGAAGGTTCCTGGATCTGCCCATAAGCAAAAATATATAATTCTGCCAAAAATTTCATAAAGAATATACTTTATAAAGTAGGAGTTCACCTCAGAGAAGAGAGTATAATGAAAAAACAAAATAAAGCTGGACAAAATTGCTCCAAAAGGTAAGGCATGATGAGCAGAGAGCGTTAAAACCTACACTTGTAGGTCAAAAAATGCAAAAAGAATCTTTCAGGCAGCGAAGCATACTTGACGAGGAGAATTGTGAGGTAAAAAGAAAAAAAAAATGGCTGCCGCAATGAAATCCCACACACGACCGCCATAAAAATCATCAAAGAGGGCTTAAAAGTACCTTTGAAGTCCTTTTATGGGGCACACTCCATTCCAGGCATGTTTCCCTAACTTCTCCTCACTGCAGGAGCATAAAATGTGCCCATGGGTATCAGCCGGCTCCCCCGACTCCCGCCACGGTCACAAAGCTCAGCAGAAGGCGGCCATTGTCGAACGGCGCCAAGCCACGCCCCCGGCATTTTCTTTTTTATTTTCTAAAAGAAAATCCCATTTTGGTGTTTCTTGTTGAAAAAAAAAAAGAACACTGTTTGGTCTCAGGCACTTACCCGGATCCCTGCACCAAACACCGAAGTGCATTGACCAGAACCGATGTGATGGCGGTTCCTGCCACTACATTGTAAATGGCCTCCTCCTTGGCGGTCATTTATTAATGTAGTGGTCGATTCCTCCACCAGTGAGATGGAGTAATTTACTCCACCCCCCTAGCAGAATAACGGGTCGTCTGCTCATGTATAAATCAGCCCTAAAATCCTCTAGACACTTGGTCGCTAAAGGCTCAAAATCTAATCGGGTGCTTTTCTGCTGAGTATGTCTGCAGCCTAGCTATCCTGTAATGTGCATGCACCTCACTAAAGACCAATGGAAAGTCAGTGCCCTCCTCGTTTTGCAGATCACTGAAAGGTTTGTCTTTCAGTCGCGGAGCTTTTTTCGCCATATTTACAGCTTGTAAAGTCAGGGGAAGACAGTGATATTAACGTTCAATTTAGTCTTCTTTCTTCCCTTCCACTTAACTTTACACTTTTTTCAAGAAAGACATTTTGACATTTTATACATATATTGTGTAAGCTTAAGTTAAGGTGATACTTGCCTTTATTGAACATGGAATGCTGATATAAGTCATGCTATAGTTGAGCACAAAGTGCAGATTATGCATGTTAAAAGGGAAAGAGAATGAGGAATTCACCCAGGGGAGAAATTGCACAATGTGTAACCAGAAAAAGTAGTTTAAAATCCCATCTTCCACACTTGACCACATTGTGTGGTCTTATCATATCACTGTAGTGCATTGTGTCTTATTTTAATTGGACATCAGACATGAGACCCCCTTGAAGAAATTAAGTTTGCTATATGAAAATTCTCCTTTCCATAGGGTTTAAAAGTCAGTAACAATATTGGCCTCATATAAAATGCACAAGAAAAGCTCACAATCCTAGTTTGCTGCTAACAGACTTGTCAGTCAGTGCGTTCGAGTTGAAGGATGCTTCGAAACTGATTCACATGGGAACATTTACACATGTAACTAATGAAAACATATTAATTTAATTTATAAATATTATGTTTTTGTCAAAAATAAAAAAAATGTACTATCATTTTAGTATTTAATTAATATTTAGTAAACATGTGGTGCACTATTTTTTTCATTACATTCGTATTAAAAATGTGAACGTTTAATTGAATTATATTTTTTACAAAATGTTAATTATTCTTTTTTAAAGTCTAACATTTTCAAATTTTAATTGTGCGGTGTAGTGCCTCCACATATTTGTGATTAACAAAATGTACAATTTAAATTAATATGTTTGAATTATATTTTAAATATTTCATTTCATGAGCTAATCTGCTGTAATATGTAATTGTAATCATTCAAGGATACTAATTATTATTTTAAATCAGTCCACATATTTATTTTACAATAAAATATTTTAAATTATTTTAAAGAATGAATACACTTCATTATTTTCCCTGTACTTTATCATAGGGAAATTCTGTTCTTTAATGGCAGAGATCTCAATCTACATTTAAAAAGTTAAGACTGGCAACTTTGCACTGATAAATCCTATCTTAAATATTTCCAGTCCCTAAGCTGAAGGTATGGTGAAAGGTAAGTCTGTACTTTGGTATAAATCTACACTCCAAAAAAATGAATAGCAAAAAAGTGTAAATTTATCTTTGAAAACTGGGCCCTATTACTTTTGACAGATGTAAAAGCAGGGATATAAACTAATGCATCAAAGTGAAACATAAATTAAAAAAGTAACCTAATTTTAATCTGTGGCACATCTTACTGTATTATTTATATGACAAATTGGTTGACAGTTCAGTTCATATTTTGGGTCTTTGAGTCAAGCCAGACCCCTGGCTCAGCTCTTCCTAAAAATCTCCTGGCTCACCAACCTCCACTACGATCATGCCACATGCCCCCCTCTGATTAACTACAGAGAACTGATGATCTCAGAGTGTCAGACAGGACTCGTGTGAAGGGAGTATTAAAGGGTCTGTGCAAGACATGTCAGTGAATTTACACTTTTACTTTTAATATACCAGAGCTGTAGCATTGGTGTCTTTTGCTCTACATTGAAAGTAAAAACATGAAATGAATTTACATTAATACTTATCATAAACATAGTTTTAGTATTTATTTTCAAGATAAATACATTTGTTTTAGTTGTCTCTTTATATTACCATAGGGAGTCTCCTCAATCATGGCAAGAATCTCTCCATGGGAAATATAGGAAAACATTAAAAAAATTATTTAACTCAAAAATTAATATTAAAATGTTTTAAATTAAACATTAATGTGAACTAATTGTATATATATGTACTTTATGCAAATTGTAATTTGTTTGGAGAAACTGAATAATTTCTCCCTTTTTAACACCTACTTTTGGGAGACATTCTTTTTTACACAAAGCCTGTACTGACTATGTTTTTAGATCAGGCTTAGTGTTAAAATTATGAATGAGCGGATCTGCTCACATTAAACCTCAATAACGTCTCCTTGACCCAAACTGACGTAAAGCAGCACAAAGAACTATTTTAAACGAAAAAACACTAATTTTCAGATCAAGCTAACTTTTGCAATGTATTGTTAATTCACTTGCGAGGAACTGCGTAGCTTCTTGTCACTTTCTGCCAGTGCAACTCTTTAATAAATCTGGATCATTGTTATGTCTTAGAATAATATTATACAAGGGCCAGGACGGATGGTCAATAAGGAATTCAGTGACTAAAGGGGACCACTTATTGTGACTTCTTTCTTAGTGCTCAATGGGCTCCAAGTCCATTGGTTGACCTTCCTGTCTGTCCTTCTTTCTTCCTATCTATCCTTCTTTCTTATAAAAATCCATCATAAGAGACACATAAGAAATTCTTCATACAATTAATAAAGTCTATATATAAACTTATACAATAAAATCAAAAATACAAAAAACGTTGACCATCAGTATTTTACAATTTTGATAAATCGCAACAATTTTAAGGTAAGTTAACCAAATTTCAAGGCTTTGAATCTTACAAGACAAACTAATTCTAAAACCTTTGTCACTATGAAACTACATAAATGCTAGTGTCATTTTGATATTTTCTCATTGTACTTTGCTAGTGCTTTATTCCCAGAGATCAACATAGCTGTGCAACCCATCTTGCTCTCGGCCTCAAGTAAGCTGTGTAAAAGAACAAAGCAGTTTCCTGTGTGAGAGAGCATGCAGAGTACAACTTGATCTACCCCACCAAAGCAGACCATGTACTAGTGAAATTGGCTAATCAGTGGTCTTCAAACTTTTAAATGCTGCTCCCTCCTCGCTCCAGTGCAAAAAAAGTAATTGGGGCCTCTCCAAATTTTTCACAATTATTCTATTAAATTGGCAATGTTTAATTATGTTTAGACGCATTTAAACATTACAGTTAAGTTCTATTACTGTTTTTAAAATACAATCAAATGCATGATGCCAAACATACTATGCTGGTCAGGCGAGTCTTACTAATGTGTAAAAGTATCCAATGTGTGATCGTTAGAAAGGTTGGTGGAGTGGGAGTTTTCTAGACTGTTTTGAGTCCCTTCCATTTTGACACATACTCCCAGCTTGTGTATAAATGACAAAACATGTGATGGCCCTTTACAGAGGGGTTTGCTGCTGCTCATTTTTTTCAAAGCCCTGTTATCAGCATAATGCTTCTTTTAGGCAGAGCCTGACACCCCCGTGGGATCATATGAGGCCCTCTCCCCAGGGGGTCTGCCCCCCCCAGTTCGAAGACATATTGGCTAATGGAAGACTACCAAATCTAAATTTCATATACAAAGCCCAAGCCAAAGGAGGATTAACCTAATCCAAACACTCCTGAAACCTAAACTCATGTTTTAGGGACAAGAAGCAACAGGACCTGCTTCTAAACATCGAGTCAAAATTATCATTTCTCAGAATACTGTCTTCATAATGCTAGGTGTTGAAGGAGAAATAAGCAAGTTGTTAGACTAATGCACATGTAACCCTAGATTGTTGAATCAGTTCTTAAAGTATCTCAACCAGGGAAGTTTAAATGTTAGAGGTGTACTGGTAGCATTTAGAAGGGCCTTCCTGTATGGTTCAAGTTCACCAATCATCTATATGCAAATGCAATACAAGAAGGGCCTTAGTTTTGCAATCTGAGTGATTGAATCAGAGCAAAATCTAGTCATTTTGGTAGCAATGGAGTGCACTGGGAGAGATTCAATAGAGATCTTAAAAAATATTTTCACCCTCACCGAGAATCCCTGGATTGCAATAGCCCCAAAGCTCTGGTTCATACAGAGCAGCTTGGGCTCTATAGATTGCTGTAGCTAGAGACACAGGATAAGAAGCTCCACACCATGCAAACTTTTGTATTGCTAAAGCTCTATGTTTCAGCAAGATCGTACGTTTTGCATTTCGTGCAGACCATCAATGGGAGTCTATAGTAATCAAATTCAGACACTCTCTCAAGAATGGTGTCACCCAACATTAGTTTGCACTTTTAAAAATTGTGACAGTCAAAAACATAAATTTGGTTTTTAGGGCATTAATATCTAGCCCATGTGTTTTGCAGAATAAGGAAAATATGTTTAATAAAATATGGCAGCCTCTAAAATTCTTCAAGATTTACAGTGTGTTGTTTGCAAAATTAATGTGCGGTACCTTTTGCCTGCCAATAATGGTGAGTCAGCCTCTCCATTAGTTACAAAGAATATGCAACTATTAGTAAAAAGAAGAAAAAGAGTGGGAGACAAATTGCAGCCGTTTACTAGGCTCCACTTTCTCAGAGAGTTCGATGTTTGGGCCCCACCTTACTTGGAAAAAATTATTTTAATAAAGTCACATGGTTATCCGTAGTTAATCAGATGGAATTCCCATCTTAAAAAAGCGTTTCCCAATTTCCCATAGCTTTATTCTCAGCACCAAGTCAAAGGCTACATATAAGTTGTCCTGGCCAATGTCTAGCACCAAGTTCTATTACTCTCCACCTGAGCAAAAGACAGCAGAAGGCCTAGTCAACAGTGCCTGTCCTGGATCTAAATCAAGCCTGGAAGTAGCTCAAGGCCTTATTTTCCATCCTCCAAGCCATTCACCTTATGAGAACTTGTTTACAAAAATATTTTTGGTTGTTATCTTTGAGACTGATGGGTCAACAATTTGCTGACGCATTGTGACAGCTCTTTTAAATAAAAAATGGGCATTATCTCTGCACCCCTCAATAAACACACAACTAGACTACCTGCTGGCATTAGAAGCAGTATAGAGGACCTTGAAGTGCTAAGCCCAATCACACAATTCTATATGGACCTCGGGTCTTATAATTTTAGTACAGCCCCCAGCGGTGCCAATGTGCAAGAATGTCTTTGTATCTTTTTTTATTTAGCCACTTCTAAAATGATTTTGATGCTCCGAGGATAATTTTATAAACAGCCCTAGATTCAATTTTTCTAGTTGTATCCCCATGTTTAACAGCCAGGATAAATACAGACTTAAGGCCTCACTATGAGGCTGGATGGCCAATTGTCGGCCCACCAGCCCTATGCAGAGGAGTCTGCTGCAAAGCTGGCGGTCTCCCCCATAGCCGATTATGAGGTTTCCACTGGGCTGACTGCCGGAAACCTCTGAAATCAGAAGTTTGATGGTCAGCCCAGTAGAAACCGCGTGGCGGCATTGGCCTCTGCTCCTCATGGAACCAAGAGCAATGTTGTGGCACAGAGGGCACTCCCAGCACCGCCTGAATGCACACTGTCTGATGTGGCAGACAGTGTGCATTCTGAGGGTGCTGGGCAGGGATGCAGCCAGCACTGGCTTTCCACCAGCATTTTCATGGCGGGGTCCCCACCATGAAAAGGGTGGTGGAAAGTGGACTCATGACCAGCACGGGCGCAGAACTCAGCGCTGCCGTCGCTGACCACGACTCCGACAGCTGCCACCCTGCCAGGATCCATGCTCTTGGCAGTGGCGGTAGTCCCCTGGCGGTCTGACTGCCAGGGTTGTAATCGCCATGGTTGTAATTTGGCAGTCGGACCGCCTAGAGTGTGGCGGGCCAACAACCACCGCAAAGCTGCCAGTCTCAATACCACCAGCCTCGTAATGAGGCCCTTAGCTACTCCACAGTCTTAGTTAAACCAATCCTGAGATTTAGGTGCAATTTTTCCAGTTAAGCATTCTTTCAGCTTAGTGAATTACAGATTATGAGTTTCTTGTTCCTCAATCTAAATTAGTACGTATGAAGACCACAGCAGAAATGACAATTTCAAATATCTCTTTACTAGCAGATGGATGGCAGCTAATGTGTGCCCGCTTTCCTCCTGTTGGAATAATCAGGGCATCTGCACTTGGATTTACTGTGCTCGTCAAATCATCAATCAAAATAGCATTTAAATAAAGAACCAATGGATCATGGCCACTTTTATGTCTATGGTTCACTATCTTATCAACCATTTCACACCAGAACCGCAGATCTAGAAAAATGAAATCAATAGTGCTTAGATATTCACCCCTCCGAAAGGCATGGCTGCATTGACATCTGAAGGGGAGCAGTCATTACAGCCTTGTAAGCCATGGGGAAATGTACTCTCTAGTAGTAGTTGTAAAGATGACCTGCTCAGTTGTCTTTTTACAAGCAACAGTTCATTCTTGAAAGCTCCAATCATCATACTCATCTTTAGTCAGGTCTAGGGTTATAGTAGATGGTTCAAAGGTCGTATTAAAATCACCTGCAATGCAAACATAATTACCTTAACTGAGTAATTTTAAAACGTTATAAAGCAGTAGAAGGGTAGAGCAGTTTCTGACTTGTTGGTACTCCTATTACAGATGGTAATTAGGAGAAACAATGGGGCATATTTATACTACGGTTGCGTAGTTTTAGCATCATTTATTTTGACGCTAAAACCGCACAAACTTAACTCCATATTTATATTTTTACTCTAGACGTGTCTAGCGTCAAAATATTGGAGTTAGCACCATGTTTAGGATGCGTGAAACCACCTTGCGTTAATGGGATGCAAGGTAGGAGCTCCTGTCCTAAACACAACGCTAACCCCCTAGCGCCATATTTATTCCCCGACACAAGAATGGGGCTAATGAAGGATGTGGACTCAAAAAATGGCACAAAGTCCGATTAGCACCAAAAATTAATGCCTGGTTAGACCCAGGCGTTAAAAAGAGGCTCACACACTACTACTCATAGAACAAACCCAGAAGGAGCTTTGGAAACTTCCAGAACAACATGGAAGTGCTACTGCTCCAGCTTGGCACATGCAGAAGACGTCTGCAAAGACAGCAGATCCAACCACCACCACTGCAGCAACTATAAACGCCACCACAACAGCCGCAGAGGCAGCGCAGAAGGAGGGAGTGAATAGTCCAACAGCAGATCACCATCTTAGGAATGAGGGAACAGGATGTGATCCGGATGTACAGACTCAACCGGGAGGCCATTGTACGCCTGCTGACCTACACATGATGGCATCTGGATCATTCCAGATAATGGGTGCTCAAGTGGCTGGCATCTCCCAGTCATCCTTCTCTGTCTGCCTACCAAAGGTCCTGGACGCAATCCTACGCCTCATGCCACAACACATCTGCTTCCCAAACACCCAGCTGCGGCAGCATGAGACCAAGCAAGGTTTCTATCAGATAGCTGAGTATCCGCATGTGCTGGGTACAATGGACTGTACCCACGTCCAGCTGGTGCCAACTGCAGCTACGGAATACCTCCACAGGAACCGCAAGCAAACACTTTCCAACAATGTGCAGGCTATCATGGACCACCATGGGCTCTTCACAAACATTCTAGCTACATATCCTGGCAGCGTCCATGACGCATACATCTTTCGCCACTACACCATCAACCAGTAGTTCCAGGATGGCGAATATGGCAATGGACTACTCATAGGTAAGTCACCATACCAGTCATACCACATAACATACCAACGATCAAGGACAACCAAGAGACACTCAAACAGAAATACACATGGGCAGGACCACAGAGATGCACAGGCAACAACAAATGATAAGCCACATTCCACACCACACTGCACACATTGCGTGTCACAAACTCATGCACCCTAATCTACATAACACAGCAACAACCTGACTGGTAAACCACATGTGGGCAGGTGCAGCCATGTTACCTTTGCATGCAGAAGCTGCTCAGAAATCACTACTGAGTGTCCACAGGTCTACAATTGAACACAGATTACACACATCACACCAAATAAAGAAACACACAGGAAGGTCAATGGCATAGGCAATGGTCATGTTGAAGAAGTCCCACATAGGCACAGTCCCACATAACTCATGGTGTGTAAGCTTGGGTCAGGACCTAAATCCAGTGCCACCCAAGTGGCGCCGTAACCCAGTATACTTCAGCTACACATACCTGACATACCTGTAGTGTACACATACACCTGTCTGCTGTATTGTGTTCCACACATATGTCTATAAAAATATTTGCCATTGAAACCATAGGTTGAAATGGGGCAGCACCTACTCCAGTGTCACCTCACATACGTTCCTAGTGCCCACCAAGAACCCCATGTTTGTTCCAACTACCAGAAGGGCTCCACCATGGACATAGTCAGATGTGTTAGGTGTACAGTGGAGATACCTGACCTTATATGCACCATACTAAGGGACACATGTGAAAAATAGCTGTGCCCCCTCCCAAAGCCAGCACTGTGCATGTGTTGAAAGTGTCTATCAGAAATCATGTAATAGAAGGCATGCAAAACTTCTGCAACAAATCACTTCATCCTAACAATGTGGGACACACACTCACGTACGCTTCATGGCTGGCACAACCATCATCTGGCACAAAGGGTCTCTAGGGCACATTAAATTAAGGGGAATGACAGAGTGCAACTTTGTTCCAAAATAGGCCACACAGCCTACCCTCATTTACATAACACAGGGATGCACCTAAATTAATACTATACAGCAGACCCCTGTTCTGTCACCAGTGCCTGCGCACAAATTAGCCACCAGCTCCAACCCTGGCATCCTTGCACCATTGTGCAAAGATGTCTGCATTGAGGACTGTGATTGTACATGTGTGGGAAGCACACCTTCCAGCACATTAACTACCATGTCTGGCATTTTGCTCCTACTAAGCGTGTTGCAGTATGCAGCACACATCGAATTAGGTAAAACACGAGGAGGAATCAAAGTATTCCTCCTTGTTGTACCTTGCTAACGCCACCCCTGGGATGGGGTGAGGTATTGGTACAGCCTCAGGTTAACAAAAACTCTCAAATCAGAGTCAGCTAGGGAATGCTATGGGTGTTGCTGTGGGTGTTGCTGTTGCACACCCACAGCAACACCCACTGCATGACCCTTCCACACAAAGGGTTGTGTGTGAAGGGGGCGTAGCCACAAAGTGGCATCAAGCAACAAAAAAGTGGTATAACTCCACATTGAAATATGGGGCAGGGGATAGCGCCACCAAAGCGTCTATAAAAGTGATGCTCTGGTGGCTCTAGCTGCTCAAAATAATGGCACTGAGTGGCAGACTGCATGCATAGTCCAATATGTCAAAAAGGACAGCACAAACTTGTTTTTAGGGCAACAATGCTGTATCAACATCTGACACCATAGTGCTGCTAGGAAGTGGTATGTGCCACGTAAGACTAGAACACTGCTCCAAATATGGACTACACAATACAAGGGCCTAAATCATGACCATCACTATTGAGAACAACATCATAACTTCCGAGGCCATTGAGCCACTACCCAAGTTTGTCATGTCCATCGACATAGCTCAAAGAAACCATTTCACATGAACAGAAACATACAGTACACCACAAGCAAGTGTGTGTCACAACTCCAATGAACATGTATAACTGCCATGGGAGGGACCAAACTACTATCAACACCAAACAACACATCTCCTCTCTATCCTATGCAGCTGATCAAGGGTATGGCATCCAGCTGTGGGTGATGACCCCATTTGCTAATCCCACAATGATGGAACAGCGGGCCTACAGCGAGGGACACAGTAATACCCACAATGTGGTGGAGAGGAATATTTGGCCTGCTGAAATCCAGGTTTAGGTGTCTGTCCCTGACAGAAGGAAGCCTATTTTATGCTCCACCACTTGTAAGATCATTTTGGCAAGTACAATCCTGCACAACATTTGTGTCCGGACAAATATCCCCTGGAATGAACAGGATGATGTTCCCAGCGAGGATGATGATGATGATGGGGCAGATCATGTGGAGGGGGAACAAATAAACTCTGCAGCTGGAGTTCATAGGAGACTCCACATTGTGGAGAACTTCTACACATGAGCACACACTTTATACAATACCTTGTAAATAGCACTACTAAGTCACTTTTCACATGAATCTCCTTGGTCTACTCATTCTTGACTGCATATTCTATTGGAATGTGACCCTAAACACAGTGAGCAGGTAGGTAACATGAAGGTGTCCAGTATGGTTGCAACAACGTTGATGACACAAGTGGGTCTACTGCCATCATATCAAATGTCAGTGACCCACAAATTGTGGGCAGTGGAATCCTGAGGGTCAAGTTCCATGCACCACTACATATATTGTCCTGTTAAGTGGGAACGGTGCCAATACCTAGGCCATCCACCACAATAACACCCTGCAAAACAGGATTAATGCAAGGGGGCACACATGAGGTAGGGCTTGTAACCAACTTGATAACAAGTGATGTAGGAATGGTAAACTGTCACAACTCATGGTAACAGTAGCATTGCCTGCATGGTACATGTGTGACAAGGGTGGTACATCATTGTGAACTGTGGTCCCCCAGTTGAAGGCCAGTGATTATAACCAATGTCCCATGCTGAGTCTGCACAGTCTAACCATGGAAATGTGTACCAGCACTGCCAATGTGTATGACCCGGACACATGGAGGGCTGTACCTCAAGTATGGCACACACACATAGACTGTGGAGTGCAAAATGGCAGGTCTTGACTACAGAAGCAGCTATGGGTGCAGAAACAATATCCAAACACATGATCCTGTGTGACCATCCATGGATATTTTGGGGCAATGCAACACCTCATTCAATTTGGTTGAATGTCGTCAGAGTAGCAAATTATCACAATGTACATAAGGTGCTAACTTTTTTCAGAAACCTCATGTCCTGACAAATGGCAAGCCCACATCTAGGCACACATGTGCATACTGATGTAAGGGTGCATGTTCTAGGTAGCAAGGGTTTTTGCCAGGATCAACAATGCTAACTGTGACAGCATTTGCAACTAGTATGCTGTGTACAACTACACCACACAGCACAAAGCAATACACACCATCCATTGTCACTCACATGACAGGACAAGTGCAAGTTCGCAACATGGACAATAATTCCCATACATGTTGTGGCCACCAACATCGCAATCAGGTGTGGGATGTACTACTATGTCCTGTATTGATTAAATATGTCTGAGACACAAAGCCAAACACAGTGGGAGTCGACCTTCTGATATATGTTGCAGTTGGGTAATGAACTCAGCAGCACTGAGATGATGTGACACCTCAATATCAGTCAGTCATGGTAAGAGCTACCTAAGCTGTGCCATTTTAGTATAAATGCTAAAACATGTACAATGGATCTACTGGATGGACTGCTTCCAGACACCTAGACATATTTATACATACAACATGGGATGTCAAATGGAGCCAACAGAAGTAGTGTGGCAGGAGTGATGTTATGTGCATGTGTAGAATACATGAGAACTCACAAATACAGACAATGGAACTGTCACATGGAGCATCATCTCCATGTATTTATAGACAATGTTGCAGTATGAGATGTGCACAGAGTGTTAACAGACCAAAGAACGGGAGCATTGTAGGTGACAAAACATGCCTCACAGGTAGTGCAGGAATACACAGTGAAGGTACACACATAGACGAACAATGACTGTAAAACATATCAAGGTGTAGATGCCAATATTACACATTTGAACAAAGAGGGTGGCCGGGTCAGTACATCACCCAGTCATGTTGTTCACTTGCATACCATGGTATTTGGCCCTAGCATGCCAGCATGTCAGGAGGCTGTGACAGATACCACCATCTGTAGTCTGTCATTTTCAAATGTTGATGGCACAACAGAGATACTAGACCAAAAAGATGCCCAAGAGAAATGCCAAGGACATTAAAACATATCACATGTACCAAATGTCCAAGATCAGAGTGTAGTATGTGAGAGTGGAAAGCTGACATCAAGTACGGCAATGGTATATGGGAGATGCAGGACTGCATGGCCATAAATGTGAATGTCTGCTGGGGATTGTACAAAGTGCGGCTGAGTGCCAAATATGAAGAGGCTAAGTTTGTGCTCAATGTACCCACACACCACTGCTCTAGCTATATGTACATATCACAATGTCAGGGGCCTCATGCATGTGAATAGGGGTGTGATCAGACTGAGGCTCCATTGACTAACCTCCTCACATGTAACCATTCTTTTGTTTTGCTCTAGGAACTCATACTGTTGTGATGATGAGTAGGCTGGCAGCTATGCCACACTGCAACACTGTGACACAGTGGTATGCCATTGTTTGTGACAGTCACAACTAACCTGATGGGGACAAATATGGGTGCCTATTCGATGGCATGCACATAAATGCCACATATGTCAGCACACATGGACCACGGTATTGGCTCAGCCATGGACATGTGTATGGATTGAGACCAAAAGGCAACCTAGCACTAAAGTAGAGCACAGGTATGACAAGATCAGTGACTGACAGAAATGAGCTACACATGTGTTCCAGCATACAGAAACATGGGTGGCACTGATGTGCCAGCACATGCATTTTTCAAATGCCAACATGTGTACATGCAGGAAGAATGTAATGTGAGATTTCACATCCCATGAACAATCCACTGTCGTCACATGTGACAGAATTCACAAAACATAAGTCCATGTACACACACGGCAGATACAAATCTCACACTACACATGTGTACATGACATCTGCTGCACCTATGGTGCTTGGGGACACAATTGGCATACATGTAACAGAGCAACATGATCAGAAATCCAAGTACACAGAACAGAGTGAACACACATACACAGGCAAATTGGCTGGGTTGTTGTGATGTTAATGCAGTTCAAGTCCACTGAGTACTGTGTGTAGATATTTACATGGTTGTCACGTGCATTACCATGTGTTGGAAAGAGGCCACCAAACGTGTTAGCTGTTGTAGGTATGTAAACACCTTTATCTCTGGCATAACACAGTAGCCTACACTAACTTTAGCTTACCTACACATGTATGCACACATAGCATACATCTGCCAACATGTCTGTGGACACAGTGTAGCCACACATGCACATGGGCACAAGGTATTTAGTAATCGCATGCAGCACACTCACAAACAAACCCATATGTCCAACATCCCATTGTTACTGTTATGACAGTACTGGACATACACCCACATGTTGCTATTGCAGATATCCACCATAGATATACATCCCACGTAACATCAAAATGTCACTCGGGGTGCATTCAAGGTCACAATACAAAATTCCTCACAATACCGTCATGTGTGAAAGTTTTTCACACATACTCATTTGCCATACAATTCTTCTAGGCTAATGGACGCAAAGTTCCTGTGTGTTTATCACACGCCCACAGGCAATTTTCACTCCAATGGTGTGAAAATACGTTAAAAAAACAACGCATGACTGAAAACCGTGATGCACATACCCAGGAAGTGATGTACCAGGACATCCTGCCTGCAAACATGCTGGGATAGTTAAATAGTTGGGGTAGGAGTAGAGGTTACGTTTCCTTTAATATTTTTGTGTTGTGTGACCTGCAGTCACCCATGGTAATGTCTGGGAACGGGAGGATGAGCTGGATGCCTGCTGAGGAGCTGGGGGGTTCATCTGGCTAGTGGCACACTACCTCCCGATGATGCTGCAACTGGGTGGCCAGGTGATCCAGGGCTACCCCACGAGGCAAGGTGGCTGTGGTAGGGCAATGTGCTCTACCATCTGTCCTGGATATTCAAAATTGGAAGGAATGACCACCAAATCAAGCACTGCTGGGCAGATCTGGTGTTGAGGGAGCAGGATCTGCTTGACCATCTGGGATTTGAGATTGGTAGAACAGTTGGTAAGTCATCTATTGCCATACAACCCAAATTTGTGAGCATATGCATGACAGCTGCTGTTTGAGTGCTGCATGCAATGCATGTGGACATGTCGTATGTGAGCTGTATGAAGAGTCAATGTCCCACGTTAGGGCAGCATTTCAATTGTACAACAAGGAAGCAAATGCAGGACAGATGTGAATTTTAGCATGCACAACATCTCCAAGTATTGTGATGAATGCATATTGTAACTGGGTAATGAGCAGCTACAAATGAGGCCTGTGCCATGCAAATGCATGAAAGGTGGCCCAAATCAGTGCTGTGATCATAATTTTTCTTTCGCTGAGTCAGTAGATAATTCCCTAGGTATCAGTGAGTAAGGGGTCCACTGAGGGCCACAAGAACAGTACAGATGCAATTGGTAATGCACCACTGTAGTTCTATCGGGCCCTTTGTGTAAATACCCATGGCCATGTAAGGAAGACTGAACATGCAATGGTCCAGACTACTGGCAGTTTGAGGTTCCAGTTCGTTGTGTATCACAGACAGCCTATATATTGTCAAAACCCAGACACGTGCTGAGTCATTTTCACAGGCCTGCCACTTGTCACTGACAGTATGGGGATGCCCTGCGTCAGCTCCATCACTGGCATACCACTCACTAACCTGTACCTTCAGATGTATCCTCTAACCACTGAGCAAGTGTGTCCGTGTTGAGGTGTATTCGTGTGCCCATGTACTTATTCCTCAGTAAACTGATAAAGGTATACTATGGCAGCAATGGCAGGACACATACTATTGGCACTACATCCATGATTTCATCCAGTCAATGTGCACATAGGTACCTCAACATCACATGTGTACACTCCCATAGCTATTTCAATAGTATGTGTGCCTTGAGATGGCACACACAGATTACTTACATGAATGCAGGATGTATGATGCCATTCCTCAAGACCTTGGAAAACCCACACAACCCCAGGGTAGTAGTTTGTCAGTTAGCTGTGACAATGATGTAGATGTTTACAACATCAGATGCAGGCTGTGATGTCATAGGTGTTACAATGAGCCAGGCACTACGACACCCATCACATGCCCCTCAGATGGAAAAAGGATTATCAAGAAGCCCATATGGTAATGGAGGTGTTGTGCTATCAGACAGCTGCATGACAATGTCATGTAAATATGGTGCAGTGAGAAGCATCACAGGAATGTCAGGGTCAGTGATGGTTTGGATGTGCATGGGTCTACTTTATCTAAGAGTATGTGTGATAGATTGATCATAGAAGGTGGTCAGTTATTATGCTCTACCACTAGGACGACTATCTAATTCAGCCCAATCAGTTTACACTGTACAATGTTGTCCATGTGCTGCAACTTGCCTTTTACATTAAGTAAGGTTTTCCATTAATGTCTTGCAGATGGACCAGTCCCCTACACCATTGGAGAGGTGGGGTGTATACAAGACCCCGAAGCATCCAGTAAGTGTCACATTGTGCATCCTTTGAGCCAATCCAGGGAATGCTGTGAGTCAGTCAGAGGTGTGGAATACAATGGCAGGAGTGTTTGGTCCTGACCGATGATCTGATATCATAGGAGGATGGATGGTGACATCATGTAAGTTGGAATGTTATACAATGAAGATGGGCTGCATGTAGTACATGGGCCAATGTGTGCTGCCATGGAATTGTGTGTAATGGGAATTGTTATAGCTGACCACGTATTCATAGATGTATTCCATCATGGGTCTCAGGGCAGCTGGACATGTACATAGCATGCCTGTTGACAACCACTATGTCACAGCACCATTGTCAGCACTGTGTGCTACAAATAGCATACACATATTGACATGATGGTACAGATGTGGGTTCTATCTGCAGAAGTCACTGGGGGGACTATGTAGTAAACACACACACACACACCACAGGTGCCTAAGTAACCTTCAGACCTAATGTGTTTATAGGACAGCATGGAGCCATCATATGCTGCACAACAGGCAGTAGTGCACACAATTTGTGGACAACTCCACTCCAGATGGATGTGGAAAAAGTCTATGATTCCCCCACAGATAGGGCCACATGTAAATGCCCCTAGTGCCACTGGAGCATCACTTAACGTGAGGCTCCCGTTGCGCTAACTCAGCTCCATATTTACAAGGTTGTGTGGCAAACTATTTTTTGTTGGCGTTATGCCTTCTTGTAACAATGGAGTCCTCTGATGCAGTGTTCAGCATCAGAGGGGCGTGCAATGGGTGGTGATGTGGGCTTGCCACAGCAACACCCATTGCATTTTGATGCTGGCTCAGATCTACGAGATTCCATAAACCTGAGGCAGGGCCAAAATCAATTGCCACCGCAGGGATGGTGTTAGCAAGGTGCTACGAGTTGGAATAGTTTTGTCCTCCTCATTCTTCCCGTTTCCTATGCATGCTCCATTCTGCAGAACGCATAGAAAGAGCTACATTGCCTTGAAATTAATGTTTATGTGCGGAAAGGGACTCCTTCCCGCACATGAAGCATAACAGCCCTCAACGCAGACATCCATGCACGATGGTGCAAGGATGCCTGCGTTGGCACAGACAGATAAATTTAGGGCCCATGCAGGGGACAAAAAAGGTGTGCACCTTATCCAGTTACATTAGGTACATCCCTGCGTGGTGAAATTGATGGAGCCGGGCACAGCTAATTTTGGGCATGCATCATGCTCCATCATTTTCACTTGAATATGGGCCCAGATGTCTGCAGTCCTCACACCATGGTCCTGACACCATGATAATTGTGACTGATGTAGGCCACATCACATATGCAAATTATGTGATTTATATGTGTGTAGCTGGTACCTTGATGTGGTATGACATGCATGTGCTAATGATGTAACACCTTTCAGGTGACAGTTGCAGCAACCAATGCTGTGCCAATATAACTGTGGGAATAACGCCATCCATACAGCCACCTTGTATGTGCCATTGTGCACATGTAGGACTACACAGCATAGCATAGGGGGCTTCAGTTCTGTAATGTGCTGACAAGTGTAATGTGCAACTCAGACTTTGCCCAACCTTTCTTTGCCCAACATTGCATCAGTTGTACATGTGGGAGCATGATGGGATGTGGGGTGGCCCCATGTAACATAAACTCAGGACAGGTCTTACGCCAGGACACATTAATGTAGCTTTACCAGACCTCAGAATGGCAGGTTGGTAGTTAGCAGCCTCACAATGATATATGCCACACCTTGACTCCATGATAAGTGATCAGGCCGTGATGTGTCACAAGGGCTGTTGAGGAGATGGAAAGCATGGCCCACACCCCCTAATTTCGAGGGAGACAGTTATTTCAGACCTGCAGAGGCATGTGATCCTCACTACTTAGGTGACACAAATGTTGATGAGGGTTGTATTAGTTCCTGTCAGCCCTGAACCCGTTTGCTTTTCAGTGGATTGCCATCATCTCAGTGACATCTACATGATACTGGTGATGTCTGGTTGGTTTTAGAAATAGAAGAGGTAGACCTCAGTGTTGTGGAATGTGTGTGGGACTGTATGTGTTAGTTGCTGTTGCAGGTTTAATTTTGACTTTGTACAATCTCCACCCAATGCTGATACTGAAGCTTGCTTCCCCCATATTTCAGCTGCCAACATGACTCTTGAACAGCGCCATGTGTTCATGAAGAGGGCAGACCAGTACCGCCACATTGAACTGGACCTCAGGAGGAACTTGAATGCCATCCTCAAGTGCCTGGAGAAACTGTAGGAAGAATCTGCTGACAACCGTAAAATGTTGAAGTCCATAAAGAAGAAGATTAAGAAACAGTACAAATGAACTTCTGGACAGTTTGGACTACCCTCAGTTTCTTCCACTCCCTATAGCGTTTTTGTTACTTTTGGGTTGGGTTATAAATAGTTAGTACTAGGTTAGTGTAGGGTAGGCATTAGTTAGGTTAAGTATGTAGAGGAGGTGGGTTTTATTTTAATTTTTTTATTGTTGGTGGTTGGGTGGGGATTATGTTGTGGTATGTGTATTCATATAAAAAAATAGAAAAAAAAACAAAAAAAATATATATTTTTATAGTAAATAGGATATGTTAATACATGTGTAGTTTAGGAGTAGTTGTCCTCCTTGTTTCTTGTCTCTTAAGGTGTGTGGGGGGGCCAAAGTTTAGAGTGTGGTGTTCCATGTGTAGGATAAGTTTATAGGTGTAGTTGTTTTATGAGAATAGTTAGTATAGGTTAGCTTAGGAAAGGGTATGTTTTATTGTAATATATAGGTTGTTGTTTTAATAATAAATCCTCTTAATAGTCCCATTTATTTACTGTCGGTTGCCTGGGTATCTGGGTCTTCTCATGAGTGCACTGGGTAATTTTGGTGAATGGCTAATGGAAACCTTCCTGTCTTGTCATCCGTGACTGACCATGTGCTTCTCCTATTGACAAAGGAGCTTTCACTTTGCCTGCAACATCTTGTCTACTGGTCCATGCATTTGCCACCCAGTGTACCCACCATTCACAATGTCCATGTGTACTTTTGTTTGGGACAGGTAAGTCTGGTACTTCAGCTGTCATTTGTGGGGTCCTGTAGTTTCTATATTTAGATCTGTGACACATATGACAACAAGCACAATTGGAATTGTATCCTGCACCACTGACAGGCGCCCATTACTGGAGAGGTTAGCTACCTCCGTACCACACAAATGAGTTGTTCTGGGACTCCTATCTGTCTATATTTGCATTAACTTGGTTCTCAGCCATACCTGCCGTACATCAGTAGTAAATGGTAAAAGCAAACATTTCAGTTATTGTACTCAGTGAATTGGTTGTATCAGACAACACCATCTTACAGCTTTCTCATGTCAGCAACATTGGGTGGAGCTTGGTGTCCCACAGTCTTGCACTCATGTACTGCTTTACCATAATCATTGCAATGGATTCACACAATTCAATCATTTAGCAGAGTAGTTGGTTCACAGATAACCTAGGCATGCAAAATGCGTACAAGGTGTCCATATACAGGTGGCAGTGTGAAAATGACTTATTTACAATGTCCAGATATGAGACCCCATTAGAGAAAGCCATGGATATGTGACACAATCAGAGTCCAGGGTTGTGGGACATGTCATGAGACATCCTCATGAGTAGTGTCCATTAGTGAGGAGGAACAACAATTGCTAATTGGTATATCAGAGACAATGACAGTACGTGCAGACAAGTCAACTGTGGGTAGTTGAAGAGAGCAAGTTTCCTACTGTCACGACACTGGCATGATCTTGAGGCCAGAGCTAAGGAGAACTGTCCATGTGGGTCATACTGGTGCTACCTGGTACATCCTCTGAAGTGTGTGGTCCCTCTTGTGCCATTGGTGGTGCTGTTGTAGAGGTAGAGGGGACCACACACACTTCAGGGGATAAAGATGTGGAGTCCAAGTTGCCAGAAGCAGCCATTTGTGGTAAGACATAAGGAATCACTGCAGCGTGGAGGAAATGCTGATTTTTTAAAATATAGCAGCAACATCGCAGTGGTAGACAGCCATGTCTGCCCTGAGGGAGGCCACTTTCTGCTGAATTGACTCCAGCCTGTTGTCTGCTATACTGCTACAAGTTTGGGAGTGGATTGGTTGTGGCGTCTCCCTCATGGCAGCAGCTATGTCCGCCAGGGGCTGCTGGACTCCACCCAGTGGAGAGTGTGTGCCTCGGATGGCAGCTGTGTTCTCATTACCTCATTACCTGTTATGAGGAACATCCGCACTCCCTCTAGGCTGCCTGCCACAGTCTCCATCCCCACCCACACCTGCTTGGCCAGCTCCCACTGGACTCCTACCACTGTCCTCTGAAAGGTGGTCTCAGGGTCCTCGGTGTCCAGGGATGTGTCAGAGTACTGGCAGGTGGGATATTTAGTTGTTGGGGGGTCCATGTGTAGAACCCGCAACACCGTGGCCCTCATTAAGACATTGGCAGTAAAAATAGCATACCGCCGCAGCGACGGCCGCAGCTACCATTCATCTGCATATAATGACCACAGCCGGATTTCCGCCACAAGAAAGGCGGAAATCCTGCAGTGGCCCTACTGGCAGATGGCGGTAAGGTGGTGCTGCTACCACCAGCAGCGCCACGGCAGTAGACCGCTGCCAGCCGTATTATGACAAATAATACAGCCTGGCGGTGTTCTGCTGGCGGGCGCTGCTGGTGGTAGCAGCGTCCCGTCCCGTCTCCTGCCAGAAGACCCCCTGAATCCAGGTAAGTTGGATCTCCGACAAGGGAGGTGGGAGGGGGGTGTTGTGTGTGTGTGTGTGGGGGGGGGGATGTGCATGTATGTGTGAGTGTGTGCGTGAATGCGGGTGTGTGTTTAGTGTTGATTGCATGTGTGTATGAATGTGTGTGAGTGCATGTATGTATAGATGTGTGAGTGAATGTATGTATGGAAGTGTGAGTGTGTGTATGTATGGAAATCGGAAACCGTGTCTGCATGTATGTTTTGAAGTGTGTCCGGATGTGTGTGTGAATGGATAAATGCATGCTTGTATGTATGTGTGAATGAGTCTGTGTCTGTGTGTGAATGGAGGGGCGTGGATGTAGGGGGTTGGGGGGTGTTTGGAGAGGTATGGGCGGGGTGGAGGCCTCAGTGACTGATAGGGCCTATCACCATGGTTTTCGTGGTGTTACGAACACCACGAAAACCATGGCGGTACGCAGGGACATAATACCGCCGGCAGCACAATGGAGGCCGCCGGGTTGGAGATGGTTACCTCCAGCCCGGTGGCTGCTACCGCCATGCCGGTCGGAGTGGTACATTGGCAGGTTGGCTTCAGCCAACCCTCCAATATCATAATGTGGGGGTAAGCACAGCCAGCCTGTTGGCAGTACTACCGCCACATTAACGCCGACCGCCGGGGTCATAATGACACCCTGTGTGTCCTCCGTGTCTGGAGGGATCCTAGGACCTCCTGGAGAGTCGGTTCATTGATGATTGTCAGATGGTCATCCAGGTCATCATTGAAATCCAGGACAGGCAGGTCAGTAGAAGGGAAGCCATCATCCTCTGCAATGAGATAGTTTGAGATCAATCCTAGTTGGTTGTAGCAGTTGACAAGGCACATAAGGTATACGGTAGTGGAGGCTCAGTGACTGATTGAAGGCCCAAGTGAACTGTGATGCATATATTTTAAGCCCCTAGTGCCACTGAAGTGTCACGTGAAGGGACGCTCCAGTGGCCCAATGTGCTGCGTCATATTTATGAGGTGGCATTTAATTACTTCTTGTGGCTTGACGCCACCATGTAAATATCTTCCCCTTCCAATGCTGCACTTTGTGTGGAAGGGGCGTGCATTGGCTGTTGCTGTGGGTGGCCCACCCCAACACCCATTGCATTATTACACAGCCCTAGATTCACGTGTTTTGGTAGACCTGAGGCTGCACCTATATCTATCACCAGCCCAGGGGTGACATTAGCAGGGCGCAATATCGACATATACTGTATTTCCTCTGCAGGTTTACCTTTGTTAATGTGTGTGACATACATGTGCACTGGCAATGCTACAAGGAGGTAGTGGAGAATTTTTGCTAGATACACCACCCTAAGCCCACTCAATGGTATTGACTTCGGTCCTAGTGTCAGATGTCTAAGTTTTGTGGGTACAGGAAGTTTGACAATATGCAAGAAGTGTTGTAATGGCACAGCCCCAGGCACATACATACATGTCCCTTCCAGACAATGTGCTGCTTATTTACGTGGTAGAGTATGGCCCTGCTGATTGGTGTATATCCACGTTGTGTATATGTTGGGGGCATTGTATATCCAAGGTGTGTGTAAGTGATGCTTGTTTACGGCATCTGGTTTTAGGGTGCATGTGTCCCCATGCACTCCTTTAGCATGCATTGTGTCTTATCTACCTTCCTCTTCTGGCATTTTTTAGATTCCCATTAATTCCCCCATGCGACTTACCCTGCATTTGTGTTGGTGGTTGATAGTCTGCTCTGTCCTGTCATTGGATTCCTGTGACCAGCTCTTCCGGGATGACCGCTGCAACCATCTCCTCCAGCTCATCCAGGTGCTCCTGTGGTGCAGGACTTCTACCTCCAGTTTGCAATGCTGCCTGTCTGTTCTTGACTAATTTCTCCTTAGTTCTACGCTTGCAATCATGCCAGCGCTTCTTGCACTCAGTGACAGTTCTCTTCCCCTCTGCCACGTAGTTGATTTTGTCCACTATTTGCTGCCATATAGCCTCTCTCTTTCCAATTGGCAATTTGGAGGTGATGAATAGCTGGTGTTGGTGCTCCGTCACCTCTCTGACAAGGAGGTCATGCTCCGCCTGAAGCGACACCTGCGCTTTTTCTTCTCCTTCTCCAGGGACTTCTGTGTGTCCTCCTGGCTGGTGCTTGGGTGATTGGGGTCTCTCTGGGATCTCTCCTGGGCTGCTTCTTCCATTGTCAGTTGCACTTGCACTTTTTCCTGCTTGTGCGTTTAATTTTGGCGCTAATGTGAGCTATAAATGACGGTAGCCCTTTTGCGACATGTTCACTTGCCGCAAAATGGTTTTGCGCCATGTTTGCAGCATTAACGTCATTTTTTTACACTCACCATTCCTTTGCGTCGGCTAGCCCCATTCTATAAATTTGGTGTCCGGCTTGCACTCAGGAATGGCGCTAGCAGGCACAATGTTTGTGATGCAAAACTGCGCTTGCGCAGTTTTGCCTCAAAAAGTATAAATCTGGGCCAATGAATTGCTACTGGGAACAATCACCAAATCCACTATATTGGAAGATCCCATGGTGACTTGTTTAATAGAGCAAGACAAGGAAGTTTTTACCCAAAAAAGTAAGCCACCAGAAGCCCAGCCATCACCTGTATTTTGGGCC
This sequence comes from Pleurodeles waltl, assembly GCF_031143425.1. NCBI lineage: Eukaryota > Metazoa > Chordata > Amphibia > Caudata > Salamandridae > Pleurodeles > Pleurodeles waltl. The sequence continues at coordinate 265,658,981 of NC_090437.1, forward strand.
GCAATATGGTAACTCTTATAACGCAACTTATGGACGCCATCAGCAGCCCATGTTTCTTGCAAAAGACATAGTTCAAGCCTATCAATGAACTGCTCTCAGTTGTTGTCTAATAACTGTGATTAGAGCTGCCTTTCATTATTCTCTCCATTCCTCTGTACTGATCAAAACAGGATATAATTGGTATTCTCACTTGGATAATATATTTTCCACCGCTAAACGGGTGAAGTGCGAGTTTGCAAGGGCAGGTTCCACCATATTCTTAAGGACCGCCAAAAAATTCATAATGAACCTGCTATGTGCCACCTTCAGAACAGCTCTAGGGGAGGCAACTATTTCCAGGAAGCTTTCTGCCATTGTTTCATATTTTTCCTGGAATTGTAAGGAGCAAAATAAGTAAATAAGCCTAGAGCTTTAGAAGGTAATGGGCTGAATGGCAATTGGAAACATCAACAAAATATTTATGAGTTATTTTACACATGTTAGGGGACTCAATTAATTTTCTTTTGCTGTTGGGTCACTAAGGGGTTGTGCATCTTGGGATTCAAATGCAGACAAAACTTGCTATAGCTCTCCAGCAACCTCTCCAATTCCCCACAACTTGCTCAGCTAAAACTGGAAGACTTGAGCACAGCGATAATGATACATGGATGACTCAGACACTGCAACACTAAAATGGGTGAGACATGGTGTTGTGTAGGAAAAGAGTACATAAGAGTTTATTATGAGAAAAACAGTGAGTGTCAGAAAATGATGTTTGGGTTTGGCTTATTTTCACTTACCTTCTGTACTGCATTCAGCCTCCTCCTTTTGCCCGGGTCCCTCGCCACCTTGCCCACTCCCACTCTATCCTCTCAAGGATTTAGTGAAGTTTCATAATGTAAAAAAAATTGCATCTATTAAGGAAATTATACTTAGTGGTCGTCTGCTGAAAATTGTGCATCAGGTAAGCCCTGGTAAATAAAAGTCTAACTAGGTATATTCTCAAGATATTTGCAGTCAGTTTCTAAAGTTATGTGGTGAACGACATAGCACAATGCATGCAGCTGCAGCACACATCTGGTCTCATATTGTCAGAATGAATGAGTCATCTGCAATTGAAAAGTACAGGCAAAGCGCAATTAGTGAAAAAGGAAAAATTATGGGAAATACGCTTATCCTAATGATTGAGAATTAAAGGCTACATGTATGAAGCAGAAGAATTGCGAGTCGGACATAGCGACTCAATGCGAATCGCTATTTCCGACTCGCAAAACTGGATGTAAGCACAAATCGCAATTCCATTTTGTGATTCGGTGCAGAGTCACATCGCAATTTGCGAAATCGCAAATTGCGATTTCACACATTGCACATCGGTGTAGCCCGGAGTCGCAAATTGTGACTGTGTCGCAATTTGCGAATGGGTGCAAAAAAACAGTGAAAACACACTTCCTGGCATTGTTTGATGACATCAGAACCAGGAAGTACCCCTCATGGAAATAGGAGGAGTCCACCCAGCACAGACAGCAGAGGCACACCCAGCTGAGAGGAGCAACTGCAGCCATGTTAACTCAGACCAAAGAGACAACCACTGCAGGGAGGAAGAGAAAACTGAAATTCTCTGATAAGGAGCTGGAGGTCCTGACTGAGGAGTGCTGCCTGCACCATGAGGTCCTGTTTGGCAAGTCAGCAATGAGTGTCCCTGACACAGAGAAAAAGAAGATCTGGCTGGACATTGAGAGCAAGATCAATGCGATTAGAGTTAGCCATTGTACCATCAATGAGGTCTGCAAAAGGTGGTCCGACCTCAGGTCCAGAACCAAAGAAAGGGTAGCAGAGCGGATGAGGGAGGCACATGGAACAGGTGGAGGACCATCCACAGTACCACCTCCAACAGCGATAGAGAGCATGGTGGCGGAGCCCACACTGGAGCCAGAGGCTGTCGTAGGAATTGGGGACCTGAACAGTTCAGCACGGGGAACCTCCAAAAGTAAGTAGCAAATCTCACTTATTTACACCATTCAGTGCACTAGACACACAACCACAGTACACAAAAGTATGCATAATCCAAATTTGTTCCATGCCTATATTGCAACCTAAAGGACAAAGCATTATGGGCAATGTAGTACAGTAGTCCAACTTTTGAGGAATATTTATTTTGATACACCACACAACAGAGAGGCACTTACAGTGTATCCCCTGTGTCCCACAGGTCTCCCACAAGTACCCACCGATGACCCTAGTGGGCTGGGAGACGACGATGCCACCACCACAGCAGACGAGGCGGCCAGCATATCTGCAGGGAGTGCATGACCACACCAATTGTCCACAATGCACGTGAGACTACCGAAGAGACAGATGTGGACACAGAGACAGGAAACCTGACACCGAGGCCACAGAGAGGTGTGAGTCGGCCGCTTAGAACAGCTGGGTCTGGGCGGAGATGGCATCATCAAACACAGGCTGCAGGTGAGGAGGATGTCACAGGTGAACAATTCCTTGGACTACAGGCATCCCTACTGAGCAGTCACCGCCTGCAAAGTAAACAAATGTGGTTGATGAACCGTAACCTGCACAGACTGCAACAGACCCTCACACAGGGATTTGCCAATGTTGACACACATTTTACAAACATGAACAACAACATGGTAAACCTCACCACCGCCATCAATGACCTGTGCAGGGAAATTGTAGCGGATAGGGCCTATGCAAGGCGCAGAGAGCGAAACACTGCTGCCCGTTTGGACCGGCTCAGTCAGTCGATTGGCCGCCTCGCAACCACAACTACCTGCCTGTCAAGGCGCACTGTTACGCTACAGGTGGAACTCAGCAATTTTGCTGGAGTTGTGGCAAGGGGCTTAGGGCGCATCAGTCATGCAGTGGACCTCATACAGACCTAGCAAAAACAACAAGTGATGGACGGAATGCTGAACATTGTCAAACACTCACCCGCAGTCATAGATCTGGGTTTAATACATCGTTCTTTTGCTCCCCATGCCACCCCAGTGTGGACCCAGCCATATGCAAATCAGTCTTGAACCTGTTCCTCATGGGAACAGTCCAGCCCGAACTGCCAAGCCAGGTCCTCACTGGACCGGAAACAAGCATCCTGGGACCGGTTTCGGGGTTTCACCCCTCATCAGCCAGGCTAGCTTGAATCCAGTGGCATGGGAAGCACGGGACCCATGTCTGGGCATACCCTTCCCACTTAGGGCGACAAAGCAAAAACAACAAGTGATGGACGGAATGCTGAACATTGTCAAACACTCACCCCCAGTCATAGATCTGGGTTTAATCCATCGTTCTTTTGCTCCCCATGCCACCCCAGTTTGGACCCAGCCATATGCAAATCAGTCTTGACCCTGTTCCTCATGGGAACAGTCCAGCCCGAACTGCCAAGCCAGGTCCTCACTGGACCGGAAACAAGCATCCTGGGACCGGTTTCGGGGTTTCACCCCTCATCAGCCAGGCTAGCTTGAATCCAGTGGCATGGGAAGCACAGGACCCACTTCTGGGCATACCCTTCCCACTTAGGGCGACAAAGCAAAAACAACAAGTGATGGACGGAATGCTGAACATTGTCAAACACTCACCCCCAGTCATAGATCTGGGTTTAAAACAGGGTCAAGACTGATTTGCATATGGCTGGGTCCAAACTGGAATGGCATGGGCAGCAAAAAAACGATGGATTTAGGCCCAGATCACTGTACTGGGGGTGAATGTTTGACAATGTTCATCATTCCGTCCATCACTTACTGTTTTTGACCTCATACAGACCTCCCAGGCAGCAAGGGGCATTGGTGAGACCCCTCAGGACAGTGAGGACATCTCAAGCGTGAGCAGCATTTCTGTCTCAGATGCACGCATCCTGCGGAGTAGCAGTGCCCGCCAGACATCAGGGGACCAACCAGGAATGGGCCATGGTGGGCATAGTCGCAGGAGGGTGTGATGTTGCTTACCTGGGATTCGCATGAGGCACATGATGTTAAAGTGTCAGACGTTGTTATAGTTTACTTTTTTACTGCTAGCTAAACGTCAACAGTTCAATACTACACTCCTGACATTAAAGAAATATTTTTTGTTGTACAACCTGGCTATGTGTGTCTTACATTTGTGAGTGCTGTAACGGTTGCCACGTACCTGCCAAAGTAGTGAGTTGCAATGTGGTCCCGTCTCCGTCTGCCCTCCAGTGAGATGATACCATCCCCAGGCTGTCGTTGTGGTGGCTCTTGCTCCTCATCCTCCGAATCTTTGTCATCTAGGGTGAGATGTAGCCCACGTCTGGTTGCTATGTTATGTAAGATGGCACATGTCGCCACAATCTTGCATGCAGTCTCTGGGGCATACTGGAGTGCCCCTCCACTTTTGTGCAGGCATCGAAAATGTGACTTTAACATGCCAAATGTCCTCTCAATGATGGTTCTGGTGCGCCGATTTCCAATGTTGTAGCGCCTCTCATTCTGATTGGCAGGTGTTAGATATGGGGTGAGTATCCATGGCCTCAGAGCATATGCACTGTCACCTGTGGAACAAAACAGCAGATATGAGCATGGCTTCACATGGTTATGCAGTGACATGTATTCATTACATCAGTGTGTACTACACAGTACCTAATAAATATCCTTTACCAAACTCCCCACGTTCTAGGCGTTGGTGTATCCCACTGTGCCTGAATCCGTACGCATTGTGTGTGCTCCCTGGAATTTTTGCCACTATATCAGTTATGACATTATGGGCATCACATACCACCTGGATGTTGAGTGAGTGAGTACATTTCCTATTGCGGAACACATATTCCAGATTAGCAGGTGGTCAAATGGGTAGCTGTGTCCCGTCCACACACCCTATTACATGGGGAAAGTTTGCTATTCTGTAGAAGTCCAAATTGGTGTTGTGTATTTCCTCTTCATTCCTGAGTAGGTATATGTATCTGGACATGTGTGTGAGTAAGGCATCTAAGAACCGTCTAAAAAATCGTGACAGGGCACTTTGAGACACCCTACCAGCAAATGCAATCACCCCCTGGTAGCTACCCGAGGCCAAGAGGTGCAGTGAGCAGAGCACTTGCCCATGTGTGGGGATGGGGCAGCTGCGCAAGGTCTGGCGTTCTAGCTGAGGTTTCAGCAGTTCGATTATCTCTAAGATAACTGCGCTGCTCAGTCTGTATTTGTCATATATTTCCTCCTCAGTTTGTTGAAATATGGTCTGACTGGTTCTGTATTTCCTCTCCTGTCTCCGCCTCCTCCTCCTCTGCTGGGCAGCGTGGACTCTCCTCCTCCATGCAATCACATAGAGTGCAGCCATTTTGATAAACCCAGGTGCCTTCTGGGAATACTTTCATACTTTGGTTCTGGTTACCACCTGTTTCAAATCAGTGCTAATCTGGGTGTGCAAAAAGGGCTTTTGCGACTATTCACAATTTGCGACTGCCTTGTACATGCGGTTTGCGACTCGCAAGATGCGATTTCTTAATTGCGAGTCGCAATCTTGAGTTGCAATTTTTGCGATTCAATAATTGGTCGCATCGCTATTTGGGACTCCGAAATGGCATTGCAACATACCATTTCGCTTTTTGCACAGTCGCAAATAGTGCTGCGACCAACTCGCGAGTCGCCAAACGCACGTACATGTAGCCCTTAATGAGATTATGCTTGCTTAAAAAAACATCTGGGTCTGATGCAATCCCTTTTCTCTCCTTTTCTGTGGCTGCCTTAAAGTATCCTGAATATTGAAAATGTTGTCCCTCATGCCGCCTCCCTCTGTTAAATGGCTGATCATTGTTCAGAAGTTCAGTCATTGAGATTGTGACCAAGGGCCTTCTGATCAAGGTGACCGTGCTATGGCAGTGCCTGCCTTTCATTCTTTGGCTTACAACAGCCTGAAGACAACAGTCCTGGGTAAAACATCATAACAGGCAGAGACTGATCAGAGTAGCAGGGAGCTCAGAGCACATCACACCACCATTGTGGGCACTCCTGTCTGCTCTGCACTCATATGCTGCATGCCAAAAGAATCAACACTCATCTCCTTCCCCCTTTACCTCTACCACCAAGTAGATCAGTCCTCAGACCTGTATAGCTAATCCCTGGGCTCACAAAAGATTTTTCCTTTCCCAACAAGTAGATCTCCTTTCTCGAACAGACATGTGCAGATAGCCTGTTGGCTTAAAGAGGGAGAAGAATGAACAGGGGATCCCATGGACCTCTGTGACTATGGACCCGATTACAACTTTGGCAGTCCAATTGTCAGACCAGCAGAGCCGCAGCAATGAGGCCGCTCTCAAGCCGGCGGCCTCCCCCCCCCATTGGATTACAATGTTTCCACCGGGCTGAGTGGCGGAAACGTAGCACAACATTTCTGCTGGTCAGCCCTGTGGAAACAGTGCGGCTTAAGGGGCTGAGGCCAATGCTGTCGCACACCATCACCCTCGGAATGCACACTGTCTTCACAGCAGACAGTGCGCATTCCCAGGGTGCTGGCGGGGGTACCTGCACTGCACACGTTATGGTCATGGTCACTAGCTTTCCACCAGCTTTCAATGGCGGTGCAACCACCATGGAAAGGCTACGCCATTGGAAGGCTAGCAGAAAGCAAAGTCGTGATCAGCACGGCACTGCTGCCATGGGCACTGCTGTGGCTGACCACGACTACGACTGCCACTACCCAGTTGGGATCAAATATCCTGACGGTGGCAGCGGTCTCCTGCCAGTCCGATCACCAGCATCATAATCGAGATGTCGGACTGCTAGGAGTGTGGCGGTCCGACTGCCACAGCGAGTTTGGCAGTCTCTAGACCACTAAACTCATAATCAGGGCCTATGTGTTAGGTGGTCAATCATAGTTAAAATTGCTTCAGACTTGCAAGAAATGCTCATAGTGTTGTTTTTAGATGTAATTCCACTTCCTCCATTGGGTTCTTTTGTAAGACATCAATATTTACCACAATAAGTATGAGCTCAAACCTAAAGCATAGAAAATGGCAGGTGATTATGATAATAAGTAAAGTATTAATACAGGTGAATATTAGGAATGTGAATTAAAAGAAGATAGCTAATGTTTACTAAAGGAGAGGAGTAGCTTTGGAAATATACCCAATTTCTTCATACATTTCGACTAGCTGGTTGGACAAAGCGTAGCCCTTATGTTGTTCATGTTTAGAGTTCATGAGCAAGGTGCTTGTTAATCCAGCTTATTATCCCTGAGCATTTAAGGTTCTCTCCCTGAGCTGCTAAAACATGGAATTTTTATCCACTCTAGTAGTGGTTAAAGAATATGTGAACAAACTTCGGGGCATATTTAAGAGCTCCTAGTGCCACCGGAACATTACTTTTGGTGACGCTCCGGTGGTGCAATGCCCTGCACCGTATTTACAAGGTGGCGTTAAGCCACTTTTTGTGGCTTAACGTCACCTTATAAATACGTCCCCTTTGCATGCAGCACTTTGCGTGGGTGGAACATGCAATGGGTGTTGCTGTGGGCGTGCCACAGCAGCATCTATTGCATTTTGACGCTGCCTCAGATTTACGAGTTTTTGTAAACCTGAGGCAGCACCAAAATCTAACTCCACCCCAAGTGTGGCATTAGCATGGCACAACAAGGAGAAATGCTTTTATTTCTCCTTCTTTTTTGCTCCTTCTATGTGTGCTGCATTCTGCACATATAGAAAGAACAAATCGCCATTTAAGATTATTTTGTGCAGGAAGGTGTTCCTTCCTGTACAAAAACAATCTCCCCCTTAACGCAGCCATCCTTGCACTATGATAGCACACTGGAACACTGCAGCAAATAACAAAGTGATGGAGGGAGTGTCTGAATCTCAACCAGTGGTGATCACTTCGACTGCATTCCTATCCATTGTTTTCAACCCACTGTACTACTGTAGAAAGAGACTTGTTATTTTCAAATCTGTCTTACTACTGCTCCAAAAGGAAAAGTACAGCCCGAACGTCCAGGCCAGGTTCCTTGTAGACCTGAACAAAATCAACACCAGACCGATTTCTGCATTCTTGTGCCAGGTCCTGTGGTACAATGAGCAAGGGACCCACATTTGGGAATACTCATCACATTTAGGAATCTACTGCAACAAACAACAAAGTGATGGCAGCAATGCTTAAATTAATCTCAGCCACTGGTACTCACTATGAGCCCCTCGTGTGTCTGTGCTCCTACTTGAGCAGAACCAAGGCTGATTTGCATATGGCTTTCCAGAGTGATATAGTGGGCAGAAAAACAGCAGGCAGGGTTACATCTCTAGTAATTGCCAATGGCTCAGTTTAATTCATCTATCACCCATTTTCTTCCCCAGTACATGGTAATATAGTATGAATACTATACACCTGGGTAATTAGAAATTAGTGTGTAAACTGGACACATATGCACAATAGGGACATATGTCAACTCCCATAAGTCTTTACTAAGTCACCATACATAGTTTCCCATGCTATTTAGTACTACCTGAATACCATAGTTATTGCAAAGGATTTTATTTTATTCAATGTGTAGATTGTAATTTCCTTTTGCCTCTTTACAACATTGCAAGGTTGGCTCACTGTACCTTCTTAGTAAATCGGCTAATAAAGAGCACAAGGCTTTGAGAGAAAAATCACACTTTTTGTCTCCTCCATGTTTGATATTTAGGTTGAAACATTTCAGCTGGAGAGTGCCAGTTGTCCACCAACAGGATTGAAGCCATCTGTGAGTTACTACGCTCAGTCACAGAATACCAGTTACACACTTTCTTGGGGATGGCAGTTTACTGCAGGTATTGGACACTTGATTACCCATACTAGTCAAATTCCTTCAAGACTATCTTAGGAAGGTTACTCCTGAGCCTTTTTGGAGAACTCCAGAAGCAGAGTAAGCATTTTAGAGATTAAACAAGTGCCTTCTTTGGCTGCTGCTTTGGGCTAGACTGAGTATGCCAAACCTGTACTGTCATTAGAGTGGTTACACTCTTGAGGCACTGGTGCAAGATCATAGTTGTCTTGCCCTATTCTGAAGCTGTCTTACTGCTCACTATAAAAACCCACCATCTATCTACCTCAAGGCAGTTATGAAATTATTTTGCTACCTAACTCCCACCTCACCGCGGTCCACTGTCCTACACTGAAAGCAGCTTCCCTAATGCCAACAGCACAAAATGGTGACCGCCCACAACAGTCTGATTGTTACTGCCAATTAGACCAAACAACAAATTGGTCTTTCTGACCTGAAAATAACTAACAAGCAAGCTCATATATTATGTAGACATATCTTGCCTCAAAAAGGTTGCTGGATCGGTAGTGGTTGGTTACACTGTGAGCAGACTTTGGGGGTGATTCTGACCGCGGCCGCCGCCCGCCAAGCGGTTCCCGCCGAAAGTCCGCCCGCCAGCCCAGCGGGAAACACCCTTCCCACGAGGAAGCTGGCTCAGAATGGAGCCGGCGGAGTGGGAAGGTGCGACGGGTGCAGTTGCACCCGTCGCGAATTTCAGTGTCTGCAAAGCAGACACTGAAATTCATTGTGGGGCCTTCTTACGGGGGCCCCTGCAGTGCCCATGCCATTGGCATGGGCACTGCAGGGGCCCCCATGGGCCCCACGACACCCCATACCGCCATCCTGTTCCTGGCAGGTGAACCGCCAGGAACAGGATGCGGTATGGGCTGTCAGAATCCCCATGGCGGATTCCCATGGGCAGCGGAAAGTCGGCGGTACACCGCCGGCTTTCCGCTTCTGGCCGCGGCTGTACCGCCGCGGTCAGAATGCCCGGCGGAGCACCGCCAGCCTGTTGGCGGTGCTACCGCCAACCTCCGCCATTGTGGTAATTACCGCCTGGGTCAGAATGACCCCCTTTATGAAGTTACACAAAGTTGACACTTGCTTCAGGTCCACTCTGCCTAGGAGGCAGTGCTCATCGCTGTTACCAGAGCCTGTACCATCTTGCAAAACATTGTCACAATATTCATTGATTCTAAATATTTATTTGGTCCATTATGGATACAAATGGGGTTTCTTAACTCTGCTGGCATGATCCTTAAAAATCGTGCTCAAGTCAAAAAACTTGTTAGATGCTCTAATATTACTGTGTAAAGTAGCTTTTGTTAAATGTGATGTTCGCCATTACTTCCAAGTCGAGGTGCTTCAGGATAATGCATTTTCTGACCAAACTGCTAGGAAAGCCACCTTGATCCCAATCGCTAGAATACCAATTTTGCTTGTATAAACAAATGCATTTCCTGAAGCCAAAGGTGAACAATAAGTCTTATAGGAAGAATCAACTGACCAAACATAACTGTAAAAAGTATACCATCGGAGTGTGGAGGGACATCACTAGAGAACACCACAACACAACCTCTCCCAAACACAGACACAAGGGCTGTGAGTTGAAGAGAAAGTGAAAATAACTTCACAGTTCCTGGTTTGCAGCATAGCAGATTCACTGCATCACTTCCTGGGCAAATGTGACACGATTTCAGCCTATGGATTGATGTTAGAAATGGGGTTTCTAGTTGGCAGAGGTATTCACCCTTATCCAAATAGGGACCACAATCCTAGTCAGGGTAAGCACACACAATCCAAATTATCCTGTGCCCACCCTCTGAGTGGTGACACTGAGCAGTCAGGCTTAACTTAGAAGGCAATGTGTAAAGTATGTATGCAATAAATCATACAGTAAAACAGTGAAAACACCACAAAAATACACCTCACAGGTTTAGAAAAATATAAGATATTTATCTGGTTAAAATAAGGTCAAAACGATAAAGATTCAATAACCACAAGCTGAGATATCACTTTTGCAAAATTAAAAGTAGTCTTGAATCTTAGAAATCAACAGTAGTCTCTTGGTTTCACAAAGTACCTGGTTTGCATCAAAAATAACACGCACGAAGACCGCAGTGGAGGAGATGCATGGAAAAATAGGGTGGGAATAGGATTTTCTGACGCAGCACAGATGATCCGTAGTTTCTTTCCAATGTAAGAGTATCTGCGTCAATTTCCGGCACACAGTCTTGGTTCCTCACTGTGATGCAGGGATCTTTTTGATGCCCAGGGATGATGCGGGGAAATCCTGGGTGTGCGGGAAAATGTTACAGGCGTTGCATCGATCCGGTAGGTGATGCATTGAATTTTCTGTCGCTCTGCAGGCGCTGCATCGATTCTTTACTCGGGAAGTGGGTCTGTGTCGTTCCGGCTCAGCTGCACGTCGATCCGATAGGCTGTGTGTCAAATTACTGGCCGCAAGGCAGGTGCTGCGTAGATTCTTCACTTGGGAAGTCGGGCTGCGTCATTCCTGCTCAACTGTGCGGCAATTTCTTGGTGGCAAAAAGGCTGTGCGTCACTTCCGTCAGGCTGTGCCTCAATTTTTGTTGCACATGGAGTTTCCCGAAGAGATGAAGTCTTTTTGGTCCTTAGACTTGAGAAAACAGGAAGCAAGCTGAATCCAAGCCCTTGGTGAGCACTTCTCAGCAAAGTCAGAGGGCAGCAGGGCAGCAGGGCAACAGAAGGGCAGCAGTCCTTCTCAGCAAAGCAGTCCAGATGAAGTCTTTTTGGTCCTCAGACTTGAGAAAACAGGAAGCAAGCTCAATCCAAGCCCTTGGCTAGCACTTCTCAACAAAGTCAGAGGGCAGCAGGGCAGCAGGGCAACAGAAGGGCAGCAGTCCTTCTCTTCAAAGCAGTCCAGATGAGTCCCTTGGGCAGCCAGACAGTTCCTCTTGACAGGTTGCAGGTTCAGGTCCAGAAGTGTCTGAGTTGGTGGGGTCAGAGACCCAGTTTATATACCCCCAAATGCCTTTGAAGTGGGGGAGACTTAAAGAGTGGGTTTGAAGTGCACAAGGCCCCCCTTCAACACAGGTCTGTCTGCCAGGATCCCAGTAGGGGGGGTTGCAGTCCATTGTGTGAGGGCAGGCCACTAGCATTGAAATGGAAGAGTCAGGTCCTCTTCCCTTCCAGCCTAGGAAGACCCATTTGGTACACAGATGAGTGCAGGTGTGACTGAGTGTCCTGTGTTTGTGGTTGTCAGGGTGGAATGCACAAGGGAGCTGCCAACCAGCCTAGCCCAGACATGGATTGGACACAGGCTGTAAGGCACAAATGGATTTTAAGTGCAGAGAAATGCTCACTTTCTAAAAGTGGCATTTGTGAAATAGTAATATGTTAGGAATGGGGTCTTTGGTTGACAGTCAGGTTACCCCCTGTTCAAGCAAGGACGCTCACTATAGTCAGGGTAAAAGAGAATCACCCTCAGCTAGCTCCTGCTTACCCACTTGGTAGCCTGGCAGAGCAGTAGGCTTAACTTCAGAGTGCTAGGTGTAAAGTATTTGTACCAACACATACAGTAACTTAATGAAAACACTACAAAATGACACAACACTAGGTTAGGAAAATAGGAAATACATATCTAAACAAAACAAGACCAAAACAACAAAAATCCACAATCCACAAGTCAAGTTATCAATTAAAAATCAAAAGGAGTCTTTAAGTAGTTTTAAACACACACTAACGCTGTCAGCATGAAAAAATACCTTGGGTGCATCACAAATAACCCAGCACGGGTGAGTGTGTGTCAAACAAAGCGTGCAAGGCGTTGATTCCACTCACGAGCGGGACCGTGCGTCGTTTCTCCTTTTGCCGGGACGGGGCGTGTCGTTTCTTCTCTCCGCAGGAGAGTGATGCATCGATCTGGTCAGCACTCTCGGGACCGGGCAGGCCTTGCGATGTTTTTGCACGCACAGTGGTACTTGAGTCAGAAATCCAGCCGCACAATGATCCGAAAACCCCGCAGCGCGAGTTGTGATCTCCCAGCCTCCGTCAGCGATGCTGCGTGTTGTTTCTCCTGCTCCGTGCATCAATTCTTCGGTCGTGTTCCCTACGAGCGTCATTTCTCAGCTGCAGAGCCGGCGGCGCGTCGTTTCTTCAGCCACAGATCAGAGTTGCGCCAATCTTTTCCCCGCATGGCGCTCTGTGCCTGGATTTCCTTGTCTTTAGGCTGCCAGCTTCTCCTTTCAGGGTCCCAGGAACTGGATGGGCACCACAGGGCAGAGTAGGAGTCTCTCCAGAGACTCCAGGTGCTGGCAGAGAGAAGTCTTTACTGTCCCTGAGACTTCAAACAACAGGAGGCAAGCTCTAAATCAAGCCCTTGGAGATTTCTTCTCAAGATGGAAAGCACACAAAGTCCAGTCTTCTCCCTCTTACTCTGGCAGAAGCAGCAACTGCAGGATAGCTCCACAAAGCACAGGCAGGGCAGCTCTTCTTCCTCAGCTCTTCAGCTCTTCTCCAGGCAGAGGTTCCTCTTGTTTCCAGAAGGGTTTTCTAAAGTCTGTGGTTTTGGGTGCCCTTCTTATACCCAATTTCTCCTTTGAAGTAGGCCTACTTCAAAGTAAAGTCTCTTTTGAATGTGAAATCCTGCCTTGCCCAGGACAGGCCTCAGACTCTCACCAGGGGGTTGGAGACTGCATTGTGTGAGGGCAGGCACAGCCCTTTCAGGTGTGAGTGACCACTCCTCCCCTCCCTCCTAGCACAGATGGCTCATGAGGATATGCAGGCTACACCCCAGCTCCCTTGGTGTCACCTTCTAGTGTGAGGTGCAACCAGCCCAACTGTCAAACTGACCCAGACAGAGAATCCACAAACAGGCAGAGTCACAGAAATGGTATAAGCAAGAAAACGCTGACTTTCTAAAGGTGGCATTTTCAAACACACAATCTTAAAATCAACTTTACTAAAAGACATATTTTTAAATTGTGAGCTCGGAGACCCCAAACTCCACATGTACATCCACTCCCAAAGGGAATCTACACTTTAATCAGATTTAAAGGTAGCCCCCATGTTAACCTATGAGAGGGATAGACCTTGCAACAGTGAAAAACAAATTTAGCAATATTTCACTGTCAGGACATATAAAACACATTACTATGGCCCTCATTATAACCCTGGCGGTAAATCCCTCTTTCCGCTGTGCAGAAGACTGCCAACATACTGTTGCGGCAGCGGAATTCCGCTACAGGTATTACGACCCACAGCTCGGAATCCGCCACAATGCAGACACCCACACAAGTCCACCACACCAAAGGTCAGTGATAAACTGGCGATAACATAACCGACACCGTCACGCCAACAGGAATATGCCCACAGTATCACGACCCACGAATCAACGCGGCAGTCTTTAAACCGCAGTGACGCATTGGCGGAACACACCTCCGTGTCCAAAATACACACACACTAACAAAACACAACCACATTGGACAATTCAAAATACACCCACCTGACACACATACACACACCACACCCACACACCAAATCCAATATAAAGCACACACCCACATCACCCACAAACCCTTACAACCAAAAATTTAAAAGAAGGCCAGAGAGAGAGACTACCTAACACAACACCAGCATCCACAGGCACACAACACCATCACTCATACAACATCCACGCACCTCAAACAACACACACTAACACATCCCCTCACACATCACAACAGACAGCACCTCACACATCACCCACACCACATCATGGCACCTTAAAGACACCCCAGGTTCTCTGAGGAGGAGCTCAGGGTCATGGTGGAGGAAATCGTCCGGGTAGAGCCACAGCTATTCGGATCACAGGTGCAGCAGACATCCATTGCAAGGAAGATGGAGCTATGGCACAGAATTGTCAACAGGGTTAACGCAGTGGGAGAGCATCCAAGAACACGGGATGACATCAGGAAGAGGTGGAATGACCTACGGGGGAAGGTACGTTCCGTGGTATCCAGACACCAGATTGCTGAACAGAGGACTGGGGGTGGACCCCCAGCTTCTCCCCCACAACTAACAACATGGGAGGAGCAAGTCTTGGCGATCATGCATCCTGAGGGCCTCGCAGGAGTAGCAGGAGGACTGGACTCTGGTAAGGCAAATATTTACTACTTTATCCCCCCACCCCACATGCATGCCTTCACATACGCCCACCCACACCCTCACACCCATCATCCTAACAGCCCACAGATACCCCACCAACACAACCCACATCCCAAAACCAAGCCCTGCATGTAACACCAATGCATGGACACCCATCACCAAAGCATGTCCAGTAGAGAGACTCACTCATGCCCCAAAATCACCAATCACACAAGGGCCAAGCCAAACATGCAAGCACAGGAGTAGAGGGTAACTCACCCATTGCACAAGATGGCACACACACATACAATAACTATGCATTTACACCCCAAAAGGACCCCTAACCAACGTCACTGGCAGGAGGTGCCAGACATATCCAGTCCCCCCCCACAGAAGAGGCCCACAATGACGACAGCAACTCTGCACGCCTGGATCAAGATGACCAGCCCGGCCCATCAGGGACCACGCGACAGTCGGTTCCCCTGACACAGTCACAAACCACCACTGAACCTCCCCCCTCAGTAAACACCAACACAGCACCCACTCAGCGGGCCCATCCCTCTGTCCCCAGGACACGTCAATCAGCAGTGTGTCCACCACTACAGGGAACCCAGGCAACCCCACTAACACAGGACGATCAGGGACCTGGGGGCAGTGGCAGTGGGCACACGGTTCAGGGGACAGAGGCACAGGATAACAGGGAAGCTGGGAGGACTGCTGTGCGACAGGGGGAGGACAGGCCCAGGGAACCGACACTCCAGGAGGCACTCCCCAACATCATGGGAGCTTACCACCATTCCCAGGAGACCATGGGCACGGTACTGGCCAAGTTTCAGGAGACCCAGCGGCTGCAGGAGGAACACTACCTGGGGATCAGGGAGGACTTGAAGTCCATCAACATCACTCTGGTCACCATTGCAGCGGTGCTGGCAGACCTTCTCAACACCAGGAGGGACACAGTGGCACACCAACGGGCCCCTGACACTAGCCTGGACGATGAACAACAGGCCACCAGCACCACACCCCCTGCAGATGGAGAACTACCCCGCAAATGGTCCCTGAGATCCAGGAACAAGACAGAGAACATTGCCAAGACCCCGCCAGGAAATATGACCCCCTTGAATGTCACACTTTGACACCCTGTCCACCTGAAACTGCCATTGCTCCACTTCCTATGCCCCCTTGGACAATGCACCTGTGAAACAAATAGACTGGACTCTGCCATGGACATTCCTCCACCATCACCCCAGCCCACTTTACAACCCCCTCCACTTATTTGCACAGAAATAAACACACTTGAATCACAAAACAATCTGGAGTCAGTCTGTGCTTTCACAAATGTGTAATTGCAAAATCTCTGGAATATAGCAATGTCAATGTACTTGTTCACATACCAATGTAACACAGCTGTAGGCCAGCAGTGAACATAGCAGAGGGCACAAAGTGGGACCCAGATCTTTGAAATGGAAAGCCAAAGTAACAAGTCAGGGTCCATACACTGAGTGAAAATGACAGACTTATGCTAGCTCCAACAATAGTATGAGATGTGGGAAGCAGTTACATCTTCTTACCTGTGTCTCACTGGAAGTATTGCATGATGATGTTGTTTCGGTTGTCGGCATCTTCTTCTTCTGCCTCCTCTTCTTCACTGTCCACAAGCTCCAGAGCTGCCACAAGACCACCATCTGGCCCATCCTCCTGCAGAAAAGGCACCTGGCGTCGCAAAGCCAGGTTGTGCAGCATACAGCAGGCCACGATTATCTGGCACACCTTCTTCAGTGAGTAGTATAGGGAGCCACCTGTCAGATGGCGCCACCGGAATCTGGCCTTCAGGAGGCTGAAGGTGCGTTCTATAATCCTTCTAGTTCGCCCATGTGCCTCATTGTAGCGTTCCTCTGCCCTTGTCCTGGGATTCCTCACTGGGGTCAGTAGCAATGACAGGTTGGGGTAACCAGAGTCACCTGCAAATGTCGAGGGACACACTAACCCTTAGGGACAACCCCATACCCAGACACCTATGTCAACTGTGTTGGGACCTTGGCCTCACCTATTAGCCACACACGGTGCCTCTGGAGTTGCCCCATCACATAAGGGATGCTGCTATTCCTCAAAATGTAAGTGTCATGCACTGAGCCATGATACTTGGCATTCACACGGGAGATGTACTGGTCTGCCAAAGACACCATCTGCACATTCATCGAATGGTAGCTTTTCCGGTTTCTGTACACCTGTTAATTCTTGCGGGAGGGTACAAATGCCCCATGTGTACTATCAATGGCACCAATGATGTTGGGGATATGTCCCAGGGCAAAGAAGTCACCTTTCACTATGAGCAAATCCTCCACCTGAGGGAAAACGATGTAGCTGCGCATGTGTTTCAGCATGGCAGATAACACTCTGGACAACACATTAGAAAACATAAGCTGGGACATCCCTGATGCCATGGCCACTGTTGTTTGAAAAGACCCACTGGCCAGGAAATGGAGTACAGACAGAACATGCACTAGAGGGGGGATTCCTGTGGGATGGTGGATAGCTGAAATCAGGTCTGGCTCCAACTGGGCACACAGTTCCAGGATTGTTGCACGATCAAGTCTGTATGTGATTATGATGTGTCTCTCTTCCATTGTCGACAGGTCCACCAGGGGTCTGTACACCGGAGGATGCTGCCATCTCATCACCTGCCCCGGCAGACGTGCCCTATGGAGGAGAACAGCGAGCAGAGGGTCATCCAACACTGAGGTATCACAATGTGTTATTTGCTGAGACGTTGGTAATTCACAATGTGCCAGTATCTGTCTGTATACCGGGTTCTGGCCAGGAGTTTCACTTGGCTCCACCAGCCTTCCCCTATGCCCCTGATACTATGGACTGCCGCCTGGACAGCAGTTTGAGGCCCTCCTCCACCTGCAGGCACTCGCCTGTGCCTCATTCCTGGTGCCTAGTGGTAGGCTTTCCCCGTGTTCGTCGCGTGAGTATTCCTTCTGTGTTGCTGTAATTTGTTTATGTGTCTGTTTCTGTCTCTGTTATCTGCATTGCCGTTTATTTTTGCCACATGAGTATTCCTTTGTGTTGCTGTAATATTGCTTCTGTTATTTGTATTTGTATCTCTGTGTATTTTGCATCTGTCCTGACCCTTTGTGTTTTCTGCCCGTCTCTGCCCCCCTGCCCTCCCCTGTATATCTTTCGCTTCACCTGTCTCTCACTGCCCGTTTTTGCTACCGGCTGTGGCCGGTCACTGTTCCCCCTGCCGCTGCCTCCCCTGCGGCCCGCCCCCTCGCACACCCATTGGCCCTCCCTCCTGCCTCCCAGCTGCTCCACCATCCCACCCCACCCTCTTAATGGCGGCCGCTGTGCGGCCGCGCAGCAGGCGCGCCAGAGGCAAGCCCATTTGCGCCCGTCCGCGCCTGGACCGTGCCCAGCGCCAGTCCCCCTGGTCCCCCTAACCTAGACCCCCCCAGACAACACTACTCAACAGCCACACTCCACTCCCTCAACCCAGGACCACTTCCCGCCTGCACCCAAGCCAACCCCAAACACACGCAGGGACCTTTTACCTGCTACGCCTGCCGGTTCTCCTGCTCCCCCACAAACACCAGAAACACCCACACACCCCGCACCAACCCCAACGCTCCCCACAACAAACACCACAACCTCAATGCAGAAGATTCACACACAGTCCCCACCCACCCAACAGACCCTTCCCCAACACCAACAAGCCCCACAACCCTAACACAACCCTAACACACTCCACAACACCACCACAACACACAGCAACACCAAAAAAAACCACACCAACACACCCCACAACACCACTAACATCCCCACACCAACATCATCGCGCACCACAACAATAACAGCCCCCACAACTACCTTAACCTCTTCTGTGCCTTGGACGAGATGATCTCGTCCAAGGCTACAGTTCCCCTGTGCCTTGGACGAGATCATCTCGTCCATGGCACAGGGGAACTTGGGGGCGCGCTAGCGCGCCCCCCGTGCACCCCCCTCCCCCCCCCCAAGTCGGGGATGGAAGGGGAAGACCTTCCCCTTCCACCCCCGACCCCCCCCCCCACCCCCCCTGTGACGTCAGCGCGCGCGCGCGCGCTGATGTGTCACAGGGGCCTCCCTCGTCGCGGCCCGGAGGGGCTTCAAAGGGAAGGAAAAGTATTTCCTTCCCTTTGAAGTCCCTCCGAGGGTTTCAAAAGCCGGATTGCTTGCAATCCGGTTTTTGAAACCCCACTAGACACCAGGGATTTTTTTTTTTTTGGTAGAAATTGACAAAAGGGAGCGACCCCTTGGGCAAGGGTCGCTCCCAGGGGGGGCATTTTTTTGAAAAGGCCTTTTCTGCCCCCCCTGGGGGCAGATCGGCCTTATTAGGCCGATCTGCCCCCAGGGGGGGCAGAAACCTCTAGGCACCAGGGACCTCTTTTTTTTTTGTTTTGTTTTTTTTCATTTTTTTTTATTGAGGTGGGGAGCGACCCCTTAGGCAAGGGTCGTTCCCCTTGGGGGAAAATTATATTTTGGCCATTTCTGCCCCCCTTGGGGGCAGATTGGCCTATTTTGATGAGGCCAATCTGCCCCCAAGGGGGGTAGAAACCACTAGACACCAGGGATTTTTTTTTTTTTTTATGGTTATTGACAAAAGGGAGCGACCCCTTGGGCAAGGGTCGCTCCCAGGGGGGCATATTTTCGGGAAGGCCTTTTCTGCCCCCCCTGGGGGCAGATCGGCCTACTATTAGGCCGATCTGCCCCTAGGGGGGGCAGAAACCTCTAGGCACCAGGGACCATTTTTTTTTTTTTTTTTCATTTTTTTTTTTTTGGTGGGGAGTGACCCCTTAGGCAAGGGTCGCTCCCCTTGGGGGAAAATTATATTTTGCCCATTTCTGCCCCCCTTGGGGGCAGATTGGCCTATTTTGATGAGGCCAATCTGCCCCCAAGGGGGGTAGAAACCACTAGACACCAGGGAGTTTTTTCTTTGCGTGAATTTCACGCAAAGGGAGCGACCACTTAGGCAAGGGTCGCTCCCTGGGGGGGAGGGGAATTTATTTTAGGCCATTTCTGCCCCCCCTGGGGGCAGATCGGCCTATTATTAGGCCGATCTGCCCCCAGGGGGGGAAGAAACCTCTAGGCGCCAGGGCAAATTTTTTTTTTGTGTTTTTTTTTTTGGTTCTTTTTTTTTTTTTAGAGATGGGGAGCGACCCATCAGGCAAGGGTCGCACCCCTGGGGGGGCAAATTATATTTAGACCATTTCTGCCCCCCTGGGGGCAGATTGGCCAATTTTAGGTCAATCTGCCCCCAAGGGGGCAGAAACCACTAGGCACCGGGGATTTGTTTTTTGGCGCCAATCTCACGCAGGGGGAGCGACCCCGTAGGCAAGGGTCGCTCCCGGGGGGGGGGGTGGGGGTTGGGGGGGCAAATTTATTTTAGGCCATTTCTGCCCCCCCGGGGGACAGATCGGCCTATTATTAGGCCGAACTGCCCCCGGGGGGGGGGGGCAGAACACTCTAGGCGCCAGGGCAATTTTTTTTTTGTGTTTTTTTTTTTTGTTGTTTCTTTTTTTAGAGATGGGGAGCGACCCATCAGGCAAGGGTCGCTCCCCTGGGGGGGAAAATTGTATTTAGACCATTTCTGCCCCCCTGGGGGCAGATTGGCCAATTTTAGGTCAATCTGCCCCCAAGGGGGCAGAAATCACTAGGCACCGGGGATTTGTTTTTTGGCGCCAATGTCACGCAGGGGGAGCGACCCCGTAGGCAAGGGTCGCTCCCGGGGGGGGTGGGGGTTGGGGGTTGGGGGGGCAAATTTATTTTAGGCCATTTCTGCCCCCCCGGGGGACAGATCGGCCTATTATTAGGCCGAACTGCCCCGGGGGGGGGGGGCAGAACACTCTAGGCACCAGGGCAATTTTTTTTTTGTGTTTTTTTTTTTTTGTTGTTTCTTTTTTTAGAGATGGGGAGCGACCCATCAGGCAAGGGTCGCTCCCCTGGGGGGGCAAATTGTATTTAGACCATTTCTGCCCCCCTGGGGGCAGATTGGCCAATTTTAGGTCAATCTGCCCCCAAGGGGGCAGAAACCACTAGGCACCGGGGATTTGTTTTTTGGCGCCAATGTCACGCAGGGGGAGCGACCCTGTAGGCAAGGGTCGCTCCCGGGGGGGGGGTGGGGGTTGGGGGGGCAAATTTATTTTAGGCCATTTCTGCCCCCCCGGGGGACAGATCGGCCTATTATTAGGCCGAACTGCCCCAGGGGGGGGGGGGCAGAACACTCTAGGCACCAGGGCAATTTTTTTTTTGCTTTTTTTTTTTTTGTTGTTTCTTTTTTTAGAGATGGGGAGCGACCCATCAGGCAAGGGTCGCTCCCCTGGGGGGGCAAATTGTATTTAGACCATTTCTGCCCCCCTGGGGGCAGATTGGCCAATTGTAGGTCAATCTGCCCCCAAGGGGGCAGAAACCACTAGGCACCGGGGATTTGTTTTTTGGCGCCAATGTCACGCAGGGGGAGCGACCCCGTAGGCAAGGGTCGCTCCCGGGGGGGGGATGGGGGTTGGGGGGGCAAATTTATTTTAGGCCATTTCTGCCCCCCCGGGGGACAGATCGGCCTATTATTAGGCCGAACTGCCCCCGGGGGGGGGGGGGGGGGCAGAACACTCTAGGCACCAGGGCAATTTTTTTTTTGTGTTTTTTTTTTTTTGTTGTTTCTTTTTTTAGAGATGGGGAGCGACCCATCAGGCAAGGGTCGCTCCCCTGGGGGGGCAAATTGTATTTAGACCATTTCTGCCCCCCTGGGGGCAGATTGGCCAATTTTAGGTCAATCTGCCCCCAAGGGGGCAGAAACCACTAGGCACCGGGGATTTGTTTTTTGGCGCCAATGTCACGCAGGGGCAGTGACCCCGTAGGCAAGGGTCGCTCCCGGGGGGGGGGATGGGGGTTGGGGGGGCAAATTTATTTTAGGCCATTTCTGCCCCCCCGGGGGACAGATCGGCCTATTATTAGGCCGAACTTCCCCCGGGGGGGGGGGGGGGCGAACACTCTAGGCACCAGGGCAATTTTTTTTTTGTGTTTTTTTTTTTTTGTTGTTTCTTTTTTTAGAGATGGGGAGCGACCCATCAGGCAAGGGTCGCTCCCCTGGGGGGGCAAATTGTATTTAGACCATTTCTGCCCCCCTGGGGGCAGATTGGCCAATTTTAGGTCAATCTGCCCCCAAGGGGGCAGAAACCACTAGGCACCGGGGATTTGTTTTTTGGCGCCAATGTCACGCAGGGGGAGCGACCCTGTAGGCAAGGGTCGCTCCCGGGGGGGGGTGGGGGTTGGGGGGGCAAATTTATTTTAGGCCATTTCTGCCCCCCCGGGGGACAGATCGGCCTATTATTAGGCCGAACTGCCCCCGGGGGGGGGGGGCAGAACACTCTAGGCACCAGGGCAATTTTTTTTTTGCTTTTTTTTTTTTTGTTGTTTCTTTTTTTAGAGATGGGGAGCGACCCATCAGGCAAGGGTCGCTCCCCTGGGGGGGCAAATTGTATTTAGACCATTTCTGCCCCCCTGGGGGCAGATTGGCCAATTGTAGGTCAATCTGCCCCCAAGGGGGCAGAAACCACTAGGCACCGGGGATTTGTTTTTTGGCGCCAATGTCACGCAGGGGGAGCGACCCCGTAGGCAAGGGTCGCTCCCGGGGGGGGGATGGGGGTTGGGGGGGCAAATTTATTTTAGGCCATTTCTGCCCCCCCGGGGGACAGATCGGCCTATTATTAGGCCGAACTGCCCCCGGGGGGGGGGGGGGGGCAGAACACTCTAGGCACCAGGGCAATTTTTTTTTTGTGTTTTTTTTTTTTTGTTGTTTCTTTTTTTAGAGATGGGGAGCGACCCATCAGGCAAGGGTCGCTCCCCTGGGGGGGCAAATTGTATTTAGACCATTTCTGCCCCCCTGGGGGCAGATTTGTCAATTTTAGGTCAATCTGCCCCCAAGGGGACAGAAACCACTAGGCACCGGGGATTTGTTTTTTGGCGCCAATGTCACGCAGGGGGAGCGACCCCGTAGGCAAGGGTCGCTCCCGGGGGGGGGGTGGGTGTTGGGGGGGCAAATTTATTTTAGGCCATTTCTGCCCCCCCGGGGGGCAGATCGGCCTATTATTAGGCCGATCTGCCCCCCGGGGGGGGGGGGGCAGAAACCTCTAGGCGCCAGGGGAATTTTTCATTTTTTTCTTTTTTTTTTTCTTTGTTTTTTTTTTTTTAGAGATGGGGAGCGACCCATCAGGCAAAAGTCGCTCCCCTGAGGGACAAATTGTATTTAGGCCATTTCTGCCCCCCTTGGGGGCAGATTGGCTGATTTTAGGTCAACCTGCCCCCAAGGGGGCAGAAACCACTAGGCACCGGGGATTTGTTTTTTGGTGCCAATGTCACGCAGGGGGAGCGACCCCGTAGGCAAGGGTCGCTCCCGACGGGGGAGGGTGGGGGTTGGGGGGGCAAATTTATTTTAGGGCATTTCTGCCCCCCCCCCCCCCCCCTGGGGCCGGCTGAGCTACAGGCCAAACACCACAGGTAGGCACCTTGCAAAAAACACCTCTGTTTTCTGTGAAAAATATGTTGTGTCCACGTTGTGTTTTGGGCCATTTCCTTTTGTGGGCGCTAGGCCTACCCACAGAAGTGATGTACCATTTTTATCGAGAGACTTAGGGGAACGCTGGGTGGAAGGAAATTTGTGGCTCCTCTCAGATTCCAGAACTTTCTGTCACCGAAATGAGAGGAAAAAGTGTTTTTTGGGCCAAATTTTGATGTTTGCAAAGGATTCTGGGTAACATAACCTGGTCAGAGCCCCGCAAGTCACCCCATCTTGGATTCCCCTGGGTTTCTAGTTTTCAAAAATGCACTGGTTTGCTAGGTTTCCTCAGGTGTCGGCTGAGCTACAGGCCAAAATCCACAGGTAGGCACTGCTTTTTATAAAAAAATGTGATGTGTCCACGTTGTGTTTTGGGCCCTTTCCTTTCGTGGGCGCTAGTCCTACCCACACAAGTGAGGTATCATTTTTATCGGGAGACGTGGGGGAACGCTGGGTGGAAGGAAATTTGTGGCTCCTCTCAGATTCCAGAACTTTCTGCCACAGAAATGTGAGGAACATGTGTTTTTTTAGCCAAATTTTGAGGTTTGCAAAGGATTCTGGGTAACAGAACCTGGTCCGAGCCACACAAGTCACCCCTCCTTGGATTCCCCTAGGTCTCTAGTTTTCAGAAATGCACAGGTTTGGTAGGTTTCCCTAGGTGCCGGCTGAGCTAGAGGCCAAAATCTACAGGTAGTCACTTTGCTAAAAACAGCTCTGTTTTCTGTGATATGTCCACGTTGTGTTTTGGGGCATATCCTGTCGTGGGCGCTAGGCCTACCCACACAAGTGAGGTATCATTTTTATCGGGAGACGTGGGGGAACGCTGGGTGGAAGGAAATTTGTGGCTCCTCTCAGATTCCAGAACTTTCTGCCACAGAAATGTGAGGAACATGTGTTTTTTTAGCCAAATTTTGAGATTTGCAAAGGATTCTGGGTAACAGAACCTGGTCCGAGCCCCGCAAGTCACCCCTCCTTGGATTCCCCTAGGTCTCTAGTTTTCAGAAATGCACAGGTTTGGTAGGTTTCCCTAGGTGGCGGCTGAGCTAGAGGCCAAAATCTACAGGTAGTCACTTTGCTAAAAACAGCTCTGTTTTCTGTGATATGTCCACGTTGTGTTTTGGGGCATATCCTGTCGCGGGCGCTAGGCCTACCCACACAAGTGAGGTATCATTTTTATCGGGAGACGTGGGGGAACGCTGGGTGGAAGGAAATTTGTGGCTCCTCTCAGATTCCAGAACTTTCTGCCACAGAAATGTGAGGAACATGTGTTTTTTTAGCCAAATTTTGAGGTTTGCAAAGGATTCTGGGTAACAGAACCTGGTCCGAGCCCCGCAAGTCACCCCTCCTTGGATTCCCCTAGGTCTCTAGTTTTCAGAAATGCACAGGTTTGGTAGGTTTCCCTAGGTGGCGGCTGAGCTAGAGGCCAAAATCTACAGGTAGTCACTTTGCTAAAAACAGCTCTGTTTTCTGTGATATGTCCACGTTGTGTTTTGGGGCATATCCTGTCGCGGGCGCTAGGCCTACCCACACAAGTGAGGTATCATTTTTATCGGGAGACGTGGGGGAACGCTGGGTGGAAGGAAATTTGTGGCTCCTCTCAGATTCCAGAACTTTCTGCCACAGAAATGTGAGGAACATGTGTTTTTTTAGCCAAATTTTGAGATTTGCAAAGGATTCTGGGTAACAGAACCTGGTCCGAGCCCCGCAAGTCACCCCTCCTTGGATTCCCCTAGGTCTCTAGTTTTCAGAAATGCACAGGTTTGGTAGGTTTCCCTAGGTGGCGGCTGAGCTAGAGGCCAAAATCTACAGTTAGTCACTTTGCTAAAAACAGCTCTGTTTTCTGTGATATGTCCACGTTGTGTTTTGGGGCATATCCTGTCGCGGGCGCTAGGCCTACCCACACAAGTGAGGTATCATTTTTATCGGGAGACGTGGGGGAACCCTGGGTGGAAGGAAATTTGTGGCTCCTCTCAGATTCCAGAACTTTCTGCCACAGAAATGTGAGGAACATGTGTTTTTTTAGCCAAATTTTGAGGTTTGCAAAGGATTCTGGGTAACAGAACCTGGTCCGAGCCCCGCAAGTCACCCCTCCTTGGATTCCCCTAGGTCTCTAGTTTTCAGAAATGCACAGGTTTGGTAGGTTTCCCTAGGTGGCGGCTGAGCTAGAGGCCAAAATCTACAGGTAGTCACTTTGCTAAAAACAGCTCTGTTTTCTGTGATATGTCCACGTTGTGTTTTGGGGCATATCCTGTCGCGGGCGCTAGGCCTACCCACACAAGTGAGGTATCATTTTTATCGGGAGACGTGGGGGAACGCTGGGTGGAAGGAAATTTGTGGCTCCTCTCCGATTCCAGAACTTTCTGCCACAGAAATGTGAGGAACATGTGTTTTTTTAGCCAAATTTTGAGATTTGCAAAGGATTCTGGGTAACAGAACCTGGTCCGAGCCCCGCAAGTCACCCCTCCTTGGATTCCCCTAGGTCTCTAGTTTTCAGAAATGCACAGGTTTGGTAGGTTTCCCTAGGTGGCGGCTGAGCTAGAGGCCAAAATCTACAGTTAGTCACTTTGCTAAAAACAGCTCTGTTTTCTGTGATGTGTCCACGTTGTGTTTTGGGGCATATCCTGTTGCGGGTGCTAGGCCTACCCACACAAGTGAGGTATCATTTTTATCGGGAGACGTGGGGGAACCCTGGGTGGAAGGAAATTTGTGGCTCCTCTCAGATTCCAGAACTTTCTGCCACAGAAATGTGAGGAACATGTGTTTTTTTAGCCAAATTTTGAGGTTTGCAAAGGATTCTGGGTAACAGAACCTGGTCCGAGCCCCGCAAGTCACCCCTCCTTGGATTCCCCTAGGTCTCTAGTTTTCAGAAATGCACAGGTTTGGTAGGTTCCCCTAGGTGGCGGCTGAGCTAGAGGCCAAAATCTACAGGTAGTCACTTTGCTAAAAACAGCTCTGTTTTCTGTGATATGTCCACGTTGTGTTTTGGGGCATATCCTGTCGCGGGCGCTTTGGCCTACCCACACAAGTGAGGTATCATTTTTATCGGGAGACGTGGGGGAACGCTGGGTGGAAGGAAATTTGTGGCTCCTCTCAGATTCCAGAACTTTCTGCCACAGAAATGTGAGGAACATGTGTTTTTTTAGCCAAATTTTGAGGTTTGCAAAGGATTCTGGGTAACAGAACCTGGTCCGAGCCCCACAAGTCACCCCTCCTTGGATTCCCCTAGGTCTCTAGTTTTCAGAAATGCACAGGTTTGGTAGGTTTCCCTAGGTGGCGGCTGAGCTAGAGGCCAAAATCTACAGGTAGTCACTTTGCTAAAAACAGCTCTGTTTTCTGTGATATGTCCACGTTGTGTTTTGGGGCATATCCTGTCGCGGGCGCTAGGCCTACCCACACAAGTGAGGTATCATTTTTATCGGGAGACGTGGGGGAACGCTGGGTGGAAGGAAATTTGTGGCTCCTCTCAGATTCCAGAACTTTCTGCCACAGAAATGTGAGGAACATGTGTTTTTTTAGCCAAATTTTGAGGTTTGCAATGGATTCTGGGTAACAGAACCTGGTCCGAGCCACACAAGTCACCCCTCCTTGGATTCCCCTAGGTCTCTAGTTTTCAGAAATGCACAGGTTTGGTAGGTTTCCCTAGGTGACGGGTGAGCTAGAGGCCAAAATCTACAGGTAGTCACTTTGCTAAAAACAGCTCTGTTTTCTGTGATGTGTCCACGTTGTGTTTTGGGGCATATCCTGTTGCGGGTGCTAGGCCTACCCACACAAGTGAGGTATCATTTTTATCGGGAGACGTGGGGGAACGCTGGGTGGAAGGAAATTTGTGGCTCCTCTCAGATTCCAGAACTTTCTGCCACAGAAATATGAGGAACATGTGTTTTTTTAGCCAAATTTTGAGGTTTGCAAAGGATTCTGGGTAACAGAACCTGGTCCGAGCCACACAAGTCACCCCTCCTTGGATTCCCCTAGGTCTCTAGTTTTCAGAAATGCACAGGTTTGGTAGGTTTCCCTAGGTGGCGGCTGAGCTAGAGGCCAAAATCTACAGGTAGTCACTTTGCTAAAAACAGCTCTGTTTTCTGTGATGTGTCCACGTTGTGTTTTGGGGCATATCCTGTCGCGGGTGCTAGGCCTACCCACACAAGTGAGGTACCATTTTTATCGGGAGACTTGGGGGAACATAGATTAGCAAAACAAGTACTATTGCCCCTTGTCTTTCTCTACATTTTTTCCTTCCAAATATAGGAGTGTGTGTAAAAAAGACATCTATTTGAGAAATTCCCTGTAATTCACGTGCTACTATGGTCACCCCGGAATTCAGAGATGTGCAAATAACCACTGCTCCTCAACACCTTATCTTGGGCCCTTTTTGGAAATGCAAAGGTTTTCTTGATAGCAATTTTTTACTCCTTATATTTCAGCAAATGAATTGCTGTATACCCGGTATAGAATGAAAACGCACTGCAGGGTGCAGCTCTTTTATTGGCTCTGGGTTCCTCGGGTTCTTGATGAACCTACAAACCCTATATATCCCCGCAACCAGAGGAGTCCAGCAGACGTAACGGTATATTGCTTTCGATAATCTGACATTGCAGGGAAAAGTTACAGAGTAAAACGTAGAGAAAAATTGATGGTTTTTTCACCTCAATTTCAATATTTTTCTTTTTCAGCTGTTATTTTCTGTAGGAAACCCTTGTAGGATCTACACAAATGACCCCTTGCTGAATTCAGAATTTTGTCTACTTTTCAGAAATGTTTAGGTTTCTGGGATCCAGCATTGGTTTCATGACCATTCCTGTCACTGACTGGAAGGAGACTGAAAGCACAAAAAATTGCACAAATGGGGTATGCCCCAGTAAAATGCCAAAATTGTGTTGAAAAATTGGGTTTTCGGATTCAAGTCTGCCTGTTCCTGAAAGCTGGGAAGCTGCTGAGTTTAGCACCGCAGACCCTTTGTTGATGCCATTTTCAGGGGAAAAACCACAAGCCTTCTTCTGCAGCCCCTTTTTCCAATTTTTTTGAAAAAAACGAAATTTTCACTGTATTTTGGCCAATTTCTTGGCCTCCTTCAGGGGAACCCACAAAGTCTGGGTACCTTTAGAATCCCTAGGATGTTGGAAAAAAAGGACGCAAATTTGGCTTGGTTAGCTTATGTGGACAAAAAGTTATGAGGGCCTAAGCGCGAACTGCCCCAAATAGGCAAAAAAGGGCCTGGCACAGGAGGGGGAAAAGGCCTGGCAGCGAAGGGGTTAACTGCATACTCCTAAACACCCGCTCCTTACACAAGCATGCCATCGAACTCTGGGACCTTAACACATCACACTCACCAGACATTGTCTTCCTCACGGAAACTTGGATGAACCCCTCATCTGAGCCAGACATAGCCACAGCCACCTCAGATGGATACAAACTCCATCACAGAGACCGCTTAAACAAACCAGGAGGTGGCATCGCCATTATACACTAAAACACCATTAACGTCACCTCTGTTGTAGCTGGCTTTTTGACAGGGTCATCCCCAAACTTTTTGCCTTCTTCCTCCTATTTTTTCTGACCTGTTGTTGTTGGCTTTTGACCTCTGGGCACTTTACCACTGCTAACCAGTGCTAAAGTGCATATGCTCTCTGTGTAAATTGTACTATTGGTTTATCCATGATTGGCTATTTAATTTACTTGTAAGTCCCTAGTAGAGTGCACTACATGTGCCTAGGGCATGTAGATTAAATGCTACTAGTGGGCCTGCAGCACTGGTTGTGCCACCCACTTCAGTAGCCCCTTAACCTTGTCTCAGGCCTGCCATTGCAAGGCCTGTGTGTGCAGTTTCACTGCCACTTCGACTTGGTATTTAAAAGTACTTGCCAAGCCTAGAACTCCCCTTTCTCTACATATAAGTCACCCCTAATGTGTGCCCTAGGTAACCCCTAGAGCAGGATGCTGTGTGGGTAAAAGGCAGGACCTGTACCTGTGTAGTTATATGTCCTGGTAGTGTAAAACCCCTAAATTTGTTTTTACACTACTGTGAGGCCTGCTCCCTTCATAGGCTAACATTGGGGCTGCCCTCATACATTGTTGAAGTGGCAGCTGCTGATCTGAAAGGAGCAGGAAGGTCATATTTAGTATGGCCAGAATGGTAATACAAAATCCTGCTGACTGGTGAAGTCAGATTTAATATTACTATTCTAGAAATGCCACTTTTAGAAAGTGAGCATTTCTTTGCACTTAAATCTTTCTGTGCCCTTCAAACCACGTCTGGCTAGGTTTAGTTGACAGCTCCTTGTGCATTCACTCAGACACACCCCAAACACAGGGTACTCAGCCTCACTTGCATACATCTGCATTTTGAATGGGTCTTCCTGGGCTGGGAGGGTGGAGGGCCTGCCCTCACACAAAGGACTGCCACACCCCCTACTGGGACTCTGGCAGACAGGATTGAACTGAAAGGGGGCTTGGTGCATTTCTTAGACACTCTTTGAAGTCACCCCCACTTCAAAGGCACAACTTAGTATAAAACAGGGCCTCTGCCCTACCTCATCAGACACTTGCTGGAGAAGAAACCTGAACCAGAAACTACATCCTGCCAAGAAGAACTGCCTGGCTGCTCAAAGGACTCACCTGTCTGCTTTTCTACAAAGGACTGCTGCCTTGCTGTTGGCCTGCTGCCTTGCTGAACTCTTGTCTGGCTGTAAGAGTGCTCTCCAAGGGCTTGGATAGAGCCTGCCTCCTGTTCCCTGAAGTCTCAGGACCAAAAAGACTTCTCTCTTTCACTTGGACGCTTTGTGCGCCGAAATTTGCGATGCACAGCTTCTTCCGCGGCGAGAAAAACGCCGCACACCGACGCTGATCGACGGGTCGCCTTCGTGACGACCGAAACTTTGACGCACGGCCTCGCAAGGACAACGCCGCCCGACTTCCAAGGGGAAATCGACGCGACGCCTGCCGTGAGAGTGAAATTTCGACGCACAGCCCCGCGGAACGACGCGCAGCCGGAAAACAAGCAGGAGAATCCACGCACAGACCCGGGACATCCGGTAATCCCCGCGACCCATAGAAGGAGACAGTCCGCGTGCCGGAAAACGACGCACGTCTTCCCCGAGTGAAAAATAACGACTCAAGTCCGTGTGTGAAGGGGCGCAACCGACGCACACACCAATTTTCCTCCCGTAGAACGACGCACGTCTCCCCGCGTGAAAAATAACGACGCAAGTCCATGTGTGAAGGGGCGTAACCGACGCACACACCATTTTTCCACGCATCTCCTCTTCTGCGGCCCTCTGCGGAGACTTTCCACTAGAGACCAGGTACTTTGTGCTTGAAAGAGACTTTGGCCCTCATTCCGACTTTGACCGGCGGCGGTCGCCGCCGGCCTGTCGGGGGCCGCCAGAATACCGCTGCGCGGTCAAAAGACCGCCGCGGTAATTCTGACTTTCCCGCTGGGCTGGCGGGCGGCCGCCTTCAGGCCGCCCGCCAGCCCAGCGGGAAAGATGCTTCCACGATGAAGCCGGCTCGGAATCGAGCCGGCGGAGTGGAAGCTGTGCGACGGGTGCAGTGGCACCCGTCGCGTATTTCACTGTCTGCCAAGCAGACAGTGAAATACTTGTAGGGGCCCTCTTACGGGGGCCCCTGCAATGCCCATGCCAGTGGCATGGGCATTGCAGGGGCCCCCAGGGGCCCCGCGACCCCCCCTACCGCCATCCGGTTCCCGGCGGTCGGACCGCCGGGATCTGGATGGCGGTAGGGGGGGTCGGAATCCCCTCGGCGGCGCAGCAAGCTGCGCCGCCTTGGAGGATTCAATGGGGCGGCGGGACACTGGCGGGAGACCGCCAGTGTTGCCGGTCCGACCGCGGCTTTACCGCCGCGGTCGGAATCCCCATTGGAGCACCGCCGGCCTGTCGGCGGTGCTCCCGCGGTCCTCCGCCCTGGCGGTCTTTGACCGTCAGGGTCAGAATGACCGCCTTTGTTTGCTTTTTAAAGACTTAAGACACTTTATATCACTTTCTCAGTGATATCTTTACAAATTCATATTGCAACTTTAATCGTTTTGACCTGCAATTACCCAGATAAATATTATATATTTTTCTAAACACTGTGTGGTGTATTTTTGTGGTGCTATATTATGGTATTGTATGATTTATTGCACAAATGCTTTACACATTGCCTTCTAAGTTAAGCCTGACTGCTCGTGCCAAGCTACCAGAGGGTGGGCACAGGCTGATTTTGGATTGTGTGTGACTTACCCTGACTAGAGTGAGGGTTCTTGCTTGTACAGAGGGAAACCTGACTGCCAACCAAAAACCCCATTTCTAACATTGGTGATCAGCGGTGAGGATAGGACTTGTGTTTGTGCAGTGACATACAGTAGCTAAGTATTTCACTACCTACCCACAGTTGAAGGTCAACTTGATTTTTCATCTTTTTGCTTTTGGTTCTCTGATGTCCTCCTGGATATACTATTGATATTTTGGACTTTGGATTTTGGTTTTTGCCGGTAAGACCTTATCAGCAATGAGATTGCTTACCTACTCACTCTTTGTGCCTACTGACCACCTCACTAAGGCTGACCTAAGGAGGCTTTGCAGAAAATGGGGTCTTCCTGTATCAAGGAGATCTACTAAGATGGAAATGCTACATGCCTACATAGTCTGGGGGGAAGAAAGATGGGCAGAGAGAGAGGCAGAAAAAAAACAAATGACTAAGGCCCTCATTCTGACCCTGGCGGTCTTTGACCGCCAGGGCGGAGGACCGCGGGAGCACCGCCGACAAGCCGGCGGTGCTCCAATGGGGATTCCGACCGCGGCGGTAAAGCCGCGGTCGGACCGGCACCACTGGCGGGGTCCCGCCAGTGTACCGCGGCCCCATTGAATCCTCCGCGGCGGCGCAGCTTGCTGCACCGCCGCGGGGATTCCGACCCCCCCTACCGCCATCCAGATCCCGGCGGTCGGACCGCCGAGATCCGGATGGCGGTAGGGGGGGTCGCGGGGCCCCTGGGGGCCCCTGCAGTGCCCATGCCACTGGCATGGGCATTGCAGGGGCCCCCGTAAGAGGGCCCCTACATGTATTTCACTGTCTGCTGCGCAGACAGTGAAATACGCGACGGGTGCAACTGCACCCGTCGCTCAGCTTCCACTCCGCCGGCTCGATTCCGAGCCGGCTTCATCGTGGAAGCCTCTTTCCCGCTGGGCTGGCTGGCGGTCTGAAGGCGACCGCCAGCCAGCCCAGCGGGAAAGTCAGAATTACCGCCGCGGTCTTTCGACCGCGGAACGGTAACTTGACGGCGGGACTTTGGCGGGCGGCCTCCGCCGCCCGCCAAGGTCAGAATGAGGGCCTAAGTACCCCTCAGATGAGGAGGGGGACTGCTCAAATGAGGAGGAAAACTACTCAGATGAGGAAAGAGAACCAGTGAGAGATGAATGGCTCCTAGCTCAAGAGCGGTGGATGGAAGAGCTAGATGAGCAGCTTGAAAGGGCTGAGGCAGCAAGACTCTTAGCCCTAGAAGAAGAAAGGACTGCAGCTCAAGAGCTGAGCTGGGAAGAGCTGAAACTGGAGGCCGGAAGGGCTGAGTCCAGTTCAGATGGTGGGAGCAAAAATCTTGCATCCAGTACTGCTGAAGAAGGGCACAAGCCCAGAGATGTGGTGCCC
The DNA here is from genome assembly GCF_031143425.1 of Pleurodeles waltl. Taxonomy (NCBI): domain Eukaryota; kingdom Metazoa; phylum Chordata; class Amphibia; order Caudata; family Salamandridae; genus Pleurodeles; species Pleurodeles waltl. The sequence continues at coordinate 265,692,042 of NC_090437.1, forward strand.
AGCTTGAAGAAGGGAGTTGACACACCCCAGGTGGTTCAAGGGTATGAGGTAGTTCCCGTTATGCACAGGGTCCCTGAGAAGGATTAGGGAACTGGCACAGGGAGTCACATTCCTACTGGGGGGAGGGACACTTTACTGACTCTAGCATAGAGTAACAGAGAAAAGGGTTCCCCCCTGGTGGACGTCCTGGATATAGAGTGTAGAGACATCCCAGAAGAGTATGGGTTGAGTATCAGGGACAGACAGATACTGTCTCACCAGTCTCAGGAGGGTGATGTAGAGTGCTTTTCCAAGGCTGAGTTACTGGGTGGTTGGGTGAAGGGTACTGTGGTTAATACATGTGAAGGGCAGAGTGATGTATTTGCTGGAGAGCATATGTCTGGTCCTTATTTTCCAGAGCTACGCCAACACCAGGTGGAGTGTGAGTTCTCTGACCCCAGGGAACTTACAATGGAGGCAGACTTCTGGGTGAGTACCAGAGAGTCTGAAGAGGCATTTGGGGGTGCTCCTGAAGGGAGTGGTCTAGGTGGTTCCCAACCAAGTGAGGTGGGAGAGGATTGTAGTGTCCCAGGCAGGTCCCAGGTCCTAGAGGGTTCCATGAGGGAACACCAGGAGGGAAGCCTAGCCTGTACTGTAGGGCCACCTTTTGAGGGAAGCCCCGCAGTGTCAGAAGAACTTGGGGGGGGTGACTGTAGCCAGCATCCCAACAGTTCTGGTGTCTGGCAGTACCACTCCTAGTGAGGGGGTGCAGAAGTCCAGACATAGGGTTGAGAGGGGGTTGCAGACCCCAGTGGAGGACCTTGAGAGTCAGGGGTCAGCTCTGAGAGCAGAGCCCCCCAGGAATGACCCAGGTGAAACCGTTTCTGGTTTGGGGGAAACCCAGACTCTGCCGGATGGGCAGAGGTCGGGAGACCTGCGCCACCCAGACTCTTGTGTGTCCCTTGGGGACGGTGTGTCCCTTGTGGAGGGTGAGTGTGCCCCCCAGAAAGTCCTGGTATGCCAGGCAATGGTTCAACCTCAGGGTGGTGACTCTAGGTTGGCTAACCAGGTTCAGAGGTTAAACTCTGACCTGTGGGGGGTAGGTGTGCCCCCCAGAAAGTCCTGGTATGCCAGGCAATGGTTCAACCTCAGGGTGGTGACCCTGGGTTGGAGAACCAGGTTCAGAGGTTAAACTCTGACCCGGTGGAGGGTAGGTGTGCCCCCCAGAAAGTCCTGGCATGCCAGGCAATTGTTCAACCTCAGGGTGGTGACCCTGGGTTGGATGGCCAGGTTCAGAGGTTAAACTCTGACCTGGTGGAGGGTCAGTGTGCCCTCCAGGAAGTCCTGGCGTGCCAGGCAATTGTTCAACTTCAGGGTGGTGACTCTGAGTTGGATGGCCAAGTTCAGAGGTTAAACTCTGACCTGGCGGGGGGTAGACGTGCCCCCCAGAAAGTCCTGGTTTGCCAGGCAGTGATCCAGTCTGAGGGTACAGACCCTGGGCTGGAAGACCAGATTCAGGGTGTCCCCCTGGACCTGGAGGGAGGGGCTACTGATAACAGTGCACCTACCATGTTGTCTTCTGAGGAGGCCACTCCTAGTTGGAGGGTGCTGGACCCCAGAAGGGAGGGCCAGTTGCAGGTTAACAGCCCTGCACTGGTGGAGGAATGGTACAGGGCGACTTCTATAAGCACCCTGACCATGTTGGACTCTGGGGGTACCGCTCCAGGAGGGAGGGTACAGAGCCCCAGAGGGGAGGACCAGGTTCAGGCTGTCATCCCTGACCTGGTGGAAGGGAGAGTGGTTAAAGGGTGCCCAGCACCTGGGGCTTCCACCCCCCACTCTCCACAACCACAGTGGTGGGAGAGCTTTGAGAGGCCTGGGGCCTGGCTCTCATCCCTGGCAGCTGTCAGTAATCACTGTGGCCTGCTGTCCGGGTGGACAGAGTTATCCCTGGGGGGGGGGGGGACAAGTGTCACACCCCGAGGGTAGAGTGGGCAACACCACTGTGTTAGTCCTGGTGGTACTATCCTGCTCCTGGGATACATCTGTGAGCAAAGTAAGGTTAGGTGCTGCACAGATAGGATCCGCAGGTAAGGAGAAAGGTTCCCCATGGATGGGCTTAGTGGGCCCTGAGAGTATGGACAGAGGGATCCAATTGGAGTCAGGAAGGCGAAGAACTGGAGCGTGCCCCTGCTGTTGTGGGCCTGGGTCCTTGTTCTGTCACCTCAAACAGGGAAGTACATCAGGATAGTGATTGTTCTCCCCTGGCTTTAGGCTGGTAGGGGGTCATGTTGTACCTGGCTTTTTGACAGGGTCATTCCCAAACATTTTGCCTCCTTCCTCCTATTTTTTCTGACCTGTTGTTGTTGGCTTTTGACCTCTGGGCACTTTACCACTGCTAACCAGTGCTAAAGTGCATATGCTCTCTGTGTAAATTGTACTATTGATTGGTTTATCCATGATTGGCTATTTAATTTACTTGTAAGTCCCTAGTAGAGTGCACTACATGTGCCTAGGGCATGTAGATTAAATGCTACTAGTGGGCCTGCAGCACTGGTTGTGCCACCCACTTCAGTAGCCCCTTAACCTTGTCTCAGGCCTGCCATTGCAAGGCCTGTGTGTGCAGTTTCACTGCCACTTCGACTTGGCATTTAAAAGTACTTGCCAAGCCTAGAACTCCCCTTTTTCTACATATAAGTCACCCCTAATGTGTGCCCTAGGTAACCCCTAGAGCAGGGTGCTGTGTAGGTAAAAGGCAGGACATGTACCTGTGTAGTTATATGTCCTGGTAGTGTAAAACTCCTAAATTCGTTTTTACACTACTGTGAGGCCTGCTCCCTTCATAGGCTAACATTGGGGCTGCCCTCATACATTGTTGAAGTGGCAGCTGCTGATCTGATAGGAGCAGGAAGGTCATATTTAGTATGGCCAGAATGGTAATACAAAATCCTGCTGACTGGTGAAGTCGGATTTAATATTACTATTCTAGAAATGCCACTTTTAGAAAGTGAGCATTTCTTTGCACTTAAATCTTTCTGTGCCCTTCAAACCACGTCTGGCTAGGTTTAGTTGACAGCTCCTTGTGCATTCACTCAGACACACCCCAAACACAGGGTACTCAGCCTCACTTGCATACATCTGCATTTTGAATGGGTCTTCCTGGGCTGGGAGGGTGGAGGGCCTGCCCTCACACAAAGGACTGCCACACCCCTTACTGGGACTCTTGCAGACAGGATTGAACTGAAAGGGGGCTTGGTGCATTTCTTAGACACTCTTTGAAGTCACCCCCACTTCAAAGGCACAACTTAGTATAAAACAGGGCCTCTGCCCTACCTCATCAGACACTTGCTGGAGAAGAAACCTGAACAAGAAACTACATCCTGCCAAGAAGAACTGCCTGGCTGCTCAAAGGACTCACCTGTCTGCTTTTCTACAAAGGACTGCTGCCTTGCTGTTGGCCTGCTGCCTTGCTGAACTCTTGTCTGGCTGTAAGAGTGCTCTCCAAGGGCTTGGATAGAGCTTGCCTCCTGTTCCCTGAAGTCTCAGGACCAAAAAGACTTCTCTCTTTCACTTGGACGCTTCGTGCGCCGAAATTTTCGATGCACAGATTGTTCCGCAGCGAGAAAAACGCCGCACACCGACGCTGATCGACGGGTCACCTTCGGGACGACCAAAACTTTGACGCACGGCCTAGCAAGGACAACGCCACCCGACTTCCAAGGGGAAATCGACGCGACGCCTGCCTTGAGAGTGAAATTTCGACGCAAAGCCCCGCAGAACGACGCGCAGCCAGAAAACAAGCTGGAGAATCCACGCACAGACCCGGGACATCTGGTAATCCCCGCGACCCATAGAAGGAGACGGTCCGCGTGCCGGAAAACGACGCACGTCTTCCCCGAGTGAAAAATAACGACGCAAGTCCGTGTGTGAAGGGGCGCAACCGACGCACACACCAATTTTCCTCCCGTAAAACGACGCACGTCTCCCCGCGTGAAAAATAACGACGCAAGTCCGTGTGTGAAGGGGCGTAACCGACGCACACACCATTTTTCCACGCATCTCCTCTTCTGTGGCCCTCTGCGGAGACTTTCCACCAGAGACCAGGTACTTTGTGCTTGAAAGAGACTTTGGCCCTCATTCTGACCTTGGCGGTCTTTTCGCGAGACCGCCGAGTTACCGCCGCGGTGAAGACCGCTGACCGCGGCGGTATGCCGCTGTGCGCATTCCGACCGCTGGGAGCGTTCCGCCGGGAAACCGCCAGCAGCCACACTGGCGGTCGGCGGAAAAGTGGAGACTGGTCAACCTCCACCGCCACGCCAGCAGAACACCGCCCACAGAATTACGACCCACATATCTGTGTGGCGGTCTTCTGTTGGCGGTGTTCTGTTGGCGGTCACCTCCCCATGGCTCCCGTCGCCTCCCGGAGGACCAACGCACAAGGTAAGTTGACCGTCCGTGAGGGGAGGGGGAGGGGGGGTGTTGTGTGATGTGGGCGTGCATGGGGGTGTGCGTGTGAGTGTGTAGAGGGGGTGTGTGAGTGCGTGTATGCGGGCGGTGGGTGCTGCTGTGTCTATGGGTAATGTGTGCTGTTCGGCAGGTGCGCATGTCTGCATGTATGTGTGCGGGTATGTGTCCCCGTTGTGTATGTGTGTGTAGGTGGTGTGTATATGTGCATGTTGGGGGTGTGTGCATGTCGGGGTGGGGGTGGGGAGGGGGTTCGTACCACCTCTGGGGGTGGCAGGGGGGTGGAGGGTGTGGGGGGAGGACTCGGGTGGGTAGTGGGGTGTGGGGGAGACCCCTATCAGTGCCAGGGAAGGAATTCCCTGGCCCCGATAGTGCTTACCGCCATGGTTCGCATGGCGGTTCCCGACCGCCAGAAACCGCGGCGGTAGGCAGGGTCATGATACCGTTGGCGGTCTTGGGACGACCGCCGGGCCGGAGTGCGCAAACTCCAGCCCGGCGGTCATGACCGCCGTGGCGGTCGGAGTGGGGAAGTGGCGGTCGATTGCGGCGGTGACCGCCGCGGTCAGAATGCCATTTTTCTGACCGCCGGTCTGTTCGCGGTCCGACCGCCGCCTCTCCGCCGACCGCCAAGGTCAGAATGAGGGCCTTTGTTTGCTTTTTAAAGACTTAAGACACTTTGGGCCTGATTCCAACTTTGGAGGACGGTGTTAAACCGTCCCAAAAGTGACGGATATACCACCTACCGTATTACGAGTTCCATAGGATATAATGGACTCGTAATACGGTAGGTGGTATATCCGCCACTTTTGGGACGGTTTAACACCGTCCTCCAAAGTTGGAATCAGGCCCTTTATATCACTTTTCAGTGATATCTTTACAAATTCATATTGCAACTTTAATTGTTTTGACCTGCAATTACCCAGATAAATATTATATATTTTTCTAAACACTGTGTGGTGTATTTTTGTGGTGCTATATTATGGTATTGTATGATTTATTGCACAAATGCTTTACACATTGCCTTCTAAGTTAAGCCTGACTGCTCGTGCCAAGCTACCAGAGGGTGGGCACAGGCTGATTTTGGATTGTGTGTGACTTACCCTGACTAGAGTGAGGGTTCTTGCTTGGACAGAGGGCAACCTGACTGCCAACCAAAAACCCCATTTCTAACAACCACCAACACACACAACACCCTAAACAGCGCAGAACACATGCATTTCCTAATTCCTAATTCACATAAATGACAACACCACCCTCAGAGAAACCCTCATCTACAGACCACCCGGGCCTCGCCCCCCCTTCTGTAATGCCATCGCCGACACCATCAGCCCTCACGCCCCCACCTCCACGGTGACTCCTCTGTGACTCCTCAGTGACTTTAACTTTCACCTAGAGAACCCCCACGACCACAACTCCTCATCCCTTCTAGATAACCTCACGAACCTGGGACTCAAACTACTAGTCACAGCACCCTCCCACTCAGCAGGACACACACTAGACGCAATCTTCACCTCGAGCAACCACATAACCTACACTCACACCACTGAAGTCCACTGGACTGACCACCACTGCGTCCAATTCTCCTTCTCCAAACCCCCACACACCACCACCAACACACCTCACCCTACAGCATGTGGGACAAGATCCCCACAGAACACCTGAACGCTCAACTCGCGCAGAACCCCCCCAACACCAATGACCCCAACATTGCTGCCCATAACCTCACACAATGGATCACAACCTGCGCAGACTCACTCGCCCCTCTCAGAAAAAACATCACCACCCGCAATATCAAGAACGCCCCCCCAGGTTTACCACTGAACTCCAAGCCTCCAAGCATAAATGCAGCAAAACAGAGAAAGCTTGGCGACAGGAACCCTCTCCACCCTCAAAACCACCATTCGCAAACACCACCAACTAATACGCACCACCAAAAGAGAATACTACAAGGAACGCATAGACAGTCACTCACACAACAGCAAGGAACTCTTTACCATCATCAAAGAGCTCTCCAAACCCAAAGCCAGCAACATCGACCCCACACACACACAACTCCTCTGCGACTCCCTCTCCAACCATTTCCACTGCAAAATCTTAGACATACACAACAGCTTCACACCACACGCACCCGCCACACACACCACTGACTCGATCAGCAAAGACCACCCAACCTACTACTCACCTGGGCCCCTACCAACGACCAAGAAACTGAAAAAGCAATGAATTTCATCCACTGAGGATCCCACTCGGATCCCTGCCCCCACCACATTACAACAAAGCCAGCCCAACCATCGCTCCCAAACTTCGCAACATAATCAACAGCTCTTTCGACTATGCCACCTTCCCAGACCCCTGGAAGCACGCAGAAGTCACCACACTCCTGAAAAAGCCCAAAGCAGAGCCTGATGACCTCACCAACTACTGCCCAATTTCACTCCTCCCCTTCCCCGCCAAGGTCGCTGAGAAACTAGTGAACACCCGGCTGTCTCACTTCCTAGAGGAAAGCAACACACTCAACACCTCCCAGTCTGGGTTCCGCAAGAACCACAGCACTGAGACCTCCCTCATCGCATGTACTGACGACATCAGAACCAGAGTCGACAAGGGTGAGACCGTCGCACTCATCCTCCTGGACCTCTCCGCTGCCTTCGACACTGTCTGCCACCAAACACTCTGCACGCGCCTCCACAACGCAGGTATTCGACACAAGGCGCTAGACTGGCTGACCTAATTCGTCGCTGAAAGAACTCAGAAAGTCCGCCTCCCTCCCTTCCACTCCACAGCCACCAAAATCATCTGCGGAGTCCCCCAAGGGTCCTCCCTCAGCCCTACCCTTTTCAACATTTACATGACCCCGCTTGCAAACATCTTCTGACCAAACAGAATCACCATCATATCCTACGCAGACAACACCCAGCTCATCATATCCCTCACCCGAGACCCTACCACTGCCAAAACCAACCTCCACGCTGGACTCCTTGACACCGCCACATGGATGACAGCAAACCACCTCAAGCTCAACTCCAACAAAACCAAAATCATCATCTTTGGCCCCAACAAAACCATATGGGACGACTCTGGGTGGCCCACCGCCCTAGGTCCTCCACCAGCACCTGCAAACCACAAATGCAACCTCGGCATCATCCTGGACCCCTCCCTCTCCATGACCCAGCAAATCAACGCCATCACCTCTTCCTGTTTCAACACCCTCCGCATACTGCGAAAAACCTTTAAATGGATTCCCATAGAGACCAGAAAGACCGTCACCCAGGCACTCATCAGCAGCAGGCTAGACTACGGAAACGCCCTCTACACCGGCACCACACTCAAACGCAAACTCCAGAGGATCCAGAACGCAGCTGCCCACCTCATCCTGGACCTCCCACGACATGAACACATCTACTCACACCTCAGATACCTTCACTGGTTTCCGATCGACAATAGGATCACCTTCAAAATCCTCATCCACGCACACAAATCCCTCCACAACACTGGACCAACCTACCTCAACGAAAGAGTGAACTTCCACACTCCCCCTCGCCAGCTCCGCTCCGCCGACCTCGCACTCGCCACAGTCCCCTGCATCCAACGCGCCACCACTGGAGGCAGATCCTTCTCCTACCTCGCCTCCAAGGCCTGGAACTCCCTCCCCACCAAGACTCAGAATCTCCTGCTCTTCAGAAAAAACCTCAAGACGTGGCTGTTTGAACAGTAATCAGTCCGCCACCCACCCGTCCACATGCGCCTTGAGACCCTTACGGGTGAGTAGCGCGCTCTATTAAATTTTTTTGTTTGATTGATTGATTAATATTACCAGCTTAGATAGGTGTGACACAGTTTTTATCCATCCCTTGTGGCCCCCTGAAATGGCGGCTGCCTGACCTGTAAGGTGGGACAAGGGGACATTAGGTAACTGCGCTGGCGTTGTACACTGTCGCGGTGGGCGGTCGAAAACCGCGGTGCAATTCAGCATTGGTTAACATTGGGCCCTAAGGGTCCCAGGAGCCAATGACGATGTATGCCGGCGGTGACGGTAAGCACAGCCGCAGACCTGACCGCCATTTTCTATCTGTTCACTCACTTGATACCTGACCTTCAACAGCAGAGGACCTACACTGCAAGTGCTGTTGTGACCTGTGTATGGAAGCGCCGATGGCTACAGTTTCTGGGGAAAGGGCCCCTGCCTTCACTTCGGAGGAGTTGGAGAAACTAGTGGATGGGGTCCTCCCCCAGTACACGCAACTGTACGGTCCTCCAGACAAACAGGTGAGTACACTGTGAGCATGCTGCGTGGGCAATGCCTGTTTTGATGGTGTGGATGGAAGATACATTGCGGGGGCTGAGGCCTGCATGTGTGGATGGTGAGTGTATGTGCGTCAGGGCATGGGTGGGAACTGGTTGGCAATGAGTATGACAGTCCGGATGAGTGAGTAATTTCCTTTCTTCCCTCTATGTCAGTGCCCACCAGAAGAAGGGTATTTGGTGTGCCATCGCCAAGGACATCTGGACCCTGGGGGTCTACCACAGACGGAGCACCCACTGCCGTAAAAGATGGGAGGACCTGTGCCGTTGGAGCAAGAAGACGGCGGAGGCCCAGCTGGGGATGGCCTCCCAACGTGGAAGGGGTGCCTGTCGCACCATGACTCCCCTGATGTACCGGATCCTGGCGGTGGCCTATCCGGAGTTGGATGGGCGCTTGAGGGCATCACAGCAGCCACAAGGGGGTGAGTACAATCTCATTCAGCTGACTCTGCGCGCATTACGTGGTTTCTGGGTGGGGGAGGTGGGCAGTGGGTTCCTCTAGGTAGGGCAAACTTGATAGGCAAGGTCCCTTGTTAGGCAGGCTCTGTGGCACCCCAACCCCGCTAGTGGTAATAGCCATCTACACCTAGTCAGGCTCCTGTGACTTCCAGGTGTGCAGCAATTGGGCTTAGGCCGCGTACCCCATGGGCATGTGAATTTGCTAGGAACTGTTAGTGCATGGCGTAGTGGAGAGGGCTGCTCCCTGTGTGTTGTGTCCGCCAACGGTAGTGGTGTTGCATGCACTGAACATGTTTTTCTGTTTTGTCTCCCTGTTCTTGTGTGCAATAGCATCATCTGGCGGAGGAGCAGTGGCACCGGAGCAGGAGGGAGCTGCAACCCACCTGGCCCTGGAGGGTGAAGCAACGGAGTCTGAAGCCACCATTGGGACAGAGGGCGAGGGGAGCTCCACGACGGGGACAGGAGCATACACCAGTGACAGCGACTCCTCCTCTGATGGGAGCTCCCACCACCACCAGCACCACCACCTCCACCGCCACCATCACCACCACCTGCACAGCCACCAGCACGTCTGCAGCCTCAGCAACAGTCCCCAGCATCTTCCCCAGTGGGCAGCCGTCCGAGGCTGCAGGAGATGTCCTGCTGTGTCCCTTAACAGGTGCTGACCCATGCATCACCGCCGCCACAGACACTGCCGCAAGCACCGCCACCAGCCCTGCGACGTGCTCGGACGGTGGCACCACCGCTGACATGGCTACCATCCCCAGTGCTCAGTCATCCGAGGCTGGAGGAAACTTCCTAGACCCTGCCCAGCTTCCATGAGGCATTACTTCCATCACTGTTTGCACCTGCAGGTGGAAGGTGAAGCCACAGCAGTGTGGGGTATGTCTCTGCCTCCATGGCGTATCATGCTACCTGTTCCTAGGCAATCTCGTGGCACACACACCCAGGTGAGGGAATGGAACCAGCCGCACTGCATGTGGAGCACTCTGGGCACCATGCCCCCTCCAGAGCCAGTGGAGAAATACATCCGCTACCTCAATCCTTGGCAGGATGAAGCACTCTGGGCACCAGGCCCCCTCCAGAACCAGTGGAGAAATACATCCACTACCTCAGTCCTTGGCAGAATGAAGCACTCTGGGCACCAGGCACCCTCCAGAACCAGTGGAGACTGTTATCCACTACCTCAGTCCTTGGCAGGATGAAGCACTCTGGGCACCAGGCCCCGTCCAGAACCAGTGGAGAAATACATCCACTACCTCAGTCCTTGGCAGAATGAAGCACTCTGGGCACCAGGCCCCCTCCAGAACCAGTGGAGACTGTTATCCACTACCTCAGTCCTTGGCAGGATGAAGCACTCTGGGCACCAGGCCCCCTCCAGAACCAGTGGAGAAATACATCCACTACCTCAGTCCTTGGCAGGATGAAGCACTCTAGGCACCAGGCCCCCTCCAGAACCAATGGAGACTGTTATCCACTTGAGAGACTGTGGCTTTGCACTCCCCAGGATAAAGCAGTGGGCAAACCACCCACTGTAAAGACTTGAGAGACTGTGGCTTTGCGCTCCCCAGGATAGAGCAGTGGGCAAACCACCCACTGGAAGGATTTAAGAGACTGTGGCTTTGCACTCCCCAGGATACAGCAATGGGCATGGAGCCCCCTTCATCCAGCTGAGGTGCCCCCCCCTTCCCCCTGAGGTGCCTGTTTATTTTCGATCTGATGCCCCTGCAGTGTTCTCTCCGTTTCGAGTCAGGTATCTTGTGTGGGCTTGGCCCATGCATTTTGGGACCACTGGTCCACGGACAATGATTGGTACACATTCCAGACTTGTGTAGTTGGTGTACATATTTGTATATACTGAATTTTGAACTTTCACTATCAGATTTTTCATGATTACAATTGTTACAATCATTTAATGTTGTCCTTGGGTTCTTCCAGGGGGTGGGGGGGTATATATGTAATGTTGCTGCATGTATTTTTGTGTATGTTGTTGTGGGTGAGGGTGGGGTGGGGTGTGGGTATTGCGTGTTGCGTGTCTGTGTCACTCTCTTTTCCCTCCCCCCCTTCCCTGTGTTGTAGGTGCAGTACTCACCGTGGTCGTCGACAGCGTCTGTCCTGCTCCTGATAGAGCAGGAGGAAGACCATCATAGGCAGTACGTGTAGTTCGGGCTCCATGGTGTCCTGGTTCCTCCTTGGGTGTCGAGAGGTGAGTGTTTTCCCTTCTGTGTACTGTTTCCGCCGTGCTTTTGATAGCGTTGGTTCCGCCCCGGAAAAGGTGGCAGATAGGCCTGTTGTGATACGGTGGGAGGTACTTTGTCCTCCGCCTGTCTGTTGGTGGTTTGTTTCTACTGCCGTGGCGGTCGGAGTGTTAAAGTGGCTGTCTATGTTGGCGGTTTCCGCCATGGTCGTGATTCCATTTTTTTTTCCACTGGCCTGTTAGCAGTATTACCGCCGCTTTAACACCGACCACCAGGGTTTATGTCCTACCTTAACCATGCACTGCACCCTGCCCTTGGGGCTACGGAGGAACCAGGAAAGATTTGACCTCCACCCGGGGTCTTCTTCCCAGCGGTGGAGGGACACCCTTTATGTCCTCAGGGTCAATTTAGCAGAGAGTTCACAAATCAGACGGAGTCACCAACTGGAGGAATAAAGAGAAGTTTATTACATGGATTTATAGCTCGAGCTAATAGAGAGTCCCAGGACAGTCAAGTGACTATCCTACGGAGGCTGCCCCTTCACTCTGGGGCACCCAACCTTATATACACACAAAACTGCTTAGTCAGAGGACAACTCCACCCCTATCGTATTCAAGGTCCTCTGCGGCCTTCAGAATATTTCAGGGATACACGTGTGGTGGGAGAAGGTACAGATGCAGCTGGCAGGAGGTGGCAACGACCTGTACAAACTTGTTCTGGCAGTTACTGATTAAGCACGACAATTCTCGGAACTGTAATTGGAAAAAGTAATATGGCAGCGATAAGCAGATTGCAGCCCAAGGCTGCGAGCACAAGGTCAATCATCAAAGTTCAGGAGGTTTGACGAGCACATGGCAACATAATAAAGATAAACAAATGCCTAGCAGCTATGGTGTATGATTAACTTTATGTACATTTTCTCACTACCTAGAGCCTACCTTAGGGGTGTCTGACATGTGGGAAAAGGGAAGGGTTAGGCCTGGCAAGTGGGAACACTTGCTAAGTCGAATTTACAGTTAAAACTGCATGCACACACAGACACTGCAGAGGCAGGTCTGAGACATGATTACAGATCTACTTATGTGGGTGGCACAACCAGTGCTGCAGGCCCACTAGTAGCATTTGATTTACAGGCCCTGGCACCTCTAGTGCACTTTACTAGGGACTTACTAGTAAATCAAATATGCCAATCATGTATAAACCAATCAACCATACAATTTACACAGAGAGCATGTGCACTTTAGCGCTGGTCAGCAGTGGTAAAGTGCTCAGAGTTCAAAAGCCAACAGAAACAGGTCAGAAAAAATAGGAGGCAGGAGGCAAAAAGATTGAGGATGACCCTGCATAAGCAAAAAAGTCCAACAAGACCCCTTACCAGCCTAAAGCCAGGGGAGAACAATCAATACCTTAATGTACTTCCCTGATTGGGGCGACAGAACAAGGACCGAGGCCCACAACAGCAGGGGCATGTTCCAGTTCTACGCCTTCCAAACTCCAGTCGTATCCCTCTGTCCATACTCTCAGGGCCCACTAAGCTAAGCCATGGGGAACCCTTCTCCACATCTGCAGATACCATCTGTGCAGTACTAACTTTACTTTGCTCGCAGATATATACCAATGGGCAGATAACACCACCAGGGCCAACACAGTGGTGTTGCTCACTCCATCCCCGGGCTGTGACTCTTGTCCCCCCCAGTGGCAACTCTGTCCACCAGGATAGCAAGCCACAGTGACCCCTGACAACTGTCAGGTATGAGAGCCCGACCTCAGGCCTCTCCAACCACTGTGACTGTAGAGAGTGGGGGGCGGTAGCCCCAGGTGCCTGGCACTCATTGACCACTCTCTCTTCCACCAGGTCAGGGATGACAACCTGACCCTAGTCCTCCCCTCTGGGGCTCTGTACCCTCCCTGCAGGAGCGGCACCCCCAGAGTCCAAAATTGTCAGGATGCTTGTAGAAGCAGTCCTGCACAATTCTCCCACCAGTGCAGGGACGTTAACCTGCAACTGGTCCCCCAAACTGGGGTCTGTACCTTCAGGTTGGATTAGGGCCAGGGGTGAGGCTTCCCTCCCCTGCCCTCCCTTCTGGGGTCCTGTACACCCCCCACCTTGGAGTGCCCTCCCCCCCAGAAGACAACATGGTAGGGGCACTGTTAGCTGCAGCCCCTTCCTCCAGGTCAGTAGGGACACTCTGAACCTGGCCCTCCAGTCTAGGTTCTGTACCCACAGACTGGACCACCGCCTGGCAACCCAGGACTTCCTGGGGGACATACCTACCCCCCACCAGATCAGATTTTACCCTCTGAACCTGGTCATCCAACCCAGAGTCACCACCCTGCGGTTGAATCACTGACTGGTACACCAGGACTTCCTTGGGAGCACACCTACCCCCCATCAGGTCAGAGTTTACCCCCTGAACCTGATCATTCAACCCAGAGCCACCAACCTGCAGTTGAACCATTGCCTGGCACACCAGGACTTCTAGGGGGGCACACTTACCCCCTCAAGGGACACAATGTCCTCCAAGGGCACACACAAGAGTCTGGCTGGCGCAGGTCTCATGACCTCTGCCCATCTGACAGAGTCTGGATTCCCCCCAACCCGGAAATGGTCTCCCCCAGGTCATTCCTGTGGGGCTCTGCTCTCAGAGCTGGCCCCAGACCCTCCAGGTTCTCCACTGGGGTTCGCAACCCCCTCCCAACCCTCTGTCTGGACTTCTACACCCCCTCACTAGGAGTGGTACTGCCAGACACCAGAACTGGTGGGATGCTGGCTACAGTCACCCCTCCAAGTTCTCCCTACACTGTGGAGCCTCCTCAACAGATGGCCCTATGGTACAGGCTAGGCTCCCCTCTTGGTGTTCCCTCATGGAACCCTCCAGGACCTGGGACCTGGGACCGGATCTCGGGCACCTTGGGCCTCAGCCCATCCCGTTTCCCTCTCCTCTGAGACTGGACATGGGGTCCCTCACCCATCCCACTGCACTGGGACCTACCTGGGACTCTACAATCCTTCCCAACCTCACCTGGTTGGGAAATACCTAGACCACTCCTCTCAGGATCACCCCCAAATGGCTCTTCAGACTTTCTGGTACTCACCCAGCGTTCTGCCTCCAGTGTACGTTCCCTAGGGTCAGAGAGCTCACTCTCCACCTGGTGTTGGCGTAGCTCTGGAATATGAGGACTAGACATATGCTCTCCAGCAATTACATCACTCAGCCCCTCACATGAATTAACCAAAGTACCTGTATGAGGAGGGCTGATCTATGACACCAGACTGCATGGTTTTGGTTTAGGTAGGCTGTCTTTATTGGTCTCTAAACAGTATACATGGTATGGGTAGAGGATAGTTGTTGTGAGTTGGAAGGTTGTGATGTCTTCCCCTTCTGGACGCTATATCTCGTCTTCTTCTTTCTTTCTTCCAGGACCATGCTGGGAGCGTGTGGAAACAGAAGAGAATAGACACGGTAAGTGTGGGGTTGGGTTTGGTTTTCTTTATCTTCTCTTTTCCTTTCCTCTCTGTTTTTCTTTTCCCTGTCTTTTCTCTTCACTCTCTTATTTCCCTCCCTGGTTCTCCCTCACTTTCTCTTCTTCTACTCTCCTTGCTGTCTTCTTTTCCTATGTTCCCCTCTTCTCCTGATATTTGCGTGCTTGGTTCTTCTTTGCCCTCGTACTTTTCCTTTCGTCTCTCCTTGTTTGTTTCTGCAATATCATAAGTGTACTGGTCTCTCGGCTGTCTTGGTCCTTTTCTTATACTTAGACCTGTTCTGTCTTGTTGGTGCCTTGTCTTTTCCTGTATTCTTCTATGCAACTTTTTAGACTTGTTTCTTTCTTTGTGTTTATACCTCTCTCTCCCTTTTTTTTGTCAGTGCTCCCCGTGTAGTGTGTTTATACCTCTCTCTCCCCTTTTTGTCAGTGCTCCCCGTGTAGTGCCCATTTCCTTCCCCCACTCTTCTTCTCCTCCCGCCTACCGCTCCTTTCTCCCCGTCCCGCGCCTCCGTACCTGGAGTGGCCACGCTTCTCCTGAAACGTGGTGGCTCATTCATAGGCTCCCCGGGGCCAACGGTCTTCGTTTTCGCAACGGGACTCCTCCGTTCCAAATTCCAACGTCGTTCCGCTCGTCCGGAGAGCGGTTTCCGCATCTTCTGGGTCAGCGTCCTCCTGATCTGTCCGTTCCTTTTCGTTTATAAACTCCGGTGTACTCCAGATCCAACTCCCGGCACCCTCTCCGAAAAAAGGAGGAAGCCTCTTTTTGACCACCGTCAGGTCCTGCGGTGGCGGCAGAGAACCAATGAGAGGGCCGTCCTCCCGGGTTGCTTCTTGGTGAAAGTGGCAGTGTCAGTACAAGCACGAGAAGAGTGTGGGTCGGATCGGAGCGACCCATCACAAACACTCCCCCTAGAGAGCGTCTGTCGATGACGCTCAGCAGCAGGATACCGGGAGAGAAAGTCAGCATTCACCATGAGACGGCCCGGAGAGTGGAGCACCTGAAAAGAAAAAGGTTGTAGAGAAAGAAACCATCTCAGGATTCTAGGGTTAGTATCCTTAGTGCGAGCGAGCCAGGTGAGAGGAGCATGATCAGTCAAGAGGGTGAAGGGACGGCCACTGAGATAATAACAGAGGGACTCAATGGCCCACTTAATGGCCAGACACTCCTTTTCAATGGTAGGATAGTGCTGCTTTCGCGGGAGAAGCTTCCTACTAATGTATAAGATTGGGTGGATAGACCCATCTGATTGCGGTTGAGACAACACAGCCCCTAGCCCAACTCCAGAAGCATCAGTTTGTAAATAAAACGGGCCACTGAAGTCAGGGCAACACAACACAGGGTCAGTAGACAGTGCATTACTGAGCCTGAGGAAACTGCGCATACTAGCCTCGGATAAAGATGAAAAGGTTTTAGGGGACCCGTTTTTCAGTAAGTTAGTAAGGGGCTCAGCTATGGTGGAAAACCTGGGTATAAACCGTCTGTAGTACCCTACGAGACCGAGGAAGGCACGTACTTCTTTTTTTGATGTTGGTACTGGGATCTGTTGAATAGCTTCCACCTTCTCTATTTGTGGGCGGACCTGCCCCTGTCCTAAGACGTAGCCTAAATATCTTATAGAGGTAAATCCCAGTTTACACTTTTCTGGGTTGGCAGTTAATCGTGCTTCCCTTAATGCCTGTAATACCGCTGTCAAGTGTTGGAGGTGGTCAGACCACGTGTCACTAAATATCACGATGTCATCTAAGTATGCTGCTGCATACAAGTGATGGGGACGTAAGACCATATCCATTAACCTTTGAAAGGTGGCGGGGGCCCCATGCAACCCAAAAGGTAGGACGGTAAATTGATACAATCCGGAAGGTGCCGCAAAGGCGGTTTTTTCTCGGTCTGTTTTTTTTAAAGGGATCTGCAATACCCCTTCGTTAGATCTAGGGTAGACATGAACTTGACGTGCCCTATTTTCTCCAATAGTTCGTCAATGCAAGGCATGGGATATGCGTCTAAATAAGTAAGCTCATTGACCCTCCTGTAGTCTACACAAAATCAAGTAGTCCCATCTGGCTTGGGTACTAATACCACAGGAGAACACCAGGGACTACTGGACGTTTCTATAATACCTGTCTGTAACATGTTTTGAACTTCTTGTTCAATCACAGTTTTCTTGGCCTCAGGAATTCTGTAGGGTCTTTGTCGTGCTATTGCCTCGCTCTTAGTTCGGATACTGTGTTCGGTTAATGTAGTGTGACCGGGCTGTCGAGAAAAAACGTCTGCATAGGATTTAATTGTCTGTGAGAGAGAGTTTTTATATGACTAAAAAAGGGAGGTATTGATCTGTGGTTTGCTGTCCTCTGAGTTTTGGGAAGGGGAAAATGAGGGATATGGTATGTCTTCTCTATGATCTGTTGTGATATGTTGAATTTTGTGTATACCATCAGTCTCCTGCCATTTTTTTAACAGGTTTATGTGATAAATCTGGTCTTTATGGGGCCTATGGGGAAGAGCCAACCTATACGTTGTGGGGTTGATCCGCTCTAATACTTCGTATGGTCCTTGCCATCGGGCTAACAATTTATTCTCACTACTGGGGAGAAGGATCAGAGCCTTGTCCCCGACATTAAGAGTACGAAGCACACTTCTAGTGTCATAATTCTTCTTCTGTTTGTCTTGGGCTTCACAGAGGTTATCGTGAGCCCTATCCCAAACAGACTGCAGATTCTCTCTCAATTCTTTAGTATATGTCAGGAGATCCTTAGTTTCCTCGTCTGTCTCTTCCCACTGTTCAACTAACATGTCTAGGAGAGTTTGAGGGGTTCGGCCAAATAATAGTTCATAGGGACTATGCCCAAGGGATGTTTGCGTGTGGGTACGTATTGCGTAAAGTACAAGGGGTAGTTTCTTTTCCCAATCCCTTCCGTCCTCTGCAATGCTTTTCCTAAGTAATGATTTAATAGTCCGATTATATCGTTCCACTAGACAGTCAGTTTGGGGGTGGTACACTGAGGTCCTGATTTGTTTTATTCCCAAGGTTTTGCTGATCTCTCCCATAAGTTGGGACATGAATGGGGTACCTTGATCAGTCAGGATCTCTTTAGGGAAACCGACCCTTGAAAAAAACTCATTCATGGCTTGAGCTACTACCTTTGTGTGCATACTGGGGAGAGGAATTGCCTCGGGATACCGAGTGGCATAGTTTACCAGCACCAGGACATATTGGGCCTGATTCTAACTTTGGAGGACGGTGTTAAACCGTCCCAAAAGTGGCGGATATACCACCTACCGTATTACGAGTCCATTATATCCTATGGAACTCGTAATACGGTAGGTGGTATATCCGCCACTTTTGGGACGGTTTAACACCGTCCTCCAAAGTTAGAATCAGGCCCATTGTCTCCCTCTATTAGACGGAGTGAGGGGACCAATAAGGTCCATTCCCACCCGAGAAAAAGGGGTTTCTATGACCGGGAGGGGCTGTAACGGGGCAGGGGGTTGTGTGACCGGATTAGAGCTGGCATTTTTGACAATTTTGGCAGAACCTACGTATATCCCCATATATCCCGGGACAATAAAATCGCTGGAGTACCGCCTCCTCGGTCTTGTCTCTTCCGAGATGCCCTTCCCCTTTGTCACCATGTGCTAACTGCAGAACCTGTGCTCGGTAGCTGCCAGGGACTAATAATTGTCTCTGTTGGTTATCTCCTGACTGGGGTATCGTATATAAAAGGTTATTATGGATGTGAAATGTGGGTCCTGCCCCTGCTTCCTCGGTACTAAGTGCCTTTGCCCATGCATTCTTTAATGAGGGATCCTCTCTCTGTCTTTGTCTAAAATCACCCGCCACGGTATATACCTTTCCCGTGACTCCTGGCGTGTCAATGTTCCCACGGTTCTCCTCCCAGTGTTGTTGTCTCTGGACTCTTTTCTGTTGTTTGCTTGGTTGGGGTTTGATAGGTCGAGATTCAGCTACCTCAGTATCATAGGGTACTTCTTCCCACCATTTTTTCATCATGTGTTCCTCCCCTGCTTTACTTAACAACCGTGAAAGGCCATATAATCTGTCCCAATGATTATATCTTCTTCGAGATGTGGCAACACCCCCACCTTGAGGGGTTCCTCCTCACCCCTCCACTGAAACCTAATCATAGCTACCGGATAATAGGATTGGTCTCCATGGACACAGGCGATTAATACATGGGCCTGGGGCACGTCTTGCCTTGGCCCCACCAGGTCTTGTCTTATCACGCTCTGACTGCAACCCGAGTCAACCAGAGCTACTTTCTCCTGTCCGTTCAGAAGAATGGGGAGAGTATATGTAGGTTTTGACTCCCCTGCCCAGAATACCCTTCCTTTGGTGACACCGATTTCCATCGGTTCTTCCATATCCTTTTTTTGAGAACAAAACCGTGCAATGTGACCCCTTTCCGAACAATTATAACACTGAGGGCCGTTTGAGGGATATGAGGCATGAGTCGGATGGGGTATACGGACTCGTTCAGGTTCATGTGAACTCGGAGGTCGGGTAAGCACTCCTTTTCCTATACTTGGACGCACAGTGGATGGTACTGGGTTTCTGCTAGGATTGGCTCTAAAATCCAGGCTCCTGTGAAACGCACAGGCTAATTAAATGGCCGTTTCATTGCTCAGGGCAGTTTCGTGGACAAGTTGGTTGTTGGCCATAATTGTGGCCTGACTTTTAAGTGCTGTTTGTAAAGCCTCTCTCTCCTCTTTAGCGTCCTTCATTTGTTGCTCCCACATCAACTGAAGATGGCGTTGTCCTTCCACGAGTTGAGCAATTACATCCGCCATGGTGGGCTTTTCCTCCATCTTCTTTATAGGAAACCAGCTAAAATCCCACTTCTGACACCACTTTGTACGAGGATGGCTGATCTATGACACCAGACTGCGTGGTTTTGGTTTAGGTAGGCTGTCTTTATTGGTCTTTAAACAGTATATATGGTATGGGTAGAAGATAGTTGTTGTGAGTTGGAAGGTTGGGATGTCTTCCCCTTCTGGACGCTATATCTCATCTTCTTCTTTCTTTCTTCCAGGACCTCGCGGGAAGCGTGTGGAAACAGAAGAGAATAGACACAGTAAGTGTGGGGTTGGGTTTGGTTTTCTTTATCTTCTCTTTTCCTTTCCTCTCTGTTTTTCTTTTCCCTGTCTTTTCTCTTCACTCTCTTATTTCCCTCCCTGGTTCTCCCTCACTTTCTCTTCTTCTACTCTCCTTGCTGTCTTCTTTTCCTATCTTCCCCTCTTCTCCTGATATTTGCATGCTTGGTTCTTCTTTGCCCTCGTAATTTTCCTTTCGTCTCTCCTTGTTTGTTTCTGCAATATCATAAGTGTACTGGTCTCTCGGCTGTCTTGGTCCTTTTCTTATACTTAGACCTTTTCTGTATTGTTGGTGCCTTGCCTTTTCCTGTATTCTTCTATGTGACTTTTTAGACTTGTTTCTTTCTTTGTGTTTATACCTCTCTCTCCCTTTTTTTTGTCAGTGCTCCCCGTGTAGTGTGTTTATACCTCTCTCTCCCCTTTTTGTCAGTGCTCCCCGGGTAGTGCCCGTTTCCTTCCCCCACTCTTCTTCTCCTCCCGCCTCCCGCCACCCGCCTCCCGCTCCTTTCTCCCCGTCCCGCACCTCCGTACCTGGAGTGGCCACGCTTCTCCTGAAGTGTGGAGGCTCATTCATAGGCTCCCCGGGGCCAGCGGTCTTCGTTTTCACAACGGGACTCCTCCGTTCCAAATCCCAACGTCATTCCGCTCGTCCGGAGAGCGGTTTTCGCGTCTTCTGGGTCAGCGTCCTCCTGATCCGTCCATTCCTTTTCGTTTATTAACTCCGGTGTACTCCAGCTCCAACTCCCGGCGCCCTCTCCGAAAAAAGGAGGAAGCCTCTTTTTGACCACCGTCAGGTCCCGCGGTGGCGGCAGAGAACCAATGAGAGGGCCGTCCTCCCGGGTTGCTTCCGTGGTGAAAGTGGCAGTGTCAGTACAAGCACGAGAAGAGTGTGGGTCGGATCGAAGCGACCCATCACAGTACCCTTCACCCAACCATCCAGTGACTCAGCCTTGAAAAAGTTCCCCAGATCCCCCTCCTGAGACTGGTGAGACAGTACCTGACTGTCCCTGACACTCAACCCACACTCTTCTGGGATGTCTTCACACTCCATAACCAGGACTTCTACCTGGGGGGAACCTCTCTCCCTGTCACTCTCACCTAGAGCCAGTAGAGTGTCCCTCCGATCACTAGGAATATGACTCCCTATGCCAGTTCCCCAATCCACCTCAGGGACCCTGTGCATCACTGGAGCTACCTCAACCCCTGAACCCCCTGGTGTGTGTTAACTCCCTCCTTCATGTAGGGCACCACATCTCTTGGCATGTACACTTCCTCAGCAGTACTGAATACAAGCTTTTTGCTTCAACCATCTGAACTGGACTCAGCCCTCATGGCTTCCAGCTTCAGCTCTTCACAGCTCAGCTCTTGAGCTGCCAACCTTTCTTTTTCCAGGGCTAAGGTTCTCTTCTACTCAGCACTTTCAAGCTCTGCAGCTACCTCTTCCATGCTCTGGATCCGAGCTAGGAGCCAATCATTTCTTTCTGTTCTCTCCTCAGGGCTACTGCCCTCCTCCTCAGAGTAGTCCTCCTCCTCCTCAGACTCATCTGGTGGTGTTGCCTGACAATGTTTCAACTCATACTGAAACAGGGCTGACTCAAGATCCTCCCTTCTGGATTTCTTATTCACAGCCAGTCCCTTTTCTATGTAGAATGCTTTAAGTTGCCACTTTTCATAGATAAATAGGTGCCAGAAGTTGACTTCCATTCTGCAAAGGCTTCACAACCAAAAACCAGAGTCCCAAGATATCAACAATATATCCAGGAGGACATCAGAGAACAAAAAGCAGAATCCCAAGTCAAGTAGTATGTGGTCACGTAGTAGTCTGAATTCAAACAGTAGTGTACACTTAATTACTGTATGTCAAGTACAAATACAAGTCAAAATCCCAACCGCTGATCACCAATGTTAGAAATGGGATCTTTGGTTGACAGTCAGGTTACCTGCTGTTCAAGCAAGGACCCTCACTCTAGTCAGCGTAAAAGAGAATCACCCTCAGCTAACCCCTGCTTAACCCCTTGGTAGCTTGGCAGAGCAGTAGGCTTAACTTCAGAGTGCTAGGTGTAAAGTATTGTACCAACACACACAGTAAATTAATGAAAACACTACAAAATGACACAACACTAGTTTAGAAAAATAGGAAATATTTATCTAAACAAAACAAGACCAAAACAACAAAAATCCACAAATCCACAAGTCAAGTTATCAATTAAAAATCAAAAAAAAATCTTTAAGTTGTTTTAAACACACACTAACACTGTTAGTGTGAAAAAGTACCTAGGGCGTGTCAAAAATAACCCCACGCAGGCGAGTGCGCGTCAAAAAGGGCTTGCGAGGCGTTGATTCCACTCACGAGCGGGACCTTGCGTCGTTTCTCCTTTCGCCGGGTCGGGAGCGTTGTTTCTTCTCTCTGCAGGAGAGCAATGCGTCGATCCGATCAGCACTCTTGGCCTTGCGTTATTTTTCCACGCACAGCAGTACTTGAGATGGAAATCCAGCCGCAAAATGATCCGAAAACCTCGAAGAGCGGGTTGTGATCTCCCAGCCTCCGTCAGCGATGCCTCGCGTCCTTTCTCCTGCTCTGTGCGTTGATTCTTTGGTCACGTTTCCTGCGAGTGTCGTTTCTCAGCTGCAGAGCCGGCGGCGCGTCGTTTCTTCAGCCGCAGATCGGAGTCGCGTCGATCTTTTCCCAGCACGGCGCTCTGTGCCTGGATTTCCTTGTCTTTAGGCTGCCAGCTTCTCCTTTCAGGGTCCCAGGAATTGGATGGGCACCACAGGGGAGAGTAGGAGTCTCACCAGAGACTCCAGGTGCTGGCAGAGAGAAGTCTTTGCTGTCCCTGAGACTTCAAACAACAGGAGGCAAGCTCTAAATCAAGCCCTTGGAGATTTCTTCTCAAGATGGAAGGCACACAAAGTCCAGTCTTTGCCCTCTTACTCTGGCAGAAGCAGCAACTGCAGGATAGCTCCACAAAGCACAGTCACAGGCAGGGCACCTCTTCTTCCTCAGCTCCTTAGCTCTTCTCCAGGCAGAGGTTCCTCTTGTTTCCAGAAGGGTTTCTAAAGTCTGAGGTTTTGGGTGCCCTTCTTATACCCAATTTCTCCTTTGAAGTAGGCCTACTTCAAAGTAAAGTCTCTTTTGAATGTGAAATCCTGCCTTGCCCAGGCCAGGCCCCAGACACTCACCAGGGGGTTGGAGACTGCATTGTGTGAGGGCAGGCACAGCCCTTTCAGGTGTGAGTGACCACTCCTCCCCTCCCTCCTAGCACAGATGGCTTATCAGGATATCCAGGCTACACCCCAGCTCCCTTTGTGTCACCGTCTAGTGTGAGGTGCAACCAGCCCAACTGTCAAACTGACCCAGAAAGGAAATCCACAAACAGGCAGAGTCACAGAAATGGTAAAAGCAAGAAAATGCTGACTTTCTAAAAGTGGCATTTTCAAACACACAATCTTAAAATCAACTTTACTAAAAGACATATTTTTAAATTGTGAGCTCAGAGACCCCAAACTCCACATGTGCACCCACTCCCAAAGGGAATCTACACTTTAATCAAATTTAAATGTAGCCCCCATGTTAACTTTTGAGAAGGACAGGCCTTGCAACAGGGAAAAACGAATTTAGCAATATTTCACTGTCAGGACATATAAAACACATTACTACATGTCCTACCTTAACCATACACTACACCCTGCCCTTGGGGCTACGTAGGGCCTACCTTAGGGGTGTCTGACATGTAGGAAAAAGGAAGGGTTAGGCCTGGCAAGTGGGTACACTTGCCACGTCGAATTTACAGTTAAAACTACACACACAGACACTGCAGTGGCAGGTCTGATACATGATTACAGAGCTATTTATGTGGGTGGCACAACCAGTGTTGCAGGCCCACTAGTAGCATTTGATTTACAGGCCCTGGCACCTATAGTGCACTTTATTAGGGACTTACTAGTAAATTAAATATGCCATATGGATAAACCAATCAACCATACCATTTACACAGAGAGCATATGCACTTTAGCACTGGTTAGCAGTGGTAAAGTGCTCAGAGTTCAAAAGCCAACAGATTTGTTTCTGACCTTTTAGCAAAAGGTCAGAAAAAATAGGAGGCAGGAGGCAAAAAGATTGGAGATGACCCTGCATAAGCAAAAAAGTCCAACATATTATAAAATCCAACCTCACCAATAAAAGTGGGATTTTCTATTACCATTCTGGCCATACTAAATATGACCTGGTTGCCCCGTTCTGATCAGAATCTACAAGTCAAACAGTATATGAGGGTAGCCCTAATGCTATCCTATGAAAGGAGCAGGCCTCACAGTAGTGGAGAAGAAATGTAGGAGTTTTCCACTACCAGGACAGATAAAACACACATGTACCTGTCCTGCCTTTTACCTACATAGCTTCCTACCCTATAGGTTACCTAGGGCCTACTTTAGGGGTGACTTATATGTAGAAGAAGGGGAGTTTAAGGCTTGGCAATTACTTTTTAATGCCAAGTCGAAGTGGCAGTGAAATGGTAAACACAGGCCTTGCAAGGGCAGGCCTGAGACATGGTTAAGGGGCTACTCATGTGGGTAGCACAACCAGTGCTGCAGGCCCACTGGGAGCATTCAATTTACAGGCCTTTGGCAGATGTAGTACACTTTACTAGAGATTTACAAGTAAATCAAATATGCCAATTGGGGATGAAACAATGTGACCATGTTTAAGGGAGAAAGCATATGCACTTTAGCACTGGTTAGCAGTGGCAAAGTGTGCGGAGTCCTAAAAACGGCAAAAACAGTGTCAGAAAGGTGGAGGGAGGCAGGCCAGAAGCTGGGGGATGACCACCCTAACAATGTCAGGTCTAACAGTTGATTTTGTGACGCTTCATGCCATTGTGTGGATTTAACAGAAGGCATTACACAGCACCATTTGGTAATTTAGACGTGTCAGATAGGAAGATCATTTTTGGCTGACACAAAAGACGAAAAACACACATTGGGCTCATGCATCTATTTTTTTGATGCAATGAGGAAAATATGTGGATTCGTGTATGGTGTGATTGCATGTAAAAAGTAACAGAGATTGTTGTGTTGCCTGTGAATAGTTGGGTTTATCTACTTCCTGTCTTTCTATGTGTACAATGTGTGAGTTGGGAGTGTACATATATGAAAGTGCATGCATTACTAGGATCAGAGTACACATAGAGCACAGTTCCTCTGTTTGTGTAATGATACACATTTAAATGGTTGCCCCATGTGCCCACTATGTACTGGTACCTGATTTCATTGCTTAAAATACCCCCAGGGATGCTGCAAACTTGCCCTGAAACTAAGTCAGCACACCCACATCTAGGACAGCTCACACGTCAGCCAATCTGTGCTGTGTCCAAAACTGCAGACATCAGGCTTTCAAGCAACTTGGGAAGGGGTTACAGTCTCCCATGTAGGTAAGTGCTGGGATAGCCTGGACACATATGTAAAGGGATGTCTAGATGGTGCCATATTCCCCCATCCCTCCAGGGGGGTCCCATCAGGGGAAGCACTGCCAGTGCACCTCCAGAAATTGACTTAACCTCTATCCCCACATATTACATACGGCACACAGTCCAAATCAGAGTGGCGTTCATATTGGCATGTGCCCACGCACCCCTGCACAAAAAGGTACACCCTCTGTTGATGTCACGGCCACTGTGTAAGTTTCCCTATGCCACAGCTTTGTAATGAATGTCAGCACATACATGTACAGCACCTTCCGTCATTTCCAGGGACCCCAGGGACCACAAAGTGTGTGCAAAATACCATTGTTCATCTGCAGTACTTATACTACACAGAACTTGGTGTGGATACTGTGGAACTTTAGGTGCCATATCCAAATGGGGTAGCATGTGAAGGTGCTCTGACTAGTCCATTTCAAATGATTTGTGTTGCACATGATTTTGACTCATGCTGATGGTGCAATGGTATACCACCATGCACACCTTTGTGTGACCTCTGACTTACTAAGGACAAGGTAGCATACATCATACTGTTGCCACACTCTGCATCAAGGTGGTGTTACTTGTGCATAGCAGTGGGTGTACACATGCAATATCCATGTAGTTTATCACTGTGAGAGCTAATAGGAATCACGTGGACCAGGCTCAGTACCAAACTTGTCAGACATCCCTAGTAGAGCCTAAACAAGTATGTATCAATTGATGTGACCTTGGTCCATCTGTTTTAAGGTGTCCTGCATTCTGTTGCTCACATTGCCCACGTCTGACTGTTCCATGGATGGTACATGTCTGTCAAAGTGTTAAGAGGACTGTAATGCAAATTGACAGCAGATTGGGTGGATGTGTGAGTCTCTTCTACAGCCCCATATTGACATTCACATGTTTACATTGGTCATCCAGGTTATCCATGTAAGTTGTCCAGCCCTGATGCATCAACAAGGTACCTGCAATACACCCATTAACACTAGTAAGCCTCTTGGAGTGCGTTGAGTTACTCCATAGCTATGAGTCCAGGATGATCCACACAGCTGGACTTTGCATGGCCTCATGGATATTGCTGAGAGGCTTGTACCACTAGATGGTTTGTGAGAGGGGTGACACCAGCGTACTTAGGCTCATGTCTGTATGACTTGCTATCCTAGGGGAGGCCACTAGCAAGCTTTGATTTGGTTTCCAGGAAAGAAAGTCTTATATATTATTTTCTGTGTTAGTTATGATAAATTTAAAAGTGGCAGATTGTTGGATTTCTCATTACCAATCTTTTGAGTCCTTACATGCCACATTTAGCACCATTTGGTGAATTTTGAGTCCTTTCATGACACATTTAGGCCCTCATTCTGACCCTGGCGGTCGGTGATAAAGCGGCGGCCAAGCCGCCAACAGGCCGGCGGTCTAAAATATGCAATTCTGACCCTGGCGGGAACCGCCAACACAGCCCGCCAACTTAACACTCCGCCCGCCACAGCGGTACAAACAAACAGCGCGGCGGTTCCCGCCAACAGCCAGGCGGCAGACAATGTACCGCCCACCCTATTACGACCCACCAATCTGCCACCTTTTCCGGGGCGGAAGCACCGCCGATAAGAACACGGCGGAAACAGACTACGAACGGGAAAACGCTCACCTCTACGCACTCCACGCGAGATTTCGGCAGCATGGAACCAGAGTTGCAGGTCATCCCCGCACTCCTATTCCTGCTCATATACCAGGAGCACGCCCGGCGGCGCGGAAGACATCGGTGAGTACTGCACCTACGACACAGGGGAGGGAAAAGATTACCGGCACACACCCACCCACCCACACCCACTACAACACACACATCAATGCATTCCCACAGATCACTGTCACAACCCACAAACCACCCCCCTCCGAAATAATGCAAAGACCAAAAGAAGAGATCATAAACGGGCAGATATATTGAAATATGGACACCAGTAATCCCAATAAATAAATAAACTATATACAAAATATATACAGCTACTAAATGTAGTCCAACCACTGTCCGTGGATCACAGGGTTCCTGTGCAAAGGGGCAAGGCCCAGTCCCACGACAAGAACTCCACGGAGAGAACACTGCAGGGGCATCAGAAAGAAAATCGGACAGGCACCTCAGGGGGAAGGGAAGGGGGGGCACCTCAGCCACTTGAGTACACGACGCCAGATCCACGAGGGGACTCCATGACCACTGGGCCATCCTGGGGAGAGCAAAGCCACAGTCCAAACAGTCCATACAGTGGGTGGCCTGCCCACTGGGCCATCCTGGGCAGAGCAAAGCCACAGTCCATACAGTCCATACAGTGGGTGGCCTGCCCACTGGGCCATCCTGGGGAGAGCAAAGCCACAGTCCATACAGTCCATACAGTGGGTGGCCTGCCCACTGGGCCATCCTGTGGAGAGCAAAGCCACAGTCCATACAGTCCATACAGTGGGTGGCCTGCCCACTGGGCCATCCTGGGGAGAGCAAAGCCACAGTCCATACAGTCCATACAGTGGGTGGGTTGCCCACTGGGCCATCCTGGGGAGAGCAAAGCCACAGTCCATACAGTCCATACAGTGGGTGGCCTGCCCACTGGGCCATCCTGGGGAGAGCAAAGCCACAGTCCAAACAGTCCATACAGTGGGTGGCCTGCCCACTGGGCCATCCTGGGGAGAGCAAAGCCACAGTCCAAACAGTCCATACAGTGGGTGGCCTGCCCACTGGGCCATCCTGGGGAGAGCAAAGCCACAGTCCATACAGTCCATACAGTGGGTGGCCTGCCCACTGGGCCATCCTGGGGAGAGCAAAGCCACAGTCCATACAGTCCATACAGTGGGTGGCCTGCCCACTGGGCCATCCTGTGGAGAGCAAAGTACCTCCTGCAGCCCTGCCCGAGATAGATCCTGCCCTGCCACGTCTGCCAAAGGGCCAGCGGGTCTTGAGACGGCGGGGCCCAGTTCAGCGGGTCTTGAGACGGCGGGGCCCAGTTCAGCGGTTCTTGAGACGGCGGGGCCCAGGTCAGCGCTACTTGCCTTGAAGGGCCCAGTTCAGCGGTTCTTGAGACGGCGGGGCCCAGTTCAGCGGTTCTTGAGACGGTGGGGCCCAGGTCAGCGCTACTTGCCTTGAAGGGCCCAGTTCAGCGGTTCTTGAGACGGCGGGGCCCAGTTCAGCGGTTCTTGAGACGGCGGGGCCCAGTTCAGCGGTGCGTGAGACGGCGGGGCCCAGTTCAGCGGTCCTTGCCCTGAAGGGCCCAGTTCAGCGGTTCTTGAGACGGCGGGGCCCAGCGGAGCGGTGCGTGAGACGGCGGGGCCCAGCGGAGCGGTTCTTGAGACGGCGGGGCCCAGCGGAGCGGTGCTTGAGACGGCGGGGCCCAGTTCAGCGGTTCTTGAGACGGCGGGGCCCAGTTCAGCGGTTCTTGAGACGGCGGGGCTCAGTTCAGCGGTTCTTGAGACGGCGGGGCCCAGTTCAGCGGGTCTTGAGACGGCGGGGCCCAGTTCAGCGGGTCTTGAGACGGCGGGGCCCAGTTCAGCGGTTCTTGAGACGGCGGGGCCCAGTTCAGCGGTTCTTGAGACGGCGGGGCCCAGTTCAGCGGGTCTTGAGACGGCGGGGCCCAGTTCAGCGGGTCTTGAGACGGCGGGGCCCAGTTCAGCGGTTCTTGAGACGGCGGGGCCCAGGTCAGCGCTTCTTGCCTTGAAGGGCCCAGTTCAGCGGTTCTTGAGACGGCGGGGCCCAGTTCAGCAGTTCTTGAGACGGCGGGGCCCAGTTCAGCGGTTCTTGAGACGGCGGGGCCCAGTTCAGCGGTTCTTGAGACGGTGGGGCCCAGGTCAGCGCTACTTGCCTTGAAGGGCCCAGTTCAGCGGTTCTTGAGACGGCGGGGCCCAGCGGAGCAGTGCGTGAGACGGCGGGGCCCAGCGGAGCGGTTCTTGAGACGGCGGGGCCCAGCGGAGCGGTGCTTGAGACGGCGGGGCCCAGTTCAGCGGTTCTTGAGACGGCGGGCCCAGTTCAGCGGTCCTTGCCTTGAAGGGCCCAGTTCAGCGGTTCTTGAGACGGCGGCCGGTCTATGGCCAACTGCTAATTGCCTGGTGGTGCCCTCCTGGGCAGCGGGGATGGTGCTCCTTCACTGCCCACCTGGGCTGTGGGTGGTGGGGCCCTCCTGGCCAGCTGGGCTGGGTCCTCCCTGGGCAGCGGCTATGGGGGTGGTGGGCTCTCCCGGGGCAGCTGTGCCGGTTCCTCCCGGGGCAGCGGCTATGGGGGTTGTGGGCTCCTCCTGGGCAGCAGGCCTGCTGCCTGACCTCTCCGACTGGCTGCCCTTGCCCTCCTTAGTCGTGGGCCTGTGTCCCTTTCCTCCCTTTGGAGCTGTGGCTGGTGACTGTCTCTGGGTGGTGTCCGGGGGGGATGTAGAAGGCGGGCTCCTGCGGCGCCCCTTCCGCCTTCTGCTCCTCTTCCCAGGGGGTGGGCTGGCTGTCCCCTTGCTGCTGGGCGAAGATCCAGACATGCGGGCTGGCGGGCTCCAATACCCCTGCACCCTTGTCAAGGGGGCTGCAGGGCTGGTGGTGGCTGAGGTGCTCTTCTTACCCCGACGAGAAGGAGGGGGGGGCTCAGGGTCAGGAAAGAAGTTAGTAGTGGCGAGGAAGAGCTTCTTGGGACAATGGAGAGTGGTAGGTACAGTGGGAATGGGAGTGGAGGGAGAGGATGTGGTTGTAGGTGAGTCACGTTTGCTGTCTTTGGGTGCAGGTGCAGGAGGGATAGGCTGTCGTGAGGTGGATGGCTGTTGGGTGGGTGGGTGGCTGCGTTTGTGTGGTGTGGAAGAGGGGGTGACAGACACAGTGGGAGAGGACACAGGGGACGTGTAAATGGCAGTGGGGGTGGTGACTGCACGTGTGCGGACTGGAGTGGAGGGTGTGCTGGTGATGGAAACACTGGCTGATGGTGAGGTGAATGGAGGTGTGAGTGTAGACGTCACAGGGAGGGAGGAGGGAGACGAGGAGGTGGGGGTCACAGAGGTGGTAGTGACTGTTGGCATGTCTGCATCGGAATGTTGCGTGTGTGAATGTCTGCGTGATCTGTGGTGCTTATGTTTGGATGAGCTTCTCTTGGGTGTTGAGGTGTGTGCAGGCTGGTCTGATGGTGTGGGTGGGACAGGCAGAGGAACAGGAGACTGGGAGGAGGGAGTTAGTAGAGGCAGGCAGGAGACAGGGACAATGGCTGCCGTCAGTGCTGAGGCCAGAGCCTGGAACGATCGCTGATGGGCAGCCTGACCCGAATGAATGCCCTCCAGGTACGCATTGCTGCGATGAACCTCCCTCTCCACCCCCTGGATGGCATTCAAAAGGGTAGTCTGCCCAACAATGAGCGTTCGGAGGAGGTCAATGACCTCCTCACTGAGGGCAGCGGGGGTAACAGGGGCAGGGCCTGAGGTGCCTGGGGCGAAGGAGATGCCCGGCTTCCTGGCAGAGCGGGCACGGGGCGAACGCTGAGGGGCTGCTGGGAGGGCGGAGATGGTGCGCTGGGTGGCGGCTGTACCTGTAATGGCGGGGGGCACGGATGGTGCCACCCCCGCAAGGGAGCCCCCTTCCGAGGACGTGTCCGTGTCGCTGCAGGGTCCAGTCGTCCCCGTCGTGGAGCTCCCCTCGCCCTCCGTCTCACTGGTCCAGTCTGACTCTGTGGCATGGCCCTCCTGGGCCATGTGAGATGCAGCTCCCTCCTGCCCCGATGCCACTTCTCCTCCGCCTGATGATGCTGATGCACACAAGCACAGAAAGACAAACAAAAAGGGGGGGGGAGAGAGAAATAAAGGGATATTGAGTACATGGATCTCCGGTACAGTTAGCGGACATGACAGACACAGATGCCCCCTGCACTAAGTTGCGCACTTGGGGTCCGCTACGCATTCCGTGGAACATGCCCTACACGCCTAGAGTTGACAACTGCACCCATGGATGACACGGCCCAGGGATGGCTGTACTGACACACTACTGAGGGTGGTGGCTGGGGACACAGGGGCTTACGGGGGTGCCCAGCCTACAGATATCGCCCTGGCCTAGGGGGACCCCCAGCCCTCCTCCCCCAACCAGACACCTCCACTGCGCGACAACAGAGTAGATAATGCTTGTACTCACCCCCTTGTGTCTGCTGTGCTGCCCTCACGCGCCCATCCAATTCAGGGTAGGCCACCGCCAGGATCCGGAACATCAGGGGGCTCAGTTGACGGCAGGCACCCCGCCTACGTTGGGAGGCCATCCCCAGCAGAGACTCGGCGGTCTTCTTGGTCCCGCGGCGGATGTCCTCCCACCTCTTGCGGCAGTGGGTGCCCCGTCGATGGTGGACCCCCAGGGTCCGGACTTCCTTGGCGATGGCACGCCAAATCCCGATCTTCTCATGGGCGCGGACCTATGTGACACGTACAGGGAGGGAGAAATACCACGTTCAAGTTTGTCAGCATTTTCCTTTCCAGTGGCCCAACGCCCCCCATCCCTGCCAGGCCCAACATGCCCCCCATCCCCGCCAGGCCCCCCGCCAGGCCCCCCGCCAGGCCCAACATGCCCCCCATCCCCGCCATGCCCCCCGCCAGGCCCCCCGCCAGGCCCAACATGCCCCCCATCCCCGCCATGCCCCCCGCCAGGCCCAACATGCCCCCCATCCCCGCCATGCCCCCCGCCAGGCCCAACATGCCCCCCATCCCCGCCATGCCCCCCGCCAGGCCCAACATGCCCCCCATCCCCGCCATGCCCCCCGCCAGGCCCAACATGCCCCCCATCCCCGCCATGCCCCCCGCCAGGCCCCCCGCCAGGCCCAACATGCCCCCCATCCCCGCCATGCCCCCCGCCAGGCCCAACATGCCCCCCATCCCCGCCATGCCCCCCGCCAGGCCCCCCGCCAGGCCCAACATGCCCCCCATCCCCGCCATGCCCCCCGCCAGGCCCAACATGCCCCCCATCCCCGCCAGGCCCCCCGCCAGGCCCCCAAGCCAGCCAGTATCCCCAAATCCAGATTGAATTAAACTCACTTGTTGGTCTGGAGGACCGTAGAGTAGCGCATACTGGGGGAGGACCCCATCCACGAGTTTCTCCAACTCCTCTCCAGTGAAGGCAGGGGCCCTTTCCCCAGGTGCAGCAGCCATTGTCCCTTCCAGACCGAGGTCACAGCAACACTTGCAGTATAGGTCCTCTCCTGTGAAAGTTCAAGTCGCAAGTGGATAATTAGATAGAAAATGGCGGTCACGTCCGCGGCGGTACGTACCGCGGCGGTGCGTCCCGCCACCGCCGGCGCCCTTCGCCATTGGCTCCTGAAACCCATAGGCTTCAATGTTAACCAATGCGGCTTTGCGCCGCGGTCTTCGCCCGCCGCCCGCCGCGGTGTGCCACGCCAGCGCATTGACCTCACATCCCATTGTCACACTTCACAGGTCAGGCAGCCGCCATTTCCAGGGCCCACATGGCTCAAATTCAACTGCGTCACACAGGCCTAGGCCTTGCATAGCCACTCAGACACGCCATTCACTGCATAGAGAATCGTATACTGTGCTAGCTGTGAGTACGTACCTGTGGGTTGCTTGACTGTGTGCTCCATGTTGTCCTTCCTAGGCACCGTCCGCTGAGTTGGGCGAGGAGACGGATGAATCCTCCCGTGTACCGACCGCTGGTGGACCTGTCGACAATGGAAGAACGCCACATTATCCTGACCTACCGTCTTAACCGTGCCACTATCCATGAACTGTGTGCCCAGCTGGAGCCCGACCTGATGTCCCCCATCCGCCAACCCACAGGGATTCCCCCTCTGGTGCAGGTCATGTCAGTACTCCATTTCTTGACAAGTGGGTCATTTCAGACAACCGTGGGAATTGCTTCTGGGATGTCTCAGCCCATGTTTTCGAAGGTGTTATCCAGAGTGTTGTCTGCCCTGATGAAATCCGTGAGGAGCTACATCATTTTCCCTGAGGTGGGCGAATTGGCTACAGTGAAGGGTGATTTCTACACCCTTGGACATATTCCCAACGTAATTGGTGCCATTGATGGGACCCATGTGGCTTTGGTTCCCCCAAGAGACAGGGAGCAGGTGTACAGGAACAGAAAAAGTTACCATTCAATGAACATCCAGGTGGTGTGTTTGGCTGACCAGTACATCTCGCATGTAAATGCCAAATTCCCAGGGTCAGTGCATGACGCCTACATCCTAAGGAATAGCAGCATCCCTTACGTGATGGAACAGCTACAGAGACACCGTGTATGGCTAGTGGGGGACTCTGGGTACCCCAACATGTCGTGACTACTGACCCCAGTAAGGAATCCCCGGACCAGGGCAGAGGAACGGTACAATGAGGCCCATGGGCGTACTAGGAGGGTGATCGAACGCACCTTTGGCCTCCTAAAGGCCAGGTTTAGGTGCCTGCATATGACAGGTGGATCCCTAATGTACTCACCTAAGAAGGTGTGTCACATCATCGTGGCCTGCTGCATGCTTCACAACCTGGCTTTGCGCCGCCAGGTGCCTTTCCTGCAGGAGGATGGTCGAGACGGTGGTGTTGTGGCAGCGGTGGAACCTGAGGAGAGTGACGAGGAGGAAGACGACGGGGCTGAAACAGACAACAGGGACAGAATCATTGAACAGTACTTCCAATAGGACACAGGTAACATTTCAAAGATAATTTAGTAAATGTGAACTACTCTCCAGCATCTCTGCTGCCTGTCTATTTGCCCCAGTGTATGATGACTGAGTTTTGGCTTTTCCCTCCCTATTTCAGATCTGGGGTCCCCACTACGAGTCCTGTGCTTAGTTTCCCCATGGACTACAGCTTTGTGGCAGCTGTTTGTTGACTTCACCATGTACAAGGACATATTTGCACTGTCATGTCAATTACAATCTATTGAAATCACAGCCAGACTCCAGATATTTTGGTGCAAAATAGGTGTTTATTGAAGTGCTCAAAATGGGATGGGTGGTTTCAAGTGGGTGGGGGCTATGGTGAAGGAATGTCCATGGCAGAGTCCAGAGTAACAGTCACACAGGTGCATTGTCCAGAGGCCTGTGGAGAGATGGAGCATGGGCAGTTCAAGGACGGACAGGG
This sequence comes from Pleurodeles waltl, assembly GCF_031143425.1. NCBI lineage: Eukaryota > Metazoa > Chordata > Amphibia > Caudata > Salamandridae > Pleurodeles > Pleurodeles waltl. The sequence goes on from NC_090437.1 coordinate 265,726,552, forward strand.
TGACAATGTGGGACAGTGGGATGACATCAGGTGGTATCCATTGCTGGCGGGGGTCTTGACATCCTACTCTGTCTTCTTGCGAGATCTCAGGGCCTTCTTGCGGGGTGGTTCTTCTCCTGCAGGAGGTGGGGGTCTGGTGGGCTGCTGCTGTGCGGGGGCCTCCTGTCCACTAGCGCCGGCGGAGGTGGTTGGCTGTTCTTGGTCCAGGCTAGTGGCAGGGGCCCTTGGGTGTTGTTCAGTGTCCGCCCTGGTGTTTACGAGGTCCTGCAGCAGCCCTACCATGGTAACCAGGGTGGTGTTGATGGCTCTGATGTCCTCCCTGTACCCCCGATAGTGTTCCTCCTGCAGTGCCTGGATCTCCTGGAACCGGGCCAGTACCGTCGCCATCGTCTCCTGGGAGCGGTTGTATGCTCCCATGATGGTGGTGAGGACCTCGTGGAGAGTGGGTTCCCTGGGCCTCTCCTCCCCCCCCTGTCGCACAGCTGCCCTCCGAGTTCCCCTGTTTCCCTGGGCCTCTGCCCCCTGGCCGGTGTGCCCACTACCACTGCCCCCAGGTCCCTGTTGTTGTTGGGGTGGTGGGTTATCCTGGGTGCCCTGTAGTGGTAGACACACCGCAGATTGACGCGCCCTGGAGACAGAGGCATGGGCCCGCTGGGTGGGAGCTGTGCTGGTGTTCCCAGAGGGGTTAGGGTCTGTAGTGGCCTGTGCCTGTGTGAGGGGAACCGACTGTCCAGAGGTCCCCGATGGTCCGGGCTGGTCATCGGTGTCCAGATCGACAGAGCTGCTGTCATCGCTGACGGCCTCTTGGGTGGGGGGTGGGGATAATTCTGGCCCCTCCGCCGCGGTGTGTTGACGGTCGGGTCCTGCAGGGGTATAGAGGTATGGTTATAGTTTCAATGTGTGGCATATGGGTGTATCTGTGGGTTCTCGTGTCCCCAAGTGCTGGCATTCGTGTGTGGGGGCTTTGGTGAGGGTGGCTTGTGGGGGGGATGTGTATATGCATTGGGCATGCTTTGGTGATGGGTGTCCATGCTTAGTGGACGCATGCAGGCCTAGGTTTTGGGATGTGTGGGTTGTGATGGTGAGACATTGGCGGGGAATAGGTGTGCTGGGGGTGGGGGTGAGGATGGTGGTGGGGGTGAGGATGGTGGTGGGGGTGAGGATGGTGGTGGGGGTGAGGGTGGGGGTGAGGATGGGGGTGGGGGTGAGGGTGGGGTTCGAGGATGGGGGTGAGGGTTGGGGTCTGATTTGGCATGCAGGTGGGGGGGAAGCAGTATTGAAGCTTCAACTTACCAGTATCCATTCCTTCGCCGACTCCTGCGAGGCCGTCAGGATGCAGGATGTTCAAGACTTCCTCCTCCCATGATGTGAATTGTGGGGGTTGAGGTGGGGGTCCTCCGCCAGTCTTCTGCACGGCGATGTTGTGCCTGGATACCATGGAACGCACCTTCCCCCGTAGGTCGTTCCATCGCTTCCTGATGTCTTCCCGATTTCTGGGGTGCTGTCCCACTGCGTTCACCCTGTCGACAATCCTCTGCCATAGCTCCGTCCTCCGGGCAATGCTAGTGTATTGTATCTGTGTGCCGAACAGCTGGGGCTCTACCCGAACGATTTCCTCCACCATGACCCTGAGTTCTTCGTCTGTGAAGCGGGGTTGTCTTTGGGGTGCCATGGGGTGGTGTGTATGATGTGTGGGGTGGAGTATGTGTATTTAAGTGAGTTGAGTGTGGTGGTGTGTGTTGTTTTGTGTGTGGTTAGTGTGTGGGTGATGGTGTTGAGTGGCTGTGGCTGTTATTTTTTGGATGCTGGTGTCTCGCTCTTGCCTTCTTTACGAATTTTTTAGCGTAGGGGTTTGTGGGTGATGTGGGTGTGTGTTTTATATTGTATTGTGTGTGTGGGAGTGGTGTGTGTATGTGTATTAGGTGTGTGGGATTCAAATCGTCCAATGTGGCTGGGTTTTGTTCGTTTGTGTGTATTCTGACCGCGGCGGTGTGTCCCGCCAATGGAATACCGCGTTTGAATGACCGCCGCGTGGATTCGTGGGTCGTAATGGCATGGGCGTATTTCTGTTGGCGTGACGGTGGAGGTTTTGTCACCTCCACCTTTCCGCCGACCGCTGGTCTGGCGGTCTGTTGTGGCGGTCGGATTTTCGGAGGTTTGCCTTCTGCGGGTCAGAATGACCGTGGCGGGTTTCCGCGACCGCGGCGGGATTATGGAGGATTTCTGACCGGCGGTAGGCGCCTTTTACCGCCGAGGTCAGAATGACCACCTTAGTTCCTTCCTAGTAATGTGTATGCTTATGGAGAATGTTACATTGACGAAACATGAAATGTGCTATTTTTCCCTCACCTGGGCATATGAAGAATCTTTTGCAATGTTCCTGCTCATAGTTACATGGCACCCAGGGTAGACCTTAGGGGTGATCTATATGTACACATAAGGTAGCATACCCCCTTGGAAGCACTTTTATTTCCAAAGTTGATTTTGCACACATTTTACTTTTTGAAGACAGTCTGCAAGGCAGGGCTGCCTTTAAAAGTGACAGCAGGGAACACAGCAGTGCACACTCAAGTGCAGGAAATCTACTGGGCCTCTAAACTTCCCTGCCCTCTTATATACTAGGGACTTACAGGAGTCTGTCATTGACAATTGTGATTCTACTACTTTACTATATACCTTTTATTCAGAACTCTGGCCCTGGCTAGCGGATCCAGAGTACAGTCAGTTATCACCAGTATCAGTCAGAACAATTGGGGTGAATGTGCTAAAAGAATGACTTTCTCACAATGTGACTAGGCAGGTAACTTGCATACACACTGGTTGTGCTTGTATGTGGTGTTTTACATAGGTTCACAAATTCATTTAGTAATAATCTTGTGACATTGTGAAAGTCATTCACACATGTGCCAAACAGATTTTCTAGTATATGGTACATCAGCCATATTTCTGCTACTGAAGGTACATTTTGAGCTTGCTCCTCATCTTCCACATCCTCATTGTCCAGTCCTTCCTGCTTCCCAACCATGCACAAGTATTCTGTAATATGCAGCACACTAGCATTTGCTTAAAAACCATTGGCGGCAAGTAGAGTAATAGAGACCCAAACATATGACTCCTGATGTAGTACTTGTGTACTCTGGAAGTCCTTTCCACAATGTACCTGGTCCTGTTTAGGGCATGAATGTGGCTCTGCTAGGCTTCGATATCGGTGTGTTTATAAGGATTGTTCACCCACAGCTGCAGACTATGGGGGTCATTCTGACCCTGGCGGCCGGTGATAAAGCGGCGGCCAACCCGCCAACAGGCAGGCGGTAAAAAAAAAGGTATTCTGACCCTGGCGGGAACCGCCAACACAGCCCGCCACTTTAACACTCCGACCGCCACGGCGGGACAGACAAACAGCTCGGCGGTCACCGCCAACAGCCAGGCGGCAGACAATGTACCGCCCACCCTATCACGACCCACCAATCCGCCACCTTTTCCGGGGCGGGAGCCCCGCCGATAAAAACACGGCGGAAACAGAATACGAACGGGAAAACGCTCACCTATACACACTCCACGAGGAAGGAGGACAGCATGGAGCCCGAATTACACATCCTACCGGCTATTGTCTACCTGCTCATCTACCACGAGTACGAACGCCGGCGCAGACGACAACGGTGAGTACTGCACCTACGACACAGGGGAGGGGGGAGGAGGAAAGCTTACGGGCACACACATATGCGACCCCCCCCAACTATCTACACACCAATGCAGAGCACCAAGTCACAGTGACACCACCCAAACCCCCCGGAATAATGCAAAGACATAATTAAAGTGAGAAACAACATTTATGTATATAAGAGGTTCTTTGAAGTCATGGTAAAATAGCAATATGAATAGTAAAAAAACAAGTAAGAAAATAACGAAACCGATAAACATAGGCAATAAGTCCTGCACAGTCACCTAAATTTCCACTGTCCGTGGGCCAAAGTGGATCAACATATGGGCAAAGCCCACACAGGAGACCTGAGTCCGTTGGAGAGAACACTGCTGGGGCATCAGATGACAAAACAACAGGCACCTCAGGGGGAAGGGAAGGGGGGGCACCTCAGCCACATGAGTCCACGACGCCAGATCCACGAAGGGTCCACCATGCCCACTGTGCCATCCTGGGGAGTGCAAAGCCACAGTCTCACAAGTCTCTACAGTGGGTGGGTTGCCCACCGTGCCATCCTGAGGAGTGCAAAGCCACAGTCTCACAAGTCTCTACAGTGGGTGGGTTGCCCACCGTGCCATCCTGGGGAGTGCAAAGCCACAGTCTCACAAGTCTCTACAGTGGGTGGGTTGCCCACCGTGCCATTCTGGGGAGTGCTAAGCCACAGTCTCACAAGTCTCTACAGTGGGTGGGTTGCCCACCGTGCCATCCTGGGGAGTGCAAAGCCACAGTCTCACAAGTCTCTACAGTGGGTGGATTGCCCACTGTTACATCTTGGGGAGTGCAAAGCCACAGTCCATCAGGTGGATTACAGAGACCACTGGTCATGGAGGAGCCATGGTGGGCAGAGTGCGGCGTGAAGGCCTGCCCGACACAGAACCGGGACTGCCAATGGGCCAGCGGTGCTTGAGACGGCGGGGCCCAGCGGAGCGGTGCTTGACAGGAAGGGCCCAGCGGAGTGGTGCTTGAGACGGCGGGCCCAGCGGAGCGGTGCTTGAAAGGAAGGGCCCAGCGGAGCGGTGCTTGACAGGAAGGGCCCAGCGGAGCGGTGCTTGACAGGAAGGGCCCAGCGGGGCGGTGCTTGAGACGGCGGGGCCCAGCGGAGCGGTGCTTGACAGGAAGGGCCCAGCGGAGCGGTGCTTGAGACGGCGGGGCCCAGCGGTGTCTTTCTGCACGGCGGGGCCCTCTTCAGCGGTGTCTTTCTGCACGGCGGGGCCCTCTTCAGCGGTGTCTTTCTGCACGGCGGGGCCCTCTTCAGCGGTGTCTTTCTGCACGGCGGGGCCCTCTTCAGTGGTGCCTCTCTGCACGGCGGGGCCCTCTTCAGCGGTGCCTCTCTGCACGGCGGGGCCCTCTTCAGCGGTGCTTGTCCAGTCATCCCAGGGAGCCAGACCTGGCCAGGACTCCCTGCTTAGTCGCCCTCCGACCGTGCAGTTGCTGGACCCTTCTGTGACGGAGTCCTGGGCCCGTGGGTGTCCTCCCTCACACCCGGGATGGGGCTTGTGGGGCCCTCCTGGTCCGCGCCCCTGCTGGCTGACTTCTCCGCCCTGCTGCCCTTGCCCTCCTTCGATGCTGCTCTCTGGCCCTTGCCTCCCCTGGATGTTGTGGCAGGTGAGGGCCCAGGACTTCGCTCCTTGGGGGCAGCCGTGTCAGTCTTCTCGCGGCGGCCCCTGATTTTATGGGTCCTCTTCCCAGGGGGGGGCTGGCTGTTCCCTTGCTGCTGGCCGATGTATCTGTGCTGGGGAAGGGTGGACTCCAAAACCCCTGCACAACGGTGACACTTGAAGCAGGGCTGGTGGTGGCTGAGGTGCTCTTGGGACTCTTAGCAGATGGAGGGGGTGGGTCAGGTGGGGCAAAGAGGTTAAGTTTGGAGAGGTAAAGTTTTTTAGGACCAATGTAAAGGGTAGGTGTAGTGGGTATGGGAGTGGAGGAAGAGGATGTGGTTGTAGGAGAGTCAGGTGTGCTGTCTTTGGGTGCAGGTGCTTGTGACGTAGGCTGTCGTGAGGTGGTTGGCTGTTGGGTGGGTGGCTGCCTGCGTTTGTGTGTCTTGGAAGAGGGGGTGACAGACACAGTGGGAGAGGACACAGGGGACGTGTAAATGGCAGCGGGGGTGGTAACTGCACGTGGGCGGACTGTACTGGAGGGTGTGCTGGTGATGGAAGTACTGGCTGATGGTGGTGTGCATGCAGGTGTGAGTGGAGACGTCACAGGGAGGGAGGAGGGAGGAGGGAGACGAGGAGGTGGGGGACACAGAGGTGGTAGTGACTGTTGGCATGTCTGCATCTGGGTGTTGCTTGGGTGAATGCTTGTGTGATCTGTGGTGCTTATGTCTGGATGAGCTGCCCTTGGGTGTTGAGGTGTGTGCAGGCTGGTCTGATGGTGTGGATGGGATAGGCTGAGGAACAGGAGACAGAGACAGGGTGGAGGCAGATAGAAGAGGGAGGCTGGAAACAGGGACAATGGCTGCCGTCAGTCCTGAGGCCAGAGCATTGAACGATCGTTGATGGGCAGCCTGACCCGAATGAATGCCCTCCAGGTATGCATTGCTCCGATGCACCTCCCTCTCTACCCCCTGGATGGCATTCAAAAGGGTAGACTGCCCAACAATGATGGTCTGTAGGAGGTCAATGACCTCCGCACTGAGGGCAGCAGAGGTAACGGGGGCAGGGCCTGAGGTGCCTGGGGCGAAGGAGATGCCCGCCTTCTTGGGCGAGCGGGCACGGAGCGAAGGCTGAGGGGCTGCTGGGAGGGCAGAGCTGGTGCGCTGGGTGGCGGCTGTACCTGTAGAGGCGGGGGGCCCGGATGTTGCCGCCACCGCTAGGGAGCTCCCTTCCGAGGACGTGTCGGTGTCGCTGGTGTCACCACGGGTCCCCGTTGTGGTGCTCCCCTCGCCCTCCGTATCACTGGTGACCTCGGTGTCTGTACCATGGCCCACCGGGGCCTTGTGAGTTGCAGCTCCCTCGTGCTCCGATGCCAATTCTCCTCCGCCTGATGATGCTAATGCACACATGCACAAGAAGACAAAGAAAAAGGGTGGGGGGAGAAGTAAAAACAGGTTGAGTGCATGCATTGTCAACACCGTTGGCGGAGAGGACAGACACAGGAGCCTCATGCACTACGCCGCGCAATCGGGGTACACTACTCAGTACTTGTGACTAGGCCAACAGGTCTATGGACAACATATGCGCACATGGGTGATGCAGGACCATGGATTGCTGTACTTGGCACCCTACAGAGGTGGGGGGCGGGGGCACAGGGCCATGCCTAAAGGAGGGGACTACACTACAGAAAGCGCCCTGGCCTAATGTCACCCACAGCCCTCCTCCCCCACCCAGACACCTCCACTGCGCGTAAAGATAGCAGTATGTGCTGGTACTCACCCCCTTGTGTCTGCTGTGATGTCCTCACGCGCCCATCCAATTCGGGGTAGGCCACCGCCAGGATCCAGGACATCAGGGGGGTCAAGGTACGACTGGCACCCCTCCTACGTTGGGAGGCCATCCCCAGCAGTGACTCGGCGGTCTTCCTGGTCCCGCGGCGGATGTCCTCCCACCTCTTTCGGCAGTGGGTGCCCCGTCTTGTGTGGACCCCCAGGGCCCGGACTTCCTTGGCGATGGCACGCCAAATGTCGACTTTCTGATGGGCGCTGACCTATTTGACATGTACGGGGTGGGAAAGGAAATTTCAACATTTTTCTGCATGTTAGATGTGATTGCCCCCCCCCCCAACCCTGCCATGTGGCACATGCTCTCATCTGTCGTGCCTTGCACTCCTCATTCGCTCCCCACCCCACCATCTTACATCCACCATACACGACCCAGGCATAGCCCATTCAACGTGCACCCAGTGTACTTACCTGTTGGTCTGGAGGACCGTAGAGTAGCGCATACTGGGGTAGGACCCCGTCCACAAGTTTCTCCAACTCTTCTGAAGTGAAGGCAGGGGCCCTTTCCCAAGTCGCAGCAGCCATTGTCTCTTCCAGACCGAGGTCACAGCAGCACTTGCAGTATAGGTCCCCTCCTGTGGATGATCAGGTCTCGAGTGATTAAGCAGATAGAAAATGGCGGTCACGCCCGCGGCAGTGCGTACCGCGACCGCCGGCGCACATCGTCATTGGCTCCTGAGACACATAGGGTTCAGTGTTAACCAATGCTGCTTTGCGCCGCGGTCTTCGACCGCCTACTGCCACGGTGAGCCACGCCAGCGCAGTGACCTCACATTCCACTGTCACACTTCACAGGTCAGGCAGCCGCCATTTCAAGGGCCCACATGGCCTGATTTCTACTGCGTCACACAGGCCTAGGCCTTGCATTGCCACTCATACAAGTCATTCAATGCATAGCGAATCGTGTAATGTGCAAGCTGTGGGAACGAACCTGAGGGTTGCTTGACTCTGTGCTCCATGTTGTCCTTCCTAGGCACCGTCCGCTGGGACTTGCGAGGAGAAGGATGAATCCTCCCGTGTACCGACCGCTGGTGGACCTGTCGACAATGGAAGAACGACATATTATACTTCGATACCGACTTGACCGAGCCACTATACATGAACTGTGTGCCCAGCTGGAGCCAGACCTGATGTCCCCCATCCGCCAACCCACAGGGATTCCCCCTCTGGTGCAGGTTCTGTCAGTACTCCATTTTTTGGCTAGTGGCTCTTTTCAGACAACAGTGGCCATGTCATCAGGGATGTCTCAGCCTATGTTTTCTAAGGTTTTGTCCAGAGTGTTGTCTGCCCTGATGAAATACATGCGGAGATACATTGTTTTCCCTGAGGAGGGTGATTTGGCCACTGTGAAGGGTGATTTCTATGCCCTTGGACATATCCCCAACATCATTGGTGCCATTGATGGGACCCATGTGGCTTTAGTACCCCCAAAAGACAATGAGCAGGTGTACAGAAATAGAAAAAGTTACCATTCGATGAATGTCCAGGTGGTCTGTTTGGCTGACCAGTACATCTCCCATGTAAATGCCAAGTTCCCTGGGTCAGTGCATGACGCGTATGTCATGCGAAATAGCAGCATCCCTTATGTGATGGAACAGCTACAGAGACACCGTGTGTGGCTAATAGGTGACTCTGGTTACCCCAACCTGCCTTGGCTATTGACCCCAGTGAGGAATCCCCGGACCAGGGCAAAGGAACGGTACAATGAGGCCCATGGGCGAACTAGGAGGATCATAGAAAGGACCTTCGGGGTCCTGAAGGCCAGGTTTAGGTGCCTGCATATGACAGGGGGATCCCTCATGTACTCACCAAAGAAGGTGTGTCATATCGTTGTGGCCTGCTGTATGCTTCACAATCTTGCATTGCGACGCCAGGTGCCTTTCCTGCAGGAGGATGGTCCAGATGGTGGTGTTGTAGCAGCTGTGGAGCCTGTGGAGAGTGAAGAGGAGGAAGACGACGGGGACGACACGGACAACAGGGACACAGTTATACAACAATATTTTCAATAGCACCCAGGTAAGAATCACCCACACCATTTTACATTTACTTCTGGCCTCCTGCATCTCTACTTTCTGTGTTTCCCCCCAGTTCCTTTTAACTGATTTTTGACTTTCCCTTCCCTTTTCAGAGCTGTATGACCCACAGCGTGACTTCTGCTTTGTTTGCCCATGAACTAATGCTTCTTGACACTGGTATGTTGTCATCACAATGTAAAAGAACATTATTGCACCGTTATGTGTAATACATTTGTAAAGAATACAAGCAGACTCCTGACATTTGAAGTGCAATTGGTGATTTATTTTAAGTGCTGCGTATAGGTCCGTGATAGTAAAACGGTGATGGGTGGGGGTGGAGTCATGTCCATGGCAGAGTCCAGTTCTCAGTAGCACAGGTGCGATGTCCATATGCCTGTGGAAGGATGGAGCAGGGGCAGTTCAAGGTTGGACAGGGTGCCAATGTGGGACAGTGGGATGACATCAGGGGGTATCTTAGGCTGGCGGGGGTCTTGGCATCCTACTCTGTCTTCTTGTGTGATCTCAGGTTCCGCTTGCAGGGTGGTTGATCTTCAGAAGGAGGTGGGGTTCTGGTGGCCTGTCGGGGTGTGGGGGCCTCCTGTCCACTTGCGCCGGCGGAGGGGGTAGGCTGTTCGTCGTCCGGGCTGGTGACAGGGGCCCTTTGGGGTGCCACATGGTCCCGCAATGTGGTGACTATCTGGTTGAGGGCCAGGACGATGGTCCCCATTGCGGTCCCGATGTGCCGGAGTTCTTCTCTGAACCCCATGTACCGTTCCTCCTGCTGTGCCTGGATCTCCTGGAACCTGGCCAGTACCGTCGCCATTGTCTCCTGGGAGCGGTGGTATGCTCCCATGATGGTGGTGAGGGCCTCTTGGAGAGTGGGTTCCCTGGGCCGGTCAACCCCCTCTGGCACAGCAGCCCTCCCAGTTGCCCTGTTTCCCCGTGCCTCTGTCCCCTGGACGGTGTGCCCACTACCACTTCCCCCAGGTCCCTGGTGTTGTTGGGGTGGTGGGTCAGCCTGGGTGCCCTGTAGTGGCGGACACACCGCTGATTGACGCGTCCTGGAGACAGTGGCATGGGCCCGCTGGGTGGGAGCTGTGCTGGTATTCCCAGAGGGGGTTGGGTCTGCTGCGGCATGTGTCTGTGTGTGGGGAACCGACTGTCCAGAGGTCCCCGATGGTCCGGGCTGTTCATCAGGTTCCAGGTCGACAGAGCTGCTGTCATCACTGGGGGCCTGTTCTGGGGGCGGGATGGACAAATCTGGACCCTCCTGGCCGGTGTGTTGGCGTTCGGGCCCTGCAGGGGTAAAAGAGTATGGTTATTGCTTCTGTGTGTGCCATGGCGTGCGATTTGTGGGTGCCCTTGTCCCCCAGTGCTGGCATTCCCTTGTGGGAGGAGTTGTGAGGGTGGTTTGGGGGGTGGTTGGGTCTGTGCAGTGGTCATGCTTGGGTGATGGGTGTCCATGGTTTGTGTTGGCATTCAGGGATTGGTGTTGTGTTGGGTGGGTTGTGCTGGTGAGACATTGGCAGGGTGGAAGTGTGCTGGGGGGTTGGGGGTGAGGGTGGGGGTGCAGGTTGGCATGCTGGTGGTTGGGGGGGTGAAGTATTTGGGATTAGACTTACCAGAGTCCATTCCTCCGCCTACTCCAGCGAGGCCCGCAGGATGTAGGATGTTCAAGACCTCTTGCTCCCATGATGTGAATTTGGGTGGAGTGGGTGGGGGTCCGCCGCCAGTCTTCTGCACAGCGATGTTGTGTCTTGACACCATCGACCGCACCTTCCCCCGTAGGTCGTTCCACCGCTTTCGGATGTCTTCCCGGTTTCTGGGATGCTGTCCCACAGCGTTGACCCTGTCGACCATCCTTTGCCATAGCTCCGCCTTCCTGGCTATTGTGGTGTGCTGCACCTGTGTGCCGAATAGCTGGGGCTCTACCCTGATTATTTCCTCCACCATTACCCTGAGTTCTTGGTCCGAGAACCTGGGGTGTCTTTGGGGTGCCATGGGGTGGTGTGGGGTGGTGTTTGTGGTGATGAGTGTGGTGTGTGTGGTGGTGTGTGGTGTTTTGTGCGTGTATGTGGTGTGGGTGATGATGTTGTGTTCCTCTGTGTGTTGGGGTTTGCGTTAGCTGTGCTCTCTCTCTCTCTCTCTCTCTCTCGCCTTCTCTCCGAATTTCTAGTAGTAATTTTGGGGTGATGTGGGTGTGTGTTTTATAGTTGATTGGATGTGTGGGTGTGGTGTGTGTATGTGTATCAGGTGTGTATATTTCGAATTGTCCAATGTGGCTGTGTTTTGTAAAGGTGTGTTTATTTTGACCGCGGCGGTGTGTACCGCCAATGGAATTCGCGGTTGAAAGACCGCCGCGTGGATTCGTAGGTTGTAATGGCATGGGCGTGTTCGTGTTGGCGTGACAGTGGAGGTTTGGTCATCTCCAGTTTATCGCTGACCGCTGATGAGGCGGCCTTCCGTGGATGTCGGGTTTTTGGCGGTTTTGAAGTTGTGGGTCAGAATGACCGTGGCGGTTTGCCGCGGCGGTAGAATGGCGGACTTCTGACCGGCGGTAAGAGCCTTTTACCGCCAGGGTCAGAATGACCCCCTATATCCTTTGTCAGCTGCACAGTGAGTACGGGTGTATTTAAATAGTCATGACGGCTGATGGCCCCAAATCCACATATTAATTGTTCTGTGTCCTGATTGACTCATACACTTTGCCAACAGTATGAGACATGTTGTAAAATTGTTAGGCATACATGCAAGATGACTGATTTGACTGACAGTGTGCTACACATACAGGTGTAATGTCCTCTGTGATATACTTACTACTTGTCATAAATGTGAGTGCAAATGCCATGGATGTGGTGAGTTGTCACCAGAAAAAAGAGTCATTTGGCCATTGAGTAGTCACATATCTCACACTGATCAATTGTCTCAGTTTATGACTGCTATTTTCCTACATGAGCATCACGTTTGTTCCTAATACATCACATAGAATTCAGATCTGTCTGTTTTTATTTTTTGCCAACACACATTTGGCTGATATGTGTGTTTTCACTATAACATAAGTGTTTAACAGACAATTTAAACATTACACACCACACTTTTCAGAGATCAGTGCATTGTGTCTGGCGCTTTAAGGATGATGACAGTGTTCACACTTGATTGACAACTGTTGTGGCCTACTTATGGTTTCCTGGATGTGGGTGAGTTGTTTTTACTGGAACTAGGGCCTAAACTCCAAGACATATGTTACATTATATAGTGTATTTTCATGTTGAAGCACTAGCAAACATTCACTGACGTACTTATGTGAAGAAATTCTGCATGTGTGTGCATCTCCATGCACCTGCAGCTGTGTTTTGGATGTCGCCATCATGTGCTGTCTCCTCCTCCCCCTCCCTTGGGTCCTCCAGTTGCCTATCTCCATCCCAGGGGTCATTTTTGAGCACACATATGTTGTGCAGTATAGCACAAATCAAAATGGATGGAAACATCCAGGGAGCGAACCAGGCTTTGAGCAGGCCAAAGGTCCGCTCAACAACATTATGGCGGTCATTCTGACCGCGGCGGTCGGCGGTCGCCGCCCGCCAAGCGGTTCCCGCCGAAAGACCGCTCCGCGGTCAAAAGACCGCGGCGGCCATTCCGGCTTTCCCGCTGGGCCGGCGGGCGACCGCCAGAAGACCGCCAGCCGGCCCAGCGGGACAGCCCCTTCAACAATGAAGCCGGCTCGGAATGGAGCCGGCGGAGTTGAAGGGGTGCGACGGGTGCAGTGGCACCCGTCGCGATTTTCACTGTCTGCACAGCAGACAGTGAAAATCTTTGTGGGGCCCTGTTAGGGGGCCCCTGCACTGCCCATGACACCGCCTTAAACAGGCTGGCGGGAGGGCGCTCGGAATCCCCATGGCGGTGCTGCAAGCAGCACCGCCATGGCGGATTCCCTGGGCCAGCGGGAAACCGTCGGGAAACCGCCGGCTCCCCTTTTCTGACCGCGGCTTTACCGCCGCGGTCAGAATCGCCCAGGAAGCACCGCCAGCCTGTTGGCGGTGCTTCCGCCGCACTCCGCCATGGCGGTCATGGACCGCCAAGGTCAGAATGACCCCCTATGTGTCTCGATGTGGGACTGGTTGTATACCTTCCCCGGCTCTGTCTGTTGTTTTGCATATGGGGCCATGACCCACTGCTGTATCTCATATCCTTGGTCAGCTGAAATGTTAAAAAGAGGCAGTGTCAATGTTTATGATAACTGTATTGGCTAAATTCCTGACCATGTGTGTTATGTGTAGTGGTATTGTCATGCCTTTCTCCCAATTATAATGACATGATGTGTCAATCATGTCAGTGTCATGACGTTTACAGGGGGCCTGTTCAATCAATCTATGTGAGGTCAAATGCAGTGCATGAGTAGATACGTCATACAATTCAACATCCTGACTGTCATATTTCTACAGTGGATTTTGAAGGTGGCTATTTCTCATCCCTCTAGTCCACTCAGTGTTATGTGTTCACACTACAAGTGTCAAGCATCTTGCGACCAGTTTTGGGGTATCACTTCTCATCAGCCAGGCTCGCTTGAATCTAGTGGCACAGTGAGCCTGGAACCCACGCCTGGGCATACTTGGCTCACTTAGGACAGCAAATGCAAAAACAAAAAGGTGATGAATAGAATGCTTTAATTAATCCAAGCCAATAGCAATCGCTCTGGCCGCATTCCAATCCATAGTTTTTTTTACCACCATGCCGGTACTGGTTTCGGGATGGATGGAATGTCAGACGTGCCTCCTTGGCTCAACCTACCATGGATGATGATGGGTGACACACCAAAACCAGTCTCAGTATGTTTGTTTCCAGTCCAGGGAGGAAATGTCCTGGCAGTTTGGGCTGGACTCTTCCCATAGGGAGCATGGTCAAGACTGAATTGCATATGGCTGGCTCCGAACTGGGGTGGCCTGGTGGACAAAAAAAATGATGGATTGGGATGTGGCCTGAGTGATTGCCAGTGGCTAAGATTCATTTCAACATTCGATTCATCACCTTGTTTTTTTTGCACTTTTAGAAAGAAGGTGTTTCTCTGCTCTTACTGCTCTGAGAGCATTGCAGCCTGTTTCTAATGCATGTCTGGGGTACGTGACAGCTACACTTTGTGTATTCCCTTTAGACAGTCACAAAAACAGGAAGGTTAGGTGTGTCTCAGTACTCACCTGCATTCATCTGCATTCTGGTGGCTCTTTCTGGGCAGGAAGGGTAGAGTAGGGCTGACACACCTAATTAGGCAGTGTCTGTCCCCAGACAAAGGGCTGATTACCCTTTCCTGATAGTCAGGAGCCAGGGCTATGAAGAAAGGACCTGTGTCCACTTCAAAGACCCTTCTTCGAAGTCACCCCACTTCAAACACATACTTGGGTATAGGAACTGGGTCTCTGAGCCCACAAGATCAGTACACTATTGGAACTGGAAAGAACTCTGCCTGGAGTAATGACTGGTCGGCTGCAAGGGGTGCCACACTGCTGGACTACTTTCCAAGGAGGACTACTCTTTGCTTTGATGAGTTACCCTGCTGCCTGCTGATTGTGGCCCAGGTGAAGAGTGACTGGACCCTCTCATCTGACCCTGAGTGACTCCAAGGGTTTGGTGCCTTTCCCCCTGTTCTCCTGCAGTATCGGGGACATCAAAGACTGCCTGCAACTCTGCTTTGGCTGTTAGACTCTGTCATGTGTGAGTCCTACCCTTTCCTGAGGTACGCCCTCCAGTCCTAGGCCTCAGAAGTGTGTTCGGCAGCTGTTTTTCTACAAAATCGACTCAAAGTGCCAATTGGAACCAACACATTGCCCTTCGACGCCAAAGAAGGGGATGTTTAATAAGAGCATTTACCGTTTGTCAGCCCAATGATGATGCTCTGCACAGTCAGATTATGACTCAAGTTTCAATCAATCAATCAATCTGTCCATTTATAGAGCGCGCTACTCACCTGAGAGGGTCTTAAGGCGCTGGAGAGGGGGGGGTGTTACTGCTGCTCGAAGAGCCATGTCTTGAGGTGTTTCCTGAAGGTGAGTTCTTAGGTGTGCGGGGAGGGAGTTCCATGCTTTGGCTGCCAGGTAGGAGAATGATCTTCCTACGGCTGTGGTTCTGCGGATCCGTGGGATGCTGGCAAGGGTGAGGCTGGCTGAGCAGAGCTGACGGGTGGGCGTGTAGAACGAGAGGAGGCTGTTGAGGTATTTTGGGCCCATGTCGTGGAGTGCTTTGTGTGCGTGGGTGAGTAGCCTGAAGGTGATCCTCTTGTTGATGGGGAGCCAGTGCAGGTGTTTCAGGTGGGCGGATATGTGGCTGTGGCGAGGAATGTCGAGGATGAGGCGTGCGGAGGCGTTCTGTATGCGTTGTAGTCGTTTCTGAAGCTTGGCGGTGGTTCCTGCGTATAGGGTGTTTCCGTAGTCCAGTCGGCTTGTGACGAGGGCATGGGTAACCGTCTTTCTGGTTTCGGCGGGGATCCATCGGAAGATCTTCCGGAGCATGCGTAGGGTGTTGAAGCATGATGACGAGACGGCGTTGACTTGCTTGTTCATCGTGAGGAGGGGGTCCAGGATGAACCCGAAGTTGCGTGCGTGATTCGAGGGGGTTGGTGCGGTGCCCAGCGCCGTGGGCCACCAGGAGTCGTCCAAGGCGGATGGGGATTGTCCGAGGATGAGGACCTCCGTCTTGTCTGAGTTCAGTTTTAGGCGGCTGAGCTTCATCCATTCCGCGACGTCTTTCATTCCTTCCTGTAGGTTGGTTTTGGCGGTGGCAGGGTCTTTGGTGAGGGAGAGTATCAGCTGGGTGTCGTCGGCGTAGGAGATGATGTTGATGTTGTGTTTGCGTGCGATGGCGGCGAGGGGGCTCATGTAGATATTGAAGAGGGTTGGGCAGAGCGAGGATCCTTGGGGTACGCAGCAGTTGACCTCAGTGGGTTCTGAGCGGAAGGGAGGGAGGTGGACTCTCTGGGTTCTGTCGGAGAGGAACGAGATGACCCAGTCCAGGGCCTTTCCTAGGATTCCAGTGGTGCGGAGGCGCGTTATTAGGGTGCGATGGCACACGGTATCGAAGGCTGCCGAGAGGTCCAGGAGGATGAGGGCGGCTGTTTCTCCGTTGTCCATCAGAGTCCTGATGTCGTCGGTGACTGCGATGAGGGCGGTTTCTGTGCTGTGGTTGGCTTGAAATCCAGATTGGGATGGGTCGAGCGAGTTGTTAGCCTCGAGGAAAGCGGTCAGCTGCTTATTGACGGTCTTCTCGATGACCTTGGCCGGGAAGGGAAGAAGAGAGATGGGGCGGAAGTTCTTCAGGTCATTGGGGTCTGCCGTGGGTTTTTTCAGGAGGGCGTTGATTTCTGCGTGTTTCCAGCTCTCGGGGAAGGTGGCTGATGCGAACGAGCTGTTGATGATGTTCCGGAGATGGGGTGCGATGATGGTGTCGGCTTTGTTGAAGATGTGATGGGGCAAGGGTCCGAGGGGGAGCCGGAGTGGATGGTGTTCATGATGCTTCTGGTCTCTTCTGAGCTGATAGGGGTCCAGGAGCTGAGGGTAGTGGTGGGGGCTGCTGGTTCGGTGGTAGGAGGCGGGGTCTGGGGTCCGAAGCTGTCGTGTAGATCTGCGATCTTTCGGTGGAAGAATGTGGCGAGGGAGTTGCAGAGTTCTTGTCACGGTGTGATGTCGTTGGAGCTGGCGCTGGGGTTGGAGAGCTCTTTGACGATGTTGAAGAGTTCCTTGCTGTTGTGGGTGTTGTTGTCTAGTTGCTCTTTGAATGATGTCCTTTTGGTGGAGCGGATCAGCTGGTGGTGTTCACGGGTGGCGATCTTGAGGGCTGTCATGTTTTCTGTGGTTCGTTCGTTGCGCCAGGTTTTTACGAGGGTTCGGCAGGATTTCTTAGATTCTTTGAGGGCGTCCGTGAACCATGGAGTTTTCCTGTTGCTGGTCCCGCCTGGGGTTTTTGTAAGTGGTGCGAGGTTGTCGGCGCAGTTGGTGATCCACTGTGTGAGGCTGTGGGCTGCGTTGTTGACATCAGTGATGTTGGCTGGTGGGTTCTGGTTCAGTGTTGAGAGGAGCTGGTCTGTGGTGATTTTGCTCCAGCGTCTGCGGGGGATTTGTTGTGTACGATGGTGGTGAGTCTCCCGTTTGAAGGTGAAGTGGACGCACATGTGGTCGGTCCAGTGTAGTCCTTAGGAGTGGCTGAAGGAGACGTGGTTGCTGGCGGAGAAGATGGGGTCGAGTGTGTGGCCAGCGATGTGGGTGGGGGCGCTCACCAGTTGCTTGAGTCCGAGGTTGGCGAGGTTGTCGAGCAGGGTGGTGGTGTTGTTGTCGTTATTTTTCTCCAGGTGGAAGTTCAGGTCCCTGAGGAGGATGTATTCTGGTGAGGCTAGGGCGTGCGGGCTGATGAAGTCTGTGATGGTTTCGCTGAATTGCGCGCATGGGCCCGGGGTCTGTAGATGAGTGTTCCTCTGAGGGTGGTTTTGGGGTCCGTGTGAATCTGGAAGTGTACGTGTTCAGCGGCGAGGGGTGTGTCTTCGGTGGTGGTCGTGATGTTGATGGTGTTCCTGTAGATGATGACGATTCCTCCTCCAGGTTTGGTTGACGCGGTCCTTCCGGGCGATCTTGTAGCCGTCGGGGATGACTATGGCGATGTCTGGGGCTGAGGAAGCGTTCATCCAAGTTTCTGTGATGAAGGCGACGTCTGGTGCTGTTGTGTCCAGGAGGTCCCATAGTTCGATGGCGTGCTTGTGGACGGAGCGTGTGTTGAGGAGGATGCACTTGAGGTGCAGGTGGTTGTTGTTGTTGCGAGGGCCGGTGGGCGGTCTGCAGGTTCGGAGGCATGTGTGTTTGCAAGCTTGACAGGTGAAGGGTCCATGGGTTCGCTTTGGGCTGGCTTGGTAGCAGGTGGCTATTCGTCCGGTGTTGAGGGCGTTAAGGGAGACGGAGTTGTATCTCAGTCGGGTGCTTTGTGTGCGGTGGGGGCCAGGGGTTCTGGTGCTGGGTGCGGTCCAGGTGCGGACGGGCGCAGACGGGCTTGCCTTCGGCGCGCCAGCGGCGCGGCCGCGCATTGGCCGCCATAAGAAGGTAGGAGGGGAGGAGGGGAGGCTGGGAGGCGGGAGACGGGAGGGTTGGGCAACGAATGGGAGCAGGGGGGCGGGGCCGCACAGGAGGCAGCGGCGGGAAAATAAAAACGGGGCTGAGGACTAAGCAGGCAGAGCAGGGGGGCGGGGCCGCACGGGAGGCAGCGGCAGGAAAAAGAAGAAGAAAACGGGGCTGAGGACTAAGCATGTGGAGCTGCAGCGGTGGGGAAGCGACATACCCAAGGGTCAAGGGTCACTGTCTCCGCCACGCAGCGGCCGCCATAAGGAGGTAGGAGGGGAGGAGGGGTCTGCTGGGAGGCGGCAGGCGGGAGGGTAGGGCAACGAATGGCATCTTTCCAAAAAGAGCACCACCTCCCACTCGTGGGAAAACCCCAGGGGTCGTTAGTGTTGGGGAAGAAGGAGGTTGTCCCAAATAATGGGGGGGGGGGTTTAGTGGGTTTACCCTAGTGTCCCTGGGTGGTAGTCAGATGGGAAGAAGGGGATGTTTAATAACAGCATTTACCATTTGTCAGCCCAATGACGGTCAGATTATGATCCAAGTTTCCAAAAAGAGCACCACCTCCCACTCAAGGGAAAACCCCAGGGGTTGTTAGTGATGGGGAAGAAGGAGTTTGTCCCAAATAATTGGGGGGGGGGGGGAGGTTAGTGGGTTTACCCTAGTGGTGTCCCTGGGTGGTAGTCAGATGGGTCCTAAGATCCATCTTCTCTCAGATACTACAAAGAACAGTCAATAAGTCACCATCTATGGGCACTTTGTTTAGGCCCTGAGGGACACAGGTACCAATATGACTATAGTAAGGAGTAAGCTGGTGTTCCTAGAGCAGGTGATTCCTCTGACATTCCACTAAGTTGTGATGACTGACAACAGAGGGTCAATATTCTGTGTCTCTTGTTCAATTTGAGTTGGCGGGTGATGACTTCTGAAGGTTGGTGTGAGCCCTGCCATGCCTGTGGACTGTTTTTTGGGTAATAACCTTGGGTCCACTATCTGGAAGAAAGTGGAGCTCAAGGCTCATGTGGAGATGTTGGGTTACCTGATTGGATCTATGCTACTACAAGGTCCATATCTGCCTGGGAGGGGGGGGGTGAAAGGGCTGCAGCCTCAAAAATAGCACATCCAGCTGCTAAAAAGGAGAAAGGCAGAGGTTGTGGGAAACCAGCCCCTGGGTGTACCCCCAGTGAGAAGAATGGGATACCTGCAGTGGCCATGCCAGAGTCCGCTGAGGAGGACACTGCTTCCCTTGGTGACCTGCCTACAGTTGCTGGATGACATGTGGAAGGAGGCCTCACCAAGAAGGAGTTCTGTATGGCACAGAGGGAGTTTCCAACCCTTGAAGGCATTAGGTCCCAGGCTGAAGCACAAGCAGCAGGCAATGTCTCTGGGAGCTATCACATTTACTGGGAGGATTACTTCCTTTATAGTGAGCCCAAGGCTCCTGTGCATAGTATAACGAGGGCCCTGGTGGTCCCTAATGCTACAGGGCCTTCCTAGCTCATGAGATTCCCTTGGAAGGACAGTTTGGCTAAGACAAGACCTTTGAAAGGTTTGCTCCCCCCTCACACTTTTATTGACCCAAGCCCACAACTTCCTCAGAAGCAGTGAGTAGGATGTGTGTTACCTGCCTGGCCAGTGGTAAGATGTGGAAGAGGCTGAAAGCTGCTCTTAATCCTTTGACTGTTGTTGGCACACCCTTTGAGAGGGTGGGCATCAACATCTTTGGGCCATGAATCCCCATACTACCTAAGGTCACAGGTTTATCCTGATCTTGCTGGATCACGACACTAGGTACCCAAAGGCAATCCCTCTGAGGACCACAATTGCATCTGCAGTGGCAAAGGCCCTGATGGGGATTTTTACCTGTGTGTTTCCCCTTACGAAGTTGTGTCTAACGGGCACAAACTTTATGTCTGCTTACATGCAGACAATGTGGAAGGAATGTGGGGTAATGTACACGTTCTCCTTTCCTTCTCACCCCAAACCAATGGGATTGCTGACAGGTTAAACAAGACCATTAAAGACATGATCAGAGACCTTCCTGAGACTGTGAGGAAAAAGTGGGATATCCTCTTGCCATGACTGTTGTTTCCCTACAGGGTTGCACCACAGGAGGGAGTGGGCTTTAGCCCCTTTGAGCTTCTGTATGTGTACTCTATCAGGGGACCTCTGAGTTTGGTCAGTGAAGGGTGTGAGCAAATTCCCAGGAAGATTCCCCAGAATGTAGTGAGCTACATGCTGTTTTTCAGGAGCCAAATGGCTAAGTTGTGGAAACAAGTTTCCTATTACTTGGAAGTCAGCCAGGCTATAATGAAAGAGTGGTATGACCAAAATTCTACCACTGTGAAATTCCAGCCTGGGCAGAAAGTGTAGGTCATGGAATCTGCGGAACCTGGGGCCCTCCAGGACAATTGGACTGGGCCCTATGAGAATGTTAAAAGGTAAGGACACCCATCTGGTGGACCTTAAGACTCCCCCGGGCTACCCCACCGGGTGCTCCTTATCAATCACCTCAAACTCAACTTTGAGAGGTCTGAGCTCACCATGCTGTTGGTAACAAATGGAGAGGAGGATGTGGAGACTGGCCGACTCCCCGACCTCCTGGACTCCAAAGAGAAAGATGGGTCTGTGGAAGGAGAAATCCTTTAGCCTACTATAACCCCTCAACAACAGAGTGACAGTCGTCACATGTTGGGACAGTTTGCCTCACTGTTCTGCCTTACTCTTGGGATTACCCACCTATGTACCCATGATATAGACACAGGGGACAACCTCACTGTCAAGAATAAGTGTCACAGGTTATTGGAAAGGGTGAGGGACAGAATTAAGAGTGAAATCTCACAAATTCTAGAGTTGGGGGTGATAGAACCCTCTGGTAACCCCTGGTCCACTCTTCTAGTTTTGGTACCAAAAGCTGCCCCACGGGGCACCATTCCTAAACTGAGGCTCTGTGTATATTACAGAGGGCTCAATTCTGTGACCAAGACTAATGCTCATCCCATTACCTGGGCAGATGAGATGATTGACCGGTTTGGGTCTGCCCAGCACTTAAATACCTATGGTCTCACATGAATGGTACTGGCAGATTGCCCTAACAGATGGTGCCAAGGAGAGATCAGCCTTCTCCACCTCAGAGAAACATTAAGAAATTTGGATAATGCCATATGGACTTAAAGATGCTCCTGCAACCTTCCAGAGATTGATGAACCAGGTACATGCTGGTATGAAAGCCTTCTCATCTGCTTATTTGGATGACATAGCTGTCTTCAGTAGCACCTGGAAGGACCTCCTCTTTCATATCCAGGAAGTGCTTCAGGCCCTGCAACAGGACAACCTGACCATCAAGGTCAGCAAGTGCCAGTTAGGGCAGAGGTCTGTGGTGCACTTGGGGCACCTGGTGGGCAGGGGTAAGGTGCAGCCCCTCCAGGCCTGGGAGCCCCTCAAAATCCAGACTGAGGTCAGAGCATTCTTGGGCCTCCCTGGGTACTACAGGAGGTTTGTTAAGGTACATGGCACCATTGTTGCCCCCTTGACAGAGCTGACTTCTAAGAAACAGCCCAGAAATGTGATTTGGACAAAGACATGCCTAAAATAATTTGATTTCCTGAATCACGCCATGTGCACAGCCCCTGTGCTCAGGGCCCCCGACTCCTCCAAGGAGTTTATCATTCAGACAAATGCCTCAGAACATGGCAAATGGGCAGTTTTATCACAGCTCAATGAAGAATGCCTGGATAAACCTGTGACTTTCATTTCTAGGATGTTACTTATCCGGGAGTAGAGGTAGACTGCTATAGAAAAGAAGCTTCAGCTCTGGTTTGGGCCCCGGAGAAGTAGAGACCACACCTGTTTGGCACTCACTTCCTGATTCAGACTGGCCACGGACCCCGCAGGTGGATAATGCAAATGAGGTTTGAAAATCCAAAATGGTTGAGGTGGCTCATTTTCCTACAGGGTAGGAACTCCGGGTGGAACACAGACCAGGGGTAACCCATGCCACTGCTGGTGATCTATCTTGGGTTTTTCTGCCTTAGTGATGAGAACCCCCAAGAGATTGGGTATGTCTCCCCAACTTCAGCTGGGGGCATACATGTTAGACCTGCCAGCCTTAGGGTGGTCTTCCACCAAATGTTTTGCCTCTTTGCCTTACATTTTTTGCTATATTGTTTTGTTGGTCCTAGGACTCTGCGCACTTTACCACTGCTGACCAGTACTAAAGTGCATGTGCTTCTCCCCTAAATATGGTAACACTGGTGTATCCATAACTGGCATTTTTAATTTACTGTAACTAACTTGTAAAGTGGTATGCTATATACCCAGGGCCTGTAAATTAAATGCTACTAGTGGGCCTGCAACACTGATTATGACACCCACACGGGTAGCCTTTCAAACATGTCTCAGGCATGCTATTGCAGACCCTGTGTGTGCAATTTTACTGCCACTTTGACTCTGCATTTAACACCTCTTGCCAAGCCTTAAGCTCCCCTTTTATTACACACAAGTCACTACTTAGGTAGGTCCTAGGCAGCCCATAGGAAAGGATTCTTTGTGAGTAAAAGCCAGGACATGTACTTTTATGTTTTACTTGTCCTGGTAATGAAAAACTCCCAAAGCC
The DNA here is from genome assembly GCF_031143425.1 of Pleurodeles waltl. Taxonomy (NCBI): domain Eukaryota; kingdom Metazoa; phylum Chordata; class Amphibia; order Caudata; family Salamandridae; genus Pleurodeles; species Pleurodeles waltl. Next base: position 265,749,404 of record NC_090437.1, read on the forward strand.
ATTTTTCTCTACTGTGAGGCCTACTACTCTCATGGGCTAGCATTGGGAGTTCCTTAAAATACAATTGAGTTGTAATTCCTGATCAGAAAAGAGGAGCTACATCATGTTTCATATCATTGGAACAGTAATGATAAATCCCCTTTAATGGTAAAGCCAGATTTACCATTACTATTTTAGAAAAGCCACTTTTAGAAAATGGGTATTTCTCTGCTTCTTGCTCTGTGTGCCCTGCAGCCTTGCTCCAATACACGTCTAGGGTAGGTGACATCTACACTTTGTGCATTCCCTCTAGACAGCCACACATACAGGAAGGTTAGGTGAGTCTGAGAGCTCATCTGCATTCTGATGGACCTTCCTAGGCAGGAAGGGTGAAGGGGAGCTGACACCTCCCCTGGAATAGGGAAGTACCTGTCCCCACACACAGGGCTGATTACCCCCTACTGATTGCCTAGAGCAAAGGCTAGGAAGAATGCATCTCTGTGCACCTCAAAGCCCATTCTTTGAAGCCACCACCACTTCAAAAGCACAATTGGTATAACAAATGGGTCTCTGACCCCACAAGATCAGTACACTACTGGACCTAGGAAGAACTCCTTGAAGTAAGGACTGCTGTGCTGCAAGGAGTGAAACGCTGCTGGAATGATTTCCAAGAAGGACTGCTTTCTGCCTTGATGAGTTAACCTGCTGCCTGCTGATCTCTGCCCAGCTGAGGAAGGACTGGACCCTCTCATCTGACCCAAAAGCTTGCTGGCTTGCCCCCTGCTCTACTGCAGTCTCAGGGACATCAAAGACTTTGTGCAACTCTGCTTTGGCTTACTTTCATCTCAATGGAGTTTGGTGCAGACATAGGACCCAACTGCTAAGGCTCTACACTAATGCATCGACCCAACTGTCGGATTATAACCGACCCATTTACTTTGCAATGCTCCTTGACATTGACACTTTGCTCCATCCAAGGTACTCTTTTAGCGGGCTCTGTGTGTGTCTTGTAGCTGCCCTGCCCTCCATCGCGTCAGCCTGAACTTTGGATTTACCTCAGTCTATTACAACCTCAAGTAACCTTTCAGCACGATAGACTTCTAAGCACTATTTTTGGTTTATTTTTAAAAAAATTCATAGCTTGATTTCCACTGATTTGATTTATGTCGTTTTTGGTCTCATTTTACGCAAACAAATATTCTCTATTTTTCTAAACCCATGTGGAGTCTTTTTGAGGTGTTTTCATTATGTTACTGTGTGTGTGTGTTGCACAAACACTTTACACATTGCCTCTAAAATTAAGCCTCCCTGATCTGTGCCAAACTACCAAACTGTGTCATCACAAATGGAATGGGAACATGTAATGGGTTGTCAAGGGAGATGTGTGGTAGATCGATGGTTAGGAACTGGATGAAGTTGTACAATTTGTGCTGGCTTGTATTTATGATCCTATATTTGAATAAAGATCACTTCCTTTATTGAAAACGTGTGGAGTGAACTCAACAAAACTGGCGACGACATGTGGAAAAAAAACAATTGTGTTTCGGCAACCCTTAGTCATGTAAAGGGGTTCATTCAGAACGGAAGAAATGTTTCAACTTCTCAGCTGTATACGAGACTTTGACAAAGATGAGGCCAACACGGTATTCAAACAGTTCATGCTGTGCAATAGGCGCTTTAATCAAACATTGCTGTGTGTCCGGGTTAAGCAATTATGCTGGATGGTTGCGAGCATAGAACGATTACGTGAGAGCAACAGACTACATGAGGCAGCATTTAATAAGAGTTAGAGCGACATTCTTTAGTCATACCTGTGCAAACAGCCTTTAATTAATGTTACCAGTAGACTTGAACGCGAGGCAGTCTTTAGCATTTGTTAGTGTTGGTGCAAATACGATCCACGCAACAGCACATTGGATTGTCCAATGTCAATGCAAGAGAGCTGTGGAACAGACATATAGCGTAACAGAGTGAGCCCGCACTGGAAACATATTGGATTGGGTTACCTGCAGTATACCGCGCTACGTTACAGATACAGATTGCTCGTTTTGGAATATTGAAGCATTAAGAAACAATAGAATCGGTGACAGGCTCACCATTTTGGCCTGTCATAACGGATTTGAGTGGTGATAGGCACACCAATTCATATATTTCCTATACCAAGGACAAGGAAATCAATATTATCTGTGACAGTCTCACCATTCTTGCCAGTCATTATGGAATTGTGCAGCTCTGGCCTGTCATGATGGATTTGAGCGGTGACAGGCACACCAATTCATATATTTCCTATACCAGGGAGAAGGAATTCAATAGTATCTGTGACAGTCTCACCATTCTTGCCTGTCATTACAGAATTGTGTGGTATCAGGCACATTAAATTGAATCTTCTCTGCAAATTAAATGACAATACCCATTTTGTCTAGTTATAAATATATTGTTTGTGATAGTTTAGCAAATTATATAGCAATAAGTAAAAAGGTATGTGTGCTTCACAAACATTTACACTTACTCCTCCACAACCATTTTAGACAACTTAGCGACATCCTCCAAATAAATGGCAGGAATGGTTAGAGTATTTCTTAAATTACATCAATGCTATTGAAGAAACAAATAAAGAGCTATCACAGCTTTAAAAAAAAAGAACATTCTACTACATTTATTGGGACTGCACGGTCTCAAGGTATATAATTCTATTGAGAAGAAGATTCGTCCTGTATCTAACAATGAATATTTCAAAAATGCTTTAGAAGATTTCACATTGGTATGTAGTGCAATTGACCAACATAAATTCGTCTGAAGAAAACAAGGTAGTTCTGAAACAATTGAAGAATTTGTTTCAGATGTAAAAAAAATTGCTTTGACATGCAGATTTGGATCATTACATGATGAGTTAATACCTGATCAAATTATTATGCATGTAAACAATTAGGGTATACATGAAAGGTTATTGGTGCATGGAAAAGCTCAATTAGGGAAAGTGATTGCCTTAGTTAAGAAAGCCAAGATTTCCAATAAATGTGCTAAGGCTGTCATTGCGGATTCAAAAGATAACCAAAAAGAGATAGTGAACAAAGTTAAGCACAACGTGAGAAAATAATTTAAAAAACAAGTCGAAAAGAAAAAAGGGGAGGTAAAAAGTTTGTAAAAAAGTTATTACAGGTGTGGAAGCAAGGAACACTTAGCATATAATAAAAGATGGCCAGCAAAAAAATTGAACATGTGGGGACTGCAGAGTTAAAGTGCACTTTGCTAAAGTTTGAAGGAAAAGCAAAGGTTGTAAGAGAGTGTCGGTAGTACAAGTTGAGGATGGTGCATCAGGATCAGAAACGTCAGAAGATGAGTGAACCTCCATGGATTATGATTCTATGTTAGGGATTCTAAGTAAAGACACACATACCAGCACTGTAGTCAATCACATAAGTAAATATTTTAGGAATAAGCCAGTTTGCAACATAAACCCGGGGTCTGGAAACACTCATAGTGGCAGATTCTGGATTACCATGTACCATAATAGATTTTTAAAAAACTATAGGAAGAAAAATTATTGAAACTACTAGGGACAAACATAATACCCTTAGGTGTAGCGCCTGAAAGTTTCATGGGGGAATCAATTCCTATGGTGGGATACAGAGAATTGCAATTCTAATTCAAAGGGAAGAAGGCTATGGGAAAACTATATATTGCAGAAGAAGTCTGTCTGTATTATGATGGCTTGATCAAAGAAACCTTAACATAATTTTGGATCCCAACAGTGAAGAACAAGTTTTAGTTATAGATGATTGTTAAGGATGGGGTAAACAATTAAAAAAAGAATATCCTAAAGTATCTGCAGGGAAGATAGGTACTTAAGAAGGATATTCTCATAAAATCATTTTGAAGAAAAATGCTCAACTCAGGGTATATAAATCAAGGGAGATTCCATGGATATTAAGAGAAGAAATAACTAAAGAACTAGATACCGTTCTAAAGGCCAGTATTATTGAAGAAGGGGAGGCATCGGAGTGGATAGCACCCCTAGTAGTAGCACGTAAAGCGAATGGCAAAATTTGCTTGTGTGTAGATTTAAGGGACTTAGGGCCAGATGTAGCAAAGTTTTGCAAGTCGCAAATGGCCTGAATCGCAATTTGCGACACCGCAAAATCAGAAATGGGATGCAAAAATCCCATTTCCGTAGTGCAAATTGCGATGCGAGCCATTACCGACTCGCACAATTTGCGACCTGATTTTGCGACCCGCAAATAGGAAGTCGCAATTTGCGAGTCGCAAACCATATGAAAATGCCACTCCAAATTGCGACTAGTCACAAAAAGCCCATTTTGCACACCCAAATTACCACTAAGTCAGAGCAGGTGGTAACCAGGACCAAAGTATAAAAGGAGACCCAGAAGGCATCTGGGTTACTCAAAATGGCTAAAATATATGTGATAGCAAGGAGGAGGAGAGTCCACGCTGCCCAGCAGAGGAGGAGCCAGAGACAGGAGAGGATATACAGAACCAGGCAGACACTTTTCCAACAAACCGAGGAGGAGATTTATGGCAAATACAGACTCAGCAGTGCAGCAATATTAGAATTAATTGATCTACTCAATCCGCAGCTTCAACGGCAGACTGTGCGCGGCAGCACCATCCTCACACATGTGCAAGTGCTATGCTCACTGCACCTCTTGGTCTCGGGTAGCTATCAGGGGGTGATTGCAGTGGCAGGTGGGGTATCCCTAAGTGCACTCTCACGGTTCCTCAGATGTTTCCTAGATGCCATACTCACACACTTGTCCAGATACATATACCTACCCAGGAATGAGGCAGAAATTAACAGCACCAAGTTGGAATTCTACAGAATTGCCAACTTCCCTCATGTAATAGGGTGTGTGGACGGGACACATATACAAATTTGCCCTCATGCAAATCTGGAATATCTATTCCGCAATAGGAAATGTACCCACTCACTGAACATCCAGGTGGTATGTGACGCCCATAATGTCATCACTGACATTGTAGCCAAATTTCCAGGGAGTACACATGACTCTTACATTTTCAGGCACAGTGGGATACACCAACGCCTAGAACGTGGGGAGTTTGGAGACGGCTATCTATTAGGTATTGCTGAATTCACCCTGAAGCCATACACACAGGTCACTGTAGAAACCATCCATGCCCTGCTAACATTGCTTATTTTTGCCAAACAGGTGACAGATGCGCTAAGCACCATGGATACTTACCCCGTACCTAACACCTAGCAATGAGAATGAGAGGCGATATAACAGTGCACATCGGCGGACCAGAAATGTCATGGAGAGGACCTTTTGGACTGTTTAAGGCAAGATTCCGATGCCTCCACAGAAGTGGAGGTGTGCTCCAGTATGCCCCAATAACAGCATTCAAGATAGTTGGCGCATGCGCAATACTACACAATATTGCCACCAGACGTGGGCTACATCTCACCCCTGCAGACCGAGATTCGGAGGATGCGGAGCAAGAGCTACCACATCGGCAGCCTGGAGATAGAAGCATTGCAAATCAAGGCAGACAGAGACGGGACCACATTGCAACCCAATACTTTGGAAGGCACGTGGCAACTGACACCACACTCACTAATGTCACACACAAAGAGCCCAGTTGTGTAGTGGAACAAACAAAACTTTTTAATTTGTGAACCTAATGTCGAAAGAACAAAACTGTCCGTAAGGGTCTGCACATGTCCACCCTTAATGAGGACACATTAACTGCATGTGCCTCATGAGTCCTGCAGTGTTCTTGCCTACATCCTCCTCCTGGTTCGCCCAGAATGGCTCATCCCAGGTGTGTCAGCTGACCCCTGACGTGCACTTCCACTCCTCAGTACACGTGTGTCAGTGGCAGATACACTGCTGAAAGTGGACCCCTCCTCACTGTCCTGAAGGGTCTCACCCATGCCCCTTGACACCTGCCTGGCCTCCAGCATGTCCACTGCATGGCTAATGCGGCCCAGTCCCCGTGCCACATTCCCTGCAAAGTGACCAAGTTCCACCTGCAGACTCACGGTCCATCTTAACAGGCCTGTAGTGTTCAAGGCAAGACGGCCAATGGACGCTGCCATGCGGTCAAATCTAGTAACTAGGTGGCGCTCCCAGCGCCTTGCGCTGTGTCTCTCAGCCACCATTTCCATCACCAGTTGGCAGATTGACTGTGTAAGTTCGCTAACACTGTCATTTAGTCTTGTGAACTGTGTGTTCACATCAGCCAGGCCATGTGTCATATCATTTTCCAGTCTCTGCAATGCACCTGAAATGATCCGTAATTGCCTTGTTTGCAGGTGCTGACTATATCCTTCTGGGGCACAGCCTTGGCTTGGCCTCTGCTCCTGCGATGCGGTTGTGCTGCTGGCTCTGGATGTCTAACTGTGTGGCTGGGGCCAGGTGTTGTGTTTCCTTCCTCCATGTCCTGTACTTCTTCTGGAGAGGACTGTGGTGGTGTTGTGCTGGGCCCTGGAATGCCTGCTGCAGCCTCCTGCACTGCCTGTGGCCTGCTGTCTTCTCCCTGGATGGTGTGGCTGGTGGGTGTGTCGTGTGGGAGACCTGTGGGACATAGGGAACACACTGTCAGTCTCTAACATCTGTTGTATGCCTCCTAATAAACATTTGCCTATATGCTGACTACTGTTCTACATTGCCCATAATGCACCATTCTGGTGGTTGCTAGTCTGGAAGGGAGCTAGTCTGATTGTGCCTGCTGCTGTGTACTGGGAGAGTGTGGATATAGCATTTGTAGGTGTACATGCATATTTCATGGTACTCACTTTTGGATGTCCCTTGCGCTGAAGTGTCCAATGCTCCCATTCCTGACACAGCCTCAGGCTCCAGTGTCTGCTCCACCAATTCCTCCGTGGCTTTGGGTGGTGGGATGGTGGATGGGCCTCCTCCTGTGCCCCTCATTTCCGTGAGGCGCTCTGCCACCCTCTCCTTTGTTCTGGAGAGCAGGTTGTACTACAATTTTTTGATTTCATCAAGGGTTCGGTGGCTCACCCCAATGGCATTGATCCTCTCCTGAATTTGCAGCCAGATCTTCCTCTTCTCCGTGTCTGGGACACTCAGGGCTGCCTTGCCAAAAAGTTGATCATGGTGCTGGCAGCATTCTTCTGTTAGCACCTCAAGTTCTTTTTCTGAGAATTTGAGTTTCCTTTTCCTTCCTGCACTGCCTGTGTCTTCCATGGTAGCTGCAGCTCCTCTCTCCAGGTAGTTGCACAGCAGTTCGAAAAGGGTGTGGTCCTCCCGGGTGTATTTGATGACTTCCTGGTTCTGATGTCATCAGCAAGTGCCAGGAAGTGTTTTTCCAATTGTTTTGCTGCACCTGCATGCAATTTGCGGCCCAGTCGCAAATTGCAACACCCGACTCGCTTTTTGCGAGTTCGCTTTTAGCGAGGTCACAAAAAGCGACCTCGCTAACAGCGGACTCGCAATCTGCGGTGTGACATCATTTGCGAGTCGCAATTTGATGTCGCTTTTTTTCTTGGATCCCATTTTGCGAGTTGGAAATTGCGATTCGCATTGACTCGCAATTTCCGACTCGCAAAATTTTTCCTACCTACTTCTGGCCCTTAAATAGTAAAATTGTGGTAAAAAAAACTTTCCATTACTTAAAATAACTGAGATGTTAGCTTTAACTAAGGGGATGAAGTGTTTTTTATGTTGTGATTTATTGTCAGCATACCATCAGGTGAAACTGCATGAAGAAAACAAGAATCTAACCACTTTTATGACTCCACAAGGATGTTACAGATATGTGAGAATGCTATTTGGGTAGGATCGGCAGCTGCCGTGTTCCAAAAACTAATGTACAAGTTGTTTAAAAACATGCTGTTTGTAATATTCTTCCAGGACTATGGGGGTCATTTTGACCTCAGCGGTCTTTTTTAAAGACCGCAGAGGGACCGCCGTGCGGAAGACCGCCAGTGCAGGTGGTTTGCCGCTCAGCCTATTATGACCGTTGGCAGCTCTCTGTCCCTTTACGGATGGAGAGCCGCCAACAGCCATACTGGCGGGAGGCGGGGAAGTGGAGGTTGCTCCACCTCCACCGCCAAGCCAACAAAACACCGCCCAGCGAATCACGTGCTGTGATTCACCGTGGCTGTGTTCTGTTGGCGGTGTGGTGTCGTGGGGCTGCCCCCATGGCTCCCGTCCCCTCCTGGAGGATCGACGGACCAGGTAAGTCGATTGTCCGTTGGGGAGGGGGTTAGGGGGTGTTGTGTGTTGTGTGCATGCATGGGGGTGTGCGTCTGAGTATGTAGAGGGGGTGTGTGAGTGCGTGTATGCTTGTTGGGGTGATGCGTATTTGGGAATGAGTGCGTGTATGTTTGTGGGTATGTCTGTATGGATGTGTGCATGTATGTTTGAATGTGGGTGTGCGTGTCTGACTGTGTGTGTGGATGTTGGCATGTATGTCGGTGTGTGTGCGTGTGTGTGTTGATGGTGCCTGCATGCGTGTCGGTGTGTGTGAGTTATGTGATGTTGGGGGTCGGGTGGGGAGGGGGGCCCTGCCACCTATGGGGGGGTGGCAGGGGTGTCGGGGGTGTAGGGGAGTGAGTCGGGGTGGGGGTGAGGGGTGGGGGAGACCCCTATCAGTGCCAGGGAAGGAATTCCCTGGCACTGATAGTGCTTACCGCCATGGATTTCATGGCGGTTCAAACTGCTGGAAATCCACGGCGGTAAGCCGGGTCCAAATACCGCCGGCGGTATAGTGACGGCCGTCGGGCTGGAGACCCAGGTCTCGAGCCCGGCGGGCGGAACGGAGAACCGGCGGATGACCATGGCGGTAACCGCCATGGTCATAATTCCACAAGGTAAGACCGCCAGCCTGTTGGCAGTCTTACTGCCGGTTCTCCGCCTTCCGCCAGGGTCGTAATGACCTCCTATATCTTGATAATACAAAGTCAGGGTGAGAGCAGTGTTAAAGACATTGGAACAATATGACTTAACAACTGAATATTCAAAATGTAAATTTGCAGTGTGTTCCTTGGACTACTTGGGGCATGAAGGTACGGTTTAAGGGATAAAACCAAAGAAAGGGGTTGTTAAAAGCTATAAAAAAATCCTCCAACACCAAAAGATAAAGACAAACTGAGATCTTTTCTAGGATTGGTAGAATTCTATGACAAAATGTTTAATTTGAGACAATTGTTGAAAAATATGTGTGGAACAAAACCTTGCAAAATTAATTTGAAAGTGTTGAGGGGGAGATTTGTGAAACAAAACCTATGTATGGTTTTGATCCAAACCTGGTGTGCATAGTAACCACAGATGCTAGTAACAAGGGGTTAGGCGCTATACTATATCAGAAAAGTGAAAACAGAGAGGAAGACACAGTGGCATATGCCTCCAGAGAATTATCCCCAGCAGAAGAACATTATTCTGTAATTGAAAAAAGACCATTGCCATAGTGTGGGGGTTAAAACACTAGAAACTTTATTTGGGGTTTCTATGTTGAAGTGATATATGATCACAAACCTCTAAGGATGGTATTATCTACTGAAGGTTTAATGACAGCAACACCCAGAATAGCAAGGACGTTGATTAGGCTGTTTGATTTCAGGTATACTATTGTATACTTACCAGGAATTACGAACAGAGTTGTGGAATGTCTAAGCAGACTACCTTTACCACTAGAAAAAAAATCCAGAAATGAGAGAAGAGCTTAATGTAGTCTGAACTGAAGAGAAGATGGGGAGTATGGTCATTAGCAAAGAGGAATGGAGTAGAGAGAGCAAACGGGATAAGGAATTATCTGATATTAAACGTTTTGTAGTAAAAGGTTGGCCTGAGAAGAAAACATTGTGCCCTAATGTGAGGCATTTTTGGGAAGTGCGCAATGAATTGTCAGTGGTTGATGATAATGTGTTTACAGGTTAGAGAATAATTCCTCCTGGAGGTTTAAGGACACCTAGGAATAGTAAAGAGTAAAAAGAAAGTTAAGAAAATATATTGGTGGCCCGGTCAGAATGGGGAAGTAGAAAGAATTGTCAGGGAATGTTTCAATTGTGTGAATGTGGATAGCTCAAAAAGGTTATTAAAACCACCACTTTCCCCAGTTCCTTGTCCAGAAATGGCTTGGGAAATATTGGGCATGGATATTATGGGTCCTATATACAATGGAGAAAATTGGTATGTGTTGGTAGCAGTCGATTATTTTGCAAAATGGCCTGACATTAAATGTGTAAATAAGGCCAATACTGAAGAAGTAATTCAGTTCATGGATTAAATATTCCAGAGAGAGGGCTTACCTGAGAGAATACTTATGGGTAATGGTGTGCAATTTAGAAGTGGGGAAATGGAAGACGTCTTAAAGAGGAATGTTACTTAACATAAAACAACATCTGTTTGCCATCCCAATGGTAATGGAGAGGTAGAAAGATTAAATTGTGTAATTAAAGATTCATTACCGTTTGCTATGAACAAGAAACTCAATTGGATGACTTCTATTAAGTCACCACAGTGACTGGTTATAGCCATTTTTCTATTATGAGAGGAAGAGTTCCATTCACAAAAGGCAATCAGGGATGGCCTCTTACCTCTAGACATAGCAACTGGTCACTGGCAGAAGTAAGGAAGAGTATCCAGGCATATCAAGGAAAATATAAGTTGTACAAAGACAAGACAAATGGGGCAAATGATTCAGGATTAAAAGAAGTATATAGAGTGCGAGTTAAATTACCATTTAAAGTTAAGAAAGGTGGCAGCAAGTTTTCAGGACCCTTAGCTGTTGTACAGGTTTTCACCAATTCAGCTACATTAAGTAATGGGCATCTGTGGCACATGAGTAGATTTGTAAATATAGGAATGGGATCAGTATAGCTTCAAATGACATGGACGAGAAATATTATAATTGGTTGGCTCCTAACCCAGGTATTATTGTTGCAAAAGAATAAGTGACAAGAAGTAAAACATGTAGAAGAATCTCTTAACAGCAGATCCGATAATGACGAAAATCAGTCAGGGTGAAGGGAAAGAAAGTTCTACAGGGGATGATTTGGAAAGAATTGTTAACACAAGATCCAGAAGAACAATCAACCGTCCTAAGTACTTGCAAGACTACTTGATTTAGAATGTTAATCCCTTAAGGAATTGACAATATTGTTAGATATCAAATGTATTGTTGAAGTGTAAATAGTTGAGTAATTTTCCTTTATTGTATTTCATTTGTATTTTATTAAAAGAAGGTGTGTTGTGTTGACTGTATGTCAATTACTTCTCTGGGGGGAAATGTTAGGTATGTCAGCACAAATGGAATGGGAATTTGTAATGGGTTGTCAGGGGAAATGTGTGACAGAGCGACGGTTAGGAACCAGGTAAAGTTGTACAATACATGTTGACCTGCATTTATGATCTTATACTTTCTTTATTGAAAACTTGTGGAGTAAACTCAACATCCCAGTTCTAACCTTTGTAATCTCATTCTTTCCAGAATGCAACCCTCTTTCTCACCAATAACAACTCAGTTGTGGTAGTAGTCAGACCTCATGCTACTGGATCCTGAAATTCGGGATTGCAGCAAATCTTGTTATTTGGACTCAGGTATTGTACTGCATCGAACTAAGGGATAGTGGGTGCCTCAAACAGAACCACAACCTGCTCACTATCCACCCACTGAATCAGCACTCTTTGTAATGAAAGAAAACCTGTGTGTCCTTGATAGAATGACATTATAACAGCTTAGTCTTATTTCTTGCTTATTTGCACTCATCTACCTACTGATACACAAGAAGTTGTACAAATGGTTCCCTTACCTTTCAGCAAAGAAGAGTAATGCCTTGAGCTGCATTTGCATGGACACTTTCTGGGTCAACATAACAACTTCTCTGTTCACATTCCATTATCTACTGAATGTTTCTGTTCCTTAATAAGCATGTTCAGACTTCAAATAGGCATATCAGGGAATTCTTCTTCAAAACTATTAGAGTGCATTGTTTTGAATGATGAAAATTCCCAGATGTTTTTAAATTGGGTCTTCGGTTGGCAGTCAGGTTACCCCATCCAAGCAAGGACCCTCACTCTAATCAGGGTAAGTCACACACAATCCAAATTATCCTGTGCCCACCCTCTGGTACCTTGGCACTGAACAGTCAGGCTTAACTTAGAAGGCAATGTGTAAAGTATTTGTGCAATAAATCATGCAATAACACAGTAGAACACCAAAAAATACACCACACAGTGTTTAGAAAAATATATAATATATATCTAATAAGATGCAGGTCAAAACGATTAAGATGCAATAAGTATATGTTGAAATAACACTGTAAAAATTATATAAAGTGTCTTTAGTCTCTTAAAAGCAACAAATATCTCTTGCAAGCACAAAGTACCTGGTTTGCGTTCAAAATCTCCACAAGGAACCGCAGAGGAGGAGAGGTGTGGAAAAGAGGGAGGTGTACGTCTATTTCTCGGGCTGCGCACGGTGATGCATCATTTATTTTCCACGCAGGGAAGCCTTTGCGTCGATTTTGGGCGCTCGGACTTGGGTCCTCTTTGGGTTGCGGGGTTTCCGGATGCCCCGGGGCTGATGTGTTGAAATCCGGCCCTGGCAGGACGAAGTCACAGGGGCTACGTAGATCTGGTAGGTGTTGAGTGGAAAATTCTACCGCACGGCAGGCGCTGCATCGATTCCTCTCAGGAAGTCAGGTTGCATCATTCCAGCTCCGCTTTGCATCAATCCAGTGGGCCGTGCGTTGAATTTCTGGTCGCTAAGCTGGCGCTGCGTCGATCTTCTCCTTGCAAAGCCAGGCTGCATTGTTCCGGTTCGGCATGCAGTGATTTTCTCACCACGATGCAGGCTGTGTGTTTTTTCTGGCAGGCTGTGCGCTGATTTTCGCCGCACAGGGATTGCTTCTTGTAGGAATTAGGTCTTTTTGGTCCTGAGACTTCAGGGAACAGGAGGAAAGCTCTATAACAGGAGGCCAGCTGTATCCAAGCCTTTGGAGAGCACTTCTTAAGCACAGCCAGAGAACAGCAAGGCAGCAGGGCAACAGCAAAGCAGCAGTCCTTCTCAGAAAGCAGTCAGGTGAGTCCTTTGGGCAGCCAGGCAGTTCTTCTTGGCAGGTTGCGGGTTCTGGTTCAGGTTCTTCTCCAGGAAGTGTCTGAGTTTGTAGGGGCAGAGGCCTTGTTTAATTACTCAAATGTGCCTTTGAAGTGGGGGAGACTTCAAAGAGTGGCTTACGAGTGCACAAGGTCCCCTTTCAGTTCCATCCTGTCTGCCAGGGTCCCAGTAGGGGGTGTGGCAGTCCTTTTTCTGAGGGCAGCCTACTGTCCTTTGACATGTAAGAGTCAGGCCCTCCACCCTCCCAGCCCAGGAAGGCTCATTCAATATGCAGATATATGCAAGTGTGACTGAGCATCCCGTGTTTGGGGTTTGTCTGAGTAAATGCACAAGGGAGCCATCAACTAAACCTAGCCAGACATGGATTGTAAGGCACAGAAGGATTTAAGAGCAGAGAAATGCCCACTTTCTAAAAGTGGCATTTCTAAAATAGTAATATTAAATCCAACTTCACCAGTCAGCAGGATTTTTTATTACCATTTTGGCCATACTAAATATAACCTTGCTACTCCTTTCAGATCAGAAGCTACCACTCAAACAGTATATGAGGGTAGCCCTAATGTTAGCCTATGAAAGGAATTTTACACTACCAGGACATGTAAACTACACAGGTACATGTCCTGCCTTTTATATACACTGCATCCTGCCCTATGGGTTACCTAGGGCCTACTTTAGGGGTGACTTATATGTAGAAAAAGGGGAGTTTTAGGCTTGGCAAGTACTTTTAAATGTCAAATCGAATTGGCAGTGAAACTGCACACACTGGCCTTGTAATGGCAGGCCTGAGACATGGTTAAGGGGTTACTTAAGTAGGTGGCGCAATCAGTGCTGCAGGCCCACTAGTAGCATTTAATCTACAGGCCCTGGGCACGAATAGTGCACTTTACTAGGGAATAAATTAAATAAGCCAATCGGGTATGATCCAATGTCACCATGTTTTAAGGGAGACAGCATATGCACTTTCGCACTGGTTAGTAGTGGTAAAGTGTGCAGAGTCCTAAAACCAGCAAAAACAGTGTCCAAAAAGTGGAGTGAGGCAGGCAAAAAGTTAGGGGTGACCACCCTAAGGCTGTCAAGTCTAACACCAGAATATTTTGAACATCTTCACTGTTTATCTTGTGGGCTTAGCCGGATACTGGAGGCTTTTACCTCATCTCTTGATACTACGACCCATATTTATACTTTTTAGCACATTTGCATCATTGTTTGACGCAAAAGCGGCGCAAACTTACAAAATACAGTTATATGTTGTAAGTTTGCGCCACTTTTGTGTAAAAAAATCACGCAAATGTGGCGCTAAAAATGCATAAATATGGGCCTACATTTCTTAAGTGTTCAGGCTGATAAGGCCTCTATTCACATAAGTAGGCAGCTGAGTGCACGTTTAGCAGATTCTCTGAAAGTTATGAGATTTTCCACTGGTCAGACTGAAAGATTCTTGAGACTATCACATGCTGAAGCAACCAACAGAGTACCTTGAAGACTCCGCCTAAGGCCCTAAGCTCCATAAAAACACTCATTACCAAGAAACTGAGGTCATATCATATGGCAATCGGGCAGCAGAAATAATTTCTGAACAACTGTATTCCACTTTGAATGCATGTGTTTCACTGACCGCCTCCTCTCTGTCCAGTAATGTTGGCATACCCACATGCTCTCTAGCTGATACGTGCCAGTCTGAATTCCCTCATTTGGGGCGTTAACCCGAGCTGGAACTCTTTTGATTAGGTCTTGCCTGAACTTATATTAAAAGACACTGAGAGTGATGCCTCCCTAAACCTGTGACATGTTCACCTGCTAAGTTTCCGGAAGTGCTAGCCACACCTCTATGGGGCTGTGGCAAATGTCATAAACATTTGTTTTCGCACTTGGATTGTGTCCAGCAGCTGAAGAGAGAGATGGCCACCCACCATCCGAAATAGACTGCTTGCAATGTGGGCCAGCAGTAGCTGGTCAGCGGTATTTAGGGGTCAGTCAGCGATAAGTATAGGTCTCAGGTTGTCCCAGCCCAGGCAAAAGTAGGAAATTACCAGTCTATTACTCTGTCGCTGGCGCTAAGAAAAATCCAGGAATCCGTGGACAACAACACACAATTTTGTTTTAGAGCAGACTGGTGATATGAATGGCTGGTAATAGGCTTCTGACCAGGACGGGGCACTGGACCAGCACTACTACAGCCCTCAATGAAATCAAACAGAGTTAATACCAAGGACATAGCAGGAGTCATCTTCCTTGGTCGCTCTGCTGGACTGGATACCAGTTGTGTAAGTCAAAGTGATGGGTTCCCATAGCAGAATGTGCTGAGTTATGCCCCTATTCAATACACTAAAACATAGGCCCTGATTTATATTTTTGGTGCAAAACTGCACTAATGCAGTTTTTTCACCAAAAAAGTGTAACACAAGCTTGCACCATTTCTGTGCACCAGCCGGGCACCATATTTATGGAATGGTGCAAGTCGGTGCAAAGGGTAGGCTAGCATTAAAAAAATGACGTTAGTCGGGTGGGGCTGGCGGTATGGAAGAAGGGGGTTTTGCACCAAAAAATTACATTAGGCAGGTTATAGTAAAAAAAAGCATGACTCTAACCTACCTAGAGTCATTTCTGACGCAAAACCATCCATACCACATGACTCCTGTCTTAGAAAAGACAGGAGTCATGCGCACCACCCCAATGGCCAGCACAGGGGACCAGGGGGCTATTGGGGAAGGTTTTAGAGCTCAGGGTGGGTGGGGTTGTCGGTGTAGTTTGATTTTTAGGGGCAGGGGTGTGGGGTTGGGGTCGTTTTTTGTAGGGCTCAGGGTGGGTGGGGGTCAGGGTAGTTTAGTTTTTAGGGCTCAGGGCTTAGTTTGGTTATTAGGGGTAGGGGAAGGTTTTAGGGCTCATAGAGGGTGGGGGGTTCGGGATAGTTTAGTTTTTAAGGACAGAGGTGGGGGTCAAGGTAGTTTTTTTTTAAGGCTCAGGGCAGGTGGGGGGTCGGGTAGTTTAGTTTTTAGAGGCATACTCGGGTCAGTTTTTTTTAGGGCTTAGACGTGTGGGAGGTTGGGGTAGTTTAGTTTTTAGGGGCTGGGTGGTAGGGTTGTGGTAGTTTAATTATTAGGGAAGGAGGAAGGTTTAAGGGCTCAGGGCGAGTGGGAGGTGTCTGGGTAGTTTATTTATTAGGGGTGGAGGTAGCTTTGGACCTCAGGGGGGGAGGGGGGAGTTGTATGACTGAACCACATATGCCGTTTTCACACGTCTTTACTAAGCATTCTTTTTCAGCAAAATTCGTTGTAAAGGGATGCTTGGTAAATGCATGCGTGGAAATGACATAGTCGTGGTTCCGACTGCGTTGTTAAGGTATGCGTTGTTCCAACATGTGTGGTTCTGTCATATAACCTTTTAAGATGGACAAGGATATCTATATTGTGAAATGGCGCAATGAAGCCTCAAATCATACACTGGAAAAGTTAAACTTTTACGACGAGATGACCAATTACAATACACTTTAAAACACCACTAATGTGACTCACCAATGCTGTGAACACTCTATGTTGCTTTTTTAATCTAAAATTACCAACATTCATGACTGCAGACATGTTTTTTTTATAAAAAATCGATTTGTGGAAAGTGTTAAAATTGCACACTGACTTTCTGATTTTGTGACCCCCCCACCTATGTGCTAATATTTTGGCTCACAAATTCATCATTAGGAGAGGCTTGCGAGTTGACCTACCTCACCAATATTTCTATGGTAGGTTGCAAATTGTGACTCACGCTTATAGGATGCCATCATAGGGATGAGGCCTTTAATGCAAGCCCATTTTCCTTAAAGAATAACAGTCTGCATTTAAGAAAGGAAAATTTACTTTTTCAAAAGGTTTGTGTAAGAGTTGGCTGGGGTCCCCAGAATCAGTGCTCACTCCCCAAAAATATTTTTTCACTACCCTTTGCAAATGGGTTATCACCTCCTTTTAATTCTTGGAAAACTATCAATAGTTTGCTACTGGAATTGTGGTTTGAAAGGTTTGATACATTATCACTGGCAAATTAGAGCCCTCGCCTTTTCCTCTCATCAATGTGTTTGTGCTCTAATCCACCCTCGCCTCCTTTCACACAAGAAAAAAAATGAGTTTTTAAGAGTTGAACAAAAATTCAATGTGTCTAACTAGCCAGTGCAGGTCTGCACAAACCAGTTCCTCTAATGAATTGAAATGGCCACACATCTTGGATAAACACTTTGGGCTTGATTTATGAAAAGTTTTTGAAGCAAAAGCGGCGCAATACAATTATATTTTAGAAGTTTGCCCTGCTTTTGCTTCAAAAAGTGATGTAAAGGCGGTGCTAACTTTTCATAAATCAGGCCCTTTTTGTCATATTTATAATTTTTTTTGCGCAGTGCAATGCACTTAGGGGCATATTTATACTCTGTTTGCGCCGGAATTGCGTTGTTTTTTTTTACGCAAATCCGATGCAAAGCTAATTCCATATTTATACTTTGGCGTTAGACCCGTCTAGCGCCAAAGATCTTGGAGTTTGCGTCATTTTTTTGCGTGGACACCTACCTTGCGTTAATGATATGCAAGGTAGGCGTTCCCGTCTAAAAAATTACTCCAAGGCATGTGCGCCTTATTTAAACTCCCGTGCAAAAATGACGCACGGGAGTGGGCGGGTAAAAAAAAATGACGTCCAGACGATTTTGCGTCATTTTTTAACGCCTGGTCAGGGCAGGCGTTAAGGGACCTGTGGGCTCGGAAGGAGCCCAGAGGTGCCCTACCATGCCCCCAGGGACACCCCCTGCCACCCTTGCCCACCCCAGGAGGACGCCCAAGGATGGAGGGACCCATCCCAGGGAACTTAAGGTAAGTTCAGGTAAGTATATATATTTTTTTTTGTGGCATAGGGGGGCCTGATTTGTGCCCCCCTACATGCCACTATGCCCAATGACCATGCCCAGGGGACATAAGTCCCCTGGGCATGGCCATTGGGCAAGGGGGCATGACTCCTGTCTTTGCTAAGACAGGAGTCATGTCAATGGAGGGTGGGAGTAAAAAACAATGACACAAATCGGGTTGAGGCAGATTTTTTGCCTCAGACCGACTTGCCCCATTTTTTGACGCCCAAGCTCCATTTCCCCCTACGCCGGCGCTGCCTGGTGTGGGTCATTTTTTTTTACGCACACCAGTCAGCTCCGCCGGCTAACGTCATTCCATAAATAAGGCGCCCGCATGGTGCTTTGGAATGGCGTTAGCCGGCGTTAAAATTTTTGACGCACAACTGCGTTGGCGCAGTTGTGCGTCAAAAAGTATAAATATGGCCCTAAGACACTTTGCTGTGCTTCACTGCCCATGTGAAAAGGAGAGGGAGGAATGAACCATATCCATCAAGATATGGTGCGTTCCTGCTCTCTCTTTGGGCTGGTGCACTTTTGGCTGCCTAGACCCTATGCAGGCACCCTTGCTTGCACTATGGTGCAAGGGTGCTTGCTTTGTAGGCAGGATTGTTTTTGTACAGAAAGGGTTACCTTCTGGCTACAATCAGAGATGAATGCCTGCTGTCCTTGGATGAACATAAGAGATCAGCTCCATTTCTGTCCAAACACCATCAACCATGTCTTGAAGAAAGTGATCGGCCTTCTCTGAAATAATTCTAATTCGTTATTTCAAACCACAGCCAATAAGTTTAGATTGGGTTAATGGGATTCTCTTCAAGTACTGCGATATGTGGAGTGCCACAAGGCTCCTCCAATCCTGCCAGTTCTTTAACATCTACATAAGCCACTTGCACAGCTCCTAGGGCAGTATCAGGAGAACGTTTAAGTGTACTCTGATTACTCCCAACATCACTTATATTTAAAACAAGTCAACAAACCAAACAAAAATCACCACCTTCTGGAAGTCGTTTTTCATCAGATGAAAGAGGGTTGCCTAAGCCTACATGTAGAAAAAATAGAGATTGTGATGCTATGTAGAAAAGGATCCAGCTTGCTGCACTTTCAAAATCCTCTCAATATAGCATGCTACCATGCACCACAGTGAAATTACAAAACTTGGGTGTCTCGTTCGATTCGGAAATCTCCTTTACTCCATAAGGAAACACAGTGGTAAAAGGAATCATTTCGGAGCTCTCCATCTTCATCGAATCCCCACATTCCTCCTTACTGGTCATTGGACTGTGCTAACAAGAGCCAAGGTTAACGCACGCTTGGGCTACTGCCATATTGTTTAAATTTGGCAGATAAACAGCTCATCACAAGGCTGCAAGGATATCAAAACCAGCCAGAATATGCTTGAATCCGCAGGCCTCATAAATATATAATCGACGCAAAGTGGATGCAAAGATTGGCAATCCTCTGCTTTGCTTGTAAGGCCTACTCGGTGGAAAAGACCTGTTTACCAACAAAACTCGGTCATATGCTACCAATAGGAAACTGTACATGGCATCGATTACCAAGAAAGCCGGAAATGGCTAAAACAGAGAGAAAAGTCTTTAGGCCTGATTTAGATATTGGCAGATGGGTTACTCCTTTACAAGTGACGGATTACCATCCGCTAAAATCTAAATCCCATTATATTTTATTGGATTCAAATTTCGGCGGAAGGGATATCCGCCACTGTTGTGGAGGAGTAACTTGTCCGTCAATATCTAAATCAGGCCCCTTGTTAGTCCTGGACCACATGCATAGGATGCACTCAATCCATGTCTCATGAAAAAGTAAAATAACATACATTTCAGAGAAAAGGTCTAAACATTCAACTGTTCTGTGTCACCTATAACCAAAGGCAGTTTATTTGGAAATGTAACTACTCGTCATTAAAACACCCTGATGTTTTTTTCTCATTAACATTTCTGTGTAGTAGCCAAAGGGTTATGCGTAGCACTACAAACCCGCTTAGTCCTCAAATAAAGACTAAAGCTATCCTGTAGTGCCGCCATCTTTTGTTCAACGTCTCTCTCCGGCATTTAATTAATATTTTCACATCAAATTACTTATTGTTTTTAATGCAGATACATGACTATCTTTTTTGAGATCGAAAACGATAGTGTGGTCTATTTTTGCATCACAAAATTTGCTTTTGTGTACATGTACATGAACGCAAATGTTTTGCGTGTGTGTTTCGGGGGAGAAGGTGTGTATACATATCGCTGGTAAAATATGGATAGGTAAGGTGTGTGGCACTAACTTTTGAAATGTTAAATCTTCATTCTCAAATAACCTCTGCATTTCTAGTCACTGGAAGGTCAAGTCAAAATATATTAAAAGTCTGCTGGAAAAGAGAAATCATTGTTAAAAATGTTTCTTTTTCAATATGTGATCAGAATGACGTGGCATCCTGTTTGCTGTGCTGTTTGTAGCAAAATGCTACAACCTTTTGTCCATGATATAATTCACTGCTCCTTTTCTCTAGTTAAGTTTCAAACGTTGAGTATAAATTATTTCTAAAACCTGACTCCAAGTGTTTGTTATTCATTTACGTACCAGCAGATGGCGCGCTAACATTATTTCAGAAAATACCTAGCACACATTGCTGCTGGTTGGACAAGGCATGGCTTGATTTATAGTTGTATCCTACTAAAAGAAAACAATCAAATTCGCTTCAGCATGAGCCCCAAATAAATCATCATCCTATTAAGTGGCCCTACTTTGTTTTGTATTTTTTTTTTTTTTTTTATCATAGTTTAGCTCAAGGTCCAAAGGTGGGGCAAATGCTGCAGGCATGCACATTTCTGTTTCAATTTTCACCGTTTAAACAACGAGAATTGATAGGAAGTCAGATATCCGACTGTCATATCAGGGGCGCAACGAAAGACTCTGTAATGCCCGTGGACCGGGCGAGGTAGGAGGGCGGCTGCTCCCCTCCAGCCCCACCCCATTCAATTTCAACCTAAGGCCTATGGACATCTTTAAGATAGTGCTGCTGGGGGAGTTGTTCGTTTCCGTTATTCTACTGCCTCACATGTCTATGATGGTCCTAAATTAAAAGTACGGCAGTTTTTACTTCGAATACCCGAAAATAAAAATGTCGATGCTCCCTATTGATACGTCTGCGCCCTGTTTGAGGGTGGGGTTTGAATTTGCGAGGTGGAATGCGTACCGTGCAATGACTGTGAATTCATTGGATGCACTTCTTTATATAAGTATTCTTGCCACCTTAATAAAGATGTATTGCACTTAGCTGAAAATGAACCGAGTGCACATGCTTTTGCATACACGTGAACCCGAATTATATTTCTTGACTTAATGCACGAATTTCGGGAGAGTGTACGCGCTCGATTATCGGTACCATTGTAGGGAGGTCAATAACGTAAACTTGATGAGCCTGTAGACATGAAGGAATGAAAATGTGCACAAGTGTTACACAAACTCATGCCTTTTTGCAACGCATGTACCGACCTGGAAACAGGAACTGCTAAGATATCACAACCTGTAAGCACAGGGTGCATCATTAAAGGTAATGTGAAGTGGTAGTCTAGGTTCGGGGCAGGGTGGAGGACAACCATCCACTAAACTACGACTTGTCGAGTGTTTTTGGACCACGGATTAACGGGTCCAAAACACTAGGCCAGGTTTTACCAGGTGAAGATGCTCAACGGATGAAACCTTGAGTCCTCTGGTCTGTGGCATTGGGCACACTTGAGTCCAGCCCCCACCATCCCTGCTAACACTAAAGATCTTGCACTTCCCCAAAAGCCGTCTGACGCCCTCCCTTCTTTCACCGCTCAGATTTACCACCTGTTTGGTGTGGATTTGTCCCCAGAATTGGGGAAAACAAGAGGGAAAGGAGTGATTGTTACAGTTCTGCGGTGTTATTCCTCATTCCAGGAAACAAAGCTTGTAATGGTCAGTGTAGTCCCCTGCCAGACACCTTCTAGTGTTTCCACCAGCCACTCTGCTGAGGGCTGGCTTCCACACTCACCCCACACCCATCCATCACAAGCATCACCAATCAGGTGACCCTGCTAATAAAAGAGGCCGGGCGCACGTACCCTTGGCCAGTTGTACTAACGACAACTATGTGTCCGTGTCATGATTCTTTTAGTAGGGACACCAACACGACAATGATGACAAGTGGATCTGACCCCTCATGTGTGCTTGCAGCAACTATGCCGTTGTTCCTGGGGGGGAAGTAAAGCCTTCGCCTAATACACCCCCACACCCACTGCCAGCAAGACACCGTCACCGGTGCAGGGCGACAGGACGTACACCCAGAGCTAACACCGGCGTCCCCAGCTAGGCCCATGCAGCTGCCCGCCTGCGGCGCGACAGTTTGCTGACAAGTGCTGCCCCTCAGGAGCAGAAAAGCCTGCCCGGGGAAAAAATGTGGGAGAAGCGCCCTTCCGCGACCCGGTCTATGCAGGGAGTGAGAACAACAGACGGAGTGTCCAGGTTGTTACGACCCCAGTGATGCAGTTGCAGATCGGATGCAGTGCTCGTGGAACCATGGGGCATGAGAGAAAGCCCCAGGGAGGAAGAAAGATAAAGAGGAGCTCCCCCAGTGAGATGCCCGTACATGTGGCAGCAGCTGTCTACTGCCACGGCCTGCTATTTTGACCAGGGTGAGAGCGCGAGCCCCCTGCTGCCCCCACAAAACCCTGCTGCTTCGTTCTGGCCCAGAAGGTCTGTGCCGCGAACAAGTAGAGCACGTGAGGGCGAAGAGACTACACACACCGTAAACCAGCACAAAGATGAACGCCACGAGGGCTGCATGCTTACCCATAAAAGTTTGTGTGGACTGCTGTGGCATGAGAAACTGCAGGCACCGCTTAATGACCCCCGGCCTGCACCGGCATCCACTCACCTATGTGACAGGAGGTGTCCTCAGTGGCTAGAGAAGAGACGAAGCCACATGCGAGGGAGTAGAGCAGCCAGCAGCCACGTCACAACATAGGAGACCCCCTCCCCCTTCGGATATGGGGAAGCAAGGAAAAAGTGGGAAGAGGCCTATGACCTACTGCCATGAGTCCAGTTCAGCAGTGGCGGAGCGAGAGCAGTGCCCGACTACCCGCTGCGCATGAGGTGGGCCAGTTCATTTGGAGCAGTGGGGAACCAGGCGAAGTGCTGCAATGGCCGACGGGCACCTGCATTCTTGAGGCACCGCCGCCTCCCTGCATTGACTGTGTTATTATTGCCTCTGCAGCACCCGAGGCCCGCAGCCCCAGTGATGAAGCACTGTGCTTCACCCAGCAGTGGCACATATGAGGCGGTTCCAATGGGTCCAAGTATTTTTTAAATGACAAGCCACGTTGCAACACGATCATTCAAAGAGTCTGCAGTGCCCTTCCCCCCATGTACCACATCTGGATGCCTGCTGCAGCGAGCGGAGCCTCCCTTTCTCTCCAAGTGAGAGACCAAGGCGTGCATCATCAGGAAAACTGCTGAGGCACATAGATAGCGGTGGCAGTGCTACCTAGTGGCCATGTCCCAGCACCGCACCTCAGCCCTTGCCCATGATGACAGCAACTTGGCCCGGTTTTTGCCCCAACAAACACAGGTATCTGCTGCACTTTTGGAAGCCTGGAGGAAACTGGCATGAATGTAAGTGATGTCCCCCCATGAAATAGATTGCAAGGTAGGGGCATTGACACTTTGTGGTCAGAGAAAAAGCAAAGACTGACCCAGCGGGAACTGCAACTATGCCACATGCCCCCAGTGGTGAAGGACACCACCGCAAACCAGGAGAATGGGCATGCCAAGATCCGGCAAAGGGCGCCCATGAAGAAAAGAGAGATTATCACTGGTGCGCAGATGGTTGCACCTGGCAATCGGACAGGGAGAGTTCTCTGAAAGGAGGAAGCACAGAGAGCGCAAAGTCAAAGGTACACGGAGGGCTGCACCAGCGAACCTGACAGCACGGGCAGGAACCTGGGTGAAAGACATAGCCCTCTGAGAGCGAGATGTAACATCAGCGAGAAGAGGCCACGCCAGCTGGTCACACTGCAGCACCAGATGGCCACCATTGGCCAATCGTTGAGCAGGTCACAAGGAGTGACCGACCCTGCCAAGTAAACCAGACAGAGACAGAAGCAATCACTGCAACTGTGCAGTCTCGAGGAGCAAGCGCAGCGCTCTCAAGCCAAGACACAAAGAAAGGAATGGTGGCCCTCCAGTCAGGGAACAGACCACCAAGAAGCTCCTGGAAGAGACCAGACCTGCAAGAGGTCTGCGAGGAGAAGGAATCAAGTCCTACTGACAGGACTAAGCCTACAAGAGGCTGCAACAGAAGACAATGCACCATCAGGGGTGCAGTACATGACCAGTGAGAGGTCCATGTGGTGCAACATGCGACATGTGGTGCAACGCCACATCAAGAGGAGAAATGGAGAGGAGAGAGGAATGTGGCATGACCCCATGACATGAAGAATTGAAGAAGAAGGGGTGTAACAGACCTGTCACACAGAAGATCAGGAATACCACAGGAGTGCAAGAGAAAGGGAGAAGAGCAACAGGACTGAGGACTCGTGCCAGCATAGAAGATGTCATGCATCTCCACAAGCCAGCCACTGGGGTGAACAGACGCCACTGGAGAGAACTCAGTGGGTGGACCAATTGTAAGCCACCCGCATGCGCAGACTGCGTCTGGGCCCCACGCTTCTCAGTGCGACCGTCCTGCCACCTGTCACCGGCTGCTTGACATCGACAGCATCCCAATAGCCAATGGCACACATAAGGCAAGAACTGCACTTGGACACAAAGTCCCTCAAGTCATCCTTTCTACAAGAAAGACAATGCCACCTCTTGGTCTGAACAAATAGATGGTAAGATCTTCAATATTACCAGGTTCATCACCTGAACCACCCAAGGAGAGCTGCACCATCAGAGTGGAGCCAAAGTGAGCGAAAAGACCAAAGGTTGACAAGGCTTCTCTGGCACCATGGGAGGTTGACCACCCAGAAACCTGAGGTGAGCCCCCAAGAACCTGAAACCTGCTGAAGAGAGCATACTCGACCATTTGGACTATCCACCTTTGGGGTTACACGAGGCTTGGACATGGCCCTGTTCCAAATTGACCCCCCTGGGGCAGCCTGAGAATGGCACGCACAGCCCATGCAGTCCCGTGGCAATCCAGGGGCAAAGGCCTCAAGGGAATTCCGGTGAGAGGGGAATCCCGCCAAGACACGTGTGTTCAAGACAGCTCCACAACAGGCACTTGGACGCACTGAGGTCACGAACGGAGACTGGTCACCCAAAGACCATTGCACAAAGGCCAGTGCACCTAAGCCCTGACGGCGAGAGCACACAAACCCTGTGACAACCCCACCTTGTGGCTCCAAGCATGCCTTAAATGTTGTCCTGTTTTAAATATGGCGCACACATGGTGGTGGTAGGGAGGCACTAAGGGGCACAAGAAAAGTGGCACTGCATTGGGTGCAGCGCTACTTTTCCTTAAATCTGCCCCTCAGTGTTTATTTTAGTGTTTATGTTTCTCTCCCACAGGATGGAGTTGGTTGTTTGTTTTTCAATAAAGTTTGGGAGGAATGTAGTGTCCTGCTGGACACCCCACACCCATCCATCACAGGTGACACCAGCCAGGTGACCCTGCAAATATGAGAGGCCGGGTGCACGTGACCTGGGCCAGTTGTACTAGAAACTATGTGTCTGTGTCATCATTCCTTGAGTAGCATGAGGGCCTTGGGACCCCAACACTACAGTCAGGTTTAGGTGTAGGGCTACTGTCTGAAATCGGAGATTCTGTCTACCAGCACCCATGGGTAACGAGGGACACATAGGCAAACAGTGCTTTGAGGGTACAAGAAATGCTGTCTGTGGCTCATGTTCTAACTTCTAGTATTACTAAATTAGTACATTTGTTGTAAACAGTGTGATTTAATGACAAATGGGAGCATTGTTCCTAAGAACATCTTGATGATATGGCCACAGGTGGAACTGCCTGTGTACCCACAGGAGTCAGCACACTTTTAGCTCAACTCCTAAGTGCAAACCATTTGTAAACTTAATTGTGCTAGTTTTACTGCTTGGGCTTATGTCTAAACAGTCGCTTATCGACTCACCTGCATTTGAGGAAACATTTAATGGCTCCTGACGTCATTTTAAGTAAACCTTTGTCTGTAAAATAGTGTCTGTTTTTTCTTTAAATTGTGTGAGTCATCAAGAGGCACAGTGGTTCTATGGGCTAGTATGTGTGCTGAGTACTTTTTGTCATACAAACATTATCCTTGTATATAAACCATATGACTTATGACTCAGTAGTGTGAATAAGATCCTGACTATACTTCAGAAAAATGCATAAGCAATATTTAAATCTGTTTTTGCACTACTCCTAACTGGGAGCTGAATACAAATTGCACTCATTCATTTTAAATTACTGTTAACACCAGCTTTTCAATACAAATAAACTTGGAAACAGTGTTCAAAATACTTGATCACTTATTCCTCACTATTAGTGAAAGGGCCCGTATTACTGAAAGGTTGCCTTGACCTAGGCACTTGGCACCCCTTTAAATGGAGGCTCCGGGTGCAGGTTGGGTCAGTGCTTCTCTATCACAATGACTGTGCTGTCCCCATCGCAGCTGCAAAGTCACACCTGCTATGGGGGCAGCACATTAGTGAAAAGTGGACCCGCTGTTTCAAGCCACCAGTCTGTCTATTAATGTGCAGTCGGTAACTGGCCTACATTTCAAAGCGGAAAATAGATACCCCTGTAGGCATTTCCAGTGAACAAGAACACCTGCCTGCTGGGGGAAAGTCTATTTGGCATCCCTGGAACCCCTTACTTCCAGTGGTGGCCTGTTGTTAAGGAAGCAGAGATCCCACCCTACCCTTTTTTTCCGAGACATGAAGAGCATCTATCAGGCTGAGCAAAGTTCAGGCTGGCAAACACTCTTTATTTTCAGGTCTGGCATCCAGGCACTGTACAAGTTGAAATGCAAAGGAGAATGGCTGCTTGAGCTAAAATTTGCTGTGCTGAAGTTCACACAGTCCCGTGGGTGTGACCGCCTCAGCCCGGCAAAGTGCTCTGAGAGCATCTCCCTCATGACAAGGGGGAATGTCACTAACATATTCGGACCTTGGTGCTTCAGTTCTAAGTCCTGAGGTGCCTAGTGCGAGTGTCCATCCGTGACACTCATCACCAAGTGGGGTCAGCAGTTTTATTGACCCCATAACACTCTGCGACAAGTAAGGGACTGCTACATCATCTCATTGGCTGAAGGTCAGCCAATGAAAGGAGCAGACAGTCCCAATCCTCCTGGAACTACAGAGGCTTACCTGCTGCCACCCAAAATGTGGCCCAGTACGTTTTTTGTTTTTGTTTGTAATGTTGGGTGCATATGTACACGAGTGTATCTATAAATGTTTGTGTGAACATGCTTTGAATGGGTGTGTGCATGTGTATGTGCTAGTGTGAACATGTGTGTGAAAGAGTGAATGTGCCTGTCTGTGTGCACACCGTACCCCTGCCGCACATTATGGGCCACCACTGCATTCTTCCCTTTCAAGGGGCACCCAAAGGGTGCACACAGATTATGCACCAACTCAGTGTGGTGCAAAGTAAGTGCACCCCTAATAACCTGTTTGCCTCTGCAGCCTCTGTGAGTCCTCATTTGAATGCTTTCATGCTAATTAGAGACCACCCCCTTGAGATTTTGCCTGCACACAAGTAGCATCAGTGCAATTGTGTGACATAATTTGATAATCCTACAAACACACAAAACAATAGATGCGTAGACTGTCCCATTCCTCATCATTATTTTCTTTTATAACTTTCTATATGTACTCCCTCCTCTGCTCCCTATTCTATGCCCTCCTCTCTACCTAACTCACTCTCTCATGTCTCTCTCTTTACCCCTTTAACCTCTTTATGGTGCTAGTGCCAGGAAGGCTCTGAACATATGTTGTTTCAAGTTTAATGTTTAAGGTTATTGTTTGATTATATATGCACATTTAGGCAATGAAGACATTAACACAAAAACAGATATTAAATGATCATAAAATTAATTACAAATCATGATGAGTCCTTGTAATTATAGTGCCTTTTCAAATATTTAAAAAAGTCCCCAGTTTCTAAAATAAATCAATGCTTCACAGTTCGTTATAATAATTGCTCATTTAAACGTATAATGTTCTCATTTCATTTCCCGCTTATTTGATGTGGGAATTGTGCAAGTCGTATTTTGAATATCCACCTTTATATTTCTCTGGACTGGATGTTTTAGGTAGTGCTGGAGGTTTCCGCTCGGCTTTGAACTAATTATAAAGTCTTATCTTGAAAGTTATGAACACTTTGGCAGACCCGTTCTTCCTATATATTTTACCACTCCTTATATTAATTTCCACCAGCCAGCAACAACTTAGCATCCAACACTACCTGCCTCAGATAGATGTAATTCTTGGGAAATTTATTTAAGGTTGTTACAATAACGACAGTACCAGATCTTTTCTGGATATTCCCTGATTCTAAGGAATGGCATCTCTTTTCTTGAAAAATACAGAGCTGCCAATTTAACATTCTTTGATAATATATGTTTTGTTCTTCATTTCACGCTCTTGTCTTAAGGCTTGCCCTGTGCTCCCTTGGACCGTAATATTCCATTTCTTCCAGAACTTTATACCAGTTTGCTGCATTTCAATAGGCTTCTTTGGGTCAGAACCTCACATCCATAGAAGAGCAGATTTACAATTGTTAAGTTGTATGATTTCCTAAATATCGCCATTGAATTATGTCCCAGGTGTTGATCTTTTTTTCCTAGGGGTCAGGCAGTACACTTTGCTCACTCCATTTCTGACTCTATGTGATGCAGAAAACTCTTAATCGCTACCAAAAAGCGTTCTCCAGAAGAAGTATTCATTAACTGTTTCTAATTTATGGTGACTGAGTGAGCATGCAAAGCTCCTGTTAACTTTCCTATTACAGAATATCATCACTTTAGTTTTACTTTTATGTAATTTAAGAAAGGTATCCTTTTAGAGTTCTGCGAAAGAGTCTATTGAACTTTGAAGTTCTATAGGAGGGGGGGGGCTTACCAAGATTAATACAGAACTCCCAGAACTCGGCCCCATAATCCTGTCTCCAGCACTCATGGCGCACAGCATTGGCAGGCACAACAACGCTATTGCAGCCCCCAACAATGAGCTGCAAAAGGGAAGCTGTTTTGGGACCATGACAGCGCTCTGAGAGTGGCTGGAGTGAGACTGGTGCCCCATTTGGAAAGATGCACACTTTCTGGGGTTGAGCCGCGCATGCTGAGCCACAGGCGGAGGAGCGCAGTGGTGCAGGCCACGTTGTGGGGGACCAACAGCAGTGACCATGGATGGTGGCAGTAACCACTGCACCACACGGATCCACTGAATCAGCAGCAGTGAATACAAGGGTGAACTCATGTGGTGGACCATTCCAGTAGTTCCTACTCAGCTCTTCACCAAATGCACTTGCCTCCATTGCTGCAGAGGAGGAGCCGGCCTCTAGTGGAGACATCAGTGAGTGAATGTACACCAGCCCCGGTTCGCGGCCTGACTGTCCACTGCCATAAGGACCCCTCCTTCTCTCTGACCCCTTTTCCTTCCCCACTGGACTGTAAAGGAGAGAAACACCTGCTGACTATAAAATGTCTGCTGGGTTTGCGCTAGGAGCGGCATGACCTGAGGTGGAACTGGACTATGTAACTTCAAGGTCACTGTGCGACCCGCACTACGTGTTTCCTTGACACACCTGTGATTTGGCCTCACAACAACAGAGTGGTATGGTGTGATGAGTAGATCACGAAAGGGACCCCATCATCTGTTGTAAACTGGGCCTACCAGACACAAATGCCACAGCCACACTCCATAAATATCCAAGTGCAGCCTGCTTACACTAGGAAGGTGTTCCCGGACTATTACCCGTGCATCCCCCTCAAAGAGCCCCTAAGTATATGGATGGTAGCGTTCAGCAGTAACGTAAACCCCAGATTCGTCGGTGGCCCACAGTTTTTTAACTGCATGCATGACAGCGCCACAGCATCTGAATGGATTAATCCACAATTGTAGGATATATGTAATAGTAGTGGGTGTACAAAGGGCCCCTAACACAACATTAACCTACACCCTGCTCACTCCCATTGCGCCCTGGGGAGCGCACCAGTGGAGGACAGCCTCTCATTGAGAAGACATAACTAGGGAACAGTGCCCACGGAACTGAAGAAGTGGCAGGAAATGGGCTAGTTGATATAGTCCTTAAGAAAATAGATTACACAGGCAGACCATATTTATGAAATTTTGAGATTTTAGGCCTTAGGATTGTAGGCCTTGAGAGACTAGTTCCAAGACACCGACATGGGTCCCTGGTGTGCACAGAAACCCTCACTTGGAATCATGGGATGCACCAGGCCTAAATCAGTAACATCAGCCCCACATTTGAACATTGAATCTCCTCCAATGGGGAACTGAGATTCACAAACAGCCGAGGAGGTCATCCCCCCACTATCATGCTCATACAGACTGACAAACTAGACATAATCCTGCAGGAAATATGGGAGTCAAAGATTGCACATGAACAATGCCTGACACAAATATCCTCAAAGATGACCACCGTAAGTTATCAGACAGAGTCAAGACAAATGAACTGACACTCTCAACTCTTGCTTTCTGCCAGGCAGATCATTCCATACAGCTCAACCAACTGCAGCACCAAATGGATAAACTCCAGGAACGTGTAGATAACGTGAAAGGCGGAGCACGCAGGAGTAACATTCTCATAGTGGAGACTTCGGAAGGAGAGGAAGGAGTGGAAGGCCCCAATGCAACACAATTCATGGAAAACTGGCTCAACACTACAGTGACCCCCAACTGGCCTGCTTGAATGGTTTTCAGTGGAGAGATCACATTGTGTTCCCACCAGACAACCAAACCTGGGTGCACCCCCCAACCCATGATGGCCAGGATTCTTAATTTTAAGGATCAAGATACATTATTGTAAAAGGAGCAAAAAAAGGCACCAATCCTTCCGGAAAACCCCAGGATCTCCTGGACTACACACTGGAAGTCCAACAATGATGTTCCTCATTTCAGGAGTTCAAAAAACAGCTGAGCTCACTAGGCCTTCAATATGCCTTATTATTGTCTGCTAGACTAAAGGTAATCTATGAATGATGCACACACTTCTTTGACATCCCAGAAAATGCCTGGGTGTGGTGGACCTTAATTTCCCTGGCTCACAGGACCCACGCACATCACAAACTGCACCACACAAACCTTAAATAAACGAGCAGAAAAGGAGTGCTTCAGTGCGCAAAGGACCAATATCAGCTCCTTCCTTGCAACAAGCCCGGGAGGGCCAAGATGCAGCAATTACCTCAGCAAACTATCTCATACTTAACACTGAACACACGAGCTCTAGCTCCTCACAGGACAGTAACTCTCACTTGGAGTCAGCAAGTAGCATGGCCCTGTTCCAGTCAACCACTCCGCAACTGGCTCACGATTTGTAGTATCATCAACAGTATGTCTTGTATATAAGTGACTCACTAACCTTTCCTTTAGAGGTGCGATCAGAGAGATGGGAGACATAGTCCATCAACTGTAGTTCTTTGAGTGGATTTATTATTTCCCTATATGTTCTATATTGATATAGATTCTCTATTGATTTCAAGCAGCAGCTTAAAAATGCTTGTGCACTTAATGCGCAAAGTTGGATGCCACCAATGGAAAACACCAGTACCTAATGGCTACGGCTCACGTCTGGCTCTTCCCTAGTGGATGATATGGTTCCACTTTCTTCACAGCACTTCACCATAATCATTGGCCTCTTGTGCTCCTTTTGCTTAGGCAAATCTATACACAAAGAACTTTTATTCTTGTTGGTTCCAAAGTTAGGTCTGGCAGTTGTTCGACACTGTACCAGGTATTGGGGGTTTAGTGTTCTGTATTTTCCCTTCGAGTGATCGACCCTTCACCCTCTAATAAACAACAGACTATTGGTGATCTTGAAATCCCTTCCCCAGAGACTACGTCAAACATTGTGCCTATATTTAATTTCTCTAAATATAGATTAACAACAGATGAAATGTCTGTACTTAGTAAAGGCCTTTCTTTTGTACCTACTACACGTACAAACGTTTTTGAGATTAAGTTAGAGTTACATAGATTTTTTAGAAGACTACGACTTGATAATTTCTATAAGGAATTACCTAACAAAAATCTTTTGGATGTGGCAGGTCTACGACCTTCCTCTTTCTTTACGCCGCCTTCTCATTCAATGCCCATTGAAGTACTAATGTTTGACAAATTAGTCCTAAAGGACATAGATGCTTTAAGTAAGGTGCGTAAATGTGTGAAATATAATCTCTCATACAATGAGTGTTTGGCACTGAAAGGGTTGAAAGAAAAACAGGATGTAGTAGTAAAAGCAGCGGACAAGGGAGGGGGGATAGTCCTTCAGGATATAGCTGACTATAGAAGAGAAATTTTAAATCAACTAAGTGATATCAACTGCTATAAGAAGATCAGGGGAGACCCTACAGAGCAGCTGAAGTCGAGGATTTTGCGGTTGACCACCATAGGTTTAGAATAGGGTTATTTAAGTAAAAATGAATACCAATTTTTGAATAAGAAACATCCCAGAATACCTGTTCTATATACTTTACCAAAGATACATAAGAGACTGGATAATCCTCCAGGGAGGCCTATTGTATCTGGTTGTGGTTCTATTTTAGAACCTTTGTGCCAGTACTTAGATTTTTTTCTAAAACCTTTTGTCCCTCAGACTAGATCTTATGTGATGGATACTATGCATTTAATCACTATGGTTGAAGATGAAGAATTTTTGAAGGATGTTGGTATCTTAGTTACAATGGACATACAGTCCCTGTATACTAATATCCCTCAACAAGAAGCACTTAAGGTTATAGCGGATATACTAAATTCCCGTCCTCAACCGGTTTTGGTACCTACTGATTTTTTGATTTCCTTGATGGAAATAGCTGTGGGCATGAACTATTTCCAATTTGATGAGGCCTTTTATTAGCAAGTGAAGGGTGTAGCTATGCGAGCAAGCTTTGCACCAAACTTAGCGAATCTCTTTATGGCTGCTTATAAGACACAAAATGTTTGTAATTTGATGAATCCGTATTCAAAACATATAAAGAAATTGTGTAGATACATTGACGATGTGTTCTGCATTTGGCATGGATCTAGTGCAGAATGACATGCCTTTTGGACTTGGCTCAACGCATGATCAGCCAACATACAGTTTATTTTGGAATACAATAGAGACAGCATTCCATTTTTGGAATTGTTGATACAGGCTGAAGATGACAAGCTATTTGTTTCTCTCTATAGAAAGCCCACAGAAAGAAACACATTATTGCATCATAAGAGTAACCACCCGAGAAATTTGAGGGACAATCTTCCCTTTGGCCAGTTTCTTCCAATTCGGAGAAATTGTACAAAGAGGGGAGATTATTTTAAAGAGTCAGGCAATTTGATAACAAAATTAATTGAAAGAGGCTATCCTAAGAGGTTGGTGAAGGGAGCGAGTGAAGAGAGCCTGGTACAATCATGGAGAAAATTGAATGGACCTTAAATCAGTGAAGGACGATAACAAAAGATTAGCTTGTGTCACCACTTTTAATCCAGTCAGTACAGACTTCAAGAAAATTATTAAACGCCATTGGGGGATAATAAAAGATCACCTCTCTGTACAAGATCTTCCGTTCTTTTCATTCAAGAGAGTAAGAAATCTACAAGAGACACTAGTGAGGGCTGCTTTACCTCGAAAATCTAAAGGGGGATGTAATACACTTTGGGGTCTCCCCAAGGTTCAAGGGCATTACAAGTGTGGATGCTGTACAGCATGTAAACACAGCCTGGATACAATGGAGTTTTGCTATGGTGATATTGTTTATAAATTGACTTCTTTTTTGAATTGTAATACACAGGATGTAATTTATGCAATTTGGTGTCCTTGCAATTTGCTTTATGTGGGACAAACGATACAGAAAATAAAATGTAGGATTTTGCAGCACAAAAGCCGAATTAAATGCAAAACAGTTGGAGCGCCGATGGTTGAACATTTTGAGAAATTTCAACATAATGTTGAGGAAATCAGATGGCAAGTCATAGAACAAGTACACTTGAGTCCTAGAGGAGGAGACAAAAGTCAACTTTTGTCACAACGTGAATTATTTTGGATGGAAAAATGTGATACGATAAACAGTGGATTAAACAATCTGGAGGACTGGAAAGAAGCTTCATTGTTTTGAATGAATTCATGATTTTTCACTACATCAAAGTTTATTCAAGTATGGTGAATGAGAAATGTATGTTTTGAAAACAACTGATAATGTAACTTGTTTATTGGAGTCCATTGGCCAAATATCTGTCATGTCCCATAGGTCATACTAAATTGATGTTTTATGACTTTGTGAATAATTTGAAATATAATTCATGGTTTTATGTAAACGATCGTTTTCTGAAATTGTGCTTTCTGTTTGAATGGGATTTTACATAACAGCAAAATGCTGATCAGTTTATATTATGTAAACGATCTTGTTTTTAAAATTGTGCTTTCTGTTTGAATGGTATTTTACATAACAGCAAAATAGTGATCAGTTTATATTTTTAGGACGTTAGGGCGGGTGCCCTTTTGAAAACTCAACAAACAACAAGGTCCCTTTCCCTTTAAACCGAAGCACGGGCAAAGAGAATGACGTGTGTCACGTGGATCGGTGTTTATATTATTTAAACTGAACACGGTGACGGGTTCGGTTGCCTAAATTAAATGTGACTGGATTAAGACACGCACGACACAGAAATAAGAAAGTAAGTAAGATATTGGATACTTTGCAGTTTCTTGGAAATATTAGTGAGTTTGTATTCGTCACAGTGCGTCAGCGTGTATACGCTGGTGTTCGGATATTGATGGATTTAATTTTAAACCAAATAGCTCTATACATTACATAGAAGTTTCCTATTCCAGCATAAATTTATAACATTGTAGCAGGAATGTTTTTGATACATTCTACAAATAAATAAGTAGGATATTGGATACCTTGTAGCTTTGGTATAAATTATCGAGGATGAAACTGATATAGAGCGTCAGCGCAGTACCGCTGACATTATAGATAAAACCTTTCCCTTTTTTATTATAATGAGGCAATATGCTTGTGATAAAAGGATTAATTAACTCTTGAAATAATAAGAAGTTGCAAATTAAATATGGAGTTATGTTCGGTTTTGTTGCAGAGTACTCTCAAAAAGGAAACTAGGGCTTCCATGATTCCGCGACATGACAAGTGGACAATTACATGACAAGACTTTTTATTCAACACAGTGAAAATCATGTGAGTAAGAGATACATATAGACAATTTAATATACCAAATGATTAGTCATTCGATGACAAAAAAGATCAATAAATAAGTAATTTTTCTTTTTAAAAAACAGACTAAAAGTACATAATAGATGAAATTAAGATGGGATATAAATGTTATTATATCATTATATTTTTAGAAATATGTTATTGCCTGGAAGAAATCGTTGGAATTAAAGAGAAATACACCTTATAAATATAGGTGAGTGATGTCTTTTGACTCACAAGTTAAAAGTACAAAGAATATACTATGCCAATTGAAAGACTATTGAAAATAATTTTAATTTTGTTTCTACCTAGGTGCTACCTCCAAAAAACTTTTTAGTCCTGAAGTTGACCCTCTAATTAGTTCTTGATAGGGTCAAAATGTTGACTATTACATGTGGTTTAGCATATAAAGTGACTTCAAGACACTTGGAATGAAGGGGTGTAAGGAAATGCCTCCTTGGTATGGTTAGCCCCTAACTTCTTGCCTTTGCTGATGCTAAGTTTGGATTGAAAGTGTGCTGGGACCCTGCTAACCAGGCCCCAGCACCAGTGTTCTTTCCCTAAACTGTACCTTTGCTTCCACAATTGGCACAAACCTGCCACTCAGATAAGTCCCTTGTAACTGGTACCCCTGGTACCAAGGGCCCTAATGCCAGGGAAGGTCTCTAAGGGCTGCAGCATGTCTTATGCCACCCCGGGGACCCCTCACACAGCACATGCACACTGCCTCACAGCTTGTGTGTGCTGGTGGGGAGAAAAAGACTAAGTCTACATGGCACTCCCCTCAGAGTGCCATGCCAACCTCACACTCCCGGTGGCATTGGTAAGTCACCCCTCTGGCAGGCCTTACAGCCTTAAGGCAGGGTGCCCTATACCACAGGTGAGGGCATAGGTGCATGAGCACTATGCCCCTACAGTGTCTAAGCAAAACCTTAGACATTGTAAGTGCAGGGGAGCCATAGGAGTATATGGTTTGGGAGTTTGTCAAACACGAACTCCACAGTTCCATAATGGCTACACTGAAAACTGGGAAGTTTGGGATCAAACTTCTCAGCACAATAAATGCACACTGATGCCAGTGTGCAATTTATTGTAACATACACCCAGAGGGCATCTTAGAGATGCTCCCTGAATACCAATCCGACTTCCAGTGTAGGCTGACCATGTTTCTGCCAGCCTGCCACACACCAGACATGTTGCTGGCCACATGGGGAGAGTGCCTTTGTCACTCTGTGGCCAGAAACAAAGCCTGCACGGGGGGGAGGTGCTTCTCACCTCCCCCTGCAGGAACTGTAACATCTGGCAGTGAGCCTCAAAGGCTCACCCCTTTTGTTACAGCGCCCCAGGTCATCCCAGCTAGTGGAAATACTCGCCCCTCCGGCCACTGCCCCCACTTTTGGTGGCAAGGCTGGAGGAGATGAGAAAAACAAGGCGAAGTCACCCACCAGTCAGGACAGCCCCTAAGGTGTCATGAGCTGAGGTGACCCCTGCCTTTAGAAATCCTCAATCTTGAGTTTGGAGGATTCCCCAAATAGGATTAGGGATGTGCACCCCTCCCCACAGGGAGGAGGCACAAAGAGGGTGTAGCCACTCTCAAGGACAGTAACCATTGGCTACTGCCCTCCCAGACCTAAACACACCCCTAAATTCAGTATTTAGGGGCACCCCAGAACCTAGGAAACTGGATTCCTGCAACCTGAAGAAACAAGAAGGACTCCTGACCTACAAGCCTGCAGAGAAGGAGGAAGACAACAACTGCTTCGGCCCCAGCCCTACCGGCCTGTCTCCAACTTCGAAAACCTGCAACCAGCGACGCATCCGACAGCCTTAGAGGACTGCCCTGGACTAAAGGACCAAGAAACTCCCATGTGCAGCAGCCCTGCTCAAAACCAGCAACTTCTTTGCAACAAAGAAGCAACTTTCAAAGACTGCATGTTTCCCGCCGGAAGCATGAGACTTCAGACTCTGCACCCGACGCCCCCGGCTCGAGATCCAGAGAACAAACACCATAGGGAGGACTAAACTGGTGACTTAGAGCCCGTAAGTAGCCAGAGATGACCCCCCTGAACCCCCAGAGCGACGCCTGCAGAGAGAATCCAGAGGCTTCCCCTGACCGCGACTGCCTGTAACACAGGACCAGACGCCTGGAACCAGCACTGCACCGCAGCCCCCAGGACCTGAAGGAACCGAACCTCAGTGCAGGAGTGACCCCCAGGCGACCCTCTGCCTAGCCCAGGTGGTGGCTGTCCCGAGAAGCCCCCACGTGCCTGCTTGCACCACTAGAGTGACCCCCGGGCCCTTCCATTGTTTTCTACCTGAAACCCGATGCCTGCTTTGCACACTACACCCGGCTGCCCCTGTGCCGCTGAGGGTGTGTTTTGTGTGCCTACTTGTGTCCCCCCCCAGTGCTCTACAAAACCCCCCTGGTCTGCCCCCCGAGGACACAGGTACTTACCTGTTGACAGACTGGAACCAGAGCACCCCTGTTCTCCATAGGCGCCTATGTTTTTGGGCACCTCTTTGACCTCTGCACCAGCCTGGCCCTGAGCTGCTGGTGTGGTAACTTTGGGGTTGCCTTGAACCCCCAATGGTGGGCTGCTTATGCCCCAGGACTGAGACTTGTAAGTGTTTTACTTACCTCACAAACTAACCTTTACTTACCTCCCCCAGGAACTGTTGATTTTTGCAGTGTCCACTTTGAAAATAGCTTATTGACATTTTTACAAAGACTGTATATGATATTGCTTTTATTCAAAGTTCCTAAAGTATCTAACTGAAGTACCTTGCATATAAAGTGTTTACTGCAAATCTTGAACCAGTGGTTCTTAAAATAAACAAAATATATTTTTCTATTTAACAACCTATTGGCCTGGAGTAAGTCTTTCAGTGTGCGTTCCTCATTTATTGCCTGTGTGTGTGTACAACAAATGCTCAACACTACCCTCTGATAAGCCTACTGCTCGACCACACTACCACAAAATAGAGCATTAGAATTATCTAATTTTGCCACTATCTTACCTCTAAGGGGAACCCTTGGACTCTGTGCACACTATTTCTTACTTTGAAATAGTATATACAGACCCAACTTCCTACAAGGGGTCCTTTTGAAGTTCACTACTTTGTTTTGGTTTTTAACCACATCATTGTATCAAACACTTTTTCACTTTAATTATCACCATTATCACTGCATTGCGTTGTTACAATTTGGGAGCACCGTAGGTTTGTGTGCCACAAATGGAATGTATTTTGTTAAGAATGATCAAAATAAAAAGTAATATATGTATTGATCTAATGATGATTTGTTTGGTTGTGAATAACTCCTTAACAGACAGTTAAAGGTGCTGTGGAATGTAGGTTAATACTTCTCCCTGAGGGCCGAAGAGTTTTGATATTTGATTCCCTTTGCTTAGGCAAATCTATACACAAAGAAGTTTTATTCTTGTTGGTTCTAAAGTTAGGTCTGGTAGTTGTTCGACACTGTACCAGGTATTGGGGGTTTAGTGTTCTGTATTTGTCACTGTCACCAACTGTACCACTGAGGGGAAACATGACAGCGGAATTTGGGGAGGACATGTTAACCCAGGGGGCATTTTGGGCACACCACAAATATAGTATACAATGTTGAAAAAGAAAACGTACACACCTCTCACTTGGAATGTACAGGGTCTTGGATCAACCACAAGTGACACTGGATCCCCAGCATAATCCTGGGAGCTAGGTAGAGACTTTAACACAGTACCAGACATCACTCTAAACAGGGCACATTCCCACCTGCTGGGCACTAAGTCTGTCCATCAGTTTGGGGCCCTGCAGCAGTGGATAGAGGGTTGGAGTCTGGAGGATGTTTGGCATCATGGAAATGCGACCATGTTCAACTATACTTTTTACTCATAATCCCATACACTGCATTCCCACCTCAACAGGTTCCTCTGTCATACCACACTTTTGTCCAATATTACCCAAGCTACTCATCTAGGTAAAACGATCTCAGACCACAACCCTGTTAAAAGAACACGGATTTGGGGACATGTGCCTACTCCAATACCTAAGTGGAGTTTGCGATCAGAGTTATTGGAGGATGTGATTTTCAGGGAGACTCTGGACAAAACCATAGACACCTACTTTACTGAAAACAAAGTGATGGCCTCTACTCCGCTAGTGGAGTGGGAGGCCTTTAAGGTACTAGCGTGCAGTGCCTCTATTGAAGCGGTGATAGGAGCCAGGCAGGAGGCGATGAGGGAGATAACACAACTAGAGAACAAGTTGGGTCCTCTGGAAACTAAGTCACTCTCTGACACCAAGACTGTGGAAGAGTTACAGGAGGCCTTTATCGCTCATGCCAATTATCTAGAAAGGCTCTGCATGATCGATTACAAAGCCTATACCCAGAAACCCATTAAGGCTGACAAATCAGAACGCATGCTGGTGAGCTTATTACGGTCTGAAGTACAGCCATACTAACTATTAGGACCCGGTCTGTGGGTTACTACATACCTAACTATTAATGAAGTTTTCCACAACCACTATGCACTACTCTACACGTCCCACCAGTGCTAGACCCAGCGTTTGTGGAGTCATTCTTACAGATAGCGACGCTCCCCAGAGTGTTGTTGGACG
This sequence comes from Pleurodeles waltl, assembly GCF_031143425.1. Classification (NCBI taxonomy): domain Eukaryota; kingdom Metazoa; phylum Chordata; class Amphibia; order Caudata; family Salamandridae; genus Pleurodeles; species Pleurodeles waltl. Next base: position 265,789,331 of record NC_090437.1, read on the forward strand.
AGAGAGAAGCCTTGAGTATATCCATAACGCTGGGTGAAATTCATGGGGCAATAAAGGAACTCCCCAGAAATAAAACACAGGGATCTGATAGACTCCCAATAGAGTTTTACTCCACATACGCCTCAAGGTTGGTGCCATACCTTGAAAAATTATATAATTCTTCATTAGAAGTGGGCCCACTGCCTCTTTCTACCAGAGAGGTATTGGTCACATCACTGCTGAAACCTGATAGATCACCTACTGACCTCACATTGCACTGACTTATCTCCCTTTTAAACACTGACTACAAAACTCTGAGTAAGATCCTAGCATGCAGACTCCTCTCTCTTCTCCCACGATTAATACACAGAGATCAAAATGGCTTTATACTTCAAAGTAACAGCTCCTTGAATATTCACCAGCTTTTCAAGGTTAGGACTGTATCTCAAGAACAATACCCATTAGCAAGTTGTGTCTCACTAGATATACGACAAGCTTTAGATACTTTAGGTTGGGACTATACGATGGCAGCATTAGCCTGCTTTGGTGTTCCACAATCTTATATAAAATGGGTTGCTCTTTTGTACTCTGCCCCTACAGCCAAGGCTAGAACAGGGCAATATGTTTCTGACACATATAAAATTGTGAGAAGAACCAGATAAGGCTGCCCATTATCACCACTTTTATTTGTTCTGGCGCTAGAAAACCTAGCAAAAAATATCCAACAGGAATCGATGGGATGGGGTATACCGGTGAGGCAAGAGATACACTCTGTGTCTTTGTATGCAGATGATATGATCCTATAATTTCGAGACCCAAGTATTGCGCTGCAAAATATACCCCATCTGCTGTCAACATTCGTGTCTCTATCAGGCCTTTTCATAAACACAGAAAAGTCCTGTGCTTTTTACTTCAATGCTAATGCTATTGACCCAGCACTGCAATTCAGTGACAAGATTTTGCCAGTCACTGCCTGCACCTTTCGCTACCTGGGTATACACATCTGTTGGGACACAGAGGACCTCCTTCAGGGAAACCTTGTGAGATCGATTAACTCACTTAAATCACAAATTGCTTTTTGAATTACAATGTCTTTATCAGTCGCTGGTCGATTAGAGCTTGCAAAACTGATAATGCTGCCCGCCTCCTGTACAACTTGGCCTACCTCTCCATGATAGTCTGGGCTAGGATATTTCACTTATTAAATATGCTGCTGGGAGACCTTGCAATGGGTAAGGCGTGTCGCAGAGTAGGTCTCACTAAATTACAACTTCCCCTGACAGACGGATGGTGCCTCAGATTTTAAAGCATACTGCATAGTGGGTCAATTGCAATGATTGGCATATTGGCTAGCAGGATACAACTTAATGGAAATAGAATAGTCAAAATCACAGATTACAAGAGACCTCATACAAAGATTGCTGTGCCCCAGAGTGACTACCCTGCATGCATGCCTTCCCCCACTCCAGATAGCCCTAGCCTATTGGAAACTAGCACTGAGGTACACTATGTGTCATTGTGTTCTATTATTCGGATTTGGTGGATGCCGAGATTGGTATTCCTCGACTGATTCCTTACTAGGCAGCCCCTATCCCTACCGTTCTTCATTTCCCTTTGTGGGCTTATTATATAATGTCTATCTACAATAAATCTCGTATTTTGGATTAAACCACCTGCTGCCTAACTTTTTCTACTGCTTCCAATAGTACCTACAAAGGTAAAAATCGAGTAAATAGCCATTAAAACAATGTAATGCGAAAAACATTCCCCGGACTCTCCTGACTACCCAACTGACCATTATTCACTGAGTATTCATCCAAGTAAGTGGCTCTGTAAGCCCAAAGGCACCCTCGTCAAAGGAAAGGAGTGCTTCTGCCTAGCCTATTGTCAGAGGAGATAGTAGGGAGCCTCCTTGCCTCATGGGTTACAGGTGTCACCCTTCCCAGGCACTGTCACTCAGGCAGCTGCAGCGCGCCACATGGAAAAGACATATCCACGTCCTCATGACTGCACTTTGGCAGCAATCAAATTCCTAGGAAAAGAGGCAGGGGTGTTCCAGTGTGCACTCACAAAAAAGAAAGGATAGTCGGTCCCGACCCACCCATCACAGCCAGGCTACAGTAATCACTTCTTAGAGAAGGTCAGGAATCCTTCAGGCCTGCCTGTAGGCCAAACAAAGGCCCCCGGGAAGCCTTACCGAAGCCTTTCGTTTTGTTTAACCATTCATATACGAATCCCAAGATGAATTCCTGTGCCTGCATACTGAAGTACAAATACACACTGAACGCACAACCTGCCTCATTCATGCACAATGAGCACCACACTTTACCAAAGTCTCGCTGGATAGAGCAAAAAACTCGTATGAAACTGGCAGACAGTTTGTAGCGATTTTTCCTAGCAAGCAACATGCAGAAGGGCCTGTTTCTTACACTGTAGGTATTGCTGCCACCTCTACCAGTACCCTGCAGCCCAGTAAAAGGACAGAAGTCTTTCTCAAAAGGAAGGGTACACTTTGATGCCTGACCAGCTTGTACCTGCATTGCCTGTATTTTTAAGTTCAGGCTCTTAAAAATTTTGTCAAAAAGCAGTGAAATGCGTCCCTTCTGGAACTTAAACCTAAAACAATGAGCACATAAGGAAATCAGTTCAAAAGTATTTGCGAGCTGTCTTAATTCATGTTATAATGGTTATTGGAGCAACAAGAGGGATATTTACCATGTTACAAAAGAAACCTGACAGTTTTACATTACTTTTTTTCAGCTAATGGCTCTTGTTTGTTCCAGAACAGCAAAATGTAAAAAATGGTTGTTTTTGTCTTCCTTCAAAAGGTGGCAATCCTATGCCCGTGTGCACGCAGTAACACAAGAAGGGGATAAACGCTCTCCAAAAATATGTAGGGGATATTTCTGTTCTAACAAAATTATTGGACAAAAAAGTGCACTTTCTCATGTCAAGGTACACTCATCCTATGAATTTACCCTTATGCCTAATAAAGCCTCATATGCCCCCCTAATGCCATCCTACGAAATGATGCACCTTACACGCTAGGCACACACTTAAATTATTAAGTGCAGCTTTACATGCCTCACATGTACAGACTCTTAGGCCATAAAAGTGAATACACACAGCTATGTGTAATATAATTTCAAAACCACAGGCAACTTCCAAATTCTCTGCTGCTCAAGAAGACTGCCCATCACATCTTTGCCCTTCCCATAGATCACAGCGTTTTCACCATCACTCCTTGTATTCTTCCACGAGTGCTTACTTTCTGTGATCAGGCATTTATATTTTGTTCTCATCTTGTCACAGTTGCTGTGCATTCAAATACATAGGTCAAACGGCAGGCTCTGTCTTCAGAGGGAGCTTGGTGTTTACTTTTCTTTCTCTGACTTCAAAGTGAGAGGATTTATGAGGCAATCCTGCTGGGTACCCATGTGAGAGCAAAGGCTGTAGGATGTTTGTTATTTTTTCTAGCACACAACTAAATTTAATTGTCTGAAACTCCAAGACACTCTAATCTATGACACACCACTCTATGCCAAGCCACTCTACGCCATTCAATGCTGCTCCATTCTACAATATTCAATGCCACTCCAGTCCACTCTAGGCCACTTCACTCTACACCACTTTACTCCACTCTCCACTACTTCACTCTGCAACACTCTACACCACTCTATGCCACCCAATGCCACTGCATTCCATTCTCTGACACTCAACTTTACTCTACTCCACTGTATGCCCCTGCACTTTATGCCACTCCACCCTATGCTCTTCCACTCTGCAATGTGACACCCTAGCCCACTCTATGCCACACTACACCATTCTATGCTACTTCACTCTACAAAACTCTACTTTACTACACTCTATGACACTCTACTCTACTCTACACCACTCCACTCAATGCCACTCTACTCAACTCTATGCCACTTCATGAAAGGACACTCTACAACCCTCCACTTTTTGACCCTGCATGATGTCACCCTCCACAACACTCTTCACCCTCTACTCCACTCTACAACACTCTATGCCACTCTGTCACCCTGTACTCTATGCCACTCCACTCTACACCACTCTACTCCACTCTATGCCACTCCACTCTGCTACACTGTATACCACTCAACTCTACTCTACTATATGCCAGTCTCCGCCACTCTGTAACACTTTGCTCTGCTCTATGACATCTTAAACCACTCTATGCTATGCCTTTCTTCAACCCTTCACTCTAAAACACTCCACTCTATGACACTCTACTCCACAAAAATCTATGCCCACCTACTCTCCTCTATGCTCCTTCACTCCGCGTCCCTCCACTCTAAGCCCCTCCTTTCTACACCTCTCCACTCTCTGCCACTCTAGCTCACTCCACATCACTCGAATGTACAGCATTCCACTCTTCACCGCTTTCCTCCACTCTACTCTACTCTCTCCTACTCTACAACACTCCACTCTATTCCATGACACGCTACTCTATGGCACTCCACTCTATGCCACTCCACTCTACAACTCTCTATGCCACTCTACAACACTCCACTCTACTCCACTGTACGCCACTCCACTCCACTCTATGTCACTCAACTCCATGTTGCTCTCCTCTACGCCACAAACTTTTAGCCAGGCTGAACAACAGACACGCTGGTATACAAAATGGCCAATAGCTCTTGTACAGACAGGACCCATTGGCTTGGCCAGTGCTTGATAGATCCGTGTCCATAATGCGGAATAACATCCCTATAGAAATTAGACTACGCATGTGCTTCCCCAACAGACTGAAGTAGCACTTGTAGTTGGGATATTTATAAGTATAATCCAATGTTTGGGCCTGTGAAATTGTAGTCCAAGGTACAATTCTACACCTCTCTTTTTGCCTGTGCCCCTTGAATGTTGAAAAGCTACCCCCAGTTATTATACACACTCTTCCTTTTCCCTCTGACACCCTTTTTCAATCACCCTTCCTGTTACTCTCTCCTTCACCAATTCCTGAAAGCTGCATTTTTTCTCCGTAATAGTGTACAGTCAGGCTACCCCAGGTATCATGTGCATGATGTTGACATAGGACTCGAACACTACCTTCGCCTAAGGTTTGGAATGGAACATCTGGCCACATTAGTGAACATATACCTAGTGCATAATCTTCTGTATATTGCACGACTTTTCTATGTTGTGCAACACTCTGACATCTATTCGTACCCTTGAAACAATAGTGCAAAAATATTAATAAATAAATAAATAAAATCTCCTGTATTGTCTCTGATTCTGTCAATCTGTCTCGCCGTCCATCTCTGTCTATCTATCTGTATATCTATCTATATATCTATCTATACATACATCCATCTATCTATTTATCTGTCTGTCGCTGCCTAGCCCATTTCTAAAAAAACATTCATTTCACAGCTGAGGGTCCTTTTCTGCCAGTCACTTACCCGTGTCATTAATGCTGTCTTTGGTTGAGCATTGCAAGCACGCGGCGACCCATTGCCAGGGAGACAGGGCAGGGCCCGCTGCTATGCAGACTGAATAATGTTGGAAGCCAACATCATGTCACATTTTAGAGGAACTTTCCAAAGACTAATCCAAGCGTAGCGAATGGGACACAGTCCGTCATTGTGTTGGGGACACTTTAATGACCCACACCTACAATATTCAACCTGTTGTTTGCATAGGGACAACCCCGGGACACAGAAAAGTAACCAGAGGGGCTGCAGGGAAGCCAGCCATGCAGAGACACAGGCCCAGGCGCCAAAGAGCCCGAGTTAGGAGTCTTTCATTGCCACCGACTGGGCTCCTCTGTGCGTATACGTATTCAACTTTAATTTGGAACACGCTGTTCATTTTTCTTTCACTATCGTACACTTACTTTTGAAATACATTATAACTCTGAATATAAACTGCATTGTTATTCCATTGTTTTTTTCTCTTGCATCTTTATGTAGTCGCCTGTTCCGATAACCAAAAACCTTAATAAAAGTAAAAAAACAAATGCTTAAGCAATGAATACGCAAAATGTATCCGCCGGATTAACATGCGATTTGCGTATTTCGGTTTTTTTTTCCTGGCTTCTCTCGTGTCCTTTCTCTTTTTTAACTAGACAACGTTGTCTCGATCGTTTTTTCTCACTTTTACTCTCACAATCTTTATATCGTCCTGTTTGTTAACTATTTGTTTCTACTTCTCCCCATTTCACTTTGTCTGATCCCTCATTGTGCTGTGTATTTTTCTTTTGTTTCATTTTTCATTTTCTCTTTATCATGGCATTCACGATCTCATTTTTTTTTTATTCCACTCACAATTTATTTTGCATTTTTGCGTTTTTTTTCTCTCACCTCTTCCCTCGCCATCTCTCTTGGTCCAGCGTGTTATCGCTCCTGTCTCTTCCTTCTTAACCATATTTTTGACCACCTCGCTACCCTAGTCTATCTCCTCCCACTTTCTCACTTTCTTGTTTTTCCTTACTACAAGTCTGTGTTTCTTCCTCTCAGGTTCTCCCTTCCACGTTCTCCACCCCTCTCTCTCTCTTCCCTCAACTTCTTCCTTTTTACTCTCTTATTTCTCCTTTGTCCCACTCTAGTTTATATTCTGGATTCCGCTATCTCTCTTTGACTCACTTCCTCCTTCTCGTTGTATTTTTCTTTCTCGCTGCTCCTTCTTTTTCTCCTGTAGCTCGGTTTGAATTATTCTCTTTCTTTCACGCGATTGTCTTTTTCGCTAGTCCTACCTTGTTAACCCTCTTTCTCTGTTGATTTGTTGCAGCCCTCTCAACCTCTTGCGATTTTCTTTCTCCTCTTCTTTTGCTTCTTTTTTACTTGCCTCTTTGTTTATATTTCTTTTCGATTCGTTGTCCCCTTCGCTGTTCCTATCTTCCTTACTCGTCATTTTGCTGTCGCTGTGCGTTGCTCATCTCTTTATCTTTTTATCTCCTACGGCAGAATAGCCAATGTGTAATGAGTACTAGCGCTAGGAACCCAAGTGGATTACCGTCTGAATTATAAAATACAACAATAATAATGGTTCAGTGGGCTCCTCAGGCTCATGGGCCCCGGTGCCTCTGCCACGATGCACCACTTGAACCTACGACCCTGGTCTCTTCCGCTGACATCGTTTATTATTTTCTCTTAATTCAGACACTTATTGACATGAAAGTTTTCCTCGCGCCTAGTTTGGTTTCCTTCCTCATTGGTCCAGGCCCGTCCTGTTATAACACCTCAGGAGGTGGAAGAGCTGAGCGCGGCCTTGTCCCTCCCGCCTTGCAATGGACCAGACCTCTGGGCAGACGCGACTCATGGCGCTGACACCTCTCAGTCTCCTATAGACACAAATGACGAGGATGACAAACAGGCTCCGGGATACCTCGACCACCCCACCCCCCAGCGGTGCGTCCTTTGCAGCCGGTTTCTGCAGGGCTTTGATACGAACTCGGGCTCCGGGGAGGTGGCCTGCGGTGCTGGGGTCTCCCGGGCTTTCTTCTCGCCATTGTACAGTAGCCGAGCTTCAGACCTGCGCGCTCATGTTTCCGATTCCTGTGAAGTTCTCTTTACTGCAGGGCGTGCCTTGGAGCGCTTCAAAGGGGCTCCGTCCCACAAAGGAGAAAAAGAAACTCAAGTAGGCCTGATGTACAAAGAGAGGGAAGGGGGAGAGGGGGTAGCCAGTGCTGAATACAAAATGAGCTCTCCAACCCCAGGAGTCCGGCAACCAGGGCCAGCATCCTGCTCAACACTCACTGCCGTTGACACCGTCTCCGGGGTTTTATGAGCGGCGGGGGCTTTGGGAGCAGGGGGTGTGGGGCCGGTTACTAATAGAGCGGTCAGAGAAACAAAACACTGTGAACTACATGCCCTGCCTAAGTTAACTATATGAACACTACCGATTGTAAGGGATACACTTAGGATGGATAGGCAGGCAGGCAAGTAGATAGATAGATAGATAGATAGATAGATAGATAGATAGATAGATAGATAGATAGATAGATAGATAGATAGATAGATAAATCTAAAGTCCTACTACAACTACATCAACGTTTTGTTTCTCTGAACTCTGGGTTGTTTCATAACGTCCTTAGTTAGCTTCATGTCACTCCTGTGGTCTCAAAGATCTCACGGATACCCAGCTTCTTGACTTCCAAAAAACACATCACCTATCTACAGTTCTTCCTCCACAACGTCATGCCTGGAAGTCTTGATCCCTTTGATGTACGTGTGTAAATCTGTATTATGTCAATGAATGGCAAATGTGCCCCATCACATTGTCTACTGTCTCATTATCCACAACCATACTCAAACAATCTTACGTTACCACTCACCAACAAGTTTTTATGTGTTGCTATTGCCACCATGCAAACCTTTTGTGGTAGAAGTCCTCCTAGAAAATATAAACCCATAGAAGTCGCAGATAGTGTTTTTTGTCACGTTTATGATTTTTGCAGTATTGTATACTACATTCAAGTTCTGTGAGCCTATTCTGTTTGGAAAGGTTGTTGGCTTATTTGGTATGAGGGCCGCTCCCTATTGCATAGTTATTTGGCTTGAAAAGCCAACATTTCAAAGGCCATAGCTATCAGTAGTGCAACTGGTGTAGTAGCACCAGGGCTCAGGGGTCTAATGGGACATATGTACCATATTTGTAGTTGTTTTTTTACTACTAAACCAGACCTCTACCATGCTTGCATTATGGCCTATGGCACACTTACTATGTATGCTATTGAATCTCACCCAATCTATGTGCTTGACTGTTTTACAACGTGTGTGTCTGATCTATGCCTTTGTGGTCCCTAAGTATGGCCTTCCAGTTGCACCCTCCACTGCTCCACTAATCTCAACTTTGCTGTTTGTTTTTTCTCAAACAGCTATATTCAACTAGCTTAGATGTTAGCTAAATGATCCCTGTTACTCAACCTTTGCATTAGAGGTCTGAAGTTGTGACTTTGAGTGAGTGGCTTAGCACCATGGGGCCATACATAGTACTGTCAATTGGGATGAATTCATAGAAAGACTAACGCATTTATTAAAGAAATAGAAAGGTAAACCTAATTGCCTTTTATCACTACAAACCAACTTTGCAGTAACCCTAACTGTATAGCACTTTGAGTGGTTAAAAGCAAATAGCCAAATGTACAATAGCTACATTATTAATAGTTATATTAAATGTCAACTGTGTGAGCAGCATAAAATAAATGTAGAGAATATCGTTTATGGTTTGCCATTTAATTTATACATCTAGACATTTTGGTTTAAATCGAATTAGTACATCTTGTTACATAATATCTTTCAGATATAAAAATGACAGCCATTGAAAAAGAGTTAACGTTTAAGCCAACGTGTTTTTCAGATGTTGACTTCGCTTACTTTAGGGTTCAGACATTCAAGCTAGAAGATGTCATTCAAATTAATAGAAAAGTATAGGATCCACAAGATGGTTGAATACATAACTAAAATGAGACTTTCCTATCAAAATGGTCAAGATTCACGAAATATTTTACACAATTTTTGGTTTCTGAACCTTTCTATTTAACGTTTCTTAGTGTCCCATGGTAAAGTACTGGGTAAGTAAGGATTTGTCACACATCGTAGTTGCTCCTCATCTTTAGAATTCAAACTTTTTGTCACACGTTGTAGTTGCTCCTCATATTTAGAATTCCAACTTCCATAGGTACAAAGTGTGTTACAGATGAAGTTAGTGTGTGCCTCTCGATCAGGGTGGCTTCTCAAGTTCAGGGTCTGGCAGTATTCCAGGGTCATGCAGCGGGGCTGGAATTAGGGTTCCGGGAGGTCCTTCAGCACTACCAGGTGAACTTGAAAGATTTCAGGTGGAGGAAGAGAAAAAAACGTTCTTTGAAGTGTTTTTCTTCTTGTAGCATTTACTTACTGTTCAAAGGTAGACTGTCAAATGTCACCTAACTTCTGACACACAGCTGTGAATTTTGTTTCTTGGAGACCTTGGTTGTAATTTGAATTTCTCCAGCTGCAATGTGAAGGAATTTGAACCTGGTGACACGTACCAGGGTTCAGGTGAAGGAGAAAGGAAACGGCTACAGTATGTTAAACATCTACTTCAGACTTAAATAGAAACTTGTAACTGCTTTACAAACTGAACTTACAAGAATTTCAATATATATATATCAGTAGCAGAAGACCAAGTAAGGCTTATTGTTCCTTATTCTGATGTGGCTGGGAATTGTAGTAGGCAAAAATGGTGGTGGCAAAAATAGTACTGCAGAGTGTGGTAATAGCTGAAGGTTGTTTTACCGGGCAAATCCGAGTTCCTGATTGGAAATCGGGGGCGATGGGGGATAACTGGCAATGATTATAATCACAAGTTTCACTCCCTTTCCAGCTTGTTGTCCATGTACAGATTCTGCCAATTAATACTTAGTGAAATTTGCTCAAGGCAAACTAAGGGTCCGTGTGATGCTACAATGGCATAAGTCACATTCCAGGCCCAAAAGGCAGGCAAAGACATGCTAAAATTGCCACACTAGCCCATGTTCTCGGAGAAGGCAGGTTAGTTTGACCCCCTTGCCCTCAAATATGACTTTGGCCCTAAGCGGGTGTAAACAGCATTAATGTTCAGCTGGGCATGACAACCATAACAACATACTTATTACATAACTATGTGACTTAAAGTAGGGTGATGGTATGAGTGTTGTTTCCTTGGATTTGACTGCTCACTATAAATTGTGATTAATTCTTACAGGAATTTGTTCTAACACAGACTGACCTATTAGTTCCTGGCATTCAGGTTTACTTGTCACCCACGATTATCACCAATTGGCACAGTTCACATGCCATAGAAAGGAGGGTTATCAAAGCAATGGGTCTGGTTAGGTTCTGATGAAATCCCCATGAACCAAAGATATCAAAACAGAGGCTGAAATATGCTGGTCGCTGTAAGATGAGCGAGGTTTAGTTATAAACTGAAAATATCCAACTTTGTTTTAGCCTTGTACCAGTGGGTTCGCATTGCATATATTAAAATGATTGAATCACCTGCTCAATATAATTCTAAGAAAGGGACTCACACATGACTAACACTCACACAATACAAAAAAAAGAGCTTAAGATGAGTTTGTCAACCAACCTGTTTGCTGGCAAACGGCGACTCTTATGATGAAGTATGCCACCAAGTATGGTTAATAGGTCCTTGTCCTTTTAAATTATGATTGTACATTTACTAACATATGTTGTCCACTTCAAGAGTGGTTGATTTTTGCCACACGTTAGAATACCACTGAGCTTAACATATTCCAGAAAAGACATTTCAGTGTTGTAGGAAGTTGGCTCTGTATGTGCTATTTCAAAGTAAGGAATAGCATGCACAGAGTCCAAGGGTTCCCCTTAGAGGTAAAATAGTGGTAAAAATAGATAATACTAATGCTCTATTTTGTGGTAGTGTGGTCGAGCAGTAGGCTTATCCAAGGAGTAGTGTTAAGCATTTGTTGTACATACACATAGACAATAAATGAGGTACACACACTCAGAGACAAATCCAGCCAATAGGTTTTGTTATGGAAAAATATCTTTTCTTAGTTTATTTTAAGAACCACAGGTTCAAATTCTACATGTAATATCTCATTCGAAAGGTATTGCAGGTAAGTACTTTAGGAGCTTTAAATCATAAAAATTGCATGTATACTTTACAAGTTATTGACAAATAGCTGTTTTAAAAGTGGACACTGCAATTTTCACAGTTCCTGGGGGAGGTAAGTTTTTGTTAGTTTTACCAGGTAAGTAAGACACTTACAGGGTTCAGTTCTTGGTCCAAGGTAGCCCACCGTTGGGGGTTCAGAGCCACCCCAAAGTCACCACACCAGCAGCTCAGGGCCGGTCAGGTGCAGAGTTCAAAGTGGTGCCCAAAACACATAGGCTAGAATGGAGAGAAGGGGGTGCCCCGGTTCCGGTCTGCTTGCAGGTAAGTACCCGCGTCTTCGGAGGGCAGACCAGGGGGGTTTTGTAGGGCACCGGGGGGGACACAAGCCCACACAGGAATTTCACCCTCAGCAGCGCGGGGGCGGCCGGGTGCAGTGTAGAAACAAGCGTCGGGTTTGTAGTGTTAGTCTATGGGAGATCTCGGGATCTCTTCAGCGCTGCAGGCAGGCAAGGGGGGGGTTCCTCGGGGAAACCTCCACTTGGGCAAGGGAGAGGGACTCCTGGGGGTCACTTCTCCAACGAAAGTCCGGTCCTTCAGGTCCTGGGGGCTGCGGGTGCAGGGTCTCTCCCAGGCGTCGGGACTTAGGATTCAAAGAGTCGCGGTCAGGGGAAGCCTCGGGATTCCCTCTGCAGGCGGCGCTGTGGGGGGCTCAGGGGGGACAGGTTTTTGTACTCACAGTATCAGAGTAGTCCTGGGGTCCCTCCTGAGGGGTTGGGTCTCCACCAGCCGAGTCGGGGTCGCCGGGTGCAGTGTTGCAAGTCTCACGCTTCTTGCGGGGAGCTTGCAGGGTTCTTTCAAGGCTGCTGGAAACAAAGTTGCAGCCTTTCTTGGAGCAGGTCCGCTGTCCTCGGGAGTTTCTTGTCTTTTCGAAGCAGGGGCAGTCCTCAGAGGATGTCGAGGTCGCTGGTCCCTTTGGAAGGCGTCGCTGGAGCAGGATCTTTGGAAGGCAGAAGACAGGCCGGTGAGTTTCTGGAGCCAAGGCAGTTGTCGTCTTCTGGTCTTCCTCTGCAGGGGTTTTCAGCTAGGCAGTCCTTCTTCTTGTAGTTGCAGGAATCTGATTTTCTAGGGTTCAGGGTAGCCCTTAAATACTAAATTTAAGGGCGTGTTTAGGTCTGGGGGGTTAGTAGCCAATGGCTACTAGCCCTGAGGGTGGGTACACCCTCTTTGTGCCTCCTCCCAAGGGGAGGGGGTCACAATCCTAACCCTATTGGGGGAATCCTCCATCTGCAAGATGGAGGATTTCTAAAAGTCAGAGTCACCTCAGCTCAGGACACCTTAGGGGCTGTCCTGACTGGCCAGTGACTCCTCCTTGTTGCTTTCTTTGTTCCCTCCAGCCTTGCCGCCAAAAGTGGGGGCCGTGGCCGGAGGGGGCGGGCAACTCCACTAAGCTGGAGTGCCCTGCTGGGCTGTGACAAAGGGGTGAGCCTTTGAGGCTCACCGCCAGGTGTCACAGCTCCTGCCTGGGGGAGGTGTTAGCATCTCCACCCAGTGCAGGCTTTGTTACTGGCCTCAGAGTGACAAAGGCACTCTCCCCATGGGGCCAGCAACATGTCTCTGGTGTGGCAGGCTGCTGGAACTAGTCAGCCTACACAGACAGTCGGTTAAGTTTCAGGGGGCACCTCTAAGGTGCCCTCTGGGGTGTATTTTGCAATAAAATGTACACTGGCATCAGTGTGCATTTATTGTGCTGAGAAGTTTGATACCAAACTTCCCAGTTTTCAGTGTAGCCATTATGGTGCTGTGGAGTTCGTGTTTGACAGACTCCCAGACCATATACTCTTATGGCTACCCTGCACTTACAATGTCTAAGGTTTTGTTTAGACACTGTAGGGGTACCATGCTCATGCACTGGTACCCTCACCTATGGTATAGTGCACCCTGCCTTAGGGCTGTAAGGCCTGCTAGAGGGGTGTCTTACCTATACTGCATAGGCAGTGAGAGGCTGGCATGGCACCCTGAGGGGAGTGCCATGTCGACTTACTCGTTTTGTCCTCACTAGCACACACAAGCTGGCAAGCAGTGTGTCTGTGCTGAGTGAGAGGTCTCCAGGGTGGCATAAGACATGCTGCAGCCCTTAGAGACCTTCCTTGGCATCAGGGCCCTTGGTACTAGAAGTACCAGTTACAAGGGACTTATCTGGATGCCAGGGTCTGCCAATTGTGGATACAAAAGTACATTTTAGGTGAAGGAACACTGGTGCTGGGGCCTGGTTAGCAGGGTCCCAGCACTCTTCTCAGTCAAGTCAGCATCAGTATCAGGCAAAAAGTGGGGGGTAACTGCAACAGGGAGCCATTTCTTTACAAGTGTCTTCCATCTTGTCCACCAAATTATGACTTGACTCACACAATGTTGGTAGTTTGCCCCACTATTAAAGTCCTGATTTAGAGTATGGCGGTTGGGTTACTCTGTCTCAAACATGATGGATATCCAGTTCACCTTATTAAAAGTGTATTATTTCCAATATCACTTGTAATACATATGTGACAGAGTAACACCTTGGACAAACTCTTGCACAAAGTCTAAATCAGACCCTAAGTCTGAATGACTTAGGGCACCTGACGCCCCCTATACACACACACATTACGGTATGTTCCAGGTCCAACATTTGCTGGCCGAATTTCTGCATGTACAGATGGTAACTTGTCAGCCAAATAATTTCTCCTCTAAAGTGTCTATTTTCCTGCACCAAAGTGTCCCCTCCAATAACTGATACAGCCACTCCACTTTGGTGATGAACATCAGCCACACTGCCAAACAACTTTAAATATGGCAGATGTTTAGCCACTGCTGTAGAGGAGCGTTTAAGTCTGCCTACATGGCTCATCAAACCCAAAATCAACTCACATTTTTTTAAAAATCATACTCTTTAAGTTAGTGGACTTACATATATTAGAAGATGGTATGCTCCCAATTGGATTAACTATACTGTATGACAGCAAAACCTCAAATGGAGATATTGCCGCACAAAAACGTTACATTACCTATTAACATACATGTACCAACACTAACTTGGGAAGTAGGTTAGTCTCTAGGTTGGTAGTTGACCTTCCACCACATGAATCTGCACTACCATAGACACTGTGGATTTTCCAGCTATCAGCGTACATTAGGGCACAATGACAGGAATTAGGCGCTGGTGCTGCTCAGCAAAAGCACTGTGTTGCAGGACTTTTTTTTGGCAATGGCTTCTCCTGTGTTTGCAGAGTTATGGATGCATCACGAGATGGCATGGATCACAAACCCCTGGTTAGCTGGAATTAGGTACTGGTGAATATTTTGTCTGCTCTGCTGCGAGTCAGTATTTCGAGAAGCACAGTTCCATGTGTCTCTGGAGGTATAGCTATTGATAAATGATGAAGGAGGAACAAACAAAAGGGGATCAGAACCCCAGTCATGCTGGTAAGACGCTTTTGGGGAACATTTGGTTAGAAGGCTCAGGTAACAATGAATGGACTTCTCTCTAGTTTAACAGCAGTGAGGGAGCCACAAAGCCAAATGCACCAGGTCTGTTTCTTTTGTCTTTCAGCAGTTGCGATAGCGTTAACACGTCTTCCCATGATGTTGGTATCATCTCCAAGCTGCACACAACTCCAAGGGATCAAGGCCTTTTAACTCCCATCTACCAGATGGCACCTGATTCATTATGCACCATACCAGCATCTCCAATTTCCAAGATTTAGAATATTGCCATTGGATATCCATGTCTGCCACAGCTGCAAACTTCTTGCCTAACTCAGTGGTGGTGACCTCAATACACTTGACCCAATGGATACAAGGAGAACGAAAGTGTCCACAGGATGCTGGAGACGAAACCCATGCACTGCTGCAGTATGTCCTACCTCTGGTCCTTAGGCAGGTCTGAAAGCTTTTAATCTCAATGAAGCGCTGCCTGAAGAGAACACCCTGCAGGGAAACATAACATCTAGACATTAGAAATATACAGAGTTTTTCCTGTTCTTGTTTATCATATTTATTTAATCATATTAAAAATATATATATTTAAAAAAAGGAAAACATTACAGTCCTTAAGCATACTGACTCCCTCAATATGGTGTATATATTTATGCAACACCAGCATCTTAGTTGATGCCTTACCAAGTGTGCAAAATAATACAACCCAAATTTCATTGGTTTACTACTCTCTGTCTCTCTATCTCTCTCACGCTGCCTCCTCTCTTTTCTATTTCTCTCCGTCTGTGTGTGTGATCTCACATCAAGGGAGTGAAGACTGCATATGAAAGAATAGTGACAACAAACAAAGATTCACAGTATCAAACTAAAGTTTGCTACATGAATCCAGAGGTGGTTAGATAATTTCAAGTTATCCAACAAGAAGAACAAGCACGACAAACTCAAGAACAAGACAATCCAGGCTGTTTCATTTGTAAACTGTACAGATCAAGTGGCAAGTGAAGATGAAGATGGAGCAGTTGTGAGAGGGTCTGAAGATGAAAGCTGAATCAAAGATGGATGGTCTAAGAGCATGAGATGGAGAAAAAGAGTGTCAACGGAAGACTGCAGTAACAAAACAGTTGATGAAGAGACAGAATGAGAGCCAGAATAAACACAACCAGATATGAGTGACAGAGAGCCAGAACAACCATTGATCAGATCCACAAAAATAGAAGTACCAAACAAGAAATATATGACGCATGAATGGCATACTGGACCAAGATCGAGCCAGAGCAAAGAAACATTAAACTAGAAGACCATTGGTTTGCTTCTGAAGAGTCTCCACAAACCTGTTATGAAATGAAACTGCAAAAAATGTAGATTTTCATCAGCCATGGTGAACAGAAAATATGGATTTTATTAAAGACACAGAGGCTAATATTATGCAATATTCCTTTATTGCTACCACTAATCAGCCTTTAGGAAGTCACCAGAACACTGAACTTTAACATTCCAAATGTTCATAAAACTCCATGACACCAAGGCCCATTCCTTCTTTTATTGAAGCTGTGAAGCTAATCCAGGAAGATGAACTTGTCGCAAACACCAAGCAAAACTCTTTATGGCTCCACTTTATGCCTTCCCCTTTCTGATCAAATTTGACCTGTCACAAAAATAAGAAGAAATTAGGCAGGGAGAGACTTCAGGGAGGGACAATATTAGCCTCTGTGTCTTGAAAATAATATAGATTTTCTGTTCACCAAGGCTGATGAAACTCCACATTTTATGTCAAGACCAGAGGCTCAGATTATGCAAGTTCAAATCTTTGCATTATTTACTGATTTGAAAAAGAAGCATCTAAAAGTAGGAACAGATGACCAGTCAGCACAATGTAAAAAATCCTGTAAGCTTGTACCCATCAAACGAGACTTTGAAGCTGCTGTTTCTCTCACTGACTGGGAACCAAAGACATCCACACTCACTGAAGCTTTGACTATTAGTTCTTTCACCCATCTAGCTAAAGTAGACTCAGACACTTCCTTATGTGATTGCCTCAAAGAAGTGAGAAGTTGATTCACACCAGACTGTCTGAGGCATTTGGTTCTGCATTCGTACTCCTTCACCCAACTAACCATGCACAAATCCTTTCTCTCTTCAAAATATAGATACAAGATCGAAGTTGAGGACCAACCTATACGCCTGTGTCAAAAACCCAAGAACTGTATCAAATCTGATTTCTTTTTGTTCACCACAAATCCCAATGCTTCTAATAGATGTACTGCCTTTTTTTGTATGTGCAATCGCCATTTCCCAGTCCTGATCCATGATCAATATATCATCCAAGTAAATAATCAGGCAAACACCCCTCTCTCTCAGGTATCCTGCTACCGGATGTAGGACTTTTGTAAAGTACCACAGAGCCAAGGATAAGCCAAAAGGGAGACACACAAACTTCCACACCTGTTCCTTCCAAACAAACCTCAGAAATCTCTAATGACCTTCCCAAATTGGAATTGTTAGGTATGCGTCCTTCAGATCCAAACACATCATCCATTCCCCTTTCAATAAAATATCTTTCATCAAATGGATGCTCTCCATCTTGAAATCATGCTAGATCACCCGACCGTTTAAGTCCTTTAAATTTATGACAGGTCTCATACTTTTATCCTTTTCTACCATGAAGATAATTGCCTATAAAACCAGAGGATAGGCCTTTCTCCACGACCATAGCTCATTTTGAGATTAGTTCTCAAACTTCCTGATCCATTAGGTTTGTCTGAACTGAAACTCAAACCCCTTGAAGGATTGGTTTGGATTGGATCTTTGAAAAATTCTATTCAAAACCCTTTCACCGTCTCTAGAGCCCATGGATCTATTGTCACTTTCACCCAGTTGTTGCAAGAAAGGGCAAGTCTGCAGCCCACTTTTACTGGGGTAACAAAAGGGCCTACACTTACCTTTTGCACCTCTGGACCTTTTCTCTCCATGAGCACCTCTTCCTCGAGTTCTCTGTCTCTGAGGGTAACAATTTCCTGCTTGGTAGGAAACCTGGTCTTGGTACCCTCGAAAGCCTCTACTAAAGGAGCGTCTAGAGATGCCCTGGCTACGGCTGGGGTACCAACTCTGCATTCTTGCAAATTTGGATAAGACATTGATGAAGGAATCACCAAATAGAAAACCCTTTACAGAGGGTCCCTCCTCTTTGTCAGCCAAATCCACTAGTTGTGGGTCAGTCTTAAGCAAAGACCCGGTCTCCTTTCGACTGAGAGGTCTGTGTTTGCGTTGTCCAAAAGGCACGCAGCTCTCTGGACCCACTGCCGTAGCTCAACAAAATCAATTCTTTTACAAAGCACATAAGCCTCCTCAGTCATGTCAAAGTCTTTAGGTAATGGACCAACAAAATCTAACAATCTATCCTGGCAGGACCTCAGATCCTCATCCGTACCTTTCTTGGGGTCTCTTCCCCCTTTTTAAAAAAAGGCAATAATCTTAGGATCAACTTCTGGGGTAACCAAGACTCTATCATCAATATACATGGTTTAGGGCACTCAGATCTTGTTTCACCTCACCTCCTTCAGAATCTCTCTCCTTAGCCAAAATTTGACGCACTCAGCAACATGGTCTGAAGGGGCCCACTTAGGGGAGAGAGGGTGTTTTAATAAGGGTTGGATGGTGAGCTCTACTCCACTAGCAGAGTTAACAGAGTTTTTGGCACTCCACGCTCCACTTGGAGTGCGGAGTTCGGCCCAAAACTCTGCTAGCCCTGGCAGCGGAGTGGAGCTCACTGGCATACACTCCAACCCAGTTATGGGCCACACTGCGCAAGCGTAGACAGTCTGCGCTTGTGCTTTGTGGCCCATAACTGAACTACACTTTACACTCAGAGCTGCTGATGGGCTGCACAGGAGCCTGCTCCAGATCCAGGCCTTCCTTGTTTCACTGACCTCAGTAGCCCGAGAGAAGGGGACAGAGGAAGGCAGAGAACCAGGCTTCTGGCAACAGGGACAATTCTGGACCCTGGTAAGACCCTCGTTTCACTTTCTCTTCTATGTGCACACGGAGGCCAGCACTGGGCATGGACAGTATTTGCATATGAGGGGGAGCTGTTCTTCGAAAAAAGGAAACATGCAGTCACAGCTCCACTTCAAAAGAAACTGTCTCTCCAGAGTCTCTGGGAAAGGAAGTAGTGTTATGGGGTGTGGTACAGAGGCCATCAGGGAGAGCTGGAGTCCAGGTGTGCATGTGCTTCAGCTGCTGAGTGGTAGACCAGCAGCCCCGCAACATAGAGATGTGTGTGGCCTGAGAGAGTGACTTAGAGCCCAGTGGACTTAGAGCCCAGTGGCAAGCCTGGCTAGGCACTTTGTGAAAATACCAGGCTGCTGGTAGTGATCAGGTTTGCTGTTGTTAGTGCTGGGCCCTAAAGATAGGGTGGCCTGAGGCTGTGTGTAAGAGCAGAGGAATCAATTGCAAGGCTGGTGCAAGATGGGAGATGTGCTTGGCACTCCGTAGCAAGTTTGTGAAGGAGGGAAGTTGGTGAAGGGAAGTGGGCAAGTGTAGAGAGCAGCAGACTCTATGCTGGGGCTGTATCAGCACAAGAGGCCTGAAACGGCAGCTTCTGCCACCTAAGGCATACCACCCTGGCCTGAATGTGCCCAATCTTGCAAGTGCTAAGTGTAGGAAAGTACCATCTTGCCTGGCATGTTACCCCCATATTTCACTGTATACATGTTGTTTTAGTCTATGTGTCACTGGGACCCTGCCAGGCAGGGCCCCAGTGCTCATAAGTATGTGCCTTGTATGTGTTCCCTGTGTAATACCTAACTGTCTCACTGAGGCTCTGCTAACCAGAACCTCAGTGGTTATGCTCTCTCTGCTTTCCAAATTTGTCACTAACAGGCTAGTGACTAAATTTACCAATTCACATTGGCATACTGGTACACCCATATAATTCCCTAGTATATGGTACTGAGGTACCCCGGGTATTGGTGTTCCAGGAGATCCCTATAGACTGCAGCATTTCTTTTGCCACCCATAGGGAGCTCTGACAATTCTTACACAGGCCTGCCAGTGCAGCCTGAGTGAAATAACGTCCACGTTATTTCACAGCCATTTACCACTGCACTTAAGTAACTTATAAGTCACCTCTATGTCTAACCTTCACCTGGTGAAGGTTGGGTGCAAAGTTACTTAGTGTGTGGGCACCCTGGCACTAGCCAAGGTGACCCCACATCATTCAGGGCAAATTCCCCGGACTTTGTGAGTGCGGGGACACCATTACATGCGTGCACTGTACATAGGTCACTACCTATGTACAGCGTCACAATGGTAACTCCGAACATGGCCATGTAACATGTCTGAGATCATGGAATTGTCACCCCAATGCCATTCTGGCATTGGGGGGACAATTCCATGATCCACTGGGTCTCTAGCACAGAACCCGGGTACTGCCAAACTGCCTTTCCGGGGTCTCCACTGCAGCTTCTGCTGCTGCCAAACCCTCAGACAGGTTTCTGCCCTCCTGGGGTCCAGGCAGCCCTGGCCCAGGAAGGCAGAAAAAAGGACTTCCTCTGAGAGAGGGTGTAACACCCTCTCCCTTTGGGAATAGGTGTGAGGGCTGGGGAGGAGTAGCCTCCCCCAGCCTCTGGAAATGCTTTGATGGGCACAGATGGTGCCCATCTCTGCATAAGCCAGTCTACACCGGTTCAGGGATCCCCCAGCCCTGCTCTGGCGTGAAACTGGAGAAAAAGGAAAGGGGAGTGACCACTCCCCTGACCTGCACCTCCCAGGGGAGGTGCCCAGAGCTCCTCCAGTGTGTCCCAGACCTCTGCCATCTTGGAAACAGAGGTGTTTGTGGCACACTGGACTGCTCTGAGTGGCCAGTGCCAGCAGGTGACGTCAGAGGCTCCTTCTGATAGGCTCTTACCTCTCTTGGTAGCCAATCCTCCTTCCTTGGTAGCCAAACCTCCTTTTCTGGCTATTTAGGGTCTCTGCTTTGGGGAATTCTTCAGATAACGAATGCAAGAGCTCATCAGAGTTCCTCTGCATCTCCCTCTTCACCTTCTGCCAAAGGATCAACCGCTGACTGCTCAGGACGCCTGCAAAACCGCAACAAAGTAGCAAGACGACTACTAGCAACCTTGTATCGCGCCGGCTTTCTCGACTGTTTCCAGGTGGTGCATGCTCTGGGGGTAGCCTGCCTCCTCTCTGCACCAGGAGCTCTGAAGAAATCTCCCGTGGGTCGACGGAATCTTCCCCCTGCAACCACAGGCACCAAAAGACTGCATCACTGGTCCTCTGGGTCCCCTCTCAGCACGACGAGCGTGGTCCCTGTAACTCAGCAACTCTGTCCAAGTGACTCCCACAGTCCAGTGACTTTTCAGTCCAAGTTTGGTGGAGGTAAGTCCTTGCCTCCCCTCGCTAGACTGCATTGCTGGGTACTGCATGATTTGCAGCTGCTCCAGCTCCTGTGCACTCTTCCAGGATTTCCTTCGTGCACAGCCAAGCCTGGGTCCCCGACACTCTAACCTGCAGTGCACAACCTTCTGAGTTGTCCTCCGGCGTCGTGGGACTCCCTTTTGTGTCTTCACGTGGACTCCGGTTCACTCTTCTTCCAAGTGCCTTTTCAGGTACTTCTGCGGGTGCTGCCTGCTTCTGTGAGGGCTCCCTGACTTGCTGGGCACCCCCTCTGTCTCCTCATCCAAGTGGCGACATTCTGGTCCCTCCTGGGCCACAGGAGCATCCAAAAAACCCTAACCGTGACCTTTGCAGCTAGCAAGGCTTGTTTGCGGTCTTTCTGCGTGGGAACACCTCTGCAAGCTTCATCGGGACGTGGGACATCCATCCTCCAAAGGAAAAGTTCCTAGCTCTCTTCTTTCTTGCAGAACTCCAAGCTTCTTCCAACAGGTGGCAGCTTTCTTGCACCCTCAGCTGCCATTTCCTGGACTCCTGCCCACTCTCGATACTGTCACGACTATTGGACTTGGTCCCCTTGTCTTACAGGTACTCAGGTCCGGAAGTCCACTGTTGTTGCATTGCTGGTGTTTGTTCTTCCTGCAGAATCCCCCTATCACGATTTCAGTGCTCCCTGGGTGTAGTAGGTGCACTTTACACCTACCTTTCAGGGTCTTTGGGTGGGCTATTTTTCTAACCCTCACTGTTTTCCTACAGTCCCAGCGACCCTCTACAAGCTCACATAGGTTTGGGGTCATTCGTGGTTCGCATTCCACTTTTGAGGTATATGGTTTGTGTTGCTCCTATTGCAATCTACTGTAATTTTACACTGCTTGCATTACTTTTCTTGCTATTATCTACATAATTTTGGATGTGTACATATATCTTGTGTATATATCTTATCCTCATACTGAGGGTACCCACTGAGATACTTTTGGCATATTGTCATAAAAAATAAAGTACCTTTATTTTTAGTACTTCTGTGTATTGTGTTTTCTTATGATATTGTGCATGTGACACCAGTGGTATAGTAGGAGCTTTATATGTCTCCTAGTTCAGCCTAAGCTGCTTTGCCATAGCTACCTTCTATCAGCCCAAGCTGCTAGAAACACCTCTTCTACACTAATAAGGGAAAACTGGACCTGGCACAAGGTGTAAGTACCTCTGGTACCCACTACAAGCCAGGCCAGCCTCCTACACTAAGCAGGGATGGGCCGCCCATAGTTTCAATAGAAGAGTGTTAAACGTGAAATTGCACAGTGGATCCGTCAATACTTCAATATTCTTTGCTTTAAGATAGCCATCGACGTCTGTCTTATTATAATCAACCACCTCCCTCGGATGAACAAAAAGTCCTGGGACACACGCTCAGAATCAAAATCTGACGAGCAGCTGATCTCATCATCAGCGCTGGTTGATGATCCACCACAAGACACTGCCTTGTGCCTCTGGCCCTTGCTTTTTTGATATTTTGTCTCATTTGGCCCTTTGTTCTGCCCTCCATTTGTGCCCTCAGCAGCATCAATTTGTCTGCTAGCACAAACACCATATTCTGCCTCTGCAAATCTATTCTTTTTATGGGACACCCCAATCTCAACATTTAGAAGTTTTCTTTTCCTAGCAACTTTATCCCCTTTATTAATATTTGTTTCAGCCTCATCAGCGGATCAGAAATGTTCTTCCTCAAAACATTTCGCTTTATTAAAAAACAATTCCATCTTTTGCTCCAACCTAGATGAAACCTCGTTGGTAATAAGGTCAATAGCTTTAGAAAGTCTCTCCTCAAGAGATAAACAGTGAGAACTAAAAGCCTACTCCATCATGCCAAACTAACGTATGTCAGCCAAGGTTAAAGGAAAAAAACCTGTCCACAGATCACAATAAACTTCCTCAATCTCAACAAACAATTAAATAAAACAACTGTCAATGACAAAAAACACTAAATAGGTTACAAGGGGGTGAGTTCTAGTCATTTTTGTTGTTATTTTTTTGGGGTGTAAGAACAATGCATGGGGCAGGTACCATACATGGAATCCTGACTGTCAAGCTGAGCTCTGAGGTGAAGAGGTTCCTTACCGCAATCAACACATGAGCCCAACAGCCTTCTTCAGTGGCAGAGAAAGCACGTCCAACGGTTGATTGTGAGGTGAGTTTAATGCTGACCAGTGACAAAGGCAGCCCATGTCCCGTCAAACTTTGGTGCACGTTGGCATTACAGGCAGTGATGTAAGGGAAGGCATGCGAGGCCTTAGAAGACCTCACGCGCCCTCCTGGTTAAACCATAACATGCACTGCAGGAATTATATGGATCATTAAAAAAAGAGGAGGTGCGTGGGATGTTAGTAGACCTCATGCGCCATCCTCACAGCACCTCGTGGCATTGCTCAAAAGGTGCAGCTATCAGGGTGGCTGGTTATAGTCTGCAAATTTGAAAAGTTGGGCTCGTCCCCAGGGGAAAAACACAAGCGATATGGAAAGGGTTAAGAAAGAAAAGGAAACACCACAAGGAAGTTTAAAAGTTTAAATGTTAAAACACAAAGGGATATGAAACTTAATAAGTGTTTACCTAATCACAAATCACTCACCCTGAGAGTAAGCATTAGAAAAAAATGCCTCAATAAATATAAATAAAACAGTTAGTAAGAATGAAAGAGAGTTGTACTTATCTCTCTGAGCAGCAGCAATAAAAGAAGGAAGAGGACCGGGTGTCATGGAGTTTTATAACCTTTTGGAATGTTAAAGTTCAGTGTTCTGGTGACTTCCTGAAGGCTGTTGAGTGGTAGCAAAAAAGGAATATTGCATAATCTTAGACTTTGGTCTTGACATAAAATCAACATCCAATAGTTTTTTTTATGAAAGTCTGAAAATTAATGTATAGTTTTCTTTAATTTTTAAAAGTTTGTACATTCTTTTCTTTGTTTTAATATTGTTTTTATATTTTTAAAGAAGAGGATGTTTTGTACTTTAGGTATCCATCTATGGATAATGGGTTTTACTACTAACATTTGTCTTGATCTACACTTCTTAATAGTGACACATTACCATTTGAAGACCATGACTTTTTTGATTTTTGTACCATATTTTGGTAGTTTAGATTTTTGATTGTTTCGAGAGAGGTGTGCTCACAATTAAATTGAGCAGTTTTTTAACTTCAAATTTTTTTTTTTAATGATTTTCCTAATAATCTTGATGTGTATCTCAGTTAGCCTTCAGTCCTCAGCTGGAAAGGTTTTCCTTAAATTTGAAATGTAATCCTTATACTAATAGCAAAGCTACTGGGGATAAATTATTAGATCTTAGAAATGTTTCTAGGGATGATTAATACCTACCCTAGCTTGTCAATAATCTATTTTATTATAACAAATGCCACTAACTGTGTTTATGTATTTCCAAGATTATTTTTCAGAGGTGGTGACCTATAATTAACTTCCTCTTTCCTGTATTGGCTTTGTATTGGTTTATCCTGTAGTGGCTTTGTATAGGTTATTTGTGGTCAAGATTTCTTTTTAATAAATGAACTTCCATTGGAGGATCTCCTTAAAATTGGGGAGTTAGGTTCTAAAGCTAAGCATGTTGCACCAAACAGACATATGAGCATAACGACAAGCATGAATAATGAAAAGTGGACGTGCAGATTGAGTGATGTGGAACAAACTTTTATTAAAACATTTAATGAGAGGAGAATGAAAATTAGTGACAATTCAGGTGAGGCAAGAGAGCTTGAATTGCAAGAAGAAGCTGAAAAGAGATGCAGAAACACGCAGAAGAAGCTGAAAAGAGATGCAGAAACACCAAGATGCATCCTAGACCTAAAATTGAACAGGAAAGAAAAGTTTTTGTGTGCATAATGGATGAGAAACTTTTCAGTTATTGTAAAGACTGAATTTAGTTATGATATTATGGTTGATGATGAATATTTGAAGAGTGAACAGCATAGAGGAATGTATTATGCTTGTGGAAATACACCTTATTTTAACCAACCATGCAACTGGGTGGGCAACTGCTACTTGGCTTTAATTGTTTCCCTAGAGTTTTTCATGTGAATGAATTGAAACACGGATAGGTGGTCGTATATATTCAGGTGCATTGATGCCTCCTATTGGTGTTTCTTTGAATAATGTGAAGATTAGAAAGTCACCTACTTTGGTTGACCATCTAATAACTAATAGTGTTGGTACACTAACAAACATTAATGAAGAGATGGTTGCCATACATGCTATGGTCTTGCAGAACAGGCTTTCTTTGGACAGCCTTCTCATAAAAAAGATGCTGTGTGTTGCATAATAAGAGTACAGTAGGGTTGCACTTTTGAACCTGATAATAGCAAGCCTATAAATCACTATATATGTAATATAATTGATTCACATGAGGTAAAAGCTCTTGAACTGACTTGTGTGTAGAAAATGGTTGGTTCATGGTTTAATGTGATTGGAAATGTGATTTCAAAAGTTGGTGAATGGTTTGGTGCTGTGGGTGGATGAATGATACATAGTGTTTAAAGCAAAGGTCTGTTGT
The DNA here is from genome assembly GCF_031143425.1 of Pleurodeles waltl. Classification (NCBI taxonomy): domain Eukaryota; kingdom Metazoa; phylum Chordata; class Amphibia; order Caudata; family Salamandridae; genus Pleurodeles; species Pleurodeles waltl. Next base: position 265,815,308 of record NC_090437.1, read on the forward strand.
GCATAATTGGTCTAATACCTTTAAGTTCTTTGAAGTAATCATTTGTAGGATAGTTCTAATTGTAGGTGTAAGAAATGGAGAACAACAGCAAAGAAAAGAAAGATAAAAGAGATAGAATTGAGAGATATGAAATCGGAATTTTATGATGAACGGAATGCACTGGAAGAAACAAGAAAGAAATAATAAAAGGATCATTGATTAAGTTCTGAAGTACAGTGCGGCTTGTGATGATTTATATCATCAAAGGGAGGGTTTGTAGAAGCAAATTTTGAATTAGTGAATTAACTGAGTGGGCAGTAAATAAGTTAAATGTACTGTATTAGACAAAACAAGGTTTTTACAGTTGACATAACTAGGCCTCAAATCCACTCTCATCTGTAATACACTGCATACTTAAAATGTGGTTCCTTGTTTCTCCATCTGTGCATCCCAAGTGACAGTGACCATATGATATCTCTATTTTAAAAGATATACAACACACTGTTTCTGGGATATAAGCCCTTGCTCTCCTTGAAGGTAGACTCCCTGTGGGTGTTCCTATTAATTAATACTTAGAGTTTTAAAGACTTTTCTGGGAAACCTATTGAGCATGTCCTTAGGACTGACTTTTCTTTAACCTTGCACTTATAATATTTCAGAGTCTAGCTTTCCCTTAGAGAGCATATTTTATGTTAGTCTATTTATTCAATACTTACAAGATTTTTCATGATTTTCACTTGCCTTTAAAACTGTTTATGCAAAGGCACATTTGTTTGCATTTTGAGAATTTTCAATTGAACTGACTATCCATTTGCTTGTTTGCCTTCTGTATCAATGCCTAAGTTTTAAATAAACCTTCAAGGTTTCTTCTTTGAATCTTACTCTGTGTAGCTCTTCCTTGTGGGTATTCTTATGTGGGGTCTGTGGGTTTTATTGTTATTTAAAGCCTGTGTTCTGTGCTTTGATTTTGAAGGGTATTTGTTTCTTAACTGCTGGCATATGTAATGGTAAGATGTACAAACTTTAAGATTGTATGGCAAGCAATGTTTAAATAATGCCTGACCTTGTGACCCCGATTATGAAGAGACATGGTCTGCTAAGTGGTGTAGCACGCAATGCCCAACATTTTAAACAGATTATCATTATTATTATCATCATCATCATCAATATTATTTGCAGTTCTGTACTGCATGTACTTGGCCCAAAGTTACTAGAGTGTTCTACAGGAGCACCAGATTATTTTTGCTACATCAGATTAATTTTATTTTTTAGGAGTATTATGTGATTTTCCCAGATGTAAAGGATTCTGAGCTGACAGTGGCCCTTGAAACTGGTTCTCCAGTTCCAAAGTTGGCAGCTAAAGCTGTTAGACTCCATTTTGCCTTTATATGTTGTGTTTTATGTCTGTGCCAGACCTGTTAACTGTCATAATATTCACAAAGGGTGGTGGCTTCTCTGGCTTTGATCTTCATCACAAATGTGTGACAAGATGACTTTTATACAATTATTTTTTGTTTAAGTGAATTCCATGGAACAGGGTGCAGAACAAAGGCTACGTTTAAGTTTCTAATCACTTGCTGGCTTTTAGTTTGTTATTTATGTGCAATTGTTATCTTCTGGGTTACAATGTATGATGCAATTGATAAAAAATAGATAATGTGCTGCAACTAATCATCAATGCATAATGCCAAATGTTCTGGGTGTTTTTAATTTTTTATTGGATGCACTGGTTATGCATTGGACTCATTTTTTCTGACAGACAGCTTGCCCATCGAATGATGTAGAATACGAAAAAAGAAATATGAAGATGTGATGATGGAATTCTGCAATCAGCAAATTATAATGACTTAGGCCCTCATTCTGACCTTGGCGGGCGGCGGAGGCCGCCCGCCAAAGTCCCGCCGTCAGGTTACCGTTCCGCGGTCGAAAGACCGCGGCGGTAATTCTGACTTTCCCGCTGGGCTGGCGGGCGGTCGCCTTCAGACCGCCAGCCAGCCCAGCGGGAAAGAGGCTTCCACGATGAAGCCGGCTCGGAATCGAGCCGGCGGAGTGGAAGCTGTGCGACGGGTGCAGTTGCACCCGTCGCGTATTTCACTGTCTGCGCAGCAGACAGTGAAATACATGTAGGGGCCCTCTTACGGGGGCCCCTGCAATGCCCATGCCAGTGGCATGGGCACTGCAGGGGCCCCCAGGGGCCCCGTGACCCCCCCTACCGCCATCCGGATCTCGGCGGTCCGACCGCCGGGATCTGGATGGCGGTAGGGGGGGTCGGAATCCCCGCGGCGGTGCAGCAAGCTGCGCCGCCGCGGAGGATTCAATGGGGCCGCGGTACACTGGCGGGACCCTGCCAGTGGTGCCGGTCCGACCGCGGCTTTACCGCCGCGGTCGGAATCCCCATTGGAGCACCGCCGGCCTGTCGGCGGTGCTCCCGCGGTCCTCCGCCCTGGCGGTCAAAGACCGCCAGGGTCAGAATGACCACCTTAGTGCCATATCCCAATCCATCATTTTTTGTTTTTGCTCACTATTCCACCTCAGATTTGATCCAGCCACGCAAATTAGCATTGGTCCTACTTCAGTGGGAACAATCCAGAATGAACTGTCAAGCCATCCGTCTCTCAAACAGAACACAAGCAACCCAGAGCCAGTTTTGGCCTAGATGGGCCTCTTCAATCAGGTGCAGCTTGGTTCCAGTGGCACAATGAGCAAGGACCCTTGACTGGGCATACCCCACACACTTAGAATGTCTCAATGCTAATACACAAACGTGATTGATGGGATGCTTGAATTAAACCAAGCCACTAGTAATTATTTGGGCCATATCCCAGTCCATCATTTTTTGCTCACATGCCATTTCAGATTAGACACAGCCATATGCATATCAGCCTTTGTCCTACTCCAATGGGAAAAGTCCAGATTGAACGTGCAAGCCAGGTCCTCTCTGATCCAGAACAAAAGAAACTGAAGACTGGTTTTAGCCTAGTTTGGCCTTACCAGCTGTGTGCAGCTTGGTTCCAGTGGTACTGTGATTAGATTAGATACAGTCATATTGTAATCAGTCTTGGTCTGCTCCATTGGGAACAGTATAGCCCGAACTGCCAAGGCGAGTCTTCTCTAAAACAGAACCCAAAAAACGTAACATTTTTGGCCTGGTTAGGCCTCTTTAGTTAGGTGCAGCTTGAATCTAGTGGTACAGTAAGCATGCCATCCAAGGCATACATACTCACTGCACTGAGAGGGAGGCACAGGTGTGGGGCACTCGGGTGGAGAGTAAGGAGGCTACCTAAGAACTGGCAGTGACCTCCATGTGGAATAAGCCATTAAGAAGGCTTGCAAACAGGTATCCCTGGGTGCAAGATGAACAAATGCTAATGGCAGGCTTTGTCATACCCTATGAGGGTCAGAGTGGGGAAAACATGCAATAACCTTAAATAAGTCTCCAAAAACCCAGGCTTAGTTAGAATGACAATTGCCAAGGATTTGAAGTTGGGGAGGACAGCGGGTCTCTACCAAGGTATCACTACTGCAAGTAGTGCCAAAAAGGACATAGGCCAATTTAGGCTGATCCGCCCACTTCATACCATGAGCGAAACTCAATGAACGATTGGATCAACTCAAAGCACTGCTCAGTGGTGTATGCCACCCTGGACAATGTCATCGACCTGGTATCAATGACTAGAAAGACATTTTTGATGGAGAACAGGAACACTGAATTAGCATTTTGGCTCTTGCCCGTGCACCCTGACTGCTTTAAACTACTGGATTTTCAATTTAAAGGCCAGTTTTACTATGATAGGTGCCAACTGATGGGTTGTGCCATTTCATGTGCATATTCCCCAAAGAGACAGTACACATGAGGCAGGAAGCTACACTACCTTAATAACTTTCTCTCTGTTAAAGCTCCAGGTGTCATAGACTCTCATTATGGTAACAAGACTGCTGGATTTTGGGAGGCAGCGCCACCGAGCGTGGGCTACTGAGTTTTGTACCATAACGTGCAACAGCTGTTGACCAAACCCTTTCCAGCTAGCTAGCAGTACCTCTCAAGCGACAGAGGCAGAAGTGATTTGTGGCAGCTTATTGCATGACACTCAGACTCCTAAGAGAAGCCATGGTGGAACAGATCGTACCTCTTTCTCTCAATTATACCAACCTCATACATGCAAGGACAAAACAGAAGCAGGATTTTGGTTCAATAGGTTTTCCTAAAGCTTTAGCATTCTATGTACAAAGGCATGAATTATGATTATGAGGATAAAGAAGCACAGTGTTATTACAGCAGTGACCAAGAAAGTGAAACACAAGAGGAGTCCCACCATATTACCATAATAGTGTGCCTAACATTTCTACCTACACTACTAAGTTTCTGCATGACAGCAGGTAGCAGTGGTAGCCCTAATCTGGTATTCTGGTACCAGGAAGGAAGCCCAACCCCCATTTCTGTGCAGAGGTAAAGAAGAGGTCTGTTAGTCTTCTGAGAGTCTTCCCACGTAGACGAAGAGGAACCAAAAGGTTTTGTCAGAAACTGCGAGAACATGCAGCATGGAATGGCAAACTTGCTAGAATGTTCCCTCTAAGATAATGTGGGCAGTGTCATATTACATAATAACATATCTGTTATTCCAAGAACTGCCAACGTGACAACACATACTTTTCTGTGTAGGGTAGACAATGTTCCCTTTGGACTGGCAATACCTGGTAAACATTATGTACAGTCTTGGGTTGATCACAGGATGAAAATGTCAAACAAATAAATGAATAACAGATTCTGCAAGGACAGACAACTGATAAAAGGTATAAAAAAATCTCCACAAAAATGATGCTTTACTGAATAAATAAAAGGAATGAAAGTGAAATGTAACTAGGTAAAAGGGCACAGGTCTCAGGCCCAGAGCTAAATAATGTGCCCAATGCTAAAATAACCTCAAGACACAGACAGCAAGGAATGCAGGTCATTGTTGGATGCATTCCAAGAGTTAACAGAAGAGGTACGGGTGCCACTGGCACAGGATAAGACTGTGGGCCCATCAATGAAGCTGACACTCCAAACAACAGAACTGGGCTCAGAACTGGGGTGGGGAATAGACTCCTGCAGGACAAATGGGAGGGTTTGCACAAGGCAGTGTGCAAAGCAGGTAACAAGGCGAAGATAACCCTACAGGAGATGCAGTGCAGTAGCTTATAGGCATGCTCAACGTTGTAGGGAAAGTCATTTCAGGCATCCGGGCATTAGCTAAGCGCCTAACCAAATTGCCGGTACAAGCTACAAAAGGCCATCATCATATCAGACTCATGGCTGATATGCCGCATGACCTCTTCCTGTGGGGCAGATACCTGGCAGACTTTTGTGGTGAGCTAATATGGAGGGAGCCCTGAGTCTTATTTAACAAGGCGCAGCTATTCATGGATGCAGTAGAAAGTGTGGGTTTTGGTGCGATGCTAGGGAATGCTAACAGCAGGCTTTGTCATACCATATGAGGGTCATGGGGCAAGAACATGCAACAATCTTAAATAAGTCTCCAAAAACCCAGGCTTAGTGAGAATGACAATTGCCAAGGATTTGAGGTTGGGAAGGTCAGGAGGTCCCTTCCGGGGTTCCCAAATGCCTGACTTCATCATATCGCTAACTGCGAGTGGTTCCAAAAAAGGGACCATAGGCCAAGTTAGGCTGATTCACCCACTTCATACGATGAGGGCAACTCAGTGAACGACTGGATCAACTAGATCAACTAAAAGCACTGCTAAGTGGTGTATGCCACCCTGGACAATGCCATCGACCTGGTATGGGTGACAGGAAAGAAAGCTTTGATAGAGAAAGGGAACATTGAATTGGCATTTCGCCTCTTGTCCATGTATCCTGACATCTTTAAACTATTGGGTTCTCAATTTGAAGGCCAATTCTACTATGATAGGAGCCAACTGATGGGTTGGGCCATTTCATGTGCATATTTTGAAAAGCTGAGCACATTCCCTGAAGAGACAGTACACATGAGGCACCCTGATGGCAGGAAGCTACACTAATGACTTTCTCTCTATCAAGGCTCCAGATGTCATAGACTCCCATTATGGTAAAGAGACTGTTGGATTTTGGGCGGCAGCACCACCGAGCGTGGGGGATGGACAATGGCATCACCAAAATAATGGAAAGCCTGCGCTCTCACAAAAAAGATCAAAATGCTGGAATTGTTTCCAATTATTGTGGCCCTCCATATATGGGAGGAGGAGGATCTGCAGGACAAGAAGATTACTACGTGGTTGGATATTCTGTGGTGCACCTCATGAATAATGGCATGGCACAGCAGACTGACCCTACTAGCTGGCACAGGTTCAGCAGCTCAACAAGCAGCAGCTCAAGAGGAACATGGAAATCAGGGCAAGACATGCCAATTTGCATGAACTCAATAGCAGATACTCTTTCTCATCAGTTGCTGGAGACCTTCAGAGAACTGTCTCAGATGCAGAAGGGAGGATGAAGATGTTCCTCAGGAGATGTAAGAACTAATAGACTGGACCCAAGAGTACTCATCAATTACGCACTAGCACCCAAGACAGCTGCAAAGTACTCTAAGTACTTGGTGACATTCACGCACATCACAGCCATGTCAGCAGGGCAATGCACAAGCCAAACACAGCTAGCGGTGGAAAGGTCATACACTGGGAATTCACCAGCGAGAAAACCAAGTCTTATGCGCAGGCACATCTGGCGAACGTAGCACATTTCACCACTCTTGAGACAGGTGCAGATCCCACACGTAACTACTACAGCAATGTAGCCATGAAAGTATGAGGGCGCATTCCGGACACACCCAAGAACAAAAGATTACCCATCGATTTTGGGATGCTGGTAAAAATGCTGTGCGTGCTGCCTCTATTATGCAATTCCCAGTATAAGGTTACAATGTTCACATCAGACTTCGGGCTAGTTTTCTTTGGGGCCATCAGGATGGGTGAGGTACTTTCTCCCCATGGCTCGTTTTGTTCTCCTATGTGATGCGGGCACCAAAACAAGCAAAAGAAAGTCGAAACTTCAAAGGGGTATAGTTGGCAAACACACAAATCGAGTGATTTGGCATACCCAGTATGAAATGGAGGCAGCTGTAACTGATGATAAGCAGCTTGTTGGAAAAACAGAGCAGGACAGATACAACAGTGACAACATCCTCTTAACACTGGCAATGAGAAAGAATATAACAGCAATAGCACGGCTAATGGAACCTGCCAGTATGGTGTGATCATTCCCAGGTTAACAGCAGGGAAGAGAAGGGGTACGGAGTGGTCAAAATGTCTGCAGAAAACTTAGTATAGCAATGAACAAGTTCTGCAAGAGCATGGGTTCGGAGCTTGTCAGGCATGGGCTGATTAACATATGGGTTTTGGGTTACTACATAGAAGACGGGGTTCATTTGTCTGACATTGGGTTAGATATGTTCCTTCTGAATATTACAGGGGTGCTAGAACTAGTAGACTGCACATACGACTGGCTGCCTGAGAACATTGGGGGAAGCTGCACTGAGGTGTCAACCCGGAGTTTGAAGAAACTGAACAGCAGAAACAAGACACTCCACAGAAGTTTTGAAGGGAGTGCCTAGCAGTAATGCTGGAAGTAGGGAATTTAGCAGATGCTGCAGCACTCCTCAATTCTATTGCACAATTTTCAAAACAACAATTATTATCTTTCAGTAAACAGAGCTCAACTGCATTCATTAAAAAGATCCATTGTAGCAAAGTATTTAGAAAATGTTCTATGATCTGGACTTGTTGACCAAATTTTCGAAGCATTTCTCCATATAAACCGTCTGGACAGGCCAAGGTACTTTTCAGTTTTCAATTGCACATAGGCATAGGCATTATTAACTCCTATAGCAAGACCAGCAGCCTCACTCTGAAAAATGTTCCATCACCCCAGGTGCTGCCTGTGACACAGTGGGACCTTGGGATGCCAAATTGCAGGGCTCCCATAGAAGGAAGTGGAGGCAGTGCCATGAGCACAGCACTTTCCCCCCAACCAGAGGGCAGGTGGGGCCCAGCCTGGGAGCCGATAATCGGTGGCAGGATTAAGGGGCGCTACACAGCCCAGGAACCAATAATCGGTGGCAGAATTGAGCCTCAAACTCAATCAGTGCCTCCCTCAATAGATTCACAGACTGATTATGTGAATAATATGTCTATTGGTTGATTTGTGAAGTGTGTTAGCCTACACGCAGATGCAATAAAGAACAACGTTTAAAAGAGGAATGCAGCCTTTTTCAACCAAACAGCAACTTTGGGTGGTCTAAGGGAACAAGGACTTGCTTTGGGAAACATTAAGATAATTAACCTTATGCCAGCTTAAACAAACTGAACATAAACAACTGGCTCACTCCAACCGCCCATGGTCTTTCAACCTAAAAACAATTTAATGAGGCAGGGCAGATGGTGTGGGCGACAGTCTCACACCTAATTTCATGATGTGAGGTACCCACAACTTGTCTGTAGTCTCACAGCACTAGAGTGTGTATGTCTGGGACTCTACATTTATCTCAGAACTGAGAGCCCAAACTACCAATCAAAGATAATAAAAGAGGAGAATGAAATTGAGATCAAATGGGAGGTTGTTGCTAAGAACCAGTTAAATAAGGAAGAGAAGAACAGGGTGGGACAATTCCTACAATCAGACAAGATGGGTGCACCAAGACTATCAGAAGGTATTGGGTGCCTGCGGAGTTGTCTCTCCAGACAGGAGAGAAACAGAAGAGGTATTGTCAAGTGGTTGAACAAGCAGCACCACCACCTTGGCAAACTCTTCTGGTGCAATGGTCCACTGTTCTGGCTTATGAAGCATGAGCAGGGGCCAGACCCCTTGCAAGGTTGTGCAAGGCAATTGCCTGCTTTGTCCATGTCTTTAAATGGTTTTGAAATGGAGCAAAGCCAAATTGGTGATCTGGGTTATCCCTAAGTGTCAAGTACACATAGAATCTTCAAAATATTTGGGATGTAAATTGCACAAACAGAATGTAAAAAAAATTGTAAATGTAATTAGTGTTTCTTAAAATATGGCACTGTTTTCCCCTCTATCGTACAATTAGACCTCAGATTGAACTGGGATCCAGTTACCTTTCCATTCCTAGTGATTGATATCTACCATTCTCCCACTGATTTGCAGGATGGAAATATCAGCAGAGCGCCACAGTATCTCTGAGCCCAGTTTGCTTTTTGGTCTTCTCTTCTGCTTTCTGTAGTGGGCCATGTGGCGCTAGTGAAGATGGTGTGCTATAGTATTATTTTGCAAACCTTCCCCTGCTTGCCCTTCTTTCCTTCTTCAGACATGCCACACATCTGATTTGGTCACTGGGGCTCCTTCGGGTAGCTCTTTCCATTCTACAGCTACCTTTGACTACAGGTGGATTAGGCCTCCTGAACTTAGAACGCTATTATTCAGCTGCACAGGTCCAATGGATGGCTTGCTGGCATTCTACCTGCCCCCCCTGCATGAGAGGGCTTACTGTGCTGCTCATTGTTTCCTACTGACCATTCTACGGATCACCATGTGGGGTTGTCATGCACAGCTTTCTCTTGCCTTGCTAGAACCTGTAAACTCACTAACACAAAGAAAGCCTGTGCTCCAGCACTATAGTTCTTAAGCATTCCCACTCGCACAACATGGCTGTGCTCAGAGCAACTCCATCAGTGGCATGCTGCAGGTGTCTTAAAATTGGGGGGCTTTGTTTCTGGTCTGCGAGCTACTAAATTTCCAAATCCTTGTGACGGACAACCATCTTCACTCCGGTCAACTACGTACGTGCAGCCACCTTAGACAATCATTAAATGCCCTATTTAATGTATGCCACCTAGCACTAACCCTACATGAGGTGTGCCAGAAGCTCTACACCATGGGGACTAGTGGCAAACCGATAGACTGGGTGTACAGACCTTTCCTGCAAAATTGAGACCACTCCAGGTCTTCTTGTCACACTACCTGGGTGATTGATGTGGCCAAACCTCTGCAAGATTTGGACTGGACTAAAATACTGGACTTTCCCCACAAAGTATCCCACGGCTGTCACTTTTAGTACATTTATAGAGCTTCCTTGGGAATACATTCTTCCTGTTGCTTGCCATTGGCTTTGTAGTTTGTAACTCAATTTTGTTGCTTTCAATTTGCTGGCTTTATTTGTTTTAGGCTATGCAGCCTGAGTCCATCCCTTTCCTTGCTCAAACCTTATTTACAGCATCCTTCTAAGTGCTCCCTTTCTGTAAACAGGACTGTAAATCTTGTCCTTATTTCATCGCCTTTGCCGTGCATTCAAAGAACAAGGTCAAATGTCAGGCTCTGTCTTCGGTGGGAACTTAGTGTTTACTTTTCTTTCCCTGACTTCAAAGTGAGAGGATTTATGCGACAATCTTGCTAGATACTGGGGTTAGGAAAAACAAAAATTCTATCACATGACAACATTTAAATAAACTTTACAAAGTATCAGAATTAGAAGTACAAATGAAGCACATTTTTTGTTAATTCTTGATGGTGCTGGAACCAAATACCTTTGTATGATTAAAACAAATCATTGCATTAGGTGATGCAATTTCCACATATCATCGTCTGTGCACTGTATAGTTTTATTTAAAAAACTGTATGTCTGTGCAATGTAATGGTCATTTCAATCAAAAACATGTTGACTGTAAAGGCAGTGTGTTACCACACCATGCATACTCCACTCCACTCTGCTCCACTTCATACCACTGCACCCAACTCTGCATCATTCCATGCAACACCACTCTAAGCCACTGCACTGTGGGACACTGCACTCTTCTCCACTCTGAACCACTCCACTCTACGCCACTGCACTCTATGCAACTTCACACTACGGCTCTCTACTCTACTCTGTACTACTCTACTCTATGCCAATCCACTTTACACCTCTCTACACCAATGCGCTATGCGCCTCAGCATGCTTTACCACTCCAGTCTAAGCAACACCAATCTATTCCGCACAACTCCACTATATGCCACTCTGCAACACTGCACTGTATGCCACTGCACTCTATGCTAATGCACTTGATGCTAGTGTAGTGCACTTTACACTGTAATATTCCATTATATGCCCCTGCACTCTACATCCTTACACAGTATGTCACTCTAATCTACTCTATGCCATGGCACTCTACACCACCTTACTCTATGCCATCACACTCTATGCAACTCCACTCTACCCTGCACCTCTCCACTCTATTCCACTTCACTGTACTGTGAAACAATCTATTTTATGCTACCTCACTCTGCACCACTGCATTATATGCCACTGCACTCTACCTCACACCTCTCCACTCTATGCCACTGCATTCTACTCTGAAACAATCTATTCTATGGCACTGCACTCTATGCCACTCTATGCCACTCTGCCCCACTGCACTCAAAACCACTGCACTCTACTTCAATGCACTCTACGCCAATGCACTCTAAACAACTGCACTATAAGCCACTGCACTCTGACACTTTACTCTGCAGCACTGCACTGGCTGCCACTATACTCTACACCACTCTACTCTGTACTACCTCATTCTGCACCGATAAACTCTATTCCACTGCACTCTATACCATTCTACTCCGCATAACTCCACTCTATGTCACTGTACTTTACAGCACTATTGTCTGCTCTGCACTGCACCACACTACACTACTCCATTCTGCACCACTCTACGCCACTGCACTCTATGCCACTCAAGTCTGCTCTTCACTCTATGCCACTGCACTACTCTACACTACTGGACTCTCTGCCACTCTGTTGTATGGCACTCTACTCCACTGCACTATATGCCACTCTACTCTGACCCATGCCATTCTATGCCACTGCACTCTGCGCCAATTCACTCTAAACAACTGAACTGTTCACCACTGCCCTTTAATCTGCATCACTATACTCTACACCACTGGTCTCTGTACCACTCTATGCCACTCTGCACCACTGCACCAACACTCTACCCTACAACATTGCACTCTCCGCCACTATACTCTACACCACTCTACTCTGTACTACTGCATTTTATGCCACTGCACTCTATGCCACTGCACTCTACAGCACTATACTCTACTCTGCACTGCACTACTCTACACTACTCCAATCTATGCCACTGCACTCTATACCACCCAAGTCTACTCTGTACTCTATGCCACTGCACCTCCCTGCACTACTGCACTCTGCACTCCACTGTATGCCACTCTACTCCACTGTATGCCACTCTACTCTGCCCAATGCCACTCCATACTTCTGAACTCTACGCCAATGCACTCTAAACTGAGCTGTACTCCACTGCCCTCTACTCTGCACCACTGTACTCTACACCACTGCTCTCAGTGCCACTCTACACCACTGCACTGGCACTCTACTCTGAAACATTGTACTCCCTGCCACGGTACTCTACACCACTCTACTCTGTACTACTGCATTCTACGGCACTGCACGCTATGCCACTGCACTCTATGACACTCTACTCTTCATCACTCCACTCTACACCACTGCACTCTACAGCACTACACTCTACTCTTCACAGCACCACTCTACACTACTCCACTCTGCACCACTCTACGCCACTGCACTCTGCCATGCGAGCCTACTCAATACCACTGTACCACTCTACACTACTGCACTCTATGCCACTGTATTGTATGCCACTCTACTCCACTGCACTCTGACACTCTACTCTGCCCCACGTCATCCATGCCACTGCATTCTAAACCACAGCACTCTACACCAATGCACTCTGAACAACTACACTGTACCCCACTGCACTCTACTCTGCACCACTGTGCTCATTGCCACTGCTCCTGTGCCACTCTACTCCAGTATGCAACTAACATTTAGCCATGTGAACAGCAGCCACTCTGGTGTATAACATGGCTAAAACACATTGACAAAGTTAGTAACTCTTGCGTAGATGAGACCTATTGGCTTTGCCAATGTTTGTTAGGACTATGAGGTACCGAGGTCCCTGAAAGGACTGTGAATTTGTGAGTCCTTATTTAAACATGCATTACACACATCAAAATATAGGCTGCTACAAAATGCTCAAAAACATTTCCGTTAAATAAAAAAGTCCTTCTAAAATACAGATTTGAATAATTTACAGTTTATACTTAGTACTAAAAAAAATTATAACAGTGCAATACAACCACAAACTCCACAGCTCACCTTGGCACCCCATCACAGTACCTCTCCAAAAGAAAATGTCTTTGTCATCATAAAGCTTCAAGTGACTCCTTTGATTAAAGTCAATGCATGTTTCCAACCCCCTTTACGTTTGCAGATTTACCAGTTGCGCACATTTGCATTTCTTTAGGGAAGGAGACACCCTGGCAAGAAGCCCTTTTCTTATCTGTCTGCCCCTCCCTCCCTCAGAGCACAGGGGACTCCCTCCCTTTCAGGCTAGCTGGGGAAACTGATCTGTCCTAATTATATTTTGTCCTTTAGGTGAAAGGCTAAAATTATGGACAAATGCTATCCGTTAATACTTTCATCACAGACAACGGACGGCAGGGTGAAATTACGGGCAGTCCATGAAAATTACGGATGGGTGGTCACCCTAGCATATTCCCCTCCTCATGCCCTATGCATCTGCTCTTTACTTCTCTCGCTCACTTCTATTCTCTTTGCTACACTAAGCTTTAGGTTAATTCCTGGTCCCCAGGGTCTCCTGCTGTCTGTATACTGACCATAGGCTCCAGGAAACTTTAAAAGTTAACCCTTTCTCCTCTCACTCCTCTCTGAAGAAGTTTCAGTGCAATCCAGGCTTCTGTCTCCAAAAGATTGTTCCATTCTTAAGCTCACTGACACCATTCTAGTAGAGTTGTGCTATAGAAAAATGAAAGTAAATTGATAATATCACACTGTGCATCTTTGGTACGCTTTCCTCCTTGTGCTCATGTGCAAAATGGGCACTAATTAAAATGCTGTTTACAATACATATAAGTAAAAGAACAATTAAAAAGTTATTGCTCTTGGTCAATTACGAACACTGAACTATTGCTTCGGATTTGCAACCTTGCAAATTCCCTTGAATTAACTCAACAAATAAGGTGATGGCAAATATTGTTTGTACTGAGGTACTAAAAGTCTGCAAGAAGTGTATAACGAGGACTAGTGAGGCACAAGGCAATGTGTACCTCAGTTGCCGGTCATCATCTTAGCACATGTGAAGCATGTCTGAAGTATACCCAAGGGTTGCAGGCGTTTTCCTTCACATTGGACTGACTGCTGTGTAGGCAGCAGCATGTGCTAACAACTCACCCCCTCCACTACCAACTTTAGAGGCTGTTACCAAGCCAGCCTACTAATCACCAAGGGCCATATGTACAGAATTTAGGGATTGCGAGTTTCTATTTGCGATTCTTTAGGAATTTCAATGAGGAAATCGCAATTCCTAATATTCAAAAATGTACAAGTTAGTAATAGTGATTCCTAATGGTGTCACAATACACCTACCTCATGAATATTATTGCGGTAGGTTGCAATCTGAAACCCATTAGGAGCTGCAGCTATCAAAGAGATGGTGCCAGCTTAGTAGGAAGACCACCATGTCAGTGATTGCTTTTAGTAAATCTTTTTTTTACATGCAGCCCATTTTCCTTACATTAAAAGGGATCTATTTCAAAAATATAAAATGAAACATTTAAGTTTCATTTTTTAAGAGTAGGCAATGGTCCTTTGAACCACTGCCTGCTCTTAAAATGATTTGTTTCAACATTCGCAAAGGGGATGGGGTCCTGTGCACAGTGGCGGTCGGTAGTTTTATGAGGGAGTGGGACGGGGCAGGGGGAGGTTACACATGCACACATACACCTCACTCACATCCATTCATTCACACACGTGCTCACACACCCAATCACAAATACACATACATTCATACAGGCACAAGTGCACACACTAAACAAAACAAAAACTTACCTCAAGAGCAGCAGCTCCGACAGGGAAGCCTCAAAGGTGCCAGGAGGGTTGGGACTGCTGCCTTTCCTCATTGGCTGATCTAAGATCAGCCAATGAGGGAAGGCAGCAGCAGTCTGAAGTGAGCTTGAAACAACGCGAGGAGAGGTAAATGAATTCTCAGCTGTTTATTTAGATAATGTTCACGACAAACAAACCTTAAAATCACCCCAGCGCACAGCAGTTGGCCCTCCGATGTGAAAGCTCACCAACACTGCCGTCCGACCGTTGCCCTCAAATCTCCGGTGTTCCTCGCTGCGTAATTATCCATGAGGAACACCGAGAAACGACAACACGGGCGCTTGTCAGTGTCTCCGCTGCGCGCGCGGCACATTAAACAGCTGATTCAGCTGACCGCGGCACGTGCAGCGGAGAACGCTGCTCCCAGTATTGTGCTTAAGCACTACAATTTGTTTTTTCTTTTAACAAAAAAAACAAAACAACAAAACAGAGAACCAACTTACAAAAATACCCCTACAGAAAACAACCAAAAGTTTGATATCAATACATGCTAAGTATTGCAACATTTGTCTAAAAACAAATTCAACTTAAACAAATTCATTTCAACGATACCTTATAGGTAACCTGTGAACTCTACCACTTTTTCTGATAGGAACAAGATCCAAGGATGGACTTCCCCTGTTTGAACTGACGTCCTTTGCTGCTCCGGATTTTTGTACATTTAAGCATTCCCTCTCTTCCAAATAATGATCACCTTTATCTTGAGAAGGCAACAAAACCCCCTTTGATTCTACTTTTACAACTTTGCCCATGTTCCACTAGTTACGTCCATCAATCCGCACAGCATTACCACATACCTTGTCAATCTTCAATGGTTCAGAAAACTTGGAGTCACCTTTCTTAACAAAAAACGGCAATTTAACATGCACCCAATCACCAGCAGTGAACTGGACATCCTTCCCACCCTTTTTCTTATCATAATACATTTTCTGTCTCTGTTGAGCACTTTCCACTTTTGAATGAATTTTAAAATGCATGTGTTCCTTACATGTAGTATTTTTGACGAACTTAGCCAACCAAGCTGGCCTAAAAAGAGTAGCAGACTTTCTCCCTTTAAGTGCCTCAAACGGAGATACCCCTGTGGTGGTGTGAGGTGTTGTTCGGTAAAACCAAATCATACTCTTTACAGCGGCATCAACTACACATCCATTAGCTAACGCCCATTGAATACATTCACCAATCACTCTATTAAATCGTTCAACCAAACCATTAGTTTGCGGTTGATAGAAAGAACTTTTCAAATGTTTGATGGCACACTCATTCAAAAAACTATCAAATTCACTGGATACAAACTGAACCCCGTTGTCCGACACAAGTTCCTTAGGAAACCCTTCCTCTAAAAACACATCCTTCAAAAACGTTACAACTGACTTGGAATCTGCATGACTCACAAACTTCACATGAGGCTACTTGGAAAAGTAATCAATAACAACATAAGCGTACCGTAACTTAGAAGGAAGAGAATTAAACGGTCCCAGCAAATCGATTCCTAACTTCTCCCAGGGACCTGTCAGACATTCTATAGGCTTAAGCGGAGGATTTGACGTTTTGAGAGTCTTATCACTAGATGCACAAATAAGACATGATTTGACTAATGTATCAATGTCTCTGTCCATTTGCGGCCACCAGTAGTATTCTCTCACCCTTTTTTTTGTAAAAGTAGCACCCAAATGACCGTCATGTGCTTTATGCATAATCTTAGACCTTATAACATCAGTAGGAACAATCTTATCATTTCTCAACAATATCCCATCTTCAATAGAAAGTTCTTCAGACACTTTTGAAAATGGTTGTTCACTCTGATTCAAAAAATGTTCATGTGGCCACCCTTCCTCAATGTAAGTCAAAATTCTAGAGAGAACATGATCATTTGCAGCCGCTTCTTTCCATTGTGTTTCCGTGAACGACCCAGTACGTTCCAAATCGACGACCGCAATGAAACAGTTTTCATCTTGACAGTCCATTTCCTCTCCACAGTCATCAGAACACGGATACCTGGAGAGAAAATCAGCTCTCATGTTCTTTCCCCCAGAAATGTGTACCACGGAAAAATCAAATTGTAACAACCTGGCAGCAAATCTTGCAATTATTGGTGTGCTGCTTTTAACATTGGTACCATTTAGAATAGAAACTAAAGGTTTATGGTCTGTCTGAAGAAAAAAATGTCTTCCCCATAAATACGATTTAAATTTCTCTATACCCCACCAACATGCCAATAACTCTTTTTCAATTACAGAATAATGTTCTTCATTAGGTCTGAGTACTCTTGACGCAAATCCAATGGTATGTTCCTGTTTCTCATTCATTTGCGTCAAAATAGCACCCAGACCGAATTTACTGGCATCCACTGTCAAATAACATTTCAAATTGTGATCATAAGATTGTAAAACTTTAGCACTACACAGCTTCTGCTTAATCGTGTCAAAAGCTTCCATACACTCATCATTCCACACAAACTCTGAATTAGTTTTGAGTAAATTAGAAATGGGTCTGACCAGCGTTGCAAAATTTTCAATAAACCTAGAATAGAACTCGCAAAGTCCCAAAAACGATTTAACCCCACCTTTGTCCTGAGGAGCTGGTGCCCTTACAATCGCATCCACCAGACCTGGTCTGGGATACACACCTTCAGCTGTGATGACATGACCAAGATACTCTACTGACGTTTGTAAAAACTGACATTTTTCCCTTTTCAAGACAACACCAGCAGCATCAAACTTACTTAAGACCTTTTTCAAAATTGCATCATGTTCCTCTCGGTCACACGCATGTATCAACACATCATCTTGAAAAATACACACGTTGTCTATTCCTTTGAGGAGAGTAGACATAATCCTCTGAAATACAGACGCCGCTGACGCCAACCCAAACGGCATCCGACAATATTGATATGTTCCCCACGGGGAAACAAAGGCCGTGAAGTGCCGAGAATCTTCAGTCAATTCAACTTTGTGATAAGCGGTAGCCAAATCAAGTTTAGAAAATAATTTCGCTCCCTTAATACAGGAGAGCATCTCACCAATCTTAGGCAAGGGATGAGCGTCTACCCAAATCTCTTTGTTAAGTGCCCTCAAATCCACACATACTCTCAAGTCCCCATTTTTTTTCTTTGCGACAACTAATGGAGATAACCATAAGGAAGCGTCAACGGGTTCAATAATTCCTTTTTTTGTAAACTTCCTAATTCTTTTTCCAATTCATCTCTGACACTAAATGGCACTCCTCAACTTATGTTTAATAGGAATGGCTTTATCCTTCACCTTAATCTTGTGTGTAAATCCTTTTATCTTCCATAACTCACCTGAAAAAACCCTCGGAAACTCATTCAACAAATTCTCAATATCAGAGGAATCTCTAATAGGTGACACCTGTTCACCCGTGCCTGGGCGCAAAACCATTCCAAACAGCCCTTGGTGAAACCATCCTAAAATGTTCAGTCCTTTCACAGCTACGTAAACCTTCCCAAAAATGCGTTGCCCCTTGAAAACCATGATGTCTTCAAAGAACCCTACTAAATCAATCCTTCTTCCCTCATACGAAATAGGAGCCCTATCTGGTGGATTCAACCTTCGTGTGCCCCAGTTTTGTACAAATAGCTCCTGAGTGATCATAGTGATTCTAGCACCAGAGTCAGCCAGTAACTTCAAATTTTTGTCTCGAACTTGAACAACAACATATGGATCAATACAGTGCTCAGGATTACAAGATACAATGTCCTGGTCTCCAACCGCCAGAATCATATCTTGGATTTCAGTCATCAATTCATCCATCCTGTCATCATTATCATCACTGACCGCATTAACCTTAGTGAAACTATTTTTGTTACTTTGACAAACCCTTGCAAAATGACCAATTTTGCCACACGATCTGTATTGAACATTCTTTGCTGGACATGCTTTTCCTCCTTTTACATGTAAAGTGTAGCCACATCTAAAACAAATATTAGATTGCTTGAAAAAGCTACAAGATTTGTTTGCCTCGACTTTGTTGTGAGAAAGACCCGTAGTCTTGCGTCTGTCATCAGATATCTGAACTACATTCACCTGTTCAGCTTGAGCACATTCCAATTCTTTAGCAGATTTAATAGCAGTCTCAATGCTTTTAGCAATCCTAATGGAATCCGACAAAGACGGATCTCCCAATGACAACAATTTTTGCTTTATAGCTTTATCAGAACAGTGACAAATAAATTGGTCACGTATTAACTGATCCGTAAATGTGTCAAAACGACATTCTGACGCCAATTTCCTCAATGCAGAAATGTAGGTATTAACATCTTCTCCACTTTTTTGCTCTCTCCTAAAAAACTTATGTCTTGAAATAACTAAACTTGGTGGTGCATCGAATCTGTTGGCCAATTTCTTAAGAGCTTCATCAAATTCATCGAGTTCCTCGCCTTCATCCGCTTGAACATCTGGTAAATGTTTATATACCGATCTCCCCTCAAAACCTAACGAATGGAGTAACAGGCATTTTGGAAGGCAGCAGTCCCAATCTCGTCACTGAGTGGGATGGGGTCAGTGAGAATGCTGACCCCACCCCACTCTGTGATGAGGTGTCACTGATTGACACTCGACCATGGGCACTTCAGGGCTTAAAACTGAAGTGCCCAGGTCCGAGGAAATCAGTGACGCTTCCCCTCTTTAGGAGGAGGAGGGCCTCAAGGCACCTCTGCCAGGCTGAAGAGGTCACGGCCACAGAGCTGTGACTTCTTCAGCCCAGCAAAGTTCAGCTCAGGCAGCCAGGAGTCTACGCATTTAGCGCATGTCCAGCTCCGGGCTACCTAATCTGAACCAGAAGAGTATCTGTCAGCTGACATTTGTTCAGCCTGACAGGCACTCTTCACTTCAGGAAAAATGTAGGGGAGCATGGACACAGCCCGTACCACTTCCAATTTTGCAAATGGTTACCACCAATATTGAGGTATGGGTAACAAAAATGAATGTTTTGTGACTGTAATTCCGTTGCAAAACATTCATACATAGCACTGCAATTCGCTATTCGGAAGGGACGCCTTAAACATGCTGCTTCCAAATACCAAATCGCTAAACACAAACTTCGATTCGGTAACATGTTACTGAATCATAATTTGTGCTGTGTACGTAAGTAAAAGCATTTTTGCGGCCAGAAACGTTTCCAACCACAAAAATGCGTACATGTGTCTCTGTGTTCCTGGCCTAGCCGCCAGCACATCCTTTAAAGCCTCACGTCACCGCTGGGGCCGTTCTCCTTATCTGCTTTGCTTCGGTGTTCCTAGGTTATTAGCTGCTCATTAACTCGTAGATTTAATCAGATGCCCTCTAGAGGCCATTTCCACACCGCTATGACCTCTAATTAACCAATTACCCAGAGACTGGCTTTGCAAAATGATAGCCTCTGAATACATTCCCACGTACGAATGTCACATGAATTAACTGGCAGTGAAAGCAGCTGATGTGTTAAGTGTGTTCCTTACTCCCAACAAGTCACTCGTGGCTGCGGTTTCCTGTTCATGAAATGTATGTATGTACTTCTATCGTTTTGATAGAAACTATGGCCGCTGTATGTTGTAGGCGTTTTAGTAAACTCCTGCGCCAACTCAGTGGCTTAACATAGGCCCCCACAGCTCCCGCGGTGCATGGGGGAGGGCAGGCTTACCCATGCTAGAAGGGAGCCCCCTCATTCCCTACTGATGTCAGTATGGGGGAGCTTCAGTATATCTTGCAGGGTGGTGGGGGGGCACGTTTTTTACGCGCTGCACCAACTGATTAATGGATTTTCACGCACCTGAGCATATCGGCATCACTAGCACTTGTCCAAAACGTGTGTGTGCTGAGGATTACAAACACTGGGACGCTGTCAACAAATTGGAAAAGCAGGAAGCACGGAAGACGGGATATTATTTGTTCAAGTAGCATTATTCAACTGCTATTTAAAAACAGACGTGCTATTTTTCAACCCAGAGACGCAAAATGCTGTTGTGCTGTGTAGCTGTGTGTCTTCAAGTACAAGTCGGCATGTCCCTTCCATGCCAACGCCTGCCGCTGGGTGGAGAACACGGCTGTTTATGCGCAGCCTCTTTCCGAGAGTATCTCTTTCATGGAGGTGTTAGAGAACTCGTCAGAGCTGAGGTCCCGAGAAGGGCTCCACGTCCCTTGAGGCCGGCTGCGGTTCGTTGCAGCGCCGCGGGGGGGCGCACCTGTCACTCCAGACCCATTACATCGGCTGTTTACCTGCACGTCACCAGAAGGCATGTGGCACAGAAGACTGCGCCATTTCCCATCAAAAAGTCTGAGGATGAGTGCTTGAAGGGGAAACATACCAGTGCATGTACTCCATGTCCCAACGTACCTGGTTGCAGCTGAGAAGCGCCAGTGCTCCCCCATTAAAAGCATAGGTGCAATGCAGAGAAGCGCCAGTACTATCATTTCCAAGTTGAAGAAGCGCAGATACTGGGTATCGAATATTACCTGCTCACAGGGCTTATCTAGTAAATGAAAACGTGCTGGTGCACAAAGATCGACTCTGAAATGCACAGCTGCTGCAATAAAATGCGCGTTCACGGAATACTGGGGCAGCATAATATTGAAGCCATCTCGGGCCTCTTCAATCCACTTATCTCCACTCCCTATCCCTCAGCTCCCTCTTGCAGCTTTCTGCAGTCTCCCTTTGTGACTTCGTTTTTCACTTCCTCCGTCTTTCCCATATGGGTATTTTGCTCGCAGTAAATGCGTGAAGCAGAAAAATAAGTGCCGTGCTCCGCACTGGAAACCGCAGGCACAAATGTAAGCACTGCTTGATAATTTAAAGCACTGCTGAAGACAGTGCACCGATATGATTTATGGTGCCACTCGCTTATGTAATAAGAACCAAGTAATTGTATACTTTCATAGTGGGTGATATAAAACAGTATTTTAATACGGAGAGGGCAGATTGTTTTTAAGTTCCGGGGGCAGTGACTGATAACTGCAATTCAGCAGTTGTTTATTGCCATGTTCAGTTCTGCCAGAGATTTGCAGATATGCAAGTGTTTACCTAGATTCCAACAATCAATCTAGTGTTTTCGAGCGTATGACAGATCATCTTCATGTCCCAGCTCTGAGGCTAACCGGAAGGTGCCTCGGCTCTAACTGGTAGTATAGTGCAGATAACTTGATGCGTGGCTCACTATACACTGCCTCCAAACGATAAAAGGGGTAGTACTCGCTTGCAGAGGAAGACAGTGCTTTGCAGTAGTTTGTCCTTCCAGAAACCACAAAAGAGAAAGGATTAGTGCGCGTGCTGGGCAGAGAAAGGCAAATTAAAAATAGAGGGCATCGAAGCGAGACAATATACGTCAATTGATCTACATGAGATACACAGCAAGAGTAGCGAGGTTTTTTTTTTTGAAGACGTAGAGGACCGGACAATCAAGGACTAATGTTCAAACGGACAGACAAATTGGCAAGTCCATAAACGAGCGGGTACTCACTATTTGCAATACCCCTTTGCTCCTAACAAGTGCTGGTACTCTCCCAATAAATGTATTGCAGAAGTGCAAGTATTCTTGCTTTAAAACTAAAGTAGTATAGGTACTCAGCACCAGACACTAACTGCCCATTTAAAACACTGCGCACAGCTACATCACAACTGTCATATTTGAAGTTCTTTGGCTGGATGAAGAATGCCCACCCGATGTTATCACACTGCATTGCAGTGCATGGACTTAACTTTCAAATTCGTCGAATACGTGCACGAGCTGCGATCCAGCTCAGAAACAGGGAGACTAGTGCTGCCTTTTTTCCGAACTATGTTGCATACTACTCATTCACTTAGAGATATTCCCGGTTACGTGTGTGGACTTTACGCCGTCCAACGTCCTAAAGATGGGAAGCCGTTTGTGATACGGCCCCAGAGAGTGCAAGTCAAACACAGGCACGAATACAGAGAGTGCGTGTCCGGGTAGAGAGGGGCGGTGAGGGCAGCAGGCACACGGTGCTAGTGAAGCAGAGCGTGTGGCCGGCACACGCTAACAGTGGGAGTGTGCTGCAGGTACGGCCCCACAGGTGCGCAGTCAATGGACTTGTGTTTTCAACTGGAAAATAGACGAGCCAGGGCGTCCAACCCCCCCACGAGCTCTTTGTGTCACCCCCACCCACTTCGCCAGTGCCACGGCAGAGTGAAGTTACACACCCTCCGCGTATTACCATAGAAACCAATAAAGTTTGGAGCTTCCTCTGGCCTGCCTCTCGCACACACCCTCACTTTCCACAGGTCGCCACACCCGGCCCGCCGATTGGCCGCCCGCACGCGACAGCTCGAGCCAATGGGGCGGTTGGACTGACACGCGACAGGCTCGCGGAGGGAGGGCGGGGGACTCAGCAGTGGCGGCGCGTGCCGCTTCTTAAAGGAAGGCGCAGCGCCTTCCGATACCGGAGAAGCTCCTCAGCCACGCGACTGGCCTCACCTACAGAGAAAACACAGCGAGGTTGCCCGCAGAGGCTCACAGTGATCACCCGAAGCCAGTGTGAAGGAAAGGAGAGAAGAGCGCATCCAAGCTCCCCGTTGCCATGTCCTGGGCTGAAGTGAGAGAGATGGGCACCGAAGAGCCGCAGCATCCGGCCGGCGCCCGGCTGTACCCGCAGCGCGCAGCGCTCGCGCTCCTGGACAGCAGCGACCCGCGTGCCTGGCTCGGCCCCGCCCCCCGCGGCGCCCTGGTCTGCGCAGCAGCGCGAGACGAAGGAGAGGAGGAGATGGTGGCTCGAGGCTACCTGCGGCTGCGCGCCCTCGAGCAGTCCGGCGGAGAAGCCCACCAGCAGCTGCAGCACCACGAGCCGCCGGCGGGGGCGCTTAAGGTGCGCGAGCTCTGCCGGCTAAAGGGCATCGGTGGGGGCGGCGAGGAGGTCGGCCGACAGCGAGCGCCCTCGTCCTCCTCCTCCTCTGGGGGCTCCCCGGGCCGGACCGTCGGCGTGCACAAGCAGCGACGTGTGGCCGCCAATGCACGGGAGCGGCGCCGCATGCACGGCCTGAACCACGCCTTCGACCAGCTCCGCGGGGTCATCCCTGCCTTCGACAACGACAAGAAGCTGTCCAAGTACGAGACGCTGCAGATGGCGCAAATCTACATCAGCGCTCTGGCTGACCTGTTGCAGGCGCCTGAGCCCGAGCAGCGGCCCGGGGAGACCCCGGCCCCGCACTCGACCTCCCCCGCAGGGGCCCCGCAGCACTACTCTTTCCAGGAGGCCATGCTGGCCGCGCAGCAGAGCCTGTCCGGCTCGGAGGGCAAGCCCTCTCCCCGATCACACCGCAGCGACGGCGAGTTCAGTCCCCGATCGCAGTTCAGTGACTCGGACGAGGCCAGCTAAAGCCTCCTGTGGGGGCAGGACCGGCCTCCTGGAGCAGGACTGTCCCCAGCAGCTCCAGGCGAGTCCGGCTTATGCTCCGCGCTCAGCACCACGGACACCGACCACTGTCAGCACTGCAGCCACTGCACCGATCACGTCTGCACCTCTGCCATGGAGCTCACCGGGTGCCCTCTGTGTGAGATGTCAGTGGGTGCACGGCGCTCACTTGTTTCTTTGCATTCTGGCACTTGGTGTTTAAAGTTTGAATTGTAAACGCAGAACGATAAGGGCCAGAATGTTAAAGAAACGAGCGAGATGGATTAGTAGCAGACACTTGGTACGGGATAGACTGACATCGCTGCCACGACAAGTACTTACCTGTTCATGCCACCACAGTAAAAACTGGAAGCCTGTGCCACAGCACAAGCACTGTCTGTGCCACAGATTCCCATGGCGGCACAGGCTGACTCCCCAACAGGGAACCACCTAAAACTGACGTGTGTGTGCTTTAGAGACTGCTGCCGATAACTGTACACCTATAAAGCCTCATGGGGCTCCAGCACCTTGCCCCCACCTCCGCACCAGGAGACTTTGCCTGCATCGCTGCACACGTTTAGTATGGTCTCATGTCACAAGAAACCGAGAACATGCAAAGACTTTTCAGAGCTGCCATGAATTTTGTATACAGTTTTGTTTCGTGTCCAAAAACATTGTCTGTTGATTATGACCATACTATTTATACATTCGTTCATTTTCACGGTAATTGCAAGTGCAGTTCTATAACGTTTGTTTTGAATTTGTACCCTAAGCACCCTGCCAAGCAACATGTTGCCTGTGAACCACTGCACGGTTCCCTTGTTCCCGATGAGAACTTTTCCGATAGCCGCATTTTAAAATATGTTTTAATATATGGAACACTCGAGTTTCAGTTCTTAGTCAAACGAAAGTACTGGGCAAAAAAAAGTCTTCCTAGACGTTGCGTTTGTAACAGAGATTGTTTTTAGCTGAGGCCGTGTGTAAATATGTGAATTGCCTGTAAATAACTGAGAGAAATGCTAATTTTTTACTTTGTTTCCCATAATATATAGCGTCCTATGAAATGGCGCATGCACTTTAAAAGCCAGGGGTGGCAAAAAGGAGGAGTGAGATTCAAATGGTAAAAGACACTGCCAATCTAAGGCGATATTTAATTAAGCCTCGTATTTCTAAAAACTTGAGACAGAAAAAACTTTTTGTCGTGTCAAAGTTTTGTCAGTTAAACATTTCGACGTTAGACAAAGTATTTATTATTGTTTGCTGAGATGTACGTTTTTCGCTTTTTTCTTTTTTTAAATTTTCTATGCCACGAACTATTTTATTTTAGCAAAGCAGCCTGCCATTGAGTTATGTACATTTTCTTTACAAAATGTAATAAAACATGGGAAAAGGAAACTTATTGAGTGCTGTTCTTTTTTTCGTTCGCCAATAACAAAATAACAATAAATAACGAAATGGTTTGATTTTCCGGAGTTGCGTTTATCAGTTTGAATGGATTAATTAATTTTGCTTGTCGAAACCCACGCATTTATGGGGTAATCAAGCAATACGACAAAAAAAATTAAGTTAGGAACAGTAATTGATGTAAGAGTTCAATGCTAGAACCTTTTTATGTCTTATAATAAAGGGATCAAACTGCATAACTATACCTATGAATGTATCTAGAACATTCGATTTGTCTTTTGACTGAATACTCAAAGTATGATTAAGAATCAAATTCAACAGCGAATGTAATGCCTCAACTCCGACTCCCAAACAATAAATCACAGTTTACCAATGTGACACAGGTGGATTGAGTTGGGTGACAATCTTGGGGTGGGTTTGCTCCTTGGTATGATATATCACCCAGGGCCCATGCTTGTGCTTGAAAACGAAATATTCAAGTTTCGTATGTCTGCATCGATATTCATTGTAGCCACGTATTTAAAATTCGCTACAAATGATTGCAGGACGAAAAGGCATTTTTTGGTGCTAAAGTTTAGACAAATTGAGTGTTCGCCCACTTTTTTTTTAACTCTTCGCATTTCCGGTGTTCAGTCACACGAAGAACAGTTGTATAACCAACAGATGTCGGGTATGATGGCGTATGCACTGCAAACACAGATTTAGGATTCCGTCATATATTGAGTTCTGAAGACATACACTTTAATTAAAATGCAGTTCTTTTAGAATGGCATCCAGTAGCGTGGTCGGAGGACAAATTGCATTGTTATGCATTGGACAGAGGAAGGCCTGGATTAGAGGATAAACGGTCGAATTGGAGACGTGGAAAGTAATCCTGGCTCCGGAATCGCATAACAAATTGTGTGATTATGAACACATTCCTGCATATCCCTTTTTGTTGTTTGATACATCGACGCCAGGCATGGCCTCTAAGGCTGACCCGACTACACACACCCTTTATATCATATTCTATCTTTTGTTATCGTTTTTAACCGGTCTCTGCACATCATATTGATCTCCAAACAATCGTGCACCAGATAGCCAGAATGTGTTTTATGTAGTGATGCAGCTCTTCCTAAGAGTTCAAATAACAGCATTACCAGATGCAATACTTCCTCTGCTTCCACAATTTTTGTAAAGCGTCCCCCTGCTCTTTTCCGATAAAATCGCACCGTTTGCAGTACCTAAAATAATGCAATAACAACATGTTTAAAGAGTCCGCTTGTGTAAATCTTAAACTTCATACGGTATATAATGAGCCGCACCTGTGCCCTCAAATGCATTGGTCAACTACCTTTGGCCCGAAAAGTGTCAAGTTTTGGTTGAGAAGTGTAGAACAACTCAAGCGAGATAGTTTGTTTTGGCCCATCACAGAATTCCCAACAAAGACCAGCGGTCCAACACCGCTTTCCCTCTAATCAAACCATGTGACCTTGTGCACGTCACTATATATCGCCAGGGCTCGTCTGCTTCATATACCAAAAAACATAAGCGGCTCGAAACAAAACGTTTTGAAGTGTGCGCTATACAGGAAAACCCATCAGTTTTAGTCGTCTCGAAATTTACGGATTATACATATAGCTGAAACGTGATAAAACAAAAACAAAAAAATTATTTCATGGCGCCTTGTGCTACATTTACATTCTAAGATATGTTATAAATTACGTATAGACGCTCAGACACAGGACCTTCGTGGCTCTATCGGAAATGAAAAGATAGCAACACCAGCTATTTGGAGATCATTGTGCACACCACTACCCGCCAGTTGACTTTCGTGCTCTTTCTTAAAAATACATTAACTAAACAATTCTGTACGTTGACGGGACGGCACAAGAGTTCATATTAAAAACGAGAGAGAGAGAGAGAGAGAGAGAGAGAGAGAGAGAGAGAGAGAGAGAGAGAGAGAGAGAGAGAGAGAGAGAGAGAGAGAGAGAGAGAGAGAGAGAGAGAGAGAGAGAGATCTTGAAGGTGTAGAGACCACGGAGAGTAGTCTGGCTCTGAGACACGCGGAGTGAAATAGGGTCAGACGTCGCGTGCTCTAAGCCGCCAGAAAACTGACATCAAACATAAAGCCCCGGCGTCACTACCCCGATATCCTTCCCTAATTAAACTCGGAAATAATAGTTGTAACCGATAACAGGTTTCATAACGATGCATATTTTATAAGCCTTAGCCCCCTCTTCATTTACAATTTTATGTTCTATTCTTGTGTTCTTGCCCTTTCGCATTGCGTAACTTGGGCACCTTTGTCTAAAAATGATGCTTTGGTTTCACCCTTTGTTATAGATCTAGCAATCAAGTATGGTGCATATGTCAGATGGCCAGGGGAAAACAGCGAGAATGCCTTCGCTTTCGTATGATCTTTCTGGACTATGTCAATAAATGACAAACAAACGAATTCGCAGATTAACGAACCATTAGTTGATTTGTTTTACAAATTTTGCTGTAAACATACAAACAATTAACAAGGCTTAAAACAGATTGTACCCAGGAAGAAAGCTTTCCCCTTCAAAGAAAACAAACACAGAACATTGCTTTCTGAAAACCTACAAAGCAACCCTCGGCGGACGAGACGTTCTCAGAGTGTATTTAATTTTCGAAAGCGTACCGCCTTCACTTCCCTGAACAAGACCGCAAAGCGTCTAAGTGTTACAGTGCGGTGCATTCTGGGTAAACAAATCAATACACATATTAAACCGAAAACTGTTGAGAACATAGAATTCCCAAAGTTGGCGCCCACTCTAAAATGGCAAGATTATAAACCATCCCTTGCTTTAGCTCACAAGCAGCAAGTGATATGTCCTGCAATTGCTATCTCCAAAGTTCCACTCTGAGAAGGAATTGTAAAACTGCTACAGAGCAAACGCACAGGATTATGTAGGTGTGAAGAGGGATCTCCCATTTCACCCCCAGTGCTGTCCTGCACTGAAAGTCCCCCAAATGTATACTATCAGCACCCCCCCTCCAAAAAAAAATAGTTAAACACAATTGCAGTACTATTTTACGTTCTGCACCAAAGTAAAAATAAAATTGAGCAGATTCATTTGGTTGTATTTGTCAACTGGCACATTAGATAAACGATGAGAACGTACTTAAGTTTTTATCCACACCTGCGCAGCGTGCGCGATACAAACCATGCTCTCTGAGGTCTGTTTTTTCTTAAATTGATAATTCGTGGAGAAACACCGTTGACGCCTGATTCCACCCCCTGTGCCCCTGTCCTTCCCATGACAATCCCCTGGCGGCCTGCATTCTTCCAGTCCGCTCACAAGCTGTAACTCATAGCTGCAGGTTGCCGCCATCTCATTAATATTTTGGAAAACGTGAATATTGAGTGGCTGGGGGCGCCCATTCCCCATATGCTGCGCCACCCCCGCCATGCTGGCTGACTCCTTTCTCTTCATTATTAGCAATTAGCCTTTGGCTCCCCAAGCCGGGCCTCAGTATCCAAGATACTTGCAAAGGAGTCAGTAATGTGTGCAAAGCGAAGCGTGCCTAATAGGCGCTGAACACAGACACACAACTTAATGCAAAAAACAAATAACGAAGGAAGTGGCCAAGAAAGGGCTGCGCCTTCAACTCATGCCCTCCGCTGCACGGATCTGTCCACAGGGGCCTGGCCGCCATGTGTGACCGGCTCTGGTGGCGAGTGACAGCGCACCTGTGTCCCGCCCTCTGGCCGCAGGAGACACATTCACCGATTGTCCCCTTTCACGGCACCTTTGACGTGCACAGTGCCCCAAACAAATGGCACCAACCAGTGCAGTGTGGCTCAATTAATTCCTTGCCAAAAACAGCAACGCGAAACCGACTGAGCAGTTCATTGAGCAAAGAAGCCAGAAGGGGCTTTGATGTGTCCTCGCGGAGGGCCACTCTGGTGGCGCACTGTTTGATGTGTGGTTTTGTTTGTGACTACTGTTTTAGAAGTCTGCCGCTATACCTGGGTGTAACGGCTTCTAAGCGCTACCGCTTTACACGGATGCAAGGTTAGAAAGTGATTTAAACAGCACCACAAAGTGCGGCAAAATGGAAGTAGGGGCTATCCGGGAACATAACCACAATACCGTCCCTTTTCCATTCCTGTGTGGTTAGGTGTTCGGAAGCACGACCTGTGGGCAGCTGGCGCAAGGAAGGGAAGAAGCATGTGTCTGGTGGTGATAGGAAACAGGAGTTTTATGTCAGTTGTAATGTGCTTGCTCTGCATTTGTGTGTAGTGTATAGTGCCGCTAAGTATAAGCGGAGCTCGGGTAGGCGCGCACATAATATACGTGTAGTGGGAGGGCTGGAATGTGTGTGTGTGTAGGTGTAAGGCTTTGGCGGTGATTGAATATGTAGAGGACGGACTTATCGTCCGGTACTGTGTTGGCTACAGCAGTGACGTAGTGTTTGCAGATTTACGTTGGCTCTGTGCGCACATATGTACACGTGTACACTTTTAGAATGTTTGCTAGTTGGCCGTTCAGTACTTCACCCCAGTGAATGCACAGTTTCTTCGCGGACTTGCTGATTTGTTTTCCTGCGTCAGGACAGGACTCCCAGCCAGGTAGTCTTTTTGCTAAGTTTTGATGCCTCTGCCCTAGCGCCTGGGCCGGAGCCAGCACCATTGTGTGCGCTGTCTCTAGTTTCTGCCAGAAGAATGGGGCTGAGGCCCGGCGAGTGGAAGCCAGGGTATGGGTGGAGAGGAACAGGAGAAGAGGGGCCGAAGCGTGGTGGGCCGCAGTAACGCGAGCGTTTCTTAATTAGAGGAGGCCGACAATGGCCAGAGCGCAGCAGCGGAGCAGGGTTGAGTGTCTGGAGCGAAACACGCGCTGTCAGCTGGTGAGCGCCCGCTCCATTCAGGCTCCTCCCCGGGGAGCGCGGGGCTCCAGGCCGGAGCCCTCCCCGCCTCCGCCCACAGCCCGCTGCCCTCTGATGCCCTCACACAAATCACCAGCGCTGCCTTCCCCCTGTCGAGGGCGCCGCGGGAGACTCCAGTTTCTTCCGTCTGGCGCCCCCTCCTGGCCTGCGAATCACCCGGCCCACGTGCAGTAGGCCACGCGCACCTGCCGGGCCCGGGGCGTGGTAAGGCCCAGAAGATAGGCGCTGGCACGTGAGCGAGGAGGCGATGACAGGGCGACCTATAGTGCATGTGTCATGCGGCAAGAACCAGTAGTGTGCGCGGGGTGTTCTATTACACCCCCTGGTTGCTCCATTCCCTAGCCACATATAGCCAAAAACATGCATGCGTGATGTCCCGTGCAATGCTAAATTTGAGGTGTTCGTTGCAGGTGGGTTCCGCCGGCACTCACTTTGGGGACCTGCTCTCATATTTTGCTCATCGGACTTTGAGCAAGAGTTACTGAGACACAAGGGAAAAGAAGCAGAAAGAGGAGGGAGAACCTGTGACAAACGGAGAAACCAGGGATTAAAAGAAAACCTCCAAGGGAGACATAGAGGGCATGGGACTGGCAGTAAAGAGGCTAGAGGTGGAATCAAGATTATGCAGCCACCATATTCAGTAGTATCAGCCGCAGACCTTGGAGCAAAACGTTGAGTCCCAGCACTTTTACATTCATTTACAACCTAAGCACTGGTCCAGTATATTTATAAAATCCATCATTTGTGCAAACAATTGGTGGGAATATTCCTATCCTGTGGACATGTAACTAACGTTTTACTGTTTTGAAAAGCTTAGTGCAAAAGGTGAGGGCCTCTAAACGCAAGGTATGTTATCATTTTGTATGACATAGACTGGTATGTTTTATTCAGATATTTTGTATGGTCAAAACGGTATGGTGTGTTATGACATGAGACCATATGATGTTATGATACATGGAGTGGTAAGATATGGGAATGCATAGTAATGTAATGCACGAAATGGTATGATGCTGTTTGGTAAACTATAGTAATTTATTGTAGTGCATGCTGTTAAATAGAGATTATTCTGGTATTTCTTTTTTTCTTTATTTACCTCTAAAGAACAAATTGTTTCTGGGGTATCTTGGCACTATGAGCACTAAAAGCAGTAAGGAGTATGAAGCATTTTAACAGAAAATCAAAGATATTGCCTGGTGGGAATATTTAGGATTTATTATTTTAATTAATTGTAATACATGATATGGTGCTTTAACATTTTGTTTCGGAAAGTATGGTATGAGATCATATCGTATCACAAACTGTTGGTTTGAAATGTACGAATATTTAACCATGGTATGGTGTTGTGAAGATTTGTATCATTTGGTATGGGTTGCTAAGGTAAGGTATGAAATGGCATAGTGGTGTATGGCATGGTACTGTATGGTGTGCTATAAAGTGGATTTGACCTTTCGCTGTAACTTTAAGGGGACACAGTCTCGGCGAGCGAATTCAAATTTTCCAAAGTCAATGACGGTGAAGACAATTAAATTGCGCTTCTCTTGATGCTATTGACACAGAACGAAGGTAGTCACCTCACAACCTCCCACCTGCTCCTGGGTACATAAAAAAATTACGTGAGGCCAAAACAAAGGTACGTATTTTGAACGCATGTGGAGAAAGGAACATTCAACTATCGACAAGCCCATTTATCGGCAATGGTTGATTTTGTATAAATAAATCATGAAATCCACCCATACCGTGGGGCTTGTAAATAAACCCCTATGTTTGACACCTCAAAAATAGAAAGCATGAGAAATTCTGTTTCGATCCCTCATTGAATTCAAGGGTCTCATCGGGAGCTAACTGTACCGGGGGACACCTACAGCGAATAGAAGCGGTTTAACATCAAATTCCCAGAATGGCCTGAATAGGACATAGATTACTTGCCGGAGCCCAGAGTGAAAGTAGAAACCTTTGGACAGGCTGTGTGTACCTGCGCATAGGGAATACATCACCTCAGTGTCTATCAGTAATAGACTCAGATGTACATGGACCTGACTCTTACTCGATGAAACTAAGCAGAGGGAAAAGAAAATGCGGCTTACTTGTATAGGAGAAGAAATAACTTTTCAGACTGCTCAGGCGGTACAAGGTATGCAATGCCTCATTAATGACGTGTTGTTAATTTCCGCGGAGACAGAGGACAAGGCCTGTGGTGAAGTCTTTCTGATAGGAGAAAGTAATAAGTAGCGCTGCAAGACTTACCCGTTACTGTCAGACCAAAGGCTGAACGACTTAAGCACGTATATTTCAAAGATGACGGCTCGCAACACGAGGCTTGAAAAGCAGGTGTGTTTCAGACGAAATAATACTTTGGGACGGATGAGGAATACAGAAGCGGTCCACCTCCACTTGGGGTGGAAAGAACATCAGAGGCAGATCACTGAACCAAGCCATGAATCGAAGTCCAATACCACAGAAATGCCTCAACATTGGAAACCACTGAGTGCGTGTATTCCAGTCACCATGATAGGACAATATAATATTATGCATATTGCATAGGAGACGAACCTGGTTTTTGTTGTTAGAAACCTTTGGGTGGCAGCACTCTATGTAAACGGAAAGTCAATATTTAGTCATTTACTGGTGTGTGATGCCTTACTGTAATAAGAGATGCTGTCATGTTTGACACAGTGGTCTAATGTGTAGCGGCCTGGTCGTGGTACAGCGCACTCTCGCAGCCTGGGTCCCTAGTTCCAAATAAAGGACGCTCACACTTTCTGCATTCGTGCGGAAAAGACCACAGGGGTCGCTTCCCCCATTTATTTATACCATCGACTCCCCTCATCCTAGGAAGTGGTCCCCGCACATCCGGATCAGCACAACAAATATCCCGTACTACTAGACCTGCACGGCATCATTACATAATGTATGATATTATATGGTATTTGGTATAGTGTGTTTTTAAGGTATGCTGCTGACATATTACTGCAACTTTGGGAGCTCATTGTCTTGACTAGTTAGATAATATCCTTCTTCTGACGTCAAGAAAGAAATAGAATAGCTGTATTTTAGCCTCCATTTTAGGGCATATTAAAACGACGTACTGCTGCAACCGTGTGTTCAACTATACATCATATGGGCGAATGGAATCGGTAACTTTATGCACGGGTTCAGGCCCTTTTCTTTTGTGTCTTCGTCGTCTCCTTGCTATCCTCTTTTATTTCCACTCTCCTCGCCTAGTTTTGCTCTCCAACTCCCTCAATAAAACTCTACCTTTTTTCAAACTCCCAACCCACCCGTCATTAGGGCCTTAGCTATATTATATCCCTTCCTTCTAGAATTCTCATCCGAGATATCGCCCTGGAGATATGCATTATATTTTTCCATTTCCACAATAGGGGCTGCGGCTCTTTTCATGCTGGAAAAACAGATAGCAGAACACCTGACCTTAAAGCCTTCAGTCCACCACAGGCGCTTCAGACACGAAGCGTGGACAGGCTTTGATGAAGTGGGGGAGGGGCCTTTTGTGAAGGCGGCGTTCTCCTCCTCAGGAGTTACTCTTATGCTCTTCCACTACCGTCCGGTGTCTGCAATCCGAGAGCCCCACCAACCACCCAGAATGAATTGCTTCTTTCACTCGGAAGCTATTGTAAAGAAAAGGCAGAGAGTGAAAGAGAAGAAAGAATGGCAGCACAGGCAAGGCAGGGAACACCCTCCTCTGAAGTGGTGTCAAGTAGCAGAAAGTGCATCACAGAGCGGGCGCGAGTCAATATGTTTTAGAGGACGAGTTAGCAGCGACTGGGCTCGCAAGCCACAAGCAGGCCTCTGGCTTCTGGTGAATACCTACACACCATACCAGCACATTCATTTCAGAATTTTAATTTGAGTGACATTTATCTGAATTCCAGGAGTAAAGCATGGTTATTCCTGTCTTACTCTTGGCTTAAAGGAATTCCATAGAAAACCAGGACTAATACATGAGCAAGTCACAAAAATATGCATAGCCATATTTGGTTTTGAAGGGGAATAAACTAGCTGCGTCATTATGCTTCTTAAAGCCTGAAGATGAAGAGATGGTTGTTTTTCTTATGTAACGTGTAACACTGTTGCTAAAAGTGGTGCACTGAAGTATATAAGTAAAAGTGTACAGTGAAAGTGTTTGTGTAAGCCACATTATTACTCACCTGCAAGAATGTCAATGTTGTAGTATTTTAGAAGTGTTATTTTTTATAATCATTTTATATTCAACAAGTTACACATTTAAACATATATTTAACTAAAAGTATATTTGTGTTCATTTTAGTTGGTAGGAGTCAAGGCCACACTCTCTTTCTATGTTCTAATCTTCAACATGAACCTTGTTTTTTCTAAAGCTGCAGGTGCTGAAATTAACAAGGAGCACTTTGTGCACAGGCGATTAGAGGGTCTGAGAGAACACCACCAGACGAAAGGAGTATCTTGGCACTGGCAGCTATAGCTTTTGAGATTCCTGAATGTGAGACTGTATCAAGGATGGGAATTGAAGGCTTCAGAAGACCAAAGCATTAATTCTAACTGCCTTACAGTTTTGTTTTTCAAATGAGAGTTTTTGTCATGATGTCATCACACCTGTAAAAAATAAGATTTAGGAGTAGTTTAGCTGGCAGGGGACTCAGACTCTCTCTGCCCCTTGCTCAGAGCGCATCTTTTGAGGTAGAGACCTCATAATTTCTATGTGGCTTTATGCCACCATACCTCTCTTCTACTGAAGTTCTGTTTGCTAACCTTTCTCAGATATTCTTTTAGTATTAGAATAATTTAGGAGCTAGGTTAAATAGTTAGGCAAGATAACTTAATTTTAGAATCCAGACATCAAGTACTTTTCCTGATTTTATGCACTGTTACTATTGAAGTTTTGGTCTTTTACATGTGCTTCAATTTAATATTGTGCAACACTTTAACTCTTCATTCATGATTTTGTATCTCTGTACTATGGTTTTGAGACTCACCTATGTAACTTTGGCTTTGAGTCTATAATAAAGCCCTTTGAAACATTAATTTGGACTCTGAGGTTTAATTGTGACTATTGATTTACACTGTAGTCGGTTTGAATGGTTTGATAAATTATCTCTTCACCCCTTGGAACAGAGAAGAAAGGTTCATCGGGCCCCAGATGAAAAGATAGGGCGCCAATTTATAGAGATGTTTAAATGGTTATCAGATCTGACATGGACTAGGTTCCTGCATAGTTTAAAAGGTGTAGAAGATACCATTTATTTTGTCTGCTGAGTGGTTGTGTTCGTTGTGAGACATCGTCAATAGCACTGTTAAAATAGGGATTTACTTTGCATCAGTGTGAGGCAAATTGGTATAGTGGAACTTAATGTGCAGGGAGAAGCAGTACTGATTTAGATGTTACCCCGCAGGTCAAGGTTTCACCAGAGGCGATTGTGAACTTTCTTGTGTGATTGAAA
Organism: Pleurodeles waltl; assembly: GCF_031143425.1. Classification (NCBI taxonomy): domain Eukaryota; kingdom Metazoa; phylum Chordata; class Amphibia; order Caudata; family Salamandridae; genus Pleurodeles; species Pleurodeles waltl. Next base: position 265,851,329 of record NC_090437.1, read on the forward strand.
GTTATCATTCTTTAGTGGAGCAGACAAAGGCTATTGTATTGTATTTTGTATGTGCGTGATATTTCGGAGTAAGTGTGCATGCAGACTGTAAAGGAGGGGGAACTCCTGCGAGGAACGAAATCTACGTCACAGTGAGCCGCACTGGTATAGGTTGGTTTGTGTGGTACTGGGCTGCTGTTGTTAAACAACGTCATAAGGTGCTGTGCTGTGATTGGTGGTTGGGTTGGAGCAAAGGATTCTGGATACAGAATTATTTTTAATCAGATTGGAATATTGTGAAACGTTTTGAAACATGAAATGCTTTAAAGTTATATGAGATACGTTTAGAGGATATGTTCATATTCCCAGAAGGGAGGGAGAGGTGGTGCTCCCAGAAGGTACTCCAGGTCATTATATGGCGATTAATGTAGGACTTCATACGTGTGTTTGGCTTAGTGGTACAAGATCACAGAAACGGATGGTCCATTGAAATTCCCACAATATGGCACATTTAATTTGAGAATCATTGAAAATTTGAGGAAATTGTTAAATGAAATAAAGCCACCTCCTAAACCCACACAATGTGAAGCATTAATGCTTGCGAACATTCTGCTCATGCGTGAGTTAGAGAAATATCAGGACAGAGAGAAGAAACTATGCGTACTTATACAGATGCTAGATGGGATGCAGAGCAGAAAAGGTGGAGAACTGACATGTCAGAAGGAATTACATTGTATCCAACTTTGACAACAGATGTGGTTGAGGGAGAAGGGGAAAGGAAAACGACTCGGAAATCGAAAGATAGGAATCAAAAAAGACAGCAATGATGGCTCTGGAGATATTCTTTTGGATGTGTTGCTTTCTGAACGTCCACCTCTATATAATGAAGTTAGGGATGAAAGTGGAAATCTAACTGTTGGTCCGACTAAGATTGCGACTGCTCTAACTAAGATGACTCCTAGTCCTGTAGGAGTTACTGCCACCAGTGTACTCTGTGAGTTAAGAAGTGAATGCTTGAGATAATGTGCCCCAGTTGATCCTACAGTGAGTACTGTTGATGCCCTTAGAGTCCCAGTTACTATAGGACCAGTAGTTCCTATGTATAAAACAGGAGGTTCTGGGGAGAAATATGTACAATTTGGCTTAACCCAACAATGCTGAAAGGCAAAGCGGAGTCTCAAATACTTCAGGCATTAGGGAGTTTGCTCCTTTAGTTCCAACACACACTAGCACTCAATGTGGGGCAAGTGCAGATACGACCTTGATTATGCCAGGAGCTACTTCAGTGGGTATATATCAGAAGATACCCGCACATAATTGTTTTGCAAGGGAACCACCTTTGAATTTGGGAAATGGTGCTCAGAGATGTGATTCCACACCTAAGATTCGTGTGGTGACACGATCTGTTAATGCGAAGGAGATAGACGATTGGTTACAATTCTTTAATGGAAACACCCCATCCAAGGAGAGTACCAGTTCAAAAGTGAGTCAGGGAACACTTCCATCAACTTCCATCAGCACTGAGAGAGGACTTTAAATGTGACAAACTTGACAATGTAATTGGATGCAGCAATAGTTGGGAATCTTGGCTTGGAACAGCTAGAGAAGATGAGCTCACATGCATGTTTATAGATATTACTAAGTGAGTGGGTCAAGTTCATGATTAATTGGAAGAATTGACTCAAAAATATGAGTTAGACTTAAATGAAACCAAGGCTTTGCAAAGAAGCTATCAAGTGTGTTTCAGTGAAAAAGGCATTGGTGACATGAAAACTCCAATATTAAAAACTCAGATTGAAGAACTGATTCACAGCATTAGGAGATGGAATGAATTAGATAAGTGGGAGACCAAGTGAGTGAAAAAGAAAGAGGTGAAGAAGCCTTCAGGTGTACCACCACCCCTTGGAGCAGAAGGAGGGGTTGCGACCTTCCCCTTGAGAGAAGCGTCTGGTGGTGGTTATGTTAATGTGTCATGGAGTCGACGTGATCTTGCATCATTTGCCAATGATTTCCACAAATTGCGAGAGAAGTCAGAGGTATGGTATCGATAGGTTGAAAGATTTGCGAAAATTGCACAAGTGTTGTGGATTGATTTGAATACATTGTCTGACATTGTTGTTCTTAGTGACTTGTGGACTGAGTGCAAAACAGCTGTTTGAAGGCTTGAGACAGAACCGACTAGGAACGTAGTGAATAAGTGTCCTTCTCTGTTGGTGATGAAGTAGTCGATCATGCTTACTATTAAAGGCTGTTGCAAGCATTTAAACAGAATAGTGGTATGGAGAACTTAGAGGCAAAGGATACAGGGCATTTTGAGTCAAGGTTTGTGACAGGATTGAGGCCATCAGCATTTAATCGGTTGGCCGGAATAAGTCAATTGATGAGATTTTGCGTTATACTAAATGTTGCCATGATGAAATAGAAATTAAGCAGAAAAAGTTGAAGGAAAAGTTGATGTTTGCCCAAATGAAAGCTGCTCAAAGAACTTGCCAGATGCCAATGGCTGTAAACAATGCTGGTGCAATGCAAGGTGTATATCAACAGCCACAGAATCCAATGCAAGGTAGAGGTCAAGGAGTGCTCATAGACCTTAGTACAAGAATGGATGTAAATAGTCTAGGAAGGTCAACTCTTTGTCACCTCTTTGTGTCCATAAAGTCTCAGACTCCAGAAAGGAGCGCAGGGGGGCCCATATATCTCGAGGTCGAGACCCCTCAGGCAGCAATTCCCAATATATCATTAGCTGTTCTTGACAAAACGAGGCATCTCGCAACCACTCAGACCATTTGGGAGTCCGATTACGCCCCCAGCACATCTCAACTCTGCGTTTAGCCAACAGCAACAGCAGTCCCACTAGTCTTCTATGAGCCGATGGAATCTCCTCTACAAAACCCAGTAGAGCCAGTTTAGGAGTATAGGGCAAATCAAGACCGGTCATTGCCTCAATCGTCTTTAACACCTCAGTCCAATAGGCACGCAAGGTCACACAGCTCCATGCAAAGTGCATAAAATCCACATTCGGTGCCTTACACCTAGCACAGCACGCATCCTTGCGCAGACCCATATCGCATAAAACCACTGGGTGTATAGTACAGTCCATGTAGAAACTTAAAATGAATCAGGAGCAGCCTATAATTAGGGACAGCACCCTCACGTGAGCACAGCATTTTCGCCACACCTCAGCAGATATAGGGGGTCATTCTGACCCTGGCGGTCATCGATCGCCAGGGTTGACGACCACGGAAGCACCGCCAACAGGCTGGCAGTGCTTCCTTTTGTATTCCGACCGCGGCTGTGAAGCCGCGGTCGCCCAGCCGGGTCCGGCGGTTTCCCGCCGGATTACCCCCGGCTGGGAGAATCCTCCATGGCGGCGCTGCTTGCATCGCCGCCATGGGGATTCTGACCCCCTTCCCGCCAGCCTGTTTCTGGCGGTTTTCACCGCCAGAACCAGGATGGCGGGAACGGGTGTCATGGGGCCCCTGGGGGCCCCTGCACTGCCCATGCCACTGGCATGGGCAGTGCAGGGGCCCCCTAACAGGGCCCCAGAAAGATTTTCACTGTCTGCATTGCAGACAGTGAAAATCGCGACAGGTGCAACTGCACCCGTCGCACCCCTGCAACTCCGCCGGCTCCATTCGGAGCCGGCTTCATTGTTGCAGGGCCTTTCCCGCTGGGCCGGCGGGCGCTCCTTTGGCGGGCGCCCGCCGGCCCAGTGGGAAAGCCAGAATGGCCTCCGCGGTCTTTTGACCGCGGAGCGGCCAAGTGGCGGTTCCCGTTTGGCTGGCGGCTACCGCCGCCAGCCAAACTCGGAATGAAGGCCATAGTCTCGCCAATGTCCATTTTCCAGTGCACCTTAGCTATACTGCCTGACTCAGCCAACTCTCTTTCCATACAAGCATACAATTTATTAATAGGCCCACACGGGGACTGTGCCTTATATATCAGCTCTAGCGCTCGGCACACCGGCGGCACCTCAGGGAAGCAGGGGAAGCACACACGGAGCATCGTGCCAATGCGAAGCAGGTGTAGCCGATTTAGCGCTGTACCGCGCTCGTCTCCAATTGCCTCCTCCAAGGAAAGAGACTGCCCATCAGCAAACCAATCACCCAAAGTAGTTAAACTCGCCTCGTGGAGAAATTCCTGCAGATGGGTATCCCTGGACATCTGCATATCTGCTACATCTAGTACCAACGTCGCAGGAGCAAAGGGCTTGCGCACATTGGCCCGGCACAACAACGCAGTCCAGGCCCTTGCTGTACAAGACACTGTATCCACCCCATGCGGCCTGGGTCTAGCCGGGCTGCCAAGCACTTGCGATAATCTGTCCAGCCACACTGCATCACTTTCAGGCGCAAGATGTGGTAAATATCTGATTGGACGAAGCCAAAAATGCGCAAAGTGCGCCTGCGCACAGGAATAATATAGCTCTAAGTCTGGAGCAGCCAGGCCACCCAGCACAAACGGTAATGTCAGTTTCTCCCACGACATTCGAGGTTGCCTCCCAGCCCAGGCTAGCTTAATCAGCACAGATCGGAGTCTCTGAAAAAACTCACCATGGGAACAAGAGGTAGGTTAGCAAACAAATAAAAAAATTTGGGCAGGACAACCATTTTAGCCATCGCAATGTGACCTGTGAGCGAAAGCGGCAGTGAGCGCCATATCTCCACCTTTTCCTCTAACCACGCCATGGCTTTACTATAATTAGCAGTCCAAAGCATCCCCACATTTCTGCTTAACCAGACGCCCAAATAGTGCACCAGACCATCTGTCCAATCAATAGGGTACTTGGAGGAAAACCGCACCGCCTTCTCAGAAAGAGGTAACAGATGCTGGCGAGTAGAACAGGGGGCTGTCCCAAGCCGAAGCAGGCCTCAACCTCCCCTGGGTGCCCGCAGCTCACCGCCGCTGCCAGGCGCGTCCCGCGGGGAGAACTGCACATGTCGACGGAGATTCAGGCTCAGCAGGCCACCCGGAGCAGCCCGTTAAGCAGTAGCCACAAGAAGCAGCACTGCGGTCCTCTGCGCTCCTCGGCCCGAACACCGCCAGGCCTGTCTCCGCCTCCAAAGCCTGCGTGCATCTCTCGTGTCATCAGGCCTCCACCAGCAACCGGGTGCGCCGACAACCTCCAGCCGCTCCTCCTCTCAGCAGCTGTAAGGGCTCGCCTTGGCCCATAAGGCAAGTCGCCGCTCAGCAAGATAAATATACGGATTAGGCCCCAAGCCCAGCAGAGCCTCACACAGTGACGGCCATCTTGCTGGCCAGCCTAGCCACGCCCCCCTCCTTCCGACCAGAAATTGGAATGCACAGTCCTACCGGATCAATGCACAGCCGAACCGGAACAATGCATCTGATTCCCCTTGTGGGAAATCGATGCAGTACCTGCTGTGCAACAGAAAATTCAACAGATCGCCACACTGGATCGTCACAAAGCCTGTGATTTCTTCCTGCATGTCCAAGATTTCTGCGCATCATCTCTGGGCGTCAAAAAAATCCCAGCATCGCAGTGACGAACCACGACAGTGTGCTGAAAAACGCAGCAAAGCCCCGTGCAGTGTGGTAAAGTTCAACGCACACCTTATTTTTCCACGCATCTTCTCCTCAGCTGTCTCCATGCATGCTAATTTTGAACAAACCAGGTACTTTGTGTAATCAAGAGACAACTGTTGATTTCTAAGATTTAAGGCTCTTTTTAAACGTCCAAAAGTGATATTTCAACCTGTGCTTATTCCATCTTTATCGTTTTGACCTTTTTTTAACCAGATAATTATCCTACATTTTTCTAAACCTGTGTGCTGTATTTTTGTGGTATTTTCACTGTTTAGGATTTATTGCACAAACACTTTACACATTGCCTTCTAAGTTAAGCCTGACTGCTCAGTGCCAAGGTACCAGATGGTGGGCACAGGATAATTTGGATTTTTTGTAACATACCCTGATTAGGTTGGTGGTCCCTACTTGGGCAATGATGTATACCTCTGCCAACTAGAGACCCCATTTCTAACAGTAAGCATATTGCAAACTCACACACAACCCGCTGAATGAGGTCAATATCATTATACAAAATAAATTGATTCATTGGGGAGACTTTTGTCTGATTTCAGACATGGAATATCATTACATCCATAATCCCACACACAAATCACCATGTATATATATTCTTCCAAAGATACACAAGACTGATTCCTTCCCACCAGGAAGGCCTATAATGTCAGGGATAGGATCTACTACAGAGAAACTGTCAGAATATATTGACATTTTCCTACAGACTTTTGTATGTAATGTTCCATCGTATATCAGGGAATCCAAGAATTTGTTATGTAAAGTCTGTGACTTTGGATGGAAGGCCCTTTTTTAGTTACTCTCTATGTCTGTTCACTATGTACTAATATTCTTAGAGCCAAAGGCATGGCTGCTATATAGCATTTTTGAGACAAACATGATGCTACTTTGCTTGAACATTCAGACATGTAGATTGATTTAATTGAGACTTTTTTGAATAATAATGTATTTATACACAAAGGAGAATGGTATTGTTAGATACAGGGAGTAGCTATGTGGGCCAAGTTTTCTCCATCTTTTGATAATCTTTATATGTTTTTTTTTATTTTTAGAAAATACATCTCTTGCAGCAATGTCCTCCAGAATTGATTTAACATGTAATTTATTGGGGCAGGTACATTGATGACATACTAATGTTTTGGTCTGGTGATTTGAACTCCCTCAATCAGTTCATCAAACATCTTAACAGTAATACATACAACATTAAATTCTCTAGTCAACATAGTAACACCAATATTGACCATTTAGATGTTACTCTGTATATAGAGAACAATAAAATATGCTCCAAACTTTATAGGAAACCTACAGCATGTAATTCCACACCATGCCAAATGTTCTCATCCTCCATCTCAAATTAGGGCCATCTCATATGGGGAAGCCACCAGAATCAGACGGAATTGTAGTCAGGATACAGAATTTCAGACTGAACTACATAGGATGGAACAGCGATTCATGACACAAGGCTATCCCAGGAGTGCAATAAACAAGGCCAGAAACAGGATTAAAAAAGTTAAGCGGGACACTCTCCTCACCACCTCGAATACGGGTAAAAACATGGAACAGAAAAAAATAATCTCTCATTACTCCTTATTGCGCTCTTAGTTCCTAGGCTTACAAGATCTTACAGAAATACTGGTCCTTTTTATGAGCAGACAGCACCTTGAAAGGTGGAATTACATCCAAACCTACCCTTGCATGCTGTAGGAGCCGCTCTCTAACAGACATTTTGTGCCACAGCTATTTGCCACCAGGCACAAATAAAACTTGGCTACCCAAACCACTGAGTGGTTTTCACAAATGTAGTAATTGTAATATTCGTTGCTACGCTAAGGACAACACTGTATTTTTTCAATATAACACTAAAGCAACACATAAGATTCTGAAATTCATAAATTGTATTTCTAGACATGTCGTTTATTTTCTAATCTGTGTGTGTAACCTTATTTATGTGGGTAGCACGATAAGGCCACTTAAAGATTCAGGAACATATTAGGGTGATTAGACACAACAAAAGAGACCATCCCTTTGCTATGAACTATAGAACACTTAATGGACAGAGAGAAATTTGGGGAATAACCTTTCATGGTATTGACACTATAGGTGGTCTACAAAAGGCCTGGGACAAAATGTTGTCATTAAAGACATCTGGAAAGCAAATGGATTATTTGATTAAAAGCAGTGGAGGAGGGTTTAAATATTGGAAGGACTTAGATGTGTTCCTTGGAAATTGAACGGAATGTGATAATGGGAACCCCATATTTTATGTATTATTCTCAGCCAAATCTTAAGTCTGTACATGAGGGACTATTGGATACATACAAGAACTCACAAACTTTTGCTTAACAAGGCGTTCGACGTAATGTGCCAGAAATTTCCCTACATACTCACACTCTTTGTAATACTGCTGAAAACATGTATTATGGTTCACTATCTCCTGTGAAAAGAAAAAATACTTCAAATTGGTTTTGCCATCATTCAAATGAGTCCATGAATTATGTTTGTGGTGTAACTGATGAAGGCGCATAGCATGATTAAATTCCTGCTGAAGGCTGTCTACTTTTTCCTTCCTTTATTTTCTAAAAAAGGCCTTGAAAGCAACGGCTTCCCCTGTGATATGTGCCTTGCATGAATCCCAGATTGCAAAGATAGAGGCAGTTGCTTCATTTCTGGTTAGGAACTCAACAAATGATACTCTCAAAGCAAACATCCAGTCCTCATTGGTTAATAAAGATTTGTCGAAGGACCGCCTGGTTCTTTTTAGATGTTGACCAGAAAGAGATAGTTGAACCAATGGTACAGCATGATCTGAAAAATGGTTGGATATTATATCTGAGCCAGCCTATCCCAAGAATGACAGACTAAAAAAAAGTAGATCCTTGAGGCCGAGTTAAACCTTTTTGAGAAGCAGGTATAGCATTGGTCTTGTGGGTGGTCCAGCCGCCAGGGATCCTGGAGTGCCAGATCACAGTAAAATTTTGTCATGAATCAGGAGGCTCGTGGCTTGTTCTGTGAACAATATTTATGGGAGGCATCGAGTTTCATGTCTTCAGTTATGTTAACGTTGCCTCCCATTATCAAGAGACCAGAGAGCATGCTCAAAAGCTCGTAAAGGCTCTGCGGAGAGACAAATTTGTCTTCTATGGGACCATAAAAGCTTGAGACATGCATTAAATGTCTTCCCGTCTTAACGCTAACTACTACCCATCTAGCTTGGGGACCGCGGTAAACCTTAAGAACATCTCCTTGGAAGCCCTGGGTTAAAAGAACTGCAGCCCCACGGACAGCTGCACTAGCGGAGGCGAAGAAGGAATGAGAAATAAAGTTATGACTGCTAGGACAATTTGTGGGTAGTTTAAGATGATCTTCCTGTAATAAAATTACATGGGCCTGAAAGGATCTTTTTTTTGGTTTGAATTTTTTTATTAACAGTTAGTAATGATACAGAAAGAAAAGGAATTGAAATTACTGTACAGATGGGAAGCGTCATAATCTTTACTATAGTAGTATCATGAGATGATGAATGTGTGCAGCGGCCGTTTTAAACATTGAAAGAGGGCAATAGTGGTGAATGAGAGGGCGAGGGGGAGGGAGAGAAGACAGGGGAGGATAAGTGAGAACAATAGAGAGTTGGATAGTGAGGAGGGAGTGTAAGGCTGAGACTGGAGAATCTTGTGATGCGTGGCATTGCATATCACATTTTGACGGGAAGTGTCCTGGAACGATCGTGTCGCATGGGTCCATATTGTCCCAACGTGCTGCATCCCCTCGGGCCAGCAGACGAAATGTCTGGTAGTGCGTCGTCAAGTCTATTGTCAGTGTGTAGACAGGATCTGCCGCCTGTCATTTTGGTGGTAATTTGTTGAAGGCCAGTTTAAAGAGTACCATATATGGGAGGATATGAAGAGCGAAGGCCGACAGCTGTCAGCAGGGCATATCTACGGGACCCACACTCTGTTGTACTGTATAGGTGGTTTTTCGAAGAGGAAGGAGAGGGGAACAGTAAGCGGCCAGCACTTCTGGTGAAAGGGAGGCAGTGGCGTTAGGTGGATAATAATGAACGGGGCGGTTGAGAGGGGCGGCCTATAAATCAGGCATTGTACTGCGAATTAGGACAATAGGTAGTGTAGCAGTGCGGAGGCTCTGCAACGCCATGAGGGGTATGGGTACAAGAGTGTTCAAGGGCTGTAGAGCAGAGCAGCCCATCATGCTGGGAGAGGGATGTTTGGAAAGAAGAGAGGGGGGAGATGAGATGAGGGAGGAACTGGTGTCCTGGAGATAATGGGAGGCACTTAAAGAAGACAGCAGGGAAAAGGGGAGGGTCCACAAAAATGAAAGGGCAATATGAGATAGACAACAAATAGATGTGTGAATAACTAACAGGTAGTGGGAGTGAGGGGGTTGTGGGGAAGGGCACGGAGGAGGAATTTCGTAACTGTTATCAGAGGCCGGGGGTGGCAGTCCATGTTTTCTGTCTGGGTGAGGAGCATATTGGACTGTGAGCAACGAGGGGGTAGGAGGAATGGGGAGAAGGGGAAGGAAAGGGACAGGGGGAAAGGAACAGGAGGAGGGGGAGGGCAAGGTGGGGGGATGGTGCAGGAGAGGTGGAATGGTAGGTGACGTGGGCGTGAGAGCTATGAGGGAATGTCTGGTGTCTTTGCTGAGAGAACAATGACAGGGTGGGTGTGAGACAAGAGTGGTGGACAGCGTGCAGACTATGATGGTGTCTCTGTGAGGAAAGGGGTCCATACCTGGTTAAATAGGGTAGTCTGATCCTGTAGGTTATAGATGACTCTTTCATGTGCGGCTTTTCGAACCATTGCCACGATCCATTCTTCCGGGGTTGGAGAAACGACCGATATCCAGTGGGGGAGGATACAAATCTTTGCAGTTGCTAGTGCCGTATGTAGTATCCTGTGTTGCGGTCGTGACAGGGCTGGAAGGGATTCCATATCATGCATTATTATAAGAGAAGGGGAGAGCAGTGGTCGGAGTGGTACGGATTCAGCTAGGGTGAGTCCCACTGCGTTCCACAGGGGCTGGACCGATGGACAGCCACATATATTATGAAGCAAGTCGCAGCGGGTCTCCGGACAGCACCAACAGTTCGCATGCGGAAGAAGCCCAGCTCTATGTAATTTCGCCGGGGTCCAGTACCAGTCGTGGATTATCTTAAAGAAACAGAATTTCAATCAGGCTTTGTGGGTCCCCCTGTCCAGAGCATCCAGAATGTCTGTCCAAGTTTCCGTGTCATAGGTCCTCTGCAGGCGGAGCTGCCATTGAGAGCATAGTTTTTCCATAAGGGGCTGCGAATATAGGTGACGCGTAATGACCTCATAGAGGCCTGTCATTACACCTTTGTGTCGCCCCCATGTTTTTAGATAAGCAACCACTGGCGAGGTCTGATGTCTCGACAGTACTAGTGTTCTGTTGTAGACTGTGTTTGAGTTGTAGGCATCGCCATTCGTGTTGTGGATGGAGATTGTACTCCTCCCGCAACTTAGTGAATGATTTGGATGATCTGTCCTCTAGAACTTGGGCTAGGTTGTCATTACCGGCCATGCTCCATTGCGGGCAGTTGAGAACCGCTCTTCCTATTTGCAAACTGTCATTGTCCTATAAGGGGGCCTGGGCGTGTAAGAAGGGGTGTATCCCAAGTAAATGATGGACCCTGCACCGCGCTGCACATATCGCCTTTAGAATCGGATTAGCTGGGCTGGCAGAAGAGGAGCCATTGCAGTATAATCCGCCAAGTCCACCTCGATGGGAAAGCAGCATTTTCTCTATAGTCACCCATTGCAGTGGCTCTGGGTATCCAGGGAGCGAGTTAGCCAGTTGTGACAAATGTAGGGATAGGGCATAGTGTTCCACCAAAGGTAGCCCCAATCCCCTGTAAGAGCGGCGCACCAGTAGCTTAGCTGACGCCAGTTGTGGGCGAGTGGGGCCCCACATGAAGGTTCTAATCACTGCGTCAATTGGCCGTAGCATTGAGAGGGATACTTGAAGAGGTAGCATACCCAGAACATAGGTAAATCGTGGTAGCGTGACCATTCTCACCGCCTATACCCTGCCCCACATAGAAAGTCCCAGGTGAGCCCACTTCTCGAAATCAAGCTTCATACGTGCAATGAGGGGGTCCAAATTATCGGCCACCATGCGTTCCAAACCCCGGCTAACCAGCACTCCCAAATATTTGAGGCATTTCGGGGTCCAAACGGGATGGGAAGCGGTGAATTGCGGCTTTCTTAGTCACCATCGAGAGGGGGAGTGCATCACTCTTGTCAAAGTTCACCCGGTAGCCGGAAAGGAGTGCATATCTGTCAATTATCTCTAGTAGGGCTGGTACAGATCGCTCAAGGTCAGTTATGGTGAGGAGGGCATCATCAGCATATAGGTACATTTTGGTGGTCCCACCCGGTAGTGAGAATCCTGTTATCAAAGGAGAGTGACTGAGGGCAGCCGCAAGTGGCTCCATCGCTAGCAGAAATAAAAGGGGCAAAAGAGGCCATCCCTGCCCGGTCCCTCTGCAGATAGGAAAAGGATCTGATAAGAATCCCCCGCAGTTGACCTGCGCCGTGGGATGTCATATAGCAGGCAGACTTTGGAGATGAATTGTTCTCCTAAACTGAATTTTTCCAGGGTCGCAAATAGATAAGGCCATTCTATGCAATCAAATACCTTTTCAGCGTCTAGAGATAATCCGGCAGGTTCTTAGATTCCCACAGAGTATGGCAGAGGATGTGCAGGTGATTCCTGGAGGTATGTCCTGCCACAAACCCCACCTGAGTGTGGTGAATTAGGGATCGGATGACTTTGCGCGAACGAGTCGCTAGGATGCTGGCCAATATCTCGATATCTCCATTCAGGGGATATATAGGCTGATAACTGCTGCAGAATCAGGGGTTCTGGCCTGGCTTCGGAATGATCGCTATTGTTGCTCTGTTGGATAGTGCACCCAAAGAGCCCACCTGGCAGGCCTCACCCAGTGCCTTGTGCTTGACATCAATGACCTCTTCGCCAGCCCATTTGTAAAATTCCACAGGGAAGCCATCTTCCCCATGTGATTTATGGTAGTAGAGGTCGGAGATGGCTTGTGCTATTTCCAACCAGCTTATCTCTCCGTCCAGAAGGGTGCGACTGTCCTCCGAGAGATGAGGTAGATAAGTGTTAGTGAGAAAGGCCTCTATTTGGGCGGGGCTGGACACCGACTCTGGTGTATATAGATGTCGGTAGAAGGTTGCAAAGTCATTGACTATTTCTTGTGGGTGTGTAAGTGTCTCCCCAGTGGGGGTGGTGATACCAGGTATGGCTAGGGCCACCGTTCTCTGGTGGAGTTGAGCTGCCAATAGCCGACCAGCCTTCTCCCCTTGCTCGTAGTGCCGTCCTTGTAGGCGTTGTAGGACATACTCAGCCTTGGACATACAGATAGCTTGTTTAAGGCCAATGCTGGCACGCTCCAGGCTTTGGCGTGTGGTGGGCTGTATATTGTCACGTAATACGGCTGATGTCAGCTTCCAGAATCGTTTGACGGGCCTTTCTGTCTCTGTTTGCTAGCACCACATCTCACATCATTTGCCCTCGTATGGTCGCCTTAGCAGCTGCCCACAAAACCCTCTTGGAGTCTACGGTGCCAATGTTATCTTGCACGTAGGTGGACTTATGAGCCCGTAGTTGTGCCTTGCTGTGTGGAGAGGGATAGTGGTGAATAGCAAAGCGCTAGGGTTTGTGGCCCAGGGACACTAGGCCTATATGGACTGCTAAGTGGATTGGGGAGTGGCCTGAGAGGCCACCTTCCAATATCTGAGTATCTTGGGCTTGAGCCACAATGCTTTGCGATATAAGAAAATAATCCAGTCGGGATTGGGTTCCATGCACCAGCGACAGGAAAGTATATTTTCTGTGGTCGGGTGTGTCAGTCTCCTGTGGTCCACCAAGCCGTTAACTGTCATCACATCTGTCTGTTGGGCTCTATCGTTGTTGTTGCTAACATCAAGGGGTCCGGTCCTATCTAATACAGCGTACCTGCCAGGTTCCAGTCTGCCCCTATTACGTAGCGAGTTGCCCCTATTTCAGTCAAGAGGTTGTTGATTTGTAGAAAAAACAGTTGTTTAGGACCTGTTGATGCATAGACAGAGCCCACAAAAACTGAGGAGTCTCCCATTTAGTGACTACGTATCTCCCCTCTGGGTCAGCCCATGATTTTATGACAGTGAGACGCATGTTCTTACGTAGCAATAGCGCAACTCTGCATTTCCTTGAGACACCACTCCCTGGCTCTTACGGGTGGGGCTGCAACTAAATATCGTGGTTCCCACCCAGTCACGTTGTAGTTTACTGGATTCAACAGTATCAAGGTGTGTCTCCTGAAGGAGGGCTATGTCAGCCCATTTAGAGTGGAGGTAGGAGAGTATCTTCCGTTTCATGAAGTGCGTTAGGCCGTTGACGTTCCAGGGTAGTAGTGGGGTAGGTCTATTTGGTATAGGGCCAACCATGGTGGAACCGAAGGGTAAGAGCGGAGGGGAGGAGTAGGGTGAGGTGAAGTATGTGGATAGGGAAGGAGGGGCTCTGTGCAGTGTAATGCAGGTGAGGACTAGGTAGTATGGATAACAGAAGAGAGTTGGGGGGGTGACAGGTGACCACCTGTGTCGGGAGAAGAGAATGGGTGCAGGGAGTTATTAAGATGGGGGGAGAGTTGGGGGTTAGAGAGAAAGAGGAGGGAGAGAATGAAAACGAAAGACGAAGAAAAATTAGGGAGAGAAAGGGAGAAAAAGAGGGAGAGAGGGAAAGGAATACTAGATACTAACCGGAAAGGAAGGAAAAAAGCAGTATGAACCATAGGTTCAGTGGGAGAGGAGGGGTCAAAGGAGCAGAGCCTGACAAGTCCTTATCTGTAGACTGCGGGTCTAAACCTGTGGAGCCCGCACAATCGACCAGCATGCCCCAACCGGGGGAGGTCGTGCAGGCCATTCCAATCCTGCCGACGCAATTGCTACCTGTCGGGATAGTAACAGTAGCATGATGATATAACATGTAATGGAGGATAACACATCTCTATGAGGGGACTGTTATGGTGGAGGAGGCCGCAGGAGGTGGGGGCAAGCCACCTGTGTCGCACGTCGTCAGGGTAGGAGCTGGGAAGGGAGGATGGGAAGAAAGTTGGTGGTATCCCCGCCACCATCGATGTTGTGGATTGTTCTGGCCTGACTATGATAATGGTACCGAGCCACAAGGGAGCCGTGACTGTTTGAAGTAGGTGGTATATCTAAGTGGGTGCGTCGTGTTATAGCGTTGTGCTCCATGGTGTATCATATGTCATTCGTCACTCATGCTGAGGTCCTATCTCCGTACAGTATGATTGTTTCCAAGAGCGTATGCAAACCATATTGCCCCTTGATGGCCACTAAAAAAAGGGAGAGGGTTTGAATGTTCATTGGCAGAGTGGTAAGCATGGTGACCTCGGCTACGTGGAAATTTGGGGGGAGGAGAAGGTAGGGGTTGGGGGTGATTGTGGAGGGGGTTGGGAAGGCTTAAGACAATGAGAATAGTGCTGTGTTAACTTCTTAAGGCATCAAATGGCAACAGATTGAATATGGTCAACAGATAGGTACATAAAACTGGTAGGCACATAAAACATACAACTAAGGGAATTCTGTCGGGACCTGAGTATCAGAGTCTTTAAACATTATGGAGAACATCGCAACATCAAAACATCAAAGTCAACATGCGAGCAGATACTCATCTGCCCGTTGATTTGGCAGGAGGTCCACTGGTCCTGGCACAGGGCTCCAGCCTCACAATCTTCTCGATTCATGCTTTACACAGGACATTCGCGGCTTCAAGTGGGAGTTGTGATGGGCTTCAGGGAGGAGCGAAACTTGTCCCTGTGTGTTACCTGGGTGTGAAGCATTTGTTTTATCCTGGAGCTTTTCCATGTGGTTGTTGTGGTCCTCTTTTGAGCCCAGCTTTTGCCTTCCTAATAATAGGGGAGTCAAACATTTCACTCTGCTTGTTTTTAGGGCTTTGCCAGCTACACGTGTTTTGAATGAAGCATCATGGGTAATGGGTTTCATACCTGCCAGAATTCTTTTTTAAATGGAGAGCCCGGAGGTAAATTAGGGTGCAACAGGTCACATCTGTACTGCACAGACCGCTTCCGCTACTGCCCTAGGTTCTCACTCCACCTCAGGAACTGCTTAGAGCAGAATCCAGAAGCTGCTATACTCCTATATAGCCCTTGTTCCATAGTCGTTGCAGGCAGGTAGTGGTGCAGTTAGTTCTTGAAAATCAGATATCCTGTCAACTATTAGATAGGCATTTAATTGATGCTTAGGTAGCCAAACATTTTCTAATGTACTGCCGTATAATTTCAACTCCTGGCTCTGCTGGAGGCCCGCACACACGGATCAATTTGCACAGCCATTTGGGGGGGGCGCAGCATATGCCAGCATGTGGCAAGAGTTTACAACCAATACAGTCCCCTCAGAGTCTATTGCTTGTAACTTTGAAACTCTAGGTACAGATTTATTCAATTATTGTTAATGACAAATTCCAATTTTTTTCTCGCAGATTTTACTGAAGATACTGCAGTGCCTTAAAACACTGTGACTCCCTAGCCGCACTTCGGAGAGTGCCTTGAAAGATCTGATCCTTCTCGTAGTTGAGCACCAACACACCAAAGTTAACTACTTGCAATCCTCTGCTGGAGGGGGGACTGAGAATTAAATGCATTTTTTCTGAAGATTCACCTTCTTCCCCCCCATGCGCTGTGTGTGCTAAATGATCACCTCCTCCTCACCCTCTGTCTTCGTGGCACACCTATCCATCTGCCCGTTACCTGCCGCTTCAATCCAGCTTGATGCAGCTGAACCGTTGCGATATGGAGAAAGGTAAAATCTGGGCCCGTCACCACCACCCCATTGTCCTGCTTCAATGTCCTGCTTTGATGTTCCCCCAAACTAATCAGTCGCCTCCTCCATCAAGCGCGTCTCACAGCTCACGGCATGCAAGCACCGTAAGAGCCTGGCTCCACTGAAGCTCTGTCTCCACTGAAGCTCACCGGCCAGTCATCTTGCCGTTGACCCGAACTCAGACTGAGTCACGGAGCATGACAGGAGCTCCATGTGACCCTGTCCTCTGATTTGCATTTGTCTCTATCCATTTTTAATGAGGCCCAGGGGTGCATTGTGGATCAGGCCAACGAGATAGGAAAGGTATTTGTGGCACACTATACAAATCTCTATACTCCCAAGATTGCAGCACATGACGATCTTATTAATAAATAAATATCTTGAATCGGTTTCTAAACCGAGTCTCAATGAAGACCTCCAGGCTGCACTGTTGCAGCCAATCACTAAATTAGAAGTAGCTGAAGCCATTGGGAGGTCTGCAAATAGCAAAGCTTCTGGTGAAAATGGTCTTCCTGCAGAATTGTACAAAGCCCTGTCTGAGCGGATTACAGTGATCCTGGCCGCATTATTCAATGCAATACTCAATGGCCAAGAAGTTCCTAGCTCATTCACCCGGGTGTGCATAGTTAGCTTCCTCAAGAAAGGTAAGCCTGGTGACAAACTGGATTCCTAGCGCCCCATTAGCTTTCTTAATAATGACTATAAGATCCTCATGAAAATCTGGACAGCCCACATTACACCCTTAGCCCAGGTCTTTATCCATCATGATCAGAGTAGGTTTCTCCCGGGAAGATTGATTTCTACTAACAGAAATGTCTTGCTCCAGGCAATTGATTACTATTCTAAGAATAAAATTAAGGCAGCAGTAATAATGCTTGATTTGGAAAAAGCATTTGGTCTAGTGCAATGGGAACTCCTCTTTGCAATCCTCTGGAGATTCAAGTTTCCCAATAAAATAGTCCAACTTCTCTCAAACCTTTATCAAGGGGCTGAGGCCAACATCTTAGTTAGCTCACGAGTAGTTGGCAAGGTACCGATACGTCGTACGACTCGTCAGGGATGCCCTTTGTCTCCAGTCCTTTTTGCTCTCTTTATCGAACAATTTACTTCAGCTCTGAGGCAAGTCAATTCTATAAACCCCCGATGCTAGGCGCACCCAAACTAAAACTTTTTGAGGATGATGCAATCTTGTATCTTGTGGCTGAATCTGAGTATATTGAGAGTGCCTTTAGTAAAAATCAAACGTTCTCTAATTTGGGAGGCTATCGGATTAATATATCGAAATCTGAGGCACTGCTCTTTACCACTCAAGATACAATATTGCCAGTCATTATGCAAATTAATTATCAGGCTTTCCACCATATTAGATACCTTGGTATTTATGTTTCTCAAAATATGTCTGATCTATATACGCTAAACTTTCTCCCCACTCTTAAGAAAGCACAGGCTACTATGCGCAAATGGCAGAACTCATCATTAACAATAATTGGTCGTATTGCCCTTGTCAAGATGATGATGCTACCCCTATTCTTATTCATAGTTTCCAAAATTATGATCAAGACTCCTCAAAAAGTTTTCAAGGATCTTAATACAATGCTACATGAATTCATTTTAAGAAAATGGAAAACCTTGTGTTCGGCTGAAGACAATCCAGCTGACTCTGGAGGATGGAGGCCTAGCTTACTATTATTAAAATATTACAAGGCATCCTATATAGAGTGGATTGTAAATGCTGCTACTACACACCATGTGGACTCTAACATCTATTTGAAAATAGATGCTTCTTGAAAATAACATCCATCTATCTCATGTTCTTAAAACGCCTCGGCTCCCGAAACGTACTAGATATAAGATTCCAAACTTACTTTGGTCTAGAGGTACTGAGCTTCAGCAAAGCTATCACTATACTCTTTTCCATCCAACTATTTCCCTTAAAGAAGCTGGAGCATTTAGGCTCCCCCTCACCTGTAAGGTTATAAATGATTGGGATGAATTGGGGTTCGTACAGCTCCTGGATTTCATAGTAGAGACAACGTTAAAACATGGACACAACTCAAAGTCAATAATCTTGCTATCCCAGCCTGTTTAAGCTTTTCATATTTTCAGATATTTTACTTTATTCAGTCAATGGCCTCTGTAGCCCACTATTCATCTGAATCACTATCTTTTAAAATTACACAAGAAATGTTGGTTTAGAAACGAACATGGGTGGGCAACTGTACCGTATTCTTAAAGAAGAGCTGCAGCCAAAGTTCTTCCTCCTGCATTAAGTAGGATAACAGCTGCTACAGCTTGTGTAATTGATCCTTAGTCATGGAAACATTATAATATCTATTATTTTAAAGCTTTTAGAGGTTCTAATTTAAAGAGAATGCTGTTTTTCATAAAGTGGTTGCTCTACTATCCACCCGTGCAACTTAACATGATGTTTCTATCAATTTTGATCAACTGTTTCTGATGCCGTTGCGAGGTTGGGGATTGGCTTCATATCTGCTTCCTTTGCCCTATCATCACCAATTTCTGGCTCAAAAAGTTTCAGGCGATCAGTGCGAGGCTCCAGGTTTTGCTACCATCGGAAACCAATGGGGGCATCTTTTGGTACATCTAACCATCCTGCTTTATCAAAACATTCAAAGCAATATTTCTTCATTGCAACACTGATCATAAAATCTTTTATCTTACGCAATGGAGGACTCCCCAGCCTCTGTCATATGAGCTCTGCAAAAAGAAAATGAGAGCAGTCCAATCTAAAGAATTTCTTTATGCTCAAGGAATCGGTGCCACTCTGAAGTATCATTGCACATGAAAGGAAGACTCCACCATCCTCAGCTTGATTAATAATTTATAACCTAAACTTTAATATGGGTCCAGATTTAAAATTTTTATTAAAATATAAAGTGTTATGAACCAATGTGACTTTTGGAAATGCTAGACTATCAACACTATGCAAAGAACGAAAAAAACTGTAACTAAGCACAAAGTATTTCACTGTACTGATATTTATGAATATTTCATAATTTTGATTTGTAATTTTGATACTTTAATGTCTTTACCTGCTCATATATGCTCACATAAATATGATTATAAAAAGAACTGACAAACTTCTAGTGAGTTGAAATCTAGTCTATACTTAATCCTCTGGGCCTGAGTATGTACCCCTTACTATTGAGTTGGTAATTTGTCAAATTCAAGATGAAACTGAAGTCCCCTTTTGTGGGTCATACTTCTTGTTTCTAGTACCAATTTTATCTCTAGAATTATGACTTTGTGAAACTTCACCTATATGTCGTTCATGCGCTGCTGTATTGGCATGTAACAAGTATATGTATATAATATCAATACGCCACATGGTCATTTTACTTATGCTTTTTGTTGTATAAGGTATGTACTTCTGCCGATTCATACAGAAGAGGAGATTATTGCCACTATACTATACACATTACAAAAGAGTGCAATTTTTTTCTCCGCCTGTCGGACTTCTTATCTGTGACTAAGGACCATATGTACGAACACATTTTCCCATAGACACAGAATGGGCAAAACTGCTTGCTACATCTGGCCCTAAGTCCTATATCGATTTCCATGGGGAAACTTTGTAACCGATATTCACACATCGCTCAAACTGCATGACTGCTACGCTTTTCACTATCCACCATCACAAATAATAAGGTGAGTTGTTTGGTCAAATGAGTACTGTGAGTGAGATGTTGATATTCGGGAGCCTCAGTGGGGGATTAGTTTCACACGCGTTGAAATTTACCAACAATTTGTCACACTCATTTTTAAAGGGGTTTGCATTGTTAACAGCGATTGGTTTTTGCCCGTACAAATTATTTTAATTTTCATTTAGTCATCCATAGCCGAATGAGAGTACCCGGCTTCATAATAATCTGCGTATACTTTCAGAGACTGAGTGATAGCATTTGCGCGGTTAAATCGATAATCATTATGCTGCAATGTTGTCATCGGTTAGTACTCAGTATTTTGAATTTGTAACAGTATTTCTTGCATTGCAGACGTATGAGAGTTATGTTGTGCCTATTGAGAGGTCTTCACTTATCTTCATTCTAACCTTCCCGTATCTACATATTATAAGTATACAATGCAATTAGGAATAAATATTGTCTACTGAATTTCCCATGACTAAAGTGTACAACGTAGTCCTATGCCCCGTATTAAAATATTTCACGAATTAAGATTTTAAAGGCTATGTTTTTTGGAATGCATAGATTTCTCACATCAATATTTCTCCAGTGGCTACTTTATTCTGTGTTTTCTACAGGTTTACCATGGCCAGAAATTTTTTAACTATTATTACGTATGGAAAGTATACTACAATCTGTTATAGGTATGTTGGTGTCTTTTCTCTATACTCACTTGCGTTTGCAAGGTCTACACTTTGGAGCACTATTAGTCTTAGACAACGGAAAATGCTGTCGGTTTTTTGTCTCTTTTTATTCAACAATAAATATAGGAAGTTGTTACATGATTTGGCTAATGTATTGGGAAGCCATAAGATTAATGAATCTACTTCAAATTCTAGATGGGTATACATTGACAGAATATGAGACGCTCTTATTGTGTGTCAGTAATTCTGGATGGAAATTTTCGTAATTGATATTGGTTGATTTATTGGATCTCGTTTACTTTACCAAACTTAATCCAGGACAAATACTTTTTACATATGGACGTTTTCCTTCTGATCAGGTTATGTCTCTTTTTGTCTTTTTTGTCACAATATGCTGATTCATGGCACGTTAGTGATTACAAACTCACCACTTGGGACCGCGGTTTTCTTCGGTTTGTTTCTTTTTCCTTTTATCTCTTTATGGGAAGCATGCTTTTTGATTCAGAATTTCTGGACACATTAGTTACATCTTGCATGTTAACCTTATTTTTTCAATTATTCACGACTTCACCATCCAGCTCTGTGGACGCAAAGAGGGATCTTTTTGTTCTAGGGTCATGCACATGGATTGGGGAGCGATGGTAATAGTTTTTCATCAAAATGCCAGGCGTTTGGGATCTTAGTACATACATATTTCCCTATTTTCATCAGTTTGTACAACTGAATTTTTGTTTATATTAATTTTTGCAGCCTTGAGAAAGTTGTGATGACGAAACACATGTCGGCTGTAAATCATATATTGGATTAATCGTGTTTTGCGAAGAATACATCCTAACCAACACCAATACGAGTTCCGAACTTTATGTGCTCATCATATATAGCATTTACTTTGTGGACTGCTGCAGTGTGCTCTGGTGATTTCTGAAAACGAGTCTAGTCCCAATGGAATTCCTTCAGTCGGGCAAATTATACCGTTGGCGGTTGGGTTGTAAACACCAGGACAGCACCTAGTGGATATTGTGCAAGTTTAAACATTACAGTTTTCCCCAACATAGGGGGTTATTCTAACTTTGGAGGAGTGTTAATCCGTCCCAAAAGTGACGGTAAAGTGACGGATATACCACCAGCCGTATTACGAGTTCCATAGGATATAATGGACTCGTAATACGGCTGGTGGTAAATCCGTCACTTTTCCGTCACTTTTGGGACGGATTAACACCTCCTCCAAAGTTAGAATAACCCCCATAGTGTTCTTGTGTTTGGGATGTGCATAGCCACCAGTATTTAGTAAATTACTGATTCAGTATATTGATGGCCTAATGGTGGTGTTAAATACTCAAGAAGCTTGTAAACAGGATACCATTGCACTACTGAACCACCTGTCTAAGAAGGGACATAAACTATCCCCAGGAAAGTTGCAATATTGTCAAAAACAAGTCCAATACCTTGGGCACCACATTGAGATAGGAGTGAGAAAGGTGTAACAAGAGAGTATTTCAGCAATACTGAAAATGGGTCTGCCAACTACACAGAGAGAAGTCAGGTTGTTCTTAGGGATGGACGCACTTCAATTGCCTGAACAAGTCTCAGTAGTCAAGTGCCATGCACATCATTATTTAGATGATCATGTGACTTTTGGCAATAGGTTTGCTGACATGGTTGCCAGATACTGTGCCCATAATGTCTGTACCTGTATTGGTGCATTCAAAAATGAGGGAATGAATTAGACTAACTTTAACCTTTTGATGACAATAGTTGATACTTGGGATGAGGTGAAAAGGCTCTAAGAGGAAGTGTCTGAAGAGGAGCAGCAACGTTGGGTCAGGGCAGATTGTGTTAAAAGAGATGATGACATTTGGGTTTTAATGGATGGAAGAGCAGTGTTGCCAAATAGCCTGTTATCTCCCAGGGCTCGACATTTTCATGGTACTGCTCATAAATGTAAGGATGCTATGGTGAGATTGTTCAGACAGACCTGGCTTAATTCTCAACTCGGATTGATGGTTGAAACCTTGTGTCACCGATATGTTGTGTGTCAACAGAACAATGTTGGAATGAGAACAGCAGTTACATTGAGTCAAGCTGGGAGGTGAGGAGGACGTTTAACAGGATATAAATGTATTTCATTGAGATACGTGTGTGCAACAGATTGAGTGATGTTTTGGTTATTGTGTGTATCTTTTCCCATTGGGTCAAGGCATACCCAAATAGGCAAAATGATAGCCTTACTGTTGCCAAACTGCTGTTGAGGGAGTTAATACCTAGGTTTAGTTTCACAACCTCTTTGCATTCAGTTTGAGGAACTCATTTCAACAATGAAGTTCCGAAATTGTTTTGCATAGCATTGCAAATGGAACAGAGATTGCACTGCAGTATAAACCTGGACCTTCGGGTCTTGTTGAGCAAGTGCATGGCACCCTAAAACTGAGATTGATGAAGGTATGTGCTTTGACATACTTGAAATGGCCTGATGCTTTGCCCTTTGTGTTGATGAAACTTCAAAGTGTACCTGATCGAAAGACTGGACTGTCCCCCCACGAAATCCTGATGGAGAGGGCAATGAGACTGCCAGCAATTCCTGCGAATGCACTTGTGAATATAAGAGATGTTATGGTCTTAGTCTATTGAAAAGGACTAGCTGATGTTGTGCATTTTGTCTCATCAGGTCGGATCAACTATAGCTTCTCCACCACAGGAACAGTGCCATGCCCTTATTCCCGGTGATTGGGTCTTGGAGAAGAAACACATCAGGAAAGCGTGTCTGGAACCTTGATGGCATGGGCCTTACTCGGTGATCCACATGACCACAGCTGCTGTGAAGTGTGGCAGTCTTCCCAATTGGATCCACTCTATCCATACTTGCAGAGTTGAGTGTCCCCTGGATACGAGAGTGCCTGTCCCAGAGGAACCAGTGGTACAAGAAAGACAACTGGGGCAGGTCAACCAAGTTGCCGAGGACAAAGCAGAATCGGAAGTCGCACTTGATCAAGTTAAAGAGGGTCTTGAACAAGTCACGACTGACTCTGAAGCTGAAACAGTAGAAACTTTTCCTGTGACGTGTGAGTCAGATTCAGAATCAGACCCTGGAGAAGAAACGAGTGCTGGAAGAAAGTGAGTGGAAACGTGAGACTATTAACCCAGAAGACAAGAAGAAAGAAAAGTGAGTCTGCCTAGAGAGCATGTGCCACCGGTGATTGCTGAGGAAACTGAGAACTCTGATCTAAGTAGAAGTGAAAGGGAAGGTTTGGCATTGAGAAAGTGAAAAAAAAAAAGAGTGCTTAGTTGTCGGTATTCTCCACCTGAGTGGACCTACTTTGCAAATGCTGCAGATTAAGAAAACTGGGCGTACTGGAGTCAACATACAGGTTTGGCTGAACCTCCATGAACTGAACATTGTGATTGAACTGTACCTCGAACTTTCATTGTCATCTATGAGTTTAGTTTGTGTGCACGTAGAGACATTTACGTTGATTGGGATCTAGAGTTTGAAAGATTTCATAGACTCCAGGAGAAGAAAGATTGTTGTCACTAAGAAGAACATGGAGTAGGGCTAAAGAAGTTTCACAAAGATATATTACGTTGATAAATGAACTTTTGAGCTTTTGTTTGCTGCTTGCATTGATAAAATCATCGAAGAAATATTTTGGTGCTGTCATAATTACTTAATAATAGATCTGATTCTAAAGACGTAATGGAGCTAAACAAGAGAAATAGATATAAATTCGTAATAAGTGCTTTATTGCTCATTTCTTTTGTAATACTAATACGTTTGCTAGTAGCAGTGTATTCCCCTACCAATCCCACAGAAGAGGAGATATAGGCGGTCGTTCTGGGTTGGAATGAGGGCCATAGTCTAGTGATCCCCCTCAAATGATTAATCCTAAGAAAGGTAGTAAGTTAGATGAGAAAGCAAGTGTAGTGAATCCTAGTTTGTTTTAACGGGATAACAGGAGTTAGCTTAGCCGTAGGCTTGTAAACTCGTGCCCCCATCACCCAGTGACTTTTAACCTACTTAGCTTGCTCAGTCTTAGTCCATTTAATTATTTATTTCCTTTAAGATGGCAGCCTTGTTTATAGTTAGGCCACTTGGTATGGGTTCTATTATCAGTGTCACTGCGCCAAGGCATCAAGATCAAGCACGAAAGACAAACATACAGCAGGTATTCACACTTAGGGATTTTCCCTCTCTATACTTTCGAGGGATTGTTGATATTAATTGCCGTGCCAAGCATGCCTGTTATCTATTGCTATGAATAACACTTATGTCAGGGGACCTTGTAGATCTGTATAAATACAACACACTTTAGACAGATAATTAGAGGGATTCCGACCAGAGGGCATCGCCACCATCGCTGATACCAATGCTGCAGTCATCTTGACGCTGACCCAGTCTTCGTGTCCCTGCGGAGTCTGAGATAGAGACCTCATTCCAAGGTAACGAGGGTTGGGGGCTCCTCTCATGGACACGACTTTGGCAGATTAGGTTTAACGAACCCAGCTCTCCTTTAGGTAGGAGGTTAGACCTATTTTCCTTAGGGTACTAAGGCTTATTCCATCTTTTACATATACATATATTTCTTTCATATATTGCACAATGGTGGGGGTCTTTATAACAATGACTCTCTTCTTCACAATATTGTTGCTTGGTATATTCATTATCCTAATCATTGCAGTTCATGCAACTTATCACAAATTGCAGTTATGTTGAATAACAACTATTATAACTTCACTGCATCTGTGTTATTGCCTTTGTTTGTATGAGACATAATAAATCTATGAGAAAAGGGTAATCTCCGTTTAACCACGACAACCCTGAGATATCGTACTTGGAGTCCATGCGTAAGCGACTGCTACAAATCACCTTTTACTATTGTGTTTCTGGTGAGGTACTGCTAGTAAGCCGGTAAGGTTTGGACAACAGTTACAACTAGTTGTAGGAAGAGACTTAGGCCCTCATTCCAACCCTAGCGGTCTATGACCGCCAGGGTGGAGGTCGCCGGAAGCACCGCCAACAGGCTGGCGGTGCTTCATCTGGCATTCCGACCGCGGCTGTAAAGCCGCGGTCGCCCAGCCGGGTCCGGCGGTTTCCCGCCGGATTACCCCCTGCTGGGAGAATCCTCCATGGCGGCGCTGCAAGCAGCGCCGCCATGGGGATTCCGACTCCCTTCCCGCCAGCCTGTTTCTGGTGGTTTTCACCGCCAGAAACAGGATGGCGGGAACGGGTGTCGTGGGGCCCCCTAACAGGGCCCCAGCATGATTTTCACTGTCTGCATAGCAGACAGTGAAAATCGCGACGGGTGCAACTGCACCCGTCGCACCCCTGCAACACAGCCGGCTCCATTCGGAGCCGGCTTCAATGTTGCAGGGCCTTTCCTGCTGGGCCGGCGGGCGCTCCCTTGGGGGGCGCCCGCCGGCCCAGCGGGAAAGTCTGAATGGGAGCGGCCAATTGGCGGTTCCCGCTTGGCGGGCGGCACCCGCCGCCCACCAATGTTGGAATGACCCCCTTAGTCACCTACAAATGAAAGAACTGTCATCCTGAGACCAGCAGTCTTGCTCAGAGCAAGAGTCCAAACTACGACATGGCGCCACCAACGATGGTGTTTAGGCACTAATTTACGGATACCCTGACTATCACTGTCTCACAGACAACAGGTACCCTCAGTACCATTATACGGAGACGTCCGTGGTCTTTGGGAGAATCCTCCTCAGCTGAACAGGTAACACCTAATTAGGCTGTAGGTTGTTCGAGCTCGAACTAATCAAAAGGAAAAAGCTTCCCCTATTTTTTGGTGTTCCGTTTCTCTAAACAACTATGGCTAATACCATAGACATTCCTGCAAATGCTAGACATGCACTTACACAACATCTATTAGTGCATGGCCTTACAGAAGAGGGTGGGGATGTTACTCTGATTATAGAAGCGACTGAAGCCTACCAAACAGAAAAGTTTTACTGTTGGGTTGCCTTTCCTGAGGCTGACCAACGAACGCACACATTTCATACATATGACATTGCAGATGTACTAGTAAGATACGAAGCATACCAGTATCATGAAATATCGCTCACATATCAAGAGCATCAGAACTGGTTTGAAGGCGCCCTACCGCATGTACTACAACGGGTGAGGCTAGGTCCTTTAAGTAATGAAGGGCCTACATGGCCCATGTTTGCCACGTATACACCTCACCCGGGCATACAGACTATGCCGATCGTAGATTTACGAATATTATATAATGAATTAGTGGCATTATATAGACGATTGGCTCAGTTCGTAATGCGAACATTGAACACTACACCAGCGCGTCCAGCACCACCAGTAGCTGGTGGATATCAATTGGCTACTGGGATTAATCCACAAACAGTGCATACTATTATGGGTAAAGTGCCCATGGAATGGGAAAAAATACCGTTCTGGATTGCCCAGAAAACAAATCAGCTGGAAGCTGTGTTCCCCCATACGGGGCCACAGGAAAAACATAGATTGCTCACTATGTGCTTGCCATTTGGGATGGTTCCCCCGGTGGATGACTGTGCCACATGGGGTACAGTCTTCGCTGCCGTTTATACTACCACACATGGTACCCCAACACTTGCCAACTTGCCGGAAGTGTTAAAACAAATACAAAATGAGCATGGGGCTGCACCGGCCCTAGATCTGGGGATGAAATTGATGTGTAACTTTGACGCCGTCTCCTCGATAATACTAAGTAATATTAAAGGGGAAGCGGTGGCACTGGCAATACGCCAGCGTCTCCGGGAAACTCCAAATATGGAAAAAGAGAGACAGCTACCGAAAATAATCTCCGATACCTATACTAGTATAGGACGGGATGGTTTGTGAGCCAAACCAAAAAAATTGGACATACCATCTACCACCCATAAGGAAGGTACGAAGCAGGCACAAGAGGGCTCTAAAAAGCTCTGGGACAAACAAAAAGATTTCAAAGACAGGAGAAATAAAAGAGCTGATTCTCCACATCTGGAGTACTCTGAAAGGAGGTATAATCTCAGAAATAGGGATAACATTAGAACTCCAGACAGATATACTGATTCACGTCCTTCTCGTTCCTTTCAGGACGCACCGGATAAACGTAGCGAGAGAGGGGGCCGTCAAGATCGACGTCCGTAATACGTGAAAGAAAAGAAAGACTCGACACAGTCTACCGTTAAAAAAGAAGAAAAGACTTCTCAGCAAAAGCCACAATTTAAAAAGAAGAAAGTGGCAGCACTGACCGTTAAAAATGCCAGTAGTATTGAGAACACTGTTGAGGAACAAGAGGTGGGCAGTGACCCTGTTGGACAGCGCGGCAGAGGTCACGATATGTCGCCAGAGTCTGAAAGATCATCTGGTTGCGACAGCAACTAGCGATTACATCGCGGTTGAGACAGCGGATGGCCGCGTTCTCCCACCCGATCGGGTTTATGATTTAACGATTCAGATAGAGGGAGATGTGGAACGCCTTATTAGTGTGATATTTTGGGATGAACTTACTAGTGATATCCTGTTGGCCGAGAGAGACTGGCCACCTGAACATGTCCGCAAGCTCCCACATGGGGAAGATGTCATTTTGCCTTCTTTCTCCGATCTTGTTCCGGAGGCAGACAAAAAAGCCTATGCTGCTGAATGGGCTTTAGCGCAGGCACCTGCACTATACCGTAATCATGTAGGTTGGGACAAGGAATCTCCTTGTCATGTTATTCCCGTTATGTCTACACCACACCCGCAACCACAATACCATGTTAAACATGAAGCGAAAACTCCGGTGACGGAGATACTGTCACAACTTGAATACCAGGGAGTGATTGAGCCCTGTACATCGGCAATGAATAATCCATTATTTCCAGTTACTAAACCTGATCATTCATATAGAATAGTGGTTGATTATAGACACTTAAATAGTCATACACGCACATATGCTATACAAAATTCACACAGCACAGCGCTGATAAACAATATAGTGCGTAAAAAATATAAAACTACATTGGATATATCTAATGGGTTTTTCTGCCAGAATTTAGCACATGAAAGTAGGGACCTAAGTGCATTTTCCTTTGGCTCTCAGAAACGCTTTTGTCGTTTACCACAAGGCTATAAAAGAAGCCCAGGGCTGTTTTCAGCCCGTGTCACATCAATATTGCACGAGCTTGATTCCGATGCATTATCCTATGTGGATGATATCTATCTCACTGACGACGCCCTCGACATTCATCTTGCGAGGGTCGATCGGATCATTTTGGGATTTGCAGCCTTGGGTTATAAATTTAATTTTAAGAAAAGCAAGATAGCC
Source organism: Pleurodeles waltl (assembly GCF_031143425.1). NCBI lineage: Eukaryota > Metazoa > Chordata > Amphibia > Caudata > Salamandridae > Pleurodeles > Pleurodeles waltl. The sequence continues at coordinate 265,880,407 of NC_090437.1, forward strand.
TTTCTTAGTGTATTGTTCCTAGGATGTGAACTATCAAACGAGGGGAAGAGCATGGCCCGCACTTCCTAGAAAAGTGTGCTCAGCTACAGCTTCCGAACACGCTTAAGAAATTACAGTCATTACTGTGTTTCTTTAATTTTGGCAGAACATACATTCCAGATTATGCTGAATGCATCAAACCACTGTATGACTTAATTCAGCCCAACTTTTCTAGCAGACGATGGATGATTGAACACACACACATCCTTAGGGACATACAACGGGACATGCTGGAAGCTAGACACTTATACACACGTGACAATAAAACAAATTTGTTCATCAGAATAATAGCTGGTGCCCTTGGATTTACCTATGTCACCTTTAATGAGGGTGACACAGTGCCGATAGCATACAAATCACATTTGTACTCGAATGCTGAGAAACGTTTTGCTCCTACAGAAAAAATTCTGACAGCAGTTCAGATGGCCGTCATAAAGGAGAGGCCACTTGCCCAGGGGAAACGCATTATTGTTGTCTCCCCGGTCGCGGCCTTAGAGGCTGTCACTAAAGCGAACGTTCCGAACGCTAAGGCATTACATCCACGCTGGATTCAATGGGCAACATCTCTGACCGCCACTGATGTTGATTATGTGTTTGACCCAAGACTTCAGACTCAAGAATTTCTCCAGTATGAACAGGAGTACCCCGCTCCTCTACATATATTGCCGCTAGACAGTTATGATACCATTATTTATACTGACGGATCGGCACAACCGGCTGTGGGTACTAAACATCAATACTCGGCAGCTTGTGCAGCCGTGTGCGGGGTAATGGAAGACAGAGTTTTCCATCCTCACAATACCTATACTCAGACCTTAGGGGACTGCACAGCCCAGTTGGCCGAGCTTAAGGCTCTTCTTCTAGCGCTCGAACATTCTGAGCCAGGAACACAGACTTTGATTGTCTGTGATTCATATTACTGCGTCCAGTCATACAATGAATATCTCAATCATTGGAAACTGAACGGGTTTAGAGATTCTAAAAGGAACACCATTAAACACAAAATGTTGTGGGGAAGGGTGGCTGATCTTAAAGATAAGCTTCCATGTGTCCATGAAGTTCATACATTAGGACACCAACGTGTAGGAATACACGTTGTCGGCAATACATTGGCTGATGAAGCAGCCAAAGCATCAGTAGCTACGGCTTCTGTGGCTGCAGTGACTCGTTCTCGGACGAGATTGGATAATGAAATACTGATTGCCGTTAAAGCTTCGGCTGCAGGCAAGACCTTTCCGAAAGGATACCCTACGAACTATACTTATCATATCAGTGCACAGAATGTTGCTTTCGCAACGATTCCTGAGGAAGGTGATCGAGTGATCCCCAATGAAGACCAAAGATTAGGGCTGATTACAGCTGCACATGAGGGTGTCGCTTCTGCACATGCTGGTATACAGGCCACTATAACAATACTACAACAACGATACTGGTGGCCTGGTCTATGCAGACGAACTAAACAGTATGTCCTTTGCTGTGACATTTGTCAGCAGATTAAGGGCTCAAATATCAGACGCCCTCCGCAGATATCCCTCTTAGTGTCAGACAAGCCACTCCATTGTGTATACCTGGACCATTGTGGTCACTTGCAGCCTGACGGTGCATATAAATACATTTTAGTGGCTGTAGATTCCTGTTCTAGATTCCTGTGGGTATGGCCACAGCGGTCGGCTGACGCCCGGACTGTTATAAAAGATTTGCTGATCTTTATCGGTACATATGCGGTTGCAGCATTCCATTCGGACCAGGGCCCTGCATTTGCCTCTAAAGCTTTCAGGGACACCATGAGAACTATGGGTGTTGAACTCCATTACTCCTCACCATACCATCCAGAGGGAAATTCGGTTGTGGAGAGGCGGAATCGTGATCTAAAGCAGTCCTTAACAGCTCGAGTATTAGGTTCAGGCCGCAGTTGGTTACATCATCTATATGGGGTCCATAGAGCACTGAATAATCTGCCAAGACGGTCCTTGGGGGGAAAGTCTCCATATGAGGTTCTCTTTGGGACACCTATGTTTGTCCCCGATCTCGATGCCCCTGGTATGGTGGCAGCAGAAACACTGTTTGACATAAAAGAACGTCTCACTGTTTTGCAGGAGCTTCAACAATTCTGTGATGATAAATCATCTGCAAGTGCTGCCACCTTGGGAATAAGGGAATTGGCGAAAACTTCGACTGGCTGGATTCCTAATGTTGGGGATCTGGTTCGTGAAAGGATCGCTGTGAAAAAATAATTTGGTCCATCATACAGAGCACCTGTACCGGTCTTGGGGATAAAAGGCACCAGGACGGTCATCCTTCCACCATTGTCTGGTTCCAAATCAAACAGATTCATCTCCATTGATGACATCAAATTACACCATGTGGCCGATTCTTCACAGTAGACCAGGAGGTCCCTTGGGTAGTTCCCGATCCCCTCTCACTACCCAACAGGGCATCCATCTACATAGTAGGATGAATATCACTACTACTGACTATGCAACTATGTCAACTGCTGTTCAGGACACTTCCTCAACCATGGGGAGGGCAGAAAATGAACTTTTGTTGGTTCCAGTAACAACTTCGGTGACCACCCCACTTCAGGATTTGGCTGTATTTTACACGAACACTTCTACAGCTAATGACGTTGTCTATCAAGAACTTCCACGAGCGGTGGATGAGAATTCACCGGGTCCTGTGTTTGCAGAGACTTCCTCTGGCTATTTTGTAGACATTGATGATTTTTCTTCGGATTCATCCTCAACTGAGATTGACAAACTTTCGAGTAGTAGCAAATTATATTGATGGCTTAAGAAGAACTATTTGATATATCCATGGAACTATCTATGGTTCTGTTTGACGTTTATTGCATTATTTTTATGGATTGGTTTTGTGACTGTTTTCTTTTTACTGATTAATGGTCACTATATCGCTGATCGCTCCTCTGTGGAGCCTGTTGATGTAATTTTAACACCACATCATTCTTCACATAAGGTCCGTCGTGATTTGTCCCCTGTCAATATTACAGCTATTCCAATTCCTGATGGGATTGTATGGGACAAAGTTCCGTTCGATATATACGGGCCTACAGAGATAATTCAAATACCATACGTGTTCAAAATTTCAATGGTTGATGTTATTACACCTAATGTTGTCTCTGATGATTGGGATGTCCAAACAGTTGATTCAATGCTGACTGAAATGAAGGACTACTCCGCTTTTGGAAGTGACGATGTATATGATTATACAATGAATTATGGGGAAATGTTCTGCTATAAGAATTGGGGACATCACTACCTGCACCGTGCAACTAGATATAGGCCTCTCTTTAACTACACACAATGGGAACACTGTTCAACACCACAGGCGGGGAGTCCAAAGTATTACAGTGACAAATTCACATACTTTTCTGGGCATGATACAAAGAAAGCTGAATCGTATTATTTTAAATTACCTCCGGCGCAATTTAGAAAACGTTTGCTAACAGATATGAAACTGATTTATTCGGATCCCTTTGTTTCCCGGCTCTTGATTGAGGGTTACGAATATTGGAAAAACACTATCGATTTGAAGAGTGCATGGGGGACACAAGATTGGCAAATACAGGGAAGGGAAGCTTTGTTTCGAGCATGCTTGATTCCTGTGCAAATGATTTTTTTAAATGACACTGTTGAGCAGACATCATGTCTAGGGTTAGCAAAAATTAAAGATCTGAACATGCCCAGTATCCCTACTTCGACAAAATTTAGAGATTGGCAACACTTTCTTAATGTTTCAGAGGATAGGCTAGATGCAATGGTTAAGGCTGGTGCTTATAATTCTTCACTTTCCCGTCCCGGCAGATGGTGGGTATGGCCCACCGACACAGATGAGTGTCAAAGGCGTTTTCTGAACTCTTCAGGGTTTTTTTCCATTCATAGGCCAGACCCTTGCTTTCTATCAGGTCAACATACTGGTATAATTACAACATACAGTGTGGGTAACCTGTGCCAGCAATGGGTGCAGACAAACAATTTAACAGCGGTTAAACAACACCTGAACACTCTTTCTGACAGTATAGACTTACAGGATTTCCTATTAGGTCCTAGGAAACAATGCTCAAAGCGGTTTTATATGCTATGTATAATGAAATTTGGAAACTTTCCCAAATTGAGGCTACTGCACGTTTAAGGCAACTTGATAAGGAGAATTTGGAAAAACATTGGCTGTTGTCGACAATGGCATGAACACGCTGTCTAACAGGACTTATTCTCTGTCAAATATAGTGTCATCTGCTATTGATATCACTCAGACTGATTTGTCCCGGTTATATCATGGGCAAACACAGCTACGTTCCATCATGCAGCTAGGTTGGGCATTGCAGACACTAAGAAGTGGCCACATTCCATGGAAATACATTAATGGGAGTGAACTATTCGCTGCTTTTAATTTTTCCAGGGAACCAGAGACAATGGCTAAAAGGGAGGCTCGTTTGACCTTGCTCCAAGTAGAGAAGTTAGATAAGTTGCCCTTCACGGTAGCAGAGAGTCCTTCAACTATCTGGCTCTTACACGGCATTATTAATTTACATCTTGCAGTGGGATGATATGAACGGCTAGGAGATAGCTTTATTAAGGAAGAGTGGGAGTTGTCCTTTGAGTATCGATGTTTGAACGGTGAACAGGAGGTCTTTCGTAGCGGAAGTGAATGTGAGACTGCTGTTCGTCATTCCATGATATGCAAACAGGTGTCTCTTCACGGTCTTTGCAATGCGGGGTTCGCAAATTTGGCCTGTTTTCTGAAGGGTACTCCCGTCCCCTTGATTCGCTCAGTGTTTCATGTACTTTCTAATGGGAGTTATGTTCTACTGAACGATGACAGCTGTTGCGGCTTGCGACCTGGAATTGCCTACGCAATCTCAGTCACGAAGGTCGTTACGTGTTGTGGCCATGTTTTGTTTCCCCCCACACGAGAGATACAAGTATCTGAAATGTGGCCCCACATTGATACTATTAATGTGAACTATGACAAGTTGAGTAGACTGAAGCCGCTATTGTTTCAGAAACAGGTCGCCTTGACATCCGCAAAAGAGACGTATGCTCTCCAGCTTGCGAGATCATCAGCCGAGATACAATCCCTTTTAAATACCCATTTCCCCAAACACTTTGGAGAGCTGGTATCCGGAATATTCAATGCTTCAAGCACAACTGAGATTGTTCATTTCTTTAAGGCTGTCCGGTCTGGTTTTGTGTCCATCTTCCAGAGTGTCTTCGGAGTCATCCCATCAGCCATCCATTCTCTCTTTTCCAGTGTGTTTGGTGGCTTTCAAATTATTTTGGCTTTAATTGGCGGACTGCTACTGCTATTTTTTCTGATTCGCGGTGGCTGTTTTTTACCAGAGACACAGAGCAATGGAGCCGCTCCCGTCAACCACGCTGTGCCATGAACGCATGGTTCGGATCTTCGGTACACCTTTGCTGGTGGAACTAGAGTTTGACTGGTCATTGTCATTCCGGCCTCTACTCTGGTGTGTACAACCGGTATTCTGCTGCATATGGTGTCTCTTTGAACATCTGCCTATGGTTTGTCTTGCTGTTGCACCAACATCTCCTGTGGACCACGAACTGCTGATGTCCCCGATGAGGGTTCATACACGGTCATGCCCCTTGAGACTGAGGTTGCTCCTCGAGGCCACCTATGAGCCTTCTGTTATAAGATCTAACATGGATGAGGACACTGCAGCGAGTGTCGATACACCGGTGAATGTTGCTCACTTCTGCTCTGTGGATCCGTTTGTCCGTCCAGCTCTCGACTTCACTTCAGACGATGTTGACTCGTTTTTAAGATCCTTGAATGGTGACTTCGATGACATTCTTCAAGATCCTGCATATAACTCATGATTTGATGAATTTGCTTACCAGTTCCCGGTTCCAAAATAAGCGATTATACTAAAAGTTTGCTATACTTGTCATGGTTAATATTAACATCTCTGTATGTTTTTTTAAAACAAATTTTAACAAACAGCAATTATTTTGTCATTAAGTACATTTTTTAGCTTGAGTGTTCGTTTTAGTTTTTTGACTTTTAGTTCAGTAGCAGCTTTTTTAGCGTTTGGGTTGCTTTACCTTCATCATACCTGTTACGGCAATGGGGAGGGTGTAGTGAATCCTAGTTTGTTTTAACGGGATAACAGGAGTTAGCTTAGCCGTAGGCTTGTAAACTTGTGCCCCTGTCACCCAGTGACTTTTAACCTACTTAGCTTGCTCTGTCTTAGTCCATTTAATTATTTATTTCCTTTAAGATGGCGGCCTTGTTTATAGTTAGGCCACGTGTTATGGGTTCTATTATCAGTGTCACTGCGCCAAGGCATCAAGATCAAGCACGAAAGACAAACATACAGTAGGTATTCACACTTAGGGATTTTCCCTCTCTATACTTTCGAGGGATTGTTGATATTAATTGCCGTCCCAAGCATGCCTGTTATCTCTTGTTATGAATAACACTTATGTCAGGGGACCTTGTAGATCTGTATAAATACAACACACTTTAGATAGATAATCAGAGGGATTCCGACCAGAGGGCATCGCCACCATCGCTGATACCAATGCTGCAGTCATCTTGACGCTGACCCAGTCTTCGTGTCCCTGCGGAGTCTGAGATAGAGACCTCATTCCAAGGTAACGAGGGTTGGAGGCTCCTCTCATTGACACGACTTTGGCAGATTAGGTTTAACGAACCCAGCTCTCCTTTAGGTAGGAGGTTAGACCTATTTTCCTTAGGGTACTAGGGCTTATTCCATCTTTTACATATACATATATTTCTTTCATATATTGCACAATGGTGGGGGTCTTTATAACAATGACTCTCTTCTTCACAATATTGTTGCTTGGTATATTCATTATCCTAATCATTGCAGTTCATGCAACTTATCACAAATTGCAGTTATGTTGAATAAAAACTATTATAACTTCACTGCATCTGTGTTATTGCCTTTGTTTGTATGAGACATAATAAATCTATGAGAAAAGGGTAATCTCCGTTTAACCACGACAACCCTGAGATATCGTACTTGGAGTCCATGCGTAAGCGGCTGCTACAAATCACCTTTGACTATTGTGTTTCTGGTGAGGTACTGCTAGTAAGCCGGTAAGGTTTGGACAACAGTTACAACTAGTTGTAGGAAGAGACTTAGGGGGTCATTCTGACCTCGGCGGTAAAAGGCGCTTACCGCAGGCCAGAAGGCCGCCATAACACTGCCGCGGCCGCGGTAAACCGCCACGGTCATTCTGACCCGCAACTGGCAAACCGCCGAAAACCCGACATCCTCAAAAATCCGCCACACCAAAGGTCAGCGAAAAAATGGCGCAGACCAAACCTCCACCGTCAAGGCAACAGAAATATGCCCATACCATTCCGACCCACAAATCCACGCGGCAGTCTTTCAAACGCGGTATTCCATTGGTGGTACACACCGCCGCAGTCAAAATACACACACACATAGAAAACTCAGCCACATTGGTCAGTTCGAAATACACACACCTGATACACATACTAATACCACTCCCACACACCCAACACAATATAAAACACACACCCACATCACCCACAAGCCCCTACGACCCGAAATCATTGACGAAGGCTAGAGACAGAGCACAGAATAGAAAATCCCACAACACAGAGGCACACAACACCATCACCCACACAGAATCCATGCACCAAACACCACACACCACCACACGCACCACACTCATCACCACAAACACCACCCCACACCTCAACCACCCCACCCCATGGCACCCCAAAGACACCCCAGGTTCAGTGACGCCGAACTCAGGTTCATGGTGGAGGAAATAGTCCGTGTAGAGCCCCAGCTCTTCGGGGCACAGGTGCAGCACACCACAATTGCCAGGAAGATGGAGCTATGGCAAAGGATAGTGGACAGGGTTAACGCGGTGGGACAGCATCCACGCAATCGGGAGGACATCAGGAAGAGATGGAACGACCTACGGGGGAAGGTGCGTTCCATGGTATCAAGGCACAACATAGCGGTGCAGAAGACTGGCGGCGGACCCCCACCTACTCCCCCAGAATTTACCGCGTGGGAGGAGGAAGTCTTGCACATCCTGCATCCTGAGGGCCTCGCAGGAGTAGGCGGAGGAATGGACTCTGGTAAGGCAAATCTTCACTACTGCTTCCCACCCCCACCCCACCTGAATGCCAAATCATACCCCCACCCTCACCTCCTCCCCCATTACACCAACCCCTAGCAAAAGCCTCACCATCACAACCCACCCATCCCAACACCAAGCCCTGCATGCGACCCCAAAGCATGGACACCCATCACCAAAGCATGCCCACTGCACACACACATCACCCCCACAAGCCACCCTCACAAAAGCCCCCACAAGGAAATGCCTGCACATGGGTACACGGACACCCACCCATCACACGAAATGCCACACACAGAAGCAATAACCATACCTTTATACCCCTGCAGGACCCGAACGCCACCACACCGCTACGGAGGGTCCAGAGATGTCCATCCCACCCCCAGAAGAGGCCCCCAGCAATGACAGCAGCTCTGTCTCCCTGGAGCCAGACGACCAGCCCGGCCCATCGGGGACCTCTGGACAGTCGGTTCCCCACAGACAGCCACAGACTACACCAGACCCAACCCCATCTGGGAACACCAGCACAGCTCCCACCCAGCGGGCCCATGCCTCTGTCTCCAGGGCACGTAAATCAGCGGTCTGTCCACCACTACAGGGCACCCAGGTTGACCCACCACCCCAACAACAACAGGGACCTGGGGGCAGTGGTAGTGGGCACACCGTCCAGGGGACAGAGGCCCAGGAACACAGGGGAACTGGGAGGGCTGCTGTGCGACAGGGGGGGGACTGGCCCGGGGAACCGACTCTCCAAGAGGCCCTCTCCTCCATCATGGGAGCATACCACCGCTCCCAGGAGACGATGGCGACGATACTGGCCCGGTTCCAGGAGATCCAGGAACTGCAGGAGGAACGGTACATGGGGTTCAGGGAGGAACTGAGGAACATCGGTTCTGCAATGGGGACCATCGTCCTGGCCCTTACCCAGATCCTCACCACATTGCGGGACCATGTGGCACCCCAAAGGGCCCCTGTCACTAGCCCAGGCCAGGAACAGCCTACCACCTCCGCCGGCGCTAGTGGACAGGAGGCCCCCACACAACGACAGGCCACCAGAACCCCACCTCCTGCAGAAGAAGAACCACCCCGCAAGCGGAACCTGAGATCTCACAAGAAGACAGAGTAGGATTGCAAGACCCCCGCCAGTCTAAGATACCCCCTGATGTCATCCCACTGTCCCACATTGTCACCCTGTCCAACCTTGAACTGCCCCTGCTCCATCCTTCCACAGGCATATGGACAATGCACCTGTGCGACTGAGAACTGGACTCTGCCATGGACATTACTCCACCCCCACCCATCCCCGCTTCCCAATCATTTACCTATATGTAGCACTTAAAATAAATCACTTATTCCACTTAAATAAACAGGAGTCTGCTTGTATTCTTAACAAATGTATTACACATAACGGTTCAATAATGTCCAGTTACTTTGTGATGACAGCATACCAATTTCAATAAGCTTTAGTCCATGGGCAAACAAAGCTGAAGTCAGGCAGTGGGTCATACAGCTCTGAAAAGGGAAGGGAAAGTCACAAATCAGTTAACCGGAACTGGGGGGAAACACAGACAGTGGATACGCATGAGGCCTCAAGTAAATGTAAATTGGGGTGGCTGTTTCTTACCTGTGTGCTACTGAAAGTATTGTTGTATGACTGTATCCCTGTTGTCCTCTTCACTCTCCACAGGCTCCACAGCTGCAACAACACCACCATCTGGACCATCCTCCTGCAGAAAAGGCACCTGGCGTCGCAATGCAAGATTGTGAAGCATACAGCAGGCCACGATGATCTGGCACACCTTCTTTGTTGAGTACATGAGGGATCCCCCTGTCATATGCGGGCACCTAAACCTGGCCTTCAGGACCCCGAAGGTCCTTTCTATGATCCTCCTAGATCGCCCATGGGCCTCATTGTACCGTTCCTCTGCCCTGGTCCGGGGATTCCTCACTGGGGTCAGTAGCCACGACAGGTTGGGGTAACCAGAGTCACCAATTAGCCACACACGGTGTCTCTGTAGCTGTTCCATCACATAAGGGATGTTGCTATTTCGCATGACATACGCGTCATGCACTGACCCAGGGAACTTGGCATTTACATGGGAGATGTACTGGTCAGCCAAACAGACCACCTGGACATTCATCGAATGATAACTTTTTCTGTTTCGGTACACCTGCTCACTGTCTTTGGGGGGAACCAAAGCCACATGGGTCCCATCAATGGCCCCAATGATGTTGGGGATATGTCCAAGGGCATAGAAATCACCCTTCACTGTAGCCAATTCGCCCACCTCAGGGAAAATAATGTATCTCCGCATGTATTTCATCAGGGCAGACAACACTCTGGACAAAACCTTAGAAAACATAGGCTGAGACATCCCAGATGATATGGCCACTGTTGTCTGAAAAGACCCACTTGCCAAAAAATGGAGTACTGACAGAACCTGCACCAGAGGGGGAATCCCTGTGGGTTGGCGGATGGGGGACATCAGGTCTGGCTCCAGCTGGGCTCATAGTTCATGTATAGTTGCTCTGTCAAGCCGGTATGTAAGTATGATATGTCGTTCTTCCATTGTCGACAGGTCCACCAGCGGTCGGTACACGGGAGGATTCATCCTTCTCCTCGCAAGTCCCAGCGGACGGTGCCTAGGAAGGACAACATGGAGCACAGAGTCAAGCAACCCACAGGTTCGTTCACACAGCTTGCACAGTACACGAATCGCTATGCATGGAACGGCTTGTATGAGTGGCAATGCAAGGCCTAGGCCTGTGTGACGCAGTAGAAATCATGCCATGTGGGCCCTTGAAATGGCGGCTGCCTGACCTGTGAAGTGTGACAGTGGGATGTGAGGTCACTGTGCTGGCGTGGCACACCGTGGCGGTAGGCGGTCGAAGACCGCGGCGCAAAGCAGCATTAGTTAACATTGAACCCTATGGGTCTCAGGAGCCAATGACGATGTGCGCCGGCGGTCGCGGTACGCACCGCCGCGGGCGTGACCGCCATTTTCTATCTGATTAATCACTCGAGACCTGATCATCCACAGGAGAGGACCTATACTGCAAGTGCTGCTGTGACCTCGGTCTGGGAGATACAATGGCTGCTGCGACTGGGGAAAGGGCCCCTGCCTTCACTGCCGAAGAATTGGAGAAACTTGTTGATGGGGTCCTCCCCCAGTATGCGCTACTCTACGGTCCTCCAGACCAACAGGTTAGTACACAGGGTGCACGTTGAATGGGCTATGCCTGTGTTGAGTGGGGTGTATGTAAGATGGTGGGGAGGGGAGCGAATGAGGAGTGCAACGCACGAAAGATGAGAGCATGTGCCACATGGCAAGGTTGGGGGGGGGGGCCACTCACATTGACCAGGCAGAAAACTGATGCGATTTCCTTTACCACCCTGTACATGTCACATAGGTCAGCGCCCATCAGAAGATCGACATCGCCAAGGACGTCCGGGGCCCTGGGGGTCCACAACAGACGGGGCACCCACTGCCGAAAGAGGTGGGAGGACATCCACCGCGGGACCAGAAAGACCGCCGAGTCTCTGCTGGGGATGGCCTCCCAACGTAGGAGGGGTGCCAGCCACCAATTGACCCCCCTGATGTCCCGGATCCTGGCGGTGGCCTACCCCGATTTGGATGGGCACGTGAGGACATCACAGCAGACACAAGGGGGTGAGTATCAGCACATTCTGCTATCTTTGCGCGCAGTGAAGGTGTCTGGGTGGGGGAGGAGGGCTGTGGCTATCTCTAGGCCAGGGCGCATTCTGTAGGCTAGGCCCCTCCGTTAGACGCGGCCCTGTGCCCCCGCACCCCACCTCTGTAGGGTGCCAAGTACAGCTATCCATGGTCCGGCCTCACCCATGTGTGCATTTGTCGTCCATAGACCCGTAGGCCTAGTCACAATAACTGAGTAGTGTACCCCCATTGCGCTGCCTAGTTCAGGGGGCTTCTGTGTCTGTCCTCTCCGACAATGGTGTTGCCAATGCATGCACTCAACCTGTCTTCATTTCTCCCCCCCACCCATTTTCTTTGTCTTCCTGTTCATGTGTGCATTAGCATCATCAGGCGGAGGAGAAGTGGCATCGGCGCACGAGGGAGCTGCATCTCACATGGCCCCGGAGGGCCATACAACAGACTCCGAGTACACCAGTGAGACGGAGGGCGAGTGGAGCTCCACAACGGGGACCCGTGGAGACGTCAGCGACACCGACACGTCCTCGGAAGGGAGCTCCCTAGCGCCCAGCGCACCAGCCCCGCCCTCCCAGCAGCCCCTCAGCCTTCGCTACGTCCCCGCTCGCCCAGGAAGGCGGGCATCTCCTTCGCCCCAGGCACCTCAGGCCCTGCCCCAGTTACCCCTGCTGCCCTCAGTGAGGAGGTCATTGACCTCCTCAGGACACTCATTGTTGGGCAGTCTACCCTTTTGAATGCCATCCAGGGTGTAGAAAGGGAGGTGCATTGGAGCAATGCATACCTGGAGGGCATTCATTCGGGTCAGGCTGCCCATCAGCGATCGTTCAACGCTCTGGCCTCAGCACTGACGGTAGCCATTGTCCCTGTCTCCAGCCTCCCTCTTCTGACTCCCTCCACCCAGTCCCAGTCTCCTGTTCCTCTGCCTATCCCATCCACACCATCAGACCAGCCTGCACACACCTCTACACCCAAGGGCAGCTCATCCAGACATAAGCACCACAGATCCCACAAGCATTCACCCAAGCAACATCCAGATGCAGACATGCCAACAGTCACTACCACCTCTGTGTCCCCCACCTCCTCATCTCCCTCCTCCCTCCCTGTGACGTCTCCACTCACACCTGCATGCACACCACCATCAGCCAGTACTTCCATCACCAGTACACCCTCCATTACAGTCCGCACACGTGCAGTCACCACCTCCACTGCCATTTACACGTCCCCTGTGTCCTCTCCCAGTGTGTCTATCACCCCCTCTTCCAAAGCACACAAACGCAGGCAGCCACCCACTCAACAGCCATTCACCTCACGACAGCCTCCGTCACAAGCACCTGCACCCAAAGACAGCACACTTGACTCACCTACAACCACATCCTCTTCCTCCACTCCCAAACACACTACACCTACCCGTCCCTGTACTTCCAAAGTCCTTTTCCTTTCCAACCTTGAGCTCGTTCCAATCACTGACCCACCCCTTCCATCTGGTAAGACTAAAAAAAGCACCTCAGCCACCACCAGCCCTGCATCTACTGTGACCATAGTGCAGGGCTATTGGAGTCCACCAGATCCTAGGGCAGGGACATCGGCCAGCAGCAAGGGGACAGCCATCCCCCCCCCTGGGAAGAGGACAAAAAAGAAAAAGGCCTGGCGCGACTAGCCTGAGACGGCTGCCACCAAGGACAGTAGCCTTGCCCCGTCACCTGCCACATCATCCAAGGGAGGCAAGGCCCACAGAGCTCCAACGAAGGAGGGCAAGGGCAGCAGGGCGGAGAAGTCAGGCAGCAGGCGAGCTGCCCAGGAGGGCCCCACCAGCCCCATTCCGGGTGTGACGGACGACACCCACGGGCCCAGGACTCCATCACAGGAGGGCGCTGCGACCGCAAGTTCGGATGGTGAATAAGCAGGAAGTCTTAGCCAGGTCTGGCTCCCTAGACACACAGGACAAGCACCGCTGAACAGGGCCCCGCCGGGAGGAGCACCGCTGAACAGGGCCCCGCCGGGACAAGAACCGCTGAACGGGCCCCGCCGGGAGGAGCACCGCTGAACAGGGCCCCGCCGGGAGGAGCACCGCTGAACAGGGCCCCGCCGGGACAAGAACCGCTGAACGGGCCCCGCCGGGAGGAGCACCGCTGAACAGGGCCCCGCCGGGACAAGAACCGCACCGCTGGGCCCTTCATCTCAAGCACCGCTCCGCTGGGCCCTTCCTGTCAAGCACCGCTCCGCTGGGCCCTTCATCTCAAACACCGCTCCGCTGGGCCCTTCCTGTCAAGCACCGCTGAACAGGGCACCGCCGTCTCAAGCACTGCTCCGCTGGGCCCTTCATCTCAAGCACCGCTCCGCTGGGCCCTTCATCTCAAGCACCGCTCGCTAGGCCCTTCCTGTCAAGCACTGCTCCGCTGGGCCCTTCCTGTCAAGCACCGCTCCGCTGGGCCCCGCCGTCTCAAACACCGCTCCGCTGGGCCCTTCATCTCAAGCACCGCTCCGCTTTGCCCTTCATCTCAAACACCGCTCCGCTGGGCCCTTCCTGTCAAGCACCGCTGTACAGGGCACTGCCTTCTCAAGCACTGCTCCGCTGGGCCCTTCATCTCAAGCACCGCTCCGCTGGGCCCTTCATCTCAAGCACCGCTCTGCTGGGCCCTTCCTGTCAAGCACCGCTCCGCTGGGCCCCGCCGTCTCAAACACCGCTCCGCTGGGCCCTTCATCTCAAACACCGCTCCGCTGGGCCCTTCCTGTCAAGCACCGCTCCGCTGGGCCCTTCATCTCAAACACTGCTCCGCTGGGCCCTTCCTGTCAAGCACCGCTCCCCTGGGCCCTTCCTGTCAAGCACCGCTCTGCTGGGCCCCGCCGTCTCAAACACCGCTCCGCTGGGCCCTTCATCTCAAGCACCGCTCCGCTGGGCCCTTCATCTCAAACACCGCTCCGCTGGGCCCTTCCTGTCAAGCACCGCTGAACAGGGCACCGCCGTCTCAAGCACTGCTCCGCTGGGCCCTTCATCTCAAGCACCGCTCCGCTGGGCCCTTCATCTCAAGCACCGCTCCGCTGGGCCCTTCCTGTCAAGCACCGCTCCGCTGGGCCCCGCCGTCTCAAACACCGCTCCGCTGGGCCCTTCCTGTCAAGCACCGCTCCGCTGGGCCCTTCCTGTCAAGCACCGCTCCGCTGGGCCCTTCATCTCAAGCACCGCTCCGCTGGGCTCTTCATCTCAAGCACCGCTGGCCCATTGACAGTGCCGGTTCTGTGTCGAGCAGGGCTTCAGGAAGCACTCTGGGCACCATGCCTCCTCCAATAACTGTGGAGTCGGTAATCCATCTGATGGACTGTCGCTTTGCACTCCCCAGGATGGTCCAGTGGGCAAGCCTCCCACTGTAGGGACTTGTGAGACTGTGGCTTTGCACTCCCCAGGATGGGACAGTGGGCATGGAGGCCCCTCGTGGATCTGGCGTCGTAGACTCATGTGGCTGAGATGCCCCCCCTTCCCTTCCCCCTGAGGTGCCTGTAGTTTTATCGTCTGATGCCCCTGCAGTGTTCTCTCCAATGGTATCTGGTCTCCTGTGTGGGCTTTGCCCATGTGTTTGTGCACATTGGCCCACGGACTATGGAACTTTCACGGAATGTGCCGGACTTTTTGACTATGGATATATTGTGGACTATGTTCATTCCTTATTTTTGTATCTTTTATATGGCATATTTGCCATTCCTTCAATGGAGCTATTTATACATATATTTTATAGATCATTTAAATTGTGTCTTTTCATTATTCTGGGGGGTTTGTGTGGTGTCACTCTGACTTGTTGCTCGGCATTGGGGTGTAGGTATTTGTGGTGGGGGGGTGGGTGTATGGCGCATGTGTGTGCCCGTAAGCTTTCCTCCTCCCCCCTCGCCTGTGTCGTAGGTGCAGTACTCACCGTTGTCGTCTGCGCCGGCGTTCGTACTCCTGGTAGATGAGCAGGTAGACAATAGCTGGTAGGATGTGTAATTCGTGCTCCATGCTGTCCTCCTTCCTCGTGGAGTGTGTATAGGTGAGCATTTTCCCGTTCGTAGTCTGTTTCCGCTGTGTTTTTATCGGCGGGGCTCCCGCCCCGGAAAAGGTGGAGGATTGGTGAGTTGTGATAGGGTGGGCGGTACATTGTCTGCCGCCTGCCTGTTGGTGGTGACCGTCGCGCTGTTTGTCGGTCCCGCCGTGGCGGTCGGAGTGTTAAAGTGGCGGCCTGTGTTGGCGGTTCCCGCCAGGGTTAGAATTCCATTTTTTGGACCGCCGGCCTGTTTGCGGGTTGGCCGCCGCTTTATCACCGACCGCCAGGGTCAGAATGACCCCCTTAGTCACCTACAAACGAAAGTACTGTCATCCTGAGAACAGCAGTCTTGCTCAGAGCAAGAGTCCAAACTACTACACAAGCATTACATTTAGATGCATCTAGGGAAGGTTATTCTTCAAATGTATATTTCCGTTTATTATATGAATATGTAGCGATTATGGAAGCAAGGGATTGCTATGTATGCACTCAAGTGCCTGCTTCTTTTTCAGAAGGCATCATCCATCATCATATTCTTGTGACTTATGGGATTTCATGTAGTCTCTTGTTGAGTTTTTTTTATGGCACATTACATTATCAGTATTATTTTTCAAACTATGATTTAGTTCTTTCAGAGATCCCTTTTATTGACCATTTGAACAGATGCCCAGCTCCCTAAGAAATAAAAATACTTGCAAGATTTTCTTACCCGTACCACTTTAGACAGACTTTATGCACATCAACACAATTTAACTTGTATATTATCAGATGTTAAGAAGAAATTCCTGAATTTAATTGAGGACAGAAGAAGAGATTTAGGAGCCAGCTTCCAGTTACATGAGCATTTCCAGAGTCAAAATAAATGGACGAATTAAGAAACAGAGCATCAGTTAGCTGGAAACTTTGCTGCCTTAGCCCTAGATTAGGAACACAAAGGAAGATTGTGCACCTGAATGGAAAGATCTGAGGCTGATAACGTGTTTGTGGGAAAGAGTGATTGTGAATACACTTTTGAAGTTCGAGGGAACTCTAAGCTGTATTTGGATGGAGAAGATGCTGTTATCCCTGGATTTTATTTTGTTTGTGGAAAATGTGCTTATTTTAGATTGCCAAAAGGATGGTATGGGACATGTTACTTGAGGATTGTTGCCACAAAATGCATCATGTGAAACACTTTGACGATTCTGTTTTGACTCAAGGTTCTAGATCTAAGCGAGTTCTGAGTGCAGGAGAAGTGGTAGGACACATTTTCGGGGCTTTGATCCCATCTGTAGGGGTGATTTTGAATGATTTGAAAATTAGAAGGCTGTCTACTATAGTGGATAAACTAGCTACTAGTAGTGCTGGACCGTTACTAGTCATAAATTCTGAGATCATAGCGATCAGATGCCTGGTTTTGCTAAATCATCTTGCCTTAGACATGTTGCTTGCAAAAGAGGGCGGGGTCTGATGGATGCTTAAGGTCCAAAAATGTTGTACCTTTATTCCAGATAAAAGTAAGGATTTGCAAAAGTATATCGAGAATATTTTAGGGTTGACAGAGGATTTGAAAGAGTTGGAAGCGACTGGTGCATGGAAAGCGATTGGAAATGGATTTTCTGCTACAGGTAGGTGGTTTGGAAATTTGGGAAGTGAAATTGCAGGGTTTGTGTTGAGACCATTGCTGATTATTTCCTTGTTGGGGATAGTTCTGTTGGTTGGATACATTTTCAGATGAATGAGGGTTCAGAAAAGCAGAAGGAGAAAAAGAGCAGAGGTTGAGTTGTAAGATAGTCAGTGTAAATATTACTATGTCATAAAGCGTTTGGAAGATTTCAGACAAAAGCTGTTCAAAACTTCTAGGGTTTAAAGAATCTCATTCAAGAATGAAGTGGGTTTGTGATGATGTTATACGTCATCAGAGGAAGGGTTGAATTAGCCTAACCTGGCTGCGCTATTATGCTTCCTAAAATGTGAAGAAAATTGGGTCGTAACATGTAAAATGAATTGTTAAATGTGGTGCACTGAAATATATTAGTAAAAGTGAACAATGAAAGTTAGTGTTTGTGCAAGCCACACTACTACTTGCCTGCAAGAATGTCAATGTTGTAGTATTTTAGAAATGTTATTTTTATTATTGTTTTATGCTCAGCATATCACACATTTAATCATATTCTGACTAAAAGTATATTTGTGTTCATTTTAGTTGGTCAGAGTGAAGGGCACTTTCTTTTTGTATGTTCAAATCTTCAGCGGAAGCTTGTTTTTCCAAAGCTGCGTGTGCTGAAATTAACAAGGAGTTTATTGTGCATGAGAGATAGGAGGGTCTGAGAGAATGCTACCAAATGAAAGGAGTATCTTGGCACTGGTAGCAATAGCTTTTGAGATTCCTGAATGCGAGGTGGAATAAGGGCAGGAGTCGAAGGCTTTGGAAGACCAAATCATTAATTCTAACTGCCTTAGTGTTTTATTTTTCAAATGAGAGTTTTTGAAGAGTAGTTTAGCTGGCAGGAGACTCAGACTTTCTCTGCCCCTTGCTCAGAGAGGACCTTTTGAGGTATAGACCTCATAATTTCCACCGCACCTCTCTTAGACCGAATCGTCTATTGAAGTTCTGTTTGCTAACCTTTCTCAGACATTCCTTTAGTATTAGAATAATTTAGGAGCTAGATTTCAATGGTTAAGCAAGAGAACCTAATTTTAGAAACCAGACATCAAGTACTTTTCCTGATTTTCTGAATTGTTGCTATTGATGTTTTGGTCTTTTAAATGTTGTTTCAATATAATATTGTGTGACGCTCAACTCTCCGTTGGTGATTTTATATCTCTATACTATGGTTTTGAGACTCACCTATGTAACTTTGGCTTCGAGTCTGTAATAAAGCTCTTTGAAACTTTAATTTGGACTCTGAGGTTTAGGGCCTGATTACGACCTTGTGGGATGGGATACTCCATAGCAAATGTAACGGATATCCCGTCTGCCGTTTTACAAGCTCCATAGGATATACTGGAACTTGTAATATGGCGAATGGTATATCCGTCACATTTGTGATGGAGTATACCATCCGCCAAGGCCATAATCAGGCCCTTAATGTGTGTCTATTGAGTTACACTGTAATCGATCTGAATGGTTTGATAAATTATCTCTTCACTCCTTGGAACAGAAAAGAAAGTTTCTTTTGACCCAGATGAAAATATAGGACCCAAGGCTCCATCAGTTTTATAACTGATTTTGATTCTGTGCTCATATGAACTCTCTAGTCGTCTCCCTGAAGGTGTTGGCACTGCTTCAGCACTGAATGGGTATAGCTCTCAGTATTGCAGCCTGTGCAGTGGCACTGTGGTCCAGGTGTATTAAGGCCCAATAGAACCTCAATTATGATTGTTTAACCACCAAGGCAATGGGGGACCCCTTGTCTTTGCTTGCGTTACAGCATTTGCTACTCTTGCTACAGTATGTCACTACATGTGTTTGCTCAATGGCAGTCCCTCTTATCCACTTTCTCTTCCTCCAAGGTAGAGCTTCAAATTAAAGAGTGTGGACCATTACATGCATTTTTTCCTCACGACTATAAAAATTCTACCTACCATAAGATAACCTGAAGTTAATTTTCCTGGGTATCTGCATTGCACTTTCCTGTCTCAAAGCCATACTACAATTTTAAACTACAACTGGCCATATTGATAATTGTGTCTTCCCCCTGTTTTTGATACCCCCCCCAGCACCATGTTTTTCTCATAAAATAGTTTTTGTCAATAATTTATCTAAAACTGTGAGAGGAGAAACATGGCTGTTTGGGGCTCTTACACTGAGAAGGCTCCTCAGTCTCCTATACCAATTGTTAATCATGTAATCCTTACACCCCTATTCAAATGACATAGCAAGCTCCCAGGGTTAAACCAACAAAGAACAGTTGTAGAAAGAATATTATTAAACCAAAACAGGAAATGGCAAAGCCAATGGGTCTCATCTTTGGGACCCGTTGTTTTTGTCAATTATTTTTACCTGTGCTGTACACAGAACCCCAATGCTGTGCAGCATGAGGAAATAAAAAAAGACCATTGCATTCTTTAGTAGGTGGGTGAACCATGCTTGTGTGTGCCTACAAAAATACTCAGCTGCTTTTGTTTTCTTTTCCAATCCAACTCGGATTGGCAAGTAAAAAGAAACAAAATGTGTGAAGGCATTTTTTTGTAAAGCAGGTGGGGGACGCAACACCAGAGTGGGGACATGGAAGCCACGGAGGGGGTCAGGTTGGTGGGGAAAACAACAAAGGCAGAGTGGCACACAAGCAACACAGGGCCCCGGAAGCAATCTGGTGGGCTCGGGTGGAAGGAAGCAACATTGAAGGCACAGGGGAGCAAACAGCTGAGCCGGGGGGGGGGGCAGAGAGGGAGAGCAATCTGGAACCTGGAGTGCAGGAGTGAAAAGTGGTGAGAAAGAGCATTTGGAGCTGATAGAGGCAAAAACAGACTAGCGAGAAAGCACATAGGTGGGGAAGCGCACACTGGGGTGCGTATCACTGAGGGGGTTGGAGGTGAAGAAAAGGGGCACATGACAGCGACACAGAGAAGGGAAGAGACACATGCTAGAGAGACAGCTGGAATACACTTGCACTCTTCTATAGTGCTTAACGAAAAAGTAGTGCCTAAAAACGCAAGCAGTGTAAGGACACAGTAATGTGTCAATGCGTCACGGGAGGAACAAACAAAAGAAGAGGAAGGAAAGTCCAAAAAGGCTAATGAATAAGAACCAAGCAAGTGAGAGTGACAGTGAAATCACTCAATAGTAAGCGATGGGCAGGATCTGATACTACTCTAAGCTAACAATATGTCTTGGAACAGACAGTGCATGGACTGTCTAGTATGCAAGGCCTAAAGTGGTGTAGAAGCTGTGAGACACCTAAAAAAGACAGCTGCAAACTTCAATTACACACAAATTAGACCACAAATTTAGTTTTCCTTAAAAATGTGTGTGCACCCCTATGCGTTCGGGAATTGTGGAGTTCTACGAAGGATATGGCTAAAGAAGCCATTGAGGAATCCTTCATAAGGTGTGGTTTGTGTAATTCTGCTGGTGGCCAAAAACGTGCTTGAAACAGGGTGCCAAGTGAACAATACTTTGTTGTCTAGGTCTTGTTTTTGTTAGTACATCCAGATAAATAATGCAATAAAACGCATACACATTAAACAAGTCAGACATCTTGGCTTTTCCAATGCTTGTTAGCATTGATTTCTATTCATTATAAAATAAATGAGTAAAAACTCCCATTCTTCCATTTGTATCACTTGCTTCTGCAATCTTCCTCTCTGCGTAAGTCACTTAGGGCCAGATGTAGAAAGCTTTTTGCATGGTGCAAACTGCGAAAATCGCAGTTTGCGCCATGCAAAAAGCCTTTTGCGATGCTCATTCACAAATTGCGAGTCGGTACCAACTCGCAATTTGTGAATGCGACTCGCAAATAGGAAGGGGTATTCCCTTCCTATTTGCGACTCGCATCGCAATTCAGAGTTGCTTTGGCACTGCGAATGCGGTCGCAAACCAACTCGCAGTTACCACCAGTGTCACACTGGTGGTAACTCATTCGCAAAAGGGAAGAGGTCCCCATGGGACCCCTTCCCCTTTGTGAATGTCGACAAAAATATTTTTTCAGAGCAGGCAGTGGTCCTATGGACCACTGCCTGCTCTGAAAAAAACGAAACCAAATGGTTTCGGTATTTTTTTCATTTTGCAACTCGTTTTCATTTAGGGAAAACGGGTTGCAAAATGAAAAAAAAAAACTGCTTTATTTACAAAGTAGTCACAGACATGGAGGTCTGCTGACTACAGCAGGCCACCATCCCTGTGAGTGCAGGGACTCGCAATGGGGTCGCAAAATGCGACCCACCTCATGAATATTGATGAGGTGGGTCTTTGCGACCTCAAAGCGAGTCGCAGAAGGTGTCTGAGACACCATTCTGCATCCATTTTTGCGACTTGCAAATTGCGAGTCGCTCAGACTCGCAATTTGCAAGTCGCAAAAACGGACTTTGCTACATCTGGCCCATAGTGCTTTTTGTTCTACAGGTCTCCTTTCAAATTCTTTTCAAATGCATGCTCACATTCCATCTCCTTCCTCACCATCTCAGTCTTTTTTATAGGTCTAGGCCTGGAGGAGCACGTCTTCAGAATACCTATATGACACAGAGACCAGAACTATCAGAAGCTTGCACTGCTTTTAGCCTCCACTTCAGAGCTCTCCGTCATGGCCTTTTGTGAACACCTATCCACATCCTTAAAACATTCACTCCTGCCACTAATTTTTCCTCTGTTCCCCACACAACCAACCCGTCTGCCATAGATTGTGCAGAGTCACATTGTTGGAGAAAAAAAGCTGCAGTTTATTTATCAATACAAACATGCCCACCCACAGGTGACAAGCACATCAAATTTCACACTCAATCAACATCAGTCTGTTGGCTGTGGTGGCAGAGTACATCCTTTATAGGTTCAGGACTTAGAGCCTCATTACGAGTCTGGCAGTCACTAGACCGCCAGACTCGTGGATGGCAGTCAGACCGCCACATTACAATGCTGGTGGTCAGGCTACCCTGGAACTGCCAGCTCCACATGGTTCAGGTGGTCTGGAGGTTGGTGGCGGTCCTAATCCACCAGGGAAGCGCTGCAAGCCTCGCTCTCTATCAGTCTTTTTTATGGCGGTAGCACCGCCCTGAAAAGGCTTGCAGAGAACGGGTGAAAGGGGGCCCCTGCACTGGCCATGCATTTGGCATGGGTAGTGCAGGGGCCGTCCTACCCAGCAACATCACAATGTTCACTGTCTGCTCTGCAGACAGTGGACATCGCGAGGGTGTTGGTGCACCCTGCGGGCTACAGCATTGCCGCCAGCTCGACTATGAGCCGGTGACAATGCTGTAGCCTGTTTCCTGCTAGGCTGGCAGGCAGAAACCGAGGTTTCCGCCAGCCTAGCGGGAGACTCTTAATGGGGCCGGCGGGAAGGTAGCCTGTGTGTCGACAACCTCTCCATCTGAATTTTGGCGGATGGTAAAAACCATTCACCAAACTCATAATGACCCCCTTAATGTTGTTCCTAGCTGCCTTTTTAATCGCTGACTTTCACCGTGCCTGGACTGTATGTACCATGCCTGCACTGTGTCTTATCTTCCCTTTCATTTTTTTTCCACTAGTGGCCCACCTTGGTGACTGCAACTCAGGACATGTTCTGCAAGGTCATACTTCAACCATGCTGTATAATGTCACAAAGGCAACCCTATATGCCAACAGGGACCAAGGGCAGTAATAGCTATATAAACAACGTCCACCGTGGGTCTCCTTCTATCATATACCTCCTAAAAGAGTCCAGGAAGACCAACAATAAATGTATTATTTCAACAATCCAGTAGTCAATCATCACTTAGATTGCATTCACAAAAAGACAAATGAACTGATGGTTTATGTCGCTGTTGTATATTCTCAAATATATCTGCAAATGACAGTACGTCTTAATATAATAGGAGTGCAGTTGACCCAGTGCTTAAGTGAGTGCATAAAGACATACAATATATACAAAAGACACCAAAATGCTCCCTGGTTCAATACATATTTGTTCCATATCAAACATGTGCATCCAACATTGTACGATATGGATCATAAAGGATCTGAGAACCAAGAGAGATCGACATTTCGACCCTGTGTAAGTGAAAGGGTCACTTCAGGGCCACGTCATCTAGCTCAGTACCACCATATATAGGGAGACAGAAACCCAGGCCACTCATCAGTCTCAAAGCACCATGTCTTAGTGTAATTCACTGATCACAGGTCCCGTAGAGGTGTGGTTCCATAACTCCCCATTGAGGAGTACACTCCATTGTGTATCAACTGAATTCAGCCCAGGCCAATATCAATACTTGGGTGTCTGCATTGATCACAAAAACTTAAGAAATGAAATGCTACTTCATTAATAGTCAGACATAATCATAGTTATTTCTAACTTGCCCTATTAAAAACCTCTCACCATTGTAGATAATGTCCAAAAATCACTATGTGGTTATCACATGGGAATAACTTTCCTGTAGGTGCCAACAGTCTATTGGAAGTGCCCTCTTCCTTTGTCCTAGCATTTCAACAAGCTGAAGTCTTTGCTGTAGCGGGCACCCTGGTTGTAAGTGAACTTAAACCATGTGTCCTGCCTGGTGGTAGGTTTGGAATGAATACTGTGTTCTGCTAAGCATGGCAGATGTGTGCATCTCTTGCTGCAGTGTCTGCCCTGAAGACATCTAAGTCTGCTGCTACTGATGGGTGTCTCCTAATGCCACATCGCTCACTAGCATCAGGCATCCTGCTCCCCCCATTTGGAAAGTGGGCTGCTGCGTGAAATTTACTGTTCCCATTTGGGGGCCAAAGTTATCATTGCATGGCAAGATATTACTCCCCTTCCATTCAGCTGCAGCCCCCAATAATGTATTGTCTCATGCTCTCGTCTGCATTCATATGTTCATCTTGTGTTGCTGCCTCACTGTGTGGTGCTTAATTTACAAGTGTACATTTACTAGTAAATTTTAACTTGTAGGTGGTCATCTCTACCACCGGGGCAGAGAACTCCCCAGGGTAAAGTGTAGGAAAAACATTTATTCAACTTTGTAAAGAATAAGTAAAATATTTTTGTATTACATATTACTTTACATTCATTTTATATATTAATTTTAAATGTCAAACAAAATAAAAAAGTTGATAAAGCACTAGGAACTCAATTTTGACTTAAATATGTAATTAGTTAAAAATATTAAATCATATTTATTTACAGTTTTTTTTAAAAATACCACCTAAATGAAAACATTTGTATCTGTTCATCATTTATTAAAAATACTAAAAGCTACATATAGATTTAATTTACATTACTTTCATTTTTATTGTTAAAATATTGAAAAATAATATTTTTATTTATATCAAATTTTTTAAACATTAAGGGGGTGATTCTGGCATGGGCACGGCAGGGGCCCCCAGGGGCCCCGCGACACCCCCTACCGCCATCCTGTTCATGGCGGGTTTCCCGCCATGAACAGGATGGCGGTAGGGACTGTCAGAATCCTCATGGCGGCGGAGCGCGCTCCGCCGCCGGCCATGAAGGATTCCCCCGAGCAGCGGTAAGTCGGCGGGAGCCCGCCGACTTGCCGCTTCTGACCGCGGCTGAACCGCCGCGGTCAGAATGCTCGTGGGAGCACCGCCAGCCTGTTGGCGGTGCTCCCGTGGTCGGCCGCCAGGGTCAGAATGACCCCCTAAATGTGTTTTATACATATATATACATATATATGTGTATATATATGTACACACACTCACATATATATGTATTTAAAAGTTACAATAAATTAATGTATTTGTAACATTACTTCCTATGGGGTTCTATTGTAAGTCCCTGCCTCCATTTATGACTGTTTGAGGACTTCTTTTGGCTATAATACTTTAAAAAAGTGATATTTGTGGAATAGGATTACTCTTTTGTGGGTGGGTCTATGTCCTCCCCTAAACGCCTCCTTGTCCCTTCCTAACCCCCTCCTTACTCCTCCATACACCCCTTCGTTTTTGTACTATGTATTCCCACTTTTCCAGCCACTCTGCCATCCCTCTCACATTTAGTACTAAATTGTAGACTTACATGTGCAGAGATCTCCACAATCGGGGTGGAGATTTCTCACAGAAAAAAGATAGGAGAGGTGGAGTTCTTCCCAACTGCTAGTAAGCACTATAAATTGTTATTCCTTAACCAAGTGTTATCCTATTAAACAGCCAGTCGTTCCGCAGTGACAAATGACTTTGAATGGTTTTCACTCTCAGGTCATGTAAAAACTTAAATATATGTGCCCCACCTCCTTAGTAGCATGCACCCTCCCCAGTGGGCATTTAGGGTAACACAGGGTTGTCGTATGGGTATTAAAAAGGAAAGGTTAGACCAGGAAATTGTTTGGTTTGTCAGGTAGAAATGGCAGTTTGAAACTGCACACCCAGGCTGCGGTGGCAGGCCTGGAGACATGTTTTACAGTGCTACTTTAGGGTGTAGTATAATGAGTGGTTCAGCCCAATGGTAGTATTTCATTGGCAGGCCATAGGTACAGGTGGTACCATATTCTACAGATCTACAAGCTATTAAAAATACCAATCAGGTATACACCACTTTTAACATATTGAAAAAGGAAAGCACATGCACTTTACCACATGGTAGCAGGAGTAAAAATAGATTTAATTAAAAAGATAACAAATCCTGGGTGACCCTGCAGGAAGGGGGAGATATCCAACACCTTACTTTTAAATAATTCTATACATCACTTTAAATCATTTTTAATTTAAAATAAAAGTGTATTTTTTACTTTAGGGGAGATTTCTTTTCAGTTAAGTGTCTGAAAAATGGCATGTACCTTTGAAATAATGCAAACATCTATTGTGTCCTGAGGATCCAGTATTGGCCAATAGAAAGTCCAGTAAGAAAATGAAGAAGAATCTAGTATGAATAGTGTCCCTGTTAAACCAGTGCCTTTTCCACTTAGAATAACTAGAAGTCAAACTGTGCCCAAAGAACCCAGCTTAACATCAAATCTAGTTGATAAATATACTTCTAGAGGCACTAGATGAAAACTACATTTGTCAGACTAAAATAAATAAACATTTTACAAAAACATCAGCTTAAAGTTTCATTAATTAGTTGAAGAAAATGGATATGGCATATTTTGTGTTATTGTTTATCATAAAAAATAATAATTTTGCTTTCAAATATAATATTATAATAATAACACCATTTAACATTATTGCACACAAATAATGTGTTGTATTTTGTAACCCAAAAAATGTTAGTCACATCAACTCTGTTTTTTGACCATAGCAGCACTGAAAGCAGCGCTGGAGGCATCTTGTGTAGTGGGGGATTGCAGGCTAATCATGTTTTGATCCTCATTGTCAGAATCATCAGACACTATTTCCAAAGGCCTACCTCTCCTAATTGCAAAGTTGTGTAGCATTGCCTGTGAAGCAATCATTTTACAACATGCTGCTGGATTTATGAAGACAGTGAAACCTGTCTGTCAATAAACCATGTCTTTTCTATAACTGTATCCTTCTTATGTGCATTATGGCACCTCGTCTTTCTATCACTCTTTAGTCAATATTTGTTTAAAATGTGGTGTACGAATTTGAGGTCATAAGGAATATGCACGGTTAAGTGGAGTTTAGATACTTCATTAGCTGTAACCAAGGTATGCATCCTAGGACACTGGAAATCAAAGAATCCGTCCACTGCAGAAGAATGATTGATGGCTTTGGCTGACAAAGCCTCTCACAAATAGGTGACATATATAAACTTAACAATCAACTGGATGTTTTCAACAATATTTGGGGATCATTCTTGTCTTAGATAGCCCCCTTGACTTACAACCTCTCTCTATCTATTCTCTTCTCCTCCCTTTATTCTCTATCCCCTTTCCTCTCCCTTTCTTCCCTCCCCCATCTTGCTCGTGCCCGGTTAGGCACTAATGGGTCTCTGCCATGGTTAGGTTCTTCCTCCCCGCTATGACGACAATGTCAGTTTTGTCTGAACTGGCGGCCAGGACCCCCCTCCTTTGTGTGACAAAGTTCCACAATTACAGACACTGACTCTCCTCTTCTGTTATCAGTCGGTTGTCTTGATCCTGAAGACTGATTCCTTTGAGGGGTCCAATTCTTATGCTCTGAAGTGTTCAATAAGCCCTCAGCCGTAAGGGGTATACTGTGTGGGTTTGCCACTGAGGTGGTCATTTCATAATCACACCCTCTGTTATCATGTCCATGCAATACCTAATTTTGCTTTGTTCTGCATTAGGGCCCAGTGAAGAGGTTGGCAGATCCAAGGTTATAGAGTAGGGCAAACTTTAATGAGGTAGTGTTACTTTTGATATTCTCTGTATTCCGCTTCAGCATACGCGAAGCACACAGAAGGCAGCATTGGTTAAGGGCGTAGCGGGCAATTATGTGAGGTAACGGTGTATTTTATAGCCTTGGTATTTTGCTTCAGCATACGCGAAGCGGAAAGAAAGGCAGCGTCAGGCGGGTGCACTTCACCATTCCGCACCTGGCGCTCACAAAGCAGAGCGACGCTCATCATGGCCGCGGGCCATGACATCAATGCTATACAGGCCGCGCTTAGCGTGCTGGGTGAAGCGGGCCACGGCAACTTACTTGCTTGACCAGGCCTGGGTGGGTAGGTCGCTTGCGCGGCGGCACAGGGGCTGGCGGCGGCAACTGCCGCTTGCCGCTCCCAAGTAAAGGGGAGTAAGAAAAAGCCCAAAAGGGGGCGGGCGCAGTGCGCCCACCCTCCCATTTTATCATGGCTGAAGGGCCACAGGGGGAGCTGTAGTATATTGTATCTATATCTGTGTAATATTTGTAGTTGTATATTTGTTTTAGGAATATAGGGGGTCATTCCAAGGACCACGGAAGCACCGCCAACAGGCTGGTGGTGCTTCCCTGCCCATTCTGACCGCGCGGTAAAGCCGCGGTCAGAAAAGGGGATCCAGCAGTTTCCCGACGGATTTCCCCTGTCTGGGCTGAATCTCCATGGCATGGAGATTCCGACCCCCTTCCCGCCACCCTGTTTCTGGCGGTTTTTACCGCCAGGAACAGGATGGCGGGAACGGGTGTCGAGGGGCCCCCTAACAGGGCCCCAGTATGATTTTCACTGTCTGCTTAGCAGACAGTGAAAATCGCGACGGGTGCAACTGCACACGTCGCACCCCTGCAACACCGCCGGCTCCATTCGGAGCCGGCTTCTATGTTGCAGGGCCTCTCCCGCTGGGCCGGCGGGCGCTCCTTTGGCGGGCGCCCGCCCGCCGGCCCAGCGGGAAAGCCAGAATGGCCTCTGGGGTCTTTTGACCGCGGAGCGGCCAAATGGCGGTGACCGCATGGCGGGCGGGTACTGCCGCCCGCCGCGGTCAGAATGACCGCCATAGTTTCTCTTTGTTGTATTTATTGTGATATGTGATATGGCCTGTTTTCCCCTCTGACTCTGCTCTCCTTGGATCTACTGGAATGTTGATGGAGTTCCAGGAGTGGCAGTTGGAGAGGGAGAGCTGCAGGCTAGTGCGGTTGGAGTTTCATCTTCCTACCATTTAACTATTAAAGACGGTAATTTAACTTTACTTCACTTGTGGATGTCATATTTGGAGCCATCAAGTCACCACAGGACCCCCAACACGAGATAGAGCAGGGGGGAGGATCTGGGGGGAGAGAAGCCACAGGAGGACTCAGCTGGCCATTTGGGGCTGGGGGTGACAGTGAGGGGGCCTGCCTGCTCAGCAGGCATTGCAAGATTTAGTGGTGTCAGAAGGGCCAGAGCAGCCATTGGACCTTACATTGGCTGGGGCCACAGCTAGAAGCACTGGAGCGGGAACGGCACAGGGGTAGGGGGCTCCAAAAGAAATGCCACAGCAGGCAGTGCTGCGGCAGGGAGCTCAGTGGGTGCATTGGCCAGCACTAGTGGCGTGACAGTCAAAAAGGTGGTTGGAGTGCAGTTAGATGAGGGCAGACAAGTGCAGGAAGTGGGGGAGCAAGACATCACATGTCCACTGACTGGTCGGCAGTGGATATAGAGGCAAGAATTCAGGAGCAAAGAAAACTGGTGGCAGAGACAGAACTCCGGTGGGCAAAATTGTGCAAGGAGAGGGGAGAGGCAGAGGGAAGGACCAAGAAACGAAGAGGAAGTCAGTAGGTGTTGGGGGGGGTTCAAGATGATGGGCAAATGTCAGAGAAGGGTAGCTGGGTGTAGATTCCACAGGAGGAAGAGGGGACAGCGCAGGAGGCCGGTGCGGCTGGTGGGACTGGCAGTGTGACGGAAATTCCTGGTGCATACGGCCAAGAGTGGTGAGGAAAGTCAATGCGGGTATCTGAGGCTGGCAGAAAGGTGGCAAAGCCAATGGGGCATACCACGGTCCCAGGACGTTGGTCGGATGCGTTAGAGGGGTCTTCGGCAGCCTTCTCTACACTGTGGGAACGCATGAAGATCACACCTGGCTTACACCACGGGGGTTTCAGAATGGGTGATGAATACAGCATGGGGGATGCAACTAGCGCATAGTAAGGAATGGGTGTGGATGAAGAAGTGGTGCTTGAACTGGATAATGAGGATGAACTGGATGACTGGGAAGAGGAAGAGATTCAAGAAAAGGAGGTGAATGGGGGACAAGGGAAAGGGCAGGAGCGGCGCAACCGCCCTCTTCTACTTCTGTTTTGCAGGCTTCTACGGCAGTGCCACATGGACACATGGTCTCCCGCAAGGATGGAGGCAGGCGCAAGGCATTGCCGAACACTGGAACTGCGGCTCGTGGCTTTTAAGGATGAGGAGATTGGTAGGTGCCATGGGATGTGAAGAGGGGAAAGGTGGGCACAGCCCAATACAAATCTGTTGGGGTGGGTGAGGATTCGATACACTGCGGTAGCTGCAGGCGGGACAGATAAAGGGGGAGACAAGGTGTTGCCGGCGCAAAGCGTAAATGGAGATACAGGGATAGACGGGGAGAAGGGGGATGAGGACAAAGGGGGGCGGGGCACAAGAAGAGACTCTCTCACATGGGACTCACGATGCCTTTAGGGTCACATGTAGTGAACAAGACAAAGATGAGGAAATGGAAGCATGAGTATGTGGACATCTTCAAACTATTACACAAGGATATTCAGGCTAAGGAAGGTTCTAAGGAAGAGGAGTGGGAATTAGCAAGGAGGCCCTGGGTTCCAATAACTATGGACAACTGGACTTCTGCCTTTTTGATTTACCCCAGTATATACTGTGAGAAATACCTAGTACAATTGCCATGTTTAAGTACATGGACATTATTAAAAAATTATGATGAGGAGTTTTGGGCCAGAGTTAGCATTAACCCTGAGAAGCCGTGGGGGGATGTGGATTCTGAGTTATGGATGCAGTGGATGGCATCTTTGCATTCTGTGGCATCCACCCACACAGCTAATGGTCTCCTGGTAGTATATAAGCCTTTTCAGCAGTGTCCCACTCAGGGAGGGGCGGGTGTGCCTCAGAGGGCGCTGATATCTACCTCAGGAGCATGTTGGAATTTCAACAAGGGGTTTTGCTCCAGACACCCATGTAAATTTAGACATGAGTGTTCCAAATGTGGGGGCAAACATCTAGTTATGCAATGGTTCTCACTTGCCAGTACTGCAGAGCAGTGGAGAGCTGCCAGAGGCAGAGGGGATCAAGGCACTACTGGGCCAAAGGGTGCCTACTCCAATTAGATTGGAGAAGTTACTGTATTGGTTGCGCATGTACCCATATACGGACACAGCACTCAAATTGGAGTGGCGCTTCAGAGATGGTTTTCGGGTGAGTTAATAGGGTCCATGGAGGAGAAGATGGGCGAACAATTTACAGTCAGCTAATGCCCTGCCAGAAGTGGTGGCGGTGAAATTGAAGAAGGAGGTAGGATTGTGGGCCCCTTTTACGAGTGGCCCATGGAGGATTTGATGATCTCACCTTTGGGAGTGGTTCCAAAAAAGAGCAGAAGGGATTTTAGGCTGATACACCATTTGTCCTGGCCTGAAAGGGCATCGGTGAATGATTTCATTGCATCGGAAGATACAAGGGTGGTATACGCCACGGTGGATGATGCCATACGGATCATACGGGGGTGTGGGAAAGGTGCGTAGATGTCCAAGTGCGATATCAAGGCAACTTTCTGGCTGCTTCCTATTCATCCGGAAGATTTTTCTTTGCTGGGAATGCAGCTGGGGGGGGGGGGGGGGCTTATATGTGGACTGAGTCCTCTCAATGGAATTTGCGATTTCATGTGCATTGTTTGAAGCCTTTAGTACCTTCTTGCAGTGGGTTTTTGTTCAGGTTAGTGGACATTGGATGGTGTCACACTATCTGGATGATTTTTACTTTGTAAGGACAGAGCAGTCGGACTCGTGTGGCAGGGCACTTAGGCGCTTTGACCAGTTGGCGCACTATTTTGGGGCACCTTTGGCCCCGTAGAAAACAGAAGGCCCTAGTTGTGTCTTAACCTTTTTGGGCATTGAACTGAACACGAAGGATTTCATAGCTCGCCTACTGGCAGAAAAGGGTGCAGAGATTCTGCTGTTTTTGAGGGAGATCAGATTGAGGCGGAAGATTGAACTGTGAGTGGCTCAACAACTGCTGGGTTTCCTTAAATTTGCATGTAGAGTGGTTCGGGTGGCAGAACGTTTTGTAGGTGCATGGGCTTGGCAATGTCAGGTGCATCCTTCCGGCATCACAGGATTAGGTTGACCACGGGGCTACGGGAAGACGTTAGAGTATGGGACCTGTTTTTGACACAGTTTAACAGGGTCTCAATGTCTTTCCGGGAAGAGGACACTGTTTGGCAGGTGCAGATTTTTTCAGATGCAGCAGGCGCAGCTGGTTTTGGGATGTTTTGGGATGGGTGCTGGTGTGCAGAGACATGGCCTGCCCATTGGTTGAGTCAAGGGAGGAGCATTGCTTTTTTGGAATTCTTTCCTCTGCTAGTGGCTCTGTCTGTATGGTGAGATGAATTGGCTAACAGGACAGTGATGTTTCATGTTGATAACTTAACAGTGGTCGAGTTGGTGAACAGAAAGAAAGCAAGGGATCTGAGGGTGCTGAGGTTGCTGAGGAGGTTTATGTTGCGTTGCCTAACTTTGAATATAATATTCAAGGCTGCGCACTTTCCCAGGGTAAACAACTCCATTGCAGATTCCCTATCTTGTTTGCAGTGGCAGCGTTTCCGACAGTTGGCACCTGGCGCAGATGAGCACAAGACAGCAGTCCCGGCAGACATTTGAGTCTGGTAAGGAGGTCGCAAGCAGAATCAACCCTCAGGAGTTATTGCCTAGCATGGTTGTAAATTCAGGATTTTTAAGTTTACAGGGGGCAATTGTGGAGTCAGGAATGGGGAATGCTGGAGGCTCTGGTGATGCGTTTTGTTGTGTTTATGATTCGGAAAGGTTTATCGCCCGCCACGATTGGGGGCAAGTTGGCAGGGGTGTCTTTTTAAGGGAAGTTCTTTTCTGGATGGGACCCGGCGAGAAATGACATTCTGGGGAAAATGCTGAAGGGTTCGGGGAGGGTCCGTGCAGGTTCAGTTTTTGTCTGTGAAGCTATTACATTTGAGTTGTTGTTGGAGATTCTGCACGTGTTGCCAGTGTGTTGTTTGAATGCTGACGAGGCCTATGGATGTTTTTTGGGGCATTTCGTGTGTCTGAATTGCTGGGAGTGGGGAGAGATTGTGGTGTAAAGGTGAGTGAGGTGCAACGTCAAGGTGGGAGATTGGGGATATGGTTGAGGTGATCGAAGACGGCTCAGTGGGGCAAGGGTAAGTGAATTTGGTTGGAGCAAGGAGGAGTGTTGGAAGCATGCCCGGTACGGGAATGGGAGAAATTCAAGGTGTGCAGGGGGAGTCAAGAGGAATAGGTGTTTTGTCATGTGAATGGCACTAAGGTTTCAGCTTTTCAGGTGTTGTCTGTTTTGAGGATGGCTCTGAGGTGCCTGGGAAGGCAGGTGTGTAATTCCTGTACTCACTCCTTTAGAATTGGTGCAGCGACGGAGGCGGACAGGTTGGGGTGGGACTGGGATAGGATCAGGCGCATTGGACGGTGGCGATCAAAATGTTGTGAGAGATATGTCAGAGCCTAATTTGGTTGAGGGTAAAGGTAAAGGCAGGTTGGTCTGGGAAAGGGGGGGGGGGAATTCTGTTCTTATAAGCTGACATTTGTTTCTCTTTCCAGGTTGCGTGAGTGGCCCGGAAAAAAATAAGTCAATCACTTGGTTGGTCGGACATTCTTTTGTTCATTGGGCGGCTAAGTATGCAGAGAAACAGGTCTATGGACGATCTTTGGGACTCCCGAGCAGCCGGCATGAAGTGCTGTGGTGGGGAAAGAGCGGCACGAGGTGGGGCAATTTGCTTCCTTTTATTACATCGATTTTGCCGACATGGGAATGTCATCCTACTGCAACACATGCAACGTGGGGTAATTATTACACACTTTCAGTTTTCCCCTGATAAATTCCAGCAGGTCAGACCTGCCAAGTTTATTGTGGGAAAAGGCCTAGGAAAATGGCAAACCATGTGAAAATATAGGACTCATGTACAAGCTTCTTGCACTGCTGTTGCATTTTTTTTCTTGGCGCTACGGCAGCACAGAACACTCCCCCACCCCATGCCATATATACAAACAGGAGCATTAGGGCCATTGCGTCCGTTTGTAAACCCTTGCGCCACATTATGTCTGCGCCGGGTATATTGTATGCAAGAGAGACGTTTCCCCAGTTGAAAGCCTGCATTAATGGCGCAGTGAAATCTACAAGATTTCACTGTGTCATTCTACTGTCATTTGTAATGCCTCCTCAGGGCAGGCTTAAGGTGATGTTGTGCTGTTTTCACTGGGGCCTCCTTAGGATTGCCGGACTAGTGTCAACATTTTTGACACAAGTCCAGCAAAGCACCACAACTGCAACAGAAATCCTGACGCTGCTAAGCCAACGAGTGCCATGGTGTGCTATATTGTAAATACAGCACTACCATGAGGTCATGAGGAGGGCCCAGGGCAGTGCAAGCAAAGTGGCGCATAGTGACCATTGTGCCAGTTTGAGGTAAATGAGGCCCACTGTGTGTTACAAACTGATTGTGCAAGTTATACACCATTTTCCGTATAAAAACTCAGAATAGGAGATATATTTACACAGGGTAAATACAGCACCCTTGGGTAATGGTATTTACCATATGCAGTAAATACCCCACCCTCTTATGGCAAACTAGTAATGAGGGTCTTTGTGTCTTGTAATTCAGCTGGGGTATGAAGAAAACAATTTGTCAAACATGGCACCTAGAAAGTTCTGGTATATTCTACAAAGAATAAGATGCATCCAACATCTGCTACTGTGGACTGACAACTCCTAGATATGAGGAGGTGAATTCTACATACAGTAGCAGCTGGTACCCCAAACAGTTAGTGGGAAAACCAACCAAACATTTAGGGTACCAGTCACATGTGAAAATGAAAAATTAAAAGGTACTCACCCCCTTGGCTTGCCTCCTCCAGCCCTAGTCCCACAGAGGACTGAGTGCAGCAATGGAATGCTGAACACCAATCTAGAAGCTATGTTCATGCTGCTGATAATGTTAACAGCGGGAGAGCAGTGCCAGTATTGGCTTGAGCAGGCTGCCTCAATGCTCCAGCAGGCACTGAGGGTCTGTCAGACTGGTCGTCATAAGACAGCCGGCCAAAATGACATGCACAGAGTAAACTGTGGAATGAGCATCACTCCGCGGCTGCCAGTCATCAGCTGTGGCCCCGCCCCCAATCACAGCTAGCTGGGCAAAAGGAAAAATAAAATGGCAATAATTTTACTACCATATTAGTTTTCACCTTTGTAGCGGCATTGGCAGTAGGGAAGCAACCCTCTCCTGCCCTAAGGGGGTGGCCACTGCTGGCTACATAACACTTGAATATGCAGAGCACTATCCTGGGTGAGCCTTCTGAAAAAGGCTTCAAATGAGAAACTATACTTAAAACCACCTCATTTCTAAAGTTGTACCTACTATACACCTCCTTATCTGTTTGTTATAACAAAGTAACTCTCTGCCTAAACATCCACTGTGTCCTCCTCCTCCTCCTCCACTGCTGGGCTTCGAGAACATGCATCCTCCTCAACACAGCTAACAATGCTGCCATGGTGAAAGATTGCAATGTAATTTGGGTGATATATATTATTTCTTGTGACTGGGTGTCACCTGGTACAAGACGGTGTATATTTGCA
Source organism: Pleurodeles waltl (assembly GCF_031143425.1). NCBI lineage: Eukaryota > Metazoa > Chordata > Amphibia > Caudata > Salamandridae > Pleurodeles > Pleurodeles waltl. The sequence goes on from NC_090437.1 coordinate 265,916,031, forward strand.
TGTGCAATATGCTGTTTTTGTGATCTTTGGAAATTGCAGATGCTTATCGCTTTAAATATGCAACTTGGAATTGAGATTTTCAATTTAAGAAATCAAAAAGCAAATATAAACTAAGAAATCTTTAAACATGTGTTTCATGTTTTATTGTTATCAAAACTAAATTTCACCAATCTAGATACATTAAAGAAAGCCAATTTAAATGTCAGAACAATTTTGTGAGTGGTTTGTGACTTGTTAAACCTTCATACATCAGGCCATAGTTGAAAGAAGCCTTTGTGTTGGTATTCTTTAGAAATGAGAAATCAAATACTTAGAAATGGTACAACAGAACTATCACAGTTTCAGTAAAGATGTTGTTGTATAGGTGTTACTGTTTGTTTAGTTCAGCTGTCACAGCATGAGCTCGGCTCGTGCTGTGACGTCTGCTGCATGTTTACATCATTAGGGGCCAGATGTAGGAAACACTTTGCGAGTCGCAAACGGCGAAATCTGCCGTTTGCGACTCGCAAATGCGTGTTTCCTATGCAGAAATGCATTTTGCGAGTAGTTACCGACTCGCAAAATGCATTTCCGAATCGCAAATAGGAAGGGGTGTTCCCTTCCTATTTGCGAGTCGCAGTGGTATGCAACTCCATTTGCGACCGCGTACGCGGTCGCAAATGGAGTCGCAGTTACATCCACTTCAAGTGGATGGTAACCCACTCGCAAATTGGAAGGGGACCCCTTCCAGTTTGAGACTGGACCCCAAAATATTTTTTCAGGGCAGGGAGTGGTCCAAAAGGTTTCGGATTTTTTTGAAATGCAGCTCGTTTTCCTTTAGGGAAAACGGGCTACATTTAAAAAAAAAAAAATGCTTTATTGAAAAAGCAGGTCGCTAACATGGAGGCCTGCTGACTACAGCAGGCCTCCATGTTAGCGAGTGCCTATACTCGCAATGGGGCCGCAATTTGCGACCCACCTCATGAATATTCATGAGGTGGGTCATTGCGACCCCATTGCGAGTTGTAGACGGTGTCTGAGACACCGTACTGCATAGCAATTTGCGACTTGCAAATTGCGAGTCGCAAGGACTCGCAATTTGCAAGTCGCAAATTGCTTTTTTGCTACATCTGGCCCTAGGTTCTCTGCAGCAGCACGTTCTGTTTATTTTCAATAGCGTGTGTTGTCTTTGATGAGAGTCTCGTGAGTTTCAGTTTGTTTTCTGGTTGTTGAAGCTGATGGCTCGTGTGCAGGCAACATGTTGTATTTTGAATGGCACAACCGGTTTTGAAAATGTAAGTGTGACATTGGTTGGCCAGTTTTCTCCTTGTTACCTGTGCTCATGTCATGCTGGTTGTGAGCTCCTATTTTGAGGCAAATTAAAGAACTTCTTCACAGGATCCTGCTTGGCCAGCCTCAATTTATTCCTATTTTAAGGCGCTTGCAACAGATGTGAATGTTAGCCATCGTTATGAGAATACTTTAATAATATCTTAAATATAATTGTATTTTTATAACATGTACAGACATTCTGATAAATGAGAGCACATACATTACATAGAATTAAAACAGGCCTATAACAGAAATCAGAGGACAGCCATGACCACTCATAATGCATACACTAGACTGTTTCATTCACTAAAAAATGCTAACAGCAGTAGAAATGTGAAAGAAAAAACAGCACAATAGCAATGCAGTTCTGAGAATATTGGAATGGTTAATAAATAATGGCAAATATATACCAATCACAATTGCTAACTGACCACGGTCACAAAACTGTGAAAATGAGCATTACAACCCTCTCATCAAAAGTGAGATATTATTATTGCTTGCAGCTCGAGTGGTCTTGAACTCCTGAGAGTAACCAGATAACAAAGCAAACAGAATGAAAATTGATAACTCATTGTGCTTCTAGCCAACCAGGAACAGCAACTGTGTATTCTGAAAAGTGTGTTATGAAGCCCAGGGTATTGTGCCTACCTGTTAAAACAGAGTGAGAGGTGTCTATTCTGTAAAATGGATATATGTTATGACTTTGGTGCACTAGAGAAACTGTGTTAATATCTGTACAATCAGGAGGCAACCATTCTTAAAGATGAAGGGGCATGCCGTAGTCTGAATTGAACAAATGTGTGAAAGCCCATAGGCTTAAAAGGTTTGCTTTAGATGTGACTAAGTGGCAAGCCACGCAAGTGCAGCACCACCATAAAAGTAGCAGGACCAAATTAGGAAAATAAAATGCGGTACACGGGGAGAGTATTCTTGTCATGTAGAGTCACAACTCAACTCATATGCACTTGCAGTTTTTTAGAGAGGGACGCCTTTGGTCTCTCTTTGGGAGAACACACACTTTGAAGGTTTTGTGTTCACGTCACTGTACCTCTTACTCTGTCAGGCGACTTTCATGTACGCATTGTCCCCATTAAGAGCAGGGGAGGCCAGCAGAGCTTTGGCAGGGACCGTCACTCTTGTTACAAGCAAAGATGAAATGGTGAGTTATCAGCTCCATAGTCTAACAGTACCAACAATATTATGGTCCATGCAGGCTTTAGTCCAAAAAATGGTCTAGTGCCTAATTTTGTTTAGTCAATCATAATCTTGCATTGATACCAGTTATTGACATACCAGTATCTCATGTAATTTCCTATTTCCTTTATGCTTTCTACTTATATGATTAATAAATAAGGGTTAGCATTTTTGGATTGAAAGACACACTATTCTAAAGTTTGAAGTGTTAAAACCCAACCAATTCTATAAAAGGCTTACTTGGCATCTAAATTAATAGCAGCTAGGGGATAATCTAATTTTTAAATCTTACTCAAAATGTTCAAGAAAATTTATGCATTATCTAATTCCAAGCTTCCTTTTACAAACCTAAATTACTCCAAGACTATGAGAGCGAGTTATGTAGGAATTTCATCAACAATGTAATCTGTATTGACTAGAGATACTATTCTATACATTTTGCACTGTGATAAATCTCTATTTTCTTTTGGGATTAAACATTTCATGGCGTCTTGAAAAGCACCATGGGCAGACTTAGAGTCAACAGAAAAGTTAAGTAAAGCTAAAAGGTTAGGAAATAATATTTTAGAAAAATGGGAATAGCATTCTGTTGTGAAACTGCCTCAGCCCAAACCATTTCCTTTTTTCAATTAGATAATTTTTCAATTAGATAACAGCTATACTTATCTGTTTCATAGAAATATCTTTTTTCTAAGGTGGCATAATCAATTCTATGTATTTGTGAATGATGAATGGATTGTAATTTTAAATACCTAAAATCCCAACTTGAGAAAGGCAATCGTCTGTGGCAAATAAATATTTGTAAAAAGTAACAAATTCGCCTATAATATATTTATCATTGAATAAGTCTTGACTTTCATGATTTGATATGGGCTCAATTTTAACTCTCTCTTTTTTAAGTTTTAAATACTTATCGAGTAGTTTTCCCATTTTGTTCTGTCCACAATAGTGTCTACCATTATTTTCTAATAAGTTTGTCTATGTAGACTCAGTAGACGATTCAAATGCATCTTTGTTTCAATTAATTCAGTAAGTGAACTATTAGCAGGAATTATGTGGGTCAAAATATGCCGCAGGGTTGAGTAAGTTATGTGGCAAGTGAAAGCAAATCATGCACATTTTATGTGGCACACTTTCTGATAGTATTACTTCATTTTTGGTCATTTTTAGGTCGAGCATCCGAGACCTCTTGTATATACTTTAGTATATACTTCTATACTTCTGTGTGGGGTCTCTGCTTTTTCACTGCTTTGTTTCAGTGTCCTTGAAAAATCCTTGCTTGCTAGTGGTCAATCCTTGCTCTTTGTCCCACCTTTTCCACAGTTGTACACTCCCCTGGAGCATGGCCCTAGTACTTGTACCCTTTCCACTTGTGCCTAAGTAGAATGTGCTTAGGGATTACTTTTCTCTTAGCTAATAGCATTTGACCAGAGCGCTGGATGTTTCAGTGGCTCCAGTCTGTTTCTGTTAACAGGGCTCTAGTTTATTACTTATTTTGATCTGCAGGCGTGTGTGACTTTGTTTATTCCATTCATTACTTTCCCTCACGTATTTTCTGTTCTTGCATTGCACATGCTTGTTCCTTTTGTCTGTGCTGCGAGCTCACAGCAGCGTTTTAAACCGACTGCTTATGTCATCTGTTTTACTTTTTATTTTCAGTTTGTGTGCAAAAAAACACTAATAGCTCTAACTCGAGCGAAGGTGAGAGCCATTGCAGTTGAAATGCGTGTTTCATTTGTTACCTGCTCTGGCAGCTGTGGCTGCTTGTTTCTTTCTCTCCTTGCACAGCTGCTCCTCCTACTTTTTGAAGTCCAGCTCGATTGGAATCTTGTGCCTTTCTTTCATCAGCACGGTGCCCAGAGCTGGTCATTGGTACTGCAAGGACTCCCAGGAGCATATGCGCACACACCTTTGCTGTACATTCAGACTGATTTAATGCTGTTTTTCTTGTGCTCAGGAAGTGCTGGGACTTGGCTTTCAATGTTTGTTTTCGAACAGAAATTTTTCTTATCTCTGGCCTCCGAGGTACAAAACCCTATCCATGTTACTTTGCTCTGTTTAATCCCATTTCACCCGAAAATCTAAAATTTGATGTGCAGAACTAATTTGCTGTTATAACAGTCACAAAAAGCTGATTTATGGACTGAAAAACTTCTGCACAGATCTACCATGTTTCCCTTAGAAATGCAACCCAGTTACACCAATTACAGAGCTCTTAACTGCTGCACATAAGCGCCCCCCCTTTCAGTTAATTTTCCCATGCACAACCTAAAAATATCATGCCCAAAATTAGAACCTTTATTTTGCAGCATTTTAAAACTTAACTTGTTGTTTAAGAACACCTTTTAACACCCTTCACCCTTTCTTTTTGCTATAAGTAAGAGGCGCTACCATAACACTAGACCTTGGGGAACTAGAGAACTGGCTTGACCGTGCCAGGATTGGAACACATGACATGCACACAAAAGCAGAATGTCTCTTGCACACGTTTAACCAGCTCCATTGTCGCCTGTCACGAGGGCACCAGTAAATATTTTGAACTTTGCCTAGACTGAGTAACATTGAGTTTTCTCCATGTAAAATATGTGGTCGCAGCCAAATGATTTTGTCTCACACTTAGGGCCTGATGAAGGTGTTAATCCGTCCCAAAAGTGACGGATATACCACCAGCCGTATTACGAGTTCCATAGGATATAATGGACTCGTAATACGGCTGGTGGTATATCCGTCACTTTTGGGACAGATTATCACCCGCCTCCAAGGTTGTAATCAGGCCCTTAGTTCATTAATTTACATTTACAAATTACCCTTTTCCCGACATCGTAGAATACAAACAACAAAAGAAGTGTTAAAATAGTTATTTAGAATTTGCACTGATGTCAGTGTTTCTTGAATATGTTCCTGAAAAGTTTGAAGGTTAATTTGCTGTTTTTTTTATTATGCAAAACGTGCACAGCGGATTTGTTCCATTTCAAAAATACAAAAATGCACATATTTCGTGTTACTATTTCAGCACATCTTGGAATAAAAGGGGTCGCCCCTTTTCTTTTTTTCTGCTGGTCCAGAGTTGCAGAGTAAATGCCTCGCTGTCTTCCAGCAGTGTCTAGCAAGGACATGGTGTAGTGAATCCTAGTTCGTTTTAATGGGATAGCAGGAGTTAGCTTAGCCTCTGGCTTGCAACTCATGCCCCTGTCCCCTAGTGACTTTTAACCTACTTAGCTTGCTCTGTCTTAGCCCATTTAATTATTTCATTCTTCTAAGATGGCTGCCTTGTTTATAGTTAGGCCACTTGTTATGAGTTACATTATCAGTGTCACCGCGCTAAGGGGTCAAGATCAAGCAACAAAGACAAACAAACAGTAGGTGATCACACTTAGGGATTGTCCAGCTCTATTCTTTCGAGGGATTGTTTATGCCAGAGGGCATCGCCACCATTGCTGATATCGATGCTGCACCTCGTCTTGATGCTGACCCAGTCTTCGTGTCCCTGCGGAGTCTGAGATAGAGACCTCATTCCAAGGTAACGAGGGTTGGGGGCTCCTCTCATGGACATGGCATTGGCAGATTAGGTTTAGCAAACCCAGCTCTCCTTTAGGTAGGAGGTTAGGCCTTTTACATTAGGGTATTAGAGCATATTACATCTCGTATGTCTTTTCTGTGCATTGCAAGATGGTGGGGGTCTTTGTAATAATGACTCTCGTCTTCACAATTCTGTTTCTTGCATTATTCATTATCCTAATCATTGCAGCCCATGCAACTTATCACAAATTGCAGTTATGTTCAATAAAAACTATTTAAACTTTACTGCATCTTTGTCATTGCCTCTGTTTGTATGAGACATGGTATATCTGTGAGAAAGGGGTAATCTCCGTTTAACCACGACATTCCCTGAGATGTCTTATTCTCGAGTCCATGCGTAAAGGCTGCCACAAATCACCTTCTACTATTGTGTTTCTGGTGAGGTGCTGCTAGTGAGCCGGTAAGGTTGGGACAACAGTTGCGACTTGTTGTAGGAAAGGCGTAGGCGCCTACAAACAAAAGTACTGTCCTCCTTAAACCAGCAGTCTTCTTGCCCAAAGCAAGAGTCCAAACTACAACATGGTCCCCATCTAAACTAAGACACAATTTAATACCTTATCATAATAATTCACATCCTCATTAAAAAGTCTTCCAATATGGAATCGGGGTGCTACTTTTAACTTGGAAAAGGGAGGGGACATGATTTAATATACCTAAGCGTGCCTTGGGCTTAAACATTTATTTATTTTATCTTTAAAAGGACTCCAATATTACGGGAAAAATTTGCCACCTTCCCACCCCTCCAGGATCTGCACAAACACAACAATGCACGGGCACGCACACACCACACGCGGGCACATACATACAAATAAAGACACAAAAGTACAAACACACACAACTTCGCTTCATATCCCAATTAAATCTAGTTGTTAAAAGTGACCATCCGGCCAGACATTAGACATTCTTCTAGAATGCCTGTTGCTGATGATCATGAGACGCGCAGGGCTGGTAAAGAGAGCATTTTTTTCTCTGTAGAGGGGGCTCCATGAAAAATATTCTGCACAATACAAGGTGGTTCTAACCCAAAACAGACTTGTGTGGTGCGAGTAGATGCGCTTCTATTCACACACAACATTCTTTTGGTAAACGCATGAGAGAAAAAACAAAAACTTTTATTTTCTGAGACTTTCCGTACTGCAGAATATGCCATCGCCTCAGAGATTACTAATGGAACACACAATCTGTAAAAAGAAAACTAAGACCTCAAATTGACACAGTAATTCCGTATCAAAGCAGCTTTTTTTAAAGCAGCTCATCCCGATCATTTGTGTTTGAATTCGGAACCTGTGGAACTGTTGTTTACAGATTCCGGCATGCAATACAAAAAAAAACAGCCTAGATAACATACCCACTCTCTGGGGACCAGCTATTTTTAGCGATCTAGTTTGTTAGTTTGCTCTAGTTTGTGTAAGGCTGGAAGTGGTGGGGTAAATCTTTTCACTTGCCATGTAAAAAGCAATCTACACTTACTATCCACACAGCTACTGTGGAATAGAGAAAACAAAAAAAGAATCTCACCCAAAAGCGAGACCTATTGGCTATGGCAATGCTTGATAAACTTGTTACCACTGTCTGACCATTAGTTGACCATGTGATGACACACATGATGCATCAGGCCCACCACAGCACATAAAACAAATCCAATGGGCACTTCTGACCTTACATCCAAACACTGTGCGAGCTGTCTTGGCACAGGTCTCCTATACACAAAATCTGTGACCTACATTACCTGGAACAATCCATGTCCACTGCATATGTCAGAACAGCATTACATACCTGCAATATCACAACTCTGAAATTTCCACATGAAGATGTCTTGGTGAACGTACATGTACAATGAACAAAACCAGGAGTATAGGCTTGAAACCAAACATTTGACACAAGTCACTTAGCAAGTATCTGACAAACAAAATACATTGCAAGGAAACTGTCACAAACAAAGCAACATCATCAAGGGTAAGATGTGTCAAAAGCTATCTAATCAATCAGGCTTTGGCTGATGATTTCAGATTATCAGCTCCCTAGCTGTTTAAAAAAAACTCAACTCCACACATTCTCACAACTACAGTTCATTGAACAATCACAGTCATATCATCACATGACATACTTACACTCATGAAGAAATAGCGGTGGATGAGATCTTCTCGCAAGTCTGATCCTTCCTCTTCACCACTGTCATCCTCACTTAGTATGTTAAGATTCTCACCCGGCCGCACTGCAGGCTCCACTTCCTCTGGGATGTATGGGATATTCCTCTGCAGGGCAATGTGATGGAGCATGCAGCATGCCACAGTAATCTGACAGAGTTTCCAAGGTGTGTAGAGGAGGGCTCCACCAGTCCTGTCCAGACACCTAAATCTGGCCTTCTGAAGCCCAAAAGCTCACTCCACTGGCCTCCATGTTCTTCCATGGGCCTCACTGAAGCAGACTTCCCCTGCCATAGTTGGATTCCTCAACAGCGTCAACAGCCAAGGACAGTTCGGATGTGCTGAGTCTCATGTTAAGGAATGTGACAAAAGTGAAATAGTGAGCCACTGACTTCATGATTGTAGCACCTGACATTGCTCACACACAATCAGGACAGATGTCACTTACCAACCAGCTAGGCCCTGTTTGGTTGCAGTTGCGACATCAGCTGGGTTATGGTGCTGCTCTGCATCATGAAGGAATCATGGGATGATCCTGGATAATGGGCATACTTATTTGAGCTGTAGAGATCTGCCAAACAGATAACTTGCATGTTGCATGTTGATGGAATGGAAGTTCTTTCTGTAGTGATAGACTTGTTCAGTGACCTGCGGTGGCACCAAGCCAACATGTGTGCCATCAATGGCCCCCAACACATGGGGGTGGCTGGCAAAACCATAGAAGTCAGCCTTCACATTCGCTGAATCCTCACGTCGTGGGAACCTGACATAGCTGTCAATTTGTTTCAGCATTACTGATAGGAAATCTCTCAACACCAGACTGAACATAGGTTGGGACAAACCAGCAGATATGGCCACTGTTTGTTGGAAGGACCTGAGGCCAGGAAGTGCAATGCTGACATGACTTGTACAATGGGAGGTTTGCAGTATGGATTACTGTTAGCTGGCATCAGATCTGGCTCCAACAGACGGCGTAAGTCCATTATTGTTTGCCTATTCAGATGGTATAACTAGATGACATGTCATTGCTCCATGGTTAGAAGGTCAGTCAGTGGACAGTTGTCACATCCTCCCTCTCCCAGGATACCTATGTGTGACAAGACATGAATTGTAACATTAGTCTGTGTGTCCTCAGCAACATAGATGATGCATTCCTACAATATCATTTGGCACAAAATCTCTGACTGGATAGACAAAACATCCAGTACACACCACAGCTGGCAACTAAACAAGGGTCAAATGTGAACCCCATGGTTATCAACACATGTGTCCACAACATGGTGTTGGGCAACAGCCAGCTATCTGCTAAACGTTTGCCACTTGAAATGGGACTGTATTTTCCAACCGCCAAAAATACTGTCTGCAGTGCTGGGCCGTGCACTGCGATCATATGCCATCTATGCCCTGCAACACACTACACTGGTGGTTGTGTAGTCGGACCTACACAACAAGACAGATTTAGGATGTTTCTAATGGCGTAAAACTTATATTGTTGTTTTGATGCATTTTGCATGGCCATATACAGCATTTCTACCTGCCAAAATGGCGAATGCCTAACCTACTCCTCTGGACATTAGGAAGGTGGAAGTTCCAACTGCAGCAGACGCAGCCATAGGCTAACGTTGCCTGTGCCAGTTGTGGTGATGACTGCCTATGTGGCATACGTGTCTACTGCCTTGTGCACAATCAGTCACTTGACCCCTGACACTGCTGCCAGCAGCACCTCCACTACCTGGACTGATGTGTGTCACCTCTAGGAGCAATCACACCACATCCAGAAGGTGATAGGGCCCCTGCCTTCTCTCCTGAGGAACTGGAGAGGTTTGTGAATGAGGGCATTCCCCTGTATGGACAGCTTCATGGCTCACCAGAGGAGCAGGTAAGTACCTCATATGTACAATTTACTCTGTTCAACACCATCCTTTCCCTCCTCACAGGCTACAATGTGCCCCTGTGTGCCAATTAGACTTCTTGTGTGCCTGTTGTTGCAGTCTGTGTGGTACTAATGGGATGTACATGATGCAGGTATTGGTGACCAGTACTATATGTCGTGTTCATTCACATTGTCTTGTGTGATGTTTTTTTGGGTCTTAAATCCTCCTTGTATTGGATGCATATAACTAGGCAAATATATGTTACAGCCAGACAATGACATTTCTTTCTTTATGTTGGTTGTACATGTTAGACAACAAGTATGTGCATGACATCATGAACTCTGTATGCATCTTGTCTGAGTCATTTGAGGCTCTTGTAAGCAATGTGTTGAGTGCCACTGATACCCTTCAAGTTGCAACCCACACCACACGCCACATTGCTGATGGCCATATGAGGTGCTGCCATGCATGGAAGTGATTGAAATGTGAGTGTCATGTAGGTTCTGTATGCTCAGCCTGCAGGGACCAGGGCCTGTCAGATGTATCTCCCAGTATGGGATATAGTCTAGGCTGAGGGAGAATCACTGCTGCTATGCAATTCTGGCACTGTGCCCACTCCCTGTACACCAGCAGATCCTGTCATGTGGACTATATGAGGTTCTAGTTGCAATACTTGCCCTGAATGCCTCCGTCCATTTAAAATATTAGGATTAGACACAGAGGTAAATCCCTGAATTAATCCATATGTGCATTACACATCATTTTCAATGTATGTCTTTGACTCATGGCAGGTCCCCGACTCCCACAACTGTGTTGTCACCTTCACTGAAGTCATATTTGTCCTGTACAGGCTTATTGCACAAATGACTGACCCACAGTGTAGAAGGTCTGTGGATTCCTGGGAGGCCAAGACATGTGACTTAGTAGCTTGGTTACATTGCTACATTGCAGAAATTGTCAATGCATGCCTTTGTATGTTGGATGCCATTTCTGTAGTTAAGACACATATGTCTAAATGAGTGTTCTGTGGTACAGGTACATACCACAGAAACCCCCCTGAAGGGGCATGAGTCTGAATTTGGAAGACCACAGGCTCACACATACACAGGGAAGGCACTTTCTGTTCGCACCATGCCAGCTCTTTCACGGTCACTCAAGTGTAAGGGTGAAGTCTGTACCATGGAAGTTGCCTGAAGTGTCTGTATGCAGTGAGTCAGTTTTGCAGAGTGTAAATGTGGTGGTCCAGTCAGACCTAAGGAGTTTACCCTTCAGAAGCCACATAGGTGTGTAGTGTTTCATTGTGGCTCACATCACAGTACATGTTGCTAGAGCATGATTTACCTGATGTAAGTAGGCTTGCTTATACATTGTACGCTATGAGCAGGGTAGTGGGTTAGTCTGCAGATGGATGCAAAAGTGTGTAGTCATACCCCTGTACTTACTGGCATATGTGCTTTATACTTGAGGTGTGTTGACAAATTAACCATTTTTTGCTTGGTGTTTGTGATGTGTTTGACACAACCATTTGGGCAAACACTTGGGATTGTAATCACTTGATTTGTCTTTTGCATCCATGTAGGTAAATGCCAATCATATCACGGAGATATGGAGAGCTATCACCAGGAAGGTGGTCCACAGACGGGCGAGCGTCCACTATCGGAAGAGTTGGGAGGACCTGAGACGCTGGGCCCGGAAGATCACAGAGGTCCAGCTGAGGCTGTCCTCCCAAAGTGGGCTGGGCGCACGTCAGACAATGACCTCCCTAAAAGCCCACATGCTAGGGGGTGGCATACCCGAACCTTGATGGACATTCGACAGAAACACAGCAGCCACAAGGGGGTGAATATAGGGCACATTCCTGCCTGTCACTTTGCTAAATTGGCGTTAGGTTCTGACATCTACCCCTGATGCTTAGTTTTGGTCCATGTGTGACACAGTAGATGAGTAACTATTTGTGTAGATAAATATTTAGTGCATACTGATGTGCCTTGCCTAATGGCCCAGGGACCTAAGACACAGCTGTGTACAATCCACAAACAATTTGCTCTCCAGGGACAACACTTGTCTGTGTACACTGATCAATCAAGTAATGTTGGTTGTTGTAGTGGGTGTAAATTCTATGCTACAGACCACTGCTCCTCAGTGTTACGGCCAAAGAAAAATAAGTGATGGATCACTGTCCTCAGCCATGTGTCTGGTCAAATGAGAAAATTGGCATCTGCCTCCCCAGAGGCCACTTATCTTCAGTATGTGAGGAGTGTTGATGCCTCACTACTAGCTGTAATTTGAAGGTGGCCATCATACATGTGACAGAACATACATTGTTCTTTCGGTACAGCTACAGATCAATACTGGGGAATATCAATTGACATGATTTATGTGCCATCACTGTTGCTAACATTCCTTGTGCCAACAGGTTAGCATGTGTCCCTTTCTCTTTTGACAAAGTATGTACACTGCTGTTTCATGCGTGGTCTACCTGGGTTCAATGGATGATTTCTGTATCCCCTCACATATATGTGCACAACAACCTCTGTTTTGAATAAGACACATGCAGTGTTGCTACATTTCATGTAGTGTCACAGACAGGAGTGTGTCACCATTGATTGTTGATTCACACATACCCTCACCCTTCATAGCATGTCTTTTGACATGTACAACTGCAGCAGCAATGAGGGACATGACGGGTAGGACTAGAGTTTTTACACACAATGTTTATTTCCATGCCATTGATGCAGCATCATGTGGAAAAGTACAAAAGTAATGGGGAAGGTTTGTCACCTGACTGTTAGCATGCATCATGGAGTAGCTTGCAGTTATGTTGGAATCACATGTAGTTCGGTACAACCATTCATTCACAGACATCTGGGTTTGCAGGACCAAAATGGAGACAGTGATGTAGCTTCCCACTGGGCGACATGTTGAGGGCCTTCTAGAACTAATTGCAAATCTCTGGGCCTCTCCAACATACAAAGGACTACTGGCGTCTATTGATGCAGTCAGAGTATGTTAATATAAGGGGTGCTAAACATCAGTGGCAATTTCCCTGGGACTTGCTGATGCATTGTGTTGTGAATTTTAGAGACATATCCCCCTGACAATTTGCACATATTGTCTACAGTGTACATTTCCATGCCATATGTATAGCATATTGGAGCAACATTAGTACTACTTCCATAACTCCATTAGGACAAATTACACATGGTGAAGTGAGTGTGCATTGTTGATATGTTTCCACTGTGACATGAGTATTTCCATGTCATCTTCACTAGGCTACTGACTGCTGTCAGCAACATGGCAGGTTTTAGGAGCATCATTTCTTAGTGTTGTGTTATTATGTATGTAAAAAATAGATGTCTGCATGACCTTGTGTGGGATCCGTGGGAATGAACTTGGCATTGGCCTACTATTATATGACAACAGGTAACTGAGGTATGCTCCATGAGGCAGAGCACTGACACCGTGATTCCACAACTTCAGCCATGCAATTGTAGTTGTCTAAGATCCTGATCGCCCTGTGGGCAACTGTTGACAGTTCAGATGGCATGCATGCATATTGTATGGTATGTGTAGGAGGTATACTTGGATGTATTTTGTTGCTGATGCCCGCTTAACGTCATGGTAATGTTTGTTCATCATAGCTGTTGTTGATGTGTGATCAGGAACATGTGGTCACCTTTTTCCTCTTTGTATTTGCAGCATCAGCCCAGACAAGTTAGGGAGACAGGGCAAGTGGGGAAGCATCTGGCTATGGTACTTCTGGTGATGACACCACCGACATGTAAGGACCCAATGGCCCGGAGGGTGAAGGGAGTGCCACGGAGGAGGCAGGGTCAACGTTGTCATCATCTGATTTTTCCTCCAGTGGATACTCCTTATTAGTGGTGGACCCATCAGGACCTGCTCCTGTACCATCTTTGGCCGTGACCCCCAGTTCTATTTTGACCCTCCCTCCTGTGCCCTCTCACCCAAGAGGATGGGCATCTCCTTTGTTGCATGCACCTCACCCTCAGCTTCTGTTACCCCTAATGCCCTGAGTGAGGAGGCTGTTGACTTCCTGAGGAGTATCTCTATGGGGCAGATTGCACTTGTGTATGCCAACCAGGGGTTGGCCAGCCAACTTCAGCAAACCAATGCTTTCCTGAACGACATTGATACTGCCATGTCTGACCCTTAGAGATCTTTTCAGGCTCTGGTCTCCTCACTGATTGCAGCCAGTCACCCCCCTACCGCATTCCTCCCCACCTCCCTCTTCCCAATCCAAATCTCAAGCACAAAGACACATCCGCACGCACCCACTTCAACACACACAAGCAGCATACATTGACACAGACACCACAACACATACCGGCATGCAGGCACTCAACATATACCCACAAACACCACATCAGCCACCATTTCAATAGACACCTCCACCGCCCCCACTGACCCACACACCACATCGAGCATACCCACTAACACCACCACAATAGCCAGTGACACATCCACCACACCAACCATACACCCAGACACCAGCACAACACCCACAGACACATCCACCACATCAATCTTACCCGGAGACACAGCCCCAACACACACAGTCACATCCACCAAATTCACCGTACCCACAGACACCACCCCAACACAAAGGCACATCCACCACATCCACCACATCCTCAGACACCACCCCAGCAGACACACAAACATCCACCATATTCAGCATACCCACAGACACTCCCAACAGATACACACACATCCACCATTCCCACATCACTCAGCGCCTCCACCTCCCAGCCCCCCAAGATATGCAAACACCCACACTCACACACAACAGACACCACCCAAACAGAAGCATACCTCACACATGTACACACCCACGGCATCTACACCCACACACAAGACAACCACTCCCTCAGTCTCCAACCCCTTCTGCAGTCCCTACCAAGGAGAGTTTCCTTTTTGACCTTGCTCTTTCCCCTGTTCCCTCCACCCCTCTCCCAAACCCAAGAGGCCCCCAACCACATCCCAACCCATCTCTTCCACATCAAAGTCCTCCCCCTCACACCTGTCCCCACAAGCACCCATAACCTTCCTCCCAAGAAGTTTCCTGCCCCTCCACAGAAAAAATCCCCCCCCCCCCAAAACCCATCCATCTCACCCAAGGATGACCCCTGAGGTGCCTGTCTGCCCACTTAATGCCCCTTCCTCTGGAGGCTTCCTGGCAGTACTTGGAATCAGATGTGGGCACAGTAATGTGCATGGACATCCAATTGGATTGGCCAATGGCCTCTGTTCTAAATAATTTGTAGTGAATAAACCCAAGTTGTTGTGTTTTTTGGGTACTCATTTGTCCTTCAATTCCTTTTCTAACTTTATGTTGTTGTTGAGTAACATGTGGTGTATGCCTACAGTTGTGTGTGTGTCAGCCTGATTGCTAACCCATTTGCTGTTGTTTGTAATACCTGACTTTTTGGGCAGTGCTGGTGTCACCCAGGACAGAGGTAGTTGTTGAATGTATGGATATGTGGATGTTAATCCAAATGGAGTGTCATTGCATTATTTTACATTTGCTGTGGTGAGTATTTCAGCTTGTGGTGTCCAATGTTAGCATGTATGGTGTTAGACCTTCCCCCAATATGGATTGTACATTCAGCTAATGTGTGGAAGCTAGAGTTTTGTTTGTCCACTCATGGAGGGTGTTCAATTGTGCTAGTTACCTTTGCATTTGACTGAGCATGTCTCCATTGTGATGTGTGTACCTTGCAGCTACTTGATCTAGATGTATGGCCCATGCTATTGCTGTAGATTGTGCTTTCTTGACTTGCACTTACACGATATGCAGATAGGCATGCCACTTGGATCTACTGTTGTTTCTCACTGATATACATGAAGGGAAAGTTCCTGTGTAAATGGTGTTTTAGGGACATGTGCAAAGTGTATTGTGTCCCAGGGCAGCATCCTTCCAGGAGTCCTCCTGATGCCCCCATCCCTATTGTGCAAGTATTGTTTGCATAGTGAGCTTTGGATATTTGTCTCCCAAACTATTGCGCACCTCATTGACCTTCCATTGTGTAGCAATGTGAGTGATGTGTAGGTCAATTACAGGGCTGTTTCATGGGAGGGTTATTTGAGTTCTATGACACATCCATACATATGTGTGTTCAATCTGGTGACAGTCCATGCCATGTGTGCAGTGTGAGGGTGTCAGGTGCATTGGTAGATGTGATGTTGATGTGTTGTTCCTGTTGTGAGACACAATTACACTTCACAGTCTCTGTGCCTGAGATGGGCAGACATGTGTTTTTGTGTAGTGTGGCAGTGCAGTGTCAGTGACTTGCCCAAAGGGGGCATTTTGTGCCTGTGAATGTGTTATTCTTTGTGAGTGACTCCAACTGTGGACACAATGACATGTATGCTTGTTGCCCGTAGTGTGACCCCATATGATGAGGACGATAGTACAGCAATCTGTTGTTGAGATTAATTACACAGGTAGATCTGAGTACCTACCGTTGACTGTGTCCACAGCGGCATGGATTTTGGGCATCTTCAATGAGCAGCAGCAGTGGCAGGACATGTGTTATTGGCTCCATGGTGGCACAGGACATGTAACGCTGCCCGCAGGTGAGTTGCTTCCTTTATGCTCTCCGTTTCAACCAGCTGGGATGTGGTGGTTGGACTGCCATGGTCACAATGACGGTGTTCAGCATCATAATGAGTCCAGCGGAAACACTGGGTCCTTTGGCCTGTTTGTTCTGCTGTGTCACCATGGTGGTCTTCGCTGCCTGGCAGTGCCGGCGGGACCGCAACGATCTTTGCTCTTTGAGCCTGCCAACATCCTAATGCAGTGGTCTGACTGCAAAGCTGATGACGGTCAGACTGCTGCTGCTGCCATGGCGGTGCACAAACCACGAAACTCGGAACCAGGCCTTAAGTCCTTTATTACATTGAACAGTTGTACCATTCTTTCCCCTAAAATAAGGGATACAAAAATTTGCTAACCAACACCTCTTTACTTTTAAAGCTTCTACTTCAGAAATATGAGATTTGTTTATTAATGTAATATTATTTTTAAGTTTAGCAAACTGAGAAATAATTGTCTTTTCATGAAATTTCCTAGTCCTTTAACATTCCAGGGTATAATCCTGGATATTGTTGGCAGTTTAAAGATAGGAAACATATATGTCCACAATTTGAGAAAATAACTATGAAGATGGATTTGAATATGAAGAAGGGTATCATGTACGAATGTTACGACAGGAAAAAAACAAAATGTGAAAATAAATTAGAGGTCAATATAGGGGAAAAGAAAAGAAAGAAAAAGACATCAAAAGAACGGGCAAGAACAGAGACAGCACAAGTCAAAGACATGATGAAGGAAAAACACACCTAAGTATATGAACAAACCACAGGCTAAACATCACTTTTAATGATTCTTAATGAATAATGTGTTTGTTTTACTTTATGAGGTGATTTACCTTTTACTTTAAACTTCAGAAAAATAATTTTAACTACATTTAATGTATTTAAATAAATTACAGATTTAATTAAAAATTCATGCCAGAATTGTAGAAAATATGTTGTAGTCTATATTGACTAGATATATTAGTCTATCATTTTTACATTGTGTTAAATCTCTATTTTCCTTAGGGAATTAAACATAGCTTAGCTTCTTGAAAAACATCTTGTGTAGACGTGGATTCAAAAACAAAGTTAAACAAAGCTAAAAGGTTAGGAAATAATATAATAACAGTAAAACATTATTGAACCTCCATCTTCCTGAGGGACATTGAAAAGTTATTAAATCAATGTCAGAAATAACAGTTGTGTGATCTGAAATTAAAAAGGAGCCTAATTCACCATTTACTAGTATTTGAGTGTCACAGTGTCCTTTCCTCAGGATCTGCACGCTGCTGAACAAAAGGCCCACCTCCTTGCGTCACCAACTCAGAAAGCTATTATAGCACAGAGTTATGATGAAGCCAGGTGGGGGGAAGGGAATTAGGGTAGGGAACTGCAGGGAGAGAGATCTGAAAAGAAAAGGTTAGAACAAATATGCAGACACTCATTCATAGCAGTGTAAATCATCAATAGACTCTTGACTAAAGGCGTCTCCGTAATATCAGATTGAAACCCCTTTTGAATTGAGGGCGAAGCCCCTTCTTTGAATCATGGAACAAAAACAAACTACAACCTCAGAACCAAGAGATAGCAAGAGCTTTGGACTATGGTCATACTCTGAATATCAATCCTGTAACAACTATGCATTCATAACATAAACGTTTGATCACAGCCTAGAAATTCTCAAGGACTTAAATATGCTTTTCACATATTATGCTTTCCAAAAAACCATGAAACTATAATTTGCTTATCTCCAAAAATGCTTTCACATTTACAACTATGGGCCTGTAAGTTTTACTCATTGAACTTAAAGCGCTTTATTCGTTGGGCAGAAGCCCCTTGTCGATTGTTCATGAAGCGATTTGATTATCGTACATGAAGCGCTTTGTTCCTTATGCCAGAAAGCTCTTTCACTTGTTTTATCTGAAGCGCTACGCTCGTTATGCTAAGGGGCGCTTTACTCATATGGCCTGAATCACTTTGATTGTTGTGCCAAGGGCGTTTTACGCATGTGGACTGAAGCGCGTTGATTGCTGTGCCAAAGGCGATTTCCTCATGTGGACTGAAGCGCTTTTATTGACATGCCAAGAGTGCTTTACTCATGTGGACTGAAGCGCTTTGATTGCCGTGCCAAGGGCGCTTTACAAATGTGAACTGAAGCGCTTTGATTGCTGTGCCAAGAACACTTTACTCATGCGGACTGAAGCGCTTTGATTGCTATGCCAATGGCCCTTTCCTCATGTGGACAGAAGCGCTCTGCTAGTTGTGCTAAGGGACACTTTACTTCTGAGCTCCGAAGCGCTTTGATCATCGCGCCAAGACTGCCTTACTCTGAAAACTGAAAACACTTTGCTCGTTGTGCTAAGGGGCGCTTTACCTTTTGAAAGTAACAACTCCCTTCAAGATTGGGCTCATCAAGACCTTACCGCTACAAGTATGACCTACTCGTATCTGAATTCACCATGGAAACAAGGAACTCCTAAATGCCGTTGATCTGCCATGCAGGAAATCTGCTCTTCTTCAGAGGAAACCCCACAAGGTCTGACTGCATCGAAGTCTTCAAAATTGTGAGCAACGTGCTTGGGTGTGGCTGAGCTTTATAGGCCTGCCACACCCTAAGATGGCTGCTGCCTCTAAAAACATGGGAACTGTAGTCCCTTCGTAGAATAGCACTGATAAGTGCATCTTGTCCACCAATGCCCTGACCCTGCAGCTACATGAGCTTTCCCACAGGGCAGACGACGCTGATGGCCGCTTTTGGAACAAGAGGGGATAACAAGTGGTGCGCATAAAGCGCCTCAAAACTGCGCAGCCTTATTTCTGACATTACACCCCTCTCCCAAGCGTGGCCCAGGGCCCGGCTTATCAGGATGGAGGAGGTGAAATCGTCACACCAAACGTGGTGCATGGACATGTCTTGCAGGTTCCTAAGAGTCATTTTCCGGTCTGTATCCTTTCCAGGACACCAAGTACCAAAGGGAAGACCCCCGATATCTGGAGTCTAAAATAGATTGCACCCCATACTCCCAATGACTTTGGACTAATAGAGGAGCAGGTTGTGTGACACTTAAGGGCGAAGCAGGTTTCAGAAGTGAAGTGTGAAACACCGGATGAATTTTCAAAGACAATGGTCATTTTAGTTTATATGTTACTGGGTTTACTTGTCGCAGAACTTCATAGGGCCCTATGAATTTTGGATGAAACATATTTTCATTTTTTAATACAAAGTTTTTTGTGGGTGACCAAACTCTATCTTTGTCTGTATACTGAGGACCAGGCTGGTGTTTTTTGTCATATTGCATCTTATATTTTTTCTTTGCTTGATGAAGATTTGTTTGCAATTGTGAATGCAATTGTGAATGTACATTTTTCATGTGTGTTAACATGTCCATGACTGCTGGAGTGGTTTGAGTAGAAGCGGGTAGAATAACTGGCTAAATGTGTGGATGACGACCATATAAACCATAGAAAGGAGTTGATGAAGAGTGGTGAGAGTTATTATAAGCCAGTTCTGCAAGCCACAAAAGATCCAGCCATGTTTTAGGAGACTTTGTTGCATAACATCGTAAGTATTGTTTCAGAGTTTGATTTAGTCTCTCTGTTTGACCATTCGTTTGTGGATGATAACTAGTGGATAAAGTTGAATCAATTTGTAAAGCCTTTCACCATTGCTGCCAAAAACGTGCAGAAAATTGTGTTTCTCTATCAGAGAGGATGGCTCTTGGAAGTCCATGAAGGCGAACTATGTTTTCTAAGATGATAGTTGCCAAGGTGTCGGAGGTTGGTAGCCCTTTACAGGCAATGAAGTGACCATATTTGGTACGGCTATCCACCACCACTAAAATGGTTGTAAATTGCTTTATTTGAGGAAGACCAGTAATAAAATCCATAGAGATATGTTCCCATGGATGATTGGGAATGGGTAGAGGTATCAGTAGACCCTTGGGCTTGCAATGTTCGCTTTTGCATCTTGCACATACTTCACATGATTGTAGCATTTGCTTAATGTCGTGAACGAATGTAGGCCACAAGAAATACCTTTTCATGAGTTCTATTGTTTTTTTGAGGACCTGGATGACCTGCCAGAGGATGACTATGTAACCAATGAAAAGCTGTCTCTCTTAACTCCTCACTAGGCAGGAATACTTGAGATTCATGTAGAGGTAAGCCCTGTTGAATGGATCTTTTGGTGTCTTGTTGTAACCATTCTTGCCACTTGGTGATGTGAAAATGATTACGAATGAGATCAAAGAATTTCTCAGCTGCTACTAAACACAACACTTTTGAAGGCGTTATAATAGGCATGGGTTTTTGTTCAGTATGTGTGATCGAAGAATCTTGCCTAGACAATGTGTTGGCCTTACAATTATCTACTCCTGGTCTAAAAGTCACTATGAAATCAAATTCTGCAAAGAATAGCATCCATCTCAGTTGTCTAGGAGTTAGTAGTCTGGCAGAACTCATAAATTGCAAATTTCTATGGTCAGAATTTACAGTTATGGTGTGTTTTGCTCCCAATAGATAATGTCCCCATTCTTTGAAAGCATTGCAAATTGCTAGTAATTCTTTTTCTGCTATGGTGTAATTTTGTTCCGCTTCATTCAATTTTCTTGACGCATATGCTATGGGGGGTAATTGTCCAGTTTCTCGATGACGTTGGGACAAGATGGCCCCAACAGCAACATCGGATGCATCTGCTTCCACAATGAATGGTTCCTCCACATTGGGGTGAGCTAGAATGGGAGCTGTAGTAAAGGCCTTTTATAAGTCTTGAAATGCTTTCTCTGTCTCTTGGGACCAATTGAAGATGGCCTTTTTCCTTAACAATTTAGTGATTGGTACCACCTTTTGGGAGAAGTGATGGATGAAGCATCGATAAAAATTTGCAAAACCCAAAAAACATTGAATATCACGTACTGATTTTGGTGAGGGCCATTCGGATACAGCTTGAATTTTTCTTTCAGTCATTTGCATGCCGTCAGGTGTTAAAATGACTGCTAGAAATTCAACTTCTTTGGTATAGAATTCACATTTACTTAATTTGCAAAACAAGTTATGTTTTTGTAGAGTTTGTAATACCTTTTTTACATGTTCTTCATGTATTTCTTCAGTGTTTGAATAACTCAATATATCGTCAATATAAACGATGACAGAGATGTCTAGATACTCTCTCAGAACATCGTTTAGGAAATATTGAAAGGCTGCTGGGGCATTACACAGACCAAAAGGCATCACTAGATACTCAAAGAGGCCATAACGAGTCTTAAAAGCCATTTTCCACTCATCTCCCTCTCAAATTCTAACTAGGTGAAAAGCCTTGTAAGTCAAGTTTGGTGTAAATAACGGCGGATTTTACCTGGTCTAACAAGACTGGTATGAGAGGTAGTGGATATTTATTTTTAACAGTGATCTTTTTTAGCGCTCTAAAGTCAATACAAGGCCTCAAATCGCCATTAGCTTTGGGTACGAAAAACAATGGAGAAGTCGCTGGAGATCATGATGGCTGAATTAGCTTGTTGGCTAAACATTGATCAAGGTATTCTCGTAGGACTTGATTTTCTTTCTCTGATATGCATAGATTCTACAATTTGGTATATTGGTGCCGGGTACAAGGTCGATCTGACAATCGTACGGCCTGTGAGGTGGTAAGGAGCTCGCTTTCTTTTCACAGAAAACGTCAATATATTCTGAATACTGTGATGGCAGATCAATTTCCTTTTCGACTGCAGTAGCAATAAAGTGTTGAAGATTTCCTTCTTTGTCACTTCTTGGTTGAAAACATCTTTTTGCACAAGCGGAAGAAGTAAAACGCAAAACCTGGTTGCGCCAGTCTATGCATGGATTGTGTAACATTAACCACGGCATTCCTAGGATAAAACCAGATTGGGGTGCTTGGATTATATCGAAGCAAATTATCTCACAGTGGTTCTGATTCTCATCATCTTTGCAAATCATTTGTATTTGTGAGATTTGTTTAGTAACGGGCCTCCTGCCAATTCACTACCATCAACAACTTCTGAAATCTTTTTCTTGACACTGGGTATATGCAAGTCTGGTGTGGTTTGTTGGTCCACAAAATTTCCTGTTGCCCCTAAATCGATTAAAACTTGTACATTATGTCTTTTTACCTGCACAGTCATTTGTACTAAAATTTGAAAATGTTTGACATAACGATTTGTGCAAGAACACACTGAAGGGATTGTCAATTTGCCCAAGAGGTCCCCTTTGTTTTTTCTTGGGCACTTTAGTTTTCCTGTGAAGTTTCCAAAGCAACCACTATCTTTTTCTTTGTCACAAATGTTGGATCAATTTTACCTTTGGGTTTCTTTTGACATTCTTTTACAAAATGACCCTTATTTCCACAATACAAACACTGACCATCTCTCCGTCGCATGTCTTTCTCCTCTTTGGTCAATGATGGGCGAACAGTTACGATATCCATCGGTTCTATCATAGGATCTGAGGACAATTGAGGGTGTCTGGACATTTCCATTTGCCAGTTGGGATTTTCCCATTTTTTCCTTACTCCTTTTCTTTCAGAGAGTCTATGATCTATCCTCAGGGTTAAATTAAGTAAATCTATGCAACTTTCTGGTTGTGGTTCAACTTGGCCCAATACATCTTTCAGTTTGTCTTTTAGCCCTTGATAAAATACTGCTGACCTTTTTTCCTCTGGCCAAGCGGTTTCCACTACTAACCGGTTGAAGTGTGACAAATACTGTATTAAGTCTTTGTTTCCTTGGTGTAACTCTAGTAACTCTTTGTCTGCAGACATAGTTATTGCGTGTCTG
Organism: Pleurodeles waltl; assembly: GCF_031143425.1. Lineage (NCBI taxonomy): Eukaryota > Metazoa > Chordata > Amphibia > Caudata > Salamandridae > Pleurodeles > Pleurodeles waltl. The sequence goes on from NC_090437.1 coordinate 265,939,524, forward strand.
TCAAATACCTTTACAAATTCTTCTATAAAACTACGCCAATTATATAAAAGGGGACTGTCTAATCGGACTAATGGCACTGCCAAAGTAGCTGCATCACCATTCAGATATGATATAAGGAATGCAATTCTAGATTGTGCATCTGGAAAGGCACTGGGACGACACGTAAAATGTAGTTCCACCTGTGTGAGAAAAACTTTAACCTTATTGGGGTCCCCAGAAAACCTCTCTGGTGCAGCTAGAGGAATCTGTGTCGGCACATTCACAGCTATGTTAGTAGGTGAAGAAAGCGTAGGAAGAGACTTAGATTCAGAACCATCCACCTTACTCTGTAACTGTGTTACTTTAGTAACTAAATCAGCTGTAACATTTTTTAAATCTGTCAAATCCCTTTGCATCTGAGTGACTACTTGCATAAGGCTACCTAGGAACGATAGTACCATTTCAATGACACAATGATTTGTACAGCAATACACAATGTGGGAAACGCTGTGTGAAACTTGAACTCAAATCATCCTATATGTACTCCTACTCATGTATATTATTGTGACAATGTAGACCATATGTGACAGTAAAAAATGTTTGGATGGTGCATTTACCCTGGCTGTGTTGCCCTTCACTTGTCTCCTGCCTATAGTCCAGGGGTGTTCTCATGGCATATATTGGGCACATGTCTGGCACCTCACAGCTTTTACTTGGGAGGAGTGTAATTGTATTGACTGGTTGGAGTTGAGGAAGCTGGAGTTGGTGATGGAGTTGTGTCTGTATATGAGCCACTTGCATGTGGGTCTGATTTGTGTAATGTATGTTTGGTTGTGTGTTGTGTTGCTGTGTGCAAAATTCAGATGAGTGTTGTTGTTTGGTTGTGGTTGTTGTGGTGTGGGTAATTGTGCTTTTGTGTGATTTTGTTTGTGTAGATGAGTGTGTCATTGAGTAGGTAGTTATGGTTGTATTGTATGTGGGTGTAGTATCAATAGTGTGTATATGTTGTGTTTTAGGATGTATGGCATTGTGCATTTTCTGCATGTATGTGTTCTCTTGTGGTGGAATGGCAAAGGATCAAGGTGTGTATGTAGTGTGTTGTGTAGTGTGTAATGCTGGCAGACATATGTGGCTGAAGTACATGGGGTAAGTGTTACTTGCCTTTTTACCCTGGTCACTGCCATTGTACAATGTACTTTGGCTCCCGCAACAGTCTCCCTCCATCAGAAATCCTCCACCAGAACAACGCCTGCAGAACTGTAATATCTCAATATGGTCGGTGCAAGCCTGCCAGCCTAATGGCTAAGAAGAGTACTCCATCACGGGAGTCATGGTTCTGCTTCAATACATCTAAAGAGGCCGTCCGGAACTCCCTCGGCTTAAGAGAATACATGGTACTACTGCCACAGTGAAACAGCGGTAATTCCATCAAGATCTAAATCAGGCCACCGGTCTTTTATGAAATATAATAGTTGTACTTTTCTTTTTCCCTAAAGCAGGAGATACAAAAATTTGCCTAGCCTACATGTCTTGAGTTTTTAAACTTCTGCTTCAGAAAGATGTGGTTTACGTATTAATGCAATATCTGTTTTAAGCGTGGCTACGTGAGAAATAATTATCTGTCTTCTAATGAGATTTCCTAGTCCTTTAACATTTAGGGTGCAATCCTGAATTTACATCAACAATATAACAAGAGAAAACAAATATGTCTACAATTTGTGAAACTAAATAGAAAGGTAAATAGGAATATGAAGATGGGTACCATGTAGGAATGTTACAAGTGGAAAACATCAACCTACAAAAATACATTAAAGGAAAAATTATGGGGAAAGAAAATAAAAATATATTAAATAAAAGTGCAGGAAGAGGAAGAATAGACACTGTGATTAAAAAACAGAAACAGTACAAGTCAAAGAGATGCCAACTGAAAAATATTCCTAAATACACAAATGAACAAGAGGCTATGAATCATTTAAAATGTTTATTAATACGTAATAAAAATATTTGTTTTACTTTATGAGGTGCTTTATGTTTTTTAAGTTCAGAAAAATAATTCCAATTACATTTAATGTATTTAGACTCATCACAGATTTAATTCCAAATTAATGCCAGAATTGTAGCAAAAGTTTCATAATCTGTATTGACTAAACATATTAGTCTATAATTTTTACATTGCATTAAATCTTCTGTTTTTGGGGGGAATTTAACATATCACGGCTTCTGGAAAAGTACACTGAATAGACATGAATTCAACAACAAAGTTAAATAAATCTAAATGATTAAGAAATAATATTATAAGAGTAAAGATTTGTTGAACCTCCATCTGCCTCAGTGAGGTTGAGAAGTTATGAAATCAATGTAAAAGATAACAGGTTTGTGATCTGAAATTAAAATAGAACGTATTTCAGCATTGACTAGTATTTGAGTCAGATTCTTAATCGTGAATAAATAATCCATGCAGGATTGGGTGTTATGTGTTGGTGAGAAAAATTGAATTCTTGTGAGTTAGAATTATATAGGTAATGATTTGCGGTGAATACCAGAACAGAACCACTGATGTATTTTATTAGGAATTAATTTAATCTTTGCGGTTCTGTCCAGAAAGTGATCAATTACTTGGTTGCAGTCTCCATCATAGATAAAATAATCATCATAATTTTCTAACATTTTCCTAGAAACAACATTCCAAAACAAATTGCCTACTAGGATAGGACCATAAACATGAAAAATTGTGAGGGGTATACCATGGGATTTAGATTTCGGCGGACAGGATATCCGTTCTGACAGAGTAACTCATCTGCCAATATCTAAATCAGGGCTTAAGTCTTTTATTACATAGAATAATTGTACCATTCGTTTTCCATTAAAACCATTGCCTACCTCTTGAGTTTTAAAGCTTCTGTGTCAGAAATAAGTTATTTGTGTGTACCTGCAATGTCAGTTTTAAACTAAACTAAATGAGAAAAAAACACTATAAAGATTATAAAGATAAAGTATATGTCTACAATTTGTGAAAATAAGTCTAAAGATTAATAGGAATATGAATATGGGTAACATGTAAGGATGTTACTGTATGAAAACAACAAAATGTGAATTGTTTTGAAAATAAAATTAGGGGAAAATTAACTAAAAAGATATCAAAACAAAGTGCAAGAAGAGGAAGAACAGGAAAGGTAATTAACAACATCCTTCCAGTTGACTGGCCAGATCACCACATCATTGTGCTCCAATTCAGTCAATAGAAATTCCTCCTATTCATTCTCAGAAAACTAGCTAGTGGTCTCATAACAGTAGTCATATTCCCCTGGTGGATCTGGAAGATAGAATGATGGCACTACCCCACCCCAACAGAAAACCTTAAAACAGATTAACTTACAGCACACTATAACGCAATGACATCAGCCATCCTATACCATTTAGCTCATCTGAAACAAAAAACAATCCAGAATACTCCCTCAAGATCCTGGTTTAACAAAGACATTAACTATGAAAGAAGACAACTTAGAGCTGCTGAAAGACTCTGGTGAACAAAATCATCAATAACCCATCTTCAGTAGCTCAGAGTAGGAGACAGAAAAAAAAAACCCACATCTTAAAAAAATGCTGCTTTCTTTTACAGAGCTCTAGATAATGGGAAAAAATACCCCAAAGAACTTTTCATTATCATTAAACAGCAAACTTCGAAACTAATAGGATGTATTCCTCATGTCACTAAAGAACCTTGTGACAAATTCGCAAAACTCTTCAATGACAGAAATATGTAGTTTGATTACTACAGTCAGCCATCTACAGGAATCTCTTCCATCACACTATACTCTTTTTATCTCCTCAAACACCTGAGGTGTGGCCTCTTTATATATGACAATAACATCCCAGTACCCCTCACTTTCAGACATTCAGCTCACTCGTGGATGAGGACATCTCAAAGATGATTTTGAAAGCTAAGCCCACCTCTCACCTAGCAAACCCTCTGACAGCCTCCAAAGTGAAGAGTCTCAACCACACCCTAACAAATCTATGGACTAAGATAATAAATAGCTCCCTAAGCAATGGGGTTTTGCCTGATTGCCTCAACCCTGGTCAGTTGAACCCTTTACTAAAAAAATAGGTGCTGCCATGGATGACTTCAACAACATCAGGCCAGTCTCCAACCTTCCTTACTTTGCAAAATTTCTTGAGAAATGTGTTTCTCTCCCAACTCAAGCAACACATTGGCACCAACAGTCTTCTTGACACACTCCAGTTAACCTTTAGGAAAGGATGTAGCACAGAAACAGCTATTTTAACTATAGTAGATGAGGATGTGGATACATGCTGCCTGCCCATCCTCATTGACCTGTCAGCTACCTTTGACATGGTAAATGAGAAGCTACTTTTAGAATCCCCCCAAAAATGAATCAGTGCAGATGATATGGTTCTGAAAAGGTTCACTTCATATCTACATAACTGCTCCCCACAAATAAAAATAAACAATTCGACTTCCAATGCTTCAGCCATAACCAAGGGTGTCCCCCAAGGCTCGTTCCTCTGATCTGCGCTCTTCAATATCTACACGGAACCCCTCACCACCATACTCAAACAAGCGAATATTCCATACCACCTTTATGCAGATGACCGTCCGCTCCACTTCGAAATATCCTCCATTGAGGACTTACGACGATTAAATTCCACTCTCACAAAAGTCCAAAACTGGCTGTCACACAACTACCTGAAACTCAACCAAGACAAGACAGAAATCCCTCTCCTATCTATCAACGGTCAAACCACCCAGGTCCAAGAATGGCTAAACACGATTGACACTTTTAATTGCAAGTTGACTCTGGCTGAATGCATCAAATTGCTATGTATCACCATGGACTCTAGTCTGACCATGGACCCACACATAAATAATACAGTGAAGAGTGCATTCTACAATCTAAAACTCCTATTTAACATCAAGCCCTTTCTCCCTCCGAATGATCTAAAAGTCATTATGCAAGTGGTGGTTCTATCAAGACTGGACTACGGAAATGCCAGCCACACCGGCACCGCGAAGTTGCATTTAGCTTCCTTAACAGACACTCGAAATGCAGGAGGAAGGATGGTTACTGGAGTCAAAAGACTCATATCCCCCTCCCTGAATAATTGTAAGTAGCTCCTGATCTAAATCTCTTGCAACTTCAAAACTGCCTGTCTCACTCACAAAGTTCTCCACTCCAGGACACCAGCCTACCTTGTATCCAAACTCACAAAGGAAGGATAGTCAAGATATCTATGAAGCACTAACACTCTACTTCTCATCCCACCCCAAACACATAGACAAAAAGCCCTAGCATGCTCTTTCTCGGCGATGCCCCTAAAATCTGGAACTCCTTCCTAGTACATATCAGAACAAGCCCCTCTTTCATGAGCTTCAAAAGACAATTAAAAGATCTTCTCATCAATTGGCACCCAACCCTTCTGGCTCTAACACCTAGCATACAACTAGATTTTTCTTTGAATTGTATTTGTATTGTTTCTCTTAAGTAAATGCTCTGATCCAACTTTCAACAAGATTTCATTCTATATTCTATGTTTGCTAAGACTACCTTGACAATGTCTGTAAAGCACTCTGATACCCCTAGGTCTTGCCAGTGCTATACAAACAAAGCAGAGGCTATCCATCACTTTTAACATTTGACAACACATAATAAAAATATTTCTTTACCTTACGATTGTATGTAAATTTCAGAAAAATATTCCCAATTAACTTAAAAAAATTAAATAAATTAAAGATTGAATTCAAAATTAGTGTAATAGCCAATTTCCAATAATATTTATCCTGAAAATATTTTCACTAATTTAAAATTAAGGTTTAATAAACTTGTTCAATTGTTGTTATACTCTATGCTAGGGAGATCCCTACCCTGGAAGAACTTGCAAAAAATGATACAAACTATTTCTTGATAAATATTAATGCTAATTAATTTAATTTGTGTATAATGTGGAACAGAATAAAAATGCTACAGCACTATTGACCTAATTTTGAAATAAATATTTGATTAATGTAAATATATCAAATTAAATTAAATTAAATTAAATTAAAACATTTTTCTGAAGTTCAATGTAAAAAATAAATTCCCACTTAAAGTAAAACAAATAATGTATTATACATTAGTGATTATTAAAATTTTTGTATAGAATTAAGTAAAAGTAATGTAATTATATTTTAGTGAGAATTAATGCTTCATGAATTTATAAAGTCAAATAAATTTGTTAAATATTTTATAATTACATAGTCGTGTAAAGAATTTTAGAATATTTTAGCATTCAATTATATTTGATATATTTGTAACTATTTTAAAATAATTTAATTAATATTACTTTCCAAGGGTTTTATTTGAAATCCCTACCTCCATTACTTTCCCTGGAAGGGTGTTGCAGTACTAGTGGTTAGCCATGTTTGTTGCTGGACTTGCTGTAAGCTAGAGTAATATTATTACTTGGGGTATGTTTGTGGCTGTAGTAACTTCAGAAGTGCAGTTTCTGTCTAGCAAGAGGCTTACTCTTTTGTGGTTGGGCGCATGTCTCTCCAGAAATCCCTCCCTAACACCTCCTAAACCCATCCATACAGCTTCCCAAACAACTCCCATTTAGTAGTAAATATAGTATTTTTACAGCCACTGCCCCGGTCCATCATACATTTACTACTAAGTGGTAAACTTATATGTGTGAGTATCTTCACGTAGAAAAGCCACAAGAGGTGGAGATTTACATACATAGGTTTGTGGATAGCATTGTATAGTACTTTAGTACTATTGTAGGACTACTAAACATTCTACAAAATGCATTTTGTGATTAGGCCTTTATGTCTCAAAACAATCTTCCCAATTTTTCTGGATGCTTCAGTATTTCATCAAATGTTTGCTTAGACTTTCACGAATCTTAGGTGAGCATTCAGTTGACTGAATGTGAATAGTTTGTAGAGGAATGTGGGGCAGTGAAAGCATACCTTCTGAACCTCTGTGAAACCAGGACACAGCACTGACAGAGACAGCAGCAACTGGGGGGAGGATCATGGGAAGAGAATGCTGTTACTGGCTTAGGAGAAAAAAGGTAACAAGCGAAGATGACAAGAGTAACGAAAAGAGGCAGCGCAAAGGAATGAAAATAAAGACACCAATAGGAGGAGAACAGTAAGGAGCACTTTTACAGAGGACTAGGAGAGCCCATAGAAGAGTTAAACTTCATATGGCCCAAAGAAAACCAAGTACAGTGACTACACCATTGGGTGCTAAGATATCAAGTGAGGTGATTACACCAATGTTGGTGAGAATATCAATGAGAGAGGAACGTTGAAGGAAGCAGCTGGCTACATCAGTGTCAAAAATCCTGAAGACCATGTGGTAGGAAGTGGAAAACATATATGAGAAAGTAATGATGGGCAAAGGGGAAAAAGTAATGACAGAGGAAAGAGCAGAGTGACAGGAGGGTGGCTAAGGGAAGAAAAAGGAAGACACTGGCAGACTGGAGGAGGCTAGAGAGGAGAACCACCCGAAGGCTGTTTTTACAGAGGATATGGAGTGAAGCCACAGATGGCCGAAAGGAGATCAGTTACATGATGTTTTCACTGTATGCACAAATATCAAGTGAAGTGATTACACCCACTGTGATAGGAGCTCAAATGCTCAGGGGAAGCAGTGGGAAAACGGCAGCTGACCACAGCAATATAGAAGATGCTGTTGACTCTGAAGACTATGAAGAAGGAGGGGATTGGTAGTTACTACAACGCCACCCGAAGAATAATTTTACCAAGCAATATAGACAAGTAACAGGAAGGGAAAGAAAAGGGAAAGAAAGGAATGGAAAAGAAAACCCAGAATGTGACAAGATTTGTTTTTTTTTTATAGGATGTTTTCCTTCATGTTTCAGTAACTTTGGGAAAAAAAGAAGTGAAACAACAACTTCCATCCCATAAGAAACATTGTTTCTTTGCATGATATGATGCAGAGCTTGAAGATTTTGGTAATACAATTTAAAGCAATAGACAGGCGGAAGAGTACATTCATGCTAACAATGGATTTCAATAAATACAAAAATATTTTAAGGACTATCCAGTCACATTAAAATCAATTTATGTGTGACTTGAATGGTCTGTTGTTATTGTTCTTGTTTTCTCATTTAATTCTTAAACTCTTAGGGCCATATGAGGCATCGCATTAACAATTACCAAATAGCAATTTTTCCCAAATCGCTATATGGAATTCACTAAATGCGATGTAACAACATAATCTCAAAATATTTTGCAATTATCTAAAATTCTCAATTGCAAATAGCGATTACCAAATAGCGATTCGGTAAAATGGCAAATAACAATTTGGTAATCACAAATTGCAACTTTTGATTTGTGGAGCAGCTTGATGACCTCACAACCAGGAAGTGGGTCAGTGCATTCTGTTTCTAAAAGCCTGAACCACAGGAGGAGGCAGACATAGTGAGCACAGCATCAAGGAGCTAGTCAGGAGTGTCAGGCAGGACCCAAATACACCATGTCCACTGAGGGAATGCCAAGCATACTGGAAGCAGAAAGAGGAAGCCCAAGTTCAGTGAGCAGGAACTGGAGGTGCTCACTGAAGAGGTGGTGAAGAGCCATGAAAAGCTCTTCGGTAAAAATTAGCTCCATGCCTCGTAGAGTGAGAAGCGCACATTGTGGAGTGACATCCAGGCAAAGATCAGCGTGGTGGGTATGGCGTTGAGCTCCATTGAGGAGATATGCAAGCACTGGTATGATTTACGTACATGTGCAGAAGAGAGGGAAGCAACCAGGCTTAAGGAGGCAAAGAGCACTGGCGGAGGGCCATCCACCCAGATACCATCCACCCCCTTGGAAGACAGTTGGAGGCAACTCTGCAGCCGGAAGCCATAGTTAGGGTCACTGACATAGACATCTCAGCCACATCAGGCACCAGCAAAGGTAAGGACAACAATCATTTGAATCGCCATATGTGCATGCAAAATTGTTCCCTAGAGAAAATCTATGTTAGCACTCACTGACAAAATAGTCCATGCCACATATTCCATTCAGTCCAACAATGCCTTATATGAGTGGTATTCCAGACTGCAACTGTGAACCTAGAACAAACACTGCAGCATTGTGCATCCCCACACAGATAGACAAGACAAATGTTAATTAGAAACACTATGTCAGGGAAACTGTTTACTTCAAAATGAAACTGTGAACTGAGAGATGCAACAGTAATATGTAACTGAAATATTTCTATTTGATGTTGCAGATGTCCCTGCAACCGCATGCAGCAGAAAGAGAAACTGTGGAGCATGAAGAAAGCCAACCACGGTCTGAGCTGAGGTCGACAATGTTGTGTCCATAACACCTTTAATAAAACAGACACAGGGCAACAGCAGCACCACTCCCTGAGTTTAATCCGATGTCCTATGACTTGACAGAAAATGTGTATGCCCTACTTTCTGAGGATAGACGCACCCACAGATGTCAGTCCCTTTTCCAGCGCTAAAGCACACCCCTCAGGAGACGTAGAGCAGATGTCAGACAGAGCTCAGAGGAAGGTGAGGGCCCATCGCTGTTTGGAGGTCTGAAGGCATCAATGTTGAAGGTGCAGCGCCTGCATTGTAAGCACATGAAATCAATGCACAGGCAGTTGGTGTCTCACAGTCACAACATGTGTCAGCTGAATGCAACAGTGCTGGAAGGACAGAAAGCAACAGCAGACAATTGACGAATACCAATAAGGAACTCTGCCCAATAATGCAGCAGGACCATGTCCTTCACCGCAGGCGCCATCACCAATGGGATAGTTTGGATGGGTTCAGCAGATCTGTCAATCGCCTCACAAATGCAACTGCTTTGCTGCCACGATGTGCCATGGGCATGGAAGCGGAAATGGCACATTGCAGTGGAGATGTTGCACGGAGATTGGTGGAGGTTACCAATGCACTGGAGAACATAAAGACAGCCTGGATTGCTGGGAACAGCGATCTAGGGGTTGGGGATAGTGAGGAGCTCTACATCCTCAGTAATGTAACTGCCCTTGTGATGGAGTATAGGCATTGCAGTTCCAGACACAGTGATGTCTCAGAAGCCTCAACAGGAGATGCCTCTGAGCCCACTGAACGCTTTAGTGGAGTGTGTGGATGTAAAAAGTAATTGGGACATGTTCCAGGGCATGTTGTTTTGTGACACTGAACTATTGATGTGATGTTAATGGTGAAGCATTTGATTTAAGTACATATAGTGCTTTTGGACTCCCTATGTTGTATGCCCACATATTTCGCATGAAGTTAAGGCAATAAATGTAATACCCGTAACAATAAGGAACAATGGCGGTCATTCTGACCGCGGCGGTCGGCGGTCGCCGCCCGCCAAGCGGTTCCCGCCGAAAGACCGCACCGCGTTCAAAAGACCGCTGCGGTCATTCCGGCTTTCCCGCTGGGCTGGCGGGCGACCGCCAGAAGACCGCCGGCCGGCCCAGCGGGACAGCCCCTTCAACAATGAAGCTGGCTCGGAATGGAGCCGGCGGAGTTGAAGGGGTGCGACGGGTGCAGTGGCACCCGTCGCGATTTTCACTGTCTGTTAAGCAGACAGTGAAAATCTTTGTGGGGCCCTGTTAGGGGGCCCCACGGCACCCGTTCCCACCATCCTGGTTCCGGCGGTGGACACCGCCAGAAACAGGCTGGCGGTAAGGGGGTCGGAATCCCAATGGCGGTGCTGCAAGCAGCGCCGCCATGGCGGGTTCCCTGGGCCAGCGGGAAACCGGCGGGAGACCGCCGGCAGACCGCCGGCTCCCCTTTTCCGACCGCGGCTTTACCGCCGCGGTCAGAATCGCCCAGGAAGCACCGCCAGCCTGTTGGCGGTGCTTCCGCCGCACTCCGCCATGGCGGTCATGGACCGCCAAGGTCAGAATGACCCCCAATATGTGGTCCAATCATTGCTTACATTAAAAATAATTCTGCAAAATCTCTGCACGTCTTTGTCTGCCTTCTGCTGCTCTTGATTCTTCTGCTGGGTGACGGGGAGGCATCATCCTCATTAGACTTCGTATCTAAGGGCTCCAGGGGTATGCATCTCGATGTTGCAATGTTGTGCAACATAGTACATGTAGCCACAATCTTGCAGCAGGTCTCTGGACTGTATTGTTGTTCCCTGCCACTTTTGTGCAGGCATCGAAACCCTTCAGTAGGCTAAAGGTCCTCTCAATAACACTTCTCATCCTCCTATGTGCAGCATCGTAACACTGTTCACTTGGTGTAGCTAGATTGAGGTATGGTGTGAGGATGAAGGACTGCACTGCATTTGCACTGTCTCCTGTCATTGTCATATATGACCTAACCTGTACGCTATGAAGTAGGTATCCTTCTCCAAACTCTCCACTGAGTAGCCATGTGTATATTCACTATGCCTGAATATGTGGGAGTCATGTGTGCTACCAGAGAATCTGGCCACTAAATCTGTGTTGATGTGTGAGGCATTGTAGATGACCTGTCTATTGATAGAACTGCTACATTTCCTATATCTATAGATATACACATTGTCAGGAGGTGGGCAGATAGAGACATGTGTCCCATCAATGCAGTCAATGACATGAGGGAATTGGGCTACCTGATAGACTTTTAATTTTGTGAGCTGCAAGTCCTGTCGGATGGTGGGAAATCTGATGTGCTTATTGATTTTAGACAACACTGTATTCAGGAATCCATGGAAGAAGCATGAGGGCGCACTTTGGGAAACACCTCCAGCTGTTGCTATTACCCCCTGATAGCTTCCTGAGGCTAAGGGAGCATAACACCTGCACATGAGTGGGTATTGCATTGGTTCTGTGTGTGTGTCACTGCAGTTGTGGTTGCAAATCTGCTATTAGGTCTAATATCATAGCAGAGTTCAACCTATACTTCTCATAAATCTCCTCCTCTGTTTGATCAAACAAAGTAATGCACACTCTGAAAATGCACTCCTGTCTCCTCCTCCCTCTCCTCAAACCTGCCAGTATCTTTATGTTCTTCACCATGGCGTAGAGTGCAGCCATTGTTGAAAAGGGCTGATGCACTCTGGGTCCCTTTTTATAGGTTGCAACTGTTTACCACCTGATTTGAGTTGGTGGTAAATTACACATGCAAAATCCTTGTTTTGTGACCATTTGCAATTTGCCAATGGTTCATACATTGTTTTTGTGATTACCTATTTGCGAATCACAATTTGCGATTTATAAAATGGAGTCACAATTTAAGGGAATCACTATTTTAGCGATTCCTTAAAATTCCCCTGTAAATGCCTTTCATACATTCGGAGAGGCTACTTTGCATTTGCAAATGGTGAAATTTTGCGATTCGCACCATTTGAGAATGGAAAATATTTTGATACATCTGGCCCCACATGATTTATGAGTAAAAAGAGAAAGAGGAAAGGAAATTAGTAGAGGTGTGAAATAAGTTCCCTATATATTATTTGTAAAAGGTATCTGTGCTGAGAAAACAATATAATGAGAAGGGATATGCAAAATAAGGAAAATTAGTAATATTTTAAGATCTTTAAAAAAAGTGGAAACTAAGATCTATCAGGCCCCATGAACATCATTTGACCCGTGTAACAAGCCTCTTATCAACACAGAGGTTATGTAAAAAGTATGCTAGAGTAAGAGTTAGTGGTAGTAACCATAAAATAAAAAAACAAAGCATCACAACAACCTGTAATCCTTACTCTAAATCCACTCCCATCCATGCTGAGTTCTCTAGAGGAAAAGAATGGTTAGTGACATTACCTTGATTAATCAATACATTTGCTAATATTTACTGTAACATTCATCAGTGCAACACACTTATCAGTAGAAGCAACCACTATAATGTGAATTAGCAACTTTAAAACTGCACACAACTCCGTCGCTAGGGACTGGTATTAGGCTTTTCAGGGTGTAAGTATGGATTATGGGTGAAAAAAATTCATGCTATATACTTGCAAACATATCCCCAGCAATTATCAAAAGTGCCTTGCACACACACATACACATACTCTGAGCAGTATTCCACATGTAAATTAGTTATGCAAACATAAGACAAGCATCCTTCTAAATCTAGATTAAGCAGGGAGTCATAACCTTGGGGCTAAGCAGGGAAATAAATTGCAAATGCAAACATGATTCTGTAGGTATTCACAATTACTTTAAAACCAATTTCTCACACATATTTTCACATACAACACACACCCAAATAGCCCAGTGAAGGTGCCCCAAATAGTGTAGCATCTATAGTTCTAATGTAGGAATAGAATGGGTTTAGCATAAAAGTTTAAAAAAAACTAAAAGCAAAATGTATTGTAACAAATTCTTACTGAATGCTACAGTTTAATAGCTTCATCTTGGCACATGTGGGATTAGAAACAGAAGCACAGACCTGCAAGGGAGGATGCATACCATTCACCAGCATGTTTACATTCTATCACATGTATTTTATATTTATGTTGGACTCAGAGGTTTGTGCACAACAGAATACTCTGTAAAATACATATAATATAGTTTTTACATTTTTAAAAATGAATACATGAGTTCAGGTGATTTAATCCTGTTCTCCTTTAATTCCTCATTGAAATTCAAAAGTGGTATTTGGGCACACGTTTGGCTTACTACTCATGGAGTGTTACCCAACAGCTTACCTTACATTATCTAGATTTGAAACTTTAATTGAAAAGCTCTAAGTAATCTGAGATCCTAAATTATTACCCCGATCACACAGAATTTAAATCTTATTTTTTGTGTGAATGTGAAGTAGAGACCATAAAGTGCTGATTCTGTGTCATCATTGCCTGTGCAATCAAGGATAGTTTCCTGTTGTTAGGCTCTTTCTTTGGATGGCTGATGTATACTGATGGAAAGTACAATAAAGTAGGAGGACAAAATGGATGGAAGAGTAGGGATGAATGCCCTGAATCAAAAGAGACTCCTACTGGTATAGACTGGTTAAATCAGAGTTGGCTCCTCATTACCCCGAAAATGTTCATATATTTACTCCTATTCAGTTCAGGAGTAAATCACTTTCCCCAGTGGGGAAAGGACGGGGAAACTTTCCAAATAAGGTGAGGGAGTAGGAGCATAGACGTCATTTGACTCCTGGCTTGCCCCTTGCGTCCCCGGGCACTGCCTTTGCTATCTCTTGCCTCAGAGGGGGCAGAATCAGTGCCAGAGACGCAGGGGCTGCTCATCCTAATGGATGTAGTTTGGGGCTCCACCTACCTGGTTTGCTCCACCTACCTGGTTTTCTCTCCGGTTTTGTTACACAAATAGTGAATAATATTATTTATTAACTTTTGGGAAAATAAACAAATTGAGTACAATTAAGTACAATTTGCTAGAATATGACAATATATGGCAGCTAAGGTAAGTAAGAACGATTTTCAATGTATATTGTATGCATGTTTGCTGTTGAGAGTGTGTTTTATGTGAGGGAGTGTGCATGAATTTGAGTGTATGTGTAAGCATGTGTGTGTGTGAGTCAAAGTAAAGAAAGATGCGTGTGATGTCATTTCTGCTACCCCTGGCATTTTGGTGAATTGAGGGTTGACTTACAAAGAAGCAAGATTCCACACTTGCTCTTGTTTTTGCAGGCGAAAATATTGTCATATGCACTCCTGCAAGGAAAACAGAAATTCATAAATGGTTTTCAGAAGTTCTTGAACATTTTGAAAATGCCTCATATTTGTACATCTTAACCCACTAGACCCAGTAAAAGAGTCCTTGCAGATTTGCAACCTTTTAATCAGGCACAAAGACTTTTAAGTACTTTCAGAGGTCATGTCAAATATGCTAGAATTTCTGAAGATTTGTCACTCATATTTGTCTAAAGATTTAGGACAGCCAGTGCTTCATTTCACATCTGGACTGATTTTAATTTGTGAAAAAAGTATTTAGTCGTGACTACTGTTAACGCAGATTTTTTACTAATAAACATTAAAGCATTCTGAGTGTGTAATCTGCATAGAAGATGAAATAACACAGAAAAATAATACGTGCATTTGAAAATGTGCCTCTTGAGTGATCGTCAATAATCACAAAATATACTTATTAACAGCTTGTTAATGTAAAATGTTGAGCTTATGTTTGGATTAATGTAGTAGTATGTTATATTAATGGTTATGTATTTTGTATTTGCTTAATTAATCATAGGCCTTAACTTAGCAAGGTCTTGGGCCTAGTTGCACGGCCTCATGTTAAGCTGTATATCTTAGGCGATTTATAAAATGGCTGCTTAGAGAATTGAATTGTGATTTTCCACTGCATGGTCCAAATGCTAGTAGATGAAATTCTTTCCCATGAAAACTGCTTGCTAGAATATGCTGTACTAGTTAGAGATACATTGTATAACTTAGTGTGCGTAAAGGTGACCTTCCCAGGAGCAGACAATGGACGCACTGACTGGAGTATAAGTTGATACAAATTTGTTACCTGACAAGCTGAAGGATGGGAACAGGAGAAGAGACATGTGAACAGGGTACTAGTACAATTTTAGATTTGGGGTTTTACTTTCATTGGACTAAACAAAAACTCATGATTCTTTGACCAATGTCAACGTGGGAAGTAGTTTTAGAGAATTTATCTTGGCCAGACTGCACCGAGAGGAGAAACGCCATTATTTTCTTGACCGTCCTGAGAAGAGACGTGCTTAACTTTCCGTAAGTTTGTTGCCTAGAAGCGACATTCTGTATGACTATTCTTGAGACATTTCTATCTTGAACTTTAATGGTGAATTCCGATGCCTTGCTGACCGAACTGATGTCCAGTTGACGAAGACTGTTGCAACTTGCTGAACCATGCTGAGGCAAGGTATAAGATGATGTTAAAGTTTGTTATGTCAATTTGCTGTTGTCCCAAGGTACCAACCGCTAATTTTGATAGAGCCGTAGTTAGATGTTTTTCCAAATTTGTGTTGACTAAAATGTTTTGCCTGAAGTCCAACATGCTATTCTAATCTGAAGGTTAGTTAGGGTACTCACTGATGATGCTCGCTACATGTAATAACAGTTGATGTCTTTTCTTTGCTGAATCTAAATTTATGCCATTTTGTTTGCGCAGCTATTGATTTGTACTGGATCCTTAGAATGTGTAGTGGTACAAGCCTTGATTAAATTGCGATTCTTTAGGGAATGTGGGCAGCCAGTATTGTTTCTGTATGCTTACTATTTGATTTTGAGGCTACGTTATGTGATATTAACATTATTAATATAGGGAAATAAACATTCTAACTTTTGCATACAGGTGTGGTTATTTATTACTGAAAGGTCCTGGTGTGTGGAAATTACTGACTTATGATTATTGATGCTATTGACTGACATTGCTATTGATTTGTATTGGTGCTGAGTCTTATGGTGGGAACTACTCTAAGTGCAGTCAAAAGGTTCATCAACCTCCAACGCGTCTCCTTATGATTTAATGCCAAGTAACCAAATAAAGTCAGACATGTTAACACTACTAGATAATCAATGCAGCAATCTGTTGCTGATGGCAGCCCATTAATATAAATGAAAATAAAGAAGTGGAAGTCCACCTATTGTGATCAGTGTTTTTATTAATATGTTAGGGCATCTTGTCTGTCCATGAGCCCAAATAAAGCCGTTATGTGCAGGTTATAGTTACTGAAATAACTATTTGAGTACCTAGATTCAGAGTGCATGGAACAGATAAAGAAACCAGGGCAGAATTCCCATCATAAACATATTACAACAGCCAAATTGCAAAATTAGTTACTTATGGCATTCTTTTAAACACATTTTAATACTTATTCTTTGTCTTGTCAGCATTTTCTCATGGTTATACTTGTACATTATTCGTAAACCAATTATAATTATATAAACAAACATCCTACTTCTTCTTGACACAGTGGGACTATTTTGTCAGTTAGATTGTGTGATTTGCATTTTGGAAGCATTAATCTATATTTTGGGTGTTTGTGTGCCACCCCAGCATCTCAGCAGAGGTCCTGGCTTAGGGCACAAGATTTAGAGACTCTCCTTCCCTTGGTATAGGAAGCACTTTCATCATATGTCTTTTTCATTGCTCAGCTTTCAGCTTTGCCTTTCTGTAACGAACACAAGCAAAACAAAAGAAAACTGTCCTGGACTTGTGAGGTGTTTTTTCCTTTCCTGTTAGGGTAATTTTCACATTTTATTTTCCAGCAGCACCATGCCATAAAGTAGAATCAGAAAGGGTTTCCCCACCCTACTACTCATGGTCCAGTGGTGGATGGACCACCAGTTCATGCGTTTGTGGCGATGCAGCCAGCTAAGGCCCCTCAAATGGAAATCCATTGGTTCCCTCCAACTCTAAATAGGGTGGGGGTAACAGCACATTTGTCAGAGTGGGGGCAGCGCCAATTTATGGTGGTGATCCCATGGAGCCAGACTCTAAATGAAGGCCTAGCTACATAGCTTGAGAAATGTCTAAATTTGGTACATTGTAAATTTCAGTGATTGCTTCTAAATTGCGAGGCTAGTTTGTCACAACATCAGCATATGGTCATGTCTTAACTTTCCTCTTTCTAGCTTACACAAGTATTATTTTAATTTGCTTGTTCAAGCAAGCAGTCATTAGCTCCATGTAGACATCATGTATCAAGGAGGACAGAGGACACTCCAATCACATAATTTATATGCTGTAAATGTCACAAGCATTTCTGTGTTTACATATAGGATAGCATTAGATATGTATTCACATCTAATCACATAATTTGTATGCTGTAAATGTCACAAACATGTCTATGTTCACATGTAAGATAGCAATAGATATGCAGGGCTATAGGTAAAATTATAATCAATCAAATAAAACAATTCCTATTCTCAATAAGTGCCAGCAAAGACTTTATAGAAAACCAAGACATTTAGGGGGTCATTACAACTCTGGCGGATGGCGGAGAACCGGCGGTAAGACCGCCAACAGGCTGGCGGTCTTACCTTGGTGTATTATGACCATGGCGGTTACCGCCATGGTCAACCGCCGGTTCTCTGTCCCGCCCGCCAGGGCGGAGACGACTGCCTGGCTGGAGACCTGAGTCTCCAGCCCGGCGGCCGTCAGTATACCGCCAGCGGTATTTGGACCCGGCTTACTGCCGTGGATTTCCAGCGGTTTGAACCGCCATGAAATCCATGGCAGTAAGCACTATCAGTGCCAGGGAATTCCTTCCCTGGCACTGATAGGGGTCTCTCCCACCCCCCACCCCCACCCCGATTCCCTCCCCTACACCCCCCACCACCCCTGCCACCCCCCAAAGGTGACAGGGCCACCCTCCCCACCCCGACCCCCAACATAACATTACTCACACACCCGACACCATGCAGGCACCACCAACACACACACACGCACACACCCCGACATACATGCCTACATCCACACACACAGTCAGACACGCACACCCACATTCAAACATACACGCACACATCCATACATACATACCCAAAGCCATACATGCACTCATTCCCATACACACAACACCCCCGCAAGCATACACGCACTCACACAACCCCTCTACATACACACATGCACACCCCCATGCACGCACACAACACACAACACCTCCCCACCCCCCTCCCCTAACGGACAATCGACTTACCTGGTCCGTCGATCCTCCGGGAGGGGACGGGGGCCATGGGGGCAGCTCCGCCGACACCACACTGCCAACAGAACACCGCCACGGCGAATCACAGGACGTGATTCGCTGGGCGGTGTTCTGTTGGTGTGGCGATGGAGGTGGAGCAACCTCCACTTCCCCGCCGCCTGCAAGTGTGGCTGTTGGCGGCTCTCCGTCTGACTAACGACGGAGAGCAGCCAACAGTCATAATACGCCGAGCGGCAGGTGGTCTTCCGCACGGCGGTCCCTCGGCGGTCTTGCAAAAAGACCGCCAAGGTCGTAATGACCTCCTAAGTCAAAAGTATTTTCTGGATCAAGAAAAAGATGGATGTTCATTTCTTCTGAGTCTCTTCCAAATCCACTAACCCCTTCGCTGACCCTATTTGCGGTAGTTCCCGCTTAGGGCTCCATAATTTGTTTTTAGCTAAAGTACCCACTTCAACTTTGTGTTTTTTTTCCAACATCTTGGGGAATCTAAAAATACCTTGGGTTTGTGGATTCCCCTGGAGGGAGCCGAGAAAATACACAAAACATAGCAAACATTTGAGTTAAAAAAAAAATATATAAGGAAAATGTGTTCCAAATAAAAGTGTGATTTTTCCTGAAAATGGTATCCATGAATGGTCTGCTGTACTAAAGTCACCATCTTCCCAGCATTCAGAAGCATGCAGAGTTGAATCAAGAAACCTAAATGTATACCACAGTTTTGGCATTTTTCCAAGGGGTAGCCTATTTTTCCTATTTTCCGTGCTTTCAGCCTACTACTAGTTTGTAGTGGGAACCTGTGTGAAGCCGTTGGGTGATTAAGAAAAGGTATACATTTCTGCAAACCAGACAAAACTTCAAATTTAACAAGGGGTCATTTGTGTAGATCCCTCAGGGGCTTCCCAAGGAAAATAGCAATTCAATCAAAGAAATATTTAAAGTCAGTAGGAAAAAATGGGCATTTGGGACATTTTCATCTGTAAGCTTTTGTCACGATGGTAGATTGACAAAAGCAATACACCATTACGTCCTCCAGACCTCTCCGGTTTCATGGATG
Organism: Pleurodeles waltl; assembly: GCF_031143425.1. Taxonomy (NCBI): domain Eukaryota; kingdom Metazoa; phylum Chordata; class Amphibia; order Caudata; family Salamandridae; genus Pleurodeles; species Pleurodeles waltl. The sequence goes on from NC_090437.1 coordinate 265,959,142, forward strand.
AATAGGGTTTGTATGTGCTCCAAAAACCCAAGGTACCCAGAGCAAATGACTGAGCTGCACCATACAAAGGGTTTTCATTGAGTATAGACTAATTCTTATATGTAAATAGGCAAAAATGGGTATGAAGGCAACTTATATATTTCAGAAAAAACAGTGGTTATTTATACATTGCTGAATCTGTGGGTACCTGCATTAGCGAAAGATTTGGAGGGTATTTTTCAAAATGTCATATTTCTAATACACTGGTTTACATTTGAAAGGCACAAATGCAGCAAACTCCAATTGCTAATAACACATTTTCTAGTATTACATGCTCCACCAAGTCTACATACAATGGTACCTCAATTGTGTCAGTAGACTTAGTGCCCTCAACAGAAAACAGTCCAAAGTGCAACATGGACACAGCACATTGGTCCAACCAAAAACTGACCATTGTGAGTAGGGCTAGGTTTTGGACCCTATCTCAGCTGGTACCAAGACTAACCTAGCAAACCTATATATTTTGGAAAACTAGACATATAGGGGTGCCCAGGGTGGACTGACCTGCATTGGCTCTCACCACGTTTATTTACCCAGAATCCCTTGCACACCTCAAACTTCGACTGAAAAACACATTTTCCTCATATTTCTGTGCTGGAAAGTCCTAGAATCCGTTGGGAGCCACAAACTTCCATACACCCGGCATTCCCCTAAGTCTCCCAATAAAAATTGCACTTCACTTGTGTGGGTAGACCTAGTGCCCATAACAGGAAACAACCCGAAACCCAACATGGAGACAGCTCATTTTTCCACCCAAAACTGATCCTCTTTTATCAATGTGGGTAGCTCTAAATTTTGGACCCTAGCTCAGCTGGCACCTAGGAAAACCTATCCAACCTATTCATTTTTGAAAACTAGACACCTAGGTTTAGTTACCCAGAACCCCTTGAAAACCCCAAACTTTGACTAAAAGAAAACATTTCTTTGATGGAAAGTTCTAGAGCCCACAGGGAGCCACAACCATCTATCCACATGGCTTTCCCCCAAGTCTTACAATAAAAATGGTACCTCACGTGTGGGTAGATGTAGTTCCAGTGACAGAAAATGGCTCAAAATGCTACATGGAAGCAGGCCATTTTTCCACCCAAAACTGCCCCTCTTTTTTCCAATGTGGGTAGCTCCAGAGTTTGGACTCCTCCTCAGCCGGCACCTAGGAAAATATAGCTAACCGATACATTTTTTTTAAACTAGACACCTAGAGATATCCAGGGTGAGCTGACATGCATGGCACTCACCAAGTTTAGTTACCCAGAATCCCTTGCAACCCTCAAATTCTGAGTAAAAAAAACACATTTTGCTCATATTTCTGTGATGGAAAGTTCCAGAAACCACAAGTAGCCACAAAATTCTTTCCACCTAGCATTCCACAAGTCTGTAAAAATGGTACCTCACTAGTGCCTGCACCAGAACAAATCAAATTAAGGTAAAAGAGGGTCCCTTTGCAGGACTCCTATTGATGTTCATATGATCTGTTTCTGCTGTGGGCACTAGACCCAGCCACACAAGTAGGGCAGCATTTTTACTAGGACACGTAGGGAAATGCTGGGTAGTAAGAATATTGTGGTTTCCTTCTGATTCTGGAAGAATATGGCACCGAAATAAAAGCAATTTTTTTGATTTTAGTCACATTTTGAGATTTGCAGGGCATTTTAGGTAAGAAATCTTGTTGGGATCCGCAAGAGGCACACCACCCTATACTCTTCTGGGTCTCTAGTTTAATTTATTTCACAACCATCTATACACCCTGGAAGAGAAAGACAGAAAAGACCAATATAACTTCACAACCACCTATTCCTCAAATACACACACATACTGGTTAGATTTGACACAAGACTGAGTGAAGGTTCAAAACATAAAATGTTATTAACCAGAGATTTCCCAGAAATGAAAGGCACTGTTAATGACTGACAGTTAAAAAAACCCAGAACCAATGACTCACAAGTGGTGAACTGTAAAGCTGTGACAAGGCACCATTCACACACCTTTCATATGTGACAAACACAAGAACATTTACCCACCAGCCATGATCACAGCATATTACAACACTCACATCAACAGACAGCACCATTCAAGGGTCTTTCACTTTCATGCACCCACATAGCTCACACTGCAATCACACCGGCTGATTTCTGGTGAAGTGTGTGGACTGGCATTTGGTTAGCAGTGTGTTTAGTGACCAACAGGAATTCACTATTCACTCACCACCAGACAAATGCCAGCTCACACCAACCGCCAGCTCACACATACCGTCTGTCAGGTGCCAGCCAACGCACTCCACCAGTGAAATGCCAGTCCACGCATACTGCCAGCCAAATGCCATTCCACACCGCCATCATTTTTTTTTTAACAAAAAAGAAAACACAAACCAGTTGGAAGAAAATTAAAAACTATACCGATAAACATAGCATCTCCAACTAAATACATCACTCTAATGCCAGCCATGAAATCTGAACAAAAAATATAAAACAATACAGACCAATCAGTTTACTTTTACACTCATGGTTGCTCGCAGTAACTCTGTTGCATGTGGTACAATTTAAAACGTGGGCAGACACAACCCAGGTTTAGCAGGATAGTCGGGGCAGTGCATATGACTCTCTTTCAGCATACCTCTTTGAATACAGACCCTACACTCCTACTGGGAAAGTCTTTTTTGAGTGTGAGGGAAATGTGATCAGCAAAGTGCGATATTTCAATCTAGCCAAATCATCCACCACTCCAACTCTAGGAACAGCTGCCTGTTCCACTACAACAAGGCTACCTATAAAAGACTGCTGACACTGAACAAATGTCATCCTTGACTCTGCAGAACAATCCTTGAACACAACAAAAGCATTGAAGGTTACAAGATGAAACAAATGGATAGTAAACGTCTTATACCAAATGTTAGCCTTAGGAACAACAGTGTAAGGTTCCAACCTTTGATCTACTTGATCTACACCACCCATGTGCTTTTTATAGTCTAAAATTCACATAGGTTTGCACACTTCAGCAATCTGACTCCAAACAGTCACAGGTGAAGTACTTTTAATACGGATGGCAATCAGCATGTAGACACCTCTCCTGTTGGCAAATTTCACAGCTAGAAGTTTATCACTACGCAAAGCACTGTCGCCTTGCACATTTTTTTTACAAGCTCTTTTGGGTAACCTTTATGATTATAGTGAAGTGTGCCACAAGCAACAGTGTCCACTTTGAACAATTCCCTGATCAATTACACACCAGTGTAGAAGCTGACTACGTATAAATGGTGACCTTTGTTAAAAAGTCCTCTACCTAGTTCTCACTAACTCCTAAAGTGAACAGAGAACCAGGGGGTCAATATTGGAAACCCTATCCCTGTACACCTTGAAATTATAGACATATCCAGTCCTACTCCCAGACAGCATACACATCTTAATTCCATATTGTTCCCTTTTACTAGGAATGCATTGCCTAAAGCACGAATGGCCCTTGAACAGGGCCAAAGACTCATCCACAGCTATTACTTTCCCTGGAACACAGATCTCTCAAAATCTAATTTTAAAGAGATCAAGGACATACCAAATCTTAAAAAGACGGTCACAATCAGTGTAATCTCATGGCAATGCTGAAGCATTATCAACAAAATGCAGCACCCAAAGAAAAAGCAAATACTGATCATTAATCATGGTTGCAGGAAATATAGCTGCTGCCATCAAGGCAGTAGTAGACCAATATGAAGACAGCAATGGCTTCCATATCAAGTCCATCAAAAAAGTGAAACTCAAGGACTTCTTCAACTCTTTCAGATCTGTGGGAGTCCACTGGCTAGCTCTAGAGTGGGGCTTAAGTCTGGCACTGTTGTCCCTCAAATTTGTTAAGCATACAAATTAGTCTGGTCAACAATCTCACCCAAAAATACATCGTCCATAAACAACTGAAAGACATTTATAGACAAAACCTTTTCAGTATTCATTCTACACCCTGTAACACTATTAAAAGCAGGCAATATTAAAAGCATCATGTTTGTGACAGCCCAGAGTTCAGCACTTCCAATGGGAAGACTTTTAGCCCCAGGTTGCAATCCAGATGCCTCTTGCTGCACTATTGGCACATTAGTGCCCTCCTCTAAAACAGGTTCTTCCTCCACACTGAAAGTGGCTTCCTCATCAGATGATTACTCTTGGACAAAAATTCACTCTCAGAGTCTTGCTCTTCCTCCTCTGCTTCAGATGCAGAGACAGTCTCATAATCATGGTCAGATGAGGATTCGAAAAGCATACCAACAACCTGCAGAGCAGTAATCCTGTGGCTAGCCATATTCCATACTAATAAAAGTAACTTGACAAATAAGTCAACAACAAACACTGTATAAAATACGTAGTAAACAAAGACCTATATACTCAAATAAGATACCACTCACTTGCTCACGGATAGACTCACCAGCACCTACTCTGCACAGACACAGCAAGCACCAATGATAGCCCGCTAAAAAGGAAAAACAAAATAAAATTACACATAAGACAACACAATATACATTGTGCAAAAAAACAAAGACAATTTCACACACAATAACACAGAAACTAAATATGCTGCTATTATTATACTATTTACAAAAACATATCAATGAAGTGAAATGATACTCATTTAGAGAAAACAGTTGTTAGAAATTGGTTCTCTTGTTGGCAGTCACTCTTCACTCTGTCCAAGCAGGGACCCTCACTCTAGTCAGGGTGAGGGTGTTACACTCCTAAGACAACCCTTTCTCACTCCCTTGGTAGCTTGGCACAAACAGTCAGGCTTATCTCAAAGTGAATGTGTAAAATATTTATACCAACAAACACAGTAATACAGTGAAAACACTACAAAATGAACACCACACCAGTTAAGAAAAATAGACAATATTTATCAAACAAGACCAACCTGACAAAACTCCAGCATACAGAAGTAAAGTTATGAACTTTCAAAATAATAGACACTTCCTTCATAGAAAACAATGGATTTTTTTTTACACAAAGAACCTGGTTTGTGTCAAAAATAAAGCCGCACAGGTGAGTGTGCATCAGAAAGGTTAGTGATGCATTGATTGCTTACTTGCAAGTGAGGCCGTGTGTCATTTCTTCTCCAGTCGGGAAGGCGATGTGTCGTTATTCTCTCACCAATAGAGCAATGCGTCGATTTCCATACGATTCACCTCGGATCCGCGCAGGTTCACGATTATTTTGGCGTTCAGGGATGATGCATGAAAAATCCGGCCGCACAGTGGTGGAAAACCACGTTACGTGGGATTTGCGACATTTTCGGCAGCCGCAAGCAGGTGGTGCATCGGTTCTCCAGCTGGGATGCAGGTGTGTCAATTTCAGCCGTGAGGAGGGTGGTGCGTCATTTTTACAGCTGCGTTGCAGGTGGTGCATCACACTTTTCCCGAATGGCTTCCTATGCGTGGATTTCAGTCCTGATTCTACCAGCTTAACCTTTCAAGGGCCCAGGGACTGAATAGGGTAACACTTGGCAGGGCATGCTTCTCAGCAGAGAGTCCATGTGCTGGCAGAGAAGTCTTTGATGGCCCTGAGACTTCATAGCAGCAGCAAGCTCAGTCCAAGCCCTTGGAGATTCTTCACAAGCAGGAATATACCACAAAGTCCTTGTCCTCTTTCAGGCAGAAGCAGCAACTGCAGGCCAACCCAGCAAAGCACAATTAGAGGCAAAGGGGCAGTACTCCTCCTTCAGCTCTTCTCCTTGGCAGAGATTCCTTTTGATTCCAGATGTAATCTGAAAAAAGGGGTTTTGGGTCCAGTACGTATCCCTCTTTCTGCCTTTGAAGTAGGCAAACCTCAAAGGAAAGTCTTTGTTGTTCACAAGATCCTGTCTTGCCCAGGCCTGGCTCCAGACGCATACCAGGGAGTTGGAGACTGCATTGTGTGAGGGCAGGCACAGCCCATCCAGGTGTAAGTGAACACTCCTCCCACGACTCCATCCCAGAGGGCCCATCAGGATATGCAGGCTATACCCCAGCTCCCTTTGTGTTACTGTCAAGAGGGGATTCACAAACGCCCTACTGCGAGTCTGACCCAGACAGGGAATACACAGGCAGGCAGAGTCACTGAATGGTTTAAGCAAGAAAATGCCCACTTTCTAAAAGTGGCATTTTCAAACTGACAATTTAAAAAACAACTTTACCAAAAGATGTATTTTTAAATTGTGACTTCAGAGACCCCAAACTCCATATCTCTATCTGTTCCCAAAGAAACAGCACTTAAAAGTTATTTAAAGGCAGCCCCCACGTTAACCTATGAGAGAGATGGGCATTGCAACCATGAAAACTGAATTTGGAAGTATTTCACTGTTAGGACATGTAAAACACATTACTACATGTCCCACCTTTAACATACACTGCACCCTGCCCATGGGGCTACCTAGGGCCTACCTTAGGGTTTTCTTACATGTATAAAAGGGGAAGGTTTACTTGCCAGGTCGAATTGGCAGCTAAACCTGCACACACAGACACTGCAGTGGCAGATCTGAGCCATGTTTACAGGGCTATTGATGTGGGTGGCACAACCAGTGCTGCAGGCCCTCTGGTAGCATTTGATTTGCAGGCCATGGGCACCTCTAGTGCACTTTACTAGGGACTCACTAGTAAATAAAATATGCCAATCACGGAAAAGCCAAGTACACATACAATTTACACAGGGAGCACTTGCACTTTAGCACTGGTCAGCAGTGGTAAAATGCCCAGAGTACCAAAAACAGCAGAAACAGAGTCCATCACACAGTTAAAATATGGGAGGCAGAGACAGAAAAGGACAGGCAAGACCACACCAAGGATGCCAGGTCTAACAATGGTACAAAAAGGTTTTTATTACCAAACACGTACAACTACACAAACTACAGCTTTACCCGTGCCAAAACCGCAAGCAAGAGTCAAAAGATTTACACTAGAATAAAAAAGAGAAATAAACATTACCATAATAAATGCTAATGAAGACAAGAAATAAAACGGTTAAAAGTATAAAAAGCTATGACTCCACCCAAATGGCAGTCTACACACACCATACAAAAAAGGTGTACACTGTCCCAAATGGAAAAATATAATCACTAGGGGAACATTAAAGTTCAGGAGCAAGAGCCCTCACACATCCGAGAGGATGTCATGCTTCATCATCGCCGGCGCTGCAATGTCTGACGGGCTCCCCGTAAGGGGGCTCTTTGCCGGAGATCTTTTAGGTAGCAGCCGTGGTAGCGGACACAACAAGACCTGGTGTTGCGGTCAGGCGCTAATCCTGGCAGGAGAGTGAAAGCTAAAATTGGTTCCCAGTCTTAATAGGAGCGAGTCAATTTAATTAATCAATGGAATAAGACCGGGACCAAGATTAAAAACAGAAGGAAAGTGTAAAGTGAGGAATAATGCTCAACCACTTTCTGCATGGTGCTGGAGCTTAAGGAGATTATCGTCGGGCTCCTAGGACATGGTCAACATGTTTCACGTACAGTGGTCTAACAAGATCCTATGACGCTTCTTCAGAACCAATACATAATAAGACTTCTCCTGTCTATATTACCGAAAGTTTGCAAAAATGTCAAACAAATCATTTAGGCCCTCATTATGACCCTGGCGGTGTTGCACCGCCAGGGCCAACGGGGGCGGGAGCACCGCCGACAGGCCGGCGGTGCTCCCTTGGGCATTCTGACCGTGGCGCTTTGGCCGCGGTCAGAAATGGAAAACCAGCGGTCTCCCGCCGGTTTTCCGTTGCCCATTTGAATCCCCCATGGCGGCGCAGCTCGCTGCGCCGCCATGGGGGATTCTGACACCCCCTACCGCCATCCTGTTCCTGGCGGTTCGCCCGCCAGGAACAGGATGGCGGTAGGGGGTGTCGCGGGGCCCCTGGGGGCCCCTGCAGTGCCCATGCCAATGGCATGGGCACTGCAGGGGCCCCCGTAAGAGGGCCCGCTAGTATTTCACTGTCTGCATAGCAGACAGTGAAATACGCGACGGGTGCAGTAGCACCCGTCGCACCTTCCCACTCCGCCGGCTCGATTACGAGCCGGCTTCATGGTGGGAAGGTCGTTTTCCCCTGGGCTGGCGGGCGGCCTTTCGGCGGCCGCCCGCCAGCCCAGGGGAAAAGTCAAAATACCCGCCGCGGTCTTGCGACCGCGGTACGGTATTTTGACGGCGGGACTTTGGCGGGCGGCCTCCGCCGCCCGCCAAGGTCCGAATGAGGGCCATAGTCACTTACATTGAAGTTCACTAATTGTCAGAAACCTTTAATGGTCGCCCATCCCTTGGTACATGGGGGGCCCCTTGGGAAGTAGCATGACGAAAGCGGTCACTATTTGTGGATGACGGCAGTCTGCAGGGGAACCTACCCTGACGTGCTCTCCCGAAAAGTATACACACACCACCAGCCAGGTGCATGTCCACACACACCTCCAGCCTAATGCCAGTACACACACAGCAAGCCAAACACCAGTACACGCAGACCCTCAGCCGAAATACAGTTTACACACACACACACACAGAAACTTTCCCTTGTATCTTTGGATTTCTGCCCCTCCTGGGGGCAGCTGGACCTCAAACTTTGGCCGATCTGGGCCAAAAGCAATTTAAAATACTTGCCCCCACAATGGGAGTGAACCTTGCCCAAAAGGCCACTCCCAAACAAATATACAATGAAATCCCTAGTGCTAGAGGCTTTCTGCCCTCCCTGGACAGATGGGTCTCAAACCATGGCTGATCTGCCCCAAGGGAAGGCAGAAAAAGGCCAAAAGTAATTTAAAATATTTGCCCCCACAATGAGAGCGACCCTTGCCCAAGGGCTTTCTCCCAAACAAATATACGAAGTAATCCCTCATGCTAGTGGCTTTCTGCCCCACCTGTGCAGATGTTCTCTAAAGTACAGGTGATCTGCCCCAAATGGGGAAAAAAACAGCCAAGACAATGTCCAAAATATTTGGAGCGGCCCTTGCCCAAGGGGCTTCTCCACTAAACAATAAAATAAATCCCTGGTGCTAGTGGTGGTATTCCTGCTTCATGATCGCACCCCTTGAGCAGTCGTGCAGAAGGAATGCTCTGTAAAGCGACATCAGTGGAAAGAAAAACTATTTTGTTTCCCCTGATGCCTCTGTGCATGGCCCAAACTCCCCCAGAAGGAAAAGCCTACCTGTTCCTCTGACGCACTGGAAGCCAAAGGGCTTCAAGTGTGCACCGGTGCCTTTTGATGACAGTGTGCGGCGTGCACACAGGTGTCATTGGGTAGCCACGGGTGGGTGTTGTAGGTGGCAGCACAAGCAATTCTGTTGTTATCCCTGTGGCAGGGACATTAAATGGGTGGCCCAGGGGAAGCACTAGCACTTCCCTCATAGGTAAGTGTGAGAACGGAATGGTTCTATCCTCAGCACACACCCACAGTTGCTGAGGACGGAACTGTTCATTCCTCAGCATGGATGGGGTTAAGGTGAAAAAGGAATTAGTATGACAGCAAGCACGGCACCCCTGTAAGACTCCATGCTGCTGTCTTTGCACCAGAAGTCCATAAGCCTGTATATTTGCATTGCTTAGAGTGATAGGCATCATAGAAACCATGTTCATTCTTGGGCTTATACTTTTTAAAACGTCTTTAACTTTGAGTGGATTTATTTGAAAAACAAGTGCCTATCAGCATGTCATAATTTCCACAATTAATTTAATAAAAAAAGGTTCCCATACTGTGGATTATGAGCAATGTAATAAAAAGTAACTTTCTGGTCATAGAAAGAGATTTGAAGGCATCCCAAATGCGTGCACAGCCTTTGAAGCTCTAATTGATGACAAAACATGTTATTATTTTGCATTTTCAATATTTGCAAACTCCTGATCCTGTAGCAGGTCTGTCAAAAGTGCATCACCTTGCAAAATGTGCTTTGGAGCTGCCTACCCATGGGACTCATATGGTGGATGATTGGTATATGTTTAAGAAATGTGTGCCTGACTTGGTGTCTGCAAAAGACCTATGCTAAATAGATATACAGTCACTGTAGATCAGTGACCATATGTATGGGAGTATAATATATAGTCTATGCCTAATGGATAGTTGTGTCTATCAAATGTAAGTTAGTCATAGTTGTTTAAAAGCAACCTGGATCACGGTTATTTTTACCAGAATTCTCAGTGAGCAGTCTTATGCTGTATTGAAGAGTATAGATGCTTTTATTGTTTTTTTTTAGCCAAGTGGCTCCAGCAAGACCACTTCAAATACTGAATATTTGTGTCAAAAACAGAAAGTGCTTGAATTATGTCGAATAATGTTCACCTGCGATGACCCATATATATTCCACAGAGCTGGAGGCTATTTGACTGTTGGGGTTAGAGATTGATTTTACTTTCCCCACTACAGGAGGGTTTTGCTAGGTTCTGAACCATTTCATAGTTCCTAAATGATAAATTCAATCCATATATGTCAATTGAGTCTTGTGTAAACTAGGTATATCAAGTAGAAAATTGTAAATTTGGACATTGCTGTTTAATAGTGTTTTCTTTGTGCTTTAAGAATGCGGGCATTCTACCTTATCATTTTTTTATGAACTGCTATTCCGTTTTGAAAGCTTCTCACAAGCCTTTTTGTACTGATGAAAACCAATACCTATCTTGTAGTCTTGCTTCCCTCAAAATCATTATAGTTTTTTTTTAGTTCTGGCTTTACAGCTCAGCTGGCTGCATGATGTATTGTCACAATCCTGTGGTTCCTCAGAGAAGTATTACTCTCTCACCCCACACTATTGACTGTGTGGTGTATAATTCTACATGCAGGAATGTAGGAAGTTCTTCTTTTGGAACTAACAAGGGACTACTTTACATCTGAAAAGTACGCTCATGCATCACATTAGTTGTCAATTCAATTATTTATTTCTTATACGCATTTACTAGAGAAAGCAATCCTTTTTCTCAAACATTGGCAAAGCTAACATGTCTGACTTTAACGTGGAAGACTGCATTCATGCATGCCTGTTTTTGCATGTTTTAGCATACTAAAGCCAGTCCTTTTGGCTTTGCCCATGCTTTTCACTTTGTTTATATTGGTGCATTGTGTTTCGACCTTCCACCCCCCATTCTATCTCCCAGAAACATAACTTACTTATCCTGACACTATCCCTGTCAGCTACACTTTTGCCCTAGTCCAACACATCTCTCTTTAACCCCTCGGGTGCCCTGGACAAGCAGGTCTCGTCCTCGGCCATGGTCGCCGTGTGCGAAACCACTAGACACCAGGGATTGGTGTGTGTATGTGTGTGTTATGTTTGGGGGGCAGCCCCTTGGGCAAGGGTCACACCCCATGGGGGCACATTACTGTTGGCCATATCTGCCCCAAAGGGGGCAGATTGGCCCATTTTTGGGAGGCCAATCTGCCCCCAATGGGGGCAGAAAGCCCACCGGAGACCAGTGAAGATTTTTTTTCTTTCAAAAAAAGAGGGTGGGGGTTTGGCCATATCCCCACCCCAAATAAATGGAGCCAAAGTTGTTCTGCCCACCAGTGGGCAGATGGGGTAATTACCCCTCATCCACTCCCCGAGGTGGGGGGGCAGAAAGCCTACTAGACACCAGGGAATTAAGAATTAAAACAAAATAAAAAATAGTGGGGTGGTGGCTACCAACCAGTATGGGCATGGATTTGCCCCCACCCAACTGAAGGGGGTAACAGTCTTTCAGCTCTCCCCTGCACACTAAAACATGCTATCCCACGGCACTCAAGAGGACATTTGATTATTTTGGGTTTCGGTTTTACATTTGGGCCATGAGAGCTTGTCTAACTCTCAAAATTGTCCCACTTAGAATGGTGAGGGCTGCACTTTTTGGACTTTGGGACGCTGCCATGTAGAACAATCCACAAGACCTAGACACATCTGAAAACTAAACATCTAGGTGAGTCCACGGTGATGTGCGTCACATGCACCTGCACCATTTTCTTACCCACAATGCCCTTCAAACCTCCAACTTTGCTGGAAATTACACATTTGTCCCACATTTTTGTGATGGAACCTTCCGGAATCTGCAGGAATCCACAAAATTCCTACCATCCAGCATTGTCGCATCTATACCAATAAAAATTCTGACCCACTTGTCAGCCTACATTTTTTTTTTCCAAACTGCCCTTTTGGACCCTTTTTGGTTCCCCTTCAATTTCAACATATTTTTGGCTCTTCCTTGTCACAGGCACTTGGCCCACCTACAAAAGGTATCATTTTTACTGGGAGACTAGGGGTAACATTGTGTGGTAGGACATTTGTCCCAGTGCGGTGATCCCACACAGAAATGTGAGAAAGCTGTGATTTTTTTTAGCTAAATTTGAGGTTTGCTGAGGATTCTTGGTAAGAAAACACCAGGGGATCCACGCAAGGGACTCCCTCGGGTGTCTAGTTTTCAGAAATGTTTGGGTTTGGTAGGTTTCCCTATATGGCTGCTGAGCCCAGGACCAAAAATGCAGGTGCCCCCCGCAAAAACAGGTAGTTTGATAATTTTGATGTGTCCACATAGTGTTTCGGGGCATTTCCTGTAGCGAGCACTAGGCCTACCCACACAAATGAGGTACCATTTTTATCGGGAGACTTGGGGAAATGCTGGGTGGAAGGAAATTTGTGGCTTCTCTCATATACCAGAACTTTCTGTCACCGAAATGTGAGGGAAAGTGTTTTTTGGACCAAATTTTGAAGTTTGCAAAGGACTCTTAGTGAGAGCCCCACAAGTCACCCCAGCCTGGATTCCCCAAGATGTCTAGTTTTAAAAAATGTAGAGCTTTGGTAGGTTTTACTAGGTGACGGCTGAGCTAGAGGCCAAAATTCATAGCTAGGCACTTTGCAAAAAAATAGCTCTGTTTTCTTTGGGAAAATGTGATGTGTCCACGTTGTGTTTTGTGGCATTTCCTGTCCCATGCACTAGGTCTACCCATAACCACCCCCGTAACCTCCTTGCTGATATCAGTTTGCAGCTCTTCTGCCATGCATTGTGCCCACAGGGCATTAGGTAGCTTGGAATGTTTTTCAGCCCATTAGGCCTGATTAAGTTAAATCTTGTGGCATATTGGAAATACTTCAGGCTAGATTTACAAAGCCATCTAACAGTCACAAAGCCTTTCATTCGCTAAATCATGGTTTTGCGACAAATACATGCATTTTTTGTAAATGTCTTAAACCCATTTTCTGATTAAGCAAACGTTTACTGAATTACAAAATGGGAAAATCTCCAAACTGAGGGACTACCGAGTCTGTCAATATCAACAAGTGAAATAGTTTCCAGGTCGCGCACGGTAGCTTGATAAACTGACAAGGTGTTTCCCTGTTCCAAGATATAAAAATTCTTTGAGAGAAACTGATAACACCAGCTATTAAAAGAGAAGCCATCAGTCGTGCTCGGTCCTAGGCACGGGCTGAACTCGAGACTGTGTCGAACTTCAGCCAGAGAGCTTTACTATCACACGCGAACCAATGTGAGCGCCCGGCTCTTATCTCCTGTCAATATTTTTATATGGAACAAGGAGAAATCCTGCTCAGTTCCTGCTCAATGGGAGGCGCCGACATAAAACTGCTATGTAAATATGTACTCTGTAAATGATCATTGATTGCACAGGTTAAGAGACGAGCTTGACATCTGGCGTCTGAGTAAGAGGGCCATAACTGACTAATACCCAGAAGCAAAAAAAAGTTGAAACCCATCCCTTATCACATTTCGTTGTGCTCTGGCATTTCCTAGGAAAATATAAGGGTTGTGCAAAGGTGTAAGTTTTTTTTCCCTTTATCTTCCTGAAGTTTGTTTCAGCATAGCAATTTTCGTAAATTTCACAATATCTGCCTTTAAAAAAAATCAATAATAGCCCCAAAACATTCCGTAAAAGTTTAGTTTTGGAATTAAAACAATGCAAAAGCATCCATATGTCAGGCGCATTTTACCGCGAATTTTTGCAAAAATATTATCTTGAAATTTTCTCTTGCTTGCGATTTCTCTTGTAAATAAAGACCAACAATTTGGCAAGGTCAGCAAACATCGCAATATGTAAAGTTAAAAAAAATAACACCCAAGCTTGCAGGGTAAGATTTGAACCTTATTCCACCCCTTGTTTACATGATCGAGAAAAACAATCAGGGCACTAGTTCTAAAAAAATATACGAGTGAGCCACTAATTAGCAAGTCAGGGGAACATATACTAATATTTCACACAATTCAGGGCAGCAAGTATAGTTGCTATTATGTGTTGCCTGAAAGTCAGAAAGCAGACATGTTCCATATTTACAGAGATAAGGAGCCTTTCTGCTCTCTCTTTGCACTGCCACACTGTGTATTGCCTAATGTCAATGCAGAACTGTTTTTGTGCAGGAAGGGATACCTTCCTGTAGAAAATCAATCGTTAGAGGCATTATTCTCTCACTATGAGTGCAGCAGAATACAGCACTGGTAGAAAAAGGAAATAACGAAGAAATAAAGATACTTCTCCTTCTTACATATCACTGGGGAAAGCTTAGCATTTTGAGGGATTCCTAGGATGACCAGATTTAGTAAATCTGGCAATGCAGAAAAATCAATTGATGAATGCGTGGAACGCCTTTGCTCCACCTATGGAAGTCCTCCAGACTGAAATGCACCATAAAGCAGCGCAAACAGCTGTGTTGTATTACATTTCTTTACAAAGCCACACAAGATAGCACAAATGACCCTATGCATGGCTTTGTAGATGGTACTGAAACCTTGCGACACAAGGACATCACAAAGGCTTGCGAAATCTATGCCTCGATGTGCCATAACCTGACATGCAAGGATGTCACAGGAAGTGAAGTTGTAGCCTTCTTTCTGTACGTTCATGACATTGAGGGGGTCATTCTGACCCTGGCGGTCTTGGACCGCCAGGGCCAACGACCGCGGAAGCACCGCCAACAGGCTGGCGGTGCTTCCTGGGCCATTCTGACCGCAGCGGTAAAGCCGCGGTCAGAAAAGGGGACCGGCGGTTTCCCGCCGGTTTACCCCTGGCCCAGGGAATCCTCCATGGCGGCGCTGCTTGCAGCGCCGCCATGGGGATTCCGACCCCCTTCCCGCCATCCCGTTCCTGGCGGTTTTTACCGCCAGGAAAAGGGTGGTGGGAACGAGTGTCGTGGGGCCCCCTAACAGGGCCCCATAATGATTTTCAGTGTCTGCAAAGCAGACACTGAAAATCGCGACGGGTGCCACTGCACCCGTCGCACCCCAGCAACTCCGCCGGCTCCATTCGGAGCCGGCTTCATCGTTGCTGGGTCTTTCCCGCTGGGAGGGCGGGCGGCCTTTTGGCGGTCGCCCGCCCGCCCAGCAGGAAAGTCAGAATGACCGCCGCGGTCATTTGACCGCGGTGCGGACTTTTGGCAGTCGCCGCCCAGCGGGCGGCGCCCGCCGCCCGGCGGGGTCGGAATGACCCCCTGAGTCTTTTTTTCCAGGTACAATCGAGGTGCAAACTTTACAGAGTCCCCGACCCCCCACACAGAGATCTGCATAAACATATAGAAGCAATATATTTTTTCATATTTAGACCACTTTTTCATGTCTATCTACTTGTTATCCAGCTGTGGCAAACAATGAAATGCTTGGGGAAGCACGACTCAGCTTTTAAAAAGGTTTTTCATGCATTTATAAATACTCAAACTTTTCATAAAGCATAAAAAAAAAACATTTATGCATATGTAACATGCAATAAAACACAAATTAACAAAAGCAGAGGCTGGGCACTCTAATTTTGTCACTCGTTCTTGATTGCAATTATTTGTGATAAGTTAAAAATGGATGTCATGGTGCATGAGGTTTGTGGTCATGTTATGTGGTCATGTTATGTTTTTATTTGCTCTTCGAAACAGTTGTCTGACAGGGAGGGCACTATTCAAAAACAAAACTTTTATCACATGTCAAACTGAAAGGCTAAAATTAACAGCATTTTAGGGCCAATTGCATAACAAGCTTCTTTGGTTCATTTAAAGAGTTCATTTTCACTGAATTAATAGAAATCTCTGATTTTCTTTATTTTAAAGTGAAAATTGATTATTTTGCTTACTTTTTAAGTGGTAGTAATTTGGTATTAGTAATGATACCTCCACTCCGGTACACTTTCCACTCCTCTTCCCAAAAACAGGAGAGGACTTCCTATGCTACCGTCCTCTCTCTAGTTGTGTTTGGACTTGATTGCTGGAAGAAAATCCCTCTTATTTCATGATCAGCCCCACTTCTTTGGACTGATGCTGTTGGTATTTGTACTCTGTATACTGGGACCTTCTAATGAGGCCCAGTGCATGTGCTCTGACTCCTAAAAACTTGTTGAATTGGTTAAAAATCATAATTGGCAAATTTACCTTACCTATAAGTCCCTAGTATATGTTATAATATGTTATGTTGTATTGATTTGTTTAGCTCACTACTCATCGAAGAGGGTATCCAGGCACTTGGGCATGTGTGTAGTTTGTTGTCTCAAAGGTGAATATACGAAAGAACTGAGTCTTCAGCTTCTTGTGGATACTCAAGAAGTGAGGAAGAGGCTCTCATGTGTATAGGGAGGTTGTTCCATTTCTTCGGTGCATTGTAAGAGAATGAGTAACCTCCAGTTTTGATTTTGCGGATGCTGGGAATGTGTGCGAGTGAGTCAAAACATAGGTGCTTGGTGGGTTGGTGAAAATGTTTGTGGTTGTTCAGATATTCGGGCCCTGTGTTGTGTAAGGTGTGAGAAGTTTGATTTGGCTGTGCTTGTGAAAGGGGAGCCAATGAAGCTTTCAGGGTGTGGTATGATGTGGGTGCGGTGTGGGAGGTCGAGTATGAGTCTTGCAACTATGTCATGGATGGTCTGGAGTCTGTGTAGGGGATGTTTGAAGATTCTGGCATAGAGGTGTTGCCTTAGTCCAGCCTGCTGGTGATGAGTGCTTGCTTGACAGTCCGTCTTGTGTTCTAAGGCAACCATTTGAAGATTTTTTTTGCAGCATGCAGAAGGAGGATTTGCACACTGCATTGACATGACCCATCATGTTGAGCTTGTTGTCCAGGATTATCTCTTGATTTCATGTGCAGTCCTTAGCTGTGGCTGTTTGTCCTAGCTCTGGCGATCACCAGATGGAGTCTCATGGGGAGATCTTGTTGTCAAAGACCAGTACTTCATCTTGTCAGAGTTGATTCGTATCCACTCTGCTACCATGGTCGTGAGGTTCGTTACCCAGGGCCTGTAAGTTCAATGTTACTAGTAGACTGATGCACCTATTGTGGCTCCACCAAAGTGACAATACAAAGCATGCCTACAGGCCTGCGCCTGGAGTCTGAATGGGCAGTTTTAAAACTGCAAATTCAACATGGCAAAATAACCCATCTGCTAAGCCTAAACCTTCATAAACCTTTTGATACCTTTTAATACTAAACCTCAATACTTTACTAAACATGAATAATTAGTACAAATTCTTTGCTTTTCTAAAACTTAATACTAAATCTTAATACTTTACTACCCCTTTAATACTTCATACACTTTTTAATACCTTTTAATACAAAACCTTTTAATTCTTAGAATACTTAGAAGTCAACCCTAAATGCCTATTGGGAAGAGCGCAAGGTATTTAAAAATTAGGACATGTGTACTTCAGCTTCAGTGAGAAATCTCCAGAGTTGTTTTTCACTTTGACAAGACTGGCTCTCCATTAAAAAAACACTAGGTTTGTTATAACACCTTATATTGCATAGCCTTAGCTTGAGAAAAGCTAGGGTAGAAAAATTGATTCAAGGACTCTCATTAATGCTAATTTAAAACCCAATTTAATGGTCAAGTCAGATTGTGAATTACTACTTCAAATCCCAGTTTTAGAAAGGTACACTGAAGTATGCAAAATAGTGACGGATAGAATGCTTGAATTCAACTCAGCCCCTGATAAACACTTAGGTAGCATCCCAATTGCACGTCCTGCCACTTCAGTTTGGACTCTGCCATATGCAAATCAGTGTTGACCCTGTTCCAGTGTGAGCAGCCTAGCCCAATCTATAAAGCTGGGTCTTTTTTGTTTGTAGGTAACAAACTTGACAAAGCTATCCCTTTGACCTTTTACCCATTAAGGAAAAAGTTCACGTTAGTTGAAACAATACATTACATTACATCATTTTATATTTGCTACACCTGTCTTCATCTGTATCCTCCTCTCCCCGTTCGCCTTTCAGGTCCTGGAGTGAAGATGAAAAGGAGTCAGGTTAGTGATCCCTCCTGGGCCCCCGCCGGGGGGCCCCTTCAGGTTTCATCATCGCTTTTGTCGTCTGATCTGTTGAGTGCTGCATAGTCATGCAGGAGGCTTTGGATTATCTTCTGGCAGCCCATGATCGATGTCTCCTTCTTCCCTACCACCAGGCGGTTTCTGAAAAATAGAAGAACATCTTTAAAACAGCACAGGAGCCTCCAGCAGTCCTGGAGGTCTCCAAGTGCATGGGAACAATCCATACATTACTGAGTCTGCGGTGATGCATGATGTTGGTATCCGTGCCCCAGCTCTGTGCTTCGGGCCTTCAGCAGGTCCTGTGCGTAGGCACATTCCCAAAAGAGATGGTAGGACGTCTCATCTGTGGTGCATCCTTTCAGGCATGACTTGTATTGGTTGAGCCCTCTTGCGTGCATGAAGGCTCTCACTGGCAGGATTCCTTGGATGGCCATCCACGCTATATCCTTGTGGTGGTTGGTCAGGTGCTTGGAGGCAATGTTTCCCCAGACGTGGTCCGCTGTGTGAGAGGGAGGGCACCAATTGAGTCACTGACGTCCCTCACACAGATCTGGCATTGGACAATCTTCAGAGTCCACTAGGTCATGGTGGTAGGCACCAGACCAAACTCCTTGTAAAACCATGGGGTTTTCCAGCTGTAGGGAATGGCGCTCTCCCACTCTGCCCATCCGAGGTGCCTCCACATTGGCAACAGGAAGAAAGGTGCCATCAGAAAGCCAACATCACTTTCGTCTTTGGTCCTATGGCACGCATTGGCACACAAAGGTTCCTCTCAGGATGATGGCGATGTCTGGTACTCCGTTGTTTTCCTTGTCATGTGTCTTGAACATCACCTTCCTCTTCACTGTGTCCATCTTGGAGTTCCAGATGAAGTAGACTATCATTCTTGTGATGGCCTTGGCTGTTCGAGGCTGCACTGGCTATACTTGAGCGGCGTACTGGAGCACTGGCAGGGTCTCATTCTGCAGGACCAAAGACTTCCCTTCGATCGTTAGCATCAGCAGGCTCCAGAGTCCCAGCTTCTGCTTCGTCTTTGCCAGTCTTTCTTCCCATGACTTCTCTGCTGCACCTTCTCCACCAAACCAGACTCCAAGGATCTTCAGGAAATCCTGCTTGATGGGGAATGGCAGTGGATCTCCAGTGGGGGTCCAGTGGCCGAGGAGTAGGGTTTCTGATTGGGTGCTGTTGATCTTTGCTCCGGAAGCCTTTCCAAATTCGATACATGTTTTCTCCAGTCATTTTAAGGAGCGCCCGTCCCACAGAATACTGTTACGTCGTCCATGGAGAGGGAGTGTTTCACTTCGTCCTTCCCTTTGCTTCCTGCCACTGACACTCCTCTGATGTCCAAGCTGGGTCTTTCCTGAATCAAAACACAAGCAATCCAGGAGCAGTTTTATCCTTATTGGGGCTCATCAGCCTGGTAGAGCTTGACTCCTGCCTGGACATACTCATCCCACTTACGACATAACACTGAAGTATAGAAAAAAGTGATGGATGGAATGCATAAATTAATCTCAGTCACAGGTAAAAACTCAGGTCACATCTCAGTCCATTGTTATTTTGCACACCATGCCACCTCATTTTGGACCTAGCCATATGCAAATCAGTCTTGACCCTGCTCCAATTGGAACTGCAAAGCCCAAATTGCCGAGACAGGTCCCCTCGGAACCTGGAACAAGCAACACATAACTGATTTGGCCCCCTTAGTTTCAGTGGCCCATTTTGCATTAGACCCACATCTGGGCATACCCGTCCCACTTAAGGCGGCACCCTGAAGTATACAAAGAAGTGATGAATGGAATGCATGAATTAATTTCAGCTACCAGTAATCACTTGGGCTAGATCCCAGTACATCATTATTTTGCAAACCATGCCACCTCAGGTTGGACCCAGCTAAATGAAAATCAGTCTTCACCCTCTTCCAATGGGAACAGTTCAGACGAAACTGCCAAGCCAGGTTCTCCCTGAACCAGAACACAAGAAGCCCAGGACTAGTTTTGCCCTTATTAGAGCTCATCAGTCTTTTATAGGTTGGTTCCAGTGACACATTGTGCACTGGACCCACATATGGGCCTGCACGTCCCAGACGTTATACTGAAATATAAAAAAAAGTGATAGATGGAATGCTTGAATTCATTTCAGTGGCAAGTAATCACTCGAGCAGCATTCCAGTTCATTTTTTTTGCACTCCATACATTCTTAGTTTGGACCAAGCCATATGCAATTCAGTTTTGCCCCTGCTTCAATGGAAACTGTTCAGCCTGAACTGCCAAATCAGGTCCTGCTTTAACTGGAATACAAACAACCCAGGACCAATTTTGCCCTTGTTAGGACTTATCGGCTGGTTATTGCTTGGTTCCACTGGCACGGTGTTCACAACCCCCACCTCTGGGTATACCTGTCCCACTTAAGGCATCTCACTGAACTACACTGTTAGACTTGGCCCTCTCTACAGGGTCACCCCCAAAATTTTGCCTTCAGCCCTCCTATTTCCTGGATTTTGTTTCTATTGACATTAAGACTCACTCCTCTAAACATAGTAAAATTGGCCTACACCTATTTGGTATTTTTAATCTACTTTCAATTAGTCACTATTAAGAGGGCATAACTTGCACACTGCTTGCAAAATCTTTTGTTAAAAAAAAAAACTTAGAAGCAGCCTCTTAGTTACCTCAATTTACCACTGGCTTACTCCAACGTCTCTCCGATTTATGTGCTTCTGATAGGTCAGCTCGTCATCTGCATGTCACTTCCTGTTGTCTTGCCTTCGAGTTGCCTCTGGACCAAGTACTCTTTCCAGTAACTTCCCACTGGACATTGGCCAGTGTCCATCGTCTGGCTACGACGCTGAAGGCACTTCTTTTTCTTTCTGTACTCAGTCTTCTTTCTTCACTGACGTCATTTTTCTTGGTCTCCGTCTTCACTCTTTTCTTTCTTCGTTGATGTCTTCTTTTTTCTTTCTGATGCTGTCTTCTTACTTTGCTGACGTCTTCTTTCTTCGCTGCCATCTAGTCTGTCTTCTTCATTACTTGCTGCTGCCTTCTGACACCTCTCTTTGCTGTATTCTTTCCCGCATGCCGACTTCTGTCTTCATTCTTCACTGTTTTGTTCCCTGCATGCCATCTTCTTTCTTCCCTGTCGACCGCATTTCATCGTCTGTCTTCTTTCTTCACTGTCTTATTTACCGCACGTCATCTTCTGTCTTCTTTCTTCGCTGTCTTCTTTACCGCATGCCGTCTTCTGTTGTTTTTCTTTGTGTCTTCTTTCTTTTTTCCATATGCTGTCTTCTGTCTTCTTTCTTCACTTTCATCTTTACCACATGCCGCCTTCTGTCCTCTTTCTTCACTGGCTTCTTTACAGCATGCCGTGTTCTGTCTTCTTTCTTCCCTGTCTGCCACATGCCATCTTCTTTCTTCGTCTTCTCTGTCTTCTTTCTTCACTGACTTCTTTCTTCTTTACTGCATGCCCACTTTTGTCTTCTTTCTTCGTTATCTTCATTCTTCCATACCTCATGCCGTCCTCTGTCTTCTTTTTTCATTGTCTATTTTCTTCTTTGCTGCATGCCATCTTCTGTGTTCACTTTTGTTTATTCTTTCTATCAAACTGGATTACAAATATTAGAACATTGTTATAATATAAAATAGATTAATGGTTTATCAAATTTAAAACAAACATTATTATAAAATGTTGTCTAATATTTTGGAAAAGCAGTTAGATAGAAAGAAAAAAGAAATTGAAACCTATTGGCTTTGACAATGTTTGTTAATACATATAGGTCACCCTTAAGGTAGCGTCCTAGACAGCCCCCAGGGCAGGAAACAATGTACTTAAAAAGCTGGATATGTACATTAAAATTTTCCAAGTCGAGAAAGACTCTTACATTTGTTTTTCGATGGGAAATGTAGGCAATGTCTCCATTTCCCATAGAATACATTGGGTTACCTTATAACATTTATTGAGCGGTAATGTTAGATTGAGAACAGGTAGAGGTGTCATGTCTGGTCTCTAAAGAACTGTAATTTAAAATCGTCTTCAATGGTAAAGTCAGACTTAAATGATAATTCTGAAAATGCCACTTTTAGGAAGTTGGTATTTTCCTGTCCTGTGGATTTGGTGCCTGCAGGATGCATCACATGACCGTTATTACCATGGCAGTTAGCCTTTCTGTATTCCTCCTAGACAGGGAACTAAAAGAGGGCTAGGTCATCTTTCCAGGATGTTTGGGTTGGAGCTGTTCCCTGTCCAACTTACATTTCAAAGGACCTGCCTCAGCACACTCACAAATAAGTTCAAACCAGCCTTTTATCAACCTAATTCCTTGGAACCTGAGCACAAAGGAACCCACTGTTATGTTCACTCCTGGACCTGTGGTGGACCCCTCAAAGGACTGTCTTTTACATCAGAGGACTGCTCTGTTGCTTGAGGCCTCATTGGTACTCAAGAGAACTCCCCTGATGCTACCAGAGGACCCTCTGCTGCTTGAAGCCTGCTTTGCACCCTCGGAGGACTGCCCTGATGCTTGAGGCCTGCCTTGTTGATTGATCTCAGGGCTACCATAGTGACGCAAAGGGCTATTTGTCCGGCTTTCTGTTCTGAGCTACAGGGACATAAAAAGCTTCAGCCACCTTGAGCCCAAACCTGGACCCTGCCTCAAATGAGTCCTGTCCTCCAAGTGGTGTCCATTCAGTCATGCATCCTTGGAAGTGGTACTAAAGGTGCCAAAGTAGCTTAGATGCAAAATCTAGGACTTAAAATAGTTTTCCAACAAAAAGTGTACTAAGAACTGACAGGAGGCAGAAACTACCTGCTCTCCGATCCACCAAAGGTGCATCACCGGTCGACCTGACCTCACAATAGCTCCCACTGCATTCTTCTACACAGGAGAAAATCCTGTTTGGCAGACCTTTTTGAGAAGTGTATCTGACCTCCTAAAGCCCTCATCGGATGCAGCCTGCAGCCTCATCCCTCTGGCAGTGTTCAACTTCCAAACATTAGACTATGGGCCTGATTTAGATCTTGGCAGAGGGGGATACTCCATGACAAATGTGACGGATATCCAATCCGCCATATTATGATCACATTTTATTCTATGGAAATCATTATATGGTGGACGGAATATTCATCAAGTTGGTGATGGAGTATTCCATTTGCCAAGATCAAAATCAGGCGCTAGGTCTGTGTAGGAGGCTGGCCTGTCTTGTAGTGGGTACCAAGGGGTACTTACACTCTGTACCAGGTCCAGTTATCCCTTATTAGTGTAGAAGAGGTGTTTCTAGCAGCTTAGCCTGAACTAGGAGACATGCAAAGCTCCTACTATACCACTGGTGTCATATGCACAATATCATAAGAAAACACAATACACAGATATACTAAAAATAAAGGTACTTTATTTTTATGACAATATGCCAAAAGTATCTCATTGAGTACCCTCAGTATGAGGATAGCAAATATACACAAGATCTATGTACACAATACCAAAAATATGCAGTAATAGCAAAAGGAAGTAAAGCAAGCAATGTATAGTCACAATAGATTGCAATGAGAGCACATAGGTATAGGGGCAACACAAACCATATACTCCAAAAGTGGAATGCGAACCACGAATGGACCCCAAACCTATGTGAGCTTGTAGAGGGTCGCTGGGACTGTAAGAAAACAGTGAGGGTTAGAAAAATAGCCCACCCCAAGACCCTGAAAAGTAGGTGTAAAGTGCACCTAAATTCCCCAGAGAGCACAGAAGTCGTGATAGGGGAATTCTGCAAGGAAGACCAACACCAGCAATGCAACAAAGGTGGATTTCCGGACGAGAGTACCTGTGGAACAAAGGGACCAAGTCCAAGAGTTGCGAAAAAGTCGAGATTGGGCAGATGCCCAGGAAATGCCAGCTGAGGATGCAAAGAAGCTGCCACCGGATGGTAGAAGCTGTAGATTCTGCAAGAACGAAGAGGACTAGGAACTTCCCCTTTGGAGGATGGATGTCCCACGTCATGAAGAAGCTTGCAGAGGTGTTCCCACGCAGAAAGACCACAAACAAGCCTTGCTAGCTGCAACGGTCGCGGTTAGGGTTTTTGGATGCTGCTCTGGCCCAGGAGGGACCAGGATGTTGCCAATTGTGTGAGGAGACAGAGGGGGTGCCCAGCAAGATAGGAAGCCCTCACAGAAGCAGGCAGCATCCACAGAAGTGCCGGAACAGGCACTACAAAGAAGAGTGAACCGGAGCTCACCCGAAGTCAGAAAAGGAGATCCCACGACGCCAGAGGACAACTCAGGAGGTTGTGCACTGCAGGTTAGAGTGTCGGGGACCCAGGCTTGGCTGTGCACAAAGGAAATCCTGGAAGAGTGCCCAGGAGCCGGAGCAGCTGCAAATCACTTGGTACCCAGCAATGCAGTCTAGCGTGGGGAGGCAAGGACTTACCTCCACCAAACTTGGACTGAAGAGTTACTGGACTGTGGGAGTCACTTGGACAGAGTTGCTGAGTTTCAGGGGCACGCTCGTTGTGCTGAGAGTGGACCCAGAGGACCGGTGATGCAGTTCTTTTGGTGCCTGCGGTTGCAGGGGGAGGATTCCGTCGTCCCACAGGAGATTTCTTCGGAGCTTCTAGTGCAGAGAGGAGGCAGACTACCCCCACAGCATGCACCACCAGGAAAGCAGTCGAGAAGGCGGCAGGATCAGCGATAGAAGGTTGCAGTAGTCGTCTTTGCTACTTTGTTGCGGTTTTGCAGGCGTCCTGAGAAGTCAGCGGTCGATTCCTTGGCAGAAGGTGAAGAGAGAGATGCAGAGGAACTCTGATGAGCTCTTGCATTCGTTATCTAAAGAATTACCCAAAGCAGAGACCATAAATAGCCAGAAAAGGAGGTTTAGCTACCTAGGAAGGAGGATAGGCTAGCAACACAGGTAAGAGCCTATCAGAAGGGGTCTCTGATGTCACCTGCTGGCACTGGCCACTCAGAGCAGTCCAGTGTGCCAGCAGCACCTCTGTTTCCAAGATGGCAGAGGTCTGGAGCACACTGGAGGAGCTCTGGGCACCTCCCCTGGGATGTGCAGGTCAGGGGAGTGGTCACTCCCCTTTCCTTTGTCCAGTTTCGCGCCAGAGCAGGGCTGGGTGACCCCTGAACCGGTGTAGACTGGCTTATGCAGAGATGGGCACCATCTGTGCCCATCAAAGCATTTCCAGAGGCTGGGGGAGGCTACTCCTCCTCAGCCCTGACACCTTTTTCCAAAGGAAGAGGGTGTAACACCCTCTCTCTGAGGAAGTCCTTTGTTCTGCCTTCCTGGGACAAGCCTGGCTGGACCCCTGGAGGGCAGAAACCTGTCTGAGGGGTTGGCAGCAGCTGCAGTGAAACCCAGGGAAAGGCAGTTTGGCAGTACCCGGGTCTGTGCTAGAGACTCGGGGGATCATGGAATTGTCTCCCCAATGCCAGAATGGCATTGGGGTGACAATTCCATGATCTTAGACATGTTACATGGCCATGTTCGGAGTTACCATTGTGACGCTGTACATAGGTAGTGACCTATGTACAGTGCAGGCGTGTAATGGTGTCCCCGCACTCAGAAAGTCTGGGGAATTTGGCCTGAACGATGTTGGGGCACCTTGGCTAGTGCCCGGGTGCCCACACACTAAGTAACTTTGCACCCAACCTTCACCAGGTGAAGGTTAGACATATAGGTGACTTATAAGTTACTTAAGTGCAGTGGTAAATGGCTGTGAAATAACGTGGACGTTATTTCACTCAGGCTGCACTGGCAGGCCTGTGTAAGAATTGTGAGAGCTCCCTATGGGTGGCAAAAGAAATGCTGAAGCCCATAGGGATCTCCTGGAACCCCAATACCCTGGGTACCTCAGTACCATATACTAGGGAATTATATGGGTGTACCAGTATGCCAATGTGAATTGGTAAATGTTGTCACTAGCCTGTTAGTGACAAATTTGGAAAGCAGAGGGAGTATAACCACTGAGGTTCTGGTTAGCAGAGCCTCAGTGAGACAGTTAGTCATCACACAGGGAACACATACAGGGCACACTTATGAGCACTGGGGCCCTGGCTGGCAGGGTCCCAGTGACACATACACTAAAACAACATATATACAGTGAAATATGGGGGTAACATGCCAGGCAAGATGGTACTTTCCTACAGTCTGAAAACAGAAATCTTCACTGTGACTTCATACAGGGGCTCACCAACAGCGACACCCCCTTCTCAGACCCTGCCAGCGTCCTTGCCCTGCTGAACCTTACTTCTCAGACATTTTCGTTCAAAATTTCTTGCAAGTCCAAAGGTAAGCCAAGACAGGGCCCAATCCAACTTGTGTATCCGAACCACACCTCACCACTGTTGACCATAACTTTCAAAATTGTCCCAGAGTCAAGCAACAAAAAGCCTGAGGTTTGCCCTTTGATCTTTTAGGTGCTATTTTTGTACAAAAAATGAAAAATTCATAACTCAGGTTCCAGTGATTGGATTTTTGTCGTTCTGTTGTTAGGTTATGTATTAACTTTTTTTTACTTTTCTAAGTTTGTGTAGAATTTTTCTTGTGTTCTATTTTCACTTTATTACAGTTTCAGTACTGCATCATTACTTTACACATTGCCTCTAAGTTATGCCTGACTGCTTTTGTGCCAAGCTACTTGAGAATTAAGCACAGGATAATTTGGGTACTTTTGTGGTTCACCCTGACAGGGTTTGTGGCTTCTGCTTGAGATGGGTTCTCAACCCCCTCAACCAAAAAAAACCAACTTCCTACATATACAAAAAAATGATGAATGGAGTGCTTCAATTAATCTCAACTATTGGAGATCACCTGGGTTGCATACCAGTCCACTGTTATTTCGAAAACCATACCACCTCAGTTTGGATACAGCCATAGGTAAATCAGTTTTAATCCTGCTCCAATGGGAAAAATCCAGCCCGAGTAATTACCAGTGGCCGAGATTAACCCCTTAGCTGCTGGGGATCCCCCCACCCCGTGCTTAGCCCTTTTTTGGCTATTTGGGGTAGTTCACACTTAGGCCTTCATAATTTTTTGTCAACCTAAGCTACCCACACCGAATTTGCGTCCTTTTTTTCCAACATCCTAGGGATTCTAAAGGTACCCAGAGTTTGTGGGTTCCCCTGGAGAAGACCAAGAAATTAGCCAGAATACAGCTATTTTTTTTTAGAAAAATTGGAAAAAAGGGCTGCAGAAGAAAGCATGTGATTTCTTTCCCTGACAATGGCATCAACAAAGGGATTACAGTGCTAAAATCACCATCTCCCCAGCTTTCAGGAACAGGCAGACTTGAAGTAGAAAACCACATTTTTCAACACAAGTTTGGCATTTTCCTGGGACATACCCGATTTTTACTATATTTTGTGCTTTTAGCCTCTTTCCAGTTAGTGACAGAAATGGGTGTAAAACCAATGCTGGATCCGGGACAGCTAAACATTTCTGAAAAGTAGACAAAATTCCTAATTTAGCAATGGGTCATTTGTGTAGATCCTACAAGGTTTTCCTACAGAAAATAACAGCTGAATAAAATAAAAAAATTGAAATTGAGGTAAAAGAACAGCCATTTTCTCCACGTTTTACTCTGTAACTTTTTCATGTGATGCCATATTTTCAAAAATATTATGCGGTTACATCTAATGGACTCCTGGTTGTGGGGATATATCGGGCTTGTAGGGTCATCAAGAACCCTAGGTACTCAGTGCCATAAAAAGGAGCTGCACCCTGGAATGGGTTTTCATTGTATACCGCGTGTACAGCAATTCATTTGGTGGAATATAAGGAGTGAAAAATAGGTATAAAGGAAACCTTTGTATTTCCAAAATGGGCACAAGATAAGGTGTTGAGAAGCAGTGGTTATTTGCACATCTCTGAATTCCGGGGGTGCCCATACTAGCATGTGAATTACAGGGCATTTCTCAAATAGATGTCTGTTTTTACACACTGTCTTACATTTAGAAGGAAAAAATGTAGAGAAAGACAAGGGGCGATAACAATTGTTCTGCTATCCAGTGTTCCCCTAAGTCACCTGATAAGAAATGGTACCTCACTTGCATGGGTAGGCCTGATGCCCACAACAGGAAACGCAACATGAACGCATCACATTTTTACATTGATATCTGATGTGTTATTTGGAAAGTGCCTAGCTGTGGATTGTGGCCTCTAGCTCCGCCGGAACCTAGGGAAACCTACTAAACCTGCACATGTTTGAAAACTAGATACCTAGGGGAATCCAGGATGGGGTGACTTGTGGGGCTTTCACCAGGTTACCCAGAATCCTTTGCAAACCTCATAATTTAACCAAAAAAACACTTTTCCCTCAGATTTCGATCTGCAAAATTCTGGAATCTGAGAGGAGCTGTAAACTTCTTTTCACCCAGCATTCCTCCAAGTCTTCTGATAAAAATGGTACCTCACTTGTGGGGGTAGGCCTAGTGCCTGCGACAGGAAATGCCCCAAAACTCAATGTGGACACATCACATTTTTCCAATGAAAACAGACATGTTTTTTGCAAAGTGCCTATCTGAGGATTTTGGCCTCTAGCTTAGCCGACACCTATGGAAACCTAGCAAACCTAAACATATTTGGAAACTAGACACCTAGGGAAATTCAGAATGGGGTGACTTGTTGGGCTCTCACTAGATTCTGTTACCCAGAATCCTTTGCAAACATCAAAATGTGGCAAAAAAAACACTTTTCCCTCAGATTTCAGTGCTGCAAAGTTCTGGAATCTGAAAGGAGCCACAAACTTCCTAAGGAGCCACAAACTTCCTTCAACCCAGCATTTCCCCAAGTCTCCCGATAAAAATGGTACCTCACTTGTGTAGGTAGGCCTAGTGCCCGCGACAGGAAATGCCCCAAAACACAACATGGACACATCACATTTTTCCAAACAAAACAAATCTGTTTTTTGTAAAGCACCCAGCTGTGGTCTTTGGCCTGTAGCTCAGCCAGCACCTAGGGAAACCTAGCAAATCCATACTTTTTTTTAAACTAGGCATCTAGGGAAATTCAGAATGGGGTGATTTGTGGGGCTCTCAACAGCTTCTGTTCCCCAGAATCCTAAGCAAACTTCAAAATGTGAAAAAAACACTTTTTCCTCACATTTCGGTGATAGAAAGTTCTGGAATCTGAGAGAACCCACACATTTCCTTCCACTTAGCATTCCACAAAGTATCCTGATAAAAATGGTACCTCACTTGTGTGGGTAGGCCTAGTGCCCCTGTCATGAATAGATCACACAACGGTCAATGTTGGTCCTTACATGGGGCAACTGTTGACCCTGGGGTGATCCATTCCTGACGCAGGCAGTAGGTACAGACACTAAAGTGGGGTAGCGTTTCTATTAGGACAGATGGGGAAACCCTGAGTGGTAGGAATTTTGTGGATCCAAGCATATTCCTGTAGTTTGTGTGACAGAAATGCAAGAAACAATTTAGATTTTATTCAACATTTCACCTTTGCAGGGTATTCTGGGTGAGAAAACTTTGGCGAATCCACACAAGTCACACTTCTGTGGACTCCCCCGGGTGTCCAGTTTCCAGAAATGTCTGAGGTCGGTAGGTTTCCCTATATGGCCGACGAACCCAGGAACAAAAGCGCAGGTGCCTGCCTCACAAAACCAGGCTGTTTTGTGAGAGATAATTTTGATGTCTCCACAATACGATTTGGGCGGTAGAATTTGGGGCTGAACTAAATTGGGGGGCTCCCAAGAGAGCACTCTTTCTGTGCTTGCCGCCACATGAACCTGCTCTGTGGGTTGGGCTGACCTGCTATTGTCCTGCTGCACAGACTGCCCTTGCGAAGGGACAGCAGGACTGTCCTCATCACCTCCCTCATAATCACTGGAAGAGGGGTTCTCGAATGGGACTCCTCTGACAGAAAAATCACTCCTAGAGTCTGTGTTATTGTCCTATCCCTCAGATGCTGTCTCAGTATGTGCTGTCTCAGTCTCTGATCCTACGTCAGAGCTGTCCTCTATAATCCGAGTGAGGGCTTGAGCAGGAGTCATCCAATTAGATGCCATCTCTGCTCCTGGTTAAACTGTCACCCTAAAACACTAGCCTATGTAAACAGTCACAAAATTGCTAGTGGCGTGTGTGTGATACGCAACAGTAGAGGTCACCTTACCTTTGCTTCTTCCCTCATTCATCACGTTCTCTCAAGACACTCAAAAAAAGACAGACTATTACTTCACCTTGTCTCATACCAATTGTCACAGTCTTTAGCGCCTCTGGCGCCCAGTCGAACAATCATTATTGGTGCTTCTACTCCCATTACCTCCTCCTCTGATTCCCTCACTACAGCCCAGCAAAAGTGCCCTTCATCTCTCCATAGCCACCCTCACACATCCATTTCATATCTATTATAGCGCAGGTAATGGCAGGCTTTACAAACCTACTCAGCTATATACATAAAATATAGATTTGATCTTTGCAGTAGGCATATAAACCTTCAAAATGAAGGTGGAAAAAAGAAAATGAGAAGTGACTTGGAAGAGCTAGAATTGTAAGCCAAAGAGATGCACATGATACAGACGGAAGAAAAAAGAAGAGCAAAAGGGAAATGTTTGGGAAGAAGAGAATGGATAGAGGAGGAGGATGGCTAAAGAGAGTGAGTGAGATGAAAAACTGTCTGATAGAGAAAGGGGGAATATAGAGTTGGAGAGGCAATGGTGGGATGAGAACAAAAGGAAAGCAGAGAGGTGTTTTTCTTGCCTTTTGCCATTTTTTCTGTAAATGGGCCATACTGGGGACTGGTTGCTCACTCCAGCCGCTCACACACTATGAGAAGGAAAGATCTGTTTGACCAGAGAGAATATGAATGGCAGCAATTGGATTTAAAGAAAGTGACAGCAGCAAGACTGCAGGGTGCTGATATGGAATAGCACCTGAGTGAAAATAGTATCAGAACTTGCATATTCACGCACCCATCCATCTATATATTTATTCCTCTCAGTGAGCTAAGCACCTGCTTGAGAGATCTCTCTGTAATCTGCATGTCACACATGCCTAAACTGTGCATATTCTGTGGGCGCTGAAAGCTTGTACCAATCTGCCCTGCTGAATCTGTCTGTGGGGTTTGAAAGACTGCACTGTTTGCTTACTGTGGGCACTGCTACTGCCTAATATAAATGTGTGCTATGATGGATAAAACTTTTACTGCCGTTGCTCTAGATTTACGCTTCCTTTGATGAATGGAAGCTTATACATTTCTGTAAAAGATGTGCCTGTTCTATGAAGGAGGATTGTTTTAACTGCTAATGCAGTCTCATGGAAAAACAAAGGATATACTGAATGCACTTGCATAACAAGCCCTATGAATCAGGGAGCTTCACAATATTTCATGTAGGATACCAACACCTGTAATCCTAATGAAGGGACCTGACCCCATAGAGGCAATATTCAAGCATCAAAATATGGTGATGATAAAGAGAAGTAGCATTCACTGGTTGAACCTTCTGTTTTGATTCTTGTAGTACAAAGACACCAGTAAAAACATTTTTAGATCACCCCACACATTTTTAATATAGGTCTACATTTAACAAAAGGAGGAAATAAATATTGACCTGAGGGACATAACCTCATTCAAACTAGGGAACTCATAACTACAAAACTGTACAACCAGTGAACACTAGTACTCTTAAATGCTTTCCAGTGCTAGATAAGGAACCCATTGATGAAGCGTAACACACTAGAGGCAAGCTTTACAAGGACCTAGCACCACCAGAGCATCACATTCAGTGACGTTCCAGTGGTGCTTTTCACTACACCGTATTTACAAGGAGACGTTAAGTCACTTTTCATGGCTAAACGCACTCTTGTAAAATTTGCCCCTTCCGACAAAGTTTTCTGTGTCAGAGGAGAGTGCAAATGGCAATATTGTGGTCATTCAATTGCTTTTGACGCAACCCCAGATTTACAAGAAAGGCGTAAATCTGAGGCAGCACCAAAAACTAATGCCACCCTAAGGGTGGCATTAGCATGGCGCATGGAGAAGGAATCCTTTTATTCCTCCTCGTTTCTTTGCTCTTTCTATGTGTGCTGCATTCAGCAGCACATATAAAAGGAGCAAAAGGCCAGGTAGATTGTTTATGTGCAGGAACGTGTCCCTTTCTGCACATGAACAAACATTTCAAAATGATGCCTTGGTACTTCTATGTGTGCTGCATTTTGCAGCACACATAGAAGTGCCAAATCACAATTTTAGATTGTTTATGTACAGGAAGCTACATCTTCCTGCACATGAACAATCTATTCCTTCAATGCAGTCATCGTTGCACTATGGTGCAAGGATGACTGCATTGGTGAAGGCAGCTTAAATCAGCATCAGTTCAAGGGGAAACACAGGGGTGCAAAGGTATTCCTGTAACTAAGGTGCATTCCTGCATTTCAAAAGTGGCACAGTGCAGCACAGCTATTTTTGGCGCAGCACCCCGCAGCTCCACTTTGTTGTAAATCTGGGACTAGGTGTATGATTGGTCATCATCCTATATGAGTACATGAATGTATGCTAAACCCAAAAGAGGTTTGTCTCTTTTCCAGAACTGATGTACTTGCATGTTTATGTCTGGTAATAAAGAGAGTCCAACAGTCTTTTAAGTCCTCTCACTCCTTTAGTGCGTTAATTACCTGCATTCTGCCTGTACAGCATTTGTGAGAGAAAAGTGTGATGTCCTTCCTTATTTTGTGACCTGTTTTTTACTTATTTTGTATGTGAGGGAAGGTTGTACTGCTCCTTCCCATATTGTACTTTTGTTGAGATGTTAAGCTCAATAGTAAACAGCACTACAAAAAAGACGAAACAGTTCACATTGTGAATGCTTGTTTTAGTGTGCGACTTGTAAGAAAGAGTGCAGCAAAATAGGTAATTAGAATGTACTTTTAGTTTTATGTGTTGAATAAAAAAAAATGCTAAAATGACTTTGTAAAAAATTAAAACCAAAGCTGACAAGTGGCTTAATGTCATGCATAAAACATTGGCCAATCCTAGTGCTTTAGCCAAGTGCACTTTGCAGGATCTGTTTTTAAGTACGGAATAGCAGCATTCAGAAGCAAAACTGTAAGTTTCACAATGAAGGTGACCTGTTGCATTTTGCAAAGTTGGTTTAATCATTTTTGATCCGCTGGAGTAGAAGCAAATTTTTTGTTAAATCTTCAGCCTGTGCAGGAGATGGTGCATTACCTGGTAAACGAGGAAAATCCATGATTATGCAGAAATGCTGAAGAAGCAGAAATGCATAATTCTAGTGACACAGAGTAAATGTTTTAGTGGCTAATATCAGACTTCTAAAACGCAAAAAAATGTAGTTCACGTTCTTTCTTCTTTTTCTTGTTCGCAATCAAGCTGTAAATAGCCCAGTTAGTGAGATCACAGACAGAGCCTTTCAGATGCAAGTGTGTCACTGCATATGGGTTAACATTAACACTCCTTGGATAAACAAATGGGTGTGTTAAAAAGATATTACCAGATCCATGCGGGCAACAGCAGCTAAAGTGTCTGAAGAAGCACTGAAAAAAACAATATGCTGGCACCCTGTTGCGAGCCTGTCCTCATCTTAGAGGTTCGTGTTATTTAGATAGAGTTCCTGGAACGGGCACTGCTGGAAAAAAGTGCAGTATATGTTGGTGGTGCTGCCTCACACAACTCACAAATGCTACCAACAATGCACTTGCACCACCCACACCCAGACAAAAATTCACCTGCAAAACCCATAAACCCACGACCTCAACCTCCACAGTCATATCCTCGACCTCCAATTGCCCAGTTCTTCTAACAACAATGAGGCTTTGTGCATGCGATCTGATGACAGGCATTGTGATGGTTGTTTCATCCTACATTTATGTAGCATGAAAACAAAGAACAGAAGTATATCAAACACTGCACGCATTGCACACAGACACCTAAATGCTCACAGATTTGTGGATGGGAAAACTGCTCCTGTCATGATGCTCGTCAAACCTTTCCAAGCTTGGCCTGGCACCCAGCAAAGGCCTATGTGTCGTTTTTGTGTGACTGAACATTGAACTTTGTTATATTTCCTCAACAATTGTAGCAGGACTCCAACATTATGCAAGCGACATATTTTTTAAAATATCTTTTAAAAGATCAGAAGAAATAGACCTATGTCGTATATGGCCATGCAGCACAAGCAGGTCATTTTTGGATGAGTTTCATGGCCTTCTAAATGTATTGGCAACACATGCAGGGTGATTTGTTAACCTGATATTGATTGTTGAAAGTATTTTGCACTTGATGTATTCCCAACGTCAAGGCAGGGTTACCAACTTGTATTTCTGTGGCTGCCTTTGGGCCTTCGGTTGGAGAGCGGGCACATTTTTAGAAACTTTATGCCCAATCGTGACAGCTGGTCTTGGCCCATCATCAGTTGAGGAAAGCACACTAGCACTGCAGGTTCGGAGCACATTGGAGTATCGTTTAGTTACACTCTCCCCCAGTGGATTTAGCCATGACATTTTTGCACCTTAGAGTGTTGGTTATTTATACTTTCTTTCACCCTGAGTGAGGCATAAATATTTCTGCATCATTATTGAACTTGTATTACCTGAGTTGTATTAGCTCGACTTGAGACTAATGGCTTTTTAAATGCTGAGACACATTTTGGTTAAATGGCCAAAAGTAACTGTCTATTTGTATTGATTATTGACCGTATTGACCTATTGTTAATTCAAGGTTATTTTATGAATTATTTATGATTTTTCCTAATATGATGTTTTAAATTGTAAAATGTATAACTAATTATTCGTTATGACCAGCTTGGTTGAAACAATAAGAACTTGACTTGACTAACAACAGTGCACTTGCATCACCCACAACCGAGACAACAATTCACCTGCATCACTCATAAACCCACCACTTCAACCTCTACAATCATAACCTTGACCTCCAATTGGCCAATTCTTCTAACAACAATGCACTTTTACCGCCTGCAGCCCAGACAACAATTCACCTGCATCATCCATAAATCCACCACCTCAACCTTCACAATCATAATTTCCATCTCAAGTTGCCCAGTTCTTCTAAACCATAGACAAGGAAAAATCCTCCTCCTCCTTCACTGGAAATGGACAGAATTGCCTTAAGCCCTAATGGAAACAAAGAACACTTAACTCACTCCTTCATATATTTTTATCTTAACTTTCTAACAATATTCACACATCTTTGAACCAAATTGCAACAAAAATCCACTTGCATATGCTTTCATTTATTTGTAGTTATGTAAACTACTGGTTGAATTATGATAGAATGTATTTTGCTACATAGTCTGCATAGGCTGGTATTTTTCATAATGTCATACAATTGTTTACAAA
Organism: Pleurodeles waltl; assembly: GCF_031143425.1. Classification (NCBI taxonomy): domain Eukaryota; kingdom Metazoa; phylum Chordata; class Amphibia; order Caudata; family Salamandridae; genus Pleurodeles; species Pleurodeles waltl. The sequence continues at coordinate 265,994,668 of NC_090437.1, forward strand.
AACATTCATACTCACAGATTCCTGAAATATAGTCTACCCATAATTTAGTTATTTTTAGTGATATCTATATTGTTTTTTAGAATAAGATTTTTTTTTAAATAATTCTGATTTTGGGCTCATTACTTAATATATTAAAGCAAATGGTGTTTGAGTTCATGTAGGAAATATAAACTTAGAATGGATGAGTAGATCATAAAAACACATTGGCAATGTCCTGAGCAACGTCTATTTACATTAAAGAAAGTGTAACAACTTAAAGTTAAATAACCCTAGTCCAACCTAAACAAATCCAATATAAAAGCATAAATATTGTAAATAAATAGAATAGAACAAAATAAAATAAGATAGAATAGTTACATATCCAAATAATACATGAAGCCACTTGCCCAACCAGATCAAATTCTTAAGTTGGAGAAGTTGCCATCCTTTGTTTCTAACTTCACCACAAGAATAACTCCCTCACACACTAATAGGTAGCTTGTATGGGCAGGAAAGGACAACCCTTGAGGAAACGGATACACTCGTGTGCGACAAGGTAAATAATTTGAACTAACACATTGGGTGATATAAAAACAGCAGGGACCACTTGACTACTTAATGTATTCATGCCCTGAGAGAATACTAGTTGAGTATGAATTATCTCCATCATGGCTTCCTATTCAGGGCTCATGGGGTCGAGACATATGGGCTCAGTGGGGTCTTTCTTTGGATGCTATTCTTTCTTGTGGGCACTTGGAGAAGAAGGAGGTATTACAGGGGTTGCAGATGGAGGTCTTGTTAGTGTGAAGGCCTCTGGAGTGATTGTGAGGGTAGCTACGGTCCAAGGTAAAATTGGGGCATGTCCCTTTTACACCAGTAGGTTTGTCTCTTCTTGTTGGCTCAACCAGTATTTTACTGTTTGCACAGGTAAAACATTAAATAAATTACATAAAGCCCATATCTTCCTCTTTATCAGCACATAGTCAAAACAGAAGAAAATGCTTTAAAAAGTATCCTACGCACAAATGGCCTCTAATTTATAAAGTAAATGGAGACAGAAAATTTTAGAAATAAATACAGAGGATTTTGCATAAATTCCTTCTATAGATAATCCACCTTAGCTGGTCATCCCAGATTTTCCACCTTATGATACAAGCTGTATTTCTGATGGCTTTAATTCCTCTGACTGCTTCATCAACGTGTTAACTATATGTAGTTTACATATATTGCAGGTATGGGAGAACAATGTGATGTCCTTCATGCTTCTGCGACCTGTCTTTTACTTATTTTGTGTGCTGGGGAAGGTTGTGCTGCTGCTGCCCATGTTGCATCTTTGGTGTGATATGAAGCTCAACATTAAACTTACCACTACACAAAAGACAAAATGGTTCACATTGTTAATGTCTGTGTTAACCCCTTAGCTGCTGGGCCTTTCCCCCCCCCAGTGCTGAGCCCTTTTTTGGCTATTTGGGGTAGTTCGTGCTTAGGGCTTCATAACTTTTTGTCCACATAAGCTAACCACGCCAAATTTGCGTCCTTTTTTTCCAACATCCTAGGGATTCTAATGGTACCCAGAGTTGGTGGTTTCCCCTGGAGGAGACCAAGAAAATAGCCAAAATACAGTGAAAATTTTGTTTTTTCCAAAAAAATGGGAAAAAAGGGCTGCCGAAGAAGGCTTGTGGTTTTTTCCCTGAAAATGCCATCAACCAAGGGTTTCTGGTGCTGAAATCACTATCTTCCCACCTTTCAGGAACGGGCAGACTTGATTCAGAAAACCGAATTTTTCAACACAAATTTGGCATTTTACTGGGACATACCCCATTTCTACTATATTTGGTGCTTTCAGCCTCCTTCCAGTTAGTGACAGGAATGGGTGTGAAACCAATGCTGGATCCCGGAATGCTAAACATTTCTGAAAACTAGACAAAATTCTGAATTCAGCAAGGGGTCATTTGTGTAGATCCTAAAAGGTTTTCCTACAGAAAATAACAGCTGAAATAAAAAAATATTGAAATTGAGCTGAAAACAACAGCCATTTTTCTTTATGTTTTACTCTGTAACTTTTTCCTGCGATGTCAGATTTCTGAAAGCAATATACCGTTTTGTCTGCTGGACTCTTCTGGTTGCGGGGATATAAAGGGCTTGTAGGTTCATCAAGAACCCTAGGTACCCAGAGCCAATAAATAAGCTGCACCCTGCAGTTGGTTTTCATTCTATACTGGGTATACAGCAATTCATTTGCTGAAATATGAAGAGTGAAAAAGAGGTATCAAGAAAACCTTTGCATTTCCAAAATGGGATCAAGATAAGGTTTTGAGGAGCAGTGGTTATTTGCACATCGCTGAATTCCGAGGTGCCCATACTAGCATGTGAATTGCAGGGCATTTCTCAAATAGACGTCTTTTTTACACACTCTCTTATATTTGGAAGGAAAAAATGTAGAGAAAGATAAGGGGCAATAACACTTGTTTTGCTATTCTGTGTTCCCCCAAGTCTCCCGATAAAAATGATACCTCACTTGTGTGGGTAGGCCTGGTGCCCGCGACAGGAAATGCCCCAAAACACAACATGGACACATCCTATTTTTTTTATAGAAAACACAGCTGTTTTTTCCAAAGTGCCTACCTGTAGATTTTGGCCTCTAGCTCAGCCGGCACATAGGGAAACCTACCAAACCTGTGCATTTCTGAAAACTAGAGACCTAGGGGAATCCAAGGAGGGGTGACTTGCGGGGCTCGGACCAGGTTCTGTTACCCAAAATCCTTTGCAAACCTCAAAAAGTGGCTAAAAAAACAAGTTTTCCTCACATTTCGGTGACAGAAAGTTCTGGAATCTGAGAGGAGCCACAAATTTCCTTCCACCCGGCGTTCCCCCAAGTCTCCCGATAAAAATGATACCTCACTTGTGTGGGTAGGCCTAGCGCCCGCGACAGGAAACGCCCCAAAGCGCAACGTGGACACATCAAAATTTTTGGAAGAAAACAGAGGTGTTTTTTGAGAAGTACCTACCTGTAGATTTTGGCCTCTAGCTCAGCCGGCACCTAGGGAAACCTACCAAACCTGTGCATTTCTGAAAACTAGAGACCTAGGGCAATCCAAGGAGGGGTGACTCGCGGGGCTCGGACCAGGTTCTGTTACCCAGAATCCTTTGCAAACCTCAAAAAGTGGCTAAAAAAACAAGTTTTCCTCAGATTTCGGTGACAGAAAGTTCTGGAATCTGAGAGGAGCCACAAATTTCCTTCCACCCGGCGTTCCCCCAAGTCTCCCGATAAAAATGATACCTCACTTGTGTGGGTAGGCCTAGCGCCCGCGACAGGAAACGCCCCAAAGCGCAACGTGGACACATCAAAATTTTTGGAAGAAAACAGAGGTGTTTTTTGAGAAGTGCCTACCTGTAGATTTTGGCCTCTAGCTCAGCCGGCACCTAGGGAAACCTACCAAACCTGTGCATTTCTGAAAACTAGAGACCTAGGGCAATCCAAGGAGGGGTGACTCGCGGGGCTCGGACCAGGTTCTGTTACCCAGAATCCTTTGCAAACCTCAAAAAGTGGCTAAAAAAACAAGTTTTCCTCAGATTTCGGTGACAGAAAGTTCTGGAATCTGAGAGGAGCCACAAATTTCCTTCCACCCGGCGTTCCCCCAAGTCTCCCGATAAAAATGATACCTCACTTGTGTGGGTAGGCCTAGCGCCCGCGACAGGAAACGCCCCAAAGCGCAACGTGGACACATCAAAATTTTTGGAAGAAAACAGAGGTGTTTTTTGAGAAGTGCCTACCTGTAGATTTTGGCCTCTAGCTCAGCCGGCACCTAGGTAAACCTACCAAACCTGTGCATTTCTGAAAACTAGAGACCTAGGGCAATACAAGGAGGGGTGACTCGCGGGGCTCGGACCAGGTTCTGTTACCCAGAATCCTTTGCAAACCTCAAAAAGTGGCTAAAAAAACAAGTTTTCCTCAGATTTCGGTGACAGAAAGTTCTGGAATCTGAGAGGAGCCACAAATTTCCTTCCACCCGGCGTTCCCCCAAGTCTCCCGATAAAAATGATACCTCACTTGTGTGGGTAGGCCTAGCGCCCGCGACAGGAAACGCCCCAAAGCGCAACGTGGACACATCAAAATTTTTGGAAGAAAACAGAGGTGTTTTTTGAGAAGTGCCTACCTGTAGATTTTGGCCTCTAGCTCAGCCGGCACCTAGGGAAACCTACCAAACCTGTGCATTTCTGAAAACTATAGACCTAGGGCAATACAAGGAGGGGTGACTCGCGGGGCTCGGACCAGGTTCTGTTACCCACAATCCTTTGCAAACCTCAAAAAGTGGCTAAAAAAACAAGTTTTCCTCACATTTCGGTGACAGAAAGTTCTGGAATCTGAGAGGAGCCACAAATTTTCTTCCACCCGGCGTTCCCCCAAGTCTCCCGATAAAAATGATACCTCACTTGTGTGGGTAGGCCTAGCGCCCGCGACAGGAAACGCCCCAAAGCGCAACGTGGACACATCCAAATTTTTGGAAGAAAACAGAGGTGTTTTTTGAGAAGTGCCTACCTGTAGATTTTGGCCTCTAGCTCAGCCGGCACATAGGGAAACTTACCAAACCTGTGCATTTCTGAAAACTAGAGACCTAGGGGAATCCAAGGAGGGGTGACTTGCGGGGCTCGGACCAGGTTCTGTTACCCAGAATCCTTTGCAAACCTCAAAAAGTGGCCAAAAAAACAAGTTTTCCTCACATTTCGGTGACAGAAAGTTCTGGAATCTGAGAGGAGCCACAAATTTCCTTCCACCCGGCGTTCCCCTAAGTCTCCCGATAAAAATGATACCTCACTTGTGTGGGTAGGCCTAGCGCCCGCGACAGGAAATGCCCCAAAACAGAACGTGGACACATCACATTTTTTCATAGAAAACAGTGCCTACCTGTGGATTTTGGCCTCTAGCTCAGCCGGCACCTGGGGAAACCTAGCAAACCAGCACATTTTTGTAAACTAGAAACCCAGGGGAATCCAAGATGAGGTGACTTGTGGGGCTCGGACCAGGTTCTGTTACCCAGAATCCTTTGCAAACCTCAAAATGTGGCTAAAATACCACGTTTTCCACACATTTCGGTGACAGAAAGTTCTGGAATCTGAGGGGAGCCACAAATTTCCTTCCACCCAGCGTTCCCCCAAGTCTCCCGATAAATATGATACCTCACTTGTGTGGTTAGGCCTGGTGCCTGCGACAGGAATAGATCACACAACGGTCAATGTTGGTCCTTACGTGAGGCAGCTGTTGACCCTGGGGTGATCCATTCCTGACACAGGCACTAGGTGTAGGCACTCAAGTGGGGTAGTGTTTTTATCAGGACAGGTGAGGAGTCACTGGGTGGTAGGAATGTTGTGGATCCCAGCATATTCCTGTAGTTTGTGTGACAGAAATGCGAGAAAAATAGAGTTTTTTCTCAACATTTCAGCTTTGCAGGGTATTCTGGGTAAGAAAACTTTGGGGAATCCACACAAGTCACACCTCTGTGGACTCCCCCGAATGTCTAGTTTCCAGAAATGTTTGGGTTTAGTGTGTTTCTCTATATGGCCGCCGAATCCAGGACCAAAAACACAGGTGCCTGCCTTACAAAACCAGTTTGTTTTGCCATAGACAATTTTGATGTCTCCACAATATGATTTGGGTGGTGGAATTTGGGGCTGAACTAAATTGGTGAGCTCCCAAGAGAGCACTCTCTCTCTGCTTGCCGCCGCATTCACCTGCTCTCTGGGTTGGCCTAACCCACTATTACCCAGTTGCACGAACAGCTTGCGAAGGGACAGCAGGACTGTCCTCATCACCTCCCTCATAATGTACTGGAAGAGGAGTTTTCGAATGGGACTCCTCTGACTGAAAAATCACTCCCAGAGTCTGCGCCATTGTCCTATCCCTCAGATGCTGTCTCAGTATCTGATGTCTCAGTCTCTGATCCTATGTCAGAGCGGTCCTCTATAACCCGAGTGCAGGCAGCAGTCATCCATCAAGATGCCATCTCTGCTATTGGCTAAACTGTTGCTCTAAAACACTAGCCTACGTAGACAGTCACAAAATCGATGGTGTGTGTGAGATACGTGCAACAGTAGAGGCCACCTTACCTGCGCTTCTTCCCTCAATCAGCACGTACTTTCAAGACACTCAAAAAACACCTTGTCACATACCATTCGTCACAGTCTTTAGCACCTCCTGCGCCCAGTCCAACAATCATTATTGGTGCTCCCACTCCCTCCTCCTCGGATTCCCTCATTACCACCCAGCAAAAGTGCCCTTCATCTCTCCATAGACTTTACTAATGTACTCAGCTATTTACATAAAATACAGATGTGCTCTTTGCAGTAGGCATATAAACCTTCTGCGCTTCTTTATGGCACTAAAACTGCCACTAGACAAGTCGGACCCTTTTCCCCCCAGGGAAACCACACACATATTGACAAAAGTGATGTATATATGACAGCCAACCACCTGAAACTCAACTCAAGCAAAACCGACATAATCCTCTTTGGCCCTCACCAAAAAAACCTGGGACCCCCCATGGTGGCCCACCACGCTAGGCCCTGCACCCACCCCCGCCAACTACGCACGCAACCTCAGCATCATCCTAGACTCCTCCCTCTCTATGACCCAACAAATCAACGCTCTTACCTCCTCATGCTTCAACAAACTCCGTATACTGAAAAACATTAAAATGGATCCCCACAGAGACCAGAAAAACTGTCACTCACGCACTCATCAGCAGCAGGCTTGATTACAGAAACGCCCTCTACGCCGGCACCACTCTAAAACTCAAGTGCAAACTACACGCATCCAGAACTCAGCAGCACGACTCATCCTCGACCTCCACCGACACGAACACATCTCTCCACACCTCAAATCCCTCCACTGGCTCCCCATTGACAAAAGGATCACCTTCAAGATCCTCATCCTCACACACAAATCACTCCACAACACAGGCCCTGCCTACCTCAACGAGAGTCACCTTCCACACCCCCACACGAAACGTCCGTTCAGCTGACCTCTCTCTCGCCTCTGACCCCCGCATCAAACACACCACCACCGGGGGCAGATCCTTCTCCTACATTGCACCCAAAGCATGGAACGCACTCACAACCCACATTCGCAAGACCCAAAACCTACTTCTTTTCAGGAAGGGCCTCAAAACCTGGCTTTTTGAACAGTGAACCTCCTAGCCCCTTTCCCTCCCCCCCGTCCCCCCCCCCAGCGCCTTGAGACCCTCACAGGTGAGTAGCGCGCTTTATAAATCTCTTTGATACAGATCTACCTATATATATATATATAAATATATATCTACATAGATATATCTATAGATATATCCATGTACCTAGATATATCTATCTACATAGATATATATATATAGATATATACATATATATTTTTTTAGTTGTTGTATGGTTTCCTTGGGGGCCAAAATGGCCCCCAGGGAAACCCTACAACATCTAAAAAAAAAATTGCCCCCACAGGGGGTCACCCTGCCCACGGGCGACCCCCTGTCATTTCATTTTTTTTTTTTTTTTTTTTTTTTTTTGAAAAAAAAAAAAAATCCCCTGGGGGGGGGGGGGGCGCGATCGCGCCCCCCCCCCCTCCCCAGGGGGCACCTACCTTTTTATTTTTTTAGGAAAATTATCCGGGGGGGGGGCGGCCCGTTTTCCGGGGGGGGGCTGCCCCCCAAAAGTGAAATCCCTGGTGTCCAGTGGGGTTTCCTGGCCCCCGATCGCAGCTGTGCTGCGATCGGGGGCCAGGAAACCGTTTCAGAAGGCCTCATAAGAAAGGGGAGACTCTCCCCTTTCTTACGAGGCCTTCTGAAACTGTTTCTGGCCCCCGATCGCAGCACAGCTGCGATCGGGGCCCAGAAACAGTTTCAGAAGGCCTCGTAAGAAAGGGGAGAGTCTCCCCTTTCTTACGAGGCCTTTTCAAAATGTTTCCTGACCCCCCCGATCGCAGCTGTGCTGCGATCGGGGGAGCCAGGAAACCTGAAAGTGTTTCCTGGCCCCCGATCGCAGCACAGCTGCGACCGGGGGCCAGGAAACACTTTCAGGAAGGCCTCGTAAGAAAGGGGAGACACTCCCCTTTCTTACGAGGCCTTCCCGAACGTGAAAAAGGCCGTTTTCCCCATGAAAGCAGGAAGCGGCCGCAAGGCTGCTTCCTGCTTTCATGGGGAAAACACCTTTGCAACGTCAGCGCGCCTCGCGGCGCGCTGACGTCACAAAGGGGCGGGTGGGGGGCGGGGTGAGACACGGTAGCTTCCGTGTCTCCCGGGGGGGGAAAAAAATAAAAAATAAATCCTCGGGTGCGACGCACCCGAGGATTTATTAATGCCCTTCCTGGTGTCGGCCACTGGTCGTGACCCGCACCAGGGAGGGTGTGTGGCCGTCGGCCAGTGGCCGACGCCCGCATTTAAGAGGTTAATGTATGATGTGAAAAAAAAACCTCCCAAAATATTTGAGCAGAGTTTACTGTTTGTGCACTCTGTGCACTTTAACCCTTCAACCAAGTGGTTATGTGCCTGAGCTCCCCTTTCAAATATTGGCAAAATAACATATTTCTAATTGGTATATTTAACTTACCTATGAGTCATTAGTATATGGTACAAAGTGTACCCATGGCTGGGAAGTTAAGTGCCACTAGACAACCGCAGCACCTATTGTGCCCTCCACTACTGTGGCAATGCAAACTTATTTTCCGGCCTACCACTGCAGCCTGACTATAGCAGTGTAAAATTGCAGTTCAACCTGTTGAATAAGCCCTTCTGACAGATGGAAATCTTCCTTTTAAATATTAATAAGTCACCACTATGCAGGCCTTGTACCACAAGACGGGTTGCATGGTATTAAAAAGGAGAGCATGTAGAAATTTAAAGTTAACATGCCCTTACACTGGCTAGAACTGTAAAGGCTATTTTTCACTGTGGCAGGCCTTGGTGCCATATGTAAAAAAAGCATAGTACAGATTAAATTCCTAATACTAAATTTTTGAAATGGGACTAGTCAGAAAATTAATTAAGCAACTATCTTTAATAGTTATTAAAAATACAAGCCAATGGTGAAATCAGTTCTTTAATAAATATTAAAGAAAAATAACTTTTAGAAAGTTACATTTTTTCTGTCTGAAGTACGTGGAGGCTAATTTTCATTTGCTCTCCGGTTTCTCCCAGTCAGTGATTAGCATTTGAATAGATGTGAAGAGAGTGTGAAATGCATCCTAGGAGCACGCAATAGACCGGCATGATTGAGCAGAGATGACTCTTCTGAACCTAAAAGAATATGCAAGTTGGGGGCTGATTTGACTACATTGTCAAATCCTGTTGGAATTTTAAATCCTGCTTGACAGGTCTGCTGGGGTTTATATGTAACACATGGGGGGCACTTGAAAGGATGGGAATAAGATGCAAAGGCAATTCTTGTCCATGTATTGTTTTGTTGCTGTGACACCATGATTTTGCCCTACCAGACAACCTTTCTCTGAGTTTATTGTGGGTACAGTGGCTGCCTCAAAATGAACTTTTGTGTTAGATATTGGAGGATGCTAGAATTACCATAGTTTACTCCCCACACAAAGCCCCAGCTGTCAGAGACCATATTTGCTGTGGCCAATGACTTTTGCCAATCTTGAAAATGCCCCAAGTGGATAGGGTTGGACTGGGAACTTTTATCCCATTGGTTAGGGCATGCCCAGGAGTCATTCCCACCTACTAGCTAGTACCCGGCATAAATGTTGCACCTCCAGGCACCCATTTCAGAACACTTCCTGGACCTGCGGAAGACCATGAGAGGGATAGACTTGCAGTTCATGAACTGAGATTAGAGAACCTGCTCCCTCTTGTACCCAGGACACAGAAGTTAATTCCTTTTCAAGATACAGGAATACAACAAGCTACAAGCCTTTTCTTGAAAAAACCCAGCTGACCAGTGTCAACTCTACCTAGACTGGACCTACTGTTGGCCACTGCCTGACAACCTCTGATTCTCTAATTACTTCCCTGAGCTGCTGGGGGCTTTAGAAGAGTATCCTTTTGAGTATTAGGACATAATAGACTAATTCAGAAGGTAAAATCTTTGACCAGCAAGAACCTTGTTCGTGTATCTGACCCGGGTTCCATCATGGCCAGCCTTACATTGCGCCTATGTCCTGGTGAAGCATTGACTATCATTGGCAGTTTGTGCTTTTTGGCGCTATTGCTACTTAAAACATTAAACATTCTAATATCTAGTTTCCCTTGTTTGATTTTTGCTATTTGTTTGTTAAATTGTACTTTATTTTTCTAATTTGGTTTGGGATTTTTATTGTTTTGCATTTTTACTTTATTACTAGTTTGATATTGTATAAATATTTTACACATTACCCTACGTTAAGCCTGTCTGCTCTGTGCCATGGCTACCAGGGTGTTGAGCTCACGCTAATTTAGTGACTTTAAGGGTTCATCGTGACAAGCGTTGTGATTATTTCTTGAGGTGAGTAGACACTCACCCCAAATAATAATCTAATTTCATAGAGTATCACTTTCCACCCTAGTGGCTAGTATTTTTCATTGTGAAAAGAGGCATCTCTAGACACCAGTGTAAAATATTCCTCAGGGTCAGAAAGAACCTCATTGTCCATCTCCATCTGACATGTGATTTCAACTTCTTATTCCACTTCAGTGGGCTCTACAGCCTTTTACAACAGAAAGTGTGAGTCTCTGGGCAAGTGCACTCCCCCTGGTAGTGCATGGGTCCTCCTCCTTACAGGTGGTAAAGATTTTTTGCCAAATTATCAGAAAAGGACTTTAATTATCCTTATCCTGGGTTCTGCTTTCCTTCTTAATCACCAGCTCTTTCCACTGAAAAGGAATTGAGCCACATAAAGAAATGGTGAGTGCATTTATCTAAAATGTCCTTGATATACAATAATTTATGAAAAAGATATGTGCGTTCAATTTTGATATGGACTGACATTTTAAAGCCCTCAACTCCCCTTTGCAATTCAACTTAGTAATTTACACTTTCCTCTTTTAAGACTGATCATTTAAATTTCAAAAGATAAAACCAACATCAGATCTGACTTAAAAGTCTTAAAAACAGGCCATAATGCAGAACATCTTTCTTATATTTCCTCTGTGTTTTGTGGTTCTGACAACCCTTCCAGCTTAGCCACCGGTCCTCTTCGACTTCTGCTTATCATGCAAATTCTAAAGTATCAAAATCACCTGTCCAGTTTTGTTTGTATATGGCTAAGTAATATGCACCAGAAAGGCATGTAATGTCTGAAAACAAGAATTTAGACATAATGAAATGGGCGGACCAAATGTGGCTAGTTTTTTGCATTTGATATCCAACAACTATGCTGGGTATTTTATGTTGAACAATTATTAGTGACCATCTTAGAACATAATGACAGTATGGTAGAAATATGTATTTTTTAATCATATAAAATATGCTTATGTGTGCTTCTTTCAAGATGTAAAGTAAATAAATCACAAGAAGAGTAAGGCAAAAACGGCACTGAAAATGTTTTAGAAATTTGGAATAAGGTATATGTCAGTGATTCTTTTAAGAATTCAAAATAGTCGATTTTTTTATTATAATGTTCTATTTTGCAAACATATTCCTACTACACTATTGACATTTATTTAACATAATCACATTTAAAAAATAAAAATAAAATTCAATCTGTCAATTAATTTGACAGGACAACACACGGTACAAACAACATGAACCTAAACAAAACACAGTAAAGAGGAGAAATTACTTGAGAACACCTTCAAAACATATATGCACTAATGATAACAGATAAGTATGAGACTCATCACTTATTTGCTTTTCAAATGCCTCCAGCTGAGCATGGAGTGTTGGGCAGACTGGTTTTAAGAGCCTCCTGTGCAGCTGTGTCATTCAGGGGTACTGAATTGGTGGATGGGAGGGTATCCAGCACATCCCATTACCTTCAAGCATGCCTGGGGATTTTCCCATCATTTTCAGCATTCCATCTCTCTGCTGGTAAGGACTGTACATTTGGGGTGGGCGACGAGCTCCAGTCCGCTAGCGGAGCTAACAATGTTTTTTGGCACTCTGTGCTCCACTTAGGGGCAGCGGGAGGTAGAGAGCCAGGCCGCAGGGAAGGTGCAGCAGAGGACGATGAGGACCTCCTGAAAGACCAAGGTAAGTCCTCCTTTCTTTTTTTGCTTTTATTCACACTAGTGCACAAGAGGTCAGAAATGGCAGCTTTTGCTGCCTACGGCCCTCGCCCAAATTCAGGCCAGGGCCTTAGGCAGCAAAAGCTGCCATTTGAGGTTTCTTGTGCGCCAGCCTGGCCAGGACTCTTGTGCACGGGCCTCCCTCTTATGCAGTGCACACGGAACAGGCCGGTGCACCAGAGACCTGAAAAGGCAGCTTTCACTGCCTACAGCCCTGGCCTTGGAAGTGCTAAGCAGGGTCGGCCTGCTTAGCGCTTCTGAGATCAGGCGCATTCAGGAGAGGGCTGTAGGCAGTGAAAGCTGCTGTTTCAGGCCTCTTGTGCACTGGCCTGTCCTGTGTGCACCGCACATGGGGCAGGCCTGTGCACAAGAGGCCTGGCAGCTTTTGCTGCGTGCAGCACTATTCTGAATTCAGGCCAGGGCCGTAGGCAGTAAATGAAAGCTGCTGATTCAGGCCTCTTGTGCATTGGCCTGCTCCGTGTGTGCTGCACACAGGACAGGCCGGTGCACAAGAGGCCTGAAACGGCAGCTTTCACTGCCTATGGCCTTTCCTGAATGCACCCGATCTCAGAAGTGCTAAGCAGGGTCGGGCCTGGGTATCCAGCCCGACCCTGCTCAGCGCGTCCGATATTAGGCACATTCAGGACACCTGGGCTCATGGAACTCTGTCTTCACAGAATTCCACTGAGTTTTTAATCAACTCCATGGAGTTGAACTCTGCCCAGGTCTACAGTACATGGCAATTTATTTTTGTTAGACCTGACAGCCTTAGGGTGGTCTTCCCCTGTTACACCCGACAGCTTTAGGGTAAATTTATCCCAAACGTTCTGCTTGCTTGCCTCACATTTTTGCTGATTTCTTTTGTTGGCTTTACGACTCTGAGCACTTTACCTCTGCTGACTAGTGCTTCAGGGCATGTGTTCTCTCCCTAAAACATGGTTAGATTGATATATACGTAAATGACATACTTACTTATACTTCCCTAATGAAGTGCACTGCATGTGGCCAGGGCCAGCTAATTAAATGCTACTATTGGGTCTGCAGCACTGCTTGTGTCACCCACTTAAGTAGCCCTTTAAAGCATGTCCTAGGCCTGCCATGGCAGCCTGAATGCAGTATTGCACTACCATGTTGATTTGGCATCCCCTAGAGAAGCCTTATACTCCACTTTTATTATATATGTCACACCCTAAGATAGGCCATGGTAGGTAGCCCACAGGGCAGGGTGCTTTGTAACTAAACCGGCAGGAGATATATTATTAGGTTTTACATGCCCTGGTAGTAAAAAAATCTCACATTCATTTTTCACTACTGTGAGGCCTACCCCTTTCATAGGATAGAATTGGGGGTTCCTTATTACATTTAATAATTTGTCATTCTTGATTGAGAAGGTGTGGACCTGTCATGTTTATTGCCTATGGAATTGTAATGACAAATCCTCTTTAATGGTAAAGTCAGATGTAATATTACAATTTTGAAAGTGCCACTTTTAGAAAGTAGGCATTTTCCTGCTCTTAGCCGTGTGTGCCTGCAGCCTGCCTCCAATACACATCTGAATTGGGGTAGCTGATGTACTTGTGCATTCCCTCTAGACAGCCACCCACAAAGGGAGCCTAGGTGTGACTGACGGGCCAGCAGCATCCTGTTGGGCAACCCTGGGCAGGATGGGAGGGAGGAGCTGACACTTACACCTGAAAAGGCAGTGTCCTGTCCCCACACAAAGGGTTACATATCCCACTGTAGTGAGTCTGGAGCCAGGGCAGGAAAGGAGCACCTCTGTGCATTTCAAAGTGTCCCCCATGTCAAAGGCACTACTGGGTATGAGAACTAGACCTCCGACACCATCATCAGTACACTTCTGGACCTGTGGATACTCTGCCAGGAAGAAGGGCTGCTATGGTGCTATAGCAGCTGCTACTCAGCTGAACTACTGTTCTGGAAGAACTGCTTTCTTGCTCTGCTGACCTGCTGCATGTTGCTCTCTTTGCCTGGTTGAGAAGGATTGGTCCCACATCACCTAAACCCAGAAGCAGAGTGACTCCAAGGGCTTGCTTCCTATTCTTCTGAAGTCTCAGGGACACAAAAGACTTCCAACTCGTCACCCACTACTTCTGGACCTGCTTTCAACACGCTCCTGACCCCCAAGAGGTGCCTCTCCAGTCCTGGGCCCTTGAAAGTGGTTTATGGGCTCCTTACTTCCAGCTTTTGCGCTCTTTGCGACCACAAATGTACCCGTTCATTCCAGAACTACACCGCTCACTGAAAAAATCAGTGCAAGCCCCTGCAAGTTTGTCTCCTCGCACAGCAAGCATCGCTGCTAGTGACCACCAGGCTCCACTCTGCCCATCTGATATGCCCGGTCACTGTTCATACCAGAGAAACACCGCAAGCAATGCTCTCTTTAACCCTGGTGAACTCTTTCCCCACAAACTGACTCACCTGGACTTATCTAGGACTGTATCCGACCTGCACTCCATCGCGGTGGGTCTGAACTTTTAGGTTTAACCTGGTCTAGCACAACCAGATAGCTCCGGTTGGTGCTTTATGCTTCTAAGCACAACCACTATGTTTATTCTTTAACATTCATATCTCGACTTCTACTTTTGGATTTCTTATGTTTTGGTCTTATTTTGTTAATTAAATTAACCTCTATTTTTCTAACCAGGTGTGTGTGTGTGTGTGTGTGGTTTCATGTTATATGGTGTTTTCATTGTTTACTGTTTGAAGTGATGCAGAAATATTCAACACATTGCCTATTAAGTTAAGACTGTCTGCTCTGTGCCAAGCTACCAGGAGGTAAGCACAGGCTACTTTAGGGTGTGTTGGTGAGTAACCTTGACTAGGGTTGTGGTTCCTGCTTGGAGAGGGTGCATGCCTCTGCCAACACTTTACTCATTCTCTAACATTCATCCAACTTGCTGCCTATCGCCTCCTCTTTCTGACCTTGTTTTTGCTGGCTCAATGACCCATCTGCCAACATCTAAATCCCATAGAAAACAATGGGATTCAAATTTCGGCAGGTGGGATGTCCTTCACTGTTGTGACGGTGCAACCCCTCCGCCGAGATCTAAATCAGGCCTTCTTTGCACATTACCACTGCTAAGCAGAGCTAAAGTGCGTGAGCTCTCTCCCCTAAATATGTTAAATACGCTTATCCCCAAAAGCATTTTTCATGTACTTATACGTCCTTAGTAAAGTGCAGTACCTCTGCCCAGGGTCTTTAAAATGATCACTACTTGTAGGTCCGCAGTACTGATTGTGCCATTCACCTAAGTGTAGGAGGCTGGCCTGGTTTGTAGTGGGTACCCAAGGTATTTACACCTTATATCAGGTCCAATTATCCCTTATTAGTGAAATGTAGGCAGTGTTATAGCATCTTGCTGTAGCAGAGCAGCCAAGGCTGAACTAGGAGACATGCAAAGCTCCTGCAATACCACTATAGTTATACAGTACTTGTACACAATAAAAGATAATACTCAGTGTTACCAAAAATAAAGATACTTTATTTTAGTGAAACAAGGCCAAAAATATCTTAGAGGCAATACTCCTTCTGGAGGTAAGTATTATATACAATATATACGCTGGTAACCAAAATCAGGTAAGTAAACAGTCATAGAATAGTGCAATCAGTGGAAAATACAATAGATTGTAATGGGCCTAGGGGCAACGCAAACCATATACTAAAATAGTGGAATGCAAATGTCAAATTTCTCCCTAGGCAAGTGTAGTGTGTAGAGGGGCGCTGGGAGTGTAAGAAAACACTAAAGGTAAGTAAAATACCCCACCCCAGAGCCCAGGAAAGCAGGAGCAAAGTACAGCAAATTTCCTCAGAACACACTACAAGTTGTGATGAAGAATTATGCAAGAACCAAGCAAGACTGCAAGCAACAAACAATGGATTTCTGGACCTGAGGACCTGTGGAGAGAGGAGACCAAGTCCAGAAGTCAAAGAAGAGTCCAGGAAGAACAGGAACCCCTGCCAACCTGGAAGAAAGTGCAAAAGTGTATTCTGCAGTTGGAAGAAAAGTACAGAAATGCACCAAAGAAGATAGCTGCAGGTTCCTGTCGAGTGGTCCCACGTTGAGTTGTTGGATGCAGGCTGTTTGAATCACTGGATTCCGCCAACAAGCCTTGGTTCAAGCAAATATGTGGTTTATGTCAAAAAGGAGCTGCCTAGACCCAGGAGGGACCTGGGGGTCTCAACTCAGACTGAGGAGACAGAGGGGGCTCTCAGCACCTCAGAGAGCCCTCAAAAGAGCCAGCAGCACCCACAGGAGTCCCAGAACCCAGGGATGGTGCAAAGTGCGGTCATCGCAGCACTACACTGGAGGATCCCATGCTGCCATAGAACAACTCAGGGAGCTGTGCATCACAGGATGGAGTGCTGGGGACTTGGGCTACACTGTGCACGAAGAACTTTAGGAAGAAGTGCACAGAAGCCCAATGAGCTGCAGACGACGTGGTGCACAGGGGTACTGGAGAGGCAAGCTGTTACCTCCACCAAATTTGGACAGCTGACCTTTGGACAGTCTGGGTCACTTCAGTCCACCACCTGTGTTCCAGGGATCATGCTCGTCGACAGGAGAGGAAGTCCCAGAGTACCGGCTGTCATCACAGAGTGGTGCCTGCTGAAGCAGGGAAGTGACTCTGTCACTCCATGGGAGATACCTTTGGTTCTTCTGGTACAGGGTGAAGACAGGAAGTCCTCAAAGAATGCACACATGCAATTGCCGGCTGGAGCTGAAGTTGCAGGTCACAGGAGTCTTCCTGGATACTTTGTTGCAGTTCCTGGAGTAGTCTGCGATTGATCCGATGGTCAGAAGCTGAAGCAGAGGATGCAGAGGAGCCCTGGAGGAATCTTGCAAACCGAATCTGAAGAACCGCCCAGAGGAGAGACCCTAAATAGCCATGAGAGGGGGATTGGCTACCTACCCAGGTATGCAACTATCAGGAGGGGTCTCTGATGTCACCTGCTGGCACTGGCCACTCAGAGGCTCCCAGAGGATCCCCACACCTTGGAATCCAAGATGGCTAATTCCAGGGACCCTCTGGAGGAGCTCTGGGCACCACCCTTGGGGTGGTAATGGACAGGGGAGTGGTCACTCCCCTTTCCTTTGTCCAGTTTCACACCAGAGCAGGGACTGGGAGTCCCTGAAGCGGTGTAGACTGGATTATGCAAGGAGTGCACCGTTTGTGCCCATCACAGCATTTCCAGAGGCTCTGGGAGGATACCCCTCCCATGCCCATAACACCTTTTTCCAATGGGAAAGGGTGTAACACCCCTCTCCTAAAGGAAATGCATTGTTCTGCCTTCCTGGGATTGAGCTGCACAATCCTCAGGAGTGCAGAAACTTGTCAGTGAGGTGGCAGCAGCTGGGGCTGCAGTGAAAACCTCAGAGAGCTGGTGTGGCAGTACTGGGGGTCCATGGTGGAGCCCCCAGGGTGCATGGAATTGGGCCCCCAATACCATATTTAGATTGGGGGTTCCATTTCACAATCTTAGACACCTCACATGGCCATATTTGGAGTTACCATTGTGAAGCTACATATATTTATTGACATATATGTAGTGCACGATTATAATGGTGTCCCCGCACTCACGAAGTCTGGGGAATTGGTCCTGGACAACTTGGGGGCACCTTTGCTAGTGCAAGGATGCCCTCACACACAATAACTTTGCACCTAGCCTTCAACAAATGAAGGTTAGACATATAGGTGACTTATAAGTTACCTGGTGCAGTGAAAATGGCTGTGAAATAGTGTGTGCACTATATCACTCAAGCTGCAGTGGCAGTCCTAAAGAAAGTTTTGTATGAGCTCCTTATGGGTGGCAAACGAAATGCTGCAGCCCATAAGGATCTCCTGGAACCCCAATGCCCTGGGTACCTAGGTACCATATGCTAGGGACCTATAAGGGGGTCCAGTGTGCCCATCAGAATTAGAATATGGAGTTACTAAACAACAGTGACAAATGTGGTACACAGAGAGAGCATAAGCACTGGAGTTCTGGTTAGCAGAACTCCAGTGACACAGTCAAGCATACTGGCAACACACATAGGCACAAACTATGAGCACTGGGGTCCTGACTAGCAGGATCCCAGTGAGACAGTAAAAACACACTGACAAATAGGTCTCAAACTATGAGCACTGGAGTCCTGGCTAGCAGGATCCCAGTGAAACAGTAAAAACACACTGACAAACACTGCCAAACAGGCCAAAAATGGGGGTAACCATACTAGAAAGAGGCTACTTTCTCACACTAAGTAGTCATTTAACCATGTTTCTTGCCTGCTATTGCAGAGTGTGTGTATACAGGTTTACAATGCTATGTTGAACTGGCAAAATAACCCCTTTGCCAGGCCCAAATCTTCCCATCCTATACATATGTCACCCTTGGTAGGCCCTGGACATTCCAGGGCACAATCTACTTAAAAGGCAGACCATGTCCTTGTAGTGAAAAACTCCCAAAGTAATTTTTCACTACAGTAAGGCCTATTTGTGCCCCAGGATAACATCAAGATTACCTTCTTACATCTTATAAGTGTAATTCTCAATCTGGAAGAGTAAAACTATTTGAATTTGGTTTCTCTGGAATCACAATTTAAAAGTACAATTTATGGTGATGTTGGATTCTAAATTGAATTCTGAAAATGCCACTTTTAGAAAGTTGGCATTTTCTGACTTTAGCCATTTGGTGCCTGCTGTCTGTCTCTGTTTTGCTTCACTGCAGACCAAGAGGAAATACACAAACACAGAAAGGAATTTATGAAAGACGACACTCTTATTCTGAGAATTGCATTTATTAAGGCACTCTCAAAGGTCCGCAGAAGAATGTTAAAAGTGTACAAACAAAAGTGTTCAAAAATAATCACAGCAATGAAATCATAAATAATCCTGAAAACATGTGCTAACGATAATCTACTTCAATCTATCAACAGCAATTATATAAATATCTTGCATATATTCATGCACAATGCAAAGCAGAAAATAAAGTTAAAAATGAGTTACCATGGGGCAAACCTGAATTCGCTAAATCTCTTTGACAGCAACAGCTCATGAACACAGTCGACCGTGAAGAGAGAAAACTACCCTCCAGGGAATTTGCAACAGAAACAGGTGCTCCCGTTCTGCCAGAGTTCAATCAACTTCCAGGTCGATCTGGTTTCAGTCTCTTATAAACCTTAAACAAGCCAAAGAGGAGAATTCTAGAAAACCCCTCCCATCCTGCGAATTGTTGTTCAAAATGCTAGCTACATCATGTCAGTTTAGAAAGAAACACGTTGAGACTGGCCAAGATCCCAAGGTGCTCTCCCAAAACTAAACCATTCCCTGCCGTACCATAAACATCATCCTAGTACATCCTTATCTGACTATGAGTCCCCCATATTATGTTCTAGTCCTTTATGAGAAAGAGCACGCAGAGTGAAAACATGAGCGAAAAACACATTGCATATCAAGTGCACGGAAAAATACCTGCATGGTGTTTAAGCTAAGTTACGTACAAAATGGAGTCAGTAATCAAAAGAAAGCTGGTGGCCACCAATGTCACGGTATGCTAGTGGCTAAGCTAAGCATGAAATGGGATCAATGGTTAAATACAAATATAATTACAGTCTCTGATCCCTTGTCCGGGGTGGGTAACAGCTGGGCTTTGTATATTCCCTCTAGACAGCCACACACAATGGAGCTTAGGTGTGACTTCATGGGCCCTCCTGGGAGCATGGGAGGGAGGAGCTTGGCGCAGCCTCACTTACTCCTGAATAAGCTGTGTCATACCCCTACACAAAGGGCTACATAACCATCTGTAGTGAATCAGGAGCTAGTACAGGAAGGGCAGGACCTCTGTGCATTTCAAAGGTCTGTCTTTGAAGTGTCAACTACTTCAAAGGCCCAACTGGGTATATGTACTGGGACTCTGACATCCCCAACCTGGACACTTCTGGACCTGAGAATTCTTTGCCAGGAAGAAGGACTGCTGTACTGCTGCAGGACTGCCACTATGTTGGACTGCTGTTTTGCTGGACTCCTGCCTTGCTGTGCTGCACTACTGCCTGCTGTTCCCCTCACTGGGTGAAAAAGACAAACCGCATCACTTGAACCTAGAGTGACCCCAGGGGCTAGTTGGCTGGCTTCCTGGTCTGAAGTCTCAGGGGCATAAAAGATTCCAACCACCCTGCTATTGCACCTGTACTCTCCCATCTGTGAATTAGCCCTGCCAAATGTTGCCATTCCAGTCCTGCACCTTTGGAAGTGGGACTAAGGTGTTTTCTGCAGCGGGACCGACGCAACCTCTGCTGTGGAAGCAGAATCAACACAGCAGAACTATTGCTTGGAACAGAACTGGCCCATCACCTTTGGAACCACCACTGCAGCATTTTTTTACCAGCTCAGGTCCTTGCATCCCCATCGACAGCAGCCTTGGCGATGATGCTGAATCTCTGTAGTGCAGCTTGTGCACTCATCAGAACCGACGCATTGCCTCAACTGCACAACGGATCTTTGACACCTCTTTTCACATTGCAAGCACCAGCACCTGGATCCATGACATTGATCCAGCAGGAACTCACACCCTAACTTTGCTGCATCTCAGAACTGACACATCACCATTGTTGCATGATGAAAATTAGCGCATCATCTCTACTGCGTGGTTTGTAACAGATGCAATGCTTCACAATCAGGATTTAAGGTACTTTGGTTCAGTGGGCCTTACTGGGTCCATGTAGCCAGCCGGCGATCCATCGCGGTCCGCCTAAACTTTTGACTTTGTCCCAGTCCATGGCGACCAGATATCAACGGTTGTCAATTCTTGCTTTTAAGCACTATTTCAGTTTTTTTATTTTTTATTTATAGATTCTACTTGTTGGAATTTTCTCGATTTGTTCTTTTATTTATTAAATCTTACTCTATTTGTTTGAACTGGTGTGGATTCACTTTGTGTGGTGTGTTCACTGTTTTACTGTTTGAAGTGTTTCACAAATATTTTACTGACTGCCTCTAAGTTAAGCATGACTGAACTGTGCCAAACTACCAGAAGGTGAGCAAAGGTTAATTTATGGTTTGCCTAACACTTACCCTGACTAGGATTGTGGTTGCTATTTGATTAACGTTTACACCCAAGTCAAACAATAACCCAGTTTCTAACACTCTCCATATCTGGGCCCATGCAGTATTAGTTATTTGGGTGTCAGGGTTTCTATACAGCTGAAAACAAGGTTTGAAGGCCCCATCACAATTGATCTCTAATGCTTCATCAGAAAATCTGGGGGCCCATTCTTCATGTCCCTCAAATATTTTCTGGGATTCTATGATGGAAGGAGCAGCAGAAAAGAGGAGGATACTATTGTGATGAAGGGATGGCACAAAAATGGTTTACTGTCTGTATGGCATTTCCTGTTTGTGGTGGTAGTTAGATATCTCCACAGTGTCTAGTGAGTGTTGCCTCATGTGTGGAGAGCTTGCCGTCTGTAGAGATGTTCTTACCATAAAAACTCTATATTAAAAATGAGTTGCATGAGAGTGAGGTTTGCATTAATAAAGCGTAAATAATGCATTCATATTAAAATGAGATTTGCAAGTTAGGTTGTGGAAAACTGGATGGAACTGTTGTTCAGGGGTTAGGTCTACAGGTAAGTCTTGTTTCATGAAGTGGTTGTGCAACACGCAAAAGGCTGCAATATTCTTGTACCCAAGTTCTGGGAAATACAGGAGCACTCTTTGTATTCTAGACATCTAAATCACAACTTAAGGACACTATAAGTGTATCAAATGATGTACGTATGTGTGACTTCTTGTCTCTCTGTTGAGTCTGTGTGGTTGGGCATTCAAACAGTGTGAAAAAGGAAGAAAAAGGACATATTCTGCATCAGTGGCACCAAAATCATGTAAAATTTCTCAAGAAATGATTCCCCTGAAAATATTCTACATATTCTACTCATGCATATATTTAAAAAGAATATCATGTGTGTCATTGTGATGTGCTAAAGTACTGAGGTGACTATGTTTGCAAAGCTACACCCAGATGACCATGCTGTGCTAGTGTGCTTCATTTACCAATTAGCCCCATGTCACCAAAATCCCCACCAACCAACTGACATGCAAGAGATGATTTACAGAATAAATATCTTTTGTGTGTGCTTCCAAGGAAGGCAGTAAGCACCCCCCACCTGGGCATTACAGACAGCTTGCATGTTGATGGAGTGCCTGTGATGTCTTTTGCAGAAATGATGTTCCTTGTGGGCCTGAAGTGCCACATGAGTACGAATAATGGCACTTGATACCCAAATGAAGTGCACTGGTGTAGAATATGGACTTGCACATGCTCTGCTTCTGTTTACTGTACTTTACCTGTAGTATTGTGCAGTATAATTTGGTGTTTCCCCACTTGCGCCCCTAGTTCATTCCCACAATGAGCAATGTGAGCTGGTGAAGGGACTGGGAAGGGGACATCTAAGCAGCAGGCACTGAACAAAAAGTCATGTAAGTGGAGAAGGCAACAGAAGTGGGTCACTGCATTGATGGAGATGCTAGAAGTGCCCTTCACCACCAAGTTAAGGATATGCGTTTCTCTGGGTAAGCAGTGCACCAGGAGAAGATAAAAAAAGATATCTCAGTTTTGTGTTGCATGTGTGAACGGTAGCTATTCATTTGTATGTATATGCATGCATGTTTGATTTATTCTTTTGGCTTCAAATCATATTGCAGCATGGAGATCTCTACCTTACACATAGAAGGTGATGTTCTCTTGATCACAGATGAAGAGAACCCCTGACTTCCTATATTGCTGAACCTCTCAGCTGCCTACGGCACATTTGTCAGTCCCACCCTCATATGTACCCTGAAGCCTCATGTGGGACTCACTCACAATGTGCTTCACTGATTCTCCTCCTACCTTTCCAACTGGCCCAAGTTTTTTCAAATGATCAACTCTATGTTCCAAAATATCCCTACCTCCTCTGGTGTCCCATAAGATTTCATACTGTCTCCTGCCATCTTCAATCTCTACAAGAATCTGCTTGGTGAACTACTCATAGATAGCATCTAGATTCATCAATATCCTGACAATGAACAACTTTATTTAAAATCCTCTTTTGCTTCAGCATCCAATGCCTGAAACAATGCATACACATCACTCAGACCTGGATGTCCAGTGCTCACCTGAAGATTAAACCAACCAATGCAGAATTTCTGTCATTTGCCAAGAATAACAAACAAGAAACAGAGCAAACCTGTCTCAATGACCTTAACCATGACTACTTCAAACGCCTCTTTACACTGAATGGCAAATCACTTGGATTCACCCAGGGTGTAAGCCTCACACTTAAGGAACACATTGCCAAAAACCTCACCCTAAAGGAATACACCAAAAAGCAAAGACAGCCTGGTACTAGCTCTCTGCTTCCAGAAAGTGTGTTCTTTCAGTAAGCGACTTCAGAACTGCTGTTCAAAGCCTGGCACTCCTGCATCTGGACAGTGGTAACCCCTGCTCCATGGCCTGTCAGACACCTCACTTGCATCCCACATGCTGCAGCACATCTCATCCAACGTCTGAGGAAATATGACCACACCACCCCACCCTGATGAAACTTCATTAGCTAACCTTGCAGGTTTGTACCATCTTCAAAATCAACTACTTAATTTACAAAGCCATCACGTCCAGCAACCCTGCTTATCTTGCTGGCAAGCTTACCATACCTGGTTGTACTCTGCACTCACACAGTCTGGACTCTGTAAGACACCAGACTAAGAAGCGTTCAAAGATAAAAGAACAAGCAAGCATGCATTTTATATATAAGCACCCAGGATCTGGCACAACATCCCTAAGGTCATCACAACAGCTCAACTCTAGTCCAGTTTAGGAGAGTGTTGAAGACTCACCTCTTTAAAGGACACCACATGACATATTTGGATTAACCATCCACAACCCAGCTACTTCCACTATTACTCTACTTTTGCTTGTCTGTGACCCTAAACAGAGCTCCGCTGTCTTTTGATTAAGTTTGCGCTACAGAAATGCAATATTTATATACATGCACTCATACAGGGTGTGTGTGAGAAAGAGGATAATCTGTTTGAAATAGAAGGGACTGGATGTAAGAGAGGGGAAAGTGTGTGAGGGAAGTGGCCTCCTCTATGCGTATGATAGGATTCATAGTATGAAAAAGCCAAGGAACTAAATCAGGGCCTTTTATGAGAGCAGTGGTACTGTGTATGTGAGGGTGGTGGCTGTAAGAAATTAGATTATTATTTGGGGTGGATGACTTTCCACTCCAAATAATAATCACAACCCTTGGCAAGGTGAACCCTTCCAAGTCAGTAAATTAACATGAGCTCAACCCCCTGGTAGGTAAGGCACAGAGCAGACAGTCTTAAGTTATGACTTTGTGTACAGTATTTATGAAGTACAAAAACTATAATGAGGTCAAAATGTAAAACAGTAAACTGAATTAGAAAAATAGAGCAAACTTTAAGAAACAAAACAACACCAATCTGTAAAAAAAAAACAATACTGGGAATCAGAGATATGCCTTTTTTACATTTTAAGTGGAAATAACACAAAGAAAAAGTTAAGCACCAATGTTAATCAATGGTCCCTGTAAACAAGGACCTTCGGTGTGAGGTGGATCGTCAAGGAGTGCAGGTCAGACACACCAACCAGGTTTGTCCTGCTCAAAGATCTTACTTACTGAATTAGGGTCGGATTTAGATCTTGGTGGTAATGGTCCCGTCATCAGTTTTCTGACTGAAAACACGTCCACCATTTTGCCGGTCCGGCCGCCAGATTTAGATGTTGGTGGTCACATTGGCAAAAGCCTGCATCTGTCCTGCCCTCTCTGCCATTAAACTGCACCCATGTCGATTGTGCCATTGGTAAAAGTTCCTTACCACCAAGCCAAAAGTGATCGTCTGACCTCCACACTTGCGTTGGAAGATTGGGCACAAAATGAGTTAAAACATACCTTTTCCCCTCATCCATTTCTGTTTTTGACAGAACACGACTGGACAAGACCTGACATCGCTGCTGCCACTGACTCAAAAAGAAAACAGGACCCCCTTGGCAACGGACTTAAAGGTGGGAAACCGACATTGCCATGTTATGTTGGGTGGCGATGCACATGAGGTCGGTACCACTGCAGGCATATACATGTCACAGTACTTTTCTAAAAATACTGTGACTTGCATATGTGTGTCAGACATGCATGGGTACACACTCATACATGACACATGTCACACCCATACACAACTGTCATTTTGATGTCAGTATTCATTGCCAAATGAATGATGGCACCACAATGATGGTACATTCCAACTTTTTAACTGTGCCTATGTGTGCACATTGCAGGGGGACCTGTAACTGTGATGTTGTGCCTCCCGTAGTGCATGTGAGTCTGTACATGTATGTGTGCAATGCAACTGGTTGTTTGTGGTGGAGGGCGCTGGAGTGGGTGATTTGATTGTATCAGTATGTGTGCCACATGCATATGGGTATGATGTTGTGTATTGTAGGATGTGTCCTGTGTTCCTGTGTGTAACATTCAGGTGAGTGTTGTGTGGTGGATGTTGTTGTGATGTATGTAGGTGTGCCTTGTGTGAGTGTGTTTATGTAGCTGAGTGTGTAGTTGTGTTGGTTGTTGTGGTTGTGTCATGTATAGGTGTAGTGTCATTGATATGAGTATGGTGCGTCATGGATGTATGTCAATGTGTGTTTTCACCATGTAAGGGTTGTGTTGTGTTGGAATTGTAATGGATTGTGGTGTGTATGTGATGTGTTATGTAGTGTATTTTGCAGGATGACATATATGGCTAAGGTTCAGTGTGTGTATATCACTTACCTCTATTCCATAGCCCCTACTATTGTACAATGTACATTGGGTACCATGGTTGTCTCCCTCCATCAGTAATCCGTCAGCAGTACACTGCCTGCAGAGCTGTAACATCTAAGTACAGAGGGGGAACACCATCAACTTGACAGTGTTCTTGGGTCAGACCAGCTTGGTGGTAATACCATCAAGATCTTAATCAGCCCTTAGTCTTTACAGTCCACCACAGGAGTACACTTCTAAGGCCCCAAGGACCTTAGGGAAGGATGTAGAGACTCACAGGATGTCAGGCACAGTCCAACAGCAGGTTCCATTCCAGGTCAGCCTGCCACTGATCAGCTGGGTACTTCCAGGAAATGCTTTGTGCAGTTTGTTATCTCCCTGTAACTATACCTTGGAGTCCACTTCTTTTTTCTAGATACAAGAGAGAGCAAGTCCAGTCCTGAAAGGGTCCTCTAATGTCACAGACAGCAGATCCAAAAAGTGTTCTGAAGTGGGTACTTGGAGGTACCACGTATGCACTTGCCACAAGGTAGTGGGTGGCGGTGACTCCTGGACACTGCCTAACCATTGGGGTAAACATTCCCAGAACTAGCCCTAGTCAGTTTTACAGTGGTGTCTGTTTGCCTCACTGCAAACAGGTCCCACATGCCATATGTCAGGGCATTTTCATGATGGTGAAAGTCTTTGTCCACACTAAACTTGGGCTTTGAGGGCTGGGGGTGTGTGGAGCGTATGATTATAGTCCTAGTGCCCTCCAACATCTAACACTAAAAACCTGTTTGATGCAGGAACTGTGCCCAAATTAAACCTAGAGATACAAGTCTCTTAGATAAAAAGCAGGGTCCTTCAAGAACCAGACAGGGGATCCACAATAATTGTTTTGGCATCCTGTTATCTCCCCTTGAAGTGTTCCCCAAGTATTACATGATACTTAACAGACCTGTCAAGCAGGGTGTGGCACTATAGTGTCAAAAATTATGCCCACAGACCCCCACCCTGCATATTCTGGGGAGTTGGGAGGAGTCATTTCTGCCCTTTCATATCAGTCTATTGTTTGATCCTGGGAGTCATTTTACACATATTCCTTACTTATTTGTGGCTGAGCATAGGCTGAAAGCTGGCAGGGGCTTATAATAATTAGACATCTAACAGTTCGAGCAGGTAAAGTATAATTTTCTAAAACTTAAAATTCCTTAATATTTATTAAAACTTGACTTCACTATTGAATTGGATTTTTAATAACTATTGAAAATAGTTGTTTATTTATATTTCTAGTGGTGCTCTTTTCCAAGTTACCCTTACTAGCATTTTGTTTCTGATGTGATTTTCTACATAGGACAGCTCGTCTGCCACAGTGAAAATAGCCTTTAGGACATTGTCATGGAAGGGACATGATAACTTTAATTTTCTGTATGCCCCCACTTTTAAATACCATTCATTCTGCCTTGCGACTTACTAATATTTAAAATGGACATTATACCTGTACAAATAGGTTGTTCTGTTCTAACATATCATGCTACAGGTTACACTGAAACAGTCAGACTACACAGTTTAGGCCTAAACCCAAGTTTGCACCTCAGTTATAGCGAATGGCCCAATAGACGCTATAAGTGGCATGTAACTTCCAGGCAATGGTTGCACTTTTTGCACCATATACTATGGACTTACTGACAAGCTAAATGTGCCAATCACGAATAAGATAATTTAAGCCTGGCTTAAGGGGGAGTACAGGTCCTTTACTACTGGTTAGCAGGGTTATTGGGCACAGAATTCTAAAGCCAGCAGAAATATTGGTTTGGGTGACAGGTGAAGAGTCAGGGGTGAACACACAGAAAGGTGGACTTCCTATAGTGGGACTGCGTAAGGAATGTTGAGCGTGAGAAAGATGGGTGATTTGCATGCATATGACCGGGTGATGTGTGTGAAAGAGTGCTGTGTATGAACCAAAGGACATGGTGGAAAAGAAGGTGTGCTCTGTGTGAAAGGACATTGCAACCGACTTTCTCTAACTTTAATCTTCTTCTATTTTATAATGCTAAGAGCTAAGACTACCAAATAATGCCTACTCAAGTATTTTATTCTGTGCCTCATATGTTGAATGTCCAAATTACAAAAAATGTATTTATCAGGAGATCCCCAATTCACAACAATGAAGTAAATCTGCACTTCCAACAAGGAATGCAGATCTACTACTGTTGGCAATTTCCAAACATTAACAGAACTAGTGGTGGATGAAGAATTCAGCTCGGACATTGGAGTTCACAGAGTGTTCCCCACTCGGCACTCTGCGCAGAGTGCGGAATTCTTAAAAACTCTGCAAAGTGACACACAGCATCGTTTTTTGTCTTACTCGCCAACGTTAAGTTGGCAAGCACGTACGGGAGAAATCGATAAGTTGGCGAGCACGAGTGAGATTTCTGAATGCGAGCAGTAGACCGTGACCGCTTGCAATGAGAAAGCTGCCGCTCGCGTTGAGGAGGCTGCAGCTTAAGTGGAAAATCTACTTGACTGGCAGAAAGAAGGTAGCAACCTCTGGCACGCTGCATGATGCCGTTAGCACTGATTTTACTGCAGGGTAGAAACTCCCACACTGAAAATCAGTGCGAACAGTGTGACTTTCCTAAACCCTGCCGCACGTGGAACTCTGTGTAGTGCAGTGGAGTTTTTGGGCACTTTGCGGAGTTCCGTGTAGCAGAACTCCTCAAACTCTGCCCACGCCTAAACAAAACTACAAGCTGCAATAGTGACAGTTTTCCAGGCACACTAATGGTAATGATATGAGACATTTTTACTTATTGCTATTTGCATATAATGGAACAGTATACATAGTACAATTCCATCCTGGGAGAAATGTTCCCTCTGAAGAAACCGCCTCAACTGAATTCAAAAGAAGTTGTTCAGTTCTACCTCCCATCCTGGAAGTTTTACTTTACCATTTGTTTGCTGGAGCAAATTTAGGACCATTCCTAGGGTGGGAAAGGGTCACAGTGGAGTTTGTAAATGGCATAAAGTCACAGGTTTGTGGCTGTACAAACAATACACAATACACAAGGAAAGCTATGCCATGTTTCACACACTCCTCACTCTTACATAGGGTTTGAGGAATAGGCATAAATCCCGTCTTTAATTTATGGCTGAAAATGGCTTTGTGAATCAGGTCCACAGATTTTTGCATTCAAAATATATAAAACCAAACTTACTTAGGAAGCCACTCAACCATTAAATGAACACCCATTTGCACGTGTTGAACCCAAATCCTAGCATTATTTGACATTGAAAATTCATCCAACTGTATTTTAACACATGAAGTTTTTGACAGAAACGTTTCTAAACATTTTGTCTCCCCTAGATAGAGGCATGCAGCATCAATTCTTCAGTAGATTTTTTTGTCAATATTGTTGTTTCAACCCCTAAAGCAAGGTTATGCCATGGCCTTCATCCGTACACTGAACATAGAGAATCTAATGCATAAGGCAAAATTAATATCTATTGCATAATGCAAAATTGTTGAATATACAGTTTCTCTGGTTTAGGGCTACAGTTTGCAGCATATAAATAAATTACTTCAAAGGGCAAAAATAAGTATGTCAGTCTCGGGGTCAATCATTTCTTTACATTACATTCTCAAACATTTGTGGTTTAGAAAAATTTCAATAAATGTACCAAAACTGTCCTAGTGTTTTGCCCTCTGGAAAAGTTCATTGCAGTTTGTATGGGCCCGAACTTTTGCCAGTGACGTGCTCAGCTTTGCATATCCAAGTTACTTTTCAGCTGGGACTGGCTTTTGGCATGGGTTAGCTGGGCTCAGGCCAAGGGGCGCCATTTCATTCAGAGGGGCAAAAAGAACTATGTGCATAAAGGTCCTGTAAGTAGAAAAGTCACTCAAAGCTTTGTAATGACAAACATTTTTTCTTTTTTGAGTGGTAGTGCAAAGAGTTAACAGCTGCACTGTCAAGTTTCGCTTTTAATTGTAATTGTACTTACTGCGCCAGGAGGTGTTGAAGGGACAGCTATTAAAAAATGGTATTGCACATGCTCTGGTATTACTTAAATCTACCTTTTGGAAGCACCGTTTTACCTTAAACCTTTTTGCAGTAGCTTATCGTAACTCGTGTGTAATGCAAGTATAAAATAATGCCTTATATATTCAGAGTGCTTTCTCTCACAGACTGTGACCTCGTGGCACTAAAAATACACAAGTCACTGTTCTCCACTGCACCAACCAATATTTAATTCTGTTGCTCCCCGGTTACACTCAGACCTCTGTAGTGCATTAACTAATGGAGGTTTCATAATGCATTACAGTGCATTTCGCAATGAGTAGCAACTTTATTTTATTTATTTTTTCATTTAAGCTCACTGTTATTTTATATGTAGCTACCTGATGGTGAAAGACTTAAAAAAACTTACAGAATATTTTGGGGCTTATTTATGAGAGGCTTAGACCACCAGAGCATCACTTTTTTTGATGCTCCAGGTGGCGCAAGCCTCTCAATCATACCTATGAAGTGACTCAAAGCCACCCTGCATGGCTTTGCATGGCCTCATGGCTATGGAATAACACAAAGCAGCCCAAGCCGCTGTGTTGCCTTACTTTGCGTCAAGGAGGCGTTCCGTGGGCATTGAGATGGGTGTTCCCTCGCAACACGCATGGATTTTGACGCTGCCCTAGATTGACAAAATCACATAACCTGGAGCAGTGTCAAAACATTACTTCTCTCCAGAGCAGGTGTAATTAGGAAAAATTTTTTAATTTCTCCTCATTTGTTTCCTCCTTCCATGTGTATTTCATTCTGCTGCACATATAAAAAGAAGAAAATGCCTCTCAGGATTGTTTTTGAGCAGGAAGGTACATTCCTGCCTTCGTTAGTGCTATGCAGCAATTTGTGCATTAGCACAGGGGGAAATGATAAGAATGCACTGTACAGTATTTCATAAATACGGTCCATTCTTGCCCTTTTATATTGGTGTAAGGCAGCTTAGCAAGAAGACTTGCGGCCCTGCCCTACGCCACTTCCTCAAAAAGTAGGACCTTTGTTTTTATCCACATCCCCACACTCACTGACCTTTGGCTTGCTAAACACTGTTTAATATTATTTCCTCATCGTAAAATTGATTTGGGACGTTTATGATTGTCGAAGAAGTGGAGTACCAGGTTTTAAAAATTTTTGTCAGGAGGGGGTCCTTACACCTAAAACGTTTTGAGAGGTGGTCCCGGCATCAAAATGTTTTGAAGACCTCTGGTCTAAAGTGGTTACAATTGGTTTTAACGTGTTGCAGTCGCTGTTTTTAGCACCCCATCAACCGCCCTACCTGACCCACTGCCACCACCCATCATCACTCCCATCTCTTCCCCAACAAACAACTTGGAACAAGCCTGAAGAAGCTAAGTTGTGGGTGATTAAGATGAGCTGGGGGAGGGAGGTGCCGATATATGTTTTCAGATACTAGTGGCTGCCTGGATGTAGCCAGTCGGGGGAAAAGGGGCTACTGCCTCATTTTATTCACAAGCACTAGTGAGGGCCATTTTCTTCCCGCCGAGGGCACAGTTGGAACAAGGGCCGGCTCTATTTACGCGATCACGTTTTTCCTTTGCAAATATCGGGTAACTCAAAATATTTGCAGCGACATCTCTCAGGCAGTGACCTTTGCTTGTCCTCCTAATTCAACGTCTCCGTAGAATTCTGTGAGTGTTTTCAAATGTCTCAGACGTTCTAATAAAGTAAGTGTCAATAAATATCTTTACAAGTGTAAATGCTCCTTTATTGTGTGTAACCCAAGCGTGGATTTTATTGTGTAAAACTTTGTTCCCCAAATGCTGGGTAACTCATAATATTGGCAGTAACACCTCTCTGGCAGTGAGCTTTGGTCGTGGTCGCACTCCGACGTCTCCGTAGATTTCTGTGAGTGTTTAAAAAACGTCCCAGACTTTCTCACCCTGGATTACACACGTCCCACTCCTGTCCACGGATGTACACATGAAAGTATGCGTGAATAAATAGTTTTACAAGAGTAAATGTCCTTTTTGTGTGTATTTAAAACGTGGATTTACATGTCCAACACTTTGAGTTTATGCTTCTTTTAATTTAATTCAGTTTAGATGCCAAAAGATTTCGAATAATGGGCATTAGGGAATCCAGCAAAATAAATCAAGGCATGGAACTCAGAAGGGGAACATTCAACGTGATTAATTTTCTCATAATTGTTTGGAAATTCAGGGCCTATGGACCATTCTTTTGAAGAATATACACTTAGTACATTACCCCGTATTTGCATAAATGCAACACTGACTTAAAACAATTTGCTAAAAAAAATATATAGTTTTATAAGAAATACAAAAAACACAATTGATTCCTCTCGCACGTGGTACTAAGCTTGCCTGTTTTTGACTACCAAATGTAACCTTTGGAGCTTTCAGAGAGCAATCACAAATTTTAACTTGACACACCCTGTGCAATAAACAGTTTTTTATTATTATTGTAACCGAACTTCACGGTATTTGCCGTGGCCTAATAATGATTTGTTAACATTAGGCAGGTGTTCTGAAGGATATGGCACATGAAGAGCCTGCCATCTAAACTGTCTGAGGATTAATCATAACATGCAGAGAGCAAACAAGTCTGCCTAGGCCACAGAGAACTGCTATGCCCCAGCTGCAGACCTTTAAATTTGATAAAACCAGAGATTGCTTAAACAGATTTATTTTTTAAGGCAGGTGAGAGAAGGTCTTTGTGGAAACGTATACAATATCTGAGTCCCGACCCTTGGTAAGAGGTGATGGTAATAAAGCATGCAAATAAGTCTTCACCATTCTGGAAAAAAAATCTGCAATCTAATTAAAACATGCAAAGCACTTTTAATGTTAGTAAACAAACTGCCTGTCTGTGCATTTAATATTATTTAATGTCATTTTTTAAAGTTTTGAACACATATTACCTCCTGTCACTTATTTGCGTCAAGGGTCGTCAATAAAGGGAAAACCGAAAGTCCACGCGGACGTTCATCAATTAAGGACCCTGTGGGAAGAAGGAGAGCTTGAAGAAAGCGGTGCTCAATCATGAGATGAGTAGAGATGGTTCTAGGTGGTTCGGCCGAATGAATGAAAGGACTCTCACTCGAATCGAATTTACTAGGCTGGATGTTTAAAAGTTTAAGGTAATCCATCCTTCGTGCCCAGTCAGTTGAAGGCAGCACATCTTGTTGAGGTAATCTGGCACCTCATCTGACAGTGCTTTGTGGCAAAAACTACTAAAGGGAGTATCTAAGTGAAAATATTGCCGATGGGTTGCAGCTGTAAGGCAGTTCCTATACCCAGGGAGCTGTGAAACTGGCTGAACAGTATTCCAGGTGAGCCAAAGAGATGGGAGGGCCCTACCAGCCTTAATTAGTACTGATAGGAAATTGGGTTAGTGGTTGAGAGGGGCATCCACAATTCTTGATAGGGTGAAACACACCACAAATTAACCTGTGCTTAACCCTCAGGTAGATTGTGACAAAAGCAGCCAGGCATACCTTAGAGGCAATGTGTAAAGTAGTTATGCCGCACACAAACAGTAATAAAGTAAAACCACAACATAAGAAAACTCCCATACCAGTTTAGAAAAATAGAGTGATATGTAATAAATTATTTGAGACCCCAACAACAAAAATCCAATTAGTAGAACTGGAGATATGCAGTTTTAAAGATTTAAGTAATAATAGTACTTAATAGCACAAAGCGACAACTGTGGTTATCTGGTTGTACTGGACCGGTACAAAGTCTCAAGTTCAGGCTGACCCTTATTGTACACAGGGCAGATACAGCTACCAAGTTAAATAAAGTACCTTAAATCCCAGTTGCGGAGCATTGCAATATCCTGCATTGAGGATGCGTTGTGCAACGGTGATTCAAGGGACCAGCGGGCTGCGATGCGAGGTCCTGCGTGGAGGATGTGTTGAGGATTAATTGCACAGCAGGAAGTCTGGGGAGATGCTGGGCTGTGATGCAACGTCTTGTGTTGAGGATTTGTCAGGCAGTGGAGGTTGCAAGGAGTTGCAAGGCTGCAATGCAAGGCCCTGTGTCGAGGAGGCATTGCACAGTGGGAGTTCGGAAGAGCTGCATAGGTGTCAGAGTCACCCGATCCTCGGGGTCTGTGCACGTTCCCAACACTTCCACCACAAGACAGCTCCAATACTCTGATTAGATTTATCACAGAGTCTAAGAGAGTCCAAGTGGGGAAAAGGGGATTAGGACGGGAACAGCTGGGAAGGAGACCTGTAGAAAGCAAAAGGTTAAAACACAACATCAAAATTACATCTCATGAAATCAGTACCATGCTACAACTCTAAGCTTCGTCTTTTCCGCAAAACATGAACAACCCTAGAATAGTCCTAAAACTGACTAGGCTTTAGATGACCGAATGCCTGAGGAGGAAACAGGAAAAGTTAAATAGGACTTTCAGATTCGAGTACTTTCTTTAGCATGAGAATCAGAAAACACTCTGAGCAATTTCTAAACAACCATATGAATCTCCTTTTAAGAAATATATATCAGGAACACACAGCATTACATCTAGAACTCTGGTATTGTTGTGTTCATCTCAGAAAAAACATTGGGAAGTGAATTGCGCACATTGCAGATTTTTATATGAGTATTAAACACCATAAAGGATTGTGCACCATAAAATCACACAACGTAGATTCAAGGAATAAATCACGCAACGTGTCAACTTGAAATGCTACCAAGAAAATGTCTTAGAATAGTAGCGCACTGTAATTTACATTATTTATACACGAGGAAAGAATTGCGCGTCCTGCCGATTCAAATGCCACCATACAAATGCCAAGAAATGGTAGCGCACAATGAACAACATGAAAAGCACTCAGGGAAAGAATTGCGCGTCTTGCCGATTCAAATGCCACCATGCAAATGCCAAGAAATGGTAGCGCACAATGAACAACAAAGTTAAATGCTCATGAAACGAGTTGCACGTCTTGCCAACTCGTAAAACATCATGTAAATGTCAAGAAATATCAGCGCGCAATGAACAACAATGTAATAACAAAGCCAAATCTTTATGGAATAAATTGCGCGTCCTCCCTATTTGCAAACCACCTTACAAATGTCAAAAAATGGCAGCACACAAGTAATCTGTTATTCATTTAAGAATTAAAATCAAGAATATGAAAATTCTCAATTACGGTGTTGGGAAATGTCCAAACACCGTCTTACCGCCTGGAAACAGTGATCACCAATGAGAGATGAGTGCAGAAGACTGGAAAATCCAAATAGGCCGCCGGGACAGGAGCTCAGGAAGAAGCTGCTGCTCTGCACCGGGAACTCTGAATAGTGAGCACTGGAAGTTGGGCTGACTCTCTTTTATAGAGTCTTGGCCCAGCCTAGAACCACGCCCAGGCATGTTGCAGGGAAAGTCTCTAGAAGGCCCTGGAAAGGGACCACATCCTAACACACTCTGAATGTCTGCAGCAATACATTGCAAATGTACAGTATTTATAAGCACCTTAAAAATGAATCTTTTGGATGGAATTCTGCAATGCAAAAGGTTAAACAATAACATATCATCACAATGCATAAAGTACATTATCTTGCGAGTGTTGGGTTTTTGCATTCTAAATGCCCGTAGAGCGCGCACTGTCCTGGTGTTGACAGTACTCCCCTCCCCCAGGCGCGCTCTAGGGCCTGGTTTATCTGGATTGAGACAATGAAAGCGTCTCACAAGTACTGGAGCATGAACATCAGATGCGGAAACCCATGAATTACTTTCAGGGCCATAACCTTTCCATGAGATTAAGTACCGTAGGTTACGCCCTCTCAGTTTAGAGTCCAACACTTTCTTGACTTCATATTCTTCTTCCCCCTGTACTAGAACAGGAGCTGGATGAGGGTGGACCTTTTGGACTGTCTTTTTTAAGAGGGAAGTATAGAACACTGGATGAATCCGTAATGATTTTGGCAATTGTAGTTTATAGGTCACAGGATTGATTTGCTGAAGAACAGTGTAAGGAACTATAAATTTGGGGTTGAACATGTGCTTCTTCTTGAAGTCTATATGTTTTGTGGAAAGCTACACTTTGTCACCAGGTTGATACCGCGGTCCCTCACAATGTTTCTTGTCATAATGCTTTTTGTATTTTTTTTTTGCCTTTTTCTAAATGTTGTTGAATCGATTTCTGAGTTTGATGCAAATGTTGAATGATTTCTGACACAGCTGGAGTGAGAAAACTTTCTTGAGGAATTGTGATGGGCAAGGTGTCAGGATGATAGCCAAACAAACCAAAGAAGGATGTAACGCCAGTAGACGTGTGGAAGGAGTTGTTGTAGGCTAACTCAACTAACCAGAGCATTGATGTCCATGAATTAAGTGCTTTTTCAGCGTAAGCACGTAGGTATTGCTTCAAAGTCTGATTTAGTCTCTCCGTTTGACCATCTGTTTGAGGATGGTGGCTAGTAGATAGGGTAGATGTCAATTGGAGTGTTTTACACCATGTCTTCCAGAAGTTGGAGGAAAATTGCGATCCCCGATCGGAGAGGATCACTTTTGGCAGTCCATGATAACGAACCACTCTATTCAGTAAGATAGTTGCCAGTTCACTAGAGGTGGGTAATTTCTTACAGGCAAGGAAATGTCCATATTTCGTGAGACTATCTACTACCACCAGAATTACTGAATGCTGTTGAACCACTGGCAGACCTGTAATAAAGTCTAAAGAGATGTTTTCCCACGGACGACTTGGGGTTGGGAGTGGGTGTAACAACCCTTTCGGTTTTGAATGACTTGTTTTAGTGCGAGCACATACTTCGCAGTTGTTTACCATTGTTTTTACATCCTTTGTTAAGGTAGGCCACCAAAAATAGCGTTGGATTAATTCAAGAGTTTTAGGAGTACCAGGGTGACCTGCTGTAGATATAACATGCAACCAATGAAACACTATCTTGCGAAGTTTGGTAGTGGGCACGAACAAACGAGCATCATGAAAGGGTAATCCTTGCTTGATTGATCTTTTCGGATCTGCTTGGGCCCACGCCTGCCATTTTTCAACAGTGAATGAATTGCGGATGTCTTCAAAGAAATCTTCTGTTTTTATGATACATAGGACCTTGTCAGGAGCAATGATAGCTCTGGAGGTTTGAACTGCAGGCACTGTGGTAGACTCTTGGCGGGACAAGGAGTCAGCTTTGCGATTATCTTTACCAGGCCGGAAGGTTACCACAAAATCAAAATCGGCAAAAAACAGCATCCAGCGTAATTGCCGAGGAGTCAAAAGTCTGGCAGAACTCATGAATTGAAGATTGCGATGATCAGTATATACTGTGACAGTATATTTAGCTCCCAACAAATGATGTCTCCATTCTTTAAAGGCGTCACGAATCGCCAGAAGCTCTTTTTCAGCAATGACATAGTCCTGTTCGGCTTCATTCAACTTCCGAGACATTTAAGCTACAGGATGAAGCTGACCAGTGTCTTTGTTTCGTTGTGACAAGACTGCTCCTATCGCCACATCTGAAGCATCAGCTTCCACTATGAAAGGTCGATCCGCATCTGGATGAGTCAAGACTGGGGCAGTGGAGAAAGCTTCTTTCAAAGTTGAAAAGGCTTAGTCTGCTTCTGGGGACCATACCCATTTTTCTTTCTTTCTTAATAACTTAGTAATTGGAGCCACTGTCTGGGAGAAATGATTGATGAACCTCCGGTAAAAATTTACAAAGCCCAGGAAACATTGTACATCACAAACAGTCTTTGGGATGGGCCATTCAGATACAGCTTTTACTTTCCTTTCTGCCATCACCATACCTTGAGGGGTAAGGATAACCCCTAAAAACTCAACTGTGGTAACATGAAACTCACACTTGGTTAGCTTGCAATATAAATGGTGTTTACGAAGGGCTGCCAAAATTTTCTTGACATGTTGAACATGTTCATTCTCATTGTCTGAGTAGATCAAAATGTCATCAATGTAAACTATGGCAAAAATATCGAGGTACTCTCTAAGAACGTCATTTAAGAAAAATTGAAATGCTGCTGGAGCATTGCACAGACCAAAAGGCATGACGGTGTATTAAAAAAGGCCATATCTTGTTTTGAATGCCGTTTTCCATTCGTCAGCCTCTCTCATTCTGACCAAATGGTAAGCACCTCGAAGATCAAGCTTCGTGTAGATTTTTGCTTTCTTTACTTGTTCCAGTAAGACCGGAATTAGAGGCGAAGGATATTTGTTCTTGATGGTGATTTTATTCAAACCCCTATAGTCGATACAAGTTCGAAGCTCTCCATTCGCTTTTGGAACAAAAAACAAAGGAGAAGCTGTGGGAGACTTAGAGGGGCGGATGAAAGCATTCTCTAAGAATTGATCCAAGTATTTTCGTAAATGATGATTTTCATGTTCTGACAGGGCATACACACGACAGTTGGGAAGTATCCCCTCTGGGACTAGATCAATTTGACAGTCATAAGATCTATGAGGAGGTAAGTTCTCTGCTTCCTTCTCATCAAATACATCTTCATAAGACGAATACTGTTTGGGCAACTGAACTTCTTTCTCTGCGGCGGTAGCTATGTAAGAATGGCGAACTTCCGATTCTTGGGTCTTTTGGAGACAATGTTCATTATATAGCACTGATGAGAACACAATCTTTCGTTCTGCTCAATTAATCTCTGGATTGTGATGAGTTAACCATGGCAAGCCAAGGATGATCCCATACTGGGGAGCATGGATCACGTCAAGGATGAGTTCCTCTTTATGTTTCTTTCTTTGATTTTTACCTTCACAAATTATTGTCAAGGGGACAGTCTGAAGAGTTATCGGACCTCCAGTCAAGAGTTTTCCATCAACTGCCTGGATGGTTTCTGGGGTCTTCTTTTCAATACATGGGATCCCCCATGCACGAACCAATTGGGCGTCAACAAAGTTTCCGGTAGGCCCAGAGTCAACTAGAGCCTTCTTGAAATAGGTCTTTTTCTTGACCTGAACTCTTATTCCCAATTTTAGATGTTTGGATTGTGAAGGATCCACGGTGACACCCAAGAGCAACCCTTCTCTGCAACTTGGGTGCTTTAGATTTTCCGACTCGACTGATGCATTGGTTGTAACTTTCTGAACTGGGCCTCGCTTGCTCTTTGTTTTGATTGGACAATCTTTGGCGAAATGACCTTTCCGCCCACAATAGAGACATTGCCCATTTTTTCTGCATAGGTCCTTTTCACCTTTGGTCAAATGTCTCCTGATGGTTCCAATTTCCATCGGTTCCGGCGTTCTTTCTCTCGGAGTTCTTGAGTCTTTGTTATCATGAGCATGCCTAGAATGTTTTTCAGTCTTTTTACGCGTTCCTTTTTGTTCGTTTAAACGATGATCAAGCCTCAAGGCAAGGTTTATTAAATCTTAACAGTTTGCGGGTTGTGGGTCGATTTGCGCTAAGATGTCTTTTAGCTCCTCTTTGAGTCCCCTGTAAAACAAGGCCGCTTGTTTTTCTTCAGGCCAGGATGTCTCAGCGACCAGCCGATTAAAGTTGGCTAAATATGACACTAAGTCCTGATTCTCTTGGCGTAAGTCTAATAATTCACGATCTGCTGACTGTGTTACAGTTCTACGATCGAAAACTCTCTCAAATTCACGAACAAAATTTTTCCAGTTGTACAACAGGGGACTATTTTTACGCACAAGAGGAATAGCCCAGGTAGCTGCATCTCCAGACAGATATGACAACAAGAAAGCTACTTTAGACTGGGCATCGGGGAAAGTATGTGGTCTGCAGGTGAAGTGAAGTTCCACTTGAACCAGAAAAGATTGCGCTTTCAAGGGATCACCTGAGAAGCGTTCTGGGGGAGCTAAAGGAATGGCTGAAGGAACATTGAGGGAAATGTTAGTCGGATTACCTCCAGAAGTCTGAGAAGAAGTACCTGGCCAAGACACACCTGTGGGACTTTGTTCTTTCTTCTCAACCTTATTCTGTAACTGACTCACCCTCTCAGCTAGACTATTTGTCAAATCCTTTGATGATACCACTTCTGACTGGAGCTGGGTGATAGCCTTGACTAGCTCGTCCAGTGTGGCCATGCTGAGAACATACACAAACCAGGAGGATAATAATTCGTGGGCTCACTATTCTGTCAGAGTCACCAGATCCTCGGGTCTGTGCACGTTCCCAACACTTCCACCACAAGACAGCTCCAATACTCGGATTAGATTTATCACAGAGTCTAAGAGAGTCCAAGTGGGGAAAAGGGGATTAGGACGGGAACAGCTGGGAAGGAGACCTGTAGGAAGCAAAAGGTTAAAACACAACATCAAAATTACATCTCATGAAATCAGTACCATGCTACAACTCTAAGCTTTGTCTTTTCCGAAAAACATGAACAACCCTAGAATAGTCCTAAAACTGACTAGGCTTTAGATGACCGAATGCCTGAGGAGGAAACAGGAAAAGTTAAATAGGACTTTCAGATTCGAGTACTTTCTTTAGCATGAGAATCAGGAAACACTCTGAGCAATTTCTAAACAACCATATGAATCTCCTTTTAAGAATATATATCAGGAACACACAGCATTACATCTAGAACTCTGGTATTGTTGTGTTTATCTGAGAAAAAACATTGGGAAGTGAATTGCGCACATTGCAGATTTTTATATGAGTATTAAACACCATAAAGGATTGTGCATCATGAAATCACACAACGTAGATTCAAGGAATAAATCACGCAACGTGTCAACTTGAAATGCTACCAAGAAAATGTCTTAGAATAGTAGCGCACAGTAATTTACATTATTTATACACGAGGAAAGAATTGCGCGTCTTGCCGATTCAAATGCCACCATACAAATGCCAAGAAATGGTAGCGCACAATGAACAACATGGAAAGCACTCAGGGAAAGAATTGCGCGTCTTGCCGATTCAAATGCCACCATGCAAATGCCAAGAAATGGTAGCGCACAATGAATAACATGAAAAAACACTCAAGGAAAGAATCGCGCGTGTTGCCGATTCGAACGCCACCATGTAAATGTCAGAAAATGGTAGCGCGCAATGAACAACAAAGTTAAATGCTCATAAAACGAGTTGCACGTCTTGCCAACTCGTAAAACATCATGTAAATGTCAAGAAATATCAGCGCACAATGAACAACAATGTAATAACGAAGTCAAATCTTTATGGAATAAATTGCGCGTCCTCCCTATTTGCAAACCACCATACAAATGTCAAAAAATGGCAGCACACAAGTAATCTGTTATTTATTTAAGAATTAAAGTCAAGAATATGAAAATTCTCAATTACGGTGTTGGGAAATGTCCAAACACCATCTTACCGCCTGGAAACAGTGATCACCAATGAGAGATGAGTGCAGAAGACTGGAAAATCCAAATAGGCCGCCGGGACAGGAGCTCAGGAAAAAGCTGCTGCTCTGCACCGGGACCTCTGAATAGTGAGCACTGGAAGTTGGGCTGACTCTCTTTTATACAGTCTTGGCCCAGCCTAGAACCACGCCCAGGCATGTTGCAGGGAAAGTCTCTAGAAGGCCCTGGAAAGGGACCACACCCTAACACACTCTGAATGTCTGCAGCAATACATTGCAAATGTACAGTATTTATAAGCACCTTAAAAATGAATCTTTTGGATGGAATTCTGCAATGCAAAAGGTTAAACAATAACATATTATCACAATGCATAAATTACATTATCTTGCGAGTGTTGGGTTTTTGCATTCTAGATGCCAGTAGAGCGAGCACTGTCCTGGTGTTGACAATAGGGATGCACTGCGCAGAGGCAGTTCTGATACCGGGCTGCAAGGCGATGTGCTGTGCTGCTTCGATTCTGCCTAAAAGAGCACAGGTGGGATGGCAGACCACCTTCAGGCCTACTTTCAAGGGTCCAAGTCTGGGGGGGCACCACTCTGAGGACAAGACTCACAGTAGGCAGAGTCCAGATGCAGGGTTCAAGGTAATTGGAGTCTTTTCTATCCCTGAGGCTTTGATCAGGAGGCCAGCCAACTAGCCCTTGGAGCATCTCCGGTGGTCCTGGGTTCAAGGTGAAGATCCAGTCTTTCTCACTCAGGTCATAGGACAGCAGGGCAGCAGACTAGCAGCCCTTCTTGCAGCAGAGCAGCACAACAGTTCTTCTTAGTCTTCCACAGTTCCAGGGGTGTACTGATGAGTTGGGTCTGAGGGTCTAATATTTATATTTGTGCCATCTTTGGAGTATGATAAGATTCTAAAGGTTTTTACCCCAAAAGATGTTTGGAATTTCCTGCCTCCCTGCCCTCACCCCAGCTTGTTTGGGGGCACAAATGACTAGCATGAAACCCTTTATGAGTGTGCTGAGACAGAGCCTTTGGGATCTGCAAGTGGGGTTGGTGGCAGCACCTCTCCCTATCAAGTGAGAAATCAATCATCCTGCCAACACCTATTCCCCCTTTGTCTCACTGTCTGGGAGGAATACACAAAAACCAACTACCGGTTAACACCTAGTCATG
This sequence comes from Pleurodeles waltl, assembly GCF_031143425.1. Lineage (NCBI taxonomy): Eukaryota > Metazoa > Chordata > Amphibia > Caudata > Salamandridae > Pleurodeles > Pleurodeles waltl. Next base: position 266,037,124 of record NC_090437.1, read on the forward strand.
TGACCCAGGATAAAGGCTTCAGGCATAAATGGTTAGGACAAGCACATGCCAGCTTCCCAAAAGTGTATTTTTCAGAATTATGACTTAAATCCAACTTTACCATTAAAGAGGGTTTTAAATTACAATTCTTTAGAGACCAAACTCTACATTCTTACATACCCTGAATTGAAAGGTATCACCTATTACATGTAATAAGGTAATCCAATTTTATCCTAGGGGAGAGACAGGCCTTGCAATAGCAAAAAAAAATGTTAGAGTTTTTCACTACCAGGACATGTAAAAGTTAAAAAGTACATGTCCAACCTTTTAAATGTACTGCAGCCTGCCCTGTGGGCTGTTTAGCACCTACCCTAGTGGTGACTTATATTTATTAAAAAGGAAGTTTCAGGCCTGGTAAAAGATTTTTGTTTTGAGGTCAAAATGATAGTTTAAAACTGCACACACAAGCTGCAAAGCCAGGCCTGAGATGTTCAAAACACTACTTAAGTGAGTGGCACGATACGTGCTGCAGACCCACCAGCAATATTTAATTTACAGGGCATAGGTCCATGTAGTAACACTTCACTAGGGCCTTCAAAGAAAATTAAATGTGCCTATTGTATGTAAGCCAATTTACCATGTTTAGAGGAGAGAGCACAAGCACTTTAGCCCCAGTCAACAGCGGTAAAGTACTCGAAATCCTAAATGCCAACAAAAGATGGTTTAGGAAACATAGGTATGAACCGCACTGCAGAAAGGGGTGTACAATACTTCAAAAAGGCTCCTGAGAGTATGTAGAGCCTAGATTTCCCTTAAAATGTACATATTAATCCTCAAATCCCTTAGACCAAAGGAGAAAGGGCCCCTGCAATCCACTTAAAAGTAAAAAAAAATCACATGCTTACTCTGCTACAAAAGAATCCATTTGCTCGTCTGAAAAATTAAAGCATTTCTTATATCAATTAGTGATTGATAGTGGGGATGCCTGAGATGTTATATATCTGCAAGCGTAAACTACCTTTCCTTTCATGTGCCTTGCCCTGGCCCCAATATACTGAGTCTGTAATAGCAAATGAGGAGACAAATACACTTAAAATTAAGGCTCAGCAGGGTGTCACACACTCAGTCACTCAATCCATTGATTCTGCATCACCGATTCTGATTAACCCTGCTACACATGCCGCAGACATAATGGTTTAAAGTATAGTAGTGTGCTGACCCCACAATGTCAAACAAACCAGCCAAAATGTTTAGCAGTCTGTCAGCAGCACAGTTTATAGCAGCACACAGCAAGATTTCTATTCCTGCTAGCTTAAATAACTCCGCAGGGAGTGGGAGTAAAACAAACTCTGTTGTCCTTAGCAAGAAGAATAAAGCATCAACCAGAAAAAAAGCTGACAAATACATACAGTCTAGACAGAACAAGGAAGTTCCTTACAGTGTACAGTCAGGCTGTCAGGCAGAAGAAGACTACTTGCCTTCCTTACCACACGATATTTCAATATAGACAAACAAGATGTCACAGAGACATTGCAATGAGGTGCTCAATTGACACCACCAAGTGCCAAGCCAGCAGCAATTTAGCGCCCCAGAGCAAGTCTCTAATAAGAAAGTTAGGTCTCTGTTGGCCATTGAAGTAGAGGAAATTCAAGAGATAAAATCCCAGCTCGATCTCCTTTGCTCCTTCCTTAAACAATATGATGTTTGAAATTAAAAATAAGATTACCTCTAATTCAGATCAGCCCGAGAGATCAAATCTAGAGTTTCTGATCTCAAAGATGCCCAAGGGGGGCTGTTGAAAGTGAGCTTCTCACCATTAACAGAACTCAGAGGTATTAAGTTGCAATTCAAGGAAAAGATGAATTGACTAAAGAGATCAAACTTAAAATTTATTGGAATACCTGAGAGATAAGAGTCTGGTTCATTATGAGTAGAATGCATGCAGGAATTAATTCATACTCAAATACTTCCGGGAACTAGAGGGTCAAATTATAATGCGTGCACATCAAGGTCCAATCACAAAGTATCCCAACAGTGCCTGCCCTCTGACAATGTTGGCAAATTTTGGTGACCACAGAATCCGAGAAAAGATTCTAAGGAAATTAAACAGAAGTTTTTTAAGGCAGATGAGTTAGCCTTCAGATCTTCCCCGACATAACATTTGAAACTTCAAAACAAGAGAAGGAGTTTTGGCCACTAATCTTATCTTTTAAAGCTGAAGGGTTACAGTCTATCTTATTACTGCCAGCCATATTTGAAGTTCATGCAAATAGCACCCTAAAGGTGTTTCACTAGATGGCAGCTGCAAAGAAATATCTGAGGGAATTCTAGCCAAAAAGAGCAGGGTGACCCTAGTATAAAGACAAAACCAGCTTGATTAGCCTGACTATCATTTGGGGCTTCAATATAATTTGCGAGGTATACCAAATTAAAATATATCACAAAGATGAGCCCACTTAATCTCCATATCACCTTGGACTCTGAGGGTTCAATGCGGGGGAGTGGTTAAGCATTTGAGGAGCATAACAATTTAAATTCTTAGCCGACTAAAATTTAAAAGTAACTAGCTATGAGGACTAGAGCTACACTGGCCACTGAATATTTTAGGGAACCAGAGGGGAATGAATCTGCGCACTGGTGTACCAGGAACAGCAGGTGAGGCATCACACCGCAGAGCGGGGATGGGAGGTGTACCTCGGCAAAAGGCGGTGACGGTACCAGGGTAAGCTGGGGCAGCAAGGATGGGAGGGCAGGAGAGAAGGAGGGTGAGAGATGGGCAGATTGGAAGGAATGGAGGGAAGGAGTGAGTTGCTACCTAAGAGGCTAGCAAACAGAGGAAAGAAAAGTTTGTTTCCTGTAATAATGGATTAATGGTTCAATTAGTAATGGCTGCATTTTATTAATGGTTTCCTGAAATACTATATAAGTTACTGAGATCTGTTGCATAAGCCATATGCTTAGTCTCTTTGCCCATAACGTAAATTTAACACAATGTTTATATCTTCATTAAAGCTTATAATTATCTCCTTGTCCGTGACTCGCTTAAATAATGTTAAACAATAAAAGTAATATTAGACTGTGTGGCCAAACAAAGGGCTATCCTGGTGCTTCTGCAGGAGACGCACATTAAAAAACAAAGGGTGAAATATTTTAAATGCTCTTAGGATTTGCATCTGTTTTGGACCCCATAGAAGGGTCAAAATTTTTGACGGTGAGAAATTATTTGGTTATGTCATCAAAAAAGCAGCCGGTGAGCTAGGGAGGTGCATTATTTTATAAGTAAAACTGAACCAATTTACTTTCATTCCAGTCTCATTTTTGGAGCAATACTGGATGGCCCTCAGGCTATCTATGTCTAAACAATTAAGTTAAAATGTTTTTAATAATATGCTAATTGGAAGTGATTTTCATTTTATTTAATCTATAGAATTAAATCAAAGCAAGTTAATAAATGTATGCAGAAACCCTAAAACTATAACATGATTGGAAAGCTTAAGGAGGGACGTGGCCCAGTCTTTCTTAGCAAGCAGTAGATCGCCATGATAGATGATACACTTTTTAACTGTCTTTCAATCTACTTCTCAAATCGATATTTTCTTATTTATAGAACAATTATGAATGTTACAACATCATTTATATCAAATTGTCTCTCAGATCACACTGCAAATGTCTTAGAGGGAGTTCCCAATGTAGTCCGCCACCACATACAGATGTTCCCTAACTAGAGTTCTGTTCTCAAATCTTTATTTTCTGGAAGAAATGGCTGATAGAACCCACTATTCTTTGATAAAATAAAGGTTCTGCTTCAAAATAAAGCATCTGGTAATCTTATAAAATAACTGAGAGGGGGAGGTAATTGCTTTCCAAACTAACCTCAATAAATTAGAGCGCTCCTTCAGATGCCTTCTAATTAGTTGAGTACACACTTCATCAATAAGATCACCAGCAGAGCTATCAATCTAGAGACTCCGCTAAACTGCAGCTGCAGAATTTCTTATGTGAAAAGGAAGTCCTTAATGCTCAAACATTCAGACAACAGTTGTATGAGTAGGGGGAGTTCAGTGGGAACATTATAGTCTGGTGCACTAGAACCCTTAAAATCCAGAATACTGTCACTAAAATCAAAGTTTCCAATATGAGGACACTGGTTCCAGACAGTCAACAGCAGCAATTTTCTTCAGAATTTTTGAAAAATCTATAAAGAGGACCCTACATACACAAACATAATTGATCAAGCTGAAATCCCTTCACTATATAATTTATTGGCAAGTCACTTTTCAATTGTAAAACTGCAGGTGAGCAGAGCTTTCTGACAGAATGGTACCAATTTCTGTTCCAAAAGGAACGCATCCCTTCAATAAATCTGTTTAGCCAAATTATGAAAGGAGGCAGTATGGGGGTCATTCTGACCCGGCGGTAGCACCGCCAACAGGCTGGCGGTGCTCCGCCGGGCATTGTGACCGCGGCGGTACAACCGCGGCCAGAAGCGGAAAGCCGGCGGTGTACCGCCGACTTTCCGCTGCCCATGGCCATGGGGATTCTGACACCCCATACCGCCATCCTGTTCCTGGCGGTTCGCCCGCCAGGAACAGGATGGCGGTATGGGGTGTCGTGGGGCCCCTGGGGGCCCCTGCAGTGCCCATGGCATGGGCACTGCAGGGGCCCCCATAAGAGGGCCCCACAAAGAATTTCAGTGTCTGCTTTGCAGACACTGAAATTCGCGACGGGTGCAACTGCACCCGTCGCACCTTCCCACTCCGCCGGCTCCATTCTGAGCCGGCTTCCTCGTGGGAAACCCAGAATGACCGCTGCGGTCTTTTGACCGCGGTACGGTCTTCTGGCGCCCGCCAAGCTTAGAATCACCCCCTATAGCCCTCTATTTTTGAAATTGAATACTGCCCTGTTTTCCTAAAAAATATACAGGGCCTGATTTACAAAGGTAAACTTAGACCAAAAGTCTATCTTTACTCAAAGTAAAGATAGACTTTTGGTCTAAAATTAGACATTTGGTCTAAGTTTAACTTTGTGAATCGGGCCCGATTCAGAAGACATTATTTATTTTTTCACCCAATAACCCTGCTAAATGCTGATTATAAAATCTTTATGAAGATTTTAATATTGAGGATTTCAAGGGCAATACTGAACTTGATAAATGATGATCAGAATGGGTCTATCCCTACTCATCAATAGTGTACAAATACATACTATTTAATAGAGGCCATTGATTATTTTTTGGCAAAAACAATTATGCCAGATTACTGTTTATAAATGTAGAGAAATTATGTGAGCTGAAAATATTGGTTCAAAGTTCTTGAGATAATGGGATTTTCCAACGAGCCCGTTGGGCCATTAGCTATAACATATGGGGGGGGGGGCTCAATCACATAAGTGGTTTTGAATTATAGAGTTACTGATCCTACAAGGATCACCAGAGGCACAAGACAGGGCTGTACCCTTTCATCTTTACTTTTTTCTATCTTTATACAACCACTGGACTCTGTTCTGAGAAAAAGCATGGTAACTAAAGGTGCAACCTCAGGAGCTTCTCAAATTATATACCAATGACTTCCTATTGTTTTTCAATCAAAATTGCAGCATTATTAATAATCTTCTCGAAATATTTTTTTCTTTCGAAGCCCTCTCTGGGTATTGGATCACTATTACTAAAACAGAAACACTGCTTTTTAATGCTAATATTAAATAAATACCTCATTTTAGCAAACAAACTACTAGAGGAAATCAGTGAGGTAGCTAATGCTCACTGTATCTGAACAACACAATGACCTATACAAATTAAACTATACTCCCTGTATACATAAATTTGAAGCTATGCTGGCTGGTTGGCATAAATTACTAATCTCCATTATAGGCAGTGTACCAATGTTTAAGATGCATGTAGTACCTGTTTTATTTTCTATACACAGCACGTACATGCTACTTAACCAATACATTCTAATTCAAACTTAACTCAGAGATCTGTAGTTTCATTTGGAATGAACAATAAACACTGACCATGGCTAAGCCTACAAAAATTAAATTTGACTTGTGAAGAAGGAGGGCTTGCCCCACCCCCAGTTTGGGGGCCATATTATCTTGCAGCTTTTCTAATATCAAACGCTAGATTTTACAACATAGCCGCTTCTAAGATACTTCATTATGTTTTTAGAAGGGATGAAAAGAGGGAAGTTCCACGATCTAGCCTCTCCTGCTTTCCGAGTCCAAAATCTAAAATTGCTAAGATACAGCACTTCATCTATTTTTATGCAAAAACAAACACAACTTTAGCGGTTGATCTATGGAACGTAGGGGATTGGTATATAAATAATGAGTTAATCGCCTGGGAAACTGTTCCAGCTAAACTCCCACCATTGTGTGCTTAGAACAAACTCCCCTACTCGCAGGCTTGTAGCATATTGCATATATATTAATGTCTCCAGAAAGATTGGTCAATGGCTAGGATGCCTGCGGATCTCCCAAAATGATTTTGCAAACTGTTCTGAGTTATCCAGAATAAATGCTAAAGAAACAAATACACACTTTGTCAAAGAAGAATCGGTAGAAGTATCTCATCTCAACTGCAAAAGATTAAGAGGGCCCAGTTTCATACAAATTCAGATCTAAACACATTGACCATATACTATACTCCAGCATACTTAATTTTAATCCAAATGTTTCCATCATTGTTCTCTATGTCATGAACCTTGAACATGGGTCCACACGATTTGAGGATGCCAGAGGATAATAGAATTAAGGGGAAATGTTCTTTCAATCATACAGGGTTCCCATGGAGCTGTAGAATCCCTGGTGGCAAGCTTTATTCTTCTCTATAGTTCACAGTATTTGGAGGATAAAACAAAAGGCACCCGTACTTGTTGGTTCACTTTAATATTACTAGCTCACTCTGTGATTACAACCTATAGGAAATCTTGAGAATCCCCAGTATATCAAATGTGGCTTACCAAGTTGAACATTTCCATACTAGGCCAAAAGAGTGAGGGAGGGGGAAGTTATTTAAGACTTAGTGAATAGATTACTATGATTTGTTTTGGCATTAATTGAATTAGCTATTGCATGTTATTATGTCTGATGTTAAAATGGCTGTCACTTCCCTATTAGGCAACTGGAATGTAATTGTCCGGAAATCATGAAATCAAAAAATGAAATTAAAAAACAAATGGAGCAGATTAATGCTGTAATGTTAAACATGAGGGACGTTAGATACTCTACATGAAATGTAAAATCTTCTCATAAAAGATCAGAGGACCTATTACCGAAAATACCAGTCTTTCTTGAGACACTCTGGACCCAGACTGGCCAGAGATAGCACTGCTGGACTGGTGGCTTGGAGGCTGATTTGGAAATGCTCCGCTACCGACAATACTCTCTCCAGTCTATGCCCCACTCAGTGGTGCTTCTCTTAGTGCAAAACATCTGTCCTCTGCCCTGCTTCAGAACCTCATAATAACAGCAGGAAAAATAAATAATGTATGTTTTTCTCACATGCATGTATGAGTATTTGAAACAAACAGGCAGAGCACATTATAGCGGATGGGCCTGCAAAATGGCTGCATAGCTCTTTAATGGAGCGGTGATCGCCAGCATTATTTATTAATGGTAGTGCTGATGTGCTTTTTGATTGATAGCCCAAGAACCCCGTGGTGTTAATCATACTGTATGTGCAATATCAGCCTTGCCATAAAAATGAAATCATAGCCAAAAATGAAAACAAATTGTTTCATTTTTAACACATAGGGGGTCATTCTGACCTCGGCGGTAAAAGGCGCTTACCGCCGGTCAGAAGACCGCCACAACACCGCCGCGGGCGCGGTAAACCGCCACGGTCATTCTGACCCGCAACTGGCAAACCGGCAAAAACCCGACATCCACAAAAGTCCGCCACACCAAAGGCCAGCGTAAAACTGGCGATGACCAAACCTCCACCGTCACGGCAACAGAAATACGCCCATTCGATTCCGACCCACGAATCCACGCGGCGGTCTTTCAACCGCGGTATTCCATTGGCGGTACACACCGCCGCGGTCAAAATACACACACGTATACAAAACACAGCCACATTGGACAATTTTAAATACACACACCTGATACACATACACACAACACTCCCACACACCCAATACAATATAAAACACACACCCACATTACCCACAAACCCTTACGACCAAAAAAACCCGACAGAAAGCCAGAGAGAGACAGCACAGAATAGAGAACAACATCACACAGAGGCAAACCACACCATTATCCACACAATATCCACACACAAAACAACACACATCACCACACTCACCACACTCTACTACACATACACCACCCCACACCTCATCCACACCACCCCATGGCACCCCAAAGACACCCCCGGTTTTCAGACGCTGAACTCCGAGTCATGGTGGAGGAAATAGTTCGGGTAGAGCCCCAGCTCTTCGGGACACAGGTGCAGCACACCACCATTGCCAGGAAGATGGAGCTATGGCAAAGAATAGTGGACAGGGTCAACGCTGTGGGACAGCATCCACGAAATCGGGACGACATCAGGAAGCGCTGGAACGACCTATGGGGAAGGTGCGTTCCATGGTATCAAGGCACAACATTGCGGTGCAGAAGACTGGCGGCGGACCCCCACCTACTGCCCGAGAATTTACAGCATGGGAGGAGCAAGTCTTGAACATCCTGCATCCTGAAGGCCTCGCAGGAGTAGCTGGAGGAATGGACTCTGGTAAGTCAACCCTTCACCACTTCCCCCCCACCCCACCTGCATCCCAAATCATACCCCCACCCTCACCCCCACCCCCATCACCCCAAATCCTTGCAAATGGCTCACCATCAAAACCCACCCATCCCAACACCTAGCCTTGCATGCGTCCACAAAGAATGGACACCCATCACCAAAGCATGCCCACTGCACATACACATCTCCCCCACAAGCCACCCCCACAAAAGCCCCCACACAGGAATGCCAGCCCTGGGATACACGGGCACCCACCCATTGTACGATATGGCACACACTGAAGCAATAACCATACTTCTATAACCCTGCAAGACCCGAACGCCACCACACCGCCCAGGAGGGTCCAGAAATGTCCATCCCACCCCCAGAAGAGGCCACCAGTGATGACAGCAGCTCTGTCTCCATGGACCCAGATGACCAGCCCGGCCCATCAGGGACCTCGGGACAGTCGGTTCCCCTCACACAGCCACAGGCCACAGCAGACCTAACCCCCTCTGGGAAAACCAGCACAGCTCCCACCCAGAGGGCCCATGCCTCTGTCTCCAGGACACGTCAATCAGCGGTGTGTCCACCACTACAGGGCACCCAGGTTAACCCACCACCCCAACAACAACAGGGACCTGGGGGCAGTGGTAGTGGGCACACGGTCCAGGGGACAGAGGCCCAGGAACACAGGGGAACTGGGAGGGCTGCTGTGCGACAGGGGGGGGACAGGCCCAGGGAACCCACTCTCCACGAGGCCCTATCCTCCATCATGGGAGCATACCACCACTCCCAGGACACGAAGGCGACGGTACTGGCCAGGTTCCAGGAGATCCAGGTCATGCAGGAGCAACAGTACATGGGGTTCAGGGAAGAACTCCGAAGCATCAGTTCCGCAATGGGCACCATCGTCGGGGCACTCAAACAGATTGTCACCACATTGCGGGACCATGTGGCACCACAAAGGGCCCCTGTCACTAGCATGGACCAAGAACAGGCTACCACCTCCGCCGGCGCTAGTGGACAGGAGGCCCCCACACAACAACAGGCCACCAGAACCCCACCCCCTGCAGAAGAAGAACCACCCCGCAAGCGGGGCCTGAGATCTCGAAAGAAGACAGAGTAGGATTCCAAGACACCCGCCAGCAAAGGATACCCCCTGATGTCATCCCACTGTCCCACATTGTCACCCCGTCCAACCTTAAACTGCCCCTGCTCCATCCTTCCACAGGCATATGGACAATGCACCTGCGAGACTGAAAATCTGGACTCTGCCATGGACATTCCTCCACCATCACCCATCACCGATTTTCAACCATGTCCCTAAATTCAACACTGTAATAAAATCACTTATTGCACAAAAATAATCAGGAGTCTGGCTGTATTGTGAACAAATGTATTAGACATAACGGTGCCAAAATGTCCAGTTACATAGTGATGAGAACATACCACTGTCACACAGCTGTAGTCCTTGGGGAAACAAAGCAGAGGTCACGCAGTGGGGCCCACATCTCTGGAATTTGAAGGGAAAGTCACAACTCAGTTAACATACACTGGGGGAATAGGCCAGACAGTAGAGAGGCAGGAGACTGTAAGTAATTGTAAAATGCTGGTGTTGATTCTTACCTGTGTGTTATTGAAAATACTGTAGTATCACTCTGTCCCTGTTGTCTGTGTCGTCCCCGTCGTCTTCCTCCTCTTCACTCTCCACAGGTTCCACCGCTGCTACGACACCTCCATCTGGACCATCCTCCTGCAGGAAAGCCACCTGGCGTCGCAAAGCCAGGTTGTGAAGCATACAGCAGGCCACGATGATATGACACACCTTCTTCGGTGAGTACATTAGGGATCCACCTGTCATATGCAGGCACCTAAACCTGGCCTTCAGGAGGCCGAAGGTCCGCTCGATCACCCTCCTAGTACGCCCATGGGCCTCATTGTACCGTTCCTCTGCCCTGGTCCGGGGATTCCTCACTGGGGTCAGTAGCCAGGACAGGTTGGGGTAACCAGAGTCACCAATTAGCCACACACGGTGTCTCTGTAGCTGTTCCATCACATAAGGGATGCTGCTATTTCGCATGATGTACGCGTCATGCACTGACCCAGGGAACTTGGCATTTACATGGGAGATGTACTGGTCAGCCAAACAGACCACCTGGACATTCATCGAATGATAACTTTTTCTGTTCCTGTACACCTGTTCACTTTCTCTGGGGGGAACCAAAGCCACATGTGTCCCATCAATGGCACCAATGATGTTGGGAATATGTCCAAGGGCATAGAAATCACCCTTCACTGTAGCCAAATCGCCCACCTCAGGGAAAACAATGTAGCTCCGCATGTATTTCATCAGGGCAGACAACACTCTGGACAACACCTTTGAAAACATAGGCTGAGACATCCCTGATGAAATGGCCACTGAAGATTGAAATGACCCACTTGCCAAAAAATGGAGTACTGACAGCACCTGCACTAGAGGGGGGATCCCTGTGGGTTGGCGGATGGATGACATCAGGTCTGGCTCCAGCTGGGCACACAGTTCCTGTATAGTGGCTCGGTCAAGTCTGTATGTCAGTATGACATGTCTTTCTTCCATTGTCGACAGGTCCACCAGCGGTCTGTACACAGGAACATTCCTCCATCTCCTCGCAAGTCCCAGCGGATGGTGCCTAGGAAGGACAACAGCGAGCACAGAGTTAAGCAACCCACAGGTATGTTCCCACAGCTTGCACAGTACACGATTCTCTATGCAGTGAATGGATTGTATGAGTGGCAATGCAAGGCCTAGGCCTGTGTGACGCAGTAGAAATTAAGCCATGTGGGCCCTTGAAATGGCGGCTGCCTGACCTGTGAAGTGTGACAATGGGATGTGAGGTCAGTGCACTGGCATGGCACACCGTGGTGGTAGGCGGTCGAAGACCGCGGTGCAAAGCCGCATTGGTTAACATTGAACCCTATGGGTTTCAGGAGCCAATGACGATGTGCGCCGGCGGTCGCGGTACGCACCGCCGCGGTACGCACCGCCGCGGTCGTGACCGCCATTTTCTAACTGATTAATCACTCAAGACCTGATCATCCACAGGAGAGGACCTATACTGCAAGTGCTGCTGTGACCTCGGTCTGGAAGAGACAATGGCTGCTGTGACTGGGGAAAGGGCCCCTGCCTTCACTTCTGAAGAATTGGAGAAACTCGTTGATGGGGTCCTCCCCCAGTATGCGCTACTCTACGGTCCTCCAGACCAACAGGTTAGTACACTGGGACCATGCTTTGTGGCCAATGCCTGGGTTGAGTGGGGTGAATGAACGACGGTGCGGAGGGGAGCGAATGAGGCATGCATCAAATAACAGATGAGAGCATGTGCCACATGGCAAGGGCAGGGAGGGGGGGCCACTCACATCGAGCATGCAGAAAATGTTGATATTTTTTTTTCTCTCCCTGTACGTGTCACATAGGTCAGCGCCCATCAGAAAATAGACATTTGGCGTGCCATCGCCAAGGACGTCCGGAGCCTGGGGGTCCACAAGAGACGGGGCACCCACTGCCACATGAGGTGGGAGGACATCCGCCGCGGGAGCAGAAAGACCGCGGAGGCTCTGCTGGGGATGGCCTCCCAACGTAGGAGGGGTGCCAGTCGTTAATTGACCCCCCTGATGTCCCGGATCCTGGCGTTGGCCTACCCAGATTTGGATGGGCGCATGAGGACATCACAGCAGACACAAGGGGGTGAGTACAAGCACATTCTGCTATCTTAGCGCGCAGTGGAGGTGTCTGGGTGGGGGAGGAGGGATGTGGGTATCCCTAGGCCAGGGCGCTTTCTGTAGGCTAGTCCCCTCCGTAAGGCATGGCCCTGTGCCCCCGCCCCCCACCTCTGTAGGGTGCCAAGTACAGCTATCCATGGCCCTGTGTCACCTATGTGTGCAGTTGTCGTCCTTTGGCTTGTAGTCCAGGTCTCACTGATTGAGTAGTGTACCCCAAGTGCGTGGCGTAGTGCAGGGGGCTTCTGTGTCTGTCCTCTCCGCCAACTGTGTTGCCAATGCATGCACTCAACATGTCTTTATGTCCCCCCCCCCTTTTTTGTCTGCTCTTCCTGTTCATGTATGCATTAGCATCCTCTGGCGGAGGAGAAGTGGCATTGGAGCACGAGGGAGCTGCATCTCACATGGCCCCGGAGGGCCATGCAACGGACTCTGATATCACCAGTGAGACGGAGGGCGAGGGGGGCTCCACAACGGGGACACGTGGAGACATCAGCGACACCGACACGTCCTCGGAAGAGAGCTCCCTTGTGGTGGCGGCAACATCCGTGCCCACCGCAACAACAGGTACAGCCGCCACCCAGCGCACCAGCCCTCCAAGCAGCCCCTCAGCGTTCGCCCCGTGCCCGCTCCCACACCAAGGCGGGCATCTCCTTCGCCCCAGGCACCTCAGGCCCTGCCCCAGTTACCCCTGCTGCCCTCAGTGAGGAGGTCATTGACCTCCTCCGGACGCTCATTGTTGGGCAGTCTACCCTTTTGAATGCCATCCAGGGGGTAGAAAGGGAGGTGCATCGGAGCAATGCATACCTGGAGGGCATTCATTCGGGTCAGGCTGCCCATCAGCGATCGTTCAAAGCTCTGGCCTCAGCACTGACGGCAGCCATTGTCCCTGTCTCCAGCCTCCCTCCTCCAACTCCCTCCACCCAGCCCCACTCCCCTGTTCCTCTGGCTATCCCAGACACACCTACAGACCAGCCTGCACACACATCAACACCCAAGGGCAGCTCATCCAGACATAAGCAAAACACATCACAGAAGCATTCACACAAGCAACATCCACATGCAGACATGCCAACAGCCACTGCCTCCTCTGTGTCCCCCTCCTCCTCGTCTCCCTCCTCCCTCCCTGTGACGTCTCCACTCACACTTGCATGCACAACATCATCATCTACTACGTCCATCACGAGCACACCCACCAGAACACTCCGCACACGTTCAGTCACCACCCCCACTGCCATTTACACGTCCCCTGTGTCCTCTCCCACTGTGTCTGTCACCCCCTCATCCAAACCACACAAACGCAGGCAGCCACCCACCCAACAGCCATCCACCTCACGACAGCCTCCGTCACAAGCACCTGCACCCAAAGACAGCACACTTGACTCTCCTACAACCACATCCTTGTTCCTCCACTCCCATACCCACTCCACCTACCCTTCCCATTGCTCCGAAAAAAAAAATCCTCTCCAAAATTAACCTCTTTCCATCACCTGACCCACCCCCTCCATCTCGTAAAAGTCCAATCAGCACCTCAGCCACCACAACCCCTGGACCTACAAGGACCATAGTCCAGGGATATTGGAGTCCACCACCTTCGAGGGCAGCCACATCGGCCAGCAGCAAAGGGACAGCCAGCCTACCCCCTGGGAAAAAATCAAAAAAAGGGAAGGCCCAGTGCGAGAGGACTGAGACGGCAGCCTCCACAGCCACCACCCTGGCACCGTCAGGAAGTGGGGTGCCACCTGGCACATCTACAAAGGGAGGCAAGGGCCACAGAGACTCACGGAAGGATGGTAAGGGCAGCACGGCCGACAAGTCCGGCAGCAGGCGAGCAGCCCAGGAGGGCCCAACCAGCCCCATTCCTGGGGTGAAGGTGGACACCCACGGGCACGGGACATCAGCACAGGAGGGCCCCGCAAGCGGAAAGTCGGATGGCGAGTGAACACCATCTATTGTCCGGATCTGGTGCCCTGGAGACACATGTGAAGAACCGCTGAACAGGGCCCTTCAAGACCAGCACCGCTGAACAGGGCCCTTCAAGACCAGCACCGCTGAACAGGGCACCGCCGTCTCAAGAACCACTGAACAGGGCCCATCAAGACCAGCACCGCTGAACAGGGCCCTTCAAGACCAGCACCGCTGAACAGGGCACCGCCGTCTCAAGAACCGCTGAACAGGGCCCTTCAAGACCAGCACCGCTGAACAGGGCACCTCCGTCTCAAGAACCGCTGAACAGGGCCCTTCAAGACCAGCACCACTGAACAGGGCCCTTCAAGACCATCACCGCTGAACAGGGCACCGCCGTCTCAAGAACCGCTGAACAGGGCCCTTCAAGACCAGCACCGCTGAACAGGGCACCGCCGTCTCAAGAACCGCTGAACAGGGCCCTTCAAGACCAGCACCACTGAACAGGGCCCTTCAAGACCATCACCGCTGAACAGGGCACCGCCGTCTCAAGAACCGCTGAACAGGGCCCTTCAAGACCAGCACCGCTGAACAGGGCCCTTTAAGACCAGCACCGCTGAACAGGGCCCTTCAAGACCAGCACCGCTGAACAGGGCACCGCCGTCTCAAGAACCGCTGAACAGGGCCCTTCAAGACCAGCACCGCTGAACAGGGCCCTTCAAGACCAGCACCGCTGAACAGGGCACCGCCGTCTCAAGAACCGCTGAACAGGGCCCTTCAAGACCAGCACCGCTGAACAGGGCACCGCCGTCTCAAGAACCGCTAAACAGGGCCCTTCAAGACCAGCACTGCTGAACAGGGCCCTTCAAGACCATCACCACTGAACAGGGCACCGCCGTCTCAAGAACCGCTGAACAGGGCCCATCAAGACCAGCACCGCTGAACAGGGCCCTTCAAGACCAGCATCGCTGAACAGGGCACTGCCGTCTCTGCACCGTTCCGCTGGGCCCTTCCTCTCAAGCACCGCTCCGCTGGGCCCTTCCTCTCAAGCACCGCTCCGCTGGGCCCTTCCTCTCAAGCACTGCTCTGCTGGGCCCTTCCTCTCAAGCACCGCTCCGCTGGGCCCTTCATCTCAAGCACCGCTCCACAGGGCCCTTCATCTCAAGCACCGCTCCGCTGGGCACTGGTGTCTCTGCACCGCTCCGCTGGGCCCTTCATCTTAAGCACCGCTCCACTGGGCCCTTCATCTCAAGCACCGCTCCGCTGGGCACCGCCGCCTCTGCACCGCTCCGCTGGGCCCTTCATCTCAAGCACCGCTCCACTGGGCCCTTCCTCTCAAGCACCGCTCCGCTGGGCCCTTCATCTCAAGCACCGCTCCACTGGGCCCTTCATCTCAAGCACCGCTCCGCTGGGCACCGCCATCTCTGCACCGCTCCGCTGGGCCCTTCATCTCAAGCACCGCTCCACTGGGCCCTTCATCTCAAGCACCGCTCCCCTGGGCACCGCCGTCTCTGCACCGCTCCGCTGGGCCCTTCATCTCAAGCACCGCTCCACTGGGCCCTTCATCTCAAGCACCGCTCCACTGGGCCCTTCATCTCAAGCACCGCTCCGCTGGGCACCGCCGTCTCTGCACCGCTCCGCTCCGCTGGGCCCTTCATCTCAAGCACCGCTCCACTGGGCCCTTCATCTCAAGCACCGCTCCGCTGGGCCCTTCCTCTCAAGCACCGCTCCGCTGGGCCCTTCATCTCAAGCACCGCTGGCCCATTGGCAGAAGGGGCAGGCCCGGATCAGTGTCGGGCAGGGCTGCACGATACACTCTGGGCACCAAGACTCCTCCAGTACCAGTGGAGTCTGTAATCCACTTGTGAGACTGTGGCTTTGCACTCCCCAGGATGGCACAGTGGGCAGGCCACCCACTGGAGAGACTTGTGAGACTGTGGCTTTGCACTCCCCAGGATGGCACAGTGGGCAGGCCACCCACTGGAGAGACTTGTGAGACTGTGGCTTTGCACTCCCCAGGATTGAACAGTGGCCATGGAGGCCCCTCGTGGATCTAGCGTCGTGGACTCATCTGGCTGAGGTGCCCCCCCTTCCCTTCCCCCTGAGGTGCCTGTAGTTTTCCTATCTGATGCCCCTGCAGTGTTCTCTCCAATGGATTCGGGTCTCCTGTGTGGGCTTTGCCCATGTGTTGAGGACCATTGGCCCACGTACGATGACTGTAAGCCAATTTTGACGGGACAATTTACATAAGTGTATATAGTTATGGGATGTTCGAATTACTTATTTACTTAGCCTTACAATATATTTGGATTTCAATATCATATTTTTTTGTCTTTGCATTCTTCTGGGGGGTTTGGGTGGTGTCACTCTGAGTTGTTGCTCTGCATTGGTGTGTAGGTAGTGGGGGGGGGTGGGTGTGTCGCGTATGTGTGTGCCCGTAACCTTTTCTCCTCCCCCCTCCCCTGTGTCGTAGGTGCAGTACTCACCGTTGTCTTCTGCGGCGGCGTTCGTGCTCCTGGTAGAGGAGCAGGTAGACAATAGCTGGTAGGATGTTTAATTCGGGTTCCATGCTGTCCAGATTCCTCGTGGAGTGTGTAGAGGTGAGCGTTTTCCCGTTCGTAGTCTGTTTCCGCCGTGTTTTTATCGGCGGGCTCCCGCCCCGGAAAAGGTGGCAGATTGGTGAGTTGTGATAGGGTGGGCGGTACATTGTCTGCCGCCTGCCTGTTGGCGGTGACCGCTGCGCTGTTTGTTTGTCCCGCCGTGGCGGTCGGAATGTTAAAGTGGTGGTCTGTGTTGGAGGTTCCCGCCAGGGTCAGAATTCCATTTTTTTGACCGCCTGCCTGTTGGCGGGTTGGCCGCTGCTTTAACACCAACCGCCAGGGTTGGAATGACCCCCATAGACTTCAATGTGTAAAAACGTGTATGTTGTATACATTTTCTGATTTATATCGTAGCACAACCTCTAGTGGTAACAAAGAAAAAGACATGCATACTTATCTTCAAAAAGCACAATACAGAAAGAATTGACAATGACACAATCAGCTGAAAAACACCTTTACAATAATAATATCCCAACAGAAATATCTGGTATGTCCTTAAGTTTCTTGTTATGAACGAACTTGTTTTTAGCAGTCCATGCTATCCCAGTAGAGGGTAATAGACGTTTAAAGTGTGCAGTGTCCGTTATTATTTTTTAATGCTGAAGTATTGTGTATGGGTCAACACTGGTTCATTGAGTGCTCTGGGTACTATGTGCCGTAGTGATATGATTCAACCTCCTTATAGGTGGGACAACAAACGTTTGGGGCTAGATCTTCATCAAGGTGAACTCTATAAGCAGTGGGGCACAATGAGGGGGCCGCTATTTACATTGCTTCATTTCAACATTTCCTTTGTTTCAATTACTGACGTTACAGGCTTGGTGATCTCTGTCTGGGCTTTCAGGAGTCAAAGAGAGACAGGTACTCATATGACCTTGTGAGTCCTATGGTGTCAGGATTGGTCTGTTTTACTTGTGGGTAGACAAAATCATGGTTAACGATCTTCCAGTGCCTCCCCCGTCTTGAGCATCTCAGGTTTGTTTAGTTCCTGGTTCCCTGGGCTGTAATCAATCATATCGTCATTCTAAGTTAGGCATCATAATGGTGTTCTGAAAGCCACACATAGCTAATGAATGGTGCTCCAAACCATGTCAGTTTACAAAGCAGGACTGTTAGCCCTGACAGCCTTAGGGTGGTCACCCCTAACATTTTGCCTGCCTCCCTCCACTTTTTAGATACTGTTTTTGCTGGTTTTAAGACTCTGTGCACTTTACCACTGCTAAGCAGTGCTAAAGTTTATATGCTGTCTCCCTCTAAACGTGGTAATATTGGATCATACCCAATTGGACTATTTAATGTACTTATAAGTCCCTAGTAGAGTGCACTATATGTACCCAGGGCCTATAGATTAAATGCTACTAGTGAGCCTGCAGCACTGATTGTGCCACCCACTTAAGTGGCCCCTTAACCGTGTGCCAGGCCTGCCATTGCAAGGTCTGTGTGTGCAGTTTCACTGCCAATTCGACTTGGCATTTAAGAGTACTTGCCAAGCCTAAATCTCCCATTTTCTATATATAAGACACCTATAAGGTATACCCTAGGTAACCCACAGGGCAGGGTGCTGTGTAGGCAAAAGGCAGGACATGTACCGGTGTAGTTTACTTGTCCTGGGAGTGTAAAACTCCTAAATTTGTTTTTACACTACTGTGAGGCCTGCTCCCTTTATAGGCTAACATTGGGGCTGCCCTCATACATTGTTTGAGTGGTAGCTGCTGATCTGAAAGGAGTAGAAAGGTCATGTTTAATATGGCCAGAATGGTGATTCAAAATCCTGATGACTGGTGAAGTTGGATTTAATATTACTATTTTAGAAATGCCACTTTTAGAAAGTGATCATTTCTCTGCACTTAACTATTTCTGTGCCTTACAATCCACGTCTGGCTGGGTTTAGTTGACAGCTGCTTGTGCATTCACTCAGACACACCCCAAACATAGGATACTCAGCCTCACTTGTATACATCTGCATTTTGAATGGGTCTTCTTGGGCTGGGAGGTTGGATGGCCTGACACTTGTATGTCAAAGGACAGTAGCCTGCCCTCACACAAAGGAGTGCCACACCCCCTACTGCAACCCTGGCAGACAGAATTGAACTGAAAGGGGACCTTGTGCACTTCTAAGCCACTATTTGAAGTCTCTCCCACTTCAAAGGCATATTTGGGTATTTAAACAGGGCCTCTGCCCCTACCAACTCAGACACTTCCTGGAGAAGAAACTAGAACTAGAACCTGCATCCTGCCAAGAAGAACTGCTTGGCTGCCAAAAGGACTCACCTGTCTGCCCAAAGAACTCACCTGTCTGCTTTCTGTGAAGGAATGCTGCCTTGATGTTGCCCTGCTGCCTTGCTGCTCTCTGCCTGTGGTGAAGAAGTGCTCCCCAAGGGCTTAGATAGAGCTTGCTTCGTGTTCCCTGAAGTCTCAAGACCAAAAAGACTTCATCTCTACAAGAAGGACTCCTTGTGAGGCGAAATTCAACTCACAGCCTGGCAGAAATGATACACAGCCTGCACTGCGGTGAAAATTTCACTGTACGCCAAATGGAACGATGCAGCCTGACTTCGCAACCAGAAGATCGACACAGCGCCAGAGAAGCGACTGGAAATTTGACGCACAGCCCTCCGGATCGATGCAGAGCTGAGCCGGACCGATGCAGCCTGACTTCCAGAGAGGAATCTATGCAGCGCCTGCCGTGCGGTAGAAAATCTGACACAACACCCACTGGATCAACGCAGCTCCTGTGACTTTGTCCTGCCAGTGCAGGAAATCCACGCATCATCCCCAGGGCATCTGAAAACCCCACAACCTGAAGAGGATCCACGACCGAGCACCGGAAATCGATGCACAGCCATCCCTGTGTGAAAACTAAATGGTACATCACTGTGTGCGGCCTGAGAAATGGACACACACCCCTTTGTTTCCATGCATCTCCTCCTCTGCAGTTCTTTGCGGAGATTTTTCACGCGAACCAGTTACTTTGCGCTTGAAAGAGACTTTGTTTGCGCTTGAAAGAGACTTTGTTTGCTTTTAAAAGACCTAAGACACTTTGGGGGTCATTCTGACCCCGGCGGTCTAAGACCGCTGGGGCCAGGGTCGGCGGGAGCACCGCCGACAGGCCGGCGGTGCCCCGCAGGGCATTCTGACCGCGGCGGTTCGGCCGCGGTCAGAAGAGGCAAACCGGCGGTCTCCCGCCGGTTTACCGCTGCCCTTACAATCCCCCATGGCGGCGCAGCTTGCTGCGCCGCCATGGGGGATTCTGACACCCCCTACCGCCATCCTGTACCTGGCGGTTCGCCCGCCAGGAACAGGATGGCGGTAGGGGGTGCCGCGGGGCCCCTGGGGGCCCCTGCCGTGCCCATGCATGGCAATGGCATGGGCACGGCAGGGGCCCCCGTAAGAGGGCCCCGAAAAGTATTTCAGTGTCTGCTAAGCAGACACTGAAATACGCGACGGGTGCAGCTGCACCCGTCGCACCCCTGCAACTACGCCGGCTCAATTCTGAGCCGCCGTCCTCGTTGCAGGGGCATTTCCTCTGGGCCGGCGGGCGCTCTTTTGGAGAGCGCCCGCCGGCCCAGAGGAAATGTCTGAATGGCCGCCGCGGTCTTTTGACCGCGGTGCGGTCATTCAGCGGTGGTACCCTGGCGGACGGCCTCCGCCGTCCGCCAGGGTCAGAATGAGGCCCTTTATATCACTTTTCAGTGGTATCTCAACATATACTTAGTGCATTTTAATTGTTTTGGCCTGCATTTATCCAGTTAAATAATATATGTTTTCTAAACACTGTGTGGTGTATTTTTGTGGTGCTATATGGTGTTATTGTATGATTTATTCCACAGATAATTTACACATTGCCTTCTAAGTTAAGCCTGACTGCTCAGTGCCAAGCTACCAGATGGTGGGCACAGGATAATTTGGATTGAGTGTGACTTACCCTGACTAGAGTGAGTGTCCTTGCTTGGACAGGGGATAACATGACTGCCAACCAAAAACCCTATTTCAAACAAGGACATAAATAGAAGGACAGCAACTGTGAGTGTTCAACACTAACCAGCCGGAACAGAATAGTGAGTCTCAACCAAGTTATAAAGAAAGGAGAAAGAGCCTTGGCTTTCACTTCTTCTGTAAGAATTTAGCCATTTTCACGACACTTTGATTTCATATAAAGTTCAAGGTTGGTATGCTGGGATCCTTTTAATGGCCTGTTTTTCAATTTGAGCATACCTGTTAGCGAGTTTCCTGAAGTCATTCCCCTGCTGGTCCCTTGATTTTAGAAACAGTTTTTCCCGTCTGTCCTCTTTGTTTTGGTGGTTATTCAGTCTTCATACCAGGAAACATTTCCTCACATCTTCTGGTATACCGTGCCTAAAAATAGATCCTCATGGTCCTATTGTGACCTTATTTCTTTTCTGGTGAGAATTTACCAGTTGTACCCTGGGGTTCTTCTCATTGTCTTTCTGTGATGATGAAGGCTCAGACAATTTTCTATTCTTTTAGGCTACTGTTGCATGATGTAGACTTTTGCAGTCTTAGGTGGCAACAGACCTCTTATTTCAAGCCTGGTTGGTTTTTCCATCCTTCAATACACTATTTTCCCTCTTTGGTAGTTTCAAGTTGGCTTCTGGCTGCATGTTCTCTATTTTGTGAGACTCAATGGGTTATTTCCATGTACTCCCTTCTGGGGCTATTGCTTGGGGAAGACTTCCCTATGGATTTCTCCTTATGGACTTGGGCTTTATGGTCTCTGGATGTTTTTGTTTCCCTGTTCATAACATTCCAAGCAAAGCAGGGGAAGCAAGGTATTTCTACTGTGGTAACTCCTTGAATCCTACCCTCTGAGTGCAGCTGTCTATTGACTTTGGGAAAAACACAATCACATTCACTGATTTCAATAATGTTTTTGGTTTCTAGATTTTTCTTTTTTTTTTTGCATCCCTATGGTCAGGGGTCTCTGCTTTGTTATATCCTCACGATATAAGGACCCAGCCGAGGAAAGAGAACAAGGAGGTAATGCTCCCTATTACTTACCAGAAACCTTCATTACTTTGAGACCCAGGCTTCCCAGAGGCCTAGATACCTGCCGTCCCTGTGACTCACCGCCACGCAGCCCCCAGTGTGACCGCTCTCACTGCCGTGCCCTGACTGCCTGTGCCTGCCTCCTGTGACCGAGCGCCAGTGTCCGCCGATCCTGTGCCCCGAGTGCCTGTGTCCCTGGTATTGTTATTGTTATTGTTGCCATGAATGCTCTCCCTTACTTGTTGCCTTGCCTTGACTGTGCTCCCTTTTTCTCTGCTTCCCTCGTCTTGCCGCATCTCCCCCTCGCCGCCCGTTCTTCCCGCCGCCGCGTCCCGGTAGCTCCGCCCCCTTGCACCTCATTGGCTGCCCCGCTCCCACCTCCCAGCTGCTCCTCTCTCCCTCTTCACCTCATATGGAGGCCGCGCAGCGGACGCGTGCAGCGGGCGCGCCGCTGGCGCGGCGCTGACGCACAAAAGGCAAGCCCGTCTGCGCCCGTCCGCACCTGGACCGCGCCCAGCAACAGACCCCCTGGCCCCCGCCGATGCCAGCCTACCCACCGGACCTACGACGCCGGCACCCTCCTCGCACTCAACACCAGCCGGATCCCCGGGTGCTGCCGTGCCGACCCAAGACGCACCCACGGACCCTTCGCCTGCCAATCATGCAAGTTCTCCTGCATCCAGACCCGCACCGCACCCGCCAAGCCAAGCACCAGCAGCAACCACCTGAAGTGCATCCTGCTCAACACCCGCTCAATCCACAGACACGCCGTGGAACTCTGGAACCTGCTCGACACCACATCTCCAGACGTCGCCTTCCTCACAGAAACCTGGATGAACACCTCCTCAGCGCCCGACATCGCCATCCCGGACGGATACAAGATCACCCGGAGGGACCACGTCAACCAGACAGGAGGAGGCATCGCCATCGTCCACAAGAACACCATCTGCATCACGACCAACTCCGACGACACCCTCACAGCTGCCGAACATCTCCACTTCCAGATTCACACCGACCCCAAGACCACACTCAGAGGCACCCTCATCTACAGACCCCCAGGACCCCGCACACAATTCAGCGAAGACATTGCAGACTTCATCAGCCCTCACGCCCTCTCCTCCGCTGACTACATCCTCCTAGGGGACCTCAACTTCCACCTGGAGAACAACAACCACAACAACACCACCACCCTGCTGGACAACCTCGCCAACCTCGGACTCAAGCAACTGGTGAACACCCCCACCCACTACGCCGGACACACGCTTGACCCAGTCTTCTCCTCCAGCAAGTACATCTCCTTCAGCCACTCCACCGGACTCCACTGGACAGACCACAGCTGCGTCCACTTCAGCTTCAGAAGAACCACGACTCACCACCACCCACAACAGGCTCCCCGCAGAAGCTGGAACAAGATCACCACCAACCAGCTCTCCACATCACTGAGCCAGAACCCTCCCGCCAGCTCAGCAGACCCCAACCAAGCAGCCAACAACCTCACACAGTGGATCACAACTGCGCTGACAACCTCGCACCTCTGAAAACCCATCCCATCAGGCCCAACAGCAAGAAAACCTTCTGGTTCAACAACGACCTCAAGAACTCCAAGAAGAACTGCCGCACCCTCGAAAAAGCCTGGCAAAAAAACCCGACTACAGACAACATGACCGCCCTCAAGCACGCCTCCCGCAAACACCACCAGCTGATCCACACCACCAAGAAGACAGCATTCAAAGAACGACTAGACAACAACGCACACAACAGGAAGGAACTCTTCAGCATCGTCAAAGAGCTCTCCAACCCCAGCGCCGGAAACAACGACATCACCCCCTCACAAGACCTCTGCGACTCACTCGCCTCATTCTTTCACTGCAAGATCGCCGACATACACAACAGCTTTGGCGCACAGACCACGCACCCAACCACCACACCGACGCCCCCCAACACCACCCTCTGCGCCTGGACCCCGGTCAGCACCGAAGACACCATCCATACGATGAACACCATCCATTCCGGATCACCAACCGACCCATGCCCCCACCACGTCTTCAACAAGGCCGACTCCGTCATCGCACCCCATCTCCGGGACATCATCAATTGCTCCTTCAACACCGCTACCTTCCCGGAGAGCTGGAAGCATGCCGAACTCAGCGCCCTCCTGAAGAAACCATCAGCAGACCCTACCGACCTCAAGAACTACCGCCCCATCTCGCTCCTCCCGTTTCCTGCCAAAGTCATCGAGAAGACCGTCAACAGACAGCTAGCCACCTTCCTCGAGACTAATGGATCCCTCGACCACTCGCAGTCCGGCTTCTGAGCCAACCACAGCACCGAGACCGCCCTCATCGCAGCCACTGACGACATCTGAGCCCTGCTCGACAACGGGGAAACAGTGGCCCTCATCCTCCTGGACCTCTCCGCAGCGTTCGACACTGTCTGCCACCGCACCCTAGTGCAGCGCCTCAGCAACCTCGGAATCCAAGAGAAGGCACTAGAGTGGATCATCTCGTTCTTCGCCGGAAGAACCCTGAGAGTCCGCCTCCCCCCGTTCAGATCCGAGGCCAACGAAGTCATCTGCGGCGTACCACAAGGATCATCACTCAGCCCCACCCTCTTCAACGTCTACATGAGCCCCCTCGAGGCCATCGCACGCCATCACAACCTCAACATCATCTCCTACGCCGACGACACCCAGCTGATCCTCTCCCCCACCAACGACCCAGCCACCGCCAGAACCAACCTGCACGAAGGGATGAAAGACGTAGCCGAGTGGATGATGAACAGCCGCCTGAAACTGAACTCAGACAAGACGGAAGTCCTCATCCTTGGATCATCACCCTCTGCCTGGGACGACTCCTGATGGCCCCCTGCCCTGGGCAGCGCACCCAAA
The DNA here is from genome assembly GCF_031143425.1 of Pleurodeles waltl. Classification (NCBI taxonomy): domain Eukaryota; kingdom Metazoa; phylum Chordata; class Amphibia; order Caudata; family Salamandridae; genus Pleurodeles; species Pleurodeles waltl. The sequence continues at coordinate 266,061,983 of NC_090437.1, forward strand.
CCAACGGACCACGCACGCAACCTGGGCTTCATCCTGGACTCCTCCCTCTCGATGACCAGACAAGTCAACGCCGTCTCATCATCATGCTTCAACATCCTACGCATGCTCCGAAAGATCTTCCGATGGATCCCCACCGAAACCAGGAAGACGGTCACCCAGGCACTCGTCACCAGCCGACTGGACTACGGTAACACCCTCTACACCGGAACCACGGCCAAACTACAGAAAAGACTCCAACGCATCCAGAACGCCTCCGCACGCCTCATCCTTGACATCCACCCGACACAGCCACATCTCCGGACACCTGAGAGACTTGCACTGGCTCCCCGTCAGCAAGAGAATCACGTTCCGCCTCCTCACCCACGCACACAAGGCCCTCCATGACCTGGGCCCCAGGTACCTCAACAACCGCCTGACCATCTACACTCCCACCCGCCAGCTACGATCGACCAGCCACGCCCTCGCCGCCGTGCCACGCATTAGAAAAGCCACCATGGGAGGAAGATCCTTCTCCTACCTGGCAGCCAAGACTTGGAACTCCCTCCCCATCCACCTCCATCTGACCCAAGACCACCTCTCCTTCAGGAAGCAACTCAAGACCTGGCTGTTCGAGCAGTAGCGGTCCCCCCTTCCCCCAGCGCCTTGAGACTCTCCGGGTGAGTAGCGCGCTATACAAATCGATTGATTGATTGATTGATTGCTTTTGATCACATCGGTGGCTGAGTTGCTTGGTATTTCAGGACATATGAGAGGAGGAGTTCCCCTTTGTGACTCCCAGACAGGAGGTTGAGCCTAAGTTAGGGAGTGGTTATAAGAATTTGCCTTTAATGTTACTTTAAGGAAAATGTATGTGAATATTGTCTGTCTAATGAGACCAACAGCTTGATGTAGGGACTGTGACGAGATGGGCTAGGATGTGGGGGTTGTGCAAACACATTTCAGGCTGTTGCTTTTCACTTTTATTGACGGGCATGTCCATATGCCAATACCAGAAATTAAAGTTATAAAAATAAATGTTAAGAACCCAAGCGCTTCATATTCCAAAATACAGTTTATATTTTTTACTACCAGCAGTTTCAGAATATATTGCATAGCCATCCACATTTACAGTACTTCATTACATGGTCTCATAGCCAAAAAGTGATGAAAAAATAGCACCAGCAACCAATGTGTGCGATAAAATCATAGTGTGAGCAACAAAAATATATGCTAAAAAAAAGTATCTCTAAACTGCAACAGAATAAACATGAATTGAAATGAATAGCAACATTACCTTTATGGCGCTTTGTCATGATGTAGACTTCAGTGAGAAAAATAATTGTGCTTGTTTTTGTTTTGCTAAATAACGCCAAGAAAATGTATCTAAACCTACATATTCGCAGCACTAGAGAAAATGGTGTCGGTTGGCAAAGTAGAAACTAGAAACACCAGGGAAAGTTTATTGTCATGCTGGTAGCAGTTCTTTTAAGCAAGTTGTGTTTTTAATGCACTCATTCTCTTGATTACATTAAACATGGCCCCGTGCTATGCTGCTGAGAGTACTTTAGAGAAGTTTCTGTTTTTTTAGGATTAATAGATCATTTTACATTTTCCCATCCCTAGTCGCTGGGTGGTAGCTGGCAGATGAACACTTTATGTATAGCAAATATGTACTGTGAATATGTACTGAACAACTAAAGACTGTTTTATAAAGCAAATGGTAAATTTAGGTAAATATAAAAAAAAATCTGAAGTCTCAGAACAAGGCATGCAGTTCTGAGTACAAAAGCATTTGCATCATGGATTTATGAACAATCAAAATTGCCAGTGAACAAAAGGGGAAGTGCAAGGTGCCAAGGAATGCTATTGTAAAACTTCTCATTTGCATGATAAAGCCCTGCCATATGGCATGTCTAGGAATATCAACAAAGATGTTACTACCTCATCATAAACCGTTTGCCTTCGGAGCTATGTAGAAACATATCAAACATTATTGACTGTTAGGTTTGTTTGGTGACACATTTCTTTTAAAATAGGTTGATTTGTTGCGTAAAAGTGACGGCAAGGAAGTTGCTACAATGTCTAATTGGGACATAGTTTTTCACTAGTTTTTCACATGCATGTTTGAAGAGAAAGGGTTTGAAAATGTGCATTTCATTTGAAATAGTTCTATAATTAAAAATCTTTGGTAGAGCTCGTACGTTCTCCCCATCAATTGCTGAATTGTACGGAAATAAGTGCATTATCACCCATACCTCGCCAAAAGGTCGCAAAAAAAGAAAAAAAAAAGATGTATATGGGATTCTTAGATACAAACGTTGGAACCAGGTGACCTGGCAGTTCAGAGGAAGGGACGTCAATCACTAGTAAAAATGATAGCTCTAGGTGAGGTGGACAGGTGACCACACAAAGTGAGCATTGCAAGGGCTAATTTGAAAAGAGTCTGTTACAGTTTTAAATTGGGTGATGTCTTAAACAGTTGAATAGCTCCCGCAGCACCATTTTACCAACTTAGATAGTGGTAAATGGTTGCTTGTCACAGCATCTTTAAAGGCATGTGCTGCTTTTGGATGGGACTGTGGTAGCATGTATTGACATATTTAGGCAAACAACAGACTATAACACATAACGTGGACAAAGTAACATAATAAGACAATTAGAACATAAGAGGACACATCACCACAAACTAGTCAGAATACAACACAATAACCACAATTCAGCACAGAAAGAAGGAAGCACAAAAAGAACAGAAAACATCATCACCACACAAAGGCGGTCATTCCAACCGCGGCGGGCGGCAGTAGCCGCCCGCCTGGCGGGAACCGCCGAATGACCGCACTGCGGTCAAAAGACCGCGGTGGTCATTCTGGCTTTCCCGCTGGGCCGGCGGGTGACCGCCAAAAGGCCGCCCGCCGGCCCAGCGGGAAAGACCCAGCAACGATGAAGCCGGCTCCAAATGGAGCCGGCGGAGTTGCTGGGGTGCGACGGGTGCAGTGGCACCCGTCACGAATTTCAGTGTCTGCAAAGCAGACACTGAAAATCATTATGGGGCCCTGTTAGGGGGCCCCTGCACTGCCCATGACAGTGGCATGGGCAGTGCAGGGGCCCCCAGGGGCCCCACAACACCCGTTCCCGCCATCCTGTTCCTGGCGGTAAAAAACGCCAGGAACGGGATGGCGGGAAGGGGGTCGGAATCCCCATGGCGGCGCTGCAAGCAGCGCCGCCATGGAGGATTCCCTGGGCCAGGGGAAAACCGGCGGGAAACCGCTGGTTCCCCTTTTCTGACCGCGGCGGTAGAATGGCCCAGGAAGCACCGCCAGCCTGTTGGCGGTGCTTCCGCGGTCCCCGGCCCTGGAATGACCCCCAAAATGCCATACAAGTGTTCACAAATTTTCTTGCTATACTTTACCACCTCCAGAAACCTGCTTTCATAGTACAGTGGTTAAAAGGTGTTTATACCAAGCAGAACCTTAACTTATCTCAAAGCTCATAAAATCGCGCCAGTCAAAAATGTTTTGGGATCCAGCCCCCAGACTTACTCTTTTGCTTCTGACTTTGTGAACAATCTATAATCATATCTACTCCCTGTTCCTGCTCCCAGTTCCAATGTACAGTTGCTCTCAGCTATTCATTACCTCAAGATTAATTCTAAAACATTAGTCTAAGAGTGAGTAACATCAGGTTTCTGTTGCATAAATATATTTTATATCGACATGGGTTTATTAATTTTGCTAATTTGCTAATATTTGATGTATTATTTACATTATTTAAATTTATTTTGCCATATTATGATGAGGAGAACAACCTGCCACAAGTGTATTATTTTATTTAATGTATCATTACTATGTAATTTTGTTTACTTTTTATTTATGCGAGAATACTCCTGAGTCCACTGCTCCTAACCTTACCTATTGCTTTATGCACCATTAACCTTCCCTTTAGTTTTACTATTTTCTCAACCAGCCAATACTTTCCACACTTACTTGTTTCCTTCCTGTTTTGTTATATCCATTTATTCTCAATATTTTTGTTTTTATCGTTTTTCTTTTGTTATTTTTCCTATTTAAATGTGATTTCATGCTTACAAAAATACAGATATCTGCATTGCCAGACTTTAGTGAAACACCAGTCAGTTATTTAGTATATTTCTTTTAAGTATACTTCTTGTTTCGCACTAAAACTAATTTCTAATTGCTTCAAAACACTTATCAGAGATATGACTAACTTGTTCAGTATGTGTCCATGTGCCAAATATTTTAGACATTAGGAACCTATTAGCAATAGGCACTTTGGAGTAGATTGATCTATAAATATTAACAGACCCTTATTCTATTGTGTTCGAGCTGGAGAGGTTAAATTTTCTTAAGTTTGAACTAGGCGCATGGAGGGGACTCTGGATGAACCATCTGTTTTTATTCTCCTGCTTGTTTACAAGTTCAGGAGACCAGAGATGGTTAATTATTTTGTTTTAGCTAATTTATATAGCACAAAACAAACTCACAGGTAAAGCAGAATTTTATAGAGATAACATATTTTTATTACCACAATGTTTAACACATAAAACAAATGTCGCAGGAAATCATCCAGGTAGAGCCACAACTATTCGGATCATGGGTGCAGCAGACCTCCATTGCAAGGAAGATGGAGCTATGGCAGAGAATCGTCGACAGGGTCAACGCTGTGGGACAGCATCCCAGAACCAGAGATGACATCAGGAAGAGGTGGAACGACCTACGGGGGAAGGTGCGTTCAGTGGTTTCAAGACACCAGATAGCAGTAAAGAGGACTGGCGGTGGACCCCCACCTCCTCCCCCACAACTAACAACATGGGAGGAGCAAGTCTTGGCAATAATGCATCCTGAGGGCCTCGCAGAAGTAGCAGGAGGACTGGAGTCTGGTAAGTCAAATCTTTACTACTTTATACCCCACCCTACCTGCATGCCATCACAAACTCCTACCCCTACCCTCACACCCATCACTCCAACACCTCACATATACCCCACTATCACAACCCACCCATCCCAATACCAAGCCCTGCATGCAACAACAATGCATGGACACCCATCACAGACCTGCATGGACACCCATCACCACAGCATGCCCAGTAGAAAGACTCACCAAACCCACATAATCACCAATCACACAAGGCCAAGGCGACAGTGCAAGCACATTAATACAGGGAAACAATCCCATCGCACAAGATGGCACACAAATACAATAACTATGCATCTACATCCCAACAGGACCCCTACCCAATGTCACCAGACAGGAGGTGACAGCCATATCCAGTCCCCCCACAGAAGAGGCCCACAGTAATGACAGCAGCTCTGCACGCATGAATCAGGATGACCAGCCTGGCCCACCTGGGACCTCTGGACAGTCAGTTCCCCTACCACAGTCCCAAACCATCACAGAACCTCCCCCCTCAGAAAACACCAGCACCCACCCAGCGGGCCCATGCCACTGTCCCCAGGACACGTCAATCAGCAATGTGTCCACCACTACAGGGACCCCAGGCAAGCCCACTAACCCAGGACGATCAGGGACCTGGGGTCTGTGGCAGTGGGCACACGGTTCAGGGGACAGAGGCACCGGAAAACAGGGAAGCTGGGAGGACTGCTGTGCGACAAGGGGAGGACAGGTCAAGGGAACCGACTCTCCACGAGGCACTCTCCAACATTATGGAAACATACCACCATTCCCAGGAGACCATGGGCACGGTACTGGCAAAGGGACACTACATGGGGATTAGGGAGGACCTCACCAAGATCTACACCATCCTGGTCACCATAGCAGGGGTGCTCGCTGACATAGGCAAGACCATGAGGGAGGCAGTGGCACAACAAAGGGCCCCTGACACTAGCCAAACTGAGGAACAGCCTTCCACCTCCGCCGGCGCTAGTGGGCAGGAGGCACCGCCACAGGAACAACAGGCCACCAGCACCCCACTCCCTGCAGAGGAGAACCACCCGCAAACAGTCCCTGCGATCCAGGCAGAAGACAGAGAACATTGCCAAGACCCCAGCCAGGAAATAAGACTCTCCTGATTGTCACCCTTCTGTCCCACTTTTTCACCCTGTCCACCTTGAACTGCCATTGCTCCCCTTCCTATGCCCCATTGGACAATGCACCTGTGATACCAATAGACTGGACTCTACTATGGACCTTCCTCCACCATCACCCCAGCCCCTTGCACATACCCCTATACTCATTAGCCCCTAAATTAACACCCTTTAATCACAAACCAATCTGGAATCAGTCTGATCTTTCACAAATGTATTATGACAACATTAGCAACAAATAGCAATGTAAATGTTCATTTACTCATACCAATGTATGACAGTTATTGGCCAGCAGTACATATAGCAGAAGGCAGAATGTGGAACCTAGATCTGAAAAAAGTAAATCCAAAGGGAACAGTCAGTGTCCATAGACATAAGTTAAGAGGCTGACATGTACAATGTCTTACAGTATTCTGAAATGTGAGGAGGAGTTACAGTCTCTTACCTGTGTGTCACTGGAAGTACTGCATGTTGATGTTCGTTCTGTTGTCAATATCTTCTTCCTCTGCCTCCTCTTCCTCACTGTCTACAGGCTCCACTGCTGCCACAAGGCCATCACCAGGCTCATCCTCCTGAAGGAAAGGCACCTGGCGTCTCAATGCCAGGTTGTGCAACAAGCAGCATGCCACGATTATCTGCCACACCTTCTTCGGTGACTAGTATAGGGAGCCACCTGTTAGATGGAGGCACCGGAATCTGGCCTTCAGGAGGCCGAACGTCCTCTCAATAATACACCTAGTTCGTCCATGTGCCTCATTGTAGTGTTCCTCTGCCCTTGTCCTGGCATTCCTCACTGGGGTTAGTAGCCATGAGAGGTTGGAGTAACCAGAGTCACCTGCAAATTCAGAGGAATACCTGTTAGACACACACTAACCCTTAGGGACTACCCCATACCAAGACACCTACTCATACTGTGTGGGGACCTTGGGCTCACCTATTAGCCACACCCGGTGCCTCTGGAGTTGGCCCATCACATAAGGGATACTGCTATTCTGCAAAATATAGGTGTCATGCACAGAGCCAGGATACTTGGCATTCACATGGGAGATGTACTGGTCCGCCAAACACACCATTTACACATTCATCAAATGGTAGCCTTTTCTATTTCTGTACACTTGTTCATTTCTGCGAGGGGGACAAATGCCACATGTGTACCATCAATGGCACCAATGATGTTGGGAATATGACCCAGGGCATAGAAGTCAGCTTTCACTGTAGGTAAATCATCCACCTGGGGGAACATGATGTAGCTGCACATGTGTTTCAGCAGGGCAGACAAAACTCTTGTCAACACATTAGAAAACATTGCCTGAGACATCCCAGATGCCATGGCCACTGTAGTTTGAAAGGAGCACCTTGCCAGGAAATGGAGCACTGACAGGACTTGTACTAGAGGGGGGATACCTGTGGGCTTGCGGATAGATGACATCAGGTCTGGCTACAATTGGGCACACAATTCTTGGAGTGTGGCACGATCAAGTCTGTAGGTGATTAAGATGTGTCTGTCTTCTATTGTCAACAGGTCCACCAGGTGTCTGTACACCAGAGGATGCCGCCATGTCATCATCTGCCCCAGCGGTTGCAGCCTTTGAAGGAGAACTGTGAGCAGAGGGTCATTTACCACATAGGTAGCACAACTGTATCTGCAGTAATGTTAGTAAATCCGTGTGTGAAACAGTTAGTTCGTATATGTGTCAATATGTTCTGTGACGCAGTCACCCCTGAAATGGCCGCTGCCTGACTTGTGAGGAGGGACAAGGGGAAATGAGGTAACTGCGCTGGCGGGTTGCAGCGTCGCGGTAGGCGGCCGAAGACCGCCGCGCAACTCAGCATTGGCTATCATTGGGCCCCATGGGTTTCAGGAGCCAATGGCCATGTATATCAGCGGTGACGGTACGCACCTCCGTGGCCGTGACCTCCATTTTCTTCACTTGATACCTGACCATCAACAGGAGAGGACCTACACTGCAAGTGCTGCTGTGACCTGTGTCTGGAGGTGGCAATGGCTCACGTGTCTGGAGCACCCACTGCCGCAAGAGATGGGACGACCTGCGCCGCTAGAGCAAGAAGACGGCGGAGGCCCAGCTGGGCCTAGCCTCCAACGTGGAAGGGTTGCCCCTCGCACCATGACCCCCCTGATGTTCCGCATCCTGGTGGTGGCCTATCCGGAGTTGGATGGGCACTTGAGGGCATCACAGCAGCCACAAGGGGGTTATTACGGTGTCATAAAGCTGACTCTGCGCAGTTTACGGGGGATCAGGGTGTGGGTTGTTGGTGCTCCTAGGCCAGGGCGGTCATGCCAGGGTAGGTCCCTTGTTTGCCGGCTCAGAAGCACCCCTATCCCAATGGTACAATTTGACAGCTACTAATGTGCAGGGTCCTGTAGGTGTCAGGTGTGCATATGTTGGCGTTAGGCATTGTACCCCATGGGGTGGTGTCTACCATAGTGAGTGGTTGGGCAAGGCCTAATGCACAGGGCAGCTCTGTGTGTGTTGTGTCCGCCAACGGTAGTGGTGTTGCTGGCATTGAACATGTGTGCCCTCTGTCTCTCCCCCCTTCTTGTTTTGTCATCCTTTCCTTGTGTGCATTAGCATCATCTAGCGGAGGAGCAGAGGCACCGGCGACGGAGGGAGCTGCATCCCACATGGCCCAGGAGGGGGAATCCACGGAGGGTAAAGGCACCAATGGGACAGAGGGCGAGGGGAGCTCCACGAAGGGTACAGGAGGAGATACCAGCGACAGCGACTCCTCCTCTGATGGAAGCTCCCTGGAGGTTGCGGACACCTCTGTGCCCACCCCATCAACAGGTCCAGCCACCATCCCCCCTACCAGCTCCGCCCTCCTAGCAGCCCCTCAGCGTGTTTCCCACGCCCGCTCACCCAGGAGGCATCTCCTTCACCCCAGGCACCACAGGCCCTGCCCCAGTCAGCCCTGCTGCCCTCAGTGAGGAGGCTATTGACCTCCTTAGATCTCTCACTGTTGGGCAGTCAACCATCCTGAATGCCATCCAGGGTGTCGAGAAGCATTTGCAGCAAACAAATGCATACCTGGAGGGCATTCATTCTGGTGTGGTGGCCCAACAGAGAGCGTTTCAGGCTCTGGCCTCAGCACTGATGGCAGCCATTGTCCCTGTGTCCAGCCTTCCCCCTCCAACTTCCACTACCCAGACCCAATCCCCTCTACCTCAACCTATCCCAAGCACTCCATCAGACTAGCATGCACACACATCAACAGACAAAAGTGGCTCAGGAAAACATAAGCACCACACATCCCACAGGCACTCACACAGGCACCATACCCATGCACACATACCAACATCCACTTCCTCCACTGTGTCCCCCTCCTCCACGTCCTCCACCTCCCTTCCTGTCTCGTCTCCACTCACACCTGCATGCACTACATCATAAGCCACTGCCTCCATCACCAGCACGCCCTTCTCTACACACCGTTCATGTGCAATCACCACCCCCACTACCATTCACACGTCCCCTGTGTTCTCTCCCAGTGTGTCTGTGAGCACTCCTCCCAAAGTACACAAACGCAGGCACACTCCCACTCAACAGCCATCCACCTCACAACAGCCTCCAGCCCATGCACCTTCACCCAAACTCAGCAGACATACACCTCCTACAACCACTACCTCTTCCTCCACTCCCACACCCCCTCCATCTTCCCGTCCCAGTGTGTCTAAAAAACATTTCCTAGCTAACTTGAACCTCTTCCCTACACCTCCCCCCGTCTGTCCCCTAGGGCCAGGATGCCTAGATCCCAGCCCAGCACCTCAGCCACCACATCTGCGTCTGCTGTGATCCATGCAAGTCGGGTGGATCGAAGGGGGCATCCATCAGAGCTGCCAGTGTGCCACCTACAGATGGGAAGGACCACCCTATTCCGCCACCTGCAAAGATAAAAAAGGGGCTGGCTTCCAGCAGGGAAAGGTCGCACCAACCACCCAGCAAGGCCTCGCCCAAACACAGAGAGGACAGTGCCAAGGTCCCAGCAGCGACTGCCAAGATGGGGAAGGGCCACAAGGCAAAGGGCAAGTCACCTCAGGGCACAATGCCTCCTGGTGAGGGGCTGGTGACTACCATTTCGTCAGGGATGCCAGCGACCTGTTCCACAGTAACCACCGCCGCAACGACCGCCACCTGCACCACCACCTGCACCGCCACCTGCACCGCCGCTGTCACAACGTCAGTTTGCAGCATCCTCCCCAAATATCAACCATCCGAGGCTGCCGGAGACGGTATGGTGTCTCCCTCCACCACAACAGACACTTGCACCAAGGCCAGCACCAGCAGCATCTCCGCCACAGCCACTGCCACCTGCACCACAATCTGCATCGCCACATGTCCAGCCGGTACCACTCTGTCGGACGTCAGCAGTATCACCAGTGGGCAGGCATCCTAGGCTGCAGGCGAAATCCTGAACCCTGGACACGCCACTTGAGGCACCACCTCCAGCACTGGCACTACCAGCAGTTGGCAGCCTAAGTTGGCTCAGGATGGAGTGTGGCTCTGCCTCCATGGAGTATCATGCTACCTGTTCCAGGTACATCGCGTGGCTCAGACAGCCAGGTGAGAGGATGTTAACTGTCACACCCCAGGTGCAGCATCACTGGGCACAAAGCAACCCTCCAGAACCAGTGGAGAGATACATCCTCTCACCCAATCCTTGGCAGGATGAAGCACACTGAGCACAAAGGCCCCTCCAGAACCAGTGGTAGAAGGCATCCACTCACCCAATCCTTGGCAGGATGAAGCACACTGGGCACAAAGCCCCCTCCAGAACCATTGGAGAGATACAGCCACTCAACCAATCCTTGGCAGGATGAAGCACACTGGGCACAAAGCCTCCTCCAGAACCAGTGGAGAGATACATCCACTCACCCAGTGCTTGGCAGGATGAAGCACACTGGGTGCAAAGGCCCCTCCAGAACCAGTGGAAGAAGTCATCCACTCACCCATTCCTTGGCAGGATGAACCACACTGGGCACAAAGCCCCCCCCCCCCTAGAACCAGTGGAGAGATACATCCACTCACCCAATCCTTGGCAGGATGAAGCACACTGGGCACAAAGCCCCCTCCAGAACCAGTGGAGAGAAACATCCACTCACCCAATCCTTGGCAGGATGAAGCACACTGGGCACAAAGCCCCCTCGAGAACCAGTGGAAGAAGGCATTCACTCACCCAATCCTTGGTAGGATGAAGCACACTGGGCACAAAGCCCCCTCCAGAACCAGTGGAAAGATACATCCACTCACCCAATCCTTGGCAGGATGAAGCACTCTGGGCACAAAGCCCCCTCCAGAACCAGTGGAACATGTCACCCACTTGGGAGACTGTGGCTTTGCACTCCCCAGGAGCAAGCAGTGGGCAACCCAGCCACTTGAGAGACTTGAGAGACTGTGGCTTTGCACTCCCCAGGAGCAATTAATGAGCAACCCACCCACTTGAAGGCTTGAGAGACTGTGGCTTGGCACACCCCAGGAGCGAGCAGTGGGCAACCCACCCACTTGAGAGACTTGAGAGATTGTGGCTTTGCACTCCCCAGGACCAAGCAGAGGGCATGGAGCCCCCTCAAGGAGCGGTGGCGTCGTACCACCTTCCAGCTGAGGTGCCCCCCTCCCCTTCACCCTGAGGTGCCTGTGTTTTTGCGACCTGATGCCCCTGCAGTGTTCTCTCCGTTTTGAGGCAGTTATCATGTGTGGGCTTCGCCCATGCTCTTTGGGACCACTAGTCCACGGACATTTACAAGGGACAGTGTACGGCCTTGTGTACATAATGTAAATATTTGTATATACTGATGATTTGCTTTTCTCTTGATATATCTGAATGTTCCAATATAACACTGGCTAGACTCATTTCCTTTTGTACTTTTTTTCTTCCAGGGGGTGACAGGGTGTATCTGTATTGTTGTTGGATATGTTTGTGTGTATGGTATTGTGGGTGAGGTTGGGGGGTGGGGGTGTTGCGTGATGCATGTGTGTGTCACTCTCTTTTCCCTCCTCCCCTCCCTTGTGTGCTAGGTGCAGTACTCACCGTCGTTGCCGCCGCCACCTTCTTTCTACTTCGTGGTGTATTAGTAGATACACCAACATGGGGAGGATCTGCAATTCGGGCTCCATGGCGTCCTGGTTCTTCGTGGAGTGTCGAGAGGTGAGTGGTTTCCCTTCTGTGTTCTGTTTCCACCGTGCCTTTGATGGTGTTGGTACCGCCCCGGAAAAGCTGGCGGGTTGGTGCCTTGTAATACAGTGTGCGGTACATTGTCTCCCGCCTGTCTGTTGGCGTTGACCACCGCGGTGTTTGGATTTTACCAAGGCAATAGTTGCCTGCGGTAGCACATCAAAAATGGAGAACAACTCATTATATGGGAGGTTGTGTTTAACCAGCTTGCAATTGCTTGTGATGACATGTCAGTTGTTAAATAGCTGATGTGCGTTACTGAAAGTTGTGTTGTCTGGAAGTGGGGTCATTGTGTGCCTGATAACACTAGCTGTTCTGGTTCACCACTGAACCAAGAACACGAAACAAAGCAGAAATGTGCCAATGTCTCTGTTTGTGTTCCTGATACACAGCACACCAGAACACCCACTACACACCAGAGTTTGATGTTTGTAAAAAATAATGAGGTGGTGGTCTGATTCATTCTCTCATTGGGGCACAATCCTGACCAGTAGAGCCCAAGCAACCCTTCTGCTGCCTGATGTTCAGCGTTGTTTGAACAGAAAGAGCAAACAAAAGAAACCAAGGATAGAACAAGTTAAAAATAAAATATTTGGGTTGGTGGCTGGTCCATCCTGGCATAGGGCCTTTATTTCCGAAATCTCTGCAGTCATTAAGTGGCCATCTTTCAACGATTTTCTGGATTTTGCAATATTATACCTATTCCTATGCCTTCTGTCGTGCAAGACTCCTCTAAATAGGGACAAAAACAACAAAAGCATTTGAGCCAGGCCTTTTCCAAGTTCCTCCGCCCAGCAGAAAAAACATAGGGCCTCATTTACAAGGCCTTTGCGCTACCATTAACTCATTTTTTTCTAATGCAGCAGTGGCACTAGCAATGCTCTACACTGCTCCAGGTTTAAAAACGGATATATTGGGCCCAATGCATCAGTTTGTTAACCCTTATGTCATATTGTACACGCACCGGGCATAATGAATGCAGGGTAGGCGCTCCCACGGTAAAAGCCACACAGAATGGACGCAGCAAAAATTACATTTCACTGCATCATTCTGCAACTTCACTGCGACTTCATTGGGTCAGAATTTTACCATCTTCTCACTACAGGTGTAAAATTGATGCAGGGCTTTTCTCTATGGGGACCTCCTTGCGTTGCTGGAGTATCCTCATTTTTTTCACATCAATTCAGCAATGCGTGAGTTTAGAGCCAGCACATGCATTAGAATTTCAGATGTATCTTTGAAAACGTGCGCCGTGGAGTTTTGTATTGTAAATACAGCACATCCATGGCATTGTTAGAGAATCAAAGGGCAACGCAAGAAATCTGACGCATTGGGGCTGATGCGTCAGATTCTTGTGAATGAGGCCCATAGTGTCTCCAATCACATTCTTCAAAGAAGTAAGAGAGTTCTGTGTGAAGTAATGTGCTTGATATACATTTCTGTTCAATATTATACCCCACAAAATGTAAGTTGAGTTTTTTGTAGCTCACCAGAGAGTTTCTGGTTGCCCAAGTAAGAACACAAGACCTTTTGATTATCATAGAATGCTAATGTAGATTGCCGTCACCAAGAAAGGACCTTTGACAACTATTTAGGCTTATCAAGACTTGTATAGACTATTGCTGTCCAGAGAGGCCTTGACTCACGTGTTGGTGGCTCACCAAAGTAACGAAAGAATAACATTGTACATTATCATATCAAGTATTTACACATGCCATCTCGCTAGTGACAACAAGGAAAATGTTCTTGAGCTTCATACCCTTGCACTATGGTCCTGCACAAACTGTAACTGCACAATTGCACTATGCTTCTGCCACTGATACCAACTGTGCAGTAGCTTATCAATTCAATTCAGATAAAATATGTTGCAAATGAATTTTCTGCCATTCTGATTAACTGTGCGCAATCTGTTAGCAACAATGGATTTGGCATGACATTAACAACTTTGTATGTAACTCCCAATATTTCTCTTTTATTAGATATTCCTTGAAGGATTTTAGTAGGTTAACTGAAGGCGTTATTTTGAAAGATGGTACATGCAAAGGACATGTTGCTGATTTTCTTGTGCGTTCAAAGCAGTAAGCATTTCTCATCTAGCAATCCACATCACAGGCCCTGCTTCTTTCAGCAAATACACCAAACCAACACAAATTCATCTCTTTTCAATACAGGTTGTCCTATCTGTCCCTCCTTGAATAAAACTTGCCCTGATAAACCTCCTCTCAGTCTAAACGGCTAAGATGTGTAACTCACTTCATGCATCATTAAAACTAATTTGCAACCATGTTCAATTCTAAAGGACACAAAAAATCTGGCTGTTCCCACCATTAAAGCTTCTATCTTATAATGTACTTTACAGGTAGGTATGTACATGAACAAATGTGCCTGTTCTCATAATATTCCATAAAAATGGCATGTATTAGCACAGTGAGTTTGTCACACTATATAAAGAGCACCTCTGGAAACCTCAAGCACCTCACCCAAGACCTTCCATACAACTAACGCTGCTCTTTCACACCTCACTTCAACTAACACCATGCCCGGCCATGCATTCTGGAAATGGCTTAGAATTATTTTTTGAACAATTTGTTACCCTGTCAGCGGTACCAAAGACTATGGAAATGTGGAAGCTTTTCCTCAGTTAAGTACAAGACTCAGTAACTACAAATGTTAGCTTTGGCTTGACGTACATGAAGCGTTCGAGTACTCTTATACATCACCTCCTCCACATTACACCTAACTCAGAAAACAGAAATAAATGAACAGCCATAGGAATGGGTTGTACTGGTCAGTTTCTTGAGTATAACCCACGTGTTAGAAATCGGGTTTTTAGTCAGGATAAGGAAGCCATATACAGCAAAGATAACCCCTGCTAACCCCTTGGTAGCTTGACACGAGTAGTCAGGCTTATCTCCGAGGCAATGTGTAAAGTATTTGTACACAAACACAGTAACACAGTGAAAACACCACAAAAGTACTCCACACCAGTTTAGAAAAATAGTCAGTGTTTATCTGAGTAAAACAAGACCAAAACGACAAAAATATCTAACATACACAAGTAAAGATATCACTTTTAAAGTTTGAAATGAGTCTTAATCCATAGGAATCAATGATTGTATCTTTTAGCACAAAGTACCTGGGATGCGTCATAAACAAAGATGATGTGGACCACCGGGGAGGTGAGGTGGCAAAAAGCATAATGATGTGTCGGTTCCTTACTGCTCAGGAGAGGTGATGTGTCAATTCTTTCCTCACAGGAGAGGCTATGCCTTGGTTCCTTACTGGCAGGGAGGGGAGGTGATGTGCCAATTCTTTCCTCGCAGGAAAGGTGATGTGTTGATATGTGGAACCTCAGACACAGTTCCTTACTGTGGGGTAGATGAGAAATTGACGGCCCAGGGACGATGCATGGAAAATCCAGACATGCCATGTTGATGGAGCTGTGGTGAAACAGGTGTTGAATTGATTCTGCAACTGTGAGACAGGCACTTCATTGACTCTCTAGCCGCGGGACAGGTGCTGCATTGAGTGTTCTGCTGCAGTGTGTTGGTGTGTGGATTTTCTCTTTCAGGTCACCAACATATAATTCCATAGGTTCTGGGACCACAGTTGGCACCACTTGACAAGTCAGGACTCTCAGCAGAAGAGCCCATGCACTGGCAGATGAAGTCTTTGATGTCCCAAAGACTTCTTAACAGGAGGCAAGCTCAATTCAAGCCCTTGGAGAACCTTGGCAAAGCAGGATGTAGAAAGCAAAGTCCAGTCCTATCACTCCCAGGACAGAAGAAGCAAGCAGCAGGGTAGCACAGCAAAGCAACAGGCAGAGTGGAAGTTCCTCCAATGGCATCTAGCTCTTCTTCCTGGCAGAATGTCCTCAGTCCAGAAGTGATCTAACTTTGTGGGGTCAGAGGTTCAGTACTTATACTCATTTCTGCCTTTGAAGAAGATGCACTTCAAAGAAAAGTCTTTGTAGTGCACAAGACCCTGCCTTTCCTGCCCTGGCCCCATACACACTCCAGGGGGTTGGAGACTGTTTTGTGTAAGGGCAGGCACAAGTGCAACTGGCAGCTCCTCATACCACTCTAGCTCAGGAAGACCCATCAGGATATGGAGGACACACCTCAGCTCCCTTTGTGTGACTGTCTAGAGTAAATTCACAAACAGCCCAACTGTCATCCTGACCGAGATGTGTATTCCACCGACAGGTGGAGGCACAGAATGGTTAAGCAAGAAAATGACCACATCCTAGTAGTGGCATTTTCAAACTTGTAGTTTAAAAACTGACTCACCAAAAGATGTATTTTTAAATTGTGAGTCCTGAGATCCCCCCAAACTCCATATTTATATCTGCTCCCAGTGGGAAATATATTTCAAGGCAATCCCCATGTTACCTTACGGGAGAGATATTCCTTGCTATAGAGAAAACTGAATTTAGCAGTATTTCACTATCAGGACATGTAAAACACATCAGTTCACGTTTTACATGTTAAATATCCTGAACCCTGCCCATGGGCTATCGTGGGCCTACCGTAGGTGTGACGTACATGTAGTAAAAGAGGTTTGAGCCTGGCAAGTGGGTGCACTTGCCAAGTCACAAAGGCAGTTTTAAACTGACCACACAGATACGGCAGAGGTAGGTCTGAGACATGTTTACAGGGCTACACATGTGGGTGGCACAATTAGCGCTGCAAACCCACTAGTAGCATTTGATATACAGGCCCTGAGCACACATGGTGCACTATACTAGGGACTTACTGGTAAGTCAGATATGGAAATCATGGATAAACCAATCCCCAATACCATTTAGACAGTGAGCCCTTAGACTTTAGCACTGGTCAGCAGTGGTAAAGTGCCTGGAGTCTTAAAGCCAGCAAAAACTAAATGCAGCACACAGTCAAAAACAAGAGGTCAGAGGCAAATAAATTGGGGCTAAACATGGAAAAACTGCCATTTCCAATACCATCTGAGATCCTCCTATAACAAATGATCAGGCGCTCTCAGTGATGGGCATCAACTAACTAGCAGTCAAAGATCTCAAGCCCTTAAATTGAATAATGTTCAATAATTCCAACAAGTGAGTCATGTGGATGCAGCTGAAACATGATACTAAACTGATTAATGCAGATGTATTTGCCAATGCTACAGCTTTGTAAATGGGGTGAGGTTCCCACAGCCCTCCCCGAGAGAATGGCAAACTCTTTGTTGGCCACACCTGTGAGGATATACAGATCTTAAACTGTGAACCTGTATGTTCTCTACCTTTAGACTTCATGCTGGGGGTCAGGCTTTTGTAAGTTGGGTCCACAATGGTTTCTGCTGTCTGTTAATGTTTGTTGTGAGATGGCTGCACTCTGTAAATGGGAAGTAGCCTGTTGCACTTAGAGATGGTGGACAGTCCTTTATTAATCCCTTGGGTGTTGACCTCTCGTACACAATATAAGAAATGTTGCTGAAAGGTTTTTCACTCAAACCCATATCGCCTATTGTACCCAGTAGTACAACCACCAAAATGTCAAAACCATATACATGTGGCCATTTACAATAATACTGAGTACCACATAAGGGTTTGAGGTGGGCCACATGGGTATGCAAGTGGTTTTGCCGTAGGGAGTACTTCCTCTGAGATATACAGGAATGCTGAGATGTCAACAGGTATGGTATACAAGTGTTGACAAACCTACACATTACTGTTGTAAACAGACATTGGATGCATAATTAATGTTACTAAAAGAAGCATGTGTAGTGTTAAGTTTACAAAATTACCCTTTTTGTTTCCTTTAGGTGACAACATGGTCACTGAAGGTATTTATAAAGTGTACACAGCAATACTTTTTAGGTAATAAATATATAATCTAAATGACTGTAACCATTTCCTTCTATTTTACCACATTACCATAGTAAAGAAGCCATTTCTTATTCATGCAGGAAGCTGCAACTACTGACAAAAGGAACTGGGGAAAAAGTAAAAAACATGTCCAATAGCAGCTCATTCAAAGAGCCACACTACCAATAAGAGCAAAAGTCTACTCATTTAAAAAAGGAAATCAGTCTGCACCCTCATACATATAAATGGAAGATTAAACAGTCTATATCTACTAAAACGTTATGGTTGAAAATTAAGAAAGTAAGAGAGAATGGAGTGTCTAACCAAACAAATGTGTGAAGGGGTTGTTGGGCTTTGGTAGAGGTCTTTTTCATTACTGTTTTAGCTGTTGAAAAATATATTAGCCCTCATATTTTAACCAGCTGCTTTAAAATCTGCATAAGCAGCTAATGTGCAGTGACTTAAATATGCTTCAAAGAAAATGCTTTAAATTCAGTGGCTTCTATTCCAGCAAAATGCTGTTTCGAAGTGCCTCATTTTTGTTTTGAACATAGAATGTTAGCTTGCTGTATGTTCCGCTGTTGGAAGCTGATATTTTACTCACCATGTGAATCTTTTTTTCATATGGCTGAGGAAGGTATTTGTAAATTTAAAGTGACTATGGGCCCTATGTACGAAAGCTTTTTCCCATAGACACAGAATGGGTAAAATCCTTTCGTACATCTGGCCCTATGTCCCCATTTTAGCATTTAGAGCATTTATCATAATTTCTACAAGAAAATCATGAGAGAAAAACTGTTTCTGGCAAACATGGTTCATCAGATCCAAGCAGAGACTCTGCATTTTTCAAGTGGTTCACCTTATACCTCACCACGATTCTTACAGTTGCTCTTGTACCAACAATGAATGATTTATCTTGTGACCAAAATATGTTATCATGCTTTCTATATGTTCCTTTTTATGACCCTCAAAACCGGTCGCTCACTACAGTGCATTTCAATAAGGCTTAAACGGTAGACCCTTGAAATAAATCCAAATGGCATCCTTCTGGTAAACACCCACCGAAATAATCCCATACAAAACACACCAGGCAAGGTTTTTGCAAATTTCACCATAGATTTTGACCCTTGACCTTTCTAGATATGCACAGAGTTTTTGGTGTGACACAGTATGCTACTTTGCAGACCTCAGTGCATGACACCAGATGATGGACAAGGCCCTCTCTGCAGGGTCACCCCCAAACGTTTT
This sequence comes from Pleurodeles waltl, assembly GCF_031143425.1. NCBI lineage: Eukaryota > Metazoa > Chordata > Amphibia > Caudata > Salamandridae > Pleurodeles > Pleurodeles waltl. Next base: position 266,081,282 of record NC_090437.1, read on the forward strand.
GCCTTTACCCTTCCTGTTTTCTGAGCCTGTTTTGGTTGGCTTTTAGGAATCTGTTCATTTTACCACTGCTAACCAGTGTTAAAATGCTTGTGCTTTCTTGTTTAAACAAAGTAAAATTGGCTTAAAGTCAATCGACAAATTTAATTTACTTGTAAGTTCCTAGTAAAGTGGTACTAAGGGTACACAGGGCCTATAAATTAAATGCCACTGGTGGGCCCTCAGCACTTATTGTGCACTCACTTAAGTAGCCCCGTAAAACATGTCTCAGGCCTTCCATTGCAGCATGTGTGTGCAGTTTTAAACAGCCATTTCCACGTAGCAAAATAAAACTGGCATAAACCTTCCTTTGTAATGCATATAAGTCATCCCTAGGATAAGCCCTAAACAGCCCATGGGGCAGGGAGCAGTGTATTTAAACCATTGGATATGTACTTTTAAGTTTTACATGCCCTCGTAGTAAAAAAATCTAAAATATGTTTGGCCTACATCTCCCATAGATAACACTGGATTGTCTTATTACATTTAATAGGTGAGAACGTTTGATTGAGAGCAATTAAGAATGTCATGTGTGATGTCTAAGGAATTGTAATGTAAAACCCTTTTTAATGGTAATGTTGGATTTTAAATCACAATTCTGAAAATTTCATTTTAAAAAAGATGACATTTTCTTGTCTCCTTTGGTGCCTGCAGCCTGTATCCTGAGTACCGTGACTAAGTGTAGGCAGCAGTTGGCCTTTGTGCATTCCTCTCAGACAGCATCATAATAGAGGGTATGGGTGTTGGCAGAATGAGTCACCCTAATTTGACGGTGGGCAGAGCTATCACCTGTCACACTTGCACTTCAAAGACACTGGCCCAGAACATTCACAAAGAACTTCACTTTAACATATTGTGCCCATACAGGTTGGAACCAGGGCAGGGAGGCAGGAAATTCCAGACACCTCTGAAAGAAGACAACTCTAGAAGCTTATTCTACTTCAAAGGTGGAACCAGTTATAAAAATAGGACCCTCAGACCAACACTTCAGTACACTCATGGGCCTTTGGATTCTACAGAAGAAGGACTGCCCTGCTGCCAGAGGTCTACCCTGCTGCTTGAGGTCTGCCCTACTGTCTGAGATGGAAGACTGCACTCTATTCCAGGCTGAAGAGGTTCCAGAAGTCAGCCAACTGAGCTTTTGTTTTGAGCTACTGGGAAACAGCGAACTCTAGAGACCTCTCTGTTACTGCCCAGCAGTCTGCTACAACTAGACCTGCTTGGACCTGCAATTGGACCTGACTGGCCCTATTGGCCTCTGCTGTAGTGAGTTGCTGATCACCAAGAGTTGCCTCCCATTTCCAGGACCTTTTGTGTGGCATCGGTTCAGCTCCTTCTTGAAGCAAAGGAGAAATCCTGAAGTTTTGGGTTCTTTGCAACTGCAAACAGGTGCGTTGGTAGCAAGATCTTGATGGCCCTGCCGAGTACCAACACAAAGCTCCAGTGAACCCAACTCTTCATGCTACAGCAACAGACAGTAATGATCAGCAATATGAGATCTGCAATATGGGGCACAGCATCACCAGCCTGCGGTGACCACCAATGCAAATCTCCAGCAATGACCATTCGCAATGCCAACATGATCTATGCACTAAAGCAAAGTCCATCCATGATGCCCGATGGATGGCATCTGGACTTTAGAAGGTACCTTTTTCAGTGGGGCCAACTTGGGCCCTGTAAGTGCCCCATGCTCTGTTAGTCAGCCTGAACTCGTTACTTTCACCCAGTTTCACATGACCAGATAACTGCGAAAGGCATTTTGTGTCTGATTTAGAACTCAGCAGAGGAAGTTACTCCATCTCAACGGTAACAGATATTCCGTGCGTCAAAAATCTAAATCCCATTAGAACAGAGGTCTTCAAACTGGGGGGCGGGCCCCCCTTGGGGGGCCTCAAGTGATCCCAGGGGGGGCGCCAAACTCTGTCCAGAAGAAATATTATAAAGATAACATGCCTTTGTTTTAAGCAGAAGCATGTTATTGCAGTTTTAAAAAGATAACAATACCTAACTGCACTGTTTAAATAGGTTTAGACATATTTAAACATTGCCATCTTTCTAAAATAATTGTGAAAAATTCTGAGGGGGGGCCCAAAGATTTTTATTTTTCAACTGGGGGGGCGCGGCATAAAAAAGTTTGAAGACCACTGCATTAGAACATAATGGGATTTAGATTTCGGCAGACACGATATCCGTCACCTTTGTGGAAAAGTGACCCATCCACCGAGATCTAAATCAGGCCCTTTGTATCTTTTGGCGCTGTACTTACCGTAAATCTTTGGAATTGTGTTTCTCCAGTTCTACTGATTGGATTTTTGTTATTTTACTCCATTTTTTAAATTGGTGTTTTTTATAGTGTTGTGTATTCACTTTATTACTGTTTGAGTGCTGCATAAATACTTTAAGCCTGACTATTACTCGATGGCACCAAACACCCGCATGCTGAAGTCTCCATCCATCCCAGAACTGTGAGTATTGAAAATTTAACTGCTTGTTTGTCCTCTCTATTCCTGTAACAAACTCTCTCCTCCACCGCACTTACATTCAGTGATTACATTCAATAAAATAGAATACAACACAATTGTCCATGACACGCTGCAGACCAATGTACAATCCCTTAATAGCCTCTGCCCCAGTACATCATTTATACCAGGTTATATACTTTGATCTGACAAAAAGCATCTTTCCTACATGATATAGTGATTCACCATATCAGACAAGCCTATCACTTTTTGACAAATGGGTTGATCATTCGTCTGGACTCCACATTAACCCTTTTGCTGCTATGCCTTCTCCTTAGCTGTGTTAAGCCTTTTTTGACTATTTGGGGTAGTTCACACTTATGCCTCCATAATTGTTTGTCCACATAAGGTATCCAAGCCAATGTTACATCCTTTTTTTTCAACATACTGGGAACTGTAAAGGCACCCACATTTTGTTGTTTCCCTTGGACGGGACCAAGAAAGTTGCCAAAATACAGCAAATTTAGTTTTTGGGGAAAAATGGGGAAAAAGTGCTGCAGAAGAAAGCGTCTGTTTTTTTCTCTGGAAATGCCATCAACAAAGGGTTTCTGATACTGAAATCACCATCTTCCCAGCTTTCAGGAACAGGCAGTCTTGAGTCAGAAAATCAAATTTTTCAACACAGTTGTGGCATTTTAATGGGACATAGCCCCTCTTTTTTATTTTTTGTGTTTTCAACCTCCTTCCAATTAGTGATGAAAATGGTTATATAATTAATGGTAGATCCCAGAAAGCTATACATTTATGAAAAGGAAACACATTTTTGAATTCAGAAAGAGGTCATTTGTGTAGATCCATCAAGGTTTTTCTATGGAAAGTACCAGTTGAAATTAAATGCTATTGAAATTGAGTTAAAAAAAAAAGCATTTTGTGTTTGTGTTTTCATCTGTAACTTATTCTTACTGAGGCAGATTTTCAAACGCAATACACGTTACATCTACTGGACCCTTCTGGTAGAGGAATATATAGAGCTTGTAGGTTCACCAAAAACTGTAGGTACCCAGAGCGTATAATTGAGCTGCACATTACAATGGTTTTTAATTGTGTAACGTATACAGCAATTAATTTGGTAAAATATAAAGAGTGAAAAATATATATCAAGTATTTCTGAAATGGGCACACCATATGAAGTTTAGAACCAGTGGCTATTTGCACATGTCTGAATTTGTGGGTACCCATATTAACATGTGAAGTAGAGGGCATTTCTCAAAATGACTTCTTTTTTACACACTGTCTTCCATTTCGTAAGGGGCAAATGAAGACACAAACAATTGGCAATGACGCTTGTTCTACTAATCTGTGTTCCTCTAAGTCTCCCAATAAAAAGGCTACCTCATTTGTGTGGGTAGGCCTAATGTCCACAACAGGAAATGGTCTAAAACGCAATTTGGATACATCATATTTTGCCGCAGAAAACTGATCCTTTACTTCCAATGTGCCCAGCTGTGAAGGTACCTCACTTGTGTGGGTAAGCCTAGTCCCCTTGACAGGAAACGGCCCAAAACCCAATGTGGGCACATCACATTATTCCACAAAAAACTGACTTTTTTCATGTGCCTAGCTCAGCCGGCACCTAAGGTAACCTAACAAACCTGTGCATATTTGAAAACTAGACACCTAGGGGAATCTACGATGGGATGACTTGTGTGGCTCTCATCAAATTCTGTTAACCAGAATCCCTTGCAGACCTCAATATGTGTGTATAAAACACATTTTACTCATATTTCTGTGAATGGAGAGGTCTGGATTCTGCGGGGAGCCACAAACATCCTTCCACCCAGTCCACCCAGTCCCTCAAGTCCCCCGATAAAAATGGTATCTCACTTGTGTGGGTAGGTGTAGTGCCTGTGACAGGATGTGTCCCAAAACATTGTGGACACATCAAAAGTATACATCACAATGCAACCTGGTTGTGCAAAGGGGTAACCTGCGTTTTTGGTCCCAAGCTTGGCGGACATCTAGAGAAACTGTTATGGGCTTATGTGTTTCCTAGGCGATAAGAATGTAGAATGTTCCAACTTTGTCAAGCAGTGCAGGATGCTAAGGATGTCAGCTGATTAGAGCACTGCCTGAGGGAGGCTGTGCTTTGGCTGTAGGGCTGCTATCTTAATAAACAATAATTTACCTTTTGATGTCTTTGTTTCTACTTACTGACTACAAAAATTAGGTGATGAGCATGAAATTCATGAAGACAGAATATTTAGTGTGGGCAGCATAAGAAAAGAAAAAGGGAGACGAGAAAGGCCAAAAGCTGAATTTGTGGTTAAAGCCACAAAAGTTGATCTAATGATAGATTTGGGATCCATGTACACTATTATCCAGAAGCAATGTTCACAGAAAAATGGCCAAATGCAAAATTAAACCCTAAAGATATTAATACAGGAGGGTTTCAAAGCGAGAAAATAGATTTAATAGTATATATGGAAACCACACTAGATGTTAAAGAAAGACAAGTTTGGAGAAAAGTGTACGTAGCAGTAGAGGGACCACCAATTTTAGGTTGGTCACATCAATGTGATCTTGGTATAGCTGTGAACCCAAGGGCTCCTAATCAAGTGATGGTTTCAGATGATGTTTCTCTAGATACTATATTAAATGAAACGAGTGAGGTTTTTGAAAAGAAGGTAGGCCATTTAAAGAGATATGTACACAAGATTATGTTGAAATCTGATGCCATTCATGTACAGTATAAGGTACATTGGATACCTTCGGTGGCAAGAGCGGCAGTGAAGGAAATGTTAGATGACATGCTTTCATCCAGAGTAATTGAACCTGTGGAGACATCCAAGTGGATATCTCCAGTAGTGATCACAGAGCAATCGGACAGAAAATATAGGTTGTTTGTGAATGTAAGATTTGTAAATCAGACTGTAGTAGTGGATGCTTATACACTGCCAAACATTAATGAGCTCATTTTGGCTTTGGGGTGAGGTAAATATTTTTCGACATGAAGAATGCAAATTAGACTTCATGAAGATTCAAAACCGCTTACAGCATTCACCACTATGGAGGGCACCTTCCAGTTTGCGCGTATGCTGTTTGGCTTCTGCTCGGCGGTGAGTGTATTTCGAAGGATGTTCAACAAAGTTTTCAGAGGAATGTCCAATATTTTATATTTCCAGGATGGCATTTTAGTTTTTCAAGACTCTGTGCAACAACACAATATGATGCTCAGGAAAGTATTGCATTGAATCATGGAAGCAGGTTTGTCTCTTCGGAAAGAGAAATGCAAATTTCTGGTTGACAAGCTTGGATATTTGGAATATACCATCACTGCGGAAGGAGTAAAGCCAAAGGAAAACTTGCTGGATGCAATAAGATTGGCTCCTTCTCCCAATGACAAGCTCAATTGAGATATTTTCTAGATCTCATAGAGTAGTATGCAAAATGTGTTCACAAGTTCTCTGAAAAAACTGAGTATTTAAGATTCCTGTTGAAGAAAGGTAATTACTCTGGGTGGGGATTAGAGCAACAACAATGTTTTAATCAGATAAAAGAAGAGATCTGAAATGTTGGCACATTGACAACATTTGAAGCAAAGTTAAACTCAATACTTACAGTTGATGCTAGTGTCATGGGAATAAGAGCAATTCTTTCACAAGCTCTTGGGAAACAAGATAAAACTGTGGCTTTTGCCTCTCGAACGTTCACTACTTCTGAACGTAATTATTCTGTCATTGGGGACAGAGTATTTTACACCGTAATTCTGGGGGACAAAATGTTGAATACGAACAGATCACAACCCTTTGGTAAAGGTATTATTATCAGGAGAAGCTGGAAAGGGTTCTCCAAGACTGGTTAGATTAGCTGCTTCTCTTCAAGAATATTGTTAAACTTTACAACATATTCAGGGATGGAATAACTGTCAAGATGATTGTTTGTCACATTTTCCTTTGGATTGGGGTGTTGTGGATGCAAAAGCAGTACAGAAAATGGAGGAAGAGGGAGCTGTGGCTTTAGTACAAGATGTAGTAAACACTGAGGGTACACAAACTATCACAATACAAGAATGGGTTAGAGAAATGGAATTGGATACACTTATGGGAGTAAAAAGAATTTGTTTGGGAGGTAGAATGGAAAGTTCTTTAACAATCTCAGTTAGGCCATATGTAAACGTTTTAGAGGCTCTGTCGATGTGCAGCAAGGATTCTGGTAAAGGTTAATAGAAATAGCACATAAAGGACATTTAGGACAATCCAAAACAAAGAAAAGAAAAAGAGCAGGTTGGTAGTGGCCAGGAATGGATAACCAAGTGGGTGATTGGATAATGAAATGTGGTGCATGCAAGGAGAGGGAAAAACATCTGAGAGTTGGATTTGAGGCAGCCATGGGTCATATAATTGATTCAGGTAAGGCTTGGCATAAGTTGTGTATGGACTTCATTGGACCCAGGAATGAGTTAGAAGGGGGCTTGCGACATACCATGGTAGTAGTAGATATGCATACTAAATGGCTTGCAGTAAAATGTATGAGAGAAATGTCTACTAAAATTACCATTTCAGTGTTGAAGAGCATTCTGAATGAAGAGGGTGTTCCCTTGGTGATCATAATGGACAATGGAACACAATTCACATTTCATTAAATGAATTTATTTTTGAGGGCATGAGGGATCAAACATAATTGTACTGCTTTTAATAATCCATAAAGTAATGGTGCCCTGGAGAGAGCTAATAGATTAGTTAAAGATGCCATCAAAATGGCTTTGGCCAGTCATGAGGATGTTAAAACAATACTAGAAAAATGGTCTGGGCTTACCGCACAACTGCTCATGAAATTACCAGTAAGACCCCTTTTGAGTTGATGAGAGGGAGACTTCTTGGGACACAATTAATTCCCGCGTAGATGAAAGAAGTAGTTGAGTTATCTAAAGGACAAAAGAGGCAACAACATGAACAAATCAATAGAAACAAGTTCACAAGAGTGTACAAGTAGGAGATTGCGTGAAATTAAGATGTGAACAGAAGGCAAGAGTTTGATTAAGTTTAAAGATCCGTACAAAGTTGCACAAGTGAATTGCTTTTCTGTTGTATTAAATAATGGAGAAATATGTAATATCAGGAAAGTAACATTATATCAGAAGGGTGGTGAATGTAAGCCCAGTGAAGCTAACTTTAGTAATAATAATCCATTTATGTTGATGTCAGATGAAGAAATGTGTCACTCAGCTCCAGGACCTGACAAAGTTACAATGAGTCCAAAGAGAGAGGTGATGTAGGAAATCAATTTATTCAAGCATAATCCAACATCACTAATCGATGTAATAAGATGTAGGAGAATGTGCAATCCGACTGTATACTTAAGAGGTTATGTTCAAAGATGAATTACATTCAAAATTGAATTTTGTACATATTTACTTTGTTTGTAAAGGGATAGGGGTGTTGTGGGTTATGTTTTTCCAAGGTGATGAGAATGTAGAATATTCTGACTTTGTCAAGCAGTGCAGAATTCCAAGGATGTCAGTTGATTAGAGGACTGGCTAAGGGAGGCTGTACTTTGGATGTAGGGCTGTTATCTTAATAAACCAGCACTTACCTTTTGAAGATATCTTTGTTTCTACTTACTGACTACAAGACAAACCTAACAAACCCAGATATTTGTGAAAACTAGACACCTGAGGAAGTCTAGCATGGTGTGGCTTGCATAGATCCTCCAATGTTTTCCTACCCAGAATCCCAGTCAAACTTCATATTTAGCTAAAAAATCTAGTTTTTCCCACATTTCTGTGTGCTATCACCATGTCGGAACACATTTCCTACCAGCTAGCATTCCTCAGTCTCCCAATACAATTGATACCTCACTTGTGTGGGTGAACCAAATGCCTGCGACAGGGAAGGGACAAAAATGTGTACAGATTGAGGGGGCGCCAAAGATTGTTCAGAAGTGTAGGTTTCTCTAATGCGTTTTTAGGCTGACTCTGCTTGAGCACCCAAATAAGGGAGGTATGATCTTTATTGAGAGACCGGGGGGAACGCTGGGTGGTAGGAAATTTGTGCCGACGCGGTGATCTCACACAGAAATGTGAGGAACATTTTATTTTATTTAGCTAAAGGTTGCTAAAGCTTGAAGTTTGCAATTGATTCTGGATAAGAAAACATTGGGGGATCCACGCAAACAACACATTTCTGGGCTCCCCCAGGTGTATAGTTTTCAGAAATGTCTAGATTTGGTAGGTTTCCCTAGATTGCCGCCAAACTTGGGACCAAACTCGCAGGTACCCCCCCACTTACAAAAACATGTAATTTTGTGAAGGATAGGGGGCCATCTGCATTTTTGGTTGTGGGCTCGGTGGCCATCTAGGGAAACCTACCAAAACGAGACATTTTTGAAAACTAGACACATGAGGGAGTCCATGGATATGTGGCTTACTTTGATCCCCCAAAAGTTTCTTACCCAGAATCTCCGGCAAACCTCATATTTAGCAAAAAGGTCACACTTTCCTCACATTTCTGTGCGAAAAAGTAGTGGGATCATCGCACCAGCACACATTTCATACTACCCAGCATTCCCCTTGGTCTCCCAATAAAACTCCTTTGTGTGGATGAGCAAGCCCCTGTGACAGATAAGGGCCAAAAACTTGTAAATTGCCCCTTTGGGCCCACACTGCTTTGCCCTTCATTTTTCATTTGATATGTTTTTAGGCTGACTCTGCTTTGGGCGCCCGTACAAGTGACACATCATGTTTATTGTTTTATTGTTGATCTGCCCCTAGGCGGGACAGAAATGGCCACAATGTGTGCCCCAAAAAATGGGAGAAACCCTTGCCTATGGGGCAGCTCCCTGACACGCACATAAACATATCCCTGGTGCCTAGTGGGCTTTTTGCCACCCTCTCATAGGGCAGATCAGGTGTAATAACCACTGGGGGCCGAAAGACTATGCCCATTTTTTGTGGGGGGGGTGGCATTGGCATGCTCATTCTGGGCAGCCCTAACCCCAATAAAAATAATACAATAGTCCCTAGGGCCTAGTGGGCTATCTGCTCCCCAGGGGGAAAGATTGGGTGCTGTTGCCCATGTCTGCCCCTCAAAGGTGGCAGAAAGACTGTTCTGGTGAAACAAATTTAGAAGAAATAGAGTAAATTGTAATAAATGATTTGACACCAAAACAACAAATATCCAACCAGTAGAACTGGATATATGAATTTTTTAAGATTTTATAAAAACGAGCACCTAAAAGATCAAAGCACCAACCATGGACATCTAGTCATAAGTGACTGAGTCAAAGTCAAAGAATATGTCAGATCGCGATGAAGCACAGTTTGAATACACAAAGGGGATTGGGCTTGGTCAGCCCTTACCTTCAGATGTAGGAGGAATTCTGAGAATAAGGGCCTCATTCCGACCCTGGCGGTCATGGACCGCCAGGGCCGGGGACGGAGGAAGCACCGCCAACAGGCTGGCGGTGCTTCTGGGGCAAGTCAGAAAAGGGGAACCGGCGGTTTCCCGCCGGTTTTCTCCTGCCCCAGGGAATCCTCCACGGCAGCGCCGCCATGGGGATTCCGACCCCCTTCCCGCCAGCCTGTTCCTGGCGGTTTACACCGCCAGGAAGAGGCTGGCGGGAACGGGTGTCGTGGGGCCCCTGGGGGCCCCTGCAGTGCCCATGCCACTGGCATGGGCACTGCAGGGGCCCCCTAACAGGGCCCCATTCAGATTTTCAGTGTCTGCAAAGCAGACACTGAAAATCGTGACGGGTGCCACTGCACCCGTCGCACAACAGCAACTCCGCCGGCTCCATTCGGAGCCGGCTTCATCGTTGCTGGGGCTTTCCCGCTGGGCGGGCGGGTGGCCTTTTGGCGGTCGCCCGCCCGCCCAGCGGGAAAGTCGGAATGACCCCCTAAGTGTCTGAGAAAGTAAAGTTCAGGAGGGCAAAGCTGCGGGAGGTTTCCAAAGAGGAAGCATCATCGTCGGATAGCCTTGGGTCAAAGCTGGGGTGAAGATTTCTATGTTCAAACTTAGTCTCTGAAATAGAAGTTGAAAATCTCAAGTGGGACAAGACAGAGGGCTGTAGCCTAAGACAGTTCCACATGCTGGATACCTCTTTTGCGAGGAACTGCTGAAGAGGATTTGCTGCAGCAGAGAAGAACATAGAGGGTGAAGCCATGAAGTCAGTTTGACTGGCGATGTACCTTGGGTAGAAAAGCGAGCAGGTTGGTTCTAGTCTCCTCCTGGTTCTGAGAGCACTTTTTAGCTAAAATTATTCTAAGCACCCACTTTTGGACTTTGGCCATCTGGGCATTACTTCCGAGGGTGCGGGAATAAAGGGGCACCACCCCAGGCCTCACTCACGCTGGGTCAGTGTGCAGACTCAAGGTCAAGGGAGCCTTTTGTATCCCTGTGGCTCTGAACAGAAGGCCAGCAAACTAGTCTTTGTGAATCACTCTGGGGGTCCTGGGACAGATGGAGATCCGGTCCTTGAACCCAGGCAGAAGTCAGCAGAGCAGCAGTCCTTCAGAGCAGCAGTCCAGCAGAGTGGCAGTCCTTCCAGCACTACAGCAGTACTTCTTCCTGGCAGAGTATCCACCGGTCGAGAAGTGTACAGAAGAGTTGGTGTCTGGGGGGGGGGTTATACACTTGTGTTCTCTTTCTGGAAGGTGGGAGACATTTCTAGACAGTGACTTTGAAATGCATGAAATTTCCCGCCTTCCTTGCCCTGGCTCCAAGCTGGCTGCAGTGACAGTGTGGGGTCATTAGGCCCTTAGTGTGAAGGCAGAGCACATGATATTCAGTTGTAAGTGGGGCTGTGCTCAGCGATGTCTTCAATTGTTCCAGCAGACTGCCCATTCAGGCACACCTATTCCCTCTATTGTGTGACAATCTGGGAGGCTTTGACAAAGTCTAACTGTCACTTATATCCACTCATGTGACCCTGGCCAGGCTGTAGGCACAAAAGGGCTAAGGACAGAATAATGGCAACTTTCTACAAGAAGAAGTTTTTAAAGTGTGATAAAAAAACGAGCTTTACCATTAAATAGGGCTTTTCACCACAATTCCAAAGACACTGAACGTGAAATGGCTACCTGCTCCCAATTGAAAGGTACAGCTTATTAAATGTAATAAGGAATTCCCAATATGAAACAAATGTAAGAGTTTTTTTTCCACCAGGTCATGTTAAATTAAAAGTACATGTCTGGTCTTCTAATTACACAGCACCCTGCCCTACGGGCTATCTAGTGTGACATACTATGTAATAAAAGGTGAGTTTAAGGCACATGGCAGCTTAAAACTGCATTTAGGCTGTAGTAGCAGGCCTGGAATGTATTTTAAGGTGCTTCTTGTGTGGGTGGAAGAATAAGTGCTGCAGACCCTCTAGTAGCATTTAATTTACAGGCCCCGGGTAACACGGTAACCATTCTAAAAGGGACTTATACATAAATTAAATATGCCAATTTGGTATAGCCAATTAAACCATGTTTAGGGGATAGGGCACAAGCACTTTGGCACTGGTTGGCATAGTCCTAAAGCCAACAACACTAATTCAGCAAAAATTGGAAGGTAAAAGGAAAAAGGTTTGGTGTTGACCCTGCAGAGAGGGACAGGTACAACTATGTAGTTTTCAAATTCTACCTTTGACTGTCAGCAAAACATATTGCCTTTTTTAGGACACCTATTTGCACACACACATTTTGAAATTTAGCTATATGCTACCAAAACTTCATTTCTTTCTAAGGTCTAAATGAGAAAGAAGAAAACATTCTGGTCCTACTCCTTTCTTCACATCATACCCAAGGTGTGTTCTGATCCCAATCCTGTTGATATCCAAGCTTCTTAATCTAAATGATCAGCAAAGAACACTCAAAGCTAATATATGACCACATAAGTTTACAAATAATTAAAAGTTGCCAAACAAAAACTTTATCAGATACCCATCTCACATAAATGTGCTAATTTCTGAACTTTCTATCACCCTAAACTCTGCTGCACCTTTTACGATGTCTCATGTTCAAGTAGCATACAACAGAAGGTGGTTTGTCCATATAATTCGGCTTCTTAAGGCATGCATTTCACAGAGGAGAAAGGAAATGTAGAAAACTGTGTCCACTGACCATCTGGACTACAAAATACCAATCTGTGAATATGACTTGGGCATCAACTATGTGAAAAACATAAGTCTCATTATGAAAAAACATAGCATGCAGCAGACCTAGAGGAGTATTTAAGGTAATTATGAGTTTCCTATGTTCCCTTAACCTTTTATAGAACCTTCAACTTCAAGACACTGCCCTTTCACATCAACTAAGTGGAAAACACATCTCATCATGCAATAATACAGCATCCAAAAGACCTACAGAAATATTTAGATTCATCATAGCTTCTCATCTCCCTTTTTTGTTTCACAGACTTGACAACATTGTTGTTGAAAATTGAATCCTCACCTTCAACTACATAATTCATCTCCCTCTCATTTTTGAAGTAGAATGGACCAATGTTAATCGATGCAAATAGCCATCATCCTGGATTGAAACGGACCACACTACTAAACATATTGGCTCCACTGGCAGTAAAGAGAAAGGACCTGCTCTGGTAGAGTGAAGCAGGAGCACAGATGCTTATAAGATGATAGAAAGGGGAGAATACTGAGAGTTTCTGGAATTGAAACAGGAGCCTACCCAGCTGCTATACCCTGAAACAGAAGTGTACAGTTGTATGAGGCTCACTACAAAAGACACATAATTGAAACTAGACCAACAGAGCCAAAGGTTGAAAGCGACTGAAGAGACTCTCAGGAAGCTAACAGCAATGAACCCAACCCTGTCTCTGCGCACAACCGAGCTACATGTTCTTTACTTATGTAAGAAATGGAAGGTGCTGGGACTCAAAAGTCTCTTCGTGGTAAAAGAGGTGTATCCCTGTCCTGACTGCCCATATGTACTGTTTTTCTGGGTACCTAGTGGTGAGTTTTGTTGTCGTAGGCAAACACAGTCATATGTGTGTGCCATGACGTAGGCTTCTCTCATAGATTGCGGTCTTGTTGTGTGGGATGGGCACCAAAAGCACCTTCTTTGTATTGGTGGAAGGCTACCATCTTCACCAGGAGTTAAGCAGCATGAGCATGGTTGTGGCAGCATACAGTGTAGTGATCATTTGGAGGGAACAGGTCCTTCTTACCCTGTGTCACTTGAGTGAGGCCTACAGGCTCACTCACCTTTTTAATGTTCAGCTGTGGTGTGCTTAGATCACCCTTGGCCTGCAACTGTGTCCTGAGCAGCACAGGAGTGGTGACTTTGCACTGGATGTATGTGTGCCTGGAGAACAGTACAAGGATAAATAACAAATAAATAAATAAATACATCTAGGATGAGTAAAGCACAACAAATCACCCATGAGTGTATCAAAGCGCTGAAATGTAGACACAGGGAAATTAACCTGTTTGCCCAGAATCACAGGCTGGTGAGTCGATGTGAGACTCAAACCTGGGGCCATATGTATCAAGATCCGAACTTGCAATTACCAAATAGTGAATTTTACCAAATCACTATTTGGTAATGGCCATTTGCGATGTATCACACGAGTAGCTAATGCTTTTATGATTTCATAGGATTTTCAATCGCAATTTGCGAATACCAAATAGCGATTACCAAAATAGGAAATCCCAATTAAGTAATCGCAAAATTGCGAATGTCACATTTTAGAGCTGCTTGATGACCTCAGAATGAGAAAGTGAGCCAATCCATGCTGTTTCCTGAAACCAGAACCAGAGGAGGAGGCAGACTGTTTCAAGCTCAGTACATTGCAGCGTCTTTGGAGTGCTTTTTTTATTTTTTGCATGCCTAACTCATCATGGTCACTGATGCGTATGGCAAGGAGGCTGGAGGGTGCAAAATTAAATTCAGTAAGCAAGAACTGGAGGTGCTCCCAGAGGGGGTTGTGAAGAGCCATGATACTCTCTTTGGGATAAGCTCACTACATGTTCCAGAGAGTGAAAAAAGGAAAACAATGGAAGGACATCTCGGCCAAGATCAGTGCAGTGGGTGTCATGCAGTGCTTGGGTGAGGAAATCCAAAATGCTGGTAGGACTTACGGATACGGGACAAGGAGAAGATAGCAAGCAGGCTACCGGAAGCAAGGCGAACTAGCAGAGGACGATCCACCCAGTCACCATCCACCCCTTTGGAGGAAATGGTAGAAGCAACTTTGCAGCCTGAAGCCATTGTCAGGATCACAGACATTGACACCTCAGCCACACCCAGCAAAGATAAGATGTACAAACTGCAGCACATAATAGTTTTATGTCACAAGATTACCAATTAGAAAATGAGTGTTAAACTTCAATCCAAAAAAATTCCAGACCTCATTTTATTTGGATGCCACCAATGAATTATCGGAAGGGGTGTTTGTAATATTACTTTGAACATATGGTAAACAATGCTACACTGTGTAGCCCCATACAAAATGACAAGTACAAAGACCATGTCAAGGAAACCCTTTATTTCACACAATAAATGTAAACTAAGACACACAAGTAATTTGTTGAGCTAAACTATGTCACAGAAATACCTGCACCACATGCTGCAGAAACTGACATTTGGGAAAGTGAGGAAACTCTGCCATTGTCAGAGGGTGAAAATATCATGTTCCCACCAACACGAGATGTAGGACACCAGTGGCTCCACTTTCTGATTTTGACGTAAAGGCTGATGATATTCCAACAGACATGCCACCACCATCTTCTGAAGATAGAATCTTTCACAGATGTCAGACCCTTGTCCATCGCCAATACAATTCCCTCATGAGGCATAGAGTGGTTGTAAGACGGCCATCAGAAGTAGGTGGTGGCTCAGCTGTATTTGGATGCCTGGAGGCATCAAGGTTGTACAACATATATGATATCAAAGATAGTATCAGGCCATTGAGTACAACAGTGGAGAAAAGGCAAAAAGCCACAGCAGACAATTTGAAGAAAATGACAAATCAAGGAACTTTGCACAGTAATGCAGCAGGACAATGTCGCACACCAGAGGCATCATCACCAATTAATGGGCAGATTGGATAGGTTTACCAGATCTGTCCAACGCCTGATGAATGCAGCTGCATTATTGTTGCAATGTGCGGTGACCATGCAAGTAGAGTTTGTAGTAGAGACATTGCATGATGTTTGGTGCAAGTCCCAAATGAATTTGAGAATATGCTGACAGCCCTGACTGCAGGAAAATGTGACTTAGGTGGATGAGATAGTAAGGAGCTCTCCAGCCTCTTTAGTGTCACTGCCCCTTTGATGGAAAACAGGCTTTGCAGTTACAGACACAGTGAAGCTCCAGAGACCTCACCAAGAAATGGTGCTAAACCCACTGAACGGTCTAGTGGACTGTGTGAATGGAAAATGTGATACAGACATGTATCTGTGCTATTTGTTTTGGGACATTCCAGAACATTTCTCATGTTTATGGTGACACATTTGATTTAAGCACAAATTGTGCATTTGAAAAACTTTTTTGTGTGGTAGCATATTTGACTTGAAGTTAAGTCAATAAATATGATACCTGCAGCAGGATCATGAAATGCATTGTCTCATCATTACTTACTTTAAAAATAATTGTGCGTTATTTAGGCATATCTTTGTCTGCCTTCTGCTGCCCTTGATCCATCAGCAGGTTGTCGCAGTGGACATGGCTCATTATCATAATCTGAATCTGAATCAGACAGGTCCAAGGGTATCCCTCCATGATGTAGCAATTTTGTGCAACATGGCACATGTAGCCACGATTTTACAGCTAGTTTCAGGACTGTACTGTAGTAGCCCGCTGCTTTTGTGTAGACACCTAAAGTGACTCTTGAGTAGCCTAAAGGTCCTCTCTATCATGCTTTGTGTTCCCCTATGTGCTGCACTGTAACAGTGTTGGCGTGGAGTGGATGGGTTCAAATATGGTGTGAGGATGAATGAGTGCACTGCTTATGTGCTGTCTTCTACAATGACAACAGCAAGTAATGAGTCTTTGTCACAAAATACTGCTTATGTACTCTGTGCTACACAGTTCAGTGGAAAATTACCAAGTAGGAATCCTTCTCCAGAATCACCACAGAGTAACTGTGTGTAGATTCCACTATGCCTAAAAATATAGCTATTGTGCACTACCAGGGAATCTGGCTACTATATCAATTATGATACTTGAGGCATTGCATATAAAGTTCAATGAATGGCTAAATTTCCTATTCTGTAGATGTACTCATTTTCAGATGGCGGACAGACCGCAACATGTGTCTCATCAATGCAGCCAATGACATGTGGCAATTTAGTGAGCTGTAATTCCTGTGGTGTTTTGGGGAATCTGATGTGATCATCGATTTTCAGCAGCATTGCAGACAGAAACGCATTATAAAAGCATGACAGCTGACTTTGGGACACACCTCTTCCTGCTGCTATTACCCCCTTGGAGCTTCCTGAGGCTAAATGGTGCAGGGAAGATAGCATCTGCACCTGGGAGGGAGTTATATTTGTCCTGTGAGTGTGTTGCTGCAGTTGTGGGTGGAGTTCATCTATCAAATCTAATATCATGTCAGAATTTAATTTATACTTTTCATAGATCTCTTCCATGGTCTGATCATGCAATGTTATGCACATTCTGAAAACTTGCTCCTGTCTCCTCCTTCTTCTCCGCAAACCTACAAGGATCCTCATCCTCCTCAACAAGATGTAGAGAGCAGCCATTGGAGAAATGCTGATGCACTCTGGCGCTGTTTATATTGGTTGCACCTGATTTGAGTTGTTGGTAAATTGCACATACAAAATTTCCATTTTGCTATCCTATGGAGTTAAGAATTGTTCATACATTGATTTTCAATTACCTATTTGCGGCTTGCAATTTGCAAGTTGCAAATTAGAGTCCCAATTTTAGGGAATCGCTATTTTTGGAATTCCCTAAAATTTGTCTGAGAATGCCTTTCATGCATAAAGAAAGGCTATTTTGCATTCACAAACAGCATAATTTAGTGATTCGCACTGTTTGGGAATGCAAAATCGTTTGATACATATGCTCCCTGGTTCCCCCAACTCCGAAGTCAGCAGCTCAGAGTGTTACACCACATCCTCTCCCCTTGTTTCACAAATTCCTTAGCTCCATGTCACTCCTATGGTCCAAAACGTGTACCAAACTCACAGATTCCTAACTTTCAAAAACACATCAGCTATCTACAGTTCCTCCTCCACAAGGTCTTGCCTGGAAACCTTTATCTCTTTGTGGGAGAAAATGTTGCTGTTGCCTTTGAGTTAACTATTGTACATGTAATGCATTTTGGCGAGATGTTCATCTCTCATTAGTTATAGGCTTCTTTGTGTTGCTTCAGGCTACCCTCTCATGAGGAGCTTCACTGCAATAGAGACTTAGGCCCTCATTCTGACCTTGGCGGGCGGCGGAGGCCGCCCGCCAAAGTCCCGCCGTCAGGTTACCGTTCCGCGGTCGAAAGACCGCGGCGGTAATTCTGACTTTCCCGCTGGGCTGGCGGGCGGTCGCCTTCAGACCGCCCGCCAGCCCAGCGGGAAAGAGGCTTCCACGATGAAGCCGGCTCGGAATCGAGCCGGCGGAGTGGAAGCTGTGCGACGGGTGCAGTTGCACCCGTCGCGTATTTCACTGTCTGCGCAGCAGACAGTGAAATACATGTAGGGGCCCTCTTACGGGGGCCCCTGCAATGCCCATGCCAGTGGCATGGGCACTGCAGGGGCCCCCAGGGGCCCCGCGACCCCCCCTACCGCCATCCGGATCCCGGCGGTCGGACCGCCGGGATCTGGATGGCGGTAGGGGGGGTCGGAATCCCCTCGGCGGCGCAGCAAGCTGCGCCGCCTTGGAGGATTCAATGGGGCGGCGGTACACTGGCGGGAGCCCGCCAGTGGTGCCGGTCCGACCGCGGCTTTACCGCCGCGGTCGGAATCCCCATTGGAGCACCGCCGGCCTGTCGGCGGTGCTCCCGCGGTCCTCCGCCCTGGCGGTCTTTGACCGCCAGGGTCAGAATGACCGCCTTAGTACTACTTCCCTGTCTTGACTCTACCGTCACACAATGCACTGCACAGTTAACATCAATTGATCTTATTGCTTTTAGTTCTACACTTGGGGCCATATTTATGAATCGGTTTGCATCACGTTTGGACCACACAATGTGATACGTGCGAGATGCAAACCTTAAGTGAAATCCATGAAGCCACGCAAGGCCACCTTGCTTGGCTCTGAGTGGCTTCATAAATCAGTAATGCAAAACAGGGCCAATCACTGCGTTGCTTTACTCTGCACCAGGGAGGTGTGTGCTCGGGTGTTGCTTTTGTGTTCCCATGCAACATCGATGGATTTTGACGCATTCCCAGATTAAGTAGAACTGGGAGACCTGGGAATGCACCAAAACCTAGAGGAGACATTTTTATTTCCTCTCGTTTTTTCATTTTTCTATGGGCGCTCCATTATGCACACATAAAAAGCCTCTCAGGATTGGCTTTGTGCAGATAGGTACCACTTCCTGTACATATACTATCCTGCATGCAACCCAGGAACCCTTGCAAAATGGTGCAAGGGTGCCTGCATTGGCTCTAGGCTGTCGAAAGGGTGCCAGCACAGAGGAAAAAGCAAGAATGCACTGTATTCTTTTAAATATGACTAATTTCTGCCCTTTCTCAGTCACGCAGTGCGGTGCAGCAAAATGGCTTGGTATGCTGCACTATCCCCATAAATATGCTTCTCGGTTTCTGCTTGAATGACAAATCTCACAAATTACTGTTTCAAGTGTTCACGATTTCTTAGTCTTGCATGTTTGTCTAGCACATAAAAGTTCTGTAACTCTCTCAGGCTTGTGTGCAAATAGTTCAGAACTTATCATAGTTGTTATGGAGCCTTAAATAATAGGACTCCTAACTTTTGTAGGATAGTGCAAGCAGCTTTCAAATAATTACTCATGTCGTTATTAGCTATGGGTGAGTGCTCCTCATCTGTCACTGGACGGGGTGATTAAGTCTCTTTTCTTTGTCTTTTCGAAAGTGACTGAATGAAGAGGAAAGGCAGCTGCAGTCTTCAGAGCACCCAATGGTGATGGAAACTTCGAGCACAGAGGCAGGCAGTTGTATTCTCTCGGGATATGTCAATTACAAAGCAGGGATAAGCAAAAGGGGCAAGCCCTAAATTCATTTTGCTTGCATGTGAGGAGGTTCTGGAATATTCTGGAACATTTTACTGGGGCCAATGTTACCCAGTGGCGTAGCGTGGGGGGTGCAGGGGGGGCTTGCCGCACCCGGCGCAACATCTTGGAAGAGACTAAATCCATGGGTTAGGGGGCGCAAATTACTTGCCTTGCCCCGGGTTGGGGGCGCAAATTACTTGCCTTGCCCCGGGTGCTGACAACCCACGCTACGCCACAGATGTTACCATAGTTTATATGAATATTCTGGAATATTCTAGACCATTCTGGGATACTCTGGAACATCCTAGAATATACCAGAGCATTTTACTGGGGTCATTGTGACCATAGTGCTTAATAGGTCCGGCTGGCACATGACCAAGTCCTGGAACATTCTAGATTTGAGGCAAATGTGATCATGGTATACAATGGAGTTGAAAAGCTCTTGAATGTCCCTATAAAGTTTATTTCACATTTTGTCTTGGGTTTTATACTGCACATGTGCAGGAATCAATCATATCTATATCTTTCTCCCACCTGAATGTCTTCTCCAAGCCCTTACGCATTCGTCCACCAGCCAATTGTATTTGTTATCTGGTAACTCTGGCCAGGAAAAGGGGGCATGGCGGGTACAGGATTTGCAGAGGGTGAGGTGGAGGTTATAACATTTGTGTAGTGCTGCATTCCTGTGAGCTGAGTTGGAGACACCATAGCAATGGAGAGGGACCCCCCTTCTATACTTCAAAAGGATGCTCTTTGATTCAGTAAGATATAACAATGAAGGGGTCTGGACACATCTCAGCAAGCAGATGAGGCTGATAAGGGAATCATAAAGAGTAGGACCAGGAGCTAGCTTTTAACCTTATGATGAACATATCACTGTGGATGACATCCAGGTGTGAACCCTAGTCGCTCCCATGACCTGTGCTGTGGTTCTCTCAACTTCAAAATGTGTCATTTGCCAAGCAGCAAAATGTAGTGTGTGAGAAAGCAAATCTCTGCAAGACATTTGCCTGTGACTAGAACAGGAGACCAAGCCCTACTAGGCTCACCTGTTGGGTGAGGAGAAATCACTCAAAAAAAACAAGGCCCATTGGTCTGGAGCAACAGTGCTAGCCTGCTTGCCAAGACAGTGTGCCCTCTGAGGAAGAGGAGAACTTTGGAGGGAGTTAGGTCCTGAGGTGAGGCCCACAATGAGGATGCCTGGTGCAGGGTGTGAGGAGAAGGCTGTGCACCGATCTGGCCATTGTCCTTTGCCGGAGTGATTTGGCAAACACCGTATGCCAGGAGAGAGAGAGCCTGCTTGCTCTGAAAAAGAATGGAACTACAAGTGCATGCAGTCGGGCACCCACTGAGTGCTTCCATGCTGCTGGAGTGGGTAAGTCTAGAACCGGGTCTGCAAGGCCCCAGGGGACTCGCTGATTAAGGTGCTGTGGCACCATAGACAAGTTTGACCTTGTCCTAAAGAGTCATAGGGGACACTTGAGTAAAGCTTACTAGTGAGCATTCCCTGAATGCAGCCAATCAAAGTGCCAACCATTGACATCTAGTCATGCAAGACCAGGGCTAAGGTGAAAGTTATAGCTGACCGCAATGGAGCAAGAGTCAGATACAAGGAGTGGATTGGGTCCGATCTGTGCTTTCCTTTGGACTTCAAAGAATTTTTGGGGACAAAATGTCTGAGAAGTTAAAGGTCAGTGGGGCAATGCTGCAAGTGATGTGCCACTGGATGAAGTCACTGTGAAGATTCCCATGTTCAGACTTAGTCACCAGTTCTGAAATGTTTTCGTGGAACAAAGCTGCAGTTAACTCGTTCTACAAAGAACCCCACTGAATATGATTTGCTGCTGAGGAGACGAGTATTCCCCAAGCTGCTGCAAAGTCAGGCCTGCCAGCAATGCAGATTGGCTTATTGATAAGCAGGTAGGTCCCAGTCTTCTCTCCTCTCTGTTCTCAGAGCACTGTGCAGGCTAAAATGTCCTAATTCCCAAGTTTTGGACTTTGCCCATCTGGTCACTTTCAGCACCACTTCCAGGGAGGTCAGGACTGGGCAGGCACCATGTGGAGGGTCAGGACTCACTCAGAAAGGGTCCAGGTTTGGGATTTTGGCCAATTTGGGTACCATTAGCACAACTTCCAAGGATACAGGAGTGGAAAAGCACCACTTGGAGGGTCAGGACTCACTAAGGCTGGGTCCAGGTATTAGTTCATGATGGAGGGAGCCTTTTCTGTCACTGAGACTGTAATCAAGAGCCCTGGGAGTCACTCTGATAGTCCTAGCTCTAAGTAGTGAACAGGGCTTAAGCAGCAGGGCAGGCCTCTGAGACTTTAAGGCTGGCTTCAGGCAGCAGAGCGAACCTTCCAGGTAAGCAAAGCAGTCTTTTGGAGTACACAGAAGACCACAGCAACAAGCAGTCTTCTGAGAGTCCTTCCACTGGTCAGAAAGTGAACTGAACTGTGGGTCTGAGGGTCCCATTTTTATGTCTGGTGCCTTTGTTGAAGTAGGAGAAGGTTCTAGGGATTCCCTTTGAAAAAGTGTTTGGAATTTCCCACCTCCCTGCTCTGGTTCCAGCCTGGCTGCAGGCACAAAGGACTAGTGTGAAGTCCTGTCTGTGAAGGCAGGGCACTGCCTATTGATTTGCATGTGGGGCTGTGGCCAGCGTTGACCCCATCCTGCTAGTGATATCTCATCCAGGCACACCAAATCCCTCTATTGTGTGGCTGTCTGGGAGGAATATACAAAGTCCGACTGCCGACTACACCAGGTCTGTGACCCAGGAACAGGCTTCAGGCACCAAATAATTAGTGCAGGAAAATGCCAACATTCTAAAAGTGGGATTTTCAAATTTGTAACTTAAAACCCAACTTTCCTTTTAAAGAGGATTTTAAATTACAATTTAAGTTATTAAATGTAATAAGGTAATCCAATGTTATGCTATGAGAGAGTAGAACAGTCATAAAAAACAAAGGCCCATATTTATGTAAAATGACGCAAAACTGCGCAAGGCCAGTTGTGCATCAAAGTTTTTAACGGGAGCTACAGTCATTGCCTAGTGCCATTCGTGCGCCATACTTAAAAAATGATGCACGCTGGTGCTTAGGACTGGTTTGTGTCATAGAAAATGACGCCTACTGGTGATGGATGGCATTACAAAAAATGGCGCTTATTTTTGAGGGCCAGCACTTATTCTTCTGCCTCAAACATTTGCTGCGAGCAAAAGATACATATGGGAAAGACAGAGGAAGAAAGAAATGCGAAAAAGCGGCACAAAGGGAGAAAGCAGAAAGCTGCAAGAGTGAGCTGAAGGAGCAGGGAGTGGCTTTAAAAGGATTGAAGAGGCCCAAGATGGCTTCAGGATTACACCTTCAGTATTCCGTCTTCCCACATTTAATTGCAGCAGCCCCGAGTTTCTAAGAAGAGCTTAGGGCACCTGCACATTTTTAATTACAAATTAAGAACTGGGGAGAGACTCTATGTGCCCAAAATAGTGGCACCATGGTGAACTTCAAGGTGTTTGCACTGTGTTTGCCTATGGAACCATGCCCAACATCACTTTAACGCCTGATCTGACCAGGCTTTAAATTTGACACTATTCGGTCTTAGCGTAATTTTTTTGATCCGTTTCCTTAGTGTGTGTCGCTTTTACATCAGGAGGTAAATATGGCACTGGAGGTCTAATGTCATTTTTTGGAAGGGAACGCCTACCTTGCATATCATTGTTGCAATACAATGCAAGGTGGGTTGCCGCTCCCAAAAAATGACACTAACTCAGATATTTTGATGCTAGACCTGTTTAGCGTCAAAATATAAAGATGGAGTTAAGTTAGTACCACTTTTGCATGAAAACAAATGACGCAAAGGCGATGCAAACTTTTCAGAAATATGGGCCAAAATGTAATGTTTTTTTCACTAACAGGACATGTAAAATTTGAAGGTACATGTCCAAACTGTTTATTACAATCCACTGTGCCCAGTGGGCTGCTTAGGGCCTAACTTTGGGGTAACCTATGAGTAATAAAAGGGGAGTTTGAGTCTTGGCAAGGGGGGTACTTTACCACGTCGAATTGGCTGTTAAAACTATATGTAAGCTGGAATGGCAGACCTGGGACATGTTTGAAAAGTCTTAAGTGGGTGGCACAATAGGTGCTTCTGATTCACTAGTAGTATTTCATTTACAAGCCTGACCATATGGTATGTAAGCCTATTTTACCATATTTTAGGTAGTGAGCATAAGCACTTTAGTAATGATTAGCAGTGGTAAAGTGCACAGAGTCCTAAGACCAGCAAAAACAAAGTCAGAAAAATAGGAGAGTTAAGGCAAAACGTTTGAGGGTAGACCCCCCCTAAGGGTGACAGGTCTAACATGTTGTTGCTTACACATATTCTTATTACTTTGAATGTGTAGAGTTAGAAACAAAATACTTCTTTTCAAATAAAAAAACACATTTTTGAGTGGACATTGTTTTATTGACATTGCTAAGTGCACTTTTAGTTTTGAGTCATGTTCACTAAACTCTATCTACATTTCCACCCCAAGGGAGTCTTTATCTTCTTGTCCACACCTACCACTGAGAATCAAGTGCAGACGGTGTAATTGGCCCAGTTATGCTGGATTTATAGTAGGTCAAATCCTGGGACATCAGAAGTAATTGCCGAGATTGTGAACATATGCCACATTGTGTAGATTCAGGGAGAAATTTTACTAGGTACTGTTTGTGTGATTTTTGCATGCGAGTGGCATTTCAGGTAGATTTGTACCCGAACCAATGCTTGGGTAGTTTGTGAGTATGAAACTACAAATCTGAACACACGTGGTATTATTTTGAACTTTCAGCACTTCCTTTAACACAGGTGATCAACAAATGTTTGAGGTGCATTTTTGACCCAAATGGACCATTTAGGTACTTTTTGAGCACCAAACTTCCAATCAGAGCCTTCGCGGCAGAATTTTGAATGCTAGTGACCTAAAATCTACTTGAAATGAAATTTTTGACTTTAATTTCTATCCCAAATGGACAATTCAGGTGATATTGATGAGTGTGTGGTGCATTTCAAAGTAATTCGATGTTTTTGTGGTAATTTAATGTAAATACGGTACTGCAAATTACGTGATTTGTACACACCCCTAACGGAAACAAAATTCCACATTTTCCCTGCAATTCCAAAGCAGCCAAATCACCATCCTGCAAGGCATGGCACACATCACACTTATTACAACATATTCTAAACACACTTAGGTGGTCATTACAACCCTGGTGGTCGGTGTTAAAGCAGCGGTAAAACCGCCAACAGGCCGGCGGGAAAAAAAATTGAATCACGACCATGGCGGAAACCGCCAACAAAGACAGCCACTTCAACAAAACAAACACCGCAGCGGTAACCGGGAACACAATGTACCGCCCACAGTATTACACCAGGCCAATCCGCCACCTTTTCCGGGGCGGATTCACCGCGAACAAAAACACGGCGGAAACAGGACTTGGAAGGGAAAACGCTTACCTCTTCACACCCCACGAGGAACCAGGACGTCATGGAGCCAGAACTCCACATTCTCCCTGCCTTTGTCTTCCTGCTCCTCTACCAGGAACACAAACGCCGGCGACGAAGACCACGGTGAGTACTGCACCTACGACAGGGGACGGGGGAGGGAAAAGAGAGTGACACATGCAACACCCCCAACCCCACCCTCACCCACCACAACACACCCACTAATACATGTTGAAACATTACAGTTACACCCCCCAACCCACCCCCGGAAGAATGCAAAGACAAAAGGAAATTATTGTAACCAGTGTAATCTATTAAAATCCAGTACTCAAAAATATATATACACTATAAACAAATATATACACCAAGAATATAAGTTCAGGTATTGCACCATTTAAGTCTGTGGACCACTGGGCCCAAAATGCATGGGCGAGGCCCACACTCAATACCCGATGAAAACGGAGAGAACACTGCAGGGGCATCAGATAGAAATTCAACAGGCACCTCAGGGGGAATGGAAGGGGGGGCACCTCAGCCGGATGAGTGCACAACGCCAGATCCACGAAGGAGCTCCATGCCCACTGCTGTATCCTGGGGAGTGCAAAGCCACAGTCTCTCAAGTCTTTCCAGTGGGTGATTTGCCCACTGCTTTATCCTGTGGAGTGCAAAGCCGCAGTCTCTCAAGTCTGTTCAGTGGGTGGTTTGCCCACTGCTTTATCCTGGGGAGTGCAAAGCCACAGTCTCTCAAGTCTCTCCAGTGGGTGGGTTGCCCACTGCTTTATCCTGGGGAGTGCAAAGCCACAGTCTCTCAAGTCTCTCCAGTGGGTGGTTTGCCCACTGCTTGATCCTGGCGAGTGCAAAGCCACAGTTTCACAAGTCTCTCCAGTGGCAGGTTTGCCCACTGCTTTATCATGGGGAGTGCAAGACCACAGTCTCTCAAGTATTTCCAGTGGTTGGGTTGCCCACTGCTTTATCCTGGGGAGTGCAAAGCCACAGTCTCTCAAGTCTTCCCAGTGGGTAAGTTGCCCACTGCTTTATCCTGGGGAGTGCAAAGCCACAGTCTCTCAAGTCTTTCCAGTGGGTGGGTTGCCCACTTCTTTATACTGGGGAGTGCAAAGCCACAGTCTCTCAAGTCTTTCCAGTGGGTGCTATGCCCACTGCTTTATCCTGGGGAGTGCAAAGCCACAGTCTCTCAAGTGGATAACAGTCTCCACTGGTTCTGGAGGGGGCTTTGTGCCCAGAGTGCTTCATCCTGCCAAGGACTGAGGTAGTGGATGCCTTTCTCCACTGGTTCTGGAGGGGCCTTTGTGCCCTGAGTGCTTCATCCTTCCAAGGACAGAGGTAGTGGATGTGAATCTCCACTGGTTATGGAGGGGGCTTTGTGCCCAGAGTGCTTCATCTTGCCAAGGACTGAGGTAGTGGATGTGAATCTCCACTGGTTCTGGAGGGGGCGTTGTGCCCAGAGTGCTTCATCCTGCCAAGGACAGAGGTAGTGGATGTCTTTCTCCACTGGTTCTGGAGGGGGCTTTGTGCCCAGAGTGCTTCATCCTGCCAAGGACTGAGTTAGTGGATGTGAATCTCCACTGGTTCTGGAGGGGGCTTTGTGCCCAGAGTGCTTCATCCTGCTTGTGGCGGCCTCAGTAGCTGGGGTGCTTGCGCCGCTCATGGGCCTGCGGTGCTGGTGGGTGGCTCAGTGAGCGTGCTGCTGGCGGCGGTGTCCTTGGCAGCAGTGCTGGTGGCGGCGGTGTCCTGGGCTGCGGTGTCCTTGGCAGCGGTGCTGCTGGTGGTGGTGTCCTGGGCAGTGGTGCTGCTGGCGGCGGTGTCCTTGGCAGCGGTGCTGGTGGCGGCGGTGTCCTTGGCAGCGGTGCTGGTAGCAGTCTTGTCCGCCGTGCAGGTTGGGGGCGACTTCCATTTCTTTCTGTGCCCCTTCCTCACCTTGGATGGTGGCACAGCTTTCTTCCCATGCCCAACTGTGGTCCTGGGAGGGCCCTTGGTGGCAGGTGTTTTACCCTTCTCCCTCCGGGCAGTGGCCAACTTCTTATGCTTCTGAGGTGGGGGACTGTCCATGGTCTGGCTCCTGGGCAGACAGGCTGCCCTGCTGCTTGGCGCACTCCAGAAGCCGGTTACTGCTGGCACCACTGTTCCCGCTGATGTGGTGGCTGAAGTGCTGGGTTGGGACCCAGAAAGGCGTGCCCTAGGGGACCGAAGGGGTGGGGCAGGAAAGGTTTTTTAGACACACTGGGACGGGTTGATGGAGGGGGTTTGGGAGTGGAGGAAGAGGTAGTGGTTGTAGGAGGTGTACGTTTGCTGACTTTGGGTGAAGGTGCATGGGCTGGAGGCTGTTGTGAGGTGTATGGCTGTTGGGTGGGTGTGTGGCTGCGTTTGTGTACCGTGGGAGGTGGGCTCACAGACACACTGGGAGAGGACACAAGTGATGTGTGAATGGTAGTGGGGGTGGTGAGTGCATGTGAGCGGGGTGTGGTGATGGGCGTGCTGGTGATGGAGGCAGTGGCTAAGGATGTAGTTCCTGCAGGTGTGAGTGGAGACGAGACAGGGAGAGAGGAGGAGGACGTGGAGGAGGGGGACACAGTGGAGGCAGTGGCTGTTGGTATGTCTGCATGGGTATGATGCTTGTGTGAGTGCCTGTGGGATGTGTGGTGCTTATGTTTGCTAGAGCTTCCCTTGTGTGTTGAGGTGTATGCATGCTGGTCTGATGGTGTGCTTGGGATAGGCTGAGGTACAGGGGTTTGGGTCTGGGTGGAGGAAGTTGGAGGGGGGAGGCTGGACACAGGGACAAT
The DNA here is from genome assembly GCF_031143425.1 of Pleurodeles waltl. Classification (NCBI taxonomy): domain Eukaryota; kingdom Metazoa; phylum Chordata; class Amphibia; order Caudata; family Salamandridae; genus Pleurodeles; species Pleurodeles waltl. Next base: position 266,109,210 of record NC_090437.1, read on the forward strand.
GGCTGCCATCAGTGCTGAGGCCAGAGTCTGAAAAGCTTGCTGTTGGGCTGCCTGATCAGAATGAATGCCCTCCAGGTATGCATTGGTCTTTTGCAACTGCCTCTCTACACCCTGGATGGCATTCAGAATGGTAGACTGCCCAACAGTGAGGGATCTGAGGAGGTCAATGGCCTCCTCACTGAGGGCAGCAGGGCTGACAGGGGCAGGGGCTGAGGTGCCTGGTGCGAAGGAGATGCCCACCCTCCTGGGTGAGCGGCTACAGAGCACACGCTGGGGGGCTGCTGGGAGGGCGGTGCTGGTAGGGGGGTGGCGGCTGTACCTGTTGATGCGGGGGGCACAGAGGGGCCCGCCACCTCAACGGAGCTCACATGAGAGGAGAAGTTTGTGTTGCTGGTCTCAGCTCCTGTCCCCGCCGTGGAGCTCCCCTCGCCCTCCGACCCACTGGTGGTTTCAGACTCCGTTGTCTCGCTCTCCAGGGCCATGTGGTATGTAGCTCCCTCCTGCTCCGGTGCCACTGCTCCTCCGCCTGATGATGCTATTGCACACAAGAACAGGGAGACCAAAAAAAGGGGGGGAAGACAGAAGAAATACATGTTGAGTGCATGCAATACTGCTACCGTTGGCGGACACTACAGACACAGAAGACCTCTGCACTGCGCCATGCACTTAGAGTTCCCTAATTAATCACAGGGATATGGGGTACAAGGCCTATGCCCGATTGAGGCACACATGGATGTCACACGGGCCTCACTAGGTGTAGTTGCCTCTGAACACTGGTGGGGTGCCACATGGCCTGCTTACAAAGGGGCCTTGCCTACTAAACTTGCCCTGGCCTAGGGGAACCCACAGCCCACCTCCCCTACCCAAACACCTCATAATGCGTGGAGATTCAGCTGAATGAGAGTGTACTCACCCCCTTGTGGCTGCTGTGATGCTCTCAAGTGCCCATCCAACTCCGGATACGCCACCGCCAGGATCCGGAACATCAGGGGGGTCATGGTGCGACGGGCACCCCTCCCACGTTGGGAGGCCATCCCCAGCTGGGCTTCCACCGTCTTCTTGCTCCAGCAGCGCATGTCCTCCCATCTTTTACGGCAGTGGGTGCTCCGTCTGTGGTGGACCCCCAGGGTCCGGAGTTCCTTGGCGATGGCACCCCAAATATCCTTCTTCTGGTGGGCGCTGACTTACAGGAATGGTACAGGGGAAAAGGAGGAGCTATAACCGTCCTTTCCGTCACAGTCATTGGCCCACATTCCCACCCTTGCCCTGACGCACATGCACTCACCGTCGTTCCAAGCACACCTCATTCTCTCCCCCCATCTTCTATCCACACGACTACACACAGGCATTGCCAATACAGTATGCTCACAGTGTACTTACCTGTTTGTCTGGAGGACTGTAGAGTAGCGTGTACTGGGGGAGGACCCCATCCACTAGTTTCTCCAACTCCTCTGTGCTGAAGGCAGGGGCCTTTCCCCAGACACATGAGCCATTGTCTCTTCCAGACTGAGGTCACAGCAGCACTTGCAGTGTAGGTCCTATCTTGTCGAAGATCAGGTATCAAGTGAGTGAACAGACAGAACATGGCGGTCACGTCTGCGGCGGTGCGTACCGTCACCGCCGGTATACATCGTCATTGGCTCCTGGGACCCATAGGGTCCAATGTTAACCAATGCAGAATTACGCTGTGGTCTTTGACCACCTACCGCAACGGTTTACAACGCCAGCGCAGTTACCTCATATCCCCTTGTCCCACATTACAGATCAGGCAGCCCCCATTTCAGGGGGCCACATGGCATTAATTTTAAATGCATCACACATATCTAGGCCTTGCATACGCATTACGACAGGGACATAGCGGATTGACAAATGTGTGCAATAAAGTTGTGTTTTCGTACCTCAGTGTTGGCTGACCCTCTGCTCGCCGTTCTCGTCCATTGGGCACGTCCGCTGGGGCAGGTGAGGAGATGGCGGCATCCCCCGGTGTACAGACCGCTGGTGGACCTGTCAACAATGGAAGCGCGACATGTAATTGTCACCTACAGACTGGACCGTGCCACAATCTTGGAACTGTGTGCCCCATTGGATCCGGGCCTGATGTCAGCTATCCACCATCCCACAGGAATCCCCCCTCTAGTGCTGTCAGTACTCCATTTCCTGGCAAGTGGGTCTTTTCAAACAACAGTGGCCACTGCATCAGGGATGTCCCAGCCTATGTTCTCCAACGTGTTGTCCGGAGTGTTGTCTGCCCTGCTGAAACACATGCACAGCTACATCGTGTTCATTCTGGTGGACGATTTGCCCACAGTGAAAGGTGACTTCTATGCCCTGGGACATATTCCCAACATCATAGGTGCCATTGATGGTACACATGTGACCTTGGTCCCCCCCGCAGGAGTGAACACGTGTTCAGAAACCAGAAGAGTTACCATTCAATGAATTGCAGATGGTGTGTTTGACCGACCAGTACATCTCCCATGTGAATGCCAAGTTTCCTGGCTCAGTGCATGACGCTTACATTCTCAGGAATAGCAGCATCCCTTATGTGATGGGGCAACTCCAGAGGCACCGTGTGTGGCTATTAGGTGAGGACATGGACCCTATACAGTTTGAATAGTTGTCTGGGTCTGGGGTTGTCCCTAAGGGTTAGTGTGTGTCTAACAGTTGTCCCTCAACATTTGCAGGTGACTCTGGTTACCCCAACCTGTCCTGGCTACTGACCCCAATGAGGAATCCCAGGACAAGGGCAGAAGAACGCTACAATGAGGCCCATGGGCGAACTAGGAGGGTTATAGAGAGGACCTTCGGCCTCCTAAAGGCCAGGTTCAGGTGCCTCCATATGACAGGTGGTTCCCTATTCTACTCACCAAAGAAGGTGTGCCAGATCATCGTAGCCTGCTGTATGCTTCACAACTTGGCTTTGCGACGACAGGTGCCTTTTCTGCAGGAGGTTGGTCCAGATGGAGGTCTTGTGACAGCTGTGGATCCTGTGGACAGTGAAGACGAGGAAGCAGAAGAAGAGGACATCGACAACAGAAACACGTTGATTCATCAATACTTCCAGTGAGACACAGGTAAGAAGACATCACTGCCTGCTACATCTGATACACTTGTTCTACCTCTCATCTGTCTGTCACTTTCACCCAGTGTATGAACCCTGAGTTGTCACATTCCCTTTCGATTTCACAGATGTGGGTCCCACTGTGTGACATCTGCTTTGTTTCCTCATGGACTAGAGCTGTGTGACATAGGTATGTTGACAATACAATGGATGTTGCATTTTTCCTCAGTTATTACAAATACACATTTTCGAAAGCACAGACTGACTCCAGATAGTTTTGTGATTTAAGGGTGTTTATTTAAGTGCTAAATAGTGAAGGGGGTTGTAAAATGGTCAGGGGTGATGGTGGAGGAGTGTCCATGGCAGAGTCCAGTCTATTAGTCTCACAGGTACATTGTCCAAAGGGACATAGGAAGTGAGCTGGGGCAGTTGATGGATGGACAGGGTGACCAAGTGGGACAAAAAGGATGACAATTAGGGTGGTCTCATTTCTTGGTGGGGTTCTTGGCATTGTTCTCTGTCTTTGTCCCGGATCTCAGGGACTGCTTGCGGGGTGGTTCTCCATCTGCAGGGGGTGGGGTGCTGGTGTTGTGGTCCTGTGGCGCCGCCTCCTGTCCACTAGCGCCAGCCGAGGTGGTGGGCAATTAATCGTCCAGGCTAGTGTCAGGGGCCCCTTCTTGTGCCACAGTGTCCCTCCTGGTGTTGATGAGTTCCTTCCTTCCTTGGAGAGGGCCTCGTGGAGAGTGGGTTCCCTGGGCCTGTCCTCCCCCTGTCGCACAGCAGCCCTCCCAGTTCCCCTGTGTTCCTGGGCCTCTGTCCCTTGAACCGTGTGCCCACTGCCACTGCCCCCAGGTCCCTGCTGTGGTTGGGGTGGTGGGTTAGCCTGGGTTCCCTGTTGTGGTGGACACACTGCTGCTTGATGTGTCCTGGGGACAGAGGTATGGGCCCGCTGGGTGGGTGCTGTGGTGGTGTTTCCTGAGGGGGGAGGCTCTGTGGTGGCTTGTGCCAGTGTGAGGGGAACCGACTGCCATGAGGTCCCAGATGGGCCGGGCTGGTCATCTAGATCCAGTTGGACAGAGCTGCTGTCATCACTGTGGGCCTCTTCTGTGGGGTTAGTGGACATGTCTGGAACCTCCGGTCCGGTGACGTTGAGTATGGGTACTGCAGGGGTGTAAAGGCATAATTATTGCATCTGTGTGTGCCATGGTGTGCAATGGGTGGGTGACCCTGTACCCCAGTACTTGCATTCTTGTGTAGGACCTTGTGTGATACTTGGTTTGGGGTCTGTGTGGGTATGTGTAGTGGCCATGCATTGGTGATGGGTGTCCATGCTTTGTTGTTGCCTGTAGCGCTAGGTGTTGGGATGGGTGGGTTGTGATAGTGGGACATGTGTGAGGTGTTGGAGTGATGGGGGTGAGTGCGAGGGTGGGGGTATGTGATAGCATGCAGATAGGGTGGGGGATGAAGTAGTGAAAGATTTGCCTTACCGGAGTCCATTCCTCCTGGCACTCCTGCAAGGCCCTAAGGATGCAGTATAGCCAAGACCTGCTCCTCCCATGTTGTTAGTTGTGGGGGAGGAGGTGGGGGTCCGCCGCCAGTCCTCTGCACCGCAATGTGGTGTCATGAGACAACGGAACGTACCTTCCCCCGTAGGTCGTTCCACCTCTTCCTGATGTCATCCCTAGTTCTTAGGTGCTGTCCCACTGCGTTGACCCTGTCCACGATTCTGTGCCATAGCTCCATCTTCCTAGCTATGGTGGTGTGCTGCACCTGTGATCCGAATAGCTGTGGCTCTACCCGGATGATTTCCTCCACCATGACCCTGAGCTCCTCCTCAGAAAACCTGGGGTGTCTTTGAGGTGCCATGATGTGGTGTGGGTAATGTGTGAGGTGCTGTCTGTTGCGATGTTTGAGGGGATGTGTTGGTGTGTGTTGTTTGAGGTGCGTGGATGTTGTATAAGTGATGGTGTTGTGTGTCTGTGGGTGCTGGTGTTGTGTTAGCTAAACTCTCTCTCTGGCCGTCTTTCAAATATTTGGTTGTGAGGGTTTGTGGGTGATGTGGGTGTGTGCTTTATATTGGATTGGGTGTGTGGGTGTGGTGTGTGTATGTGCATTAGGTGTGCATATTTGGAATTGTCCAATATGGTTGTGTTTTGTAAATGTGTGTGTATTTTGAGCGCAGCGGTGTGTACCGCCAATGGATTACCGCGGTTGAATGACCGCTACGTTGATTCATGGGTTGTGATTGTGTGGGCGTATTCTTGTTGGCATGATGGTGTGGGTTTTAGTATCGCCAGTTTATCACTGAACTTTGGTGTGGCGGACTAGAGTGGGTGTCTGTGACAAGGTCTGCCAGCACCCCTGCAATGGTGACCAGGGTGGTGTTAATGGACTTCAAGTCCTCCCTGATCCCCAGGTAGTGTTTGTCCTGCAGCCGCTGGGTCGCCTGAAACTTGGCCAGTACCGTGTCCATGGTCTCCTGGGAATGGTGGTAAGCTCCCATGATGTTGGAGAGTGACTCATGGAGAGTGGGTTCCCTGGGCCTGTCCTCCCCCTGTCGCACAGCAGTCTTCCCAGCTTCCCTGTTATCCTGTGCCTCTGTCACCTGAACCGTGTGCCCACTCCCACGGACCCCAGGTCCCTGATTTTCTTGGGTTGGTGGGTTTTCCTGGGTTCCCTGTAGTGGTGGACACACTGCTGATTGACGTGTCCTGGGGACAGAGGGATGGGCCCACTGGGTGGGTGCTGTGGTGGTGTTTCCTGAGGGGGGAGGTTCTGTGGTGGATTGTGTCTGTGTTTGGGACTGTCCCGAGCTCCCTGATGGGCCGTGCTGGTCATCTTGATCCAGGCGTGCAGAGCTGCTGTCATCACTGTGGGCCTCTTCTGTGGGGGGACTGGATATGTCTGGCACCTCCCGTCCGGTGACTTTGGGTATGGGTCCTGTTGGGGTGTGAATGCATAATCTTAGTATCTCTGTGTGCCATCTTGTGCAATGGGTGTGTTAACCTCTACTCCTGTGCTTGCATTATTGCAGTGGCCCTTGTGTGATTGGTGATTTTGGGGCATGAGTAAGTCTCTTTACTGGACATGCTTTGGTGATGGGTGTCCATGCATTGCTGTTACATGCAGGGCTTGGTTTTGGGATGTGTGGGTGTGATAGTGGGGTATCTGTGGGGTGTTGGGGTGATGGGTGTGAGGGTGAGGGTGGGAGTATGTGATGGCATGCAGGTAGGATGGGGGATATAGTAGTAAAGATTTGCCTTACCAAAGTCCAGTCCTCCTGCTACTCCTGTGAGGTCCTCAGGATGCATTATTGCCAAGACTTGCTCCTCCTATGTTGTTAGCTGTGGGGGAGGAAGTGGATGTCTACCGCCAGTCCTCTGTCCAGCAATATGGTGTCTGGATACCACGGAATGTACCTTCCCCCATAGGTCGTTCCACCTCTTTCTGATGTCATCCTGTGTTCTTGGATGCTGTCCCACTGCGTTGACCCTGTCGACAATTCTCTGCCACAGCCCCATCTTCCTAGCAATGGATGTCTGCTGCACCTGTGATCCGAATACCTGTGGCTCTACCCGGATGGTTTCCTCGCCCATGACCCTGAGCTCCTCCTCAGAAAACCTGGGGTGTCTTTGAGGTGCCATGATGTGGTGTGGGTAATGTGTGAGGTGCTGTCTGTTGCGATGTTTGAGGGGATGTGTTGGTGTGTGTTGTTTGAGGTGCGTGGATGTTGTATAAGTGATGGTGTTGTGTGTCTGTGGGTGCTGGTGTTGTGTTAGCTAAACTCTCTCTCTGGCCGTCTTTCAAATATTTGGTTGTGAGGGTTTGTGGGTGATGTGGGTGTGTGCTTTATATTGGATTGGGTGTGTGGGTGTGGTGTGTGTATGTGCATTAGGTGTGCATATTTGGAATTGTCCAATGTGGTTGTGTTTTGTAAATGTGTGTGTATTTTGAGCGCAGCGGTGTGTACCGCCAATGGATTACCGCGGTTGAATGACCGCTACGTTGATTCATGGGTTGTGATTGTGTGGGCGTATTCTTGTTGGCATGATGGTGTGGGTTTTAGTATCGCCAGTTTATCACTGAACTTTGGTGTGGCCGTCTAGAGTGGGTGTCTGTATTGTGGCGGATTCCGAGCTGTGAGTCGTAATACCTGTAGCAGAATTCCGCCGCCGCAACGGTATGTTGGCGGTCTTCCGCACAGCGGAAAGCGGGATTTACCGCCAGGGTTGTAATGAGGGCCTAAGTCTTCTATACCTCCATACTATTAAACACTCCAAGAGGATAACACAAATTAACAAGGCTGTAATATGCACATTAAAATCAGATTTCAAAGCAGGTGATGGTGACATCAGCAAATCATCAAAATGTAATTGATAACAATCAGTTTTCAGGGCTGGGCCATCCTTATCTCTAATGCAAATTTCTATTTGCATGTGTGGGAATGAACTAAGACATGCAGGCAAAGCAACAGAAGAGACAAAAATAATGTGGAAAAATCATCTAATTAGGCTAACTCAGTATAAAAATATACTGATGTAATCATCTAAGCTGAAAAGGAAACAAGCAGACAGGAGGGATTCATTGAGACAGAGCTTTCACCATCTCTCAGCATCCGTAGACAGCAGCATCCAGGGCAGTGCAGATCATGAGCTGCACATAGGCATGTCAGCAGTTTAGAATTAATTGGGCATATTAGTACTGAACAGCATAAGTAAATGAAGTAATAGGAAGAATGACTATTTTTCAGAAGACATCTAAGGATTATAGGGATTCAGGAGAAACGAGAGCAGCACCACATCAAGGGTCATCAGCTAGCTACAACTCTACTCAACTGACTAAAGTCTCTCCCTAACTAGAAAGGTCCACAAGATTCTGATTGGTCCTACATGTGGGGTCATGTGGGCTCATCTTGGCAAATGAATCACTATTCAATGGAAAACCAATGAAGACATCAAGGGGCATATTTATACTCCGTTTGCGCCGAATTTGCGTCGTTTTTTTCGACACAAATTCGACGCAAAACTAACTCCATATTTATACTTTCGCGTTAGACGCGTCTAGCGCCAAAGTTCATGGAGTTAGCATCATTTTTTTGCGTGAACACCTTCCTTGCGTTAATGATATGCAAGGTAGGCGTTCCCGTCTTAAAAAATGACTCCCAGGCATGTGCGTGGTATTTATACTCCCGGGCAAAAATGACGCCTGGGAGTGGGCGGGGCAAAAAAACCCGCATTTGCGCCGGATTTTTAACGCCTGGGTCAGGGCAGGCGTTAAGGGACCTGTGGGCTCAGAATGAGCCCAGAGGTGCCCTCCCATGCCCCCAGGGACACCCCATGCCACCCTTGCCCACCCCAGGAGGACACCCAAGGATGGAGGGACCCACCCCAGGGACATTAAGGTAAGTTCAGGTAAGTATATATTTTTTTTTTTATGTGGCATAGGGGGGCCTGAATTTTGCCCCCCTACACGCCACTATGCCCAATGACCATGCCCTGGGGACATAAGTCCCCTGGGCATGGCCATTGGGCAAGGGGGCATGACTCCTGTCTTTGCTAAGACAGGAGTCATGTTAATGGGGGTTGGGCGTCGTAAAAAAATGGCGCGAATCGGGTTAAGGCGATTTTTTTGCCTCAGCCTGACTTGCCCCATTTTTGGACGCCCAAACGCCATTTTCCCCTACGCCGGCGCTGCCTGGTGTACGTCGTTTTTTTTTACGCACACCAGGCAGCGCCGGTCGGCTAACGCCATTCAATAAATACGGCGCCCGCATGGTGCTTCAGAATGGCGTTAGCCGGCGCTATTTTTTTTGACGCAAAACTGCGTTAGCGCAGTTTTGCGTCAAAAAGTATAAATACGGGCCCAAGTTTGCAAGTATTCCAGATTTTCTCAGTGAGTATGCAAAGTCATCTCAATTAGTTCATACAGTTCCGCCAAATATATACCATTATTCATCAATTGCAACTTTACAAATCTTTTTCACAGCTCAGTGGATGATTCCAACAGTTCTGATGCAAAAATAATAAAGCTGCCTGTCTTGTTCAACATCTAAGCAAAGGCTGTTACATTTGAATTAACCACAACATGTTCTTTCTCCTTAATACAATAGAACATTCACCAATACATCAGCAACCTAGGAATTAATTTAGGTCAAAGGAAACAGAATGAATCAGTACTTTTCCTCCTACTGCTGCAAGAATGAACATCGGGCCTAGTCTACCAAAGAAAACCTAAATACATATTAATGAAATTAATACACATAGATCCTATTAACACCTTGCAATTTGAATCAAATGTGCATAGCAAATAATTTAATTGCAATGCTCATTTACAACATTAGAAACAGTTTAAACGTCCATTTATTTCTCTGCACCCATGTAACTCTTGTTAATAAATTCATTTTATTAATATAAGTATGATTAGTTGATGTTCATTAATACTTATAATATACTTTCATTCGTTCTATTTTTTTAAGAATAATACTTTCAATATGAATTCATGTCATTAGCTCACTCAAATATAAATGCACAATAGCTTTTGTGACAAATCAAGATGTCAATATTCAAAAGTGCACGTTTACATTTCATGTTAACATTTCATGTTAATTTAATGTTAATTTCTCTGTTAGGTTTTTAAATGAAGATTTGTGTGTCACCATTTTCTAACTTATTTTCCACTAATGTGTTAGTGAAATTTGATCTCTATCAGTCCTTCCTCTGACGGCAATATGTGCCATCACAAAAGGGCATTCTCATTTACAATGAGAGAACTCAAAGTCTTGTAGTATTATAATGCATAGGTGTAGGTCTGCGGTAATTTTCAATTCTATTCATGGTCTTGTATGTCTGTTTCTTACATTTTCCATTTCAGTTTCTACCCTTCTATGTCTATTCTTTGCTTCTACCAGAAATTGTAAGTTTTGTAAAACCCAAGTGCTCAAATTATGTACACAATCAATAAAGGTTTCAGAATCATTCTCACAACTCCATTCTCTAAATCTCCAACCCAAGATCCTACTTTAGAGAATCCTTCACCTACTGTTTCCCAAATAGGTGTCTGTTTTAAGTCATTCAAGTCATTATTCAGACTCGTCAGAATAGAAAGGTATCTCCTTATCTTTTTACTGTTGCCAGATATGTATGTGGAACAATGTTGAGTCTTTAAAACTCAACAGATTCTACCTTCTTTTGCTAAAAGAATGTCTAACGCAAGGCAATTCTGCGAAACCATTATCGTACCATTACTGTGTCCATTAAGAGTATTCCATCTGCAAAATAAGTCGACATTTTATCTACAATGGTTGATAATTTCCTTATCTTTTTCCTCTATCTATGTCCTCACCTGCTAATGGAATAAAAGCTCCAAAAATATCTAAGGGCAATTGCTGAACAACTTGCTCCTCTTTTAATCCCCATCGTAAATCTCTCATTCCCTGCTGAGTTGCCAAGATTGTCTACTTGGTATATTTTTGAGAAACAAAAAAACACTCCTAAATCGCATGTGCTATACCAACCTTCCCACAAATATAATATACACCAGGCACAGTGGGGTCTTGTCAATTTAACATAAAGTCCCTTACATTCTTGAACAAAAATGTGTCTGTATTCACCTGTTCCTACAAACTTATTGTCAGTTTTGATTGTTGAGTTTATATACAAAGCTTGCTGCCCATTGCCAATCTTAAGCTAAGCTTCCTTGTATTTGCACGCCTGGTCCTTAGTGAGTAAACTTACAAGGGGACACGTATAGGTTGATGAACCTTTTGAATCACATTGAGTATCCTAGTCATGCAGTGACCATTGAACAATAAACAACATCAATAATCATGAAACATTTTGTAGGAAATCACCTTCAAAACCATCTACTCATGAATAACCACAACTCGGTAAAGAGTTAACAATTTTTATTTCCCTGTTGCTTACAATTCTAAATCATCCGTTAGCTAAAACTTTATTCAATTTATTAATTCATTAATAAAACATCATCACTTAAGAAAACATATGCGAAAAGGTAATTCCATAAGCTACAATATTAGCATTGATAGTAAAGTTCAGCAATTAAGTTTGTCAGTCAATTGTCACTGTCAACGTCACCCTCAACAGCCTACTTAACCAAGATTAGCATTAACATGTGGGTCTTCGTGCGAAAACAATTTGGAAAAAACATTAATTTGGAAAAATCTACCTAAATGAGGATATCTATAATCAGCGCAGTTGTTACCTAGAAGAAAAGGCATAAAATTGTCAGTCACATTTTCATAGCTACCTATCCAGGATGGATCAGCAACAAGTCAGTCTTCATCTTCAGGTCATCAATTGGTCAAATAGGGAATCAGGCTCAGGGAACTTAAGCCCAATATCAGTACCTCGGACAGCGTCTCCTGACGTCATCAATTCTCTCCCCGCAACACTGATTTCTCGCCCCTTGTCATGACTTTTTATTAGGTATCCCAGTCCATCCCCCTATTTGCTAATTGGTTAGTCAGTCAGCAGATATGTCTTTAACCTATAGTTTTTGTTTACCAAATCTACTAATATTCATATGTCCCGAGTCACAAGATGCGGATTGGTTCTTCATGCAATGCCCTCATCATCCGGCTCATCAGGTATCAAAATTGTTGCATATGGTTCTTCAGTCAGTTCCTCTGTTGTTCAAGTCCTGGGAAGGTACATTTAGCCTGTTCTACACATAATTGTAGCAAATTGTCTTCATCATCTCCTGTCCGCCGGGCCACTGCAGAAAATTCTAGTTGAGTAACTTGAACTTCGAGCGGGACAAGGTTGTATACAGCAGTTTCCAGTCCTTTGTAAGGCGTTCAGTTTTTCATGTTTCGAATGTGCGAGGCCCAGTGGAACTAGGCCTTTAGTCCAGCTAACTTAATTCTACAAATTAATGTAAAACATAGCTTATACATTTCATTATGACAAATTATTACATCTTTCTCATATATTTTCATTATTTCATACTATTTCAGCCATTTTAGTACACATGATGATCACTCCCCGAGAGCACATTTTCAAATGTGCACATTATTTTTCTACGATTAACTTCTCATTTTCTCATTAGTAATTACATATGGATCTTCAATAATTTTCTTAATTAGCATATCTGCTTCAACAGTCCCTTCTCTGATGACTAAATATTTCATCACACCTTCCTTTATCATTATTTTACAGTTCGGTTTCGTATGTACTTTGACTGCTCCTTATATTTTCTCTATAGATTCTTCTCCTACGCTGTTCTTCCCCCCTCTGATTGTTCTTAGATCTCTTTAATTTTACCTTCCACCATAATTTACATGTACCCATAATCCTAGTATAGACACAATCACAATTAATATTCCCTGTAAAATTTTCCATAACACCCCATTCCAAATTTGACTAAACCAATTACTCACGGAAGCAAATCCATTTCCAACTTTTTCCCAAACTCCTGGTCCCTTCAATTCCTTCAAATCCTTGCTTGAATTAGTTAAGTTAGTAAGTAAGTCTCTTATCACTATTGGGTATATATGAACAACAATGCCTAGCACTAATCATCCTACAGACTCCGCCGTCTTTCCCTAAAAGTATATCTAACGCAAGCCTATTTTGAAGCATAATAGCTCTATCCACAGCCAATTCAGTATTTAACAGGAGTATTGCCCCTGTGAAATTTGTCAGCAGTTTTTCCACAATAATAGGCAACTTTCATATCTTGATTGCATTTAAAACAGCTCCTACAGAAGGAATTATTGCACCAAAAATGTCTCCCACAATCGAGGAAGAGGTTTCCCTCCTCTGTGGCTCATGAAGTAATTCAGTCACTTTTGGAAATTTCTTTAAATCATCAATCTGATAAATTTTAGGGAAGTCTATACCCAAATAGCATGTCCCATACCATCCACTAGGGAGACGGTAATAAGCATTAAGCCCACACATATAGTAGATTCCTGGAATCGCTGGGTCCTGACTATTCAGCCTAAAAGTCAATTTACTCTGAAACAAAATCACATGCCTACATTCACTGGTTCCCACAAATAAAGTGTCAGTGCGTGATTTCTGTCTATATATACAAAGCTTCCCTACATGTAATGCATCTAAAGCTAATTTCCCTTGCGTTTTAATAGCAGTGTAAGCATAATCATTCTTATACGTTATTTTCTCCAATCCCTTCTCTAACTTTTCCTTCAGTGCCTTCCTCCTATCATCAGTATGCCCTATAAAGCTCTTTTCTAATGGGATTAGTAAGCAGGTTAGGTTATTTCTATGGGCGTACGCGGTACCAAACGTCAATGTCGGTTCAAAGAAACCTCTAACTAATACTATATCATGCTCCTTGGCTATTTTACTCAAATATCTAATAATAGGCACAAAAGAAAACACAAGATCATAGTTAGAATACAAATACTGGATATACTCTTGGTTATAGAATCTGGTTAGTAGCAAACTACAAGTTATGCCATAAGTTAGTGGCAGGCTATGGTATGTAACCCCTTCTTCCACAGAGGAAGGAATTTGCGTACACACAAGACAATTCCTCGCATCCATCGTCTCAACATACTCACTCAACAACCAATAGAATACATTAGAAGAAAGCTCTCCTTCAGCATTAGTATAGTCATGCAAGTATTTTTCATCTAACTTAAACTTCTCTAAAGCGGTTAGTGTAGTAGTTTCAGGAACAGAGGCAATAGTAGCCTCCTTCATTTCATGAACAGTCATTCCCACAATCATTATTATAAACATTATTCCACACATAATTGCCAGTCCAACACTCAAATGCATACAATATCTAACATTTCTAACACAGTTATTTAATTCAACCATGGTCTGTAAAGAATCAGAAAGTAGAAATAATTCTTAGATAAGTGCAACAGAAAAAATATAAGAAAAATGAAGAAAAAATATTTATTTCTCCCAGTTCAGTTTCACATGTAGGAACCCTTCCTCCTTTGTCAATAATCAGTTAGCAGCTTGTCACATCCAGGCTTTCAATTGTCACATCAGGTTATCAATGTCTTTTCCAATTTGATCTCTCAGTTTCTTTTCAAGTTTATCTATATCAGCTCAACAACCCAGTCCATTTATCATCTTCAGGTTGCCTCAAAGTACTGATTCGGAACTTCTCTATCAAAACAAAAAGACATAAACTCGTTTTGCCATTCGCTTGTTGCTGCATATGCCCACTCAGGACCTGCGTATCTTCGACTTGCTACTCTCTTTCTTTTCAAACCTCATTCTCCTCCTAATTCCCCTTCACTCGGGTCTTCTTTTCTTGTAGTATCCACTTCTTCCTCTATTGTTTCGTTTATGACAAATTCCTTCTTCTTCCCAATTCGTGACTCTGGCCAATTATCTCCTTTTTTCGTTCCTTCTGTCAATATTCTCCACAGGATTGGACTCTTTTCCTTTTCTCTCTCTATGGTGTTTACTCTTGCTGGACCTGCAATGGGTTCAGGAGGAGTCAGACCACTTTGACTTTGATCCGTCTCAACCCTTTCCCCCTCTTGATCTGGCACTTGTTCTGCTTGTTTTTCAGCACCTTCTGCTTCTGGGAGAACCCCTTCTGTGTTCGGTTCTCCAGCTGTATCCACTGTAATAAACTCTTGCTCACCCTCCTGTAATTCTTCACTTTCATCTCTTACAGGGGTGATTGACCCATCTTTTACAAGCTCAGGATCAACTTCAGGATCAGCTTGCTCTTGTTCTGGCTCATTTACAGTCACTTGTTTCGCTGTTGTTGGTGCTCTCAACAACACCTCTTCATGCTCTTGCGGACTCACCACTCTCTTTGTATGGCTTGCATATATCCAGTTTGGCAGTCCTGCACACTTCACAGCTGTTGTAGTTGTTAGCACCACCTGGTACGGACCTTTCCAACGCAGTTCCAAACAGGTCTTTCTAAAGTGTTCTTTGATAACCACCCAATCTCCAGCTTTCAGATTGTGACCTGGGTCATGGATGGGTGGCAGGGTAACAGCCTGCACCTGCTGAGAGAAAGAGTGAACCACATCAGCCAGACCTTTGCAGTAATCCAATACCATATCATCTGTAATACTTACAAGTGCATTGGCTGGAATTGCTGGCAATCTCATGCTCTGCCCATGAGGATCTCATGGGGCGACAGTCCTGTCTTCCTGTCAGGTACATTTCGCATTAACATCAATACCAAAGGTAAGGCATCTGGCCCTTTTAGATTAGTTGCGGCACACATCTTGGCAATTCTTGATTTCAATGTACCATTAATTTGTTCCACTATTCCTGGTGCTTCAGGGCGATAGCTGCAATGCAACTTCTGCTCAATGTTTAATGCTGCCCATAACACTTTGATCACTTCGTTATTGAAGCGAGTTCCCCTTTCTTATTCTAAAGAGATCAGAAATCTGAACCATGGTATTAACTCTCTAAGCAACAGCTTTGCTACTGTGAGAATGTCATTTCTTCGTGTAGGGTATGCTTCAATCAAATGACTAAAGACACACACAATCACCAAAACGTACTTCAATCCACCACATGCAGGCATCTCAACGAAGTCCAACTGCATTCTGCTGAATGGTCCTCCTGCTCTTCCAATCTGGCTCAAATTGACCACTGTTCCTTTCCCCACGTTTAGTTGCTGACAGATTATACATCGATGACACACTGCCTCTTCTGCTTGTCTGAATTTTGGATTGAACCAATCAACTTTAAACAGTCTAACCATGGCATCCCTTCCAATATGTGCTTGGCCATGATAATACCTGGCCATCTGAGTAAACAGACTATTTGGCACCACCATCCGACCCTCCTCAGAAACCCAAATCTCATCAGATCCTTATATACATTTTAAATTAATCCAAAGCCTCTTTTCTTCTTTGTCTACATATTCCTGCAATGTTTTCAATTCTTCTAAAGTATCAATCACCTTTAGAGCAAAACTTGTTCAATTGTTCTCTTCTTCAGGCATTAATTCCCACTTGTCCTTGAATGATATACAGTTCAATGCACAAAACCTTGCGACTTGATCTGCATATCCATTTGCCAATGAAATGTAATCCTGCGTCTTTTGGTGTGGACTGCATTTTACCACAGCAAGTTCTTCAGGTAACTTCATTGCATACAACAACTCTTTTATTCAGTCGCCATTTCTCACTGGTGTTCCAGTAGAGGTCATAAACCCTCACTGCGACCACAATTGGCCAAAATCATGAACAATTCCAAATCCATATTGACTGCCAGTATAGATTGTGACTCTTAATCTTGCAGAAACATAGTATGCTCTAGTAAGAGCTACTAATTCTGCCACCTGTGCAGAGTATACACCTGGAAGCCATGAAGCTTCTAACATGCCTGTAATCGTGCACACTGCATATCCTGCTCTCAATGTGCCTGTTCCATCTCTGAGACACGAACCATCAACAAAGACAATTTCGTCATTTTCCTCTAAATGCGTGTCTCTAATATCAGGTCCTGTTTTGTCCACAGTTCAGTTACCTCAAGACAATCATGCTCAATGTCTTCTTCTTTTTCAATTTCAACAGTATCACTTGGAAGCAATGTCACTGGATTCAGCACTGTACATCTCTTTAATGTTATATTTAGAGCACCCAATATGCTTGTCTCATACCTTGTCAGTCTTGCACCCGTCAGATATTGTGTTTTCGTTCTCGTCAGCAAAATCTGAACAGAGTGTGGTACCATTATCGTCAAAGGGTGTCCCATGACTACCCCCTCACATTGGGAAAGACTTTGACCAACTGCAGCTACTGCACGCAGGCAACCTGGTAAAGCTGCTGTGACCGGGTCCAAGGTAGCTAAAAATAAGCTACTGGGCGATAAGCACCTCCATGGACCTGTGTCAAAAGAGACAAAGAACAAGAATCACATTCATGACAAAACAAAGTGAAAGGCTTTGTATAATCAGGCATTCCCAATGCTGGAGCTCTGCACAAACTCTCTCAATTCAGTGAATCCTTTCATCTGATCTTCATCTAGGGTAATGGGATCTGTAACTTCCTTGTGTGTCAACTGCTGTAAGGGTTTAGAAATCTCAGCAGAATTCGTAATCCACTGTCTACAGTACCCCACCATTCCCAGAAACATCCTGACATCTCTCTGTGAAGTCAGGGGACTCCTCTGCAGAATCATGGTTATTATTTCCCTGGAGATTCTCCTTAATCCCTTCTCAATCTGATGTCCCAGGTATTTTACTGATTTTTGGCAATGCTGCAATTTTATGGGTGAGACCTTATGTCCAAATTCTCTCAAATGATTCAACAGGCCAATTGAGTCGTGTTTACACTCATCCCTTGTTCTGGATGCGATCAACAAATCATCAATGTACTGTACTAGAGTCAATTGATATGGTAATTCTAATGACTCTAGGTTCTTTTTCAAGATCTGATTAAACAGTGATGGTAACTCCGTATACCCTTGTGGAAGCCTGCACCAGCTGTAGACTCTGTTCAAGAATTTGAAACTAAAAAGAAACTGACTATCCTCATGAAGAGGCACAGAAAAGAAAGCTTGTGACAAATCTACCACTGTGAACCACTCTGCATCACAAGGAATCTGAAACAGTATCACTGCCTGATTTGGCACCACCGGACAACATTTAACCACCAAATCATTCACTTTTCACAAATCCTGCACGACACGCACGTTCCCACATGGCTTCTTTAAGCCCATTATCGGTGAATTACACGGGCTACTCAAGACATCCTTCAAAACTCCTTATTTTAGAAAATCTCCAATTATTTGTGCCACTTTCATTAGAACATCTTGCAGCATGTTATACTGTGGAAGTTGTGGAAATACTGCATTGGGCTTTAACGTAATTTTAATTGGCTCCACTCCCTTAATCAGACCTACTTCTTTACCTGTCCGGTCCCAGACTTCTTCTTTCACTGTTCCCTGTAAATCTGCATGCAATTTCTTCACAGTAAACATTGGGAAAAATTCAATCAACGGGTATTCTCCATTAGCATAGTTAGCCATAATTTCAGTCACCTGTTCTTCCTTGTCAACACTATTTGTTTGAACTTCTATTCCCGTGTCTGAACAATTAATGGAACATTTAGTTTTACACAGTGAGGGCCAGATGTAGGAAAATCCAATTTTGCGACTTGCAAATTGCGAGTCTGACCGACTCGCAATTTGCAAGTCGCAAAATCGGATGCAGAATGGTGTCTCAGACACCTTCTGCGACTCGCTGTGGGGTCGCAAAGACCCACCTCATCAATATTCATGAGGTGGGTCGCATTTTGCGACCCCATAGCGAGTCCCTGCACTCACAGGGATGGTGGCCTGCTGTAGTCAGCAGAACTCCATGTCTGTGACTGCTTTTTCAATAAAGCAGTTTTTTTTTTTCATTTTGCAGCCCGTTTTCCTTAAAGGAAAACGTGCTGCAGAATAAAAAAAAATACTGAAACCATTTGGTTTTGTTTTTTTCAGAGTAGGCAGTGATCCATAGGACCATTGCCTGCTCTGAAAAAATATTTTTGTCGACATTCACAAAGGGGAAGGGTCCCCTGGGGACCCCTTCCCTTTTGCGAATGAGTTACCACCAGTGTGACACTGGTGGTAACTGCGAGTTGGTTTGCGACTGCATTCACGGTCACAAAGCAACTCTGAATTGAAATGCAAGTCGCAAATAGGAAGGGAACACCCCTTCCTATTTGCGAGTCGCATTCACAAATAGCGAGTCGGTACCGACTCGCAATTTGTGAATGAGCATCGCAAAAGGCTTTTTGCATGGCCAAACTGCGATTTTCGCAGTTTGCGTCATGCAAAAAGCTTTCTACATCTGGCCCTAAATCTCTTCCAAGTAGGGATACTGGACACACACTACAAGCCCCTGGTAATTGCCGATTTCAACCTGTACTGGTTCTGTGATGGGGTTTGTCAACTATCTAATTTCCACTCCTACAACTTGAACTGTCCTGCCTGAAAGAGGTAAATTCAGGACTTCTATGCTTCTCACTGTAGAGCCTGTTGCTCCTGTATCCACTAAGAATGAGACCTTGTAACCCATCACTTTTCCCTTCACGAAAGGTCCTCTCTGATCTACTTCTAGGGAGGCTGCAAGCATTCAAGCTCCTTCAGCCGAACTGTCACTCATCCATTCTACGTTTATTTCATCCTCACTGTAGAATGGGAATTGGTGAACTGTGTTACTACTACTGTCTTGTCTCTGACCTGTGACCTGCTGAGTAAGCATCACTTGTTGCTGCTCCATTGGGGCTTGAGGTATCTGCATTTGATGTCTAGGTACCATGGAGACCTGCTGCTGTACTGGTTGCACCTGTGTAAATTGTGTGTGTGGCACCTGCATTTGCTGCACAGGTAGGAAATTCTGTCCTTTATTCTGAACATTAGGAATAAATCCATTCATTCTTGGAACTTTCACAGTTTGGAATGTACTGTCATCACCACCTTGCTGAACGACACCATCCTGTGCCATCAACAGACACCCCTACTTCCAGTGTTCCACATTTCCGTACAAATGACACGGCAACATCTTTTTCATTCCCTGCATGTCATTCTGAACCACTACAGTCCCTAACTCCAGACTACGCATCTTGTCAGCTCCACGTCCTCTACCTCTCATTTGATTCTGAAACATAACAGCTCTCTACTGTGGCGGCATAGGCGGTACTATAGCTCTGTGCACTCCTGTTTGGTCTGCCTTTATTTGCAGCACCATCGCTTTGCCCTTCAACTTTCTCTGTTTCATTTCAATCTTGTCACTACAGTATTTTGCATATTGCAATACGTCATCAATCGGCTTTGCCTGCCAGCAAGTCAAATGACTCTTAATCATCTGCCCTACTTCTGGTTTCAAACCTTCGACAAATCTGAACACAAAAAGCAACATGTCTTTCGGCTCAACTAATTCCTTGCCACTGTATTCCTTGAATGCCTTTAACAATCTTTCATAGTAAGTATGTATTGACTCTTTAAATACTGTTCTATCAATCCTCTGCCAATCAATATTTTTGGGAGAAATTCTTGTCTTCAGGAACTCAATCACCTTATAATAATTTTTCATTACCTCAGGTGAAGGTGCACCCGTTGCTTTGTCCCTTTCCGGTTCACTTGTTGGCCAATCCACTGCTCTCTTACATTCAACCCACAAGTCGGCTGGCACCACTATCTCCAATAGTGTGTTTAAGTCCTCCCACAAACATTTGGAAAGTTTTACAAATCTATCTGTCTTCTGATACCACTCGACCAGCTGCTCTCTCAATTTTGGGTAATCATTTGTAAATGACAATATATCACTTTTATGCCATAGGATATGAACAAACTGCCCCCCTAGAATCTCTCTCATCAGAAGCACTTTTACAGATTCCCCTTCTTTTTGAACATCTTCAGACCCCTCTCGTGTCTCTCACTTTCGTTTATCCTTCTTCTTTGACCATCTACCTTCCCACTTTTCTAACGCTGCTCAAATCTGAGCACTCTGCAGCACTTCCCTCAAATGAGCCTTCATTCCCGCTGATATCATGTGTTCAAAATCCTTTGCCTCGAAATCTAATCTGTAACTGCGTTTCAAATGCTTTGTTTTCCCAATCTCAATGTCATGTTTCTCTGCTAATTCTGCCAATTTATGATGTATTTTACTCACTTCTCTTGTAATCTTTGGACACAAATACCTCAACTCTTCTTCAGTGTAGGACTACAATCTGTTCGCACCCATTGTTCCCTCAACTAATTTGGTTGCTTCTATATTCAGCCTCGCACAATATATCTGCTCCTCGCCTTTGAATGTATTTTGAGGAGTGTTCAGACTGTAACCATTCACTCAATTGCTGTGATGACAATCCCTGTAACAAAATGTTACTTGCATTTGGCACTGGTAGCTGTCACACCACTGCACCTGGAGTCTGCGGCATCAAACGTTTCAAACTTTGACTCGCATTTGGGCCATTTACTGCATCTGGAAGCGCTACAAGTGGACTAAGATCCATTAAGGGTCTAGATCTATTGAGAGTCTGACCCGTGGATGGCATCACTTGCACAGGATCACTTACTCCCCTTCTTACAAGACTTTGTGATATTTCGTTCTGTTCTCCCACACTTGCCTTCTTCTGTGCAAACAAGGGTACCGCTGGACCAACAGTAATTGGTAGCGATATTGCATCTGGAGCTGCCCTAACACTCGCGCCTTTCTGGAATGTTACCCCTATTGCCTGGTTCATGACTGGTGTAATATCTGACTGTCTTCCTTTCATTGGTGTAAACTTCGGCAAACCCTGTGACTGTGCCGTAGGCAGTAACATTGGAGTCGGCTCTGTCTGAACTAGCATTGGCCTCAGAAGCACTTGCTCCAGTTGCACCATTATGTTTGAGACTGTCTCAAGAACTGGCACATCTGGATAAACTCTCTGTACCGAAGGTGGATGCATCTGCGCTTGAACCACAGTAGTAGTCCCTGCATTAGGTCTACTCTGTACTACCCCTGGTATCTGTCCACTCTCTGACTGAGCTGCTCCCTCAGTTCCCTGTACTTATGTTAGAGCAGTTGTAGTGGCACTAGTACCTGGACCCCCTGAATAGGTCGCAAAAGGTGGAGGTCGATCCCTCAACAACTGCGTAATGAAAACCTCAACATCAGAATCTTCATCGTCTACATAAGGCTTTCTCTTTTTCTTTTTTTCCTGCACTTTCATCCTATTTAGCACTATCTTTCTTCTCTGTCTCATCTTCCTCTGTAATGGCAGGAAACAATTTGGAACACTGTAGTGTCTCTGCTCTCCATTTTTTCTGTCCCCAATCCCAACTAGCTTCAGCTAAAGTTTTCTCTACTTGTTTCATCCTCCTTTTGAACTTCAACTCTTGTTGCTGTCTGGCTACCAGTTCCCAAACCGCTAAATCATTAAACTGTGCTGGTCTTGGTAACGGCTTAATCTCATATAATGACATTCACAATTGGTCAAAAATTTTCAAATTAAATGTTCCATCCTCTGGAAACGCTAAGGACCCTTGCTTCTTTGTACGCTTACACCACTTCTTCGACCAAAGACACGGTACTACACCTCGCTCTTCCATTACAATATAAGCCGGAGAATTTTCCGGAAGGGGTCGGCTCCCCCACTGACGCTTTAATTTAAGTATCACCTTTCATCGCACTTCTAAACGCCTTGAAAAACTTCATTTTGTCTGTTTGTTCAATTCGATTCAATAATGAAATGAGTTTTACTACCAAGATTCCCTTCACCCACTTACTCGACCAATTGCCTCTTACGGACGGCTGACAATCCGATCACGACTCTTCTAACTAACCAACCTATCCCAGCGTGGCACACTCTGACGTCACACCCACGCACAGCGGCTGACAACGTTTTGCGGCTCGTTCTCCTACTTCAACTCACACAACTAATGCAAATTATTGCGAGCACTTTAACCAAATACCAATAATTAAAACAAACCTGCTGGTTTACTACAGGAAGGGACACAATCGCTTCAGAGACCCTACAGATACATGGCACTTTTCGCTCATGTAGCTATTCCTCTTTCTCAGTCTCCCACATTCGCAAGCAAAATTTTACCCGCAAATTTTACTATCAACTGATCAATGGGTCTGTCCTGGTGCACATAGAACTCGCCAAATTTCAGTCGAAAAATTTATTTTACTCATCTATCCCACACACTGACTTGTTGACCACGCCTGATCAACCTACTAAACCAGACAGATTACAACATATAACCAAGTGTCTCCTACACTTGTCAATATACTCCGGAGTCTTAGACCACGCAGGGTCCATACATCACCAACAACCAAGTGGATTATCTTTCAGCACAAAGCGCCACATACATGTGAAGTTCGACAACTTCCCTACTCTCATACTACGGAGTACGCACACTCCTACTAACCTCAACTGGAGTATGTAGACTCCCTACTGTATCTCACATACATCACAATTCACCTGCGATTTGCTTAACCCTGTGCAAGCGCAATTTACCACTTTCACACTATCACAAAACACGCCGAGAACATACCCAACTTTACAAGCAGGATCCAAGTCATTTCTGGGCTTAAGGGGACATCACCTTTGCTACAATTGCCATTTCAGGAAAACAAAATTCAAACCTCATAAAATACACACAACTAACCTTAACTTAAACTGCTACCATAACCAATAATCACAACATAACTAGTTCTCCAAGGAAACCAACCATCCTCTGCTACCAAAAACTGTTAGCTCACCTGGTCCTTAGTAAGTAAACTTACAAGGGGACGCGTATAGGTCGATGAACCTTTTGAATCGCGTGGAGTATCCTAGTCATGCAGTGACCATTGAACAATAAATAACATCAATAATCATGAAACATTTCATAGGAAATCACCTTGAAAACCATCTACTCATGAATAACCACAACTTGGTAAGGAGTTAACAATTTTTTTTTCCCTATTGCTTACAATTCTAAATCATCTGTTAGTTCAAACTTTATTCAATTTATTAATTCATTAATAAAACATCATCACTTAAGAAACATATGCGAAAAGGTAATTCCATAAGTTACAATGTTAGCATTGATATGGAAGTTCAGCAATTAAGTTTGTCAGTCAATTGTCACTGTCAACGTCACCCTCAACAGCCTACCTAACCAAGATTAACATTAGCATGTGGGTCTTCATGCGAAAACAATTTGGAAAAAAAACATTGATTTGGAAAAATCTACCTAAATGAGGATATCAATAATCAGCGCAGTTGTTACCTAGAAGAAAAGGCATAAAATCTTCAGTCACATTTTTATAGCTATCTATCCAGGATTGATCAGCAACAAGTCAGTCTTCGTCTTCAGGTCATCAATTGGCCAAATAGGGAATCAGGCTCATGGAACTTAAGCCCAATATCAGCACCTCGGACAGCTTCTCCTGAACTCATCAATTCTCTCCCCGCAACTCTGATTTCTCACCCCTTGTCATGACATTTTATTAGGGTCTCCCAGTCCATCCCCTACTTGCTAATTGGTCAGTCAGTCAGCAGATATGACTTTAACCTATAGCTTTTGTTTACCAAATCTACTAATTTTCATATGTCCTGAGTCACAAGATGCGGATTGGTTCTTCATGCGATGCCCTCATCATCTGGCTCATCAGGTATCAAAATTGTTGCATATGGTTCTTCAGTCAGTGCCTTAATTGTTCAAGTCCTGGGAAAGTACATTTAGCCTGCTTTACACTTAATTGTAGCAAATTGTCTTCATCATCTCCTGTCCGCCGGTACATTGCAGAAATTCTAGCTGAGTAACTTGAACTCAAGCGGGTCAAGGTTGTATACAGCAGTTTCCTGTCTTTTGCAAGGCGTTCAGTTTTTCATGTTTCGAATGTGCGAGGCCCAGTGGAACTAGGCCTTTAGTCCAGCTAACTTAATACTGCAATTTAATGTAAAACATAGGTTATACATCTCATTATGACATATTATTACATCTTTCTCATGTATTTTCATTATTTCATACTATTTTAGTCATTTTAGTACACATGGTGATCACTCCTCGGGGGCATATTTTCAAACGTACACATTATTTTTCTACGTTTAATTTCTCTACACATTTTCTCATTAGTAATTACATATAGCTCATCAATAATTTTCTTAATTAGCATATCTGCTTCAACACCTGTTTATCAAGTATGTTGTGAGCTGATTTCTTTCTGTAATCATGTGAAACTAAGCCCTTAGTTATCTTTACTTTCACTGCTTTCCTCCTGTCAACAACTTGATTAGTAAACTTTTATTCTACTTGTGTGAGAAGACATGTTAGATTTTTCCTCTGGGCATATGCTGCGCCAAACGTTAGTGTAGGTTCAAAGAACCCACCTACTATATCTATGTTCTTAGCCTTTGCAGTGCTGATCAAATCCTGATTACTGGGAACAAAAGAGAAAACAAGGCTGCAGTTTGAATACAATTAATGAATGTTCTCTTGATTGTACAAATGTGTTAACAGTAAGCTGCAACTAATGCCATAATCAGTGGTAAGTTGTGATATGTGATCCCTTCTTGTACTGATGAAGGAATTTGTGCGCACACATAACAGTCATGCACATTCATTGTATCCACATACTCATACAGCAGGCCACAATAAACATTGGAATCTAAATCTCCCTTTGCGTCTTCTGAATTAAGCATTCCCTCATCCTTATGAAATTTATCCTGCTTAGATGGTGTTATTCCCTGCCCTAGAGTTGCTGTGCTTTGGATATCATCTTTCATTGAAACACTCATTCCTGCAATAAGTAAAATACACATAATCATACATACCATAATTAAACCAATGCACACAAATTTACATTTACTACATTTGTCCTATTCTGGTTTCACAGCTTCTGTAGAATCAGAGAGGGAAAAGAAAAACAAATCAAAAGTAAAAGCAGGCAAAAATGAAATCCAAAGCAGCTATTCAAAAAATCATTCTGTGGTTATTTACAACACTTCTTGATCATCTAGAAAATTCATCACATTTTCAACTAAAAAGGTTCTCAAAATAATTTAAAAAAAAATCATCTTTAATAAATCACAGCCTGATGATCACTTATTGTCACTTCCAGAGTGTAATGTCTGTGTTGGTCAATTAGCAAGGTTGTGTCAAAACTCAGTTCAAATGCAATTTCAAGTTCCAGAATGTTAAACTGAATACTGAGGGACATAAACTTCTTCTCCTATTCATTTGCAGCAAGATAGATCCATTCATGTGAAGAGTATTTGCGACTTGGCACTCTTTTCATTTTTGTTTTCCTCACAGAACAAAATTTGGTCTTCACTTTCATTCGACTCTGCAACTGCTTCTGTTATAGTTGGAAGTTTATCAGCAAATAAGTCAGGTGTGGATGCAGGCCATCAATCTTCTTTTACAGTTCTCTTTTCAGGGGCAACTGGACTCACAGTGTTTGCTGTTTTGTCAGGAGTCAGTTGGCTTTTACTTTGCTCTCCTGGATCTTTATTTTCATTCAGAATGCTTGCATGTTCACAATCTTGCATTCTGCTTTAGCCACTTGTTCAGTCCGCACAGCTTGGTTAATCTGAACCTCTTCTTCTTTTGCATTCACTCTTAGTGGATCAGACCCTATGTTTTCAAGAGGCCATGTACCTTTGCCTGTGTGGCTTGAATGAATCCAGTTCAGAAGTCTAGCACACTTCACAGCTATTGTCGTCACCAAGATGACTTGTTACGATCCTTTCTACCTTGGTTCTAGGCAAGTCTTCCAGACATGCTTTTTGATACACACCCATTTGCCAGCCATAAAGCTTGAGCCATTTGAACAGTTGCTGCTTCAACCTGATGACATAAAGAGAGAACCACATTAGTCAGACCTTTGCAGTAATCCACCACTAAATCATCTGTTATGCCTACAAGTGCATTGACATGTACTGGTGGTGACCTTATTGCACACCCCATAAGGATTTCATGCGGTGACAATCCTGTCTTCCAATCAGGAGTGCTACGCATGCTCATCAGGACAAGTAGTATTACATCAGGCCACTTTAACATGCTTTTAGTGTTCTATTTATTTGCTCCTCCAATCCAGTTGCCTCTGGTCTGTAACTGCAGTGTAAGTTTTGCTCAGTGTTCACTTCCTCGATCAGATTCCAAAGAAGACAGGAAGACAAACCTTGGTATATGTTCCCTGAGCAGCAGCTTGGCTACTGTAAGACTGTCATTTCTTCTGCTGGGTAGGCTTCTATCCAGTGTGAAAACATGCACACAGTTACCAGCAGGCATTTCAACATAGACAGGCATTTCAACTAATTCAAGTTGTTTTGCTGTTAAATGGACCTCGTGATTTGTCTATATGGCTCAGATTAACCACAGTGCATTTTCCTACATTCATTTGTTCACATGTAACACATCTGTGACACACTGCTTCTGCACTTAACCTAAATCTGGAGTTGTACTATCTCTGTCTAAATGTGCAAGTCATTGCATCTCTACCGAGATGAATATGACCATGATAACATCTAGCCATAGAGGTCAACAAACAATCTGGCAAACACTACTTTCCCTTCATTTGAAATCCAGATATCATCTTCCTCTCTTTGTATACATCCTGCTCTACTCCAACTTCTGTGTTCTTCCTTTGTTGCCTCTTCCTGCAATCTCTTAATTTAATCCCAGGTATCAACCACTAACATTAGGAAGCTTTGATTTGTCTCACCGGTGTCACTTCCACCATCCCAGTTTTCATTGAAGGTGAGGGATGCAATGGAGTGTACAATATCTGGAAATTAGGTCAGTATAGGCATTGCCCAACTAGACAAGGAGTCTCATTATGAGTTTGGTGGTCGGACTGCTAGACAGCCATGGTGGCAGTCACCAAAAGACTGCCATGTTGGTGGTCATACAGACCGCAGTATTATGAGTTACACAGGCAGGACCGACAAAACTCAGCCAAAAAAGTGACTGCTAGACCCGTTGAGGGTAAGAAATAGACGGTCCGACCACCAGCAGCAACAACCCATCAACCAACCACCGACCGTATTACAAGTCAAAAGTCACAGTGGCGGTTCTGCCATGGCAGTCTACTAATGGCGATTCGAACCACGGCAGTTCGCAGTCTCCACATTATTACAGAACACCACATTGGATGGATTTTAATACAACACAGCTGACACACATTGCCACACTCGAAATACATGCAGAGCACACTATAAAACACACTCCTTCACAAATCACAAACCTTTGCATCTACAATGTCAAACACTGTAGCCAGAGCGCACAATAGAAAACAATATAGAATTAGAATAGGCACCCCTGCAATTTTTCTCACATCACATACCACACCCTTCACCCTTTTTTCCAGGCACATCCATTTGCACTTCACAAACTCACCATCACCTGTTAATTTCAATTCTTTCCCTTAGCACCACAATGTCACCCCAGAAAAATTCCTGTTTCACTGACGATGAGTTAAGAGTCATGGGTGATGAAATCATAAGAGAAGAGCCACATTTATTTGGAGGACATGTCCAGCATACTTCTATTGCTTGGAAAATGGAAATGTGGCAAAGGATAGTCAACAGAGTGCATTCTGTAGTTATCACCCTGCGCACAAAGGATGACATGAGGTAGAGGTGGCATGACCTCAGGGGGAAGGTCCGACCCATGGTATCCAGGCGCCAGATGCAGATCCAGAAGACTGGCAGTGCCCCGCCCTTCATTCTCCCTTACAACTCAAATCGAGGGAGGAGAAGGTCTTGCCAATCCCGAATCCTGAAGGTTTGACATGAATACCTGGGGGAGTGGAGTCAGGTAAGTCATAACACTAAAATATCACACCAAAATGTATTGTCATGCATGCTCACTGCTCACCTTTGACCACCTTTACTGTCACCCTACTCACCAGCCCAGTGTCCAACTTTCCATAGACCACTGTATGACATCTCACATAAGAACTAGACTCACCTGAGGAAAGAATAGCTGTGTACATTGTGTGTAATACAGGGATTGACAGCACTACAATTCCCAGCAGACACTGTTCAACAATTACAAAAACCAGAACAGTTTATCATATTTAAATGTTCCTTGTTTTGCAAATCCCTAGTGAAGTGAACCTGCCTCTGAGGATGACATTTGTATAGTGTGTTGGTAGTGCAAGCACTGACAGGACTGCTGAGGCCAGGAGGCACTGCTAATGCCACTCCACTCAGCCACCACATTGTCCTCTCCTCAAACAACCCTTGTCACTGATCTCACCATTGAATGGGTCCTTACCTGAGAGGTTGATATTTGTATAGCGTGTGGGTAGTACAAGCACTGACAGGACTGCTAAGGGCCAGAGGCACAGCTACTGTCACCCCACTCAGCCACCACAATGTCCTCTGCTCCAAATACCCATGTCCCTGAACTCAGCATTGAAGGGTACTCACCTGAGAGGTTGATATCTGTGTAGTGTGGGGGTAGTACATGCACTGACAGGACTGCTAAGGCCAGGAGGCACTGCTACTGTCACTTCAAATACTAGACCAGTGCCCTCTTCCCTGGAGACAACAGTATGTCAATGCTGATAGTGGTGTACTCACTGGGGTAGTTGGCAGCTGTCAGATATGGTGGAGCAGTGAGAGTGACAGGACTGCAACTCACAGCAGGCACTGCTCCCCCAAATCAAGACTGCAAAACTGAGTCCTACCCCAAAGTACCCCTGTGTACCAAATCATCACTGAAGGATACTTAGCTTGGAGGAAACCATCAGTATAGTGTGTGTAATACAGGGAGTTACATGGTGGCAGCTCGCAGGAGGCTCCCTTACTGTCACTCTGAACACCAGTCCAGTGTACACTTGCCAAAATACCCTTCTTTGGGAATTCACACATTAAGTGCATTCATCTCGGGGGATGATATATAAAAACTGCATGAAGTACAGGGAGTGACATGACTGCTAAGGCCAGGAGGCTCTGTCTCACAGAATCCAAACACAAGCCCAGTGTGTATCTGTCCCAATATCATTGTTTGTGAACTTGCAATGGAAGTGTACACACCTAGGAGGATAACTTATACAGTTTAGTACTTGGAGTAACATTACTGTAAATTCTAAAAGGGCCAGTCCTTTTAACTCCAATCACCAGGGCATTGTACGTATGTCACAATGCATCTGTTGGAGAACTCATAAATGAACTTTATCCACCTGGAATGGACCAAGAGACAGATTATGGTACACTCTGTGATGTGGCTAAACACCTAGTTCCATCTTGAGCAGCTAAGCAAAGATGAAATTATTGTGGACAGGAAGGACTGCTCAAACTGCATGCACCCAAAAAACATGAACCAGATGCATCACCTGTATGGTAATGTCAGTAGATACATTCACAATTCACTGACCACATGATGGCTACAATCACATCCACTACAATGTCCAGGGTCTGCCTACATAGCAGTCCATCAGGACGTAAAAGTATCAAAGCCACATCCTGCCGAGCCACTGTTTTGCCTGTACTGCTGGCAAGATGCGAGTCTATGACCATCCTCCCAACAGTTAGTGAACCCATACATTCTGCAGCTGGTTGACTGAAACTGAATTGGTACATCCCAGAAATGTCAGGTCTATACAATTGACAGCATGTGTACCAGTCACATAAGGAAAACCTTTCAATCCACCATGTACACGGCTTTGGCTAAATGTCACTGTAAACTATTGGAGGCAGATGTCACAATACAACCTGTAACATTGTATCTCTCACATCAACAGGTCAAGCTACCACTGGAAAAACCGAGAAAGCTGGCACTGGATGTCTGGACATTGAGGACAGTTCTGTCCCATCAGGGCAACCTGGTCAGAAAACAACAGTGAGCCCCACCATGACTACATCGACTCCTCCCAGCCAGATTGAATCTACATCTCAAGCAACCACTCACCCCCCAACCTGTGTCCCGAAGACAGTGACTACCAACCTGTGCCCCCATTCCAGGATCCTGAGTCACAGCAACACACCTCTGACAATGACGGCCCTGGAATCAGTGATAGGGGGCAAGCTGTACCAAGGGCGCAGGCAAGTGGGGGTAGGGTGCATGGGAGGGATGTTGTGGGTCAGTGGCATGAGGCCACTGGGGATGGTCCTGGCAACGACACCATCAGCCAAGTTTGGGAGCCTATCAACAATCCCAAGGCGTGATGAGCCAGTTATTTACCGAACTCAGGGAAATCAAGCAGCTGCAGAGGAACATTCATTGAGGATCATTGGAAAAGTGGGAGGCCTCAAACATCACCCTGCCCTTCCTATCAGGGGTGTTCAGGACGATTAGCAGTACTCTGATCAGGAACCGTGAGCAACACTACACCCCTTCCATTGGCCCAGCAACACCAGGCCCTTCTACATCGGTGGCGGCCACTGGAAGGGAGGCCCTGTCAGGGGAAATACCTGCCTCAGACACCCCTGCCTCTGTAGCTGCAGAACCCACCCACAAGCAGGGACGTCCACCCAAGACTCCATGAGGTGCAGATGGCAAGACACTAGCCACTGCCAGTAAGTGACCTCTTCTCGATTTCACTCCTTTCTGTTGCACTTGTACGCTCTGTTGACTGTTCTCCAGCCTGGTAAGTGGGGAATGTCTGTAGATATGAGTGATGTGCCATCACTGTTGCCAACATTCCTTGTGCCTACATGTCAGCATGTGTCCCTTTCTCTTAGGGAAACATTTCTATGCTGCAGATCCATGCATGTTCTACCTATGTTGATGGGATGATGTCTATATTCCCTCACATATATGTACATGGGAAACTATTAGTGGTATAATAAATCTACAGTGGACATCCATTTCATGTGGTGCCATAGAGAGGAGTGTGTAACCATTGTTCATTGTTTGATATATACCTTTGTGTGTCATCGTATGTAATTTGGCATGTAGAACTGCAGTAGCTATGAGGGAGATGACAGGTAGGCCCAAAGTGTGGAACCACTTTGTGTTTATCTATGCCCTTGATGTTGAATCATGTGGGAAAGTTCACTGTACATCTGTAATGATTGAGGATTGTGCCCTGACTGTTTACATGCATCATGGAGTGAGTTGCAGTGATTTTGACATCACATGTGTTTGGGTACACGCATTCATCCACAGACAGATAATAGGATTGGGATATCCAAGATGTGGTTAGTGATGTTAGTGCTCATTTAACAACAGGTTGAGGGCATTTTAATATTCTATTAAAGTTATGTGTCTATTTAACATGCAAAGGACAGATGTCTACTACAGAAAGAATCAAGTGATGTCATTGTAATAGGTGTCAGGCATTACTGGTAACTATCCTGGGTTTTGCTAATTTGTTGTTTTGTTTATTCTGGGGATATCTCTCCCTGACATTTTGAACCTGACATCAACAGTGTTTCTTTCAATGCCACAAGTGAGGCCTATCTGAGCTACAGTGATACTACCTCCTTGAATCTATTGTGACAGATGTCAGTTGGTGAAGTGTACATTGTTGAAATATTTCCTGTGTGACATGGTTATTTCCATGTCACATACTCCAGGATATAGAACTTTGGGGATCCACGTAGCAGGATTTCAGGGCCTTCTTTCTAACTGTTGGTTCATTATGTATGTGTCAAATACATGTGTGCATGACCTTGTGTGGGATATGAGGGAATGGAATTTACAATGGGATACTGTTGGCTGTCTTTAGTTGACTCAGGTCCGCTGCATGTAATACAGCTTAGAGGATGAAGAGGACTCCTAGTTGTTGTATGGTTAGTGTGGTTCCAACACTTCACCCATGCAATTGTAGTTGTCTGAGGTCCTGATTTTACTGTGGGCCACTGTAGTAAATCCAGGTGGCATGCATGCATATGTCATGGCACATGAATGCACCACTTAGATGAGTAGTTTTGCTTGGGATTACTACAAATTATGGTATTGTTAGTCAATCTGAGTTGTGGCTCGGGTGTTATCATGAACATGTGATGACCATATTCCTCTTTGACTGTGCAGCATCAGCACAGGCAAGTGGAGGAGGTGGGGCAGAACCAAGTGAGGATGCATC
Source organism: Pleurodeles waltl (assembly GCF_031143425.1). Classification (NCBI taxonomy): domain Eukaryota; kingdom Metazoa; phylum Chordata; class Amphibia; order Caudata; family Salamandridae; genus Pleurodeles; species Pleurodeles waltl. Next base: position 266,141,707 of record NC_090437.1, read on the forward strand.
TGGCCATGGGACCTCGGGTCAAGAGACAACTGACACGGAGGGACTGAGTGGCCCGGTGGGTGAAGGGAGTACCATGGAGGAGGCCGTGTCTGCATTATCATCATTCTCGGATTCCTCATTCAGTCGCCACTCCCTAGAGGTGGAAGACCCACTGGGCATCCCCCAGTGACATCTTTGTCCGTGACCCCCGTTCAATCACTGCCCTCCCTCTTGGTCCCCACCCAGTTGGCTGTGTCTGCTCACCCAAGATGGTTGGCGTCTCATTCGTCACAAGCACCTCCGCACCAGGTCCTGTTACCCCTGCTGCCCTCAGTGAGAAGACTATTGATCTCCTGAGAAGTATCTCTATGGGTCACTCAACCATTGTGAATGCCATCCAGGGACTCGCATCCCAACTGCAACAAACAAACGCATTCCTGGAAGGCATTTAATGTTCAATGGCTGGCCTACAGAGATCTTTTCAGGCTCTGGCTTTCTTACTGATGGCAGACAGTCACCACCTTCAGTCCCCCCTACACCTCCCTCTTCTCAGTCCAAATACCCCCTTCCCCTACCTACCCAAAGCACACAAACAGATCTGCAGACATCCACCTCAACAGACATATGGAGTGCACACAAACACAAGCACTACCATGCACCCTGGCATACACACAAACTACATCCACCTACAGACACAACAACAGTCACAACTTCACCTAACACCCACACCACCCCCAGCATCACACACATGGCGTCAAGCATACCTACAGACACCACCACAACAGTCACTGACACAGCCACCACCCCAGCAGACCTGCAGACATCCACCACCCATACCACACCAACAGACATGACAGCTAGAGACACACATACATCCAGCACATCCATCATACCTGTAGTCACCACCCCAACAGACAACCACAGCATCCCTCTGGCACCTCCACCTCCCCTAAGCCTGATGCACATAAACACCCTCACTCACCCATCCAACAGACACCCACCACACACAAGCATACCTCCCATAAGCATGCGCCCACGACATCCACACCTACACATCCGCCAACCACTCCCTCTACCTCCAAATCCTGACCCCTTCTGATGACCCCCTTGTGTGTCTAAATATCTTTTCTTCTGTGAACTTGCCCTACCCCTGTTCTCAACCCACCGGACCACATCCAGGAGGACCCCAACCATCTCCAAGGCTATCCCTTCCACCTCCAAGGCCTCCCCTGCCCCCTGCAAGCACCCATGCCCCTTCCCCACCAAGTAGAAGCCCATCCCTCCCAAAAAGAATCCCACCCCTCCCAAGAAAACCACCCCTCCGAAGCCCAGCTCCCCCTCCCAAATCCGCCCCTCCTGGATAATCCATGAGGCACCTGCCTGCCCCCTTGATGTCCCATCCTATGGAGGTTACATGGCAGTTGGGAGTCAAGTTTAGGCATAACGCTGTGTCATTATTGGCATATAATATGGACTGGCCTATGGCCTTTGGACATTCCTAGTTTCCATAGTTAATAAACCCAAACAGTTGTTTTTTGGGTATATATTTGTCCTGCAATTCCTTTTCTAGCTTGATGTTGTTCCTGAGTGACTTTGGTTGTGTGCCTCCAGTTGTGTGTGCTTTGGTCTGCTTGCTGCTCCATGTGCTTTTATTTGCAGTATGTGAGTTTGTGTGCTGTTTTGTTGTCCCCCAAGAGAAGGGTATATGTTGTGTGTGTAGGTATGTATGTGTAAATGCAATGTTGGTGTCATGCATTGTGTAGCATTTGGTATGGTAAGTATTTCTTTTTTGTGTTGTGCAATGTGGGCATGTATGGTATTCAGCTTGTCCCCCTGATATGGCTTCTGTGTGCATCTGATGTGTGTCATCTTGAGTTTTGTTTGTGTAGACATTGAGTGTGTTCAGTTGTGCTTGCTGTGTTTGAATTTGCCTACAATTGCCTACATCCATCAAAGTGTGTGTCCCTTTCAGATAGTTCCTGTAAGAGTATGTCCCATGCAGTAGGAGTTATGTATGCTTTGATGACTTGCCTTCCCCATTGTGCAGATGTGCATGACATTTGGGTTTAGTATAATTTGTCCCTGGGGCCCATGTAGGCCAATTTCCTGTGCACATGTTGTTTTAGGGGCCTGTTCGAGGTGAAGTATGTTCCTGTGCAGTGTCCTTCCCTGGTTGTCCCAGATGGCACCCCTCCATTTGTGCGGCTATAGTTGTCATGCTTTCTGTCTAACAGTGTTTAGTGCATGCCATTGTGCTTTTTTCATTATGCTGGGATGTGTATGATGTTTGTGTCCATTGCAGAGTTGTTTCATGGTGGTGTTTTTTGTGTTCCATGCCACTTCGATACATATGTGTGTTGTGTGTGTGAACAGTCCCTGGCCTGCGGTGTGACGATGTTGTGTAGCCTCCACTGTCCCTGTGCCTGAGCTGTGTGGCCATGTGTTTTTGTATAGTGTTGAGGGACAGTGTGTGTGTGTCCTACCCAAAGGGGGCGTATAGTAACTGTGTACGTGTCCATGTGGATGTATGTTTGTGGGTGTGTGTGGGCTGGGATGTGTACTTGCCACCTGTGGCGTGCCCCCCATGATGTGTAAGCTGGTGCAACACACTGTTTTGAAGGTTTATGATACAGGTAGGTGTGTGTACTTACAGTTGTTGGCATCCACGCCGTCTTGTCTTTGGATGAGCAGAAGCAGGGGCATGGCATATGTGAAGGGCTCAATGGCGGCACCGGACATGTGAATCTGCTTGCAGGTGAGTGTCTCCCTTTGTACTGTCTGTTTCTGCCTTCTGATACATGGTGGTTAGACCACCAGGGTCACATTGGCAGTGTGAAACCTCATAATGAGTCCAGAGGCAACACAGGCTCCGCCGGCCTGTTTGTGCTTTCTCGTGACCATGGCAGTCTGTCCTACCTGGCTGTGGACAGCCAAACTCGTAACGATGCCCATAATCATTTGATCTCTTATGTGCAGTACACTTTACAGCCACAATTTTCTCAGGTAATTGTAATGCATTTAATAAACTGTATATTCTTTCACCATTTTGAATGGGTGATCCAGAAGAGATCATAAAACCTCTCAGGTACCATAACTGCCTGAAGCCGTGCACAACACCAAATCCATATTGGCTATCTATGATTATAGTTGCGTCGAGCTGTTCAGATACACAGCATGCTCTTGTAAGGGCAACCAATTTAGCTACTTGGGCAGAAATGACTCCTTGAAGCCATGAAGCTTTGACTACTCCTGAGATGGAACAGACTGCATCACCAGCTATCAAAGTACCATCATTGTCTCTTAAACAGTAGCCATAAAAATTACAACTTGATCACTCTCCTCTAAAGGAGTATCCTCAATATCAGGTCTAGGTTTGGTTCATAGTTCAGTGACATTGAGGCAGTCATGTTCCATTTCATTTACATCATTTGGATCATCAACATTAACAGGTAATAATGTAGCAGGATTTAAAGATGAGCACCTTTTGACAGCCACATTGGAAGAGCCAAGAATTAATAGCTCATAACAGGTAAGACGGGCACGGTTCAAATATTATTTTTTAATTGGGTTAAAGGGACCTCAACCGAATGTGGGACATAAACAGTTAAAGGGTGTCCTATCACAATGCCTTCATATTAACCAAGACTTACACAGTGGGAGCCACATTCTCTAAACAGCTGGGCAAAGTTGCAGCGACAGGATCCAATGTGACAGAAAAATATGCCACAGGTCTGTTTGTTCCTTCAAAACAGAAAGAACACAACCATCACGCTCATGACAAAACAGTGAAAAATGTTTCATGTAATCAGGAATTCCCAAAACAGGAGCTCTGCACAAACTCTCAACTCAGTGAAAGCTTTAATGCATTCTTCATCAAACGGAACTGGATCGTTAACTTTTTTTGCGTTAACTTCTGCAGAGGTTTGGAAATTACTGAAACATTTAGGATCCATTGGTGACAGTAGTTCACCATGCCCAAAAACATTGTGACATCTCTCTGTGTAACTGGTAGATTCATTTGTAACTTTCTTTCCCTCAGGACACTTTCCTGGCACCTTTCTCAATTCCAGAAGGAATTTTTGTATGTTTTCACCCAAATTATTCAACAATGCTATGGTATCGTGTCTACAGGCTTCACGTGTATTGGATGCAACCATCAAACCATTATTGTATTGTACTAAAGCAGACTGAAATGGCAAATATAAGTACTCTAAGTTCTTTTTCAGGATCTGATTAAAAATGTATGGGGATTCTGAGAATCCCTGTGGAGTACGACACCAGCAATACACACCACTGCCAAATTTAAATGAGAAAAAAAAATGACTGTCTTCATATAAGGGCAATGAGAAAAATGCTTGGGACAAATCAATAACAGAAAACCACTGTGCTTCACATGGAATCTGAAATAAAATTACTGCTGATTTGACACCACAAGATTACAGGATACAACAATTGTGTTCACCTTTCTCAAACCCTGGACTAGTCAGTATTTCCCATTTGGCTTTCGCAATCCCATAATTGGAGAATTACACAGCTACCCATCACATCTCTTAAAACTACCTGGTCAATAAAGTCTGTAATTGCTTCTGGGTTCATGTTAAAAAGGCATATTAGGACTTCTGCAGATCTGACAGTGGAACGAGTTTCTCCAGTGTCAAAAAGAAATGAAACATTGAGACCCATAACACTTGCATTCACATAAGGACCACAGTGATCTACCTCCCACTGAGGCAGCCAACACACATTCTTCCTCTTCTAAACTCTCACTCAGCTATTCTTCACTCACTTCATCACTGAAATCCATTAATGGGTATTGTGTGATTAACAGATTTACGTTAGCTTTTCCTCTTTACTTTGCATTCTGCCAATGAACCATTGCTTGTTACTGTTCCATCAGAGCTTGTGGAATCTGCATTTGTTGTGGGGCCAGAATCTGCTGTTGGGGAAATTGTACTTGTTGCTGCGGAGCTTGCACTTGTACTGTTTCTATAGAAGCATTACATTTTTGATTTTGAGCCTTTGAACTCTATGATTTTGAAAGTGACTGTTGTCAACCATCTGCGCAACACCACCACCTTGCATTTACACCATTAAAGGGGCACTCCCATTTCCAGTATCCACCATTTCTACACGCATGACAGGGAAGCATTTTCTTCATGTTTTGAACATCAGCCATAGTAACATTCAGATCCACTTGAATTCCACGACCTCTACCTCTAAATTGAGGCACCATATTGCCCTGCTGTTATACTCCTTGCATTCCTCCTGCATTCACCATTCCTTGTGATCCCTGCATACCTGCTGCTTGGGTGGATTAATTTGCATCAACACCTTCTTCTTTAATCTCTTCTGCTTCAATTCAGTTTCATCCATACAGTATTTTGCATACTGTGAAACCTCATCAATCAGTTTACTCTGCCAGCATATCAAGTGATTCCGAACTATATTGCTAATTTTAGGCTTGAATCCTTGAACAAATTAGAACACAAAACAAATCATATCTCTTGGTTCAATTATCTCTGTGCCTCTGTATAGTTTGAATGCTTGCCACAATCTCTCAGGAGTCTTTTGACTTCTGAGATGTCCTGTCAATTCTTTGTCAATCAACATCTTTGAGGGAAACTCTAGTTTTCAAAAATAAAATTACCTTATAATAGCTTTTCATCAACTCTGCAGGCTTCACTGCATCCCTTTGGCGGCCCCCGCGTTAGTCAATCAACACTCAGTTTACATTCGACCCAAAAATCTGCTGGAACCCCAATTTCATTCAATTTTTAAATTGTTCCACAAATACTTTGCAAGCTTTACAAATCTTTCGGTTTGCTGGTACCATTCCACTGGCTTTTCCCTCAACCTTGGGTAATCATTAGTAAATGACTATATGTCACTTCTGCTCCATGGGACATGAACAAATTCCCTCTTGGAATGTCTATCATTGGCATCATTTTTGCAGCTCCCACAGCATGCTGCACACCATTTGAAGGTGCAGTCGGCTTTTTCTTCTGACCTCTTTTCTTTGCCCATCTGCCTTCCCATTTATCCAATGCTCCCTATGTTTTGGTGCTCTGAATCAATTCCATAACGTGAATTTTCATACCAAGTGATGTCATGTTTGCAATGTCTCTAGAATCCAATTCTAATCTGTAACTTCTTTTTAGCTGTTTCAATTTATTCATCTCAATTTCATGTTTTTCTGTCAAATCAGCTAATGTGCAACATCATTGCACATGAAGCACAATTTATTTTCATTGTAAGAATCCAATCTGTCCAATTCAAGTGTTCCCTTAATAATTTCATTCAATTCCAATTGTAGTCTAACCATATTCAATGTGTTATCTCTGGTGTATTTCCCAAACGGATACTCCAATTAAATTGTTAACCAATAAGTTAATTGTTGTGTCAATAATCCTTGTAAACCAATATTGTTACTACTATCTTGAAGTGTAAGCTATGGAATATTAGATGGAGCTTTCATAGCTTGCTCCTAAACCAGCACAGATGAAACTATTGTGCATGGGTGATATGTCATATCAATCAGCGGACCTACTCTATCACATGTCTGGTTAGAACCAGAAGAATTCATAGGGGTCATGGCTGGCACAGTAGTGCTCAATCTTTACATCTCTGTACAGATGAATGTACTGGGAGAATGTACGGTTGATATTGGAGTCTGTGGACCACTCTCATTATTACCCTGGGCATATAACGGGACAACTGGACCTATTGTCACAGGGACATTCAGTGCATCTGGTCTGAACAAATCGTTTGACTTTGTGGGAACATTAGTCAGGTACCTTGACCAGTTAAGGCTATACCAAAATTCAGATTTGACTGATTTGGGGCAATATTCTGTGATGTTGTTACTGGGGAATACATGGCCATTTTCTGTCTCTGACTCACAACTTGTGCAGGTATCTTCACATTAGGCATAGACTCAATTTGAGTCATTCCTGAATTCTGAATTGGCTGTGGCATAAATGGAACTGTGACATTCTGGGCTGTATTAGCAATTGGAACTGTCAGATAAACCGCTGACACCTGTGCTACATGAGCAGCAGGTACATTTGGAGCTACCCGAAACCTGGCTATGTACAACCTTTGGTGTGGCAATACTCAGGGCTACATTTTGGTTCACTGATTCAACTGCATTGTACAGTGGAGGACAATTCTGCAACCGCTAAGTTATAAATTCACCATCTAAATCAATTTCAGTGTCTGTTAGCCTTTTGTGTTTATCTAACATCTGGTCTAGATCTTCAGCAGGTTTCTTGTTAGCTTTAGATCTAATACTTCCATCTCCTTACTGTGTGATTAATGGGAATAATTTCACTGCATATAGTGTTCTGCTCCTCATTCCATCTAGCTTCTGTCAACGTCTTTTCTGCTTTCCTCATTCTCCTCTCGAATTTCTGAGCCTCTTTCTATCTTGCAACTAATTCCCAAATAGCAAGTGCTTCAAATTGTGCAGGTCTAGAAGGGGTTTCCATTCATACAACACCCTCCTCAGATTCTCAATTACTCTTAAATTAAAAGGTCAGTAACAAGAAAGATCTGAGTTACCATAATTCTCAGTTATTCTGCACCACTGTTTTACCCAAACACATGCTAAAACCCCTCTATTATCAATTACTTCAAATACTGGTATGCCCACAGGTGGAGTAGGCTCGCCCTCTCTAACTGGAATAAAAAGATCTCCTCTCAACACACTCCTTAAAGGTTTGAAAAACTTCATTTGTCCACAAATTTAGTTCACAAACACAAAATCTGTGAATTCAGGAAGTCATTTTTAATCCCACAATCATCTTCACAAGCTGTTCTCAGCCAATAGCAGCGCTGTCTTGTCCATCAATCCGTGAGCAGCTTTTCTTACTAACAGACCAATCCTAGCGCAGATCAAATGACATCAGACTCACTTTGCTCTGCAGCTGCAACTCACTTCTGAGCCATCTCATACACCTCTCACGTATGCACCCTAAATGCAAATATTGCAAGCACAAAAACCAAACCTGTCTGATCACTACGGGTAGGACTCAAATGCTTTGAAAGCTGTACAGTAGACTTCCAACGGTGGCTTTCATGCGTACGCAAGTAAGATTTGACCCACAATTCTCAATCCGGTTGATACAGATTCTCCCTGTGCACTGAGGATTCACCTAATACCAACCAATCACTCACACACACTCAAGGAATCTACTGGTATTGTTGACAGTGCTCAATCAACTAACACCTCACTGCAGACAACAAATTAACCAAGTGTCTCCACACTTGTGTGGTACTCCGGAGTCTTAGGCCACATAGGACCCGTAAACAACAACAACCACGTGGGCAACTTTTGAGCACAAAGCACAACATTCACTTGGAGTACACAAACTCCCCACTCTCTCACTTGGAGTATGCAAACTCCCTACCCACTTCACACATTAAACTTCACTGCAATTTAGCCAAAAGCATTGCAAGCACAAAAACTACTCGAAACACATACTGTACACTTGTAACACAATGCCAGCATTGCCTCAACCCCTACACTTCACCAAGAACAACTCTCAATATGGGCAAAATCCAATTCCCTTCCTCATAAGGTGAAACTATATCTCTGCTACCAAAACTGCTGAAATGCTTGCAGAGGTCTTCTTCCTACCTCAGGTTCAGAAACCATGTGTGCTCTGGTGAGACATCTTCTTATCCCACCCACATTAGAGGTTGATTGGATCTTTGGACTTAGTAAGGAGTGTGCTAACTTGATTGATTCAACATAAACCATTAACACAAGAAACATAAACAATTTTAAACAGCATGATTAATTAGGTCACAAAATCAAACTCCAAACTGAATACAATTTCAAAGCTTTATGACAACCACAAAGCCAATATAATGTAAATGGTGCGAAAACTAAGTTATAAGCATACATGAAAATCATAGGCTGACCAAAAAGTTTAAAGAGATTAAGCCCACTAAACATCAATGCTGTTAAACACTCCAAGAGGATAACACAAATTAACAAGACTATGGCACTCTTTATGAACTAGGCGGGATGCCCCGCGGCCAACCGTGCCGATGGTCAATGGAAGACCGCCAGCATCCTGCCAAATAATGACGGATGGAGCCTCACCACCACTGATGACGGCGAGGGCCGCCATGAACCATGCTGGCGGTCGGTGGCGGGGGTGGATGCTGCTCCACCCTCACCGCCACGTCAGACCATACACAGCCACACCTATAATGAAGTAGTTATAGGCGTGGCGGTGTATGGAGAAGCGGTTATGGCAACGGAGCAGCATCCAGGGAGCCCGTTCCCTCCCGGAGCAGTGCGATCGAAGAGGTAAGTGCTGTCTGAGAGGGAAGGGTGGATGTGTGTGAGTGTGTGAATGTATGGGGGTGTGCGTGAGTGTATGTGTGGGGGGATATGTGTCTGAGTGCATGTATGTGTGTGTGCATGTAGGTGAATGGGTGCATGTGGATGTGAGGGGTTGGCGTTTGGGGGGACCTGTATGCAGGGGTGGGGGATGGTGAGGGTTCAGTTTGGGGATCAACATGGGGTTTTGAGGGTGAAGGGTCTGGTGGTCGGTTTTTGGGGTTTAGGGGTGGGGGCTGTTCCAGGGGTTTGGTGCGGTTCATTAGGTGTAATGGCAAGGGGGGGTGGGGCCTGGCATGTTACATACAGGTGACAGGAATGATTATTCCTATCACCCACATGCTTTCCGCCAAGGACGACCTGGTGGGGTATCTCGACAGGTAATCCCTGGTGGAAATGGGATCATAATCCCACCACCAGTCTGGCCTCCACCACCGGGTTGAATGTGCCCACAGTGGCCGAATCTGGTCTGGCTGTGGGTGGTAGTCAACTGGCTGCTCTGCAGCCAGTTCACTTTTGTGTTCCGAATATGGCGGTCTGGCCCGCCATACTGTTGGAGGTAATGACCGCCAGTGTGGCGGTCCAGACCACCTATAATATGCATATGAAAATCAAATTTCAATGCAGATGATGGTGACATCAGAAAATCATCAAAATTCAATTAATAAAAATCAGTTTTCAGGGCTGAGCCATCCTTATCTCTATACCAATTTGGACTTGCATGTGTGGGTATGGACTAACACATGCAGGCAAAGCAAAAGAAGAGACAAAAATAATTTGGAGAAATCATCTAACTAGGGTAACTTACTATAAAAATACTCTGATGTAATCCTCTAAGCTCAAAAGGAAACAAGAAACCGCATTATAGATGATACTTTTCCTCATTGGACAGCAGACAAGAACGATTAATGGAGACGGAACGTTCACAGTCTCTCAATATTTGTACACAGCAGCATCAAGGGCACTGCAGAACATGAGCTGCACATAGGGCAGGTCAGCCGTTCAGAATTTATTGGGCATATTAGTACTGAATAGCGTAAGTGAATGGAGTAATAGGAATGATGATTTTATTCTTCAGAAGACATCTATGGGTCATGGAGATTCAGGAGAAGAGAGAGCAGCAAGGTTCAAGGTTCATCAGCAAGCTACAACTCTACTTGACTGACTAAACATTTAAAAAAGTCTATCCTTAACTATAAATGTCCACAAGATTTTGATTGGTCCTCCATGTGCGCTCATCTTGCACAAATTGTTCAGTATCCAATGGAACACTGTTGACAACATCAAGTTTGCAACTATTCCGGATCTTCTCAGAGTGCATGCAAATTCATCTCAATGAATTCATGCAGATCTGCCAAAATGTAACAATTATTCGTCAATTGAAATTTTACAGTTCTTTCAGACAGCTCACAGAATTATTCCAACTGTTCTGATGCTAAATTAATAAAGCTTCCTGCCCTGTTCAACACCTGGAACAAATACTGTTGCATTTGTTATTAACCATTTGAATCAAATATGCATAGCAAATTATTTAATTGCGAACATCATTTACGACATTAGAAACAGTTTCAACGTGCACCTATTTCTTTACACACATGTAACAGACATTAATAAATTCATTTTTATTAATATAAGTATGAATAATTCATGTTCATTTAATACTCATAATATACTTTGATTCCCCCTATTTTCTAAGAATAATACTTTTAATATTAATTTATGTCAGTAGCACACTCAAATATAAACTCACAACATCTCTAATGGCAAAACATGATGTCAAAAACAAATGGAGGTGACATTGTCCACCATAGTTCATAAGTGCACATTTTTACCTTTCATGTAAATTTCTCTGTTAGGTTTTTAAATGAAGGTTTGTAAATTGCCATATGCTAACTCCTAAGCCTTCCATGTATTAGTAAAATGTGTTCTCTATCAGCAGCCTCTCAAGGAAAGAGTGAGCAAGAGCCAAGGATAGAAGCATGGAAATGGCTGGCACAGAGAAGTTAAAGAGAAAAGCTGAGAGCAAACATTTCCATAGGGCCATAACCCCTGTAGACCCTATATCTATTCTACCCACCATGACCCAGAAGCAGTGCCTCAGCTTCCCAGACCCATAAGTGTTTCCGCCTTGCGGTGCTCAAACTACAATGAATCAGTCTGACACTGGTATCACTCTTTAAATACATGTGGTCATCCTGTATTACTTATTTGTCTGCTTCATCATCCCAACCCTAACTGTATGGGTTTGAGAGGCACTGCTACCCTGGAGACAGGTTTTCCCTGCTTTTTATTTCCCCCTTCTTGTTTAGTACTTCCTCTGTATAACTACCTCCCCTCCATTTACCTTTCTTCCAGAACTTGTTCCTATCTCCTTTGGAGATGAAACTTCCTGGCCCTCAAGATGGAGGTAAATGAAATTTAATATAGTTCCCTGGAAATAATGTTACCTTTTAATATGCTTGTACTGGTGAGGTTTCCCAGGTGTCGTGCAGAAACAGGCACAGGACAAGGAAGGGGCTCTGCAATTAGGAACATTTGGCTAGGCTGTTTGATAGTCCAGGTCTTTATGTCCTTGAATGACATATTTCACCCAATAAGCACACAGCTTGTAGGCTATGGCCTGCAACTATGCTGCCTATGTTATTTCTGATGGTAAATATGGTCTGTACTGATACCAGAACCATGCTACGCATTGGGGTATTTAAAGCCGTCTCTCTCTGGGCTTCCTCAACTCTTGCAGGTGATCTCTTATCCAGTCTAGCTTTAGTGACTAAGGGGTGAAATCTAAATGCAAAATGATACCTGGACAATCAAGAACAGGAACCTCAAGAGACTGAATTGTCAGCCTCCCTATTATCATTGTCTCCTGCTCAGCTAAAACCCAATGATGACAATGCTCTCCTGTGGGCTTTGAAGAAGAACTACATAAATAATATTGACATGCAGAGTGACAGCCTACAAGGAGCAAAAGAAGATGAAATATCCTTGACAAAATATGTATAAAGTGTAGATTTCCTGTCAGGCTTGACCGATTTGAAAGAATACCTGTGGTTTCCTTCCTCCTTCTTCTTCTTCCCAGCAAGATCATCAGGAGGAATTCTTTGCCAGGCAGCAAGTTTTGGAAAATCTTCCAGTACACATTGCCATACAAAATATTCTAGAAAAATAATGGAAAGATGTAGGAAGCCATACCCACATTTCCTTGTGTCTTGGCATAGAAATATTAGAAGAGTTTGATTCTGATGTACCTTTAGTTATGAAGGTAGACTATTGGCTAGTGACTCTTCTCAGACTGCTTTACCTTCAGAAGAAGCATGGCTTTCAGATCAAATTGAAAACAGTAAATATAGCAGTAGATATGGCACGTCAGTCTCTGCGCTAAAAGCAGGATCCTATTGTGTCTGTACACCACAATCTTTAATCAAGGACTATCAGACATTACTTGCAGTATTTCAAAAGTGTGAAGATGCTGCCCCTATGTTTACAATCAGGAAAGAGCAGGTCAGGTCCATATATGAAATTACTTTTGATGAACTCTTGTCAGATGCTGCTGTCTCAGATGAGCTGTATCCAGAAGACACTTGGATCCAGCTATTTGAGGGTCCTTGTCATTCGGATCTCAGGTTCAGACAATAATAAAAAAGTCAGTGTACCAGATGGTGATTTTTCTCAAACCAGGTTGGATATTGAATGATGATCCTCACCAAGAAGAGAAAATGTCAAGATTTAAGGACCATCTAAGATCTTTAATGCAGAGGAAATATGCCTCAATTGAAGAATAGCTCAGATTGCAGGGTGTATGGCAGATACAGGATTTTAAACCCATGGACCTGTCATCATTTGACACCTGTTGTAAACCAAATTCTGTAGAATTGGTCACTACTTTTGAGAATTCTGTTACAACAATTCAAGAGTAAATGAGCTAATGATGAAGAAAGAGAATCTCCTATTAGGCATTTCCCTAAATGCTCTGATTTATAAGACTAATTATGGGCACAGGCCTTAGAGGTTGGGGGCTACACTGGAAGATCTGCAGGACAAGGAAACTTTGTTTCTTGTAGAGATAGGAGTTTTCCAGTTGGAGGAAACTTGTATGCAGTGCAGAAAGCCTAACATTATTTTGTTCCTCAGTTAATTAAGCAATATGTTTTACATGTTCTACTCAGAACTGACAGTTAGATAGTCAGGAGTTGTATAAATAAGCAAGGACAACCATCTTTCCCTATATACTATAGACTCTTAAGAAAATGTACTACTGGGCAGAGAGCTATCTCCTTTCTCTGGATGCATTATATCTTTCAGGAAGAGCGAATTTGCTTGCAGATTATTTTAGATGCTATCCTCTGCCCATTACTGCGTGCCAGCTGATCCCTTCTGCATGGGGGGGGACCTGTGATATAGCCCTTTGCTTCCCCCAGGATAGTGTTTTTTACATGTCTTTGAACAGTGGTCCCTAATTCCTCGACCTGGGCCCGGGATTTACTCTGCAGTCACTGGCCACCAGATCTACTTTATGCAATCCCACCAATTCCTCTAATTCTTCAAGGTTTATTGAAGATACATCATGCAGAGCAAAGGTAGTGTTGGTTACTTCATTTTGAACTTGCCAACTGCATCCTCAGCTAACTGTCAACCCTCCTTGGATACTGGCTCTATGTCCAACTCCATTGGAATTCTCTCATGTTACAGTATTGAGGTGCTTTTATCTAGAAGTATGGCGAACGGGTAAATAGCTGTTGAGCAGTGAGGATTTTCAAAAGAATTGGCTTCAATAGTATAATAGTATAAATGCCCTTCCACCTTGAAATCCTAAAAGCATTGGGCATGGTATACAGCTTGGTGTTCATCAAGAAATATTCATCCTAAAACTTGTCATCCAATAAAAATGTTAGACGTTTTGTTTTTAAAGATGGTTTTATTAGAATTGGCTGTTATCAACCCTGATAATTTAATGGGCAGATTTTGAACCTTTAAGAGCTATTATTCAGACTGGTGCTCAGTCTCCCATGTAGGAGCTCATCTCTATATATCTTCTCTAACTCATGCTCCATTGTAGCTTCTCCTATACCTTCTTACTGGACTTATCATTAGTATTAAAAGCTCTGAAAAATGTGTCTGTGCAGTTTTTATTTTTTTAGTAACTTTTCATTTCCTACCTCACAATATCATATTTCTGGTGGAAATTACATTGTCTAGAAAGATAAGAAAATTTGTGGATGTATTTGCCAAAACCCAGATGTACAAATGTTTGATGAAAGTGTGGTCATTACATCATATATTCATCCAAAGATAGCTTCCGATTTTCAGAAGCAGCAAAAAATAGTTCTTCCAGTCCTATGCCTAAACCTCTTCTGCCCGGGGGCAGTGGATCTACATAATGTAGACATTAACATAGCTTTGTCTATGTACACGGAAAGAACTTCATTTTTTTGTAAAACATACTCTGTTAAGTTTGGCTCCTCTAGAAAAGCAAGAAACCCACAGTGAGAAACTTACCAAAAAGCTTGTAATTACCACAAGATATTCTGCTGCAGGGTTAGGTCTAGCTGAACACATAGGGGAAACGTTTTCTAGGGGTATGTGTACATCCTGGAGGAGGGTAAAGCGGTTTGGAATTAATGAGCTATGTGTGCTGCAACCTAGTGTGTACCTAATGCAGTTACAAAACACTATAGACTACAAGAGAGTAGGGAACAAAATTTGGTGATGCTGGACCCAGTTCACAAAGGTAACATGTGTACTAAAGTTACAAGTGTGTAGTCTCTGCACTTGCAGCGGATTCTCCACATTTGAGGCAGAATATCCGCACCGTGCACTCTACTTTGCACCATGCAGAGATTCCACCCTGAATGCAGAGATTTTGCTGCGAGTGCGGAGACTGCGTGGCGAGTGTGGAGACTTCTCACTTGTAACTTTAATACACATAGGTTACCTTTGTGAATTGGGCCCGCATTTTCATTGTTGGTAATCATTAAAGAAAAGAATCATTGTTTATTTAACTTTGATCATGAAAACAGGAACAATAAAGTTTGACATTCATCTTTCACACTGCCTTCTATTTATTACAGATTTTCCTAGTACATCTTCAAATAGATAGGACTGAGGCAAGGAAGCAGGAGTGGGGGTAATGTTCTATTACTTGCAAGTAATCTTCATTATTGGGAGACCTGGCTTCCACATCTCAGTCCTCCATTCTCCTTTCTTCCAGAACTTGCTTTATTTTTAGTTATTCTTAAGATTATTGGTACTTCCAGGAACCACAGTGTCTGTGGATAAAGTTATGGGGAGGAACCGAGGAAAAGGTAGGATTGAAAAGAGGTAAAGCAGGGATGGCTTGTCTCCAGGGAAGGGTCACCTCTCAATCTGTTGTACTTAGGACTAAGGTGAGGAAGCCAGGAATTACAGTAATTAAGTTTACCAGTAAGTAATGGAACATGATCTCTCATTCCATGGTGCAGACCTCTGAGTATTGAGGTAATGCCACATCCACTAAATACTGCATTCATCACTGTCAGTATATACCAGGTCTGGTATTAAAGGACAAAAAGACAGTGGTACTCAAAGTGAGTGAGGATGATTTCTGGTCAGGACTGATGGGCGTATAGAGGAGGAATACAATGAGTATAGAACCAGGCTGAATGCAGGCACATTTCAGTTTGTCCTTTCAATACTTTTAACCCAAACAGCATCTGTAATTGTATTTATATAGCCCTTACTACCCCTGATCAGGCATTGAAGCGCTTTTCGGAGAGAAGCAAGCTGCTCCGGAACCCAAGAGGAATTAGTGGTGGATTAGTTTAGGGAAATATGAGTAAAGTATTAGTATTATTAAGAGTTAGTTTGAGCAGAGGATATGCAAGTTTGTTAGTAGGATTGACTAGAATAATGTAGGGATAGAGGAGGAAAAAATCCAGGAGTGTTAATTGGGAGTTTATAGTAAAAGGGTGAGGCTTGGGATGAGTAAAGGAGAGGTAAAGGAGGGAAAAGTCTGTGGCAAGGGTTAAAGGAGATCATAGTAGCAGGAGGGGTTTTGGATGAGTCAAAGGTGAGATAAATGAGGGAGAATTTAGTAGGGTTGTTTGGGAGATCGTGGTAGTAAACTGAGGTTTGGGGTGAGCTAGATGCGGTAGAGGAGGGAAGAGCTTAGGCAGGGTTATTTTCGAGAAAAAAGTAGTAGAGTGGGTTTGGAATGAGCAGAGTGGGGTTGGGGGATACACTAGTAGAGACATTGGGTGATTGGGAGACAGAGTAAAGCTTACAAGAGAGTACATTTATATTATTTTTATTTATTCATTATTTTATTTATTATATTATTTATATATATATATATATATATATATATATATATATATATATATATATATATATATATATATTTATCTTTCTTTTTTTGTATTTATAATTAATATATTTTTATTTTAATTATTTACAATTTTCATTTTATTTATAGATTCTATTTTATTTATCTTTATTAAATTTTTTCTCTAGTACAGTAGGAGTAGAGTACTACATAGATATGTAAATGCATAGTAGGGGAATATATGTACAAGGAATATAATAATGGGTATAATAATATGAGAAGAAAAGTAGAATTGTATAAATACAGACTTTCAAGATTTTAATATTCAAAGCTAATTAATAAGTGTACTTTTTTAACATTCATTTAGCTTTCCTCAATTTTTGAATAGCGAAATGCTTATGATAATAAAACATTTGATCATTGTGATATAAAAACAAAAGCAGGGATTCATAAGTATCTAATATAACAACTTATCTAGGAGCTATGCAATGACCTGTGAACTTGTTAAGCATAGAATAATATACACATATATATGTATATACACACACATATATACATACACACATGCGCACACACACACACACACACACATACACACACACACACACACATATATATATATATATATATTTAACCGTGCGTAAATATGCATCTGTTAAACTGGCTTAAAGAGTATGCGTATAATTTATTATTATGAAATAGTAATGATTCATATTTCTCAAAGAACTATACTATCTAGAAAATACACATAACCAAATTATAAATATTTATCAACACAGGCATATGCAGCACATTGTTGTTTGAATATGGTGGTTATGAAGGAAAGAGCAAACTCTTGAGTAGACTTCTGAAGGCAAGATAGTTATCCGTGAATCTTATATTTGGGGGTAATGAATTCCATAGTTTGGCTGCTTGAACGGAGAAGGATGTACCACCTATTGTCTTTTTCTTGTAAGGTGGTGTTCTAAGGCGGGGTGCTTATCTTGAGCTGAGGTTTCTTTGTTGAATGTATTTGGTTATTTTGTTTCTAATGAGAAGCATCCCTGTTCCATGTATAGCTTTGTGGGTGATACAAAGCAGCTTGGAGGTGGATCTTCTGGCAGCGGGTAACCAGTGTAGTGTTCTCAAGGCAGGGGAGATGTGGGTTTGTGGATTTACATGTAATAGTAAGCCTGGCAGCTGAGTTCTGAATACGTTGTAGTTTTTTCATACTAGATAGAGATGATCCATGGCATAGGTCATTGGCATAATCCAGTTTGGATAGTACAAGAGAGATAATAGCCTGCACCTTGTGTGGAAATCTGAGGTGGAAGAAGATCCGTTGCAGAGCCTTCAAGGTGATGAAGCTTGAGCGTGCTCATTTGTCCACTTGGCCATTCATTGTTAACTTGAAGTCTATGAAAATTTCAAGGATTTT
This sequence comes from Pleurodeles waltl, assembly GCF_031143425.1. Classification (NCBI taxonomy): domain Eukaryota; kingdom Metazoa; phylum Chordata; class Amphibia; order Caudata; family Salamandridae; genus Pleurodeles; species Pleurodeles waltl. The sequence goes on from NC_090437.1 coordinate 266,159,755, forward strand.
AACTTTCTTGGATACTTGAGGAGGTGGTCCGAGATCGTCAGGCCAGGCACACAGTGGGTAATAATGTTTCCAGTCGCCACATGTGAGTATTTCTATTTTGAAAGCATTTAGTTGGCTCCAAGTCATCCGCTGATCAACGGCTCTGAGGCAACTGAATGTTTCTGAGTTTTCAATGTCTTTGGGAAATTCCAATTTAAGTAGTATTTGTATGCCATCTGCATAGCTGTAGCATGTGAATTGAAAATCATTGATCAATTCTGATGATGACATTGTTAATATGTTGAAAAGCATGGGTGAGATGATTTATCCTTGGGGGACACCTGCTTTTGTGAGGTGGGGTTTGGACGAGAAGTGGGGAGAATAGACAATATTAATTCTGCTTTGAAGGTAGGATGTAATCCAGTTGAGAGCAGTCTCTTCTATGCCGGATGAGTGGAGTCTTTGGATTAGGGGGTCGTGCGCCTGCGTTATTTATAATAAAAGGTGTCGGAGTTTTAGAAGTGGGGTGAAAACGGTTTTACTGCAGATAGGGATTTCTGTTATAGTTGAGTGGCTGTGTATGTCAGTTTTGGAAAGGTAGTAGGGGGAGAGGGGTGCTTATATACCTCTGACCCTGGTTCTCAGGCAGGTCGCTCCCCTCACCGCCACACAGCCCCCAGTGTGACCGCTCTCGCTCCTGTGCCCTGTGCTCCTGTGCCCTGACTGCCTTTTCCCGCCTCCAGTGACCCAGCGCCAGCGTCCTCTTCGTTTGTGCCCGAGTGCCTGTGTCCGCGCTTCTTCCCTACCCCGAGTGCCTGTGCCCCTGGTATTGTTCCACTGTACTTTTACCTTGTTGCCCTTACTGTGTTCTTTTTTAATTCCAGCCTCGCCGCGTCACCCCATCGCCGCCCGTTTCTTCCCGCCGCTACACTCCGCCTCGCCGCGTCACCCCATCGCCGCCCGTTTCTTCCCGCCGCTACACTCCAGTAGCTCCGCCCCCTTGCTCCCCATTGGCCGCCCCGCTCCCACCTCCCAGCTGCTCCTCCCTCCCTCTTCCCCTCATATGGAGGATGCGCAGCGGCGCGCCGCTGGCGTGCCAAAGGCGCGCCAAAGGCAAGCCCGTCTGCGCCCGTCCGCGCCTGGACCGCGCCCAGCGCCAGACCCCCTGGCCCCCGCCGCTGCGAGCCTACCCGCCGGACCTACGAAGCCGCCACCCTCCTCGCACTCAACACCGGCCGGATCCCCGGGTGCTGCCGTGCCGCCCCAAGACGCACCCACAGACCCTTCACCTGCCAATCCTGCAAGTTTTCCTGCATCCAGACCCGCACCGCGCCCGCCAAACCAAGCACCAGCAGCAACCACCTGAAGTGCATCCTGCTCAACACCCGCTCCATCCACAGACACGCCGTGGAACTCTGGAACCTGCTCGACACCACATCTCCAGACATCGCCTTCCTCACAGAAACCTGGATGAACGCCTCCTCAGCGCCCGACATCGCCATCGCCATCCCGGACGGATACAAGACCACACTCAGAGGCACCCTCATCTATAGACCCCCAGGACCCCGCACACAATTCAGCGAAGACATCGCAGACTTCATCAGCCCACACGCCCTCCCCTCCGCTGACTACATCCTCCTAGGGGACCTCAACTTCCACCTGGAGAACAACAACGACAACAACACCACCACCCTGCTGGACAACCTCGCCAACCTCGGACTCAAGCAACAGGTGAACACCCCCACCCACTACGCCGGACACACGCTTGACCCAGTCTTCTCCTCCAGCAAGCACATCTCCTTCAGCCACTCTACCGGACTCCACTGGACAGACCACAGCTGCGTCCACTTCAGCTTCAGAAAAACCACGACTCACCACCACCCACATCAGGCTCCCCGCAGGAGCTGGGACAAGATCACCACCGACCAGCTCTCCACATCACTGAGCCAGAACCCTCCCGCCAGCTCAGCGGACCCCAACCAAGCAGCCAACAACCTTACACAGTGGATCACCAACTGCGCTGACAACCTCGCACCCCTGAAAACCCATCCCATCAGACCCAACAGCAAGAAAGCCCCCTGGTTCAACAACGACCTCAAGATCTCCAAGAAGAACTGCCGCACCCTCGAAAAAGCCTGGCGAAAAAACCCGACTACAGACAACATGACCGCCCTCAAGCACGCGTCCCGTAAACACCACCAGCTGATCCACACCACCAAGAAGACAGCATTCAAAGAACGACTAGACAACAACGCACACAACAGCAAGGAACTCTTCAGCATCGTCAAAGAGCTCTCCAACCCCAGCGCCGGAAACAACGACATCACCCCCTCACAAGACCTCTGCGACTCACTCGCCTCGTTCTTTCACCGCAAGATCGCAGACATACACAACAGCTTCGGCGCACAGACCACGCACCCAAAAACCAAACCGACGCCCCCCAACACCACCCTCCGCGCCTGGACCCCAGTCAGCACCGAAGACACCATCCACACGATGAACACCATCCATTCCGGATCACCAACCGACCCATGCCCCCACCACATCTTCAACAAGGCCGACTCCGTCATCGCACCCCATCTCCGGGACATCATCAATTGCTCCTTCAACACCGCCACCTACCCGGAGAGCTGGAAGCATGCCGAACTCAGCGCCCTCCTGAAGAAACCATCAGCAGACCCCACCGACCTCAAGAACTACCGCCCCATCTCGCTCCTCCCGTTTCCTGCCAAAGTCATCGAGAAGACCATCAACAGACAGCTGGCCGCCTTCCTCGAGACAAATGGATCCCTCGACCACTCACAGTCCGGCTTCCGAGCCAACCACAGCACCGAGACCGCCCTCATCGCAGCCACTGACGACATCCGAGCCCTGCTCGACAACGGGGAAACAGCGGCCCTCATCCTCCTGGACCTTTCCGCAGCGTTCGACACTGTCTGCCACCGCACCCTAGGGCAGCGCCTCAGCAACATCGGAATTCAAGAGAAGGCACTGGAGTGGATCATCTCGTTCCTCACCGGAAGAACCCAGAGAGTCCGCCTCCCCCCGTTCAGATCCGAGGCCACCGAAGTCATCTGCGGCGTACCACAAGGATCATCACTCAGCCCCACCCTCTTCAACGTCTACATGAGCCCCCTCGCAGCCATCGCACGCCATCACAACCTCAACATCCTCTCCTACGCCGACGACACCCAGCTGATCCTCTCCCTCACCAACGACCCAGCCACCGCCAGAACCAACCTGCATGAAGGGATGAAAGACGTAGCCGAGTGGATGATGAACAGCCGCCTGAAACTGAACTCAGACAAGACGGAAGTCCTCATCCTTGGATCATCACCCTCTGCCTGGGACGACTCCTGGTGGCCCCCGGCCCTGGGCAGCGCACCCAAACCAACGGACCACGCACGCAACCTGGGCTTCATCCTGGACTCCTCCCTCTCGATGACCAGACAAGTCAACGCCGTCTCATCTTCATGCTTCAACATCCTACGCATGCTCCGAAAGATCTTCCGATGGATCCCCACCGAAACCAGGAAGACGGTCACCCAGGCACTCGTCACCAGCCGACTGGACTACGGTAACACCCTCTACACCGGAACCACGGCCAAACTACAGAAAAGACTCCAACGCATCCAGAACGCCTCCGCACGCCTCATCCTTGACATCCCCCGACACAGCCACATCTCCGGACACCTGAGAGACCTGCACTGGCTCCCCGTCAGCAAGAGAATCACGTTCCGCCTCCTCACCCACGCACACAAGGCCCTCCACGACCTGGGCCACAGGTACCTCAACAACCGCCTGACCTTCTACACTCCCACCCGCCAGCTACGATCGACCAGCCACGCCCTCGCCGCCGTGCCTCGCATTAGAAAAGCCACCATGGGAGGAAGATCCTTCTCCTACCTGGCAGCCAAGACTTGGAACTCCCTCCCCATCCACCTCCGTCGGACCCAAGACCACCTCTCCTTCAGGAAGCAACTCAAGACCTGGCTGTTTGAGCAGTAGCGGTCCCCCCCCAGCGCCTTGAGACCCTCCGGGTGAGTAGCGCGCAATACAAATTTCTTGATTGATTGATTGATTGATGGTCAACAGTATTAAGGGCAACTGAGAGGTCTAAGAGAAGGAGTGCAGCAACTCTATTGCAGTCAACTGTGTTTTTAAGATCATCTCAGATTGCTATGAGTGCCGATTCTGTGCCTCTTCCTGGGCGAAATCCAGTTTGGTAGTCTGAAAAGTATGGAATTGTCTTCAATGACTTGTGACATTTGGGCGAATGCTGCTCTTTCTATCAGTTTGCCCAGGAAAGGTCCATTTGTGATTGGTCTGTAGTTGTTGGTGTCCTGTGGGTCTAGGTTTGTTTTCTTTAATAACAGACGTATATATGCATTTGTGTAGCTGAGGTTTGTCTTGAATGTTGTTTGTTTTGTGCCAAGTCCATTGCAACCTTCTTATTTGTTGCTTTATCTTTTTACGTTCTGTGTTTCTCCAAGGCGTTGGTTTTCTTTTGTCCTGTTTTGTTTTTCTGAGTGGTATTAGGTTATTGAAAACTTCCTGTAGCCACTCATTAAGTTTTTGAACAGAATTAATTGCATCTAGATCTGTGTTGGCTGTTAGTTGTGTTTTTAAGTCTTCAAAATTGAGTTTGCTCCATGGTCGATAGATGCATGTATGTACGTTGCTATGGGGTGTGTTGTTTTATGTCAGAAAGTTATCAAATGGTGGTCTGGCCATGTGATTGGTGTGATGCTATGAACGGTAACTAGTTCAGGCTTTGTAAAAGTGACATCTAGGATGTGTCTAGCGATGTGTGTGGGATTGTGTACAAGCTTATGCAGGTTCAATGCGACTAGGCCAGTGGTGATAGCTTTTGGAAGGGGCATATTGGGTTTGTCAAACCAAATGTTTAGGTTCCCAAGAATGCATAGATTTGAGTATAATGTTATAAGGTTTGAGACTGTATCTAGAAACGTGTCTGGTAATGTTGAGTTGTTAGGTGAAGGTCTGTAAAGGAGCAGATACTTATAGGAGGAAGTTGGTGTAGGGTTGCATCTGGTGAGGAGGGTCTCACAAACCTGTATGGAAATGTTGTCTGTTTTACTGAGATTTATAACTTGTTTGAATATAATACCTAGTCCACCTCCTCTCCTTCCTATAAAGTTTTGTATGATGGTTTGATAGCCCAGAGGAACTGCCACATGAAACACTGGGGCCATTTCATCTCCCAACCATGAATCTGTTACGAACAGTAAGTCAAGTTGTGTGTCCATGAGGAGGTCATTGATGTGGTGCTTGTTTTTTTAGAGTGATTGGGCATTTATGAGCAGGCAGTATAGAAAATGTGTGTTAGTGGCGGTGCTGTTTTGTTTTGGAGAAGGGTGGGCAGTATATTTTGAACTTGTAGCAGGTGTGTTGTTAGTTGTGATAAATGTGTGAGGGTTACAATTGTACTGTTTTTCAATATAGTGTTCCTCTTTCAGCAGGCTTAGGAGGCATTTTGTTGTTGGGTCTGTGTGTGTTGGTGGTGGACTTCGTGGCTGAGAGAGACATGAAGAGTGTACTTTTTTGTAGAGTAGCCTTATTTATGTAAGTTGTTAAGAATGGTATGTTGTTTATTTTGTTTGCGTCTGATTAGTTTGGCAGGAGTATGGGTTGGGGTGGTGGAGGAGCATGTGAATCATAATGTAGGGCTCTAAATTGTGCAATGGATGAGAGGGGGGTGAAAGAATGTTGCTGTGTTGGGATGCTTGTGGTAAATGTTTGTGAAGGGTGAGAATTTAGGGGTAAAGATTGCTCAGGATTTGTATTCTTTGTATAGTCATGAGGGTGGGAGGTGGTGTGACGGAAAGTATTAGGAAAGTTTGTGTTATTTTGATGTGCTGATGTGTGTGGTCTGTTTTGTTTTTCTGGTATAGTAACAGTAGATATAGATGTAGTGGTTGTCTGTGAAGGATTTGTATGTCAGTTAGTGCTGGTAAGTGGCATTAGAATATTACAGGGTGTGTTGACGTGTTTTGGAGAAGAATGTATGAGGTGTGTAAGAGGAGATGGATGTGGGTCAGGGGTGTTTGTGTTAGTTGTGAGGATTGGAAGAGTTAATATATGTGGTGGAGTGGAGTGGAGTGTACGGATTGTATGGTTGTGTTTAAATGGTGAAGAGAGGGGGAGGGTGTTTGTAGATGATGTGTTGGAAGGCTGAGTTTAGGTATTGTCATGATAAAAGGGGGTCTTTGTGGAGAAATAGCGGATAGTGCTGTTAGTTTGTATGAACAGGGAGTGTGTATCTGAATGGCTGAAAGTAACGTATAATGTGGTTTTGTGTTGTGTGGGCGATGGCAGGTTGTGTTACTGGTAATGGACAGAGTAGTGTTTGCTGTGAGAATGAATGTGTTTTACTGTTGTTGGTATGGTGGATATGTGTATAGATATTGTATGTGGGGTTTTGTGCTGGTTGATGAGACATTGCAATCTATATGAGGTCAGTTTGTGATGCAAGAGTTGGATGTCTTTGCTGATAATGTGTTTGAAAGTTGATGGATGTGTAGGAAGTAAGGTCCTTTCTGGTAAACGGAAAATTGGGCAGCTTTCCTTACCCTAGGCCCCACCAGTCCTGAACAGGCCCAAACAGGCAAATGTCCTTAGCTGAGAGGCCCTGAGCCCTAGTCTTAAATAGCCCTATTTGTCAATAGAAACCTAGTCCTATCCAATCAGATTTGTATCCCTAAACCCCACAACCAATGGGAGCCCCAGTCTTATTTACCAAACACACCCCTAGTCCTGACAACCAATCACAACACTAACCCTAAAACCATAAACCATTAGGAACCCCAACCCTAGAACCAATCACAACACCAATCCTAAAAACATGAACCAATAGGAATCTCAACCCTAGTACCAATCACAACACCAACCCTAAAAACATGAACCAATAGAAATGTCAACCATAGTACCAATCACAACACCAACCCTAAAAATGTTAACTAATAGGAATCTCAACCCTAGTACCAATCACAACACAAACCCTAAAAACATGAACCAAATAGGAATCTCAATCCTAGTACCAATCACAACACCAACCCTAATCCTTAAACCAATATAAATATTTATCCCAACAACCAATCACAACATAAGCAACAACCAATAGAAACGGCCAAGTTAACTGAATCCCAAGCCCCTGTAGGAAGGGAGGAGGGAGCTGCTGCTCTATTCCGAAACTCCTTGGATACAGACAGACTGAATCCACACTTGCAAGCCAGCAGCGTCTACTTTCCAGGTAAGAGAGAGATTGTAAAAACTCTGAAATACTGTTTGTCGCACACTCAGATATTTGGCTTTTTCAAGGCAAAAACAGATGATGCAGACAATTTCTAAACACAATTTAAACCACAGAGACAGATTAAGCTGTCTCCTAAGCACACTTTGGTTAGCCACTGAGGTATATTTAGCCTTTTTACTCAAAGAAGAGGTGGGGGCTTTCTGCAGTCTTTTGCCACAAACTAGGTGGGAATTTTCAAACAGTCACTGCTAAAAAAAACAGCAGTTTACAAAGGCCAAGCTGAAACATAGGGAGCCTACATTAAACAGGCACGGGTGGCAGTACAAACCACTTTTTAGCGAATAACAAGATTTCCCAGAAAAGTCTGGGGCTCCTGGCCTAGGTCTCCTAGGCTTCCTTGATCACTGGGCTGATTAAGGTGCAGGGAAAAAGCTGGGCTCACAAAATGGAGATGGCTGTCTTGGGGTTCCCTCCACAAACTGAAAGCTCTAGTGCAGGTCTTAAAGGAGGGCTCAGGTTGCCTGGGAGTGAGAGAGCCAATCAGCAACCCCAAGCCACTGTGGGAAGGGAGGAGGGAGCTGCTGCTCCATCCAGAATCTCCTTAGATACAGACAGGTTGAATCCACCCTTCCAAGCTAGCAGAGTCTAATTTCCAGGTAAGAGAGAGATTGTAGAAACACCTAAACACTGCTTGTCGCGCACTCAGATGTTTGGCTTTTTCAAGGCAAAAACAGGTGATGCAGACACTTTCTAAACACATGGAGGCCTACTGACAACAGGGTGGTGACAATTTTTCCCCATTTTTTATAAATAAATACAGAACATAAACAGATTGCTGTCTGCTGATGTTTATATGCATGTATCAGTATCAATAACAAACTGTAAGCCTTAAACATATTGAACTTATACAGAGATACCAAATCACATAGTGAGATATGACTGTGTTTCAGTACACCACTTATATATAGGTGCACTGCCCAACTTTGGAACAAATGCTTGATCTACAACATTCAGTGGCTGCTGTTACCCCCTTAGACTTGCCAACTTCACATGACTTGTGTCTAGATCCATCCATCAAGGTTTGACATGTAGCTGGTAATTTTTTTTATAGGGACACTGACTAACCGGTGATAAAGAATATAAACAAATGTCACCCAGGTGTACTACAAGTAGAAAGCCTATCATATATGGGTAAACAACAAACTAGTAGCGCACATCCTGAATTTCAGGAAGGGGACAAGAATCCCCCTTGCAGCTGAGTGGCGAGTGTGACTGCACCCAATACCGTTTAGAGATACCCTATGCATCACCGGGACACCCGCATCCCTCTCCCAAAGGGTGCCGTCTGATGGTGTACGTTAAATGCGCATCCCACAATTCTGTTTGTACCAGTGCCTGCTCTATAATATGCTGTGTGCAAAAGGGCATAGTCGTTGCCTTATATTCTAGAAGACAGGATCCATGCAGTGCCATAACACAGGCCACTGCAGCCCCAGGAGTGCAAGGTGGGTACAACTTAAGTGGGACCTAAAACTTGAATGGGTACATGTTCAGCACACGGCCAATATAGCTGTGTGAGTGTTGGGAGTCTTGGAGGACCCACTTCACATTCTGCAGGGGTGCCTGACAATTTTTTATTATGCCACTCGACCCATGAGATAAGTTCTAATACCTGCAAGGCTTTGTGTGTAATTTATACCTCAAAACACCCACTAGAAGATTAAAACTGAAAAGGTCTAATCTGCTTTGGAAAAGTCATTATTATAATATTTGTCTTGATTTCATAAGACCCTTTACTTAAGTTAACACTGAATAGAGGGGCGCCATTCACCATCTGCCAATCTTCTCTCAAGTGCTGCTCCCAGAAATTTGATCCCCACATTCTACCCAAACTTTCTGTGGTGACACATGCCACACATCTTCTCCCTTTCAACAACAGCAATGTATAACTAAATGCTATATTTAATATTCTAACATCATATGATGCAACCTACCAGACTACTAAGAATCATTCAGATAAAATATGACAATTTGTGAATGAAGAATAATGTAGCTACTCATTTTGTTCCAGATTTACACTATAATAAATGACCCAAAAGAATATAATACATGAGTAACAATCAATATAATTCATCCAACTACATAACTTCCTAGGTAACCCAGTGCCTTCTTCCCTGGCTCACTTTCTCGTAATACATTTTGTTGGAAAACCAGATATTTATTCAAACATACATTGGTTTCTTCCCTAGGAACATTCAATATTCTATCAGGCTGCATATCCTCATACACACTAGGAACCTCCACATTCTTCCCTGCCACCTCAGCCTCAACATCCCTTTCACCATCACACTGGCCATCCTCTTCACCCATCAAGTAATCACAACATTCATCTTCACCATTCTCACCTCTTGTTCAAGGCTTTTTTTCCACATTTTTATATGTAGCAACTCAACAAAGATTGCATACTCTACCATCCTCCATTTTAACAGCACTTCCCAACTTCTCACTAGCCCTTAATGGTTCCAACCAATTGGTTTGACCTTGTCAATGATTTTTGGTCTCTTGACTCTAACTAATTGTCCTACTGTTACATTAGAAAATTTTGCCTTACTATTATGACATGTTCTTGTTGACATATGACAAGAGACATCCATTTTCCTCGTTTCACAATCAAATTCAACACCAAATGTATCTATATTCTTGTCAACTAACCACCATGGAACTAATATAGTAAATGGTATCCTCCCTCTCTAAAGTTCAAAAGGCATTTTCCCGGTTATATAATGCAATGTTATTCTATACGACTAGAGCATACGATATAATAATTTCTTCCAAGGAAGCCCTGATTTCATTGCAAAGTGTATCACTTCCTTAATAACTCTATTAAACCCATCAACTTGACCATTCAGTTCAGGATGATATAATGCCACCACGGAATGCTTACTGTCATACTTCTTTAAAACAGGTTCATTTTCTCAGATGTGAATTGCATACCGTTATCATTGACTAATAATTTGGGAACTCCTTCTCTTGAAAACACATCCTCCAAAAATTCCATCACATCATCTGTAATAATGTTACTTATCAGACGAATGTCTGGCCATTTAGAAAAATGATCAATTTAAACAATAGCATAATGTGCTTTAGTAGGCAATGTGGAAAAAGGCTCCAAAATCTACAGCAAGTTTTCCCATAGTATATTCAGTAGCTCCACAGCCACCAAGTGCACCTTACATGGCTTACCACTGTTGTCACTATCAGCACACAAACTACAACTCCTTACTTCTCGATCCAACATGCTATTCATTTCTGGCCACCAAAAATTCTCTTTAACCTTCCTTTTTGTGGTAGACATACCTTGACCTTCGTGACTCATTTTACCTACAATATGGCGAACACTATTAGGAGAAAACATTTTGTCACCTCTTAAAACAATGTAATTGAATAAAGACCATTAATCCTTTACTTTCATATATGTAGAACTATAACTCTTAATCAATTGCTCACTCGGCCAACCATTAATAGTATGTTTAGGGTACATGAAGCATGTGATACAATCCACTTATCACCATTCTTCCTCTGTGACAGTACTGCCCCAGTACCACATCCACTAGCATTCACTGAAATCTCACAATCAGTGTCCATTTCAAAGATTTCAAACAGGGAGCTTGCAAAATATCCTTATTAATTGAGGCAAAACATTACAGTTGATCCTAAGCTCACACAAACCTCAGATTCTTCTTAAGCAACTTCCTCAATTATTCTACTTTAGTAGAATACGTTTCAATAAACATTGAATAAAAGGTTGTGAATCACAAGAATGACATCAACTGCTGCTCACAGGTAAGTTCATGAGCATTCAATATCACTTTGACATGGCTGATTTTAGGGAGAATGCCATCCCCAGAAATTACTTTGCCCAAATACGCAACTTGATTTTTACCAAAATTATGTTTCTCACTTTTCACAGTCAAGCCTTTGTTTTTAAGAATTGATAATACGTGTTTCAAATTAGCAGTATTGTCATCTTCATTCTTCCCAAAACTCACTATATTGTCTTGGAAAACACTTTCCCTCTTCACTTCCTGTAATATCTTTGTCATTTCCCTTTGGAACACTGCTGGGACACTGGCAAGCCCAAAAGGCATCCTTTTATATGAAATGGTCCTTCCGGTGTTACAAACATGGTAATATGCCTTTAACCATCATCCAATCTAATCTTATGGTATGCAGTTGAAAGATCGATTGCAAAAAAAACAGTAGTATCACTCACCCTTAAAAAGAACTCCTGTAAATTGGGCACTCAATGGCTTCATTTAAACACCTCAAATCCACACACAATCTCAATTCTCCATTTGCCTTAAGAGATATTACCACAGAAGACATCCAATCAGAATTTTCAATTTGTTCAATAATATTTTTTATACAAGCCATTTAACATTAGTTTTAGTTTGCATACATAATTCATTGGAACTTGTATAATTTTTGTCTCACGGGAATCACATTTTCATGAAAAATAATTTTATATGTTAAGCCTTTTAGCTTACCCAACGATTTACTAGATATTTCAGGAAATTATTTTTTCTCATCACCAGAACAACTCTCATTCATCTCTTGTATGACATAAACTGTAGGTTTTGTATTGGGATCTAACTTGATTTCCAACTCACTAATGTGGGGTCAAACCAAAATCAACTCACGCTTCTTTGCAACATACAGTATACCATAACATTTCCATAGAGAACATAGTAAACAAACAACTGTCTCGCTTCCTGGAAGACAACAACATCTCCCAGTCTGGATTCCGCAAAAACCACAGCACTGACACCGCCCTCATCGCCTGCACAGATGACATCAGGACCAGATTGGACAAGGGCGAAACCGCCGCCCTCATCCTCCTAGACCTCTCCCCAGCTTTCGATACTGTGTGCCACCAAACCCTTAGTACACCCCTCTTCGACGCCGGAATTTGCCACAAAGCCCTGGACTGGCTCACCTCCTTCCTCTCCGAAAGAACCCAAAGAGTTTGCCTCCCTCCTTTCCAGTCTACAGCGACCAAGACCATCTGTGGGGTCCCCCAAGGATCCTCCCTCAGCCCCACCCTTTTCAATATCTACATGGCTTCACTCGCCAGCATCATCTGCCCCCCACGGCCTCCCCATCATTTTATAGGCTGATGACACCCAGCTCATCATCTCCCTCACTAGGAACCCATCTACCACCTAGAATAACCTACACGCCGGACTCCTCGCCATCGCTAACTGGATGACAGCAAGCCACCTCAAATTGAACTCAGAAAAAAACGAGATCATCATCTTTAGCCCCAACAAGACAGCATGGAACGACTCTTGGGGGCCCACCACCCTAGGACTACCCCCAACACCCACCACCCACGCATGCAATCTCGGCATCATACTGGACTCATCTCTCTCCATGACTCAGCAAATCAACGCCATATCATCCTCCTGCTTCAACACCCTTCGCATGCTACGCAAGACTTTTAAATGGATTCCTTTAGAAACAAGAAGAATGGTCACCCACGCCCTCAGAAGCAGCAGACTGGACTACGGCAATGCCCTCTATGCAGGGACCACAGCCAAGCTTCAGAGAAAACTCCAGCGCATCTAGAACGCAGTCGCACGTCTCATCCTCAACCTCCCTCGCCACGAACACATCTCCGCCCATCTCAGATCCCTACACTGGCTGCCCATCATCAAAAGGATAATTTTCAAAATCCTTATACACTATCACAAAGCCCTCCACGACACCGGAGCGGCCTACCTCAACGAACGAATCTAGTTCCACAACCCAACTCAATAGCTCCGCTCTGCCAACCTCGCCCTCGCAACAGTCCCCCGCATCCAACGCACCACCTCCGGCGGCAGATCCTTCTCCCACCTCGCTGCCAAAACCTAGAACTCCCTCCCCACTAACCTACGAAAGAACCAGGACCGCCTAACTTTCAGAAAGCACCTCAAAACATGGCTTTACGAGCAGTAATCCCCCCCACTCCAGCGCCTTGAGACCCTACAGGGTGAGTAGTGCGCTTAAGAAATTTGATTGATTGAATTATATTGTCAAATTCAGTTTGTACCCACGCAGATCCAGTCATTGGTATTGTATGCCCTTATAACTTCCAGGGCTTACATCCAATGTGTATAATTTCCTTTCTAGCCACAGCCTATCAAGCATACTTCTATCCATTGTAGTATACCATGCACATGAGTCTACCATAGCATTCACAGGAATTACATCAATTAATAGTTTGCAATCTCACTGGCATCTTCCTCCCATCTCAGTTCCTTCCCGTACACTCAACACCTCCAGTGTCTCCAACATTATTATCGAATACATAATTTACATTTTTTCGAACAGCTTTACAAACCCTACTGAAATGCCTTTTCTTCTTGCACATAATATGAACTTTCACTACAGCAGGACACAATTTGGAATTACCCAGATGTTCACTCGACCCACTGCTATAACACAAAATAGTACTAGCCTCCTTTGATTCATATTTTTTAAACTTCTTTCTGCCTTCCTTACCATTCATTGTTGTTACAGCATCAACATTTCCAGCATTAACATTACTATTCTCCTTCCTCACAGTTTGAATACATTTATCAGACACATCAGTACTCCTTGCTACATTCAAAGCTGCCTTTAAACTTAACTCACCACAAGATCCCAATTTCTCCTGCTTTTTTTGGACTTAGTTTTCATTAGCACCTGACCTCTCAATACCTGGTCATTAGACATATATTCAAAAGTACATGTAACAACCAATCCTCTTAATGCTGCAACACATTTATCAATAGATTCATCTTCTTGCAACAATAAAATTTAAATCTCACCAATAATACATTTATTTCCCTTCCATGTCGCTCATGTAATTGCTTTATAGAATTATACACACATCAGCATCACCAGAATTCTCCAGCAGTGGCAAATTGTTTAATCTTCCTAAACCTATGACTCCCAATCTATGTTTCAACAAGGATGATTATATCTCTGGTGAACAAGCTCCTTCTTCCAAAACTTCTGCATGAGCTTCAAACCAGTCAAGCCAAACTCCCATTGTATTGGAGGATTCCCCCAGTTCTGAAAAAAATGGTGGAGGTTAAATAATAGACATCATTGTCTACTCTTCCAAACCTGAAGGTGTGAGAATCACCAATAAAATTAACAATCCATACTTGGATATTTCGAAAGGTGTGTGAATCACTGACTAACTTATTAATAAAATCACCACAGTCATGGGCATGCAACACAATTAATAATATGTATGAAAAGTGTACAAATCACAAATAAAGTTAACAACCCACACTTATCTTAAAAAGGTGTGCAAATCATGCATTGACTTTTAAATAAAATCACCACACTAATATAAATGCAGCAACTTCCACCAATAAGATGGTGTGTACATCACCATAGATTTGCTAAAATTTCCGTATCTGAACCAAAGTGGCTGATCCCACATAGCGTGATGACGTCACTCTTTAATGCATAGAACGTAATGGTGTAATCAAACTTACATGGCATATAGCACATGTCAAAACTCAGCATGTGCAGAAAAGTTTTTCACCTCTGAACACAGTACATGCACATGATTTCACAATCGACCCAACTGATCCACACAGGAAAATAAAGTTATCAAAAAGTTAAAGTCTTCAGATTAGAATTATATTAGATCCCAATTTGTAATTTCTAATACGCATTAATAGATCCACATATTATCGTATCACACTGGTTCCAACACCTCCATAGAGCCTCATAGTCTTCTTCAATTACATTTGGGTC
Source organism: Pleurodeles waltl (assembly GCF_031143425.1). NCBI lineage: Eukaryota > Metazoa > Chordata > Amphibia > Caudata > Salamandridae > Pleurodeles > Pleurodeles waltl. Next base: position 266,174,810 of record NC_090437.1, read on the forward strand.
TCACACCTTAGTAAGAATGCCGCTGCACTCCACTGAACTAGTTCCTACTCGTTGCACTCTGTTGCATTGAAGAATAATCCACTCCAATATTTGATTAGGAAGTACATTTTATTTAAGTTAACAACAAATGGATCAGTGTCAATCACCATCTGACAATCTTTACTGAACTGCTGCTCCCATAACTTTGATCCCCACATTCTACCCCAGCACTCTGTGATGGCTCACACTCCAACATTCCTTCTCAGTGAGGCTAGCATCACAAAATAGCCATCGTCTGCTTCCAACCCTCTCTCCATGGGCCTGACAGAGCATATTCAGTGTCATAACTTTGCAAACAGAACGGGCACAGTGTTGATGGCACAAAAGCTAGCACTACAAACGTACAGGTTAGGCTATTTGGTCTGTGGGATCCAAGGCTGTGACTGTCAAGGTGTAGTGGCACTGAGGCCCTGGAGCCTGAGGGGCCCAATGAACACTGATTAGGGCCCTATTTTAGTATCAACACAGCTGGTGGGGTAGGGCATTTTCAATGCATGCTCTACGGCTCATGGCACGCTTCCTAAACCACTGGTGCAATCTGTTGTAAGGTAGTATTATACCCTCAACTTATGACTTAAAACAATTCAAATTGAGTATTGTGTTGATTTTGGATCAGGAAAGATTCATTTTTTCCCATACCATTTGAAGAGGCAACATCTTAATTGTGTAGCATCAAATCTAGGCCTAGATTTAAGTGGGCATAGCTCCTCCTTGCACCACATTAGTGTCATTATTTTTACACTAATGTGGCACAACGAGGCAAAAATCACCACACCAGATTTACAAAGTGGCGCAATGCACGCATTGTGCCACTTTGTAAACCCTTGCACCACATTATGCCTGCGCCAAGCATAATGCATGCAAGGGAGGCGTTCTCCTGTTAGGGGGATACCAAAAAATGGCTCCAAGAAACAAAAGATTTCTTTACACCTTTTTTTCCTGCATTTTTAATGCCTGCACAGAGCAGGTGTTAAAAGGAGGCACACAATTATTTATAAAAGTCCTCAATGTGCTATGCAGGATTAGCGTCAAACTTTCTGATGATAATCCTACAAAGTTCCAAATTAGAGTAAAAAATGTTGACCCTAGTTCCCTAACTACTGCCATGGTGCACCGTATATTAAATACAACCCACAGATGGTGGTGATAGGGGGCGCTAAAGGGTGCAAGTAAAGTGGCGTGGCAAAGAATGCAGTGCCACGTTTCCTAAATCAGGCCCTCAATCTCAGATGTCCCTATTTGAAGGATGCTGACATATGGTGCAAATTTTGAACTTCACTTGAAATTTCTACTCCACCAATGGCAAAAAGACTTAGCAATATTAAATGTGATAAAGGCATATTGCCGTAAATTCTTTCTTTAAATAAGTTAAAAGGAGCACATTTTGATCAGAAAATCAAACTGGATTTAAAACAATGGTTTAGTGCAACGAAATATATATGTGTATTTGTATATAAATATATATATATAAAGAATTGCCTTACTTTATGTATTTTTGTGACATTGATTTGGACAGTTGGACGAACTTTTAGTGAGATGGCAATCAATTTTCAGAATTGAATGATCTTGGACCACAACATATCCCTGATCTGCTATTTCAGCAAAACTTGAATCCAGACTGGTCGTCTGACTACTTAACCTTTATTGAAACTGACGGTAGATTATACTGCACGTTTACTGAAAGTCTGTTAAAACTGAGTTACATATCATACTGCACTGTTACCCAAACTATATTCAATGTGATCTCTATGGGAAGCTGTTCATGTCAAAATTACAGCTCTCTATAAAGGACACCTCCTGGAATGCATAGCGTGTTGCAAAATGAATATGACATACACCAGAATGAATTTACTATGTGTCAAAATAAATATGATACCTGGCAGAGTGAATCTGACTTGAACCAAAACAAATATGAAACCAGGCAAAGTGAATATGCTACTTAGTGATTATTATGAATAACTCACACTCAGAATTGAATAAGAGATATACTGAAATATATATCAATCATACTGAAATAAATATGGCCCTCACTGTAAATAATAAAGCAATCACTGAAACACATACAATATTTGTCAAAAAGAATGAGACATTTTTTTAAATGACTGACATATGCCAAGAGGAATATGACACACATTGGAATGAATATGACAGCTTGAAATGAATATAAGGTACTGAAATGAAAATGCGTTATTCTAAAAGGAATATAATGTGCGATGAAAATTACATTTATGAAAAAATTAATATGGTTTGCATTGAAAGTAATATGATACACATTGACATGATTCTAATATGTGTTGCAATTGGTATGAGTCATGTTAAAATCAATATCATGCGTTAATATGAATGAGACATCTATTGAAAGGAATATGACACATGCTAAGATGAATATGACATGAAATTAATATGAGCCCTTTTGAAATTAATTCAACATGCCTTAAACTGAATATGACCCATGCTGACATTAAAATGAAACTTGCTAAATGAATGTTATGCTTTGAGATCAATATGATACACAGCGACATGAATATTGCACATATTGAAATTAATTTGACCCATGTTGAAATGGATATGACCCATATTAAAATTATAATGTCAGGTGTTAAGATGAATATGACATCCACTGACACGAATATGCCATTCATTTAAAGCAATATGACACATGTTATGATTTATATGAACCATTTTCAAATTAATATGATATCTGATGAAGTTGATATGACCCATATCAAAATTAATATGACATTCATTAAAATGAATATGACACTTATTGAAATGGATATGAAACTATATGAGATAAATATAGCATGCTTTGAAATGAATAAAGCACATATCGAAATGAACACCACCCATGTGTAAATTAAAATGCTCACTGTTTAAATATGGCTTGCCTTGAATCGATGTTGATTTGCTTTAAAATTAACTATACATATTGAAATTAATATTACATATTCTGAAAGGACAAATTAATTAACTAAAATAATTATATGTTTTCGACTATGTGCTACATTTAGTTTTTGCCGGCTTTTGGACTCTGAGCACATTACCACTGCTGACAAGTGCTAAAGTGCAAGTGCTCTCTGTCTAAATTGACCTGATGATTGGTTTATCCATGATTGGCATAGTTGTTTTACCCGTAAGTCCCTAGTATAGTGCAACATGTGTGCCCAGGACCTGAAAATCAAATGCTACTATTGGGCCTGCAGCACTGATTGTGCCACCCACATGAGTGGCCCTGTAAACATGTTTCAGACCTGCTACTGCAGTGTCTGTGTGTGCAGTTTTAAGCTGCCATTTCAACCTGGCAAGTGCACCCACTTGCCAGGCCCAAACCTTCCCTTTTACTACATGTAAGGTACCCCTACGATAGGCCCAAGGCAGCCCCATGGGCAGGGTGCAGTGTATGTAAAAGGTAGGACATATACTGGGGTGTTTTACATGTCCTGATAATGAAATACTGATGTAGGAAAGTACCATCTTCCTTGGCATGTTACCCCCATTTTTACCTGTATGTCAGTATGTTTTTGCCTGTCTCACTGGGATCCTGCTGGTCAGGACCCCAGTGCTCATAGTTTATGGCCTAATGTGTGTGTCTGTATAGGGCTTGACTGTGTCACTGAGGCTCTGCTAATCAGAACCTCAGTGCGTATGCTCTCTCTGCTTTTAACTTTGTCACTGTAGGCTAGTGACTTCATTCACCAATTTCAATTGGCACACCTGACCCCCCTTATAAGTCCCTAGAATATGGTACCTAGGTACCCAGGGCATTGGGGTTCCAGGAGATCCATATGGGCTGAAGCATTTCTTTTGCCACCCTTATGGAGCTCAGACAAACCCTTGCACAGGCCTGCCATTGCAGCTTGCGTGAAATAGTGCACACACTATTTCACAGCCATTTTCACTGCACTTACGTAACTTATAAGTCACCTATATGTCTAACCTTCACTTGCTGAAGGTTAGGTGCAAAGTTACCAAGTGTGAGGGAACCCTTGCACTAGCCTAGCAAATGTTCCCCCACATAGTTCAGGGCCATTTCCTGGGACTTTGTGAGTGCGGGGACGCCAGTACATACGTGCACTACATATAGGTCAATACCTATATGTAGCTTAACAATGGTAACTCTGAATAAGGCCATGTAACATGTCAAAGATCATGGAATTGTCCCCCCATTCCAAATCTGGTATCGGGGAGCCAATTCCATGCATCCTAGGGACTCCAGCATGGAGCCCCAGTACTGCCAAACTAGCTATCTGAGGCTTGCACTACAGCTACAGCTGCTGCCACCTCACAGACAGGGTTCTGCCCTCCTGGGGTCTGAGCAGCTCAGTCCCAGGAAGGCAGAACAAAGCATTTTCTCTAAGAGCAGGGTGTTACACCCTCTCCCTTTGGAAATAGATGTTACAGGCTGGGGAGGGGTAGCTTCCCCCGCCTCTGGAAATGCTTGGAAGGGCACAGATGGTGCCCTCCTTGCATAAACCAGTCTACACCAGTTCAGGGACCCCTTGTCCCCTGGTCTGGCACGAAACTGGACAAAGGAAAGGGGAGTGACCACTCCCCTGTCCATCACCACCCCAGGGGTGGTGCTCAGAGCTCCTCCAGTGTGTCCCAGACTTCAGCCATCTTGCTGCTTTGCAAGGTGTGGGGGCACTCTGGAGGGCTCTGAGTAGCCAGTGCCAGCAGGTGACGTCAGAGACCCCTCCTCATAGGTCCTTACCTGATAAGGTAGCCAATCCCCCTCTAAGGGCTATTTATTGTCTCTCCTGTGGGTTCTCTTCAGATTCTGCTTGCAAGTTTCCTTCAGGAATCCTCTGGAACTACTACTTCATCCTCTGACCTCGGATCAACCGCAGACTGCTCCTGGAACCGCTGTAACAGCAACAAAGTATCCACAAGGGATACTTTTCTTCTGCAACCTCAGCTCCAGCCAGCAACTGCAACAGTTTCCATGGTGTGCACGCTCTGGGGACTCCCTGTCTTCATCCTGCACCAGAAGGACCAAAGATATCTCCCATGGGGTGACGGAGTCACTCCCCTGCTCATGCAGGCACCTTCCAAGATGACGACTGGTATCCTTGGACTCCTCTCACAGCAACGAGCATGCTCCTAAGGACACATAGGGTGGACCCCATCGACATAGGCTATCCTGAGGTCCTGCTGACGCAATTTGGAGGAGATAGGAGCTTGCCTTCCCTGAGAGTGATGGTAGCCCTGTGTACTGCGTCTTCTTCACCTCCTGAGGCCTCTGTGCACTATTTTCAGAATTCCTTCGTGCACAGCCTCGCCCAGGTCCCCAGCACTCCATCCTGTGACACTCAACTCGCTAAGTTGTTCTCTTTGTAGGTTAGAAACATATGTTTAAAGGAGTGTTTTGTGGTACAGGTACATACCACCGAAACCTATTCTGAAGTGACATGAGTCTGCATTTGCTAGGCCACATGTCCACACATGCACAGGGAAGATACTTTCCATGCCCACCAATGCCAAGCCCTTTCATTGTTACTCAATTGTAAGGGTGAAGTCTGTACTATGATAGTTGTCTGTAGGGACTGTATGCATTGAGTCAGTGTTGCAGAGTGTAAATGTGTTTGTCCAGTCAGGCCTAACGAGTTTACCCTTCAGAAACCACATTGCTGTGTGGTGTTTCATTGTGGCTCACATCACAGTACATGTTGCTGGAGCATCGAATACCTGATGTCATTAGGCTTGCTTAGTCATTGTAGGCCCTGAGCAGGGTAGTGGGTTAGTTTGCAGATGAATTCAAAAGTGTGTAAAGATGTCCCTGTACTTATTGGCATGTGCTTCACACTTGTGGGGTGTTGACAAATTGCTCATTTTATGCTTGGTGTTTCTGACGTGTGTGACACAACCATTTGAGCAAAAACGTGTGTTTGTAATCGCTTGATTTGTCTCTTGCATCCATATAGGTCAACACCCATCAAAAGAAAGAGATTTGGAGAGCCATCGCCCAGGAGGTGCAGACCCTGGGGTTCCATAGCTGGCAAAGTGCCCACTGTTGCGAGAGGCGGAAAGACCTGAGGTGCTGGGCCAGAAGATCTCAGAGATTCAGATAGGGCTGTCCTCCCAATGTGGGCGGGCACACCTCGAAGCATGACCCCCCCTAGGGGCCCGCATTCTGGCAGTAGCATACCCGGACCTTGATGGGCATTTGCAGGGAGCACAGCAGCCATAATGAGTACAGGACATATTATTGCCTGTCACACAGCCAAGTTAATGTGTTAGGTTCTGACATCTCCTCCTGATGACTGGGGATGGACCATGTGTGACACACAAGATGAGTAACTGTTTGTGTAGATTTGTAATTTGGTGCATATTGATGTGCCTTGCCTAGTAGCCCAGGGACCTAGATCACAACTGAGTACAACCCACAAAACAATTGCTCTCAGAGGACAACACATTGTTTTGTACAGTGATCAATCAAGGAAGGTTTGTTGTTGTAGTGGGTCTAAATTCTATGCAACAGACCACTACTCCTCAGTGTTACAGTCCAAAGAAAATGAAGTGATGGATCACTGTCCTCAGCCATGTGTCTGGTTAAGTGAGTAAATTGGTATCTGCTCCCAAGAGGCCACTTGTTTTCAGCGTATGATAAGTGCTGGTGCCTCACTACTGTCTGACATGTGAAGGTGGCATCACACATGTGACAGAGCATACATTGTTTTTTGGGTGCAGCTACAGAGCAAAACTTTCCCTTGGTAAGTGGTGAATGTCTAGTGACATGATTTATGCCCCTGTTTCACTGTTGCCAAAATTCCTTGTGCTGACATGTTAGTGTATGTCCCATTCTCTTTTAACAAAATGTGTACACTGCTGTTTCATGCTTCGTCTACCTGTGTCCACAGGAAGATTTCTGTATTCCCTCACATATAGTTGCATGCCAACCTGTCTTTGGAATTGGACATATGCAATGGGGCAACATTTTATGTGGTGCCACAGACAGGAGTGTGTCACCATTGATTGTTGGCTCACACATACTCTCACCCGTCATTGCATGTCATTTGGCATGTACAACTTCGGTAGCAATGAGAGATATGACATGTAGGACTAGAGTTTTTACACACAATGTCCATTTCCATGCCATTGATGTGGCATCAAGTGGCAAAGTGCACTGCACATGTTAAATGGGAAAGATTTGTTGCCTGACTGTTGGCACACATCATGGAGTGACTTGCAGTTTTGTTGGAATCACATGTGGTTGGATAGAACCATTCATTCACGGACATCTGGGTTTGCAGGACCAAAATGGAGACAGTGATGTAGCTTCCCATTGGGCAACATGTCCAGGGCCTTCTACAAGTTCTTGTAAATCCCTGGGTCTCTCCAATATACAAAGAACTAATGGCTTCTACTGATGCAATCAGAGTTTGTCAATGTAAGGGGTGCCATATAGTAGTGGTGATTTTCCAGGGGCTAGCTGTTTCATTGTGTTATGTATTTTAGCAACAAATCTCCCTGTCAATTTGCACATTTTGACTACAGTGTACATTTCCTTGCCAAATATGTAGTTTATCTGAGCAACATTAGTACTACCTCTATGACTCAATTAGGACAAATTACACATGGTGAAGTGTGCATTGTTGACATGTTTTTAGTGTGACGTGAGTATTTCCATGTCACCTTCTTCAGGATACTGTACTGCTGTCAGCAACATGGCAGGATTTGGAGCATCATTTCTTATTGTTGTGTTATTGAGTATGTGACAAATAGATGTCTGCATGACCTTGTGTGGGATCTGTTGGAATGAACTTGGCGTTGGCCTACTATTGTATGACAACAGGTAACAGGTATGCTCCATGAGGCAAAGCATTGAAGGTGATATGGTCTTCTACTTGTTCAATGGTTATTATGATTGCACAACTTCACCCATGCAATTGGAGATCTGAGACCTGATTTTTCTATGGGCAACTGTTGACAGTTCATATGACATACATGCATATGTATGATTCATGTAGGAGCCACCTTGAAGTAGTTTGTTGCTGGGGCCTACTTGACATCATGGTACTGTTTGTAAGTCACAGCTTTTGTTTAGGTGTCATCAGGGACATGTGGAGACCCTTTTCCCCTTTGTATTTGGAGCATCATCCCAGGCAAGTGAAGGAGACAGGGTGAAACCAAGTGGGGAAGCATCTGGCCACGGTACCTCCAGTCATGACACCACTGACACGGAGGGACCCAGTGGCCCGGAAGGTGAGGGGAGTGCCACCGAGGACAGAGGATCAACCTCGTCATCTTTAGATTCTACCTCCAGTGGCCACTCCCTAGTGGTGGGGGACCCATCAGGACCTATTCCTGTCCCATCCTTGTCCGCCACCCCCAGTCCTAGCACCACCCTTCCTCTTTGCTCCCCACCCAATTGGCCATGCCCACTCACCTAAGAAGGTGAGCATCTCCTTTGCCCTACTTACCTCAGTGCCAGCCCCTGTTACTCCTGCTGCCCTGTGTTAGAAGGCTATTGACCTCCTGAGGAGTATCAGGAGGTCAATAGCCTTCTGTGGGGCAGACTGCCATTGTGAATAACATCCAGGGGTTGGTAAGCCAACTTCAGACAAATGCTTTCCAGGAAGACATTCACAGTGACATGTCAATCAATCAGGAATTTGTAAAGCGCCCTACTCGCCCATGAGGTTCTCAAGGCGCTGAGGGGGGTGGGGGGGGGAGAGGGAGTTTTCCTACTGCTTAAACAGCCAGGTCTTGAGAAGTTTCCTGAAGGTAAGGAGATCTTTGGTCTGGTGCAGGTGGGTTGGAAGAGTGTTCCACGTTTTGGTGGCGAGGTGCGAGAATTATCTACCACTGGTTGTAGTTCTGCAGACGCGTGTGACGCTTGCGAGGGCGAGGTCGGCGGAGTGGAGATGCCGGGTCGGAGTGTAGAAGGAGAGCTGTCTGTTGAGGTATTCTGGTCCGGTGTTGTGCAGTGCTTTGTGAGCGTGGTTGAGGAGTTTGAAGGTGATTCTTTTGTTGACTGGGACCCAGTGCAGGTTTCTCAGGTGGTCTTTGATGTGGCAGTGGCGGGGGATGTCCAAGATGAGGCGTGCAGAGGCGTTCTGGATGCACTGCAGCCTCTTCTGGAGTTTGGCCGTGGTTCCTGCGTAGAGGGCATTGCTGTAGTCCAGTTTGCTGCTTACGAGGGCTTGGGTGGCTGTTCTTCTGGTTTCGGTGGGTATCCATTTGTAGATCTTTCGGAGCATGCAGAGGGTGTTGAAACAGGAGGAGGAGGAGATGGCATTGACTGGTTGGGTCATGGATAATTGAGAGTCCAAGATGAATCCTGGGTTGCGTGCATTGTTGGTGGGAGTCGGAGCGGCTCCGAGAGTGGCAGGGCACCAGGAGTCATCCCATGCGGAGGGGGTGGAGCTGAAGATGAGGACTTCAGTCTTGTCGGAATTGAGTTGAGGCATCCATTCGGCGATGGCCTTCATTCCTTTGTGGATGTTGGTCTTGGCGGAGTCCTTGGTGAGGGATAGGATCAGCTGGGTGTCAGTGATGATGCTGAGGTTGTGGGATCAGGTTATGTTAGGAAGCAGGGCCATATAGACGTTGAAGAGGGTCTGGCTGAGGGACGAACCCAGGGGTACGGCGCAGATGATTTTGGTGGACTCCGAGCGGAATGGGGGGAGGCGGACTGTCTGGGTTCTGCAGGTGAGAAAGGAGGTGACCCAGTCCAGGGCTATGTTGCGGATTCCTGCATTGCTGACGCGTGAGCGTAGGGTGTGGTGGCAGATGGTGTTGAACGCGGGCGAGAGGTCCAGGAGGATGAGGGCTGCGGTTTCACCTTTGGCCAGTATGGTTCTAATGTAGTCGGTGGCGGCGATGAGGGCGATTTCGGTACAGTGGTTGCTGCAGAATCCGGATTGGTGAAGGGTCTAGGGTGCAGTTTTCCTCGAGGAAGTGGGTTAGTTGTCTGTTGACAGCCTTCTCTATGAATTTTGCCAGGAAAGGGAGCAGGGCGATAGGCCGGAAGTTCTTGAGGCCCTTTCGGTCCGCCTTGGATTTTTTTAGGAGTGCGTTGATCTCAGCATGTTTCCAGCTCTCCGGGAAGGTGGCAGACTCGAAGGAGCTGTTGATGATCTTCCGTAGTTGGGGTGCGATGATGGAGCTTGCTTTGTTGAGGATGTGGTGAGTGTAGGGGTCATATGGAGAGCCGGAGTGGATGGTGTTCATGATTTCAATGGTGTCTGGCCTACAGAAATATTTTCAGGCTCTGGCCTCCTCAATGATGACAGCAATCAATCCCCAATCCTCCCTCCCACATCCTCTCTCTTCCCTATCCAAATTCCCTATTCCGCTACTTGTCCTAAGCACACAGACACATCCGCATGCACCTACCTCAACACACACAAGCAGCACACAGCAACACAAACTCTACCAGGAACACCGGCATGCAGGCACTCGACATTCACCCACAGACACTACATCAGCCACCATTTCAACAGACAATCTCACTGACCTACACACCACATCCACCATTCCCACAAACACCACCACAACACCCAGTGACACATCCATCACACCCACCATACACCCAGACAACACCTGTGAGGAAGTAACCTCTTTGTAGCATGGTTACCCCCACGTTTGGCTTGTTTGTGAGTTTATGTCAGTGTCTCTTTACTGTCTCACTGGGATCCTGCTTGCCAGGACCCCAGTGCTCATAGTTTGTGGCCTACTGTGTGTGTTATAAGACAAAAGAGTACACTGTGTGTGTTGCCAGTAGTGCTTAACTGTGTCACTGACGTTCTGCTAACCAGAACTTCAGTGTTTATGCTCTCTCTGATTCCAAATTAGTCACTATAGATTAGTGACTTCATACGCCAATTCCAATTGGCACACTGGACCCCGCCTTATAAGTCCCTAGTATATGGTACCTAGGTCCCCAGGGCATTGGGGTTCCAGGAGATCCTTATGGGCAGCAGCATTTCTTTTGCCACCCATAAGGAGCTCAGAAAAACCATTTCACAGGACTGCCACTGCAGCCTGAATGAAATAGTGAACACACTATTTCACAGCCATTTTCACTTGCACTTAAGTAACTTATAAGTCACCTATATGTCTAACCTTCATTTACTGAAGGCTAGGTGCAAAGTTACTAAGCATGAGGGCACCCTTGCACTAGCAAAGGTGCCCCCACACAGTCCAGGGCCAAATCCCCAGACTTCGTGAGTGTGGGTCCACCATAACACACGTGCACTACATATAGGTCGACACCTATATGTAGCTTCACAATGGTAACTCCGAATATGGCCATGTAAGGTGTCTAGGATCATGGAATTGTCCCCCCATTCCAAATCTGGTATTTGGGAGCCAATCCTATGCATCCTGTGGGCTCCACCATGGACCCCCACTACTGCCAAACCAGCTCTCTGAGGCTTGAACTGCAGCTACACCTGCTGCCACCTCACAGACAGAGTTCTGTCCTCCTGGGGTCTGAGAAGCCCAGTCCCAGGAAGGCAGAACAGAGCATTTCCTTTGGAAGGAGGGTGCTACGCCCTTTTCCTTTGGAAATAGGTGTTACAGGCTTAGAAGGGGTAGCCTTCCAGAGCCTCTGGAAATGCTTTACAGGGCACAGATGGTGCCCTCCTTGCATAAGCCAGTCTACACTGGTTCAGGGACTCCCGTCCCTGCTCTGGCATGAAACTGGACAATGGGAAGGGGAGTGACCACTCCCCTGTCAATCACCACTCGAGGGGTGGTGCCCAGTGCTCCTGCATTGTGTTCCTTTCATTAGCCATCTTGTTTTCCAAGGTGTGGGGACACTCTGGAGATCTCTGAGTGGCCAGTGCCAACAGGTGATGTCAGAGACCCCTCCTGGTAGGTGCATACCTGGGTAGGTAGCCAATCCCCCTCTCAGGGCTACTTAGGGTCTCTCCCGTGGGTTCCTCTTCAGATTTGGCTTGCAAGTTTCCACCAGGAATCCTCTGCAGCTCCTGCTTCATTCTCTCACCTCGGATCAACCGCAGACTGCTCCAGGAACCGCTGTAACTGCAACAAAGTATCCAGAAAGGCTACTGCGACTCTACAACTTCAGCTCTAGCCAGCAACTGCAATGGTTTCCATGGTGTACACACTCTGGGGACTCCCTGTCTTCACCCTGTACCAGAAGGACCAAAGAAATCTCCTGTGGAGGGACAGAGTCACATCCCTGCTCCAGCAGGCACCTTATAAAACAACAACAGGTTCTCTGGGACTCCTCTCCTGATGACGAGCGTGCTCCTTGGAACCCCTTTGACACAAACTGTCCTAAGGTCCAGCAGTCCAAATTTGGAGGAGGTAAGAGCTTGCCTGCCCCGTTTGCGACAGTAACCCTGTGCACCACATCATCTTCACCTTCTGAGGCCTCTGTGCACTATTTGCAAGAATCCTTCATGCACAGCCTGGCCCAGGTCCCCAGCACTGTATCCTGTGACTCTCAACTCGATGAGTTGTTTTCCCGCGGCGTTGGACCTTCTTTTGTAGTGCTGCAGCAACCGGAATTTGCATCTTCTTTGTCCCTGTGTCCTGGGACCTCTGTGGATGCTGCCTGGTCATCTGTGGGTTCCCTCCAGTGTTGGGAGCTCCCTCTGCCTTCTCAGTCTGAGTTGAGGCACCCAGGTCCCTCCTGGGTCCACGCTGCGCCATTTTGACACAATCCGAGACATTGCTTGAACCAAGGCTTGTTGGACTAATCCAGCGCTACAACTCGCCTGCGTCCAACATCTCCATGTGGGACATCCTTTGCATCATGCAGGAACCCACAGCCATCTACTTTGGTGCTCTTCTGCAAACTTCTTCCAACCGGAGAATCCTCTTTTGCACCATCTTCTAGGTTGGCAGGGGCTCCTGTCCTTCCTGGAATCTTCTGCGACTTCTGGACTTGGTTTCCTCTCTTTACAGGTCTTCAGGTCCAGGAATCCACCATTTGTTGCTTGCAGTCTTGCTTGCTTCTTGCAATAACTCTATTCACGACTTTTAGTGTGCCCTAAGGAAACTTGCAGTACTTTACTCCTAATTTCCTGGGCTCTGGGGTGGGGTATATTACCAACCTTTGTGGTTTTCTTACACTCCCAGTGCTCCTCTACATACCACAATTGCCTAGGGGGAGATTTGTGATTCGAATTCCACTTTCTTAGTATATGGTTTGTGTTGCCCCAAGGCCTATTTCTTCCTATTGCATTCTATGGTATTACCTATTGTTTGCACTATCCTATGACTATTTACTTACCTGATTTTGGTGTCTAGTGTATATATTTTGTATAATACTTACCTCCAGAAGGAGTATTGCCTCTAAGATAATTTTGGTCTTGAGTCACTAAAATAAAGTACCTTTATTTTTGGTAACACTGAGTATTGTCTTTTATTGTGTATAAGTACTGTGTAACTATAAGTGGTATTGCAGGAGCTTTGCTTGTCTCCTAGTTCAGTTTAAGCTGCTCTGCTACAGCTACCTCTATCAGCCTAAGCTGCTAGAACACTACTACATTTCACTAATAAGGAATAACTGGACCTGGTATAAGGTGTAAGTACCTACGGTACCCACTACGAGCCAGGCCAGCCTTGTACAACAGCTCACAACCCACAGCCCCACACACCTCAGTCACCATACCCCCAGACACCACCACAACACATACAGACACATCCACCACATTTGCTGTTGTTTTTTAATATCTGACTTTGTGGGAAGTGTTGGTCACCCAAGACAACGGTTGATGTTCACTGTATGGATATGTGGGTGTTGATCCAATTGGGGTGTCATTGCATTGTGTTATGCTTGCCAGGGTAAGTATTTCATCTTGTGTTGGCCAATGTCAGCATGTATGGTGTAGATTTGTCCCCTGATATAGATTGTACTTTCGTCTCATGTGCGGGAGATAGAGTTTTGTTTGTCCACACATAGATGGTGTTAAATTGTGTAGCTTCCTTTAATTCGACTGACCATGCGTCCACTTTGATTTGTGTACCTTACAGCTACATCATCTAGATGCCTGGACCATGCTGTTGCCGTTGTATGTGCTTTCTTGACCTGCACTTACACATTTGGCAGCTAGGCATATCACTTGGCTCAGATATTGTTCCTGAGATACACGAAGGGTCAGTTCCTATGCAAATGCTGTTTTAGGGGCATGTGCAAAGTGAAATGTGTCCATGAATGCTCCTGATGTCGCCATCACTATTATGCAGGTATTGTTTGCATTATGAGCTTTAGATATTCGTCTCACAACCTATTGTGCATCCCATTGACCTTCCATTGTGTTGCAATGTGGGTGCTGTGTGGGTCCATCGATGAGCAGCACCTGCGGCAGGACGTGTGTGTGATGTGCTCCAGGGCGGCAGAGGTCATGTAACACTGCCTGCAGGTGAGTTGCTTCCTTTTTGTTTTCCGTTTCCACCTGCTGGGATGTGGTGGTTGGACTGCCACGGTCACGCTGGCGGTAGGCAACATTATAATGTTTCCATCCGAAACACCGGCTCCGTTGGCCTTTTTGGCCTGCCTTGCCACCGTGGCATGTTACATTTATCTCACAGTTTCATTTTCATTTAAAAAAGTGTGATATTCATGTTACAGAATGTCATATAACTTTTGATGTGGGCCATATTAATTTCATCAGGTGTCATATTCCTTTCAAAGTGTCTCATATTCATCTTAACATGTGTCATATTCCTTTCTATGAATGTCATTCATTTCAATGGATGTCATATTCACCTGAACACCTCTCATAACAATTTTAACACAGGTCATATCCATTTCAACATAGCTCATATTAATTTCAATATATGCAGTATTTATTTTGCTGTGTATCATATCAATTTCAAAGCACAACATTTTCATTTTGACAAGTTTCATTTTCATTTCAGCATTGGTCATGTTCAGTTTAAGACATGTTGAATTCATTTTGGTGGAGCATATATTTGTTTCAATACATGTCATATTCATCTTAGTGTGTGTCATATTTCTTTCAATGGATGCTTCATTCATATTAACACATCTTAATTTTAACATGAACCATATCTATCGCAACATATATTGTAATCATGTCAATGTACATCATATCACTTTCAATGCAAGCCATATTCATTGTGATAAATGTCATGATCATTTTAACGTTACTCGTATTAATTTTAAAACATGTCAAATTCATTTCAATGGAGGTCATATTTATTTCAACGTAGGTCATATTCATTTTAACATGTGTTATATTCTTTTCAATCAATGTTAAGTTTATTTCAATGGATGTCATATTCATATTAACACTTGTCATATTAATTTTAAGATGCAACTTATCAATTTTAACATATATCATATTAATTTGAACATGTATCATGTTAGTTAGAATATGTGTCATATTAATTTCAAGGCGTGCCATATTCATTTTGACAAATCTCATGTGAATTTCAGCTGTGGTCATACTCATTTGAAGACATGTCAACTTCAATTCAATGGGGTTGCATTAATTTCAACACAAGCCATATTCATTTTCAATCATCTCCTATTCATTTCTGTGTGTCTCATATTCATTGCCATCTCGGTAATATTCATTTTAACACAATTCAAATTCATTGCAACATGTTTAGTGTTAATTTCAAAGTACATTGTATTAGTTTCAATGTACATTGTTTTCTTTTCAGAATATAACATATTCATTTCAATACTTTGTATTATTTTCAATCTGCCATATTAATTTCAATTTATGTCATATTTCTCTGGGTATAGGTCAATCATCTCAAAAAATGCCCCATTCTTTTTGGTGAATATTGTATTTGTTTCCGTGATTTCTTTATTGTTTACAGTGAGGGCCATATTAATTCCAGTATGATTTATATATATTTCAGTATATTTCTTATTCAATTTGGTGTGTGTGTTATTCATATTAATCACTAAATAGCATATTCATTCTGCCAGGTTTCACATTTGTTTTGGTTCGATTCAGATTCACTCTGCCATGTATCATAATTATTTTGACACATAGTACATTCATTCTGGTGTGTGTCATATTCATTTTGCAGCACGCTATGCATTTCAGTAGGTGTCCAATATTGGGAGCTGTAACTTTGACATGAACGGCTTCCCATAGATCTGCACGTTAGACTGAACTTTTACTGAAGTTCTATAAAACTGAACTATATATTGATTTGCCCTTTTACTGAAAGTCCATTAAAACCGCACACTGCAAGAAGCACTCTTTCAAAA
Source organism: Pleurodeles waltl (assembly GCF_031143425.1). Classification (NCBI taxonomy): domain Eukaryota; kingdom Metazoa; phylum Chordata; class Amphibia; order Caudata; family Salamandridae; genus Pleurodeles; species Pleurodeles waltl. The sequence goes on from NC_090437.1 coordinate 266,191,023, forward strand.
CCTTCATTAAAAATGTCCGTGGTGCTACACTTTTTCCAAACGCTCTGTTAAAAATTCAAACTTCAAGCAGCACTTTAGCAGAAATTCAATTAAAATTGTGCATGGATACACGCGTTTTCTGAAGCTCTACTGACAACATTTACAGGCTTCGCTTTTCTTATAGCTCTATTAAAACTGTATAAAGCAGGATGCACTTTTTCAGAGCCTCTCCTAATACTAAATACAGGGGTACACTTTCGAAAAAGCTCTGCTAAAGCTGCCTGTTAAACAGATACTTTTTAGAATGTTTATTAGTACTTTCTATAAAGCGTTATTAAAGTTCTGTTTCTGGCTGCATATTTCATATAGTGCCACTAGATAAACAGTAATATTTTTACAGAGTATGAAATGATATGAGTTACTGGGAGAATCAATCATCGTAAACCTATGGATGGCTATGGATAGCATGGGTGAAGCAAGTTATGTGTAACAAGGTGCAACACTCTGAAAGTGATTTGACAGGAAACAAAGCTACCATAATGTGAACCCAGCTGGTTTCAAATTAGCTTTATTGTTTCCTGTTCGAGCTTAACAAGGTTTCCTGTGCGAAAGTACACTGTGAAAGTGTCAACACAAGCTAAACACAGAGTAGTAAAACCACTGAGCTACTCAAGCAGATGATGTCTTGGTTGCCATTCTCAATGCTGAATCTGCATTTAGCAAAAAACCTGTGTTTTTTGGATGTCGAATGGAGATAGAGGCCAGCAAGAAATCTTCTGTGATGACCGGCTTCACGGGGCACCAAGGCAGTCAGGGGCTCAAGGGATCCAGCTACATCAACTGGAGCTGCAAGCCACTGGTGTCCTGGGGCCACAGTGCTACTGGACCACAAACTATATAACCAAGTACTCTTCTACAGCACTTGACTCTCAGGATAGCAAGACAAAGCAGTTCAAGGCTTACTCAAGGAGGGGAGGTGGGTTGGACATTCAGAATACAGTTTACACAGTAACACCAGCTATGTAGAAGAAAACACACAAGAAAAACATGCTACACACAAAACTAAGATACACAGTGAAAACTAGAAATCTCAACCACCCTGTGGGCCAGAGTTCTGACCACAAACAGTAATAGATAGCACCTAGACACTAAGCACTATAAAACCACACTTAGCAATGTGTTAAATAGATCACATTGCACAGGGTTACTCTTCAAAGTTAGCTCTATGGTACCAATACATGTATAATACAGCTTTAGGGTTTCAGCAGTTGACATAAAGTCAAATGTTCCTGTTCCACTGACTATCCCGAAACCCAAAGAAACAGAAGTGGTCACTCTTCCTTGGTAAAGACACCTCTCTATGGTGTCAAGGGGTCTGGATATGGATGCCTGGTGTCTTGGCACAGTTACTGGAGTCCCACCAGTCTAGTAACCACTCGGGTAGGTGTAGGAGTGTAGTGGCTGGCCAGCATGACAGTCCACCCTGATATCCTTGGATGACACAAAAGACGTGGGAGCCTGTACCACAGAGCTTACTGATTGCAGTCTAGGTTTTGTAATGGCATGGCACCCATGGGAATGGTGCTACTTACTACTAGTGCAGGACAGGGAATGACAAAGCTGGAGATTATGCAATTCCTGGGTCAAGAACCAAGGGTTCGAATTATTAGTTCTTCAGCAGGACATTCTTCCTCCAGCTGTATGGTAACTGGAAGCACCCACAGGTTCCTGCACCACAAGGGAGGGGCCAGGGGGCAAAGCATGTTCACCTTCAGTGACAGCATAGAGCTTCCCCTTTCTCTCTGGATGTTGATTTGCAGCAGGTTTCCTTATCTTGAGCAGCTATCTGAAGTCACCTTGTGTACCAAAGAACAGAAGCCTCCACAAGCCTCAGGACTCCCTTTCTCTGAGCTGGTGCTCCACCCGACCAGCTGCAGCCCAGCTACTTCTGTCAGACTGGCAAATTCCTTTCAATGGTAATCCGTCACTGAGACACCTTCTCAAGTTCAAACCCTATCCTGGATCTAAAAGAATGACAATCCAACCCCTGGACTCCACTCTTGGATCTCAGCTTCCTTGGCAACCCCTTGGGGGTGCCTTGTTAGAAAAGAGAACAGCCTTGAACAACCAATGGGCTGATAAGGCCAGACTTTTATCATTCACTGAGTGCAGTGTCTGCTACTTATAGATCCTCGGTGCTCCTTTAATCCTGGGTCATATTTCCTGCATACTCACTGCATGAGCAGTCCATGATCTGTCCGTGTGCGGGCGTTCTCTCAGTCTCTTGGTACCTGTCTGTCTTATTCCACAGAGAGGAATATTAATTAACCTGAGACCAGATGGCCCTGACCATCACCCAGCAGAAGGTTAGGGGAGTGACCTACTAGGTGGGTTCTTAGCTAATTATAGATAAGAGCTAATGCCTACTCCAACCCACTGAACTTCTACCAAGAATAGAGAGGTGGAATGTCCAGCAGAACTGATACCAGCTTGGCTCACATTAAACACAATGGCTCACCATCCACATCCAGTGAACCCACTGGATCTCAAAACACACATCCCACATTCCACCTATGAAGAAAATATTGCACAAACTTAACCAGGAGGGATCTTGTGAGCAGCCCCTCCTGAAGGGCACAGGTACCCTAAGTATAGATTAATGCTGCCACCACTGTCAGTGTACCAAACCTGGGTAGAGAGGGTGGTGACCACTTTCTGTAAAAGAAGGATGCACTATACATGTCTTCTTGACCTCGGAGCCAAGCCCTAGGATCTCAATCCATGTTATCAGGAAGACCCTCAGTTGATATGTATGATTGTTGTTATCACTCAGGTAGCAATCAAGAAAACCTACATTACTTTCAAGTTACTTGCCCGGAGGTCAACATAGGGCAGGGAAGCATGCTCTCCAGACCCATACAGAAGACTTCCTGTGCCAACACCTTGTCTATCTAATGTAGTTGTAGGGCAAGCTCTGGGTCTCACTTTTTGATAGTTTCCTTCTCCATCTCATTTCCGTGATCCTTATTTGATGTGTTTCCCTCCCTATCCATGTGTTTGTCCAACCCAAGGAGTATTTCAGTCTCACTGTGTTTTGGCTGTATGTGCTATATCTTTTAAGTGATGACACCAGGACCTTGGTTTCACAGACCATGAAGGCTTATTTAGTTGTATGCTCTCTCTTAGCTATCCCTGCACCCTTTTCCTTTCCTGACCCTGCTCTCTTTATTCAACTATTAACTTCCCTGCTTATCCCAACACAGTGTACGACACCCCCGTGCACCCATACACAGTATGTGTTCCATCTCATCACGGCTGTTGTGCCATCTGGTGGCCATCTTTGTATGATTTCTAAACCATTCCAAGAGAGCTGCCCATGGGTGTGAATTAACAAAACCACTGATATAAACCCAAATATGAAGCAATAAACTACATAATATTGGGATCACAGGAAGGGAGTCATTGATCCAGATTCCTCAGAGCCTGCTTTTGAGTTTGACTATAAGAAATAACCTAGAGGAGACATAATGGTAAAGGAATTTCCACTAGTGTATGCTTCTCTGGATATAGCACTTCCCCTACTAATTGGAAAATTTTCTGCAACCACCCAGCTCGACATCAGGCCTTGAGTAATAGAAGCCAATGGGGCTGGGGGGAGAGCTGAACGTGCAGAGTCAGGAGATGAGCCTTCCAACCATGAAGCAGTTGTTTGCTTGAACTGTTCAGCAGATGGAACCATCAGAGGGATCAAAGAACATCTCTGTAACTTAACCAGTGAACAAATGCACAAACCATGCAGGTGCACCTTACAATGCATAATATGCCAGTGATCTTTTTTCATATATGTTTTAGAGTATAAGGTAAGCGTAACAAATGAAGATGTGTCCTGATACAGTGTAGTTGGTGTGTTAAGGCATTCATTTCGGCTCTGCCTGTCCTTGAACTCAGTTGGTATTTTGTGGCTTTTTTTCATGATGATTGTGCCAAGTTCTGGAATTCAGTCAAAAATTCGAGCAGATTCTGCCAATAGAGTATCACAAGCCTGGCAAGTAATTGCCTTGGTATGTGGAACCTAGATCTTACTGGAATCACAGACGTCACTAGTTTGGCCTCTAAGAACATACAGACAACAGAAATAATGTAGAATGGCCAAGAAGACAGCCTAGGTATCTGGTCAGCAAGCTACCTTGAGCCCATAAATCCTCCACGGTATGACACAGTTGGCAAGTAGCCACCACCTAATGAAGATCATGTGGTAACCTTAAAATAGTTCAAGTGAGGTCCTTGCTGACCTTGAATCCTGCAAGCCTGATTTCCATTTCCAGCAGCAGAATGGGTTGAAAAAAAATCACGTGATTTTGGGCAACTTATCTCAAATTGTGATTATGAGTAATGTAAAGCCATCTAATCATAGAAATATGCATAATCACATGGAAAAAAACATCCCATAGAGTGCTACACCAAAAACTACAACACCAATACAATATTAGCCTCCGTAATGTCCTTGCCGCTTGGAGGTTATAGATTATCTGAAATAAAAAAGTAGTGATTTGCACAATACAATACAATATTTGTAGGTAAAATGCAACACATCTAGTTTAAAATGCCTTCCAGAGCACAGGAATAAATGGCACAACCAAAATATGCGTTATTGAAATAAAGGAATCTTTTTTTATTTTGGTTGTAACAGACTGTCTTTTATTTCCCAAAGCGATTAGCCAGAAACATCTTTAATGAGCCACATTTCAAATGCCCTACGTTCGGCATTTAAGTGTTCTCTGAAACAACTTAAACAATGGTTAACTTTCTCTAGCCACCACATATCTATACAACGGCGTCAAATAGTAGTGACTCTCTCTTGCAGTGAGGTGGCACTTGGCAGCCCCGTTAACTGTCACGGCATTCTCAATATAATCTGCTAGGATAGGTAAAGCAGGTGATCTGGGTTACATATTAACAGAGACGTGTACAATCAACTCAATAAAATGGCTCCTGCAGTGAATATGTAAACATAGGCGAACGCACACATTGATGGATGACGATTGTACAAACCAAGATCTTTTTAATATACCCAGCTATCTGCAGCTGCCTTGGGAAGAAACTGGAATTTTTTGACACGTTTTTTTCTAAGCTTTTTCTGAGAAATATTGGACTCCGAAACATTAGCGAGGCATTCGTCAAAGTGACTTATTTCACCTATTGCGGATCAATAGGGTTCAAGGTCATAATGCGCAAATGCAAGTTTTCAGGCAACCCAGGTCTTTTTTGTAGCTGTTAGATTCTGTTAATCGTTGAACCCTTTAATGTAACCTTTTGTAGAGCAGAAGTAAATTAAAACACTGAAACCTATTTCAGATGTTTATTTGTAGTATTGTATCGCGTGAATCAGACCCACTGGGTACTGGGGTACTTTTCATTTTAAAGGATGGTGTACATAAGAGTGCAGTAAGGTTTGTGGAGGGGATGAAGTTCATCTCTGTAGAACTGAGTAATAAATGAAGAAAGAAAGCACAGAGCAGTCAAATTGGTCACTGTAAAAATATCATCTTAATGTTGACTCAAATACTCCCAACACATTAATGGCTTATGGTTATTTCAAGTCTCAGCCTCCTTTGGAGCTTGGCTTGGATCTTGTCAGTTGAAATTGTCACTCGAAGAGGAGGATTTTAAAGCTTTTCTTAAAAAAGCCATAGACATGGTTAGTTCACATAGCTTGTGAGACGAGGGTCCAAATCTTCAGTTTCTCAGAAGAAAGATTCCATTTGAAGTTCCGGTTTTGTTGAAGAGAGTAGTTTTGAGACAACTAAGTCTGTTTCTGGGTAATCTTGTTACAGTCTGAGATAAGTCATGCCATATTTACATTGTTTTGATGACCTGAGACGAAATTTTAGAACGTCCACAATCGGGGCACACTATACATGTCCTCCCAATGTTCATCACTGTCTGTAAATCAGACTCTCCCCAGAATGCCGCCCTCCAATTTGGATTGTAACAGAGCAAGTGGCATATGTAGGAGCCGGCGGCTCTGAACTCCGTAACCGTTTTGAAACTTGGAGGCCTAAAAGAACACTTCCCTGCTGGAATGTCCTGGTGCCCTCTTCGGTGATCTGTTCCTCCGCACGACTGCTAATGAGTTCCCTGATCTGCTGTGAAGAGTTACGTCTTTCGCGCTTGTTGTTTTTAAATGCAGCGCTGATGAACGGTTTCACACTCTTGCGTGATGTAGGAAGAGTTGTGGGTGCTTAGAAGCAGTGTCTGAGCGCTGGCACCTTACAGGGAACACTGATGATCACCCCATGTTTTTGGACTGATGTTGCTGAGTTTTCGACTCTGAGAGTACACTGAGCCCTGCTAACCACATATTATGCGAGAGATGGCAAGATGGTGAGCTTTATTCAGCCGTTCATGGCACCCTCCTCTTCTCTGTGTGCCCAGACATTTGGGCTTTCACTGATCATCCTGTGGTGTGCAGGGTCTGTCTGTGGATGCATCAGTTATGGACTACATAACAGGGCTAGCTACTGGTGCAGGCTTGGTTACCATGTGCAGCGTAGAAGCCTGCCTCTGTTCCTGAACGGCTGCTGATTATACACCAGGTTCTTCCACATTGGCGATGATCCCCATGCTGGCTTTGCTGTGTTTTCAGAGCAGAAACATGGAGCTGAAATTGAAGGCAGCTAAGGCCAAGGTGATGGAGGAGCTCTAGGAGCAGCAGGAACAGCAGCAGAGATGGTTCACACTGTGGATATGCCTCAGTTATTGCAGAGGAGCAACGGAAGGGAGCCAGCTATAGCAGAAGAGCAGTGAATATGCAGCCTAGAGCACTGCGTGGTACGGGGGCCTGAATATCCTGGTGCTGTTTCTGCTCCCTCATTCTCTGGATGTAGTTCCGTGATGTCAGTGGAACTGGCTGCTCCTGCACGTTCTTGCTCTAGGCATAGCGATTTGGTTGGAGTCAGGTTCTCAGTTGTTGCCATGATGAGGGATCACAGTGCAATATAGGTGGTAAGCAGGCCAACACTGGGCATAAGGCTGTTATGGCTGCCAGCGACTGAGAGTTTCCACTGCTTCCTTCGAGTCAAAGGCACGTGCATGTGGGTATGTCTACAAAGAATGCAGGAGGGGCCTTGTTACTGCAACAACCCACTATCCCAGTTTATCATCTATCAAGCTTTCCCTTATCAGCCATGATGAAACTAATTCAGGGCACTCTGTTCTTGACACCTCACTGGATCTCAGGCCTTTGGAGTCAGTGGGGTTCAGGTAGCTAATGAGAGGAATGCTAATCAGGATAACATAGCTATCTTTCAAAGCTCATTGGTAGGGCTTGCAGCTGGATTCACTGGTACTGAGGGGATTAAGATGTCAGGGACATGTCAATTGAGTAGGCAAGGGGTGGCTCAGAAGGCGAGCGCTACTTCAGGTTTTAACCTGTGAAAGGAGGGCCTTGACCTCAGCTCCAGGGACATTTCTAATCTGGATGGTGGAGCAGTGGGGGTCTCAATGGAAAAACCTAGGGATGCACTGTGCCCGGGGACACATATATCTATTAGTTTGCCTAATCAAAGGTCAGAGAAGATGGATGCCTGCAACACTGCCCCTAAGGGCACTCAAATAGTCAGAAGCAGCAGGCTGCCCAAGCTAAGGAGAGAAGAAACCCAGACACAATAAGAATAAATACTCTGAAACTGACACTTTAGAGCTATTCATTATCTGAGATTTCTGAAGATGATTCTGAGTACTGTGAGGGTGTGGATGAGCAGAGATTGAGTAGCTTTTATCTTGACCCCAAGCATTACAGCATCTGCAATTGAAGACGGCGTTGAGAACTCAGAGTCTATGGTACATAAGATCCTGTCAGGAACTGTCCATACATTTGGACCAAGGAGGTGATTGAAGTGTGATTACTCAGTGTCCCAACACTGAGGTTCAAACCTACTGGGTTCTATTGATGGTAATAAATAAAGTTCAATGGCGGAAACAGAATCACTTACACTGGAAGCTATTTTTTTAGAGCATTATAGACCACCATGAGGAAACCCGTGCTGACAGTAGGTAATGATGGGCGGCCATTATAAGGTGCAGAAAATCTGTAAAATGTCAAAAATGTGCTTGAAGATAATGATAAGATTGTCACTGGTGAAGGACCAGAGAGATGGACTCGAATCTGAAATCTTCTCAGTAAGAGAACAGGTTTCACCCGTGAGTCCTAACTCATTGATATTCAATAAAAGTTGGAGGACTTTGAGAACTGGCAACCCCAAAACAAACTAAAGGTGTTAAGGTTCAAGGAGGGACAAAGGGGGATGATGTAAGAAGCTTTATCATCAAGTTCTTCCAAGGTCCAAAGACTGAGCACTCCATGTCAAGCACAGAGCACTGAGCACTGGATTAACCAAGGGGGCTTGGGGATTTATATTGTTTTGAAGTTGGTCAGCTGCACACATATAGGTGTGGGAGTATCTCTCCATCACACAAACCATAGATGATTGGTCTGACCAGATGTAGGAGAGTGGAGTATTATGTGGTGTGGGGATTAGTTCTCAACATGTAATATTCTCACAATACCCCAGAGATGGTCCTTGGATTCAAACTAGTAAATCCTTAGCTCAGCCCTAGTTGTGTGGGAAAGATCAGTCAGGCTTTACTTAGAGGAACATGCATTAAGCATTTCACTGGACAAACATGAACAATAAGTCATTGATACCACTCGAAAGAAATATAACACCCATTTTTAAAACTAGAGCTTACTTTCAAATAAATATAAACACCAAAGTGTACAGTATTGGTTCAGGAGAAGTTGAGATTGAAATTTTAGAAGCAATAGGAACTGATTGCAGAAATGGCATTTAACATTGCATTGAAATCAATGAGGAAATTGTCATATATAGCAAAAATGCACTTCATGATCGAGTTGGTTGGATCTCTTGGGGGGTCAAGTTAGCGCAGTCCCTGGGTCCAGATCACGACAGTCAGAGCAGTTTTACCTAGCCTGTGGAGTCTGGGTGCAGGGTGGTTGTAGCTGTCCGTGGTGCTGAACGGGACTCGCATTGAAGTCAATGGCAGGGATGCCACTGGTAAAAAAATCACTACTTGAGGGTCGAGCTTGGGGGTTAAGCTAATGTGGGCCCTGGGACCAGGTCACAACAGTTAGTTCATTTCGAGCAGACCCATGGGGTCTGGTTGTAGAGGTGTCTTGGCTGTCAGTGGTGCTGAACGGGGCTCGCACCAGTGCAGTTTTACCACTGGCACAACATCACTGGCAAGCAAATGCAAAATATCAGCTGGGGCTGGGTTGCCTATGTAGGATGCAGGTTGCACGCTGTGCCCTGCATCTAGTGTGTTGAGTAAAGGCTCCAGTCACTGGGCTGGCTATTAAAAAGCCTTGGTAGCGATAAGGGTGGCAGAATCTTTTGAGAAGTAGCAAGGGTCCGAGGGAGTGAGGTAGCAGCCTGAAACTTGGTGGAAGGCTGGACTACAACTCCCAGAAGACAGTTGACTACTTGGCTTTTGAAAATCCCTCAATAGACCCAATGGCCGGTGCAACTTCGGATTCAGTGGTTGCTTTTACCTGCAATTTTCAGGGAACTAGTGCCACTTGCCCAGGGGAGACTGACATTGCTTCTGGCTTCCACAGGTGTCCCTCTGGTCAGGAGTGATGAGTGTCAGCTAAGGACGAAAGTCAATCATGCATTTCCCAGTCTGTAGCCCCAGGGACAGAGTTTCCCTCTTTTGCTGTAGGGTGTTGGGCAGAGTCTGGTTGTCGGTGATGCAGAGCTTCTTTTGGTCCTTTTTCAAAGTAAGTTGGTCAAATCTGAGGTTCTAGTGTCAGGGGTGTCCCTTAAATCCTGGATTTAGGGGAGTTAGGGGAGGGTGCTGGAATTTTATGAAACCTTTTTCTTTATGCTCTGGTAACCTATTTTTTAGAGGCGTAACAGGCTTGGCCCGCTGCTCAGTCTTGGTCAGCTACTAACATTCTGTATTTAAAAAAAAAAAGGTTAAGCCATCTCTGAACCCAGGGTCTTCTAGACTAATCATACTTATGCACAGGAATGTCAAGATCTGTTCTAAAGTGCTAACATCTTGGTTAGGCAGGATCATTGTCAGACTGGTTTCTTCATTACAACATGGGTTTATTCCAGGTCAGGCTATACTGCTATCAGTTGTAGAGGCAATGATTGTGCTTGATGCTGAGAAGGCTTTTGGCCACACCACCTGGCAGTATATTTGGGAGCTACACAATAGATCAGAGATCGGGCCTGGTTTCTGGGCTGCAATATGCATCATGTACCATAACCTGTTGGCAAAATAGAGTCAATGGACATTGAGTCTGATACCATTAAGATCATTAGAGGACTAGGCAGGGGTGCCCTTGCTCCCCTTTATTATTTGCGTTTTACATTGGCCCCCAATCTTGCATGAAACTCCTGAACAACAGTACTATAACTCCTATGATGATTAATGACTTCACGGCTAAGATGTTAGCATATGTGGATGACAGAGCCATTGTTACCACCTGCTAGACCTGTTAGTCTTAAGGTGGTCTTCCCCCAAACCTTTTACCTCTACTCTCCTAATTTTGCTGAAATTATTTTTTGTTGGTTCTAGGACTCTGTGCAATTTACCCTCACCAACCAGTGCTATTATGCATGTGCTCTCTCCCTTAAACATGGTAACATTGGCTTACACCTCAATGACATATTTAATTTACTTATAAGTCCCTTGTAGAGTAGTATACTATAAACCCAGAGCCTGTAAATAAAATGCTTCTAGTGGGCCTGCACCACTATTTTGCCACCCACATAAGTAGCCCCTTAAAACATGTCCCAGTCCTGCCGTTGCAGTACAAATGCAGTTTTAAATTGCTGATTCAACTTGGCAATATAACCTCCTTGCCAAACCTTAAATTCCCCTTTTATTACATATATGTCATTCATAAAGTAGGGCCTGGGTAGCTCAAAGGGCAGGGTACATTGTAATTAAAAGCTTGGATATGTTGTTAAAGTAATGCACTGGACAGAAGGACAGTTCAGGCTTTTTATTCTACAAACTAAGACAGTCATTAGACTGCCTTCGGCTTCAACAGCTGTTGCTTTAACGTATCTGTTCATTGATTCTACCAGACCATAAGCCTTTGGTCAGTAAAGTGCTGAGCGTAAATAAGCGATGCCTAGTTCTTCTTAAAATGTCTTCATTCCTCTTGAAACAAATTGAACCCCATTGTCTCTGACAATAGTCTCAGGAATCCCCTCTGAAGCAAACACATCTCGTAAGAATTCCAAAACTGTTTTGGCCGTCACTGTGCTTACACAACATGCTGCAACCCGTTTGGAAGTGTAGTCAACTAGCACCAACTCAAACCTTTCTCCTGATTATAGCAGGTCAAAAGGCCCAACAATATCCAGTCCCAATGTTCCTTTGGAACCACTACCGGTGACAACGGTGCTGTCCGGGTCACTTTAGACTTGTCACTAGCTGCACACTCCCTCACTACTTTCTCCACTTGACTATCCAACACTGGCCACCATTATCAGTATCAGTCTCTAACCCTTCCTAAGTGTCCTTCATGTACAAGATAAATAATTTTGTCCCACAGACCTACAGGGGGAACCATCCGACTGACCCTTGGAAAAGTTCTTACTGAACGTTCCTAAACTCCTTTGCCTCCACCATGAGATCCTTGAAATTCAACCACCCAGACACCACCAAATGTTTGACTATCTCTCTTACCTCTTCTTTTGCAGCTTTGCTGTCCCACTCAATTCTGTCAATCACCGCTTCCTTTACCCACATAACTAAGTCAGTCATCACTTGTTCCTTGACTGATTTATTAGTAGGCAACTGCAACAAGAAATCAGCTGGGACATTCCTGATATTTGACCTGGATATTGATTTCCAGTAAGCATTCTGACCATCTCTTTATGCATCGAGAAACATTACCCACACTTCTGCATGCCAGCAATTGCACAAGGGCTCTATGGTCTGTCTTAAGTACAAATGACAGGCCCCACAGAAAGAACTTAAAATGGTCTATCACTCAAGTGCAAGCCAATGCTTCACGCTCGATAACTGAGTATCTTTCTTCAGCACCTTTTAGTGAGTGTGAAGCAAAAGCTACCACCTTTTCCTTCCCCTCTTTCACCTGCAATAACACTGCACCCAGTTCCTCTAAACTGACATCAGTCGTTAGAAACGTCTTCTTCATAACATCAAAATTGCCTAGTGTTGGAATTTTTGCAATCTCCCTTGAAAGCTTGTGCGCTTCCACTGTCCATTTAAATGGAACACCCTTTTTAAGGTGTGTAGGAATGGGCTGCACCACACTGGTGACGTACTTGACAGATACGCCATGCTTAATGGTGACGGTGAATCAATGATAGAGATAGCCTACTCAATTTTGGGGTTGATCCCTTATCCAGAAAGGTAAATCCCTTGTCCTTTAACCTGATCAGCACCTGCTTCAACACTTCATCATGCTGCTGCCTATCCTTCCCATACACCAGGATATCATCCTAGAAATACATTACCGACTCAATGCCCTCTAACACCAATCTCATCAGTTTGTGAAAGCATGCTGCCGCCGAGGCCAGTCCAAATGGCAGCCTCTTGAACCTATATGCTCCATAAGGCATGAAAAAAGAGGTGAGGTCTCTGGAGTCCTTGTGCAGCTTTACCTTGTGATAGGCAGCAGACAAATCTATCACACTAAACACCCGTAGCACCCTTGAGTGTGGTAAGGGCCTCTGTGATGTTTGGTAGGGGTTGAATGTCCACCAGAGGCATTGGTTGAGGTCCCTAAGATCAACACACATGCCAGACTTAGCCCCATTGTCCTCCAGAGCAAGAACCACTGGGGCCAACCATTCCAAGGACTCTATCTCCTCAATAACTTCACTTTGTAACAATTTGTCTAATTCTTCCTGCAATGGTTTAATAATTAAATTAGGCACTTTCCTCATCTTGTGCTTCACAGTTTTATGTCACGCTTGCCATCATGGTGCAGTGGGGAGGTGGAGCGTGATTATAGATAGTCCTGGACTGTCTCCAAATGTGGCAGGGGTGCAGTAGGCTAAGAATAAAGTCAGCACGGATGGGAAGGAAGCAGATTGCCATTCTAACCATGCTTTGCCTACATCATCCTGCCATTGTGCTCCTTACGTGTTGCTTCTGGGTTTCCTTCGTTGTTTGTGGCATTCTCCGTCAGCTCAGCTTATCGTGCAGTGTTACATTGTGGTGATGTCAGGTGATTCTACAACTCAGTTCTCAGTCCCGGTGGAGTCTCTGGAGCATTCCTAGAAAGAGAAGGACAAAACAAGAATCAAATGGAATCACCTTGTTTGGGGTAACATTCTAGTGCGCTACACCAAAGACTCCTTTAGAACAGGAGTGACACTTATCTGATTCTGAGTTCGCAATTGTGGAATCAAGGGGGAATACAGAGACAAATAACATTACTATTGTTACTTAGATTAAGCTGCAAATATTATCACACTGAACACTATGCATCAGTTTTAGTATTTTAGGCTTGCCATTTTTCTATTTTTGTTTTTGACATTATTACAACGGCTGAATACTGGGCGCATGAAGCAATGCATTGAACCAGTATATTTATATTTATGAATTGTTCTCTCCTTTCTAGCCTCTTTTTACAAGCCTATACTGTGACAACATTATTAGATTCAGGAGGTAGGCTAGTGTTTGATGTACACTTGATAATGGGAAAGTTAATTGGTGGTATCTCCCTTCTACCCACCAGTATTTCTTTTAACCTTTAGGCATGTGAGATTGCCAGTTGACCAAGGTGTTCCTACATTGAAGACAGAGAAGAGAATTCATGTAGGTACTGAGCTATTATTTACCGTGTGCATTTCATTAGATGGGTTGGAGATACGTTGTAAAAAATCTCTGATGCACCTGTTGATTCTTTTTTCATGCAGGGAGAACTGAGATGGGTCCCGAAGGACACAACTCTTGCAGCACAGTCTTGGCTGGACATTCTCTTCTGTCTCCTCCCTTCCTATCTTCCCCATTGGTCCGAGTTGACTTTGACCATTGTTGGATCACCTGCGTCATATAGGGAGGCTAAGGCATAGCATTGTGATCTCAGTTCACTCCCACAGAAAATCCAGGTGAGAACCTGACAGAACGCCAAGCCCACACAGAGTTTTTGCCTGAGCAAAATGGAGACACGGGCTATCACTTTAGCAGATTTAGCTCATATGATAGGCAATCTCCAGAAAGAAATATAAGAAATAACCAAAAGAGTAGATGCACTACAGGGTTTGGGAGCTGCTGGTATTAGTGGGCGAGCGCCAGGGCAAGGTATATGAGCTACGGGTGGTACTTTTCCTACAACTACCACCACAGGGATTGGCCAGGATTCATGGGCACCAGTTATAGAGGTCACTACTCCTCCCACAATTTCCTTATCTCCCCCTGAGAGGTTCACAGTGGATCCTGTAAAGCTTGCCTCCTTTATTAATCAGTGCCAGTTGCATGTCATGTGCAAAAGGTCTTGTTTCCCTCATGAACAGTCAAAAGTAACATTCATGTTGTCATACCCAGAGGGCAGAGCAGCTACCTGGTCCATTCCATTAGTGGAATGGGATGAGCTATTACTATACAACTATGCTGCCTTCAAAACTGAACTGAAAAGGCTGTTCAACCCCCACTCGTTTATGCAATCTGTAGGCACAGAGTTACTGAATCTGTGGGCAGGCAACAACATCCCTATGATTTATGTTTCAAACTTTAATAGGTGAGTTGCTGAAGCTAGTTGGTCTGAAAGTAAATACAGTTATTTGTTTGACAGAGGTTTGCGAGATGAGTTGAATCATGTAGTGATTTAATAGATTTAGTAATAAAACTAGACCACCGCCTAAGTAGAGACATACTGATACCAAGGTTTTTGTGTACAGAGACAGAAAACCAGAGCCAGAGAAAGAGACAGAGGAGCCTGAACCTCTGCAAATAGGTAGCTTGAGGGGACCCTTAAGTGAAGAAGAAAGGCAGAGACATAGGGATGTGAAGTTGTGCTTATATTGTGGGAAAAAGGCCACTTTTTATGCAAATGAACTGTAAAACCTAAAAGAGGAAGGGAGTCAGGAAACTAGTGACCCTGGAACTTGCTGAGGCAAGTGTTTTGGGTTATCATAGTCCCATAGTGTCTCAAAGTCTTTGGCACAAGTCACTTCTATGCATACATATTGTCATTTGTTTGTTCGCACCCAGATGACTTGAGGAGAAACCTCCACACATCTGCATATTTTAAGTGATTCTGGTGCTACCAGGAATTTCATGTACATAGTGTCAAGGAGACCAGATCCTCGGGGCTTGCGCATGTTCTCAACATGTCCACCTCTTTGCAGCTCCAAACTCCACTAGTTATATAGCACAGAGTTAAAGAATGGCCAAGTGGGGGAATGGGTTTTGGGTTGGGAACAGCGGGGAAGGAGACCTGTGGAAGCAAAGGTTAAACAACACAAGTGCAAGATTAATCACAATGACTTTCAATACGTTTTGTTATAAAATAAAACACTTATGCTGAAAACATGAATGGCCTAAGACTTCACTATAACTAGGCGTCAAGGATCTAGGTACCTGGAAATCAAGAAAAGGTTATGCAAGGTTTTTCACATGAACATTCCAGAATTAGCATATTATATTTTGAACAATAAACTCTCTCCAAAATACCGTTTATAACACTCTCTGCATTGTAGCAAGAATCAAGGAACACATGGATTCATCTCTACATGAATGAACTGTACAAATACCATGAAATACACTCCTACGTCACTTTTTGATTAAGAGTTTTCAAGACTTAAACGTTCAGGGAATGTTATGCTCTTTAGTCAAACCACTGATCTAAGTTTCAATGTCAAAAAATTATCGCACACTTCGCCGATCTGTATTTCAAAAGTTTTAGCATCAGGAAAGAATTGCGCACTCTGTTGCCGATTCGAACATCTAAATAATTATGCAATGAAATGATCGCGCACAACGCCGATCTATGCTTTCAAGATTTAAATGCAGGAAAAAGAATCACGCACGCCAATTCAGAATTCACAATGTAAATGCCATGAAATGATGGCTCACACTGCAGATCTGAATGTCACGAAGTAAATGCCTGGAAGGAATCGCGCACACTGTTGCGGATTCAGAATTCACAATGTAAATGCCATGAAATGATCGTGTGCACTGCCGATCTGAATGTCACGAAGTAAATGCCTGGAAGGAATCGCGCACACTGTTGCCGATTCAGAATTCACAATGTAACTGCCATGAAATGATCGCGCGCACTGCTGATCTGAATGTCATGAAGTAAATGCCTGGAAGGAATCGCGCACACTGTTGCCGATTCAGAATTCATAAGGTAAATGCCATGAAATGATCGCACACACTGCTGATCTGAATGCCAAGAAGTAAATGTCTGAAAAGGAATCGTGCACACTGTTTCTGATTCGGAACTCACAAGGTAAATGCCATGAAATAATCATGCACACGCGATTTCAAGATTAGGCCCAAAACTAGAAAGTTACTAGAAAACGGAGACGGGGCCTAACCCGACCTCCGCCTTACCGCCCTGCCTGAAGATCACCAAATAAGCAAGAGCAGGCCTGGAATTGGCTGGTTAGGCCTCCGGGACAGGAGCTCTGGAAAATGCTGCTGCTCTGCACCGGGACCTCTGAATAGTGAGCAAGTGGAGCTGGGCTGGCTCCCTTATATAGAGCCAAGCCCCGCCCACGAGCCACACCCAACCTTGCTGCAAGAAAGGCTTCTAAAAAGTCTTATAATAAAGGACCACACCCTGTAGTCCTGCAAACAATCCTTGCAAATGAACAATGAATTACAAACAGCATTAATGACTTTTCAAGGTGAAAGTTCTGCAATGCAAAAGGTTATCATACTACATAGAAACACAATGCATGAAATATGCCTCTTCATAAGGACTGGGTTTTTGCATTTACGTCGCCCGTAGAGCGCACACTGTCCTGATGTTGACACATAACTCTAGCAAATTGATTTGGTATACCTACTGTGTCTAAAGATTTGGTGAATGAGATTAAAACCATTGATGTGAGTTCATTAAAATCAGGTCCCATTACTCATTCTACCTAGATTTCCTGTTGCAAATACAGGAAGTCTACCAGGAAATGGTTTGTTTTGATTTCATTCAGGCCTCCTACCTCTTCACCTTTGCACATGCGAAGGGGAGAGATCTTTATACCTGCCTCGACTATTGAGCCCTTAGCAATGTCACCATTAAAACTCGTTACCCTCAAACCATCGATTCAATCATTACTAGATCAGTTTAAGAACGCAAAATTCTTTATTAAATTGGATTTGAGGGGAGCCTACCATTTGTTGTTTTTCAGTAAGGGAGACGAGTGGAAGACTGCTTTTCCTACTAAATGTGGTTTGTACGTATAGTTGGTGATGCCCTTTGGCATCTGTAATGCACCAGCTGGGTTCAACTTCTTCATAAATTAAGCCCTGAGAGAATATATGGATATATGCACTGTTGCTTATCTAGATGACTTTCTGATATATTCCTCTTCAATACAAGAGCACAACAGACATGTAAGAGCCATTTAGCAAAATTTGAGGGAACATAGTTTGGCTGCTAAGTTAGAGGAATGCGAGTTTCATGTACCCTCTATCTCCATCACCCAAACAGTTAAAGAGGTACAGAGCTATCCGAGCTTTGTTTATTTCTATCGCAGATTCATTAACCACTTGTCAACACTAGCATCTCCCATTACCAGGTTGTTTCGAAAAGGGTATGAAATTTCACTGGACAGAAAAAGCAGAGTAAGTATTTCAACAACTGAAGAAAGCTTTTACTAGCACCCCCATTACACACCACCCAGATCTTACTCAACTATTCATTGTTGAAGCAGACGCCCCTCAGGTAGATGTGGGTAGGGATAGGAGTACAGGGAATCTACATCCAGTGGTCTTCTTTTGAATTGAGTCCAGCTGAAGTCAGTCATGCAGTGGGTGAATGGAATTGTTGACCATAAAGAGTGTTTTTGATGAGTGGCACCATTACCTATTGGGTTCGTTACATACTGTCACTGTCCTAACCAATATAGAAAGAACCCCGGCAACCTTGCTCATTTTATAAGTGATAGAGCGGTCCGTACTAATAATTTACCTGTATTTGGACGCTCTTTAGGCCGATGAATCTTTTGGCTAAGTGGGACTCTCCGCACCCTTAATCGGTCAATTTCATTAAATCAATAATCAATAACGAACATAAGCAATACCTTGATCAACATAACACTTAACAATTAATCCAGAATACATTTTCGGCGAACCCTGACCTTTCAGTCAGGAATAACCACACCAGTTTATTCAAAGTTAGTGAATTTATTTCCCTATATTAACAAAGCTAGCACAATATAGATGTGTCTCAACACCAAATGATAAACATAAATGAACATTAATAGCTGTCCATAACGGCGAAACAAGTGCAATCTATGCAGCATTTGAATAACAAGGCATTCGATAATAGCAATGCAAATCACTAATACGATAATCTGTAACGAACTAATTGCATACATTTAGTCAGCATAACAAGGTCTCAAATTGCATCGTGCGACAAAAGGAATCCTCATCTAACCGCAAATTAGCATCGGCATGTAGGACTTCATGCAAAAACAATTTAGCAACATAAATTTGGAAAACTCCTAGCTAGGGATCTCATCAAAAATCAGCAGTTGGTTACCTAAAAGAAACACAATGCAATTGTACAATTTCCTTTCATATTTACCAATTACGATCAGCATTCAAGGAAGTCTTCGTCTCACAGGTACCGTTTTCTCGATCAGCATGGGACGGGGCAAAGGGCAAGGTGGACGGGGCAATTGCCTCGCGGCGGCAAGGTAAAACTACTACTTCATGCAAGGGATCAAAGTTAAAGTCTCTTGGGCAAGAATCATTAAAGTCTCTTTCTCTCGATTAGAGAAAGCATCAAAGTCTCTTTCAAAATGGCGTTGCAGCAAAGTAGGCCATAATAGCTGCAATGTCCTGCAAAATGGCGGGTATCGAGCTGGTAATGGCTGTAATGTCCGTAATGGCTGATAATAGCTGCAATGGCTACTTTCTTCTCGTGCACCTGGTTTAAATAGACAACAGTTCAAATCCAGTAGGGTCTTCCATTGGAGGGTTCATAGGTTAGCTTCAAATTATCCAATCAAAAACGACAGTTCTCAAGCTTTTACTTAAGCATACATTATCCTTGGAGATGGGTACGCAAGTTGCAACATTTTATACCAATTAACTCACTTTCAGAGCTTCCATTGTCCGCACCTGCAGATTGACCTTGGAGTAAGGAGAGAAATATGCCAGGCTGGCACGAAACCTTAAGATAAGCATGTGAACGATCTCAGTGGAAAAGTACAGCTTCAAGCAAAAATACACGTTTAATAGCACATTGGAAAAATACGAGCATCTAAACCGTGAGACCAGGCAACTAGGCCGAAGCCTCCGCTAAAGTTATGCTAAGCTAAAACATTTCAAACAAGCAAATCGTAGCACACGCTCGTGATTATGTCGGATTAGTGCAATTCTAATACATCACGTTATATAAAGCACGCTTATAAATGTTGCCGAACTACTCTAAGGGCACATTTTGTCCCCATACAATCTTTATTAGTCCGGTAAAGTCACACATGATTATTTCACACTACGTTTATGCGTTTAATAAATGTAAAACCTTCATTTTCTGCTTCATCAATCCCTCCTCTGATGACTACTTGTCATCACACCAAACCATGCCCACAAATTTTATTCCATTAAAATTCTGTCAGTTCTCTTTTCCTTTTAATTCCCCTAGTTTTCGCTTTGTATTCTTCTGCCATTCTTTTCATAATTTTCTCTTCCTTTCTTCTCTTAATTCTTTCCATTATCATTATTATTCCCCTTTTTATTCCCCAAATTCCAAAAATGCAAATTAGAACTATTAGAATTCCCTGTATTATTTTTAGCAATATTCCATTCCAAATTCCACCAAGCCAATTTCCCACTGAAGCAAGTCCTTTTCCAACCTTCTCCCACATTCCTGGTTCTTTCAGTTCCTTCAAGTCTGCACTTTCTTTTGTTAGATTAGCAAGCATAGTTTTAATCTTCACACTGTTGTCTGGAATATACGTACAACAGTGTCGTGCACCAAGCATTTTGCAAACGCCGCCATCCTTTGCTAAAAGAATGTCTAAGGCAAGCCTATTTTGAAGAGTCATAGCTCTTTCCGCTGCAAGTTCAGCATCTATCAGGATTATAGCACCTGAAAACTTTGTCAACATGTTATCCACTATAGTAGACAACTTTCTTATTTTGATGGAATTCAGCACAACTCCCAATGAAGGAATCATGGCTCCAAATATATCTCCTACCACAGCAGCTGCGGTCTCTCTTTTCTGGATACGATGGGATCCAGATGTCTTTTGAATCATTGATAGGTCATCCAGTTGATAAACCTTTGGGAACACTATACCCAAATAACATCTCCCCCACCATCCCTTTGGAAGACAATAATAGGCATTATACCCACAAATGTAATATGTACCTGGAATGACAGGGTCAAGTCCGTTCATCATGAATGTCCATTTGGCCTTAAAGATAAACGTATGTTTACACTCACTCGCCCCTACAAAAATATTGTCATAATAAGATTCACCTCGATATATAAAAAAATTCCCTACATGCCAAGCATCTAAAGCTATTCTCCCTTGTGTTTTTATTGCAGCAAAATCATAATTTTCTACTGAAGTCCTCTTATGTAGCTCTTTTTCTACTTTCGCATTCATTTGTGCTCTTCTATCATCTGTGCGATCTAAAAAGCTTATTTCTACTGCAGAGAGCGAGCAGGTAAGGTTTTCCCTATGAGCGTGAGCCGTTTCAAAAGGTTGATTTGGCTCGAAAAATTCCCTCATTATTTTAGCATCCCAATCTTTAGCAATCTGGCTTAACTGCGCTATTATAGGAACATATGCAAAGGTAACATCATAATTCGAGTAAAAATACTGTATGTTAGTTTGACCATAAAACCTAGACATTACTATACTACATGTAATCCCGTATGTAAGAGGCATGTGGTGATAAGTCACCCCTTCCTTTACTGATGTCGGTATCTGTGTACACACATTACAATCTTTCGCATCCATCGTCTCAACATATTCTGTTAGCAAGCGATAGAAAACATTATATGAAAGTTCTTTCTTATCATGCAAGTGTCTCTCATCTAATTCTAATCTTTTCAGTGCAGTTAGTTCAGTGACAGTAACAGGAGCAAAAGTAGAAGCATCAATTCTCTCATCCTCACCCTTACCATGCACTCCAAGCACAATTTCCATTATTATTAGTACACATGCAATTACCAAGCCTATACACACATATTTACAATATTTCTTTCTACTGTTTTGTGTAGCGTACCCAGTCATGATCTGTATAGAATCAGAGAGCTGGAAGCACCTATAAAGAAATTATTTAGCAATTCAGTTACGAAGCTGAACGAGCGCAATGTTCACACAGTTTTCTTCAAGAGGCCAGTCACTTATCGGTTAGCAGCATTTGTCTCAATTCGGCAATAACTCAGTCTTTTATCAGTTTAGCAAGTGTCTCATCCGGTTTAGCAATGTCTCAGCTGGTTGTTTGTATCACGTTAGATTGTAGCAAGCAATGTCATTTATCACCCTTTCAATCAACAGAGTCCATAAAACTTTTCTTTTCTATTGGTATCTCTTCTTCTTCGTTCTCGAGGCTAAGAGACACGAATTCGTCAGTCCAATCGTCATTGACTACATATGCCCATTCTGGACCGGAATATCTCCTGTTTGGTATCCTTTTCCTTTTCAATTTTGCTTCTCTTTTCGATTCTGCTTCGCTGGTACTTTCCACTTTTGTCAAACCTTTTTCTTCACTCGGGGATGGTACCACGACAGTTACTTCTTTTCTTTTCTCTTTCACTTTTGGCCTTTCTCCGTCGTTCACACTTTCTTCAGTCCTTTGTTTTGTTGGCGATATACTTAGTCTCCTCTTTGCACCATGTCCATTTGATGGACCTGCGATCTTTTCTGAGGAAGCTTGAACCTTTTCGTTCTGTTCTGCCTTGTCCCCTCCTTCTGGGGAATCAATCACGTTCTCTTTTTCTTTTTCTGTATCGTCTGCTTCTGGGAAAGCCCTCCTCTGATCAGGCTCTCCTGCCTTTTCACCTTTTTCGAGCCCTTCGTCACCGTTACTTTCTTCAGGCTCTTTATCACTTTCAGCTGCTTCAGGTTCCTTGTCACCTTCAGCTGCTTCAGGCTCTTTGCTACCCTCAGCTGCTTCAGGCTCTTTGTCACCTTCAGCTGCTTCGTCACTGTCTGAACTTTCTCCTTGGTCTTCCCCAAGTGAGTCTGCTTCGTCCCCAGAGAATATTTCTCTCTCCTCCGTTCCTGCCTGTTCTCTTTCAGTTCGGTTTTGCTCTGTCTCAGCACTCAGCACTGTTTTATCAGGCACTGGCAGTTTCAGCGCTTCAACTTCCTCATCTGTGGGACACAACACTTTCTTTGTGTGACTGGCGTGAATCCAGTTGGGAACCCCCGCACATTTCACTCACAGCGGTAGTTGTCGTCAGGATCACTTGGAAAGGGCCTTTCCAACGGGGTTCCAAACACGACTTTCTCACGTGCTTCTTTACCACGACCCAGTGACCTGCTTTCAGTGCGTGTCCTGGACCTTGGATCGGTGGCAAGGTGGTCGCTTCCACCTGGTGAGAGAAAGAGCGAACCACGTCAGCCAGACCCTTGCAGTAGTCTAACACCATATCATCTGTAATATTCAAAAGCGCATTTGCGGGAACTGCAGGAAGTCTCATAGCCCTGCCCATGAGAATTTCATGCGGAGACAATCCAGTCTTTCTATCAGGGGTGTTTCTCATTGACATTAGCACCAAGGGCAATGCGTCAGGCCATTTCAAATTTGTCGATGCACATATTTTCGCCATTCTTGATTTCAGTGTACCATTCATCTGCTCCACCAGTCCTGATGCTTCAGGGCGATAGCTACAATGCAGTTTTTGCTCAATGTTCAGCGCTTCGCAAAGTAACTTTATCACCTCGTTATTGAAGTGACTTCCCCTATCTGATTCCAAAGAGATCGGGAATCCGAAACGTGGTATCAACTCCCTCAACAATAGCTTTGCAACTGTAAGGCTGTCATTTCTACGTGTGGGGTATGCCTCAATCCAGTGACTAAAAATGCACACAATCACCAACACATACTTTAGACCTCCATGCACAGGCATCTCAATGAAGTCCATCTGCATTCGACTAAACGGGCCACTGGCTGTACCGATGCTTGCGTTCACAACTGTTCCCTTTCCTGGGTTCATCCGCTGGCAAGTGACACATCGATGGCAAACTGCTTCTGCAGCTTGACGAAATCTGGGGTTAAACCAATCAGTTTTGAACAATCTTATCATGGCATCTCTCCCCAGGTGAGCTTGCCCATGATAGAACCGCGCAAGCTGTGATAAGAGACTATCTGGCAAAACAAATTTTCCCTCATTTGAAACCCATAACTCATCTGGTCTCTTTATACATTGTGATTTAATCCAGGAATCTCTTTCATCCTCCCTGACGTTATTCTGTAATGCTTTTAATTCATCTATTGTATCTACGACCTTCAAGGCAAATGCTTCAGCTGGTTCGAGTTCTGGCTCACTTATTGAATTCCATTCGTCCCTGAGTAATATACAGTTCAAGGCACAAAATCTTGCGACTTGATCCGCATATGCATTTCCCAGAGAAACATAGTCCTGTCCTTTTGTATGAGCACTACACTTTACCACTGCAACTTTGGCTGGCATTTGAATGGCGTGTAACAATTCCCTTATTCTCTCCCCGTTTTTCACTGGGGATCCTGAAGAAGTCAGGAAACCTCTCTGTGACCACAGTTGTCCAAAGTCATGCACAATCCCAAACCCATACTGACTATCAGTGTAAATGGTGACTTTCATCAATGTAGACAGTTGACATGCTCTTGTAAGGGCTACAAGTTCTGCTACTTGTGCAGAATAGACTCCTTGAAGCCACCCCGCTTCCAAGACACCTGTTACAGTACATACAGCATATCCTGCTTTCAAAATTCCCATCCCATCTCTTAGACATGAACCATCAACAAAAACAATTTGGTCATTTTCATCAAGCTTAGTATCCTTAATGTCAGGTCGAGGTTTTGTGCAAAATTCAGTCACCTGAAGGCAGTCATGCTCGACGTCTTCAGCGTTCTCAACTTCAGCATTTTCACCAGGAAGCAAGGTTGCTGGATTCAACATAGTGCACCTTTTCAGCTGCACATTCGGTGAGCCCAGAATTATCGTTTCATACCTTGTGAGTCTTGCTCCAGTCATGTGTTGCGTTCGGGAGCGGGTCAAAAGTATCTCAACTGAGTGAGGGACCATGACTGTTACTGGGTGTCCCATCACTATTCCTTCACTCTGAGTGAGGCTGATACCAACTGCTGCTACGGCGCGCAAACACCCTGGAAGTGCTGCTGCAACCGGATCCAAAGTAGCTGAAAAATACGCTACTGGTCTGTTTATGCCACCGTGGGCTTGAGTCAAGACAGACAAAGAACATGCATCACGTTCATGACAAAACAATGTGAAAGGCTTTGTGTAATCAGGCATACCTAAAGCTGGAGCCCTACACATGCATTCTTTCAGTTCAACAAAAGCATCCATCTCATCTCCTTTCAGCTCAATTTGATCCAAGGCATCCTTCTGGGTCAGCTTCAGTAAAGGCTTTGCTAGAGTTGAGAAGTTGGGAATCCACTGGCGACAGTAGCCCACCATTCCCAAAAACTTCCTCACCTCCCTCCTTGTCTTTGGTGGACTCATTTGAAGTACGCTTGTTATTCTTTCCTTCATTATTCTCCGTGACCCTTTCTCTATTTGGTGACCCAAGTATTTCACTTTCTTCTGACAGAACTGCAACTTGGAAGGAGACACCTTGTGTCCATTCCTTCCCAAATGGTTCAACAGAGCAATGGTATCAGCTGTGCAGCCACTTTCTGTCTTTGATGCAATCAATAAGTCATCGATGTACTGTACTAGGGTTGACTCGAATGGCAATTCTAATGCTTCCAAGTCTTTCTTTAGAATCTGATTGAATATTGACGGTGACTCAGAAAACCCTTGAGGAATTCGACACCAACTGTACACTCTGTCTAAGAATTTGAAACAAAAGAGAAATTGGGTGTCCTCATGAAGAGGCACCGAGAAGAATGCTTGTGACAAGTCGATGAATGAGAACCACTCGGCATCGCAAGGGACTTGAAACATTATCACAGCTGGATTCGGTACTACAGGGCAGCATTTGACTATGATGTCATTTATTTTCCTCAAGTCCTGCACGAGTCGGACCTTTCCACTCGGCTTTATTAGTCCCATGATTGGTGAATTACATGGACTGCTTAACACTTCTTTCAGTACTCCCTGTTTTACAAATTCGTCAATGAGTTGGGCAACTTTCATGAGGGTGTCCTGTGCCATGTGGTATTGTGGGGTCTGGGGAAAGATCGCATTGGACTTTACAGTCACTTTCACTGGTTCCACTCCTTTCATCAATCCCACCTCTTTCCCTGTCATATCCCACACTTCCTTTCCGACTGTCTCCCGTAATTCAGCTGGAATATCTTCTTCAGTTATCATCGGGAAAAGACAAATCAGAGGACAGTCTTCATCGACAGTTTCCATCTCATCCCCCTCTACACTGTCCTCTTCTTCCCCATCACTGCTCGTCTGAATTTTGATTCCCTCGTTCGAACACATAATCGAACATCCCAATTTGCACAATAGGTCTGTCCCTAATAGTGCTATCGGGCTTGAGTCACATACCACAAATTTGTGTAACCCTTGATAGTTGCCAATGCTGACTGGTACCGGATCTGTTATTGGGTTTGTCAGGTGCCTGTTTGCTACTCCTACCACTTGAACTGTACTCCCTGAGAGTGGTAAATTTGGTACTTCACTGCTCTTAACTGTTGAACGTGTGGCTCCCGTGTCAACCAAGAATGAGACACGATGACCCATTACTCTTCCCTCTACGTACAGACCCTTTTGATCAACTTCCAAGGATGCTGCAAGCACACAATCTCCTTCCTCTCCTGAACTTTCACTCTCCCATACATTGTTTATTCCACTCTCACTGTGTAATGGGAACTGTTGTACGGTGCCATTTGTACTCATTACCTCACCCGAGACCTGTGGAGGAACCATCACTTGCTGCTGACTCATTGGTGCCAAGGGTATTTGCATTTGCTGATTAGGTACCATGGGTAACTGCTGTTGCATTGGCTGCATTTGCGTCACCTGCATACGAGGCATCTGCATCTGCTGCGGCTGCATAGGTTGTAATCCCTGCAATTGATTTATGGTCTGAAAATTTGGGTTTGGACCTCTCATTTTCGGTCCCCTCATTGTCTGAAATGCATTGACATCATTGTTTTGCTGACCAACACCTGCACCTTCCTGCACCACCATCGGGCACTCTCGTTTCCAATGACCGACAATTCCGCACACGTGACACGGCATCACCTTCTTCATTGCCTGCACACCATTCACAACAGTGTTCAAATCCGGACCATTATTCACAAAACCTCCTCTGCCTCTGCCTCTCGCCTGTGGCTGAAACGCCATATTTCCCTGCAACTGCGGCTGCGGTTGCGGTACCTGTTGTTGGAACCCTTGCAACCCTTGTAAACCTTGCAGACCTGTCTGAGCTGCCTTAAGCTGCATCATCATCACCTTCTCTTTCAACCTTTTCTGTTTCACTTCAATTTCGTCGCTACAGTATTTAGCATAATTCAATACTTCATCAATAGGTTTTGACTGCCAACAAATCAAATGCGACTTTATCATCTGATTTATCTCTGGTCTCAGCCCTTCCACAAATCTAAACACAAAATGAAGCATGTCCTTCGCCTCTATTGTCTCCGTGCCACTGTAGTTCTTGAACGCCTTCAACAACCTCTCATAGTAACTATGAATCGACTCTTTAGCCTCTTGGGCAGTTCGATCGATCTTCTGCCAATCCACATTTTTCGCGGCAACCTTCGTCTTCAAATGCTCAATCACCTTATAGTACAGGCTCATCACCATAGGTGATGGTGCACCCGTCTCCCTGTCTCTCTCTGGTTCACTTGTCCTCCAACCTACAGCTATTTTGCAATCCTCCCACAAATCTGCCGGAACCACAATCTCAAAGAGGGTGTTCAGGTCTTCCCAGAGACATTTTGCAAGCTTCACAAACCTGTCAGTCTGCTGATACCATTCAGTGGGTTTCTCTCTCAGTTTGGGAAAATCATCCGTAAAAGACTGAATGTCGCTTCTGTGCCATGGTACATGTATTAATTTTCCCCCTGCTGTCTCCCTCATTGGTAAAATAGTTACTGTATCACTACTCTGTGGTCTTTTCTCATTGTGCTCTATAGCACTGTCCCTCCTCTTTTCCTTTCTCTTTACCCACCTGCTTTCCCACTTGTCTAAGCACCTCCACACTTGTGCACTCTGCAGCAATTCTCTAAGGTGCGCCTTCATGCCTGCTGACCTCATGTGTTCAAAATCTGTGGTCCCAAAATCCAACCTGTAGCTCCTGCTCAAGTGTTTTGTCTTGTCTATGTCAACCCCGTTTTTGTCAGCTATTTCCTGCAAGCTTTTATGTACTTTGTTCACTTCTCTTGTAATTCTGGGACATAGATATCTCAGCTCTTCTTCCTAGTAGGACTCTAACCTATTCACACCCATAGTCCCTTCCACCAATTCTTGTGCTTCCATGTTCAACCTCATCCTATTCATATAATCTTCTCCCTTCCCACTGTCTGAGCTTTGTGTGGAATTCAGACTGTTGAACCACTGTGTCAGCTGTTGCGCATTCAACCCCATCAGTGTAGCGTTCACATCGACTGCCATTGATGGTTGCGGCAACTTTTCAGTGTTTGATGTTAGAGGTATTATCAGTGGGGGGCTCGACCTCACCACTGTCGACTGAGCACATATGGGACTAAACTCCATCAAGGACCCAGATCCATTTGGCTGAGCCGCTATCGGAGTTATCCCTGGAGTGTTTTCTATGCACCTCCTTTCTGTCCCCCTCTGCAGCATTGATCCCTGACCGCTCATACCTAAGTTAGGCTGACTGTACAAAGGTACCGGTGGACCTACAGTAATGGGTAGTGATATCGCATCTGGGTTTTGTCAATTTCCCATGTTCTGAGACATGTTCATTCCCACACTATGGGTCATCATCGCCGGCATGCCCATCTGACTCCCCGTCATCTGAGCATGTGCGTTTCCCCCCTGCATCTGCTTGTGAGGCATCAAAAACTGGGTTGATTCAGCTTGTGCCATTGTCGGGTTGTGACCATTCTGTACTCCCCTTACGGTTGGATCTAGAATCATTCCTGCACTGTTGTCACTGCTGTAGTACCCTTGCATCTGCGGCTGATAATTTTCTGCTGGTTTCAACATGGGTACATCTGGATATATTCTCCTAACCTGCGGTATCTGCGGGGTGAACAGTAAACTCGGGTCCTTAGATCCCGATGATGCTCCTGAACTCTGAGTTTCACTGTTCTGTACCGATGCCGGAGGGGCAGAACTGGTACTTGGACCTTGTCCACTCTCCGCATAAGGTGGTGGACGATCGTTCAGCAATTGCATGATTAACTCCTCATCTTCTAACTCCTCTTTTCTTCTCAACTTTTCCTCGTCCTCCCTATCCTTGGAACACCTCCTGTTTGTCTTACAGGTAGCTTTCTTACCTGTCTCCTCTTCTTCCTTAGTAATTGCGGGAAACAATTTTATCCCCTGCAATACATCTGACCTCCACACCTTCTGTGCATTATCCCACCTGGCGTCCGCTAGTGTCTTTTCTACCTTCCTTATCCTGGTCTCGAACTTATTTTGCTGCCTTTGTCTAGCCATTAGTTCCCAAATTGCTAGAGCCTCAAACTGAGCTGGCCTTGGAGGTACCTTCATGTCGTACATCGCAAATCTCAAATTCTCTAGAACCCTTATATTGAATGTCCCGTGGATCGGGAACGCTACGCTCCCATGTTTCTCTGTCAGCTTGTGCCATTGCTTTAGCCAAAGGCACGGAGCTACCCCCTTTTCCTCCATTACAATGTAAGCTGGTGTACCTTCAGGCGGCATCTCCTCCCCTACGCTCGCTTTAATGTAAGACTCCCCCTTCATCGCACTCTTGAATGCTTTAAAAAATTTCATTTTCTCGTCTTTTATTTCACAAAATTTGTAATCAATAGGTGACTTTAATTCCCGGAATACTCTTCGCTTGCCTTTCCCCTTCCAATCGAGCCCCACGGACTGCGTCCAATCCGTGCGCGACCCGTCTCTGCAACCAACCTATCCCAGCGCGGCTCCTAGTGACGTCACACTCACACACACTGCGGCTGACAAAGCCTCGCGGCTAGTCTTCCTTCACTCAGCTCCTCTCGTAACAACTTCTTGCATGTATCGCGAGCTACCAAAAATATAAAACAGATCTGTCGGTTTACTACAGGAAGGGTAACACAATCGCTTCAGGACCTTAGGGATTTTTCACTAGCCTCAGCAGTTATTCCATCTTTCTCGGTCCCCACATTCGCAAGCAAATCTGACCCGCAGACCTACTCTCAACTTGTCAATGATCTATTCTAGTGCACTTAGAATCTTGTCAAAGCCCGAAGTCGAAGTTCCTTTCACTCCCTTCACACACGTACCGACCCGTTGACCACGCCCGATCAACCTACTAAACCGCCCAGACCACAACATAAAACAACATACTCCGGAGTCTCTTGACCTCGCAGGGCCCGTCTCAACAACAACAACCACGTGGACCTTTTTATGCACGAAGCGCCACACGCACATGAAGTTCGACGACTTCCCTACTCTCACACTCGGAGTCGCACCTCCGCTATTTCTATGAAGTTCGACGACTTCTCTACTTCTACACTCGGAGTCGCACCTCCGCTATCCTCTAAAAAGGAAAAAAAAATCCTCGCAACCTTTTCACCCAATCCGCGGCAATAAGCTGTGCAAGCGCAAAACCCTAATTTCACTCATACCATCACTAGTACCGCCAACGCTGATTCCACACCTCCGTTCTCTCCATTCGCAAGCTCCGAGATCCCGGGAAAGTCGCGGTGGACTTAGCCCATCATCATTCTGTCAATCTATTTTACCCAAGAAAAATCTAATTCAACTTCTCGAATGGGGTCTCAAAGGGCGTAACCGTTAATTCAACACCATGTACTTTAAGAGTACGGGGTCCCAAAAGACGAAACCGTCCTCTGCTACCATCTACTGATAGAGCGGTCCGTACTAATAATTTACCTGTATTTGGACGCTCTCTAGGCCGATGAATCTTTTGGCTAAGTGGGACTCTCCGCACCCTTAATCGGTCAATTTCATTAAATCAATAATCAATAACGAACATAAGCAATACATTGATCAACATAACACTTAACAATTAATCCAGAATACATTTTCGGCGAACCCTGACCTTTCAGTCAGGAATAACCACACCAGTTTATTCAAAGTTAGTGAATTTATTTCCCTATATTAACAAAGCTAGCACAATATAGATGTGTCTCAACACCAAATGATAAACATAAATGAACATTAATAGCTGTCCATAACGGCGAAACAAGTGCAATCTATGCAGCATTTGAATAACAAGGCATTCGATAATAGCAATGCAAATCACTAATACGATAATCTGTAACGAACTAATTGCATACATTTAGTCAGCATAACAAGGTCTCAAATTGCATCGTGCGACAAAAGGAATCCTCATCTAACCGCAAATTAGCATCGGCATGTGGGACTTCATGCAAAAACAATTTAGCAACATAAATTTGGAAAACTCCTAGCTAGGGATCTCATAAAAAATCAGCAGTTGGTTACCTAAAAGAAACACAATGCAATTGTACAATTTCCTTTCATATTTACCAATTACGATCAGCATTCAAGGAAGTCTTCGTCTCACAGGTACCGTTTTCTCGATCAGCATGGGACGGGGCAAAGGGCAAGGTGGACGGGGCAATTGCCTCGCGGCGGCAAGGTAAAACTACTACTTCATGCAAGGGATCAAAGTTAAAGTCTCTAGGGCAAGAATCATTAAAGTCTCTTTCTCTCGATTAGAGAAAGCATCAAAGTCTCTTTCAAAATGGCGTCGCAGCAAAGTGGCCCATAATAGCTGCAATGTCCTGCAAAATGGCGGGTATCGAGCTGGTAATGGCTGTAATGTCCGTAATGGCTGATAATAGCTGCAATGGCTACTTTCTTCTCGTGCACCTGGTTTAAATAGACAACAGTTCAAATCCAGTAGGGTCTTCCATTGGAGGGTTCATAGGTTAGCTTCAAATTATCCAATCAAAAACGACAGTTCTCAAGCTTTTACTTAAGCATACATTATCCTTGGAGATGGGTACGCAAGTTGCAACATTTTATACCAATTAACTCACTTTCAGAGCTTCCATTGTCCGCACCTGCAGATTGACCTTGGAGTAAGGAGAGAAATATGCCAGGCTGGCACGAAACCTTAAGATAAGCATGTGAACGATCTCAGTGGAAAAGTACAGCTTCAAGCAAAAATACACGTTTAATAGCACATTGGAAAAATACGAGCATCTAAACCGTGAGACCAGGCAACTAGGCCTAAGCCTCCGCTAAAGTTATGCTAAGCTAAAACATTTCAAACAAGCAAATCGTAGCACACGTTCGTGATTATGTCGGATTAGTGCAATTCTAATACATCACGTTATATAAAGCACGCTTATAAATGTTGGCGAACTACTCTAAGGGCACATTTTGTCCCCATACAATCTTTATTAGTTCGGTTAAAGTCACACATGATTATTTCACACTACGTTTATGCGTTTAATAAATGTAAAACCTTCATTTTCTGCTTCATCATAAGTCAATTCATTTGATAGTGCTGGCTCTGACAGAAACCATATTCTTTACATCATAATCTTTATTGCCAATATAAAATGTATTACAGTCTTATGTGTCTCTTATATAAGTGATATCTCACTCCTCACTCTTCCACAAGTTAAAAAACATAAAAATCCCACCGCATTTACACCTCACATACTCATTCACACACCTCAAATATTTTCTCCACACATGCCTGCTTATACATTTATATGTTTAGTTAACTCTAGTGCAAAATGGCAACAGAGTAAACTTCCCAACCAGTTTCATATAAATTCAAATACAATTATTTTTTTATCATTGATCTTTTGTTTAATAAGCACAGTTTGTTTTTACGTGCTTTCGGAGTATTAATTTTGTGATAACAACAAAACCATCTTCAAAAATACGGCTTGTATTCTTTGTACTTTGTTTTAGTTACAGAGTATGATATAGCAATCATTAATGTGGCTTATGTTTATTGATCTTGCTACGTGGCAGTTTGGCGAACCTGTGCCTTCTTCAGGAAAGCCACTTACAGACCCGTCTCATAGATTTAACCAATCCTATATTCAGGGATATTCAAGTCCAAAGGATAACGTACATAAGCTTATGTTTATCTCACAATAACCAAAAGAAAAGACCGAATGCAAAGATAAAGACACCGCCGTACTTGTGGCACATCTCTTTTCAGGGTGTCATGAACCAATATTTTAGGTAACATCAGATGAGTAACAAATAACATAAAATAGGGAGCTTGCATGCCTGCTTCCACAGTTTGGCCGGGTTCAATGAAAATCCTATTGCAGCTACATGTGGAATCTGAAGTTTTTGAAGTCAGCCTGAGCCCTGTCCGGGAAGCAATTACATTGGACCCAGTTTTTTAATGACTTTGATTTTGTTATACAGTTTCAGCCGATGCACTTTCTCATCTTTGATGACAAGCCCATAACAGAACGCCCACATCATACCAGTTGAACGGGTCTTGGGGGCCTTGTACTCAGAAGAACAGTTCACTCTGGAGGTGTTTAGGGCAGAGAAAACTAAATAGGCAGAGGCTGTAGCTCACACACATAATGGCCACAAGGTGGACTGATTTCTGTCCAAGGAGGTTTATATGTTCCCACTGTCCCACTCCAAAGAAAGTGGTGCCAAATACATTTACTAGCCGGTCATCCTGGGGAAAAGAAAACTGTGAGCTCCTTAAGAGATATCTTTGTTGGTCTACACCATTGACACTAAACAGTATATACAGAAATGGACCACCTGTGTTCAAAGTAAAAGGTCACATCAAGCCCCCACAGGCCTGTTAATGTCATTACCCACTCCTCCTGCTCCTTGGCATTCTATTTCCATCGATTTGATTGTAGGCTTGCCTAAAACAGAACAGGGTTCTTCAAAAATTCTGGTTATTGTGGACCCATTGACAAATATCTCTCATTTTATTCCTCTGAAGGGTTTACCCACTTCTAAAGAACTGTCTGAGGTGTTCCTACGTAGCATAGTACAACACCATGGTCTTCCATCCATTATCATCTCAGATCGGGCTTCTCAATTTGTGTCTACATTTTGGAGGGTGTTAGGAGAAGTACTACAGATAGACAAACATTTGTCCTCAGGTCACCACCCAGAGAAAGATGGAGAAGATGAATCAATTTGTTGAACAATACGTACTGTGACAGTTGTTACATAACGCCACAGACTGGGATGTATGATTATGGGTGGCAGAATTTGCTTACAATAATGTCATACACAGTTCTACCACTTATTCCTCATTTTTCTGTAACTATGGTTTTCATCCCCTCTTCTTATTGCTCTCTTCCTTGTTCATACCAAGACTCTCAGTACAAAACTGTGTTGATCATGTACATAAGATACACTAGGCAACCCAAGAGAACCTAAAGCAAGCCTAAGAAACGTATAAAAGATATGCAGACCAACATCGGCCGCCCAATCCTGACTACGAAATCAGAGATGAAATATGGCTATCCACACATTACATAGCCTTCAAAAGGCCAAATAAATTCAAACTCCAGTTTATTGGTCCTTACAAAATCACAAAGAAAGTTAATGAAGTCGCAATGGAACTGGAGCTGCCACTTACGTTACGGATACATCCTGTTGTCCATGTCTCTTTATTGAAGCCTGTCACACCTGGAACTCAGAAACCCACAAAACCAACACCCATTCTACCTGATGAAGACCCTGAGTTTGAAGTTGATACTATATTGGACAAAAAAAAGTGCAGCGTAATTTGCTTACCTCATTCATTGGAAGGGGTATGGGCCAGAAGACCGCACTTGGGAACCCTCTGGCCACATACATGCCCCTTGTTTTCTTCGATGATTCCATTGCCATTACCCCAACAAGCACAAACAGATTGGGGGTATTGTAGGAGAGATGTTTTGTCACGCTTGTGATCGCTGCGCAACAGGGAGGTGGAGGGCGTTTGCTGATGGTTCCAGGCTGTTTCTGAAAGCGGCTCGGGCAGGTCACGCTCAGAATAAAGTCAGTGTGGATGGGCAAGAAGCTGCTTGGCGTCCTGCCGTCACACTCCTTACCTGTTGCTTCTGGGTTTCTCTTGTTATTCGCGACGTTCTTCTTTGGCAGGATTCTGTTGTAGTATCCTTGGGGGATTCCATAGCTCCATTTTCAGTCCCAGGGAAGTCTTCGCAGCATTCCTAAAAGTCGAATGGTGATCACCTTATTTGGGGTAATGCGCTTGTGCCCTATACATGCATAGCAAAGACTCCTTTATAATAGGAGTGATACTTATCTGACTCTGAACTTGCAATTGTGGAATCAAGAAGGAATCATCTGTTTTTTCTTCTTTCTTCTTTTCTAGTGAAAATATAGAGACAGCAAACATTACCACTGTTAGTTTGATGAGGCTGCTCAAATTATTATTTTGAAAACTAGTCATCAGTATTAGTATTTTAGGCTTGACATTTTTCTATTTTTGTTTTGACATTATTACAATTCTTGAATACTAGGGGCCTAAAGCAACGCATTGAACTTGTATGCATATGTGTGTGTGTGTGTGTGTATATATATATATATATATATATATATATATATATATATATATATGGATTGTTCTCTCCTTACATGTTCGATCTCTAACCTCTTTTTACAAGCCAAAACTTTGACGACATAATAAGATGTATGAGGTAATGTTTGCTGTACACTCGATAATGGGGAAGTTCATTAGAGGTACATGTCTTCTATCCACAGCATTTGTTTTAACCCTTAGATATGTGATATCACCAGTTGACCTATGTATTCCTACATTAAAGACAGAGGAGGGGATTCATGCAGGCACCGAGCTATTATTTACATGTACACTTCATAAGAATTATTGGAGATACATTGTAGAAAGTTTCTGATGTACCCGCTGATTCTTTGTCCATGCAGGCCGAACTTAGACGGGTCCCAATGGACACACCTCTTGCAGCACAGTCTTTGGTGGACATTCTTTTTTGTCTCCTCCTTTCCCCTCTTCCCCATCAGTTGGGGTTGACTTTAACCATTATTGGGTCACCTCGGACATGGAGTAGGTTGAGACCTAGCATAGTGATCTCATCTCGCTCCCACAGACAATCCAGGTGAGAACCTGACAGTTTAGCATCCTTTTTAAAAACACTTTTGTGCTCAAAACTTTTGAGAAGCCCCAATTTGTCATTGAAAACTCCTGATAACTCATTCACCCGGCTAATGTCCTCTTCAATGGTTGCCACCATCATAACTTAGTTGGGAGCATTTGAGTATAACATTATTCCCAAATCTGTCTATTGCCTCAACCTCAACAAGTTGTCTCATCGCCTGGCCCTATAACCTTAAGTCTCCCTTCCTTAAAAAAGTATTGTTATCATTGTTTAGCCCAGTAGATGAATCTTCATCCTTCTATATCCTTTCGGACTGATGTCAGGTGTCAACAATGTAATGCCACTCATGCTATATACCTTCTCTCAATTTTTGTCTCCTACCAACGTAAATGGGGATCCTGTATCAGCCAAACAGTGAGACTTTTTCTACCTATCTCCACTGTGCATTCAGGCAGTGTTATAGGATCACTGTCAACCACCTCCTCAACTTGCTTAGCTTCTGTGGAATTCACAGGACCACACTCTGACCCTCCTCAGGCACACCCAACACCTCGTTCACCTTCACATTTTTGCCTACACATGTAAAATGCCCCTTTTTTCAAAAACAGAGACATGCAGCATTCCTGGGGAGGCAGTGATGACTATTTTAGAGATGATAGAAGCTACCAAAACATTTGAATTTAGGATCATTCCCAACACCAGGTCCCCCAGCACCATCACTACCCCCAACTTTCTGAGTGTTGCCACTTGTAATTTTGTTGACGACTTGTGAGAATTTACCTTATCTGGAAGTGCAGATACTCGGTCCACAAAACAAGAGGTGCTTCCTTGCATTTCCTTGACCCAGCCTGCTGCATGCTCCATACCCTCCACATTCTCGATAGGTTGTTTAATTGATAAGTTCTTTGCAAACAATTTTTCTTGGAATTCAGAGTCATTCATGCAACATACCAACTGGTCCCTGATGAGGGAATCAACTAAATCCCCAAATTCACAAGCTTGCACAAGGTTCCTTAGGGCAGCTATGTAGTTGGCTACTGGTTTGTCTTTAGCTTGAACCTGCATAAAATAACTGTGCCTCTCCATTAGTACATTAATTAATGCGTAGACCAAAATGTTTCTCCAACGTAGGGAAAGACATTTCAAATGCTTCTCTTGGTTCCCCTTCCCCATTCCCTTTGTCAATTTCTTCCAGGCTCTCATAAATGTTGCACCCTTCAGTCTACAAATTATGCAGCAGCACCTTCCTAGCTGCCGAGAATTGTTCTCCCCCATAGCCACAGTTGTATGGGCTCTCCTGACTCTGATAAAAATTTTGGGAGTTGTGACATGTTTGCCACAACCATGTCCAGGATGTGCAAAGCAACTAAATATAACAAGATAAAACTAATCACTAACAACACAAACCTAAATAAATAGATGAAACTATAAGTTAATATAGCAGGCTAAAATAAGTAATTTTCACCATCTGAAAATGTAACCTGCTGTGTTCAAGATTCACCACTGTTTTAAGTTTCCTCAGTACTTGATGCTCAAGGATGGCAGCAGGGCAAATGGGGCAAATTAGCCTCAAGATAATCATAGTGTTATCTTCCGTGACAGTGAAATGCTTGCTGCTCTCAATACATTATACTTTGCACTTGTGTCACAGTAGCACACCCGGCGCTTCCTCTGCATCTTCAGAATTACCAAGCAATGCTCTCTGTTGACCAGTGCACAGTAGCCAATTATGCTCTCCAAGTGGCGTGCACCAATCAACAAGTGGCTCAGATGAGGTAATACAAATCCTCCTTGCAGATGACCCAGCATGCATTACACAATCCTGTTATTTCCTGCAATCCACTGCACACGTCACATGCTTTTTTGTGCACATTCGCAGTCTCTCAGTGATTACTCACATGTAGCTCTCACCGACTCCAGCAAAACGTTCTGCCCTTGCACCGCACAGTGCTAATTGCGTGCCACCATCTTAGCAGCGTGCTCAGCCCTCCTCATTCTGCTGCCTTTGTCTCACAATGGTGCCAATAGTCATAACTGTAACGTTTTGGAACTACAGCGCTAGCAAATAAAAGCTAGTCTAATGATTTCTATGTACTACACAATACGATAAAAGCAAACACATGCCGTAAATATGTCACTTAGTTGCAGAATCTCTCCTGGCCGTGTGACTGGGTTAAAAAAATAATAACGTTGCTTCAGTGGTTGATGAATCCAGAGGAGTGTTGGTAGTGATAACCTGCCCCTCGCAGCCCAACTCGTCACCAATGTTAAAGTAACACACTAGACAGCAGGATAGTTTAGGCTTTTTATTCCACCAACAGAGACACAGTCTCCAGGCTTCAACAGCTGTTCACACTTTGACATAACATTCCACCCTGTTGCCTATGTGCCCTTGGACCATCACTGGCAGGACACTTCCTCATGTGACATTCCAAGGAAAAGCCATAGCACATGTACTATTAAGTTTCACATGTCTTGGTAGTGAAAAACCTCCTAAATTCATTTTTCACTGCTGTGAGGCCTATCTCTCTAATATGATAAGATTGGGTTGCCTTAATATATTTCTTAAGTGATAACTTTTCATTGGGAATGTTTAAACAGTTCATGTTTATTGTCTGAGAAATTGTAATTTAAAACTCTCTTAAATGCAAAAGCCAGATTTTAAGTTACAATTTTGAAAATGGCATGTTTGTAAAGTTGGCAATTTCCTGCCCTGACTTTTCCTGGGTGGCATGACTGTATGTAATTGGCATTTGGACTTTGTTTATTCCTCAACACAGCCACACAATAAAGGGATTAGGTATTTCTGGATGGGCAATAACTAACAGGACAGTGGGGGGCTAAGCTGGGCATAGCCCCACTTGCAACTGAATGCTCTGCCGTCACACAAAGTACTTGTCACCCCGCATTGTTCATGTAGAGAGCCAGGGGTCAGAGCAGAGGAGAAGGAAGTTTCAAACAATTCAAAGGGAATTCTCTAGAAGGGACTTCAAAGAAGGCACCAGGTATAAAAATGGAATCCTCAAATTCACTCTCCCGTTTACGTTTTTGGATCTGCAATAGGACTCTCCGAGGATTGCCTGCTGTTGGCCTGCTGTGTACTCCACACAACTGCTCTGCTGCACCTGGCAGGGCTGCTTTGCTGTCTGGTGTCTGCCTTGAACCATCAGAGGCCTCCCTTGCTGCTTCAACCCTGTTCCACTGCTTGAACCCAGGACTAACAGAGTGACTCCAATATGTAGTTGGCTTGCCTCCTGAGCAAAGCCTCAGGGACAGAAAAGGCTCCAACGATCTTGAACATGCAGCTGGACCCAGCCTGAGTGAGTACTAACTCCCAACTGGTGGGCCTTCAGTCCTGGACCCTTGGTGGCGGTAATAAAGGTGTGCAGATAGCAAAAATCCAAAACTTGAGACTTCAAACATTTTTGGCTAAAAACTGCTCTGAGAACCGAAAGGAGACAAGGATCAACCTGTTTGTCTATTCGCCCATGGATTATCACAGGTTGGCCTGACTTCATGGTAGCTTCGGCTACGATCTTCTCCTCAGCAGCAAAACCTTTTCAACAGACTTTCCCCAAAGTGGAGTCCACCCTAATGGAAATGTTGTTGTCTACAGTCTTAAACCTCACCCCGCTAGAGATTTTTGACTTTCAAAAAAGAGATTAAGTCCAAATGAAAAAATCTTCACTGCAACTTCATCCACTGGCTCCCTGCTGCAGCCGCCTTCTCCTCAGACACCGCTTGCAGCCTTGCCCTGCTGAACTTTACCTCCTCAAGCAACTTTTTTTCCAAAGGTAAGCTGTAACCACTCCTGATCCACTTTTTGCATCTGACTTGCGCTTCGGTTTACCGTATTTTTGGACTTTGACCCGGTCTTGCACAACTAGATGTCCACAGTTGGTGCTTTGATTTTTTAGGCTCTGGTTTTTACCTTAAACTTGAAAGATTCATAACTACAGTTATATTAATTGGATTTTTGTCATTTTAGAGTCAAATCATTTATCTAAATGTAATCTCTTTTACTAGATTGGTGTGGACTTTTTCTTGGATTGTATTTCTACTTTATTACTGTTTGTGTGCAGCAGAATTACTTTACACATTGCCTCTAAGTTAAGCCCGACTGCCTTTGTGCCAAGCTACCAAAGGGTTAAGCACAGGTTAATTTAGTGTATTTTTATGGTTCACCCTGACAGGAATTGTGGCTGTTGCTTGAGCAGAGTTAACACCCCAAACCACCAATTACCCAGTTTCTCACACCAAGGATCCAGATAAGTTGATTCAGGCAGTAGAGGAGGAATCCTCTAGTTTTGGTCAAATATTCAGGTACTTCCTAAACAGCGGTAAGACTCAAACTTTAAGTAATGGTTATATCCCCTGTGAAGATCATAGGTAGATTGACAGTGTGGTTTATCTAGGAATGAAGATTGCACCTAAGGTAGATCACATCACCCCATTACATTACAAACCACATTGTGCAAATCATGAGAGCTGGTGCACATTACCAACCTACATTTAACACTTATCAGCCAATGGCAATGTTTTAAAACTTCTATGTACTTTTGATAATTAGACAGGAATGGCTGAAGAAGCTGGATAGGATCTGCAGCAGTTTCATTCAGGAGTACAAGAAAGTGAGAGGAGATCTGAGATAT
Source organism: Pleurodeles waltl (assembly GCF_031143425.1). Taxonomy (NCBI): domain Eukaryota; kingdom Metazoa; phylum Chordata; class Amphibia; order Caudata; family Salamandridae; genus Pleurodeles; species Pleurodeles waltl. The sequence continues at coordinate 266,231,219 of NC_090437.1, forward strand.
ATTATTTTTCCAATGGGCAGAGGTGGCTGGTACCTAATTTTACATATTACCACTGGGCATCCATGCTGCAACGCATAGAGATTTTGATCACCAACAATGATAGCATGCAACCTCTAGTAACATGTCTGCCTAGTAAATATGAGCAGTCCTTGGGTAAGGAATGACGAGTCTCGTTTCTGAGAATCCCGGAACCCAGCTACTACACAAAAAGTCAAGTTTAAGATGATAAAGGTGGCTCATAAAATCTGGACTTCCTTGAGGGGTACAGTAGACATGCCTTGGTATAATACCTATACACCACTTTGATGCTCTCTACTGTAGTGTTTCCTGTAGTTCTTTGTGACAGCCATTGTTGGGTTTGTGAGAAAGCACAGGTTCATAAAATAGGGACTCTCTATGCTGAGGATCAACTTTCTTCCTTTGCGATCTGCAGCAGAAATATAGGCTAGCCAAACATAGGTTTTGTCAAATGTTTACAAACCGGGGATTTTTCCTTGAAACTCGAGAAAGGTAAAATCTTGTTAAATCAGAGTCGTATAGTGCGAAGCCTTAGGGTGGTGGTGAAATTGGTACTCATTGAGCTCCATTTAGATGACCTAGAGACCAAACATGAAAAATATGCTGTCAGGTTGAACACCACTATGGACAATATCCTTTCTCAGTTATCTCTGAAGTTGGAGAGGAAGACTCTGTTATGTGCTAGGCTAAGAAGCTGGTGTTACAAGACACTGTTTAATCTATACTATACCCCTCTGAAGTTGTGCAGCTGGTGAAAATGACCTCATTTAAGATACCATTGATGTAGGGATGGTACTGCAGATTTACTCCATATGTTCTCTTCATTCATTCATACCACTTCAGAATTCAGTAGCTGAACATCTGAGTTTGATCTTAAATAATCAGATGTATATTACGCCCCAGATGATGCCTTCAGGGGTATCCCCTATATAGGAATGAGAAATGCAAACTATATTCCATAGTTGTAGCTATGGCGGCAGCTCACATTTGTACTGCATGGGCTTAGTTGAATTAGGAACCTCTTTACTTTTACAAATGGCTGTCCCGACTATTGTCTATGTATCAAGTGGAGAATAGTTTATACCAATGTAAAGGCAAGGGCGCTAAATGAAGGGAAGCTGCCATCTGGTAGCCAGTGATGAACTGGATAGCTATGTTATAACCACCTTGCTTAAAACTCTGGGGCTGCTTGCCCTCACAGCCATGGAAATCATGGCTGAGGGTGAATGATTAATCCTTATGGGCAAGTTCTTTCTTTCTCTTAATTTTCTTAATTGTACATGGTAGCTTTTTTGTGTATATTAGATAGTAGCAAAGCTGTACTCACTGAAGGTACTGGTCATGGTAGTATCTGATGCTTGATATGTACATATCATTATGGAGCTTGAATATCACCTGTGATGAATTAATGAGTCTCACTTTAGGATGAATTATGAATTATGCATTAAAAATGTACGTATGGATTTAAGTTGGTGGTGTTCTTTAAGCTTGTTTGTGTGTATACTTATTGATCAAAGATTTGTAATGTCTTTTTACTTTCATTCTTCCTACACAAATACAAAATAATTTTAAAAAATCCAGCTAAGCACACCGCAGGGACAATGCCCTCACCCCAAAACTTGTATGTTACTTTGGCTAAACCCAATTGGCATAGGCTGACATACCTGAAAGTCCCTAGAAACCGGTGCCAAGGGGATCCAGGGTATGCAGTAAGAGAGCCATCGCAGAGGATGCAGCACTGGTTGTGCCACACCAGATAAAAATGCGCCTCTCAGTACTCCATGCCAGATTGAAAGAACAGTTTTGAACAGGTAGCCTGATTTTGCCATTTAGAGCCACAACAACATCAAACCTTTCTCTGCAGTATGTGCAAGTTACCCCCATGGCAGGCCTACTGTTACATAAGGCAGGGTAATGCATGATTGGTGGGCAGAAAATGAATTTTTCAAGTTCTGTAGGTAGAAATGCAAAACTGTCCTTTTCACTGTGGAAAGGCTTGTTTATCCCATTGGCAAGTACAGGTTTACACGCTGACCCCTTATCTCTGCAAATTCCAGAGTGGTGCAAGCAAACCTTTCTGTCACCAGTATCTCGCTCACTGCTGGGAAGCCAGCGGGAGTTGGTTGGGTTGCTGGGTCTCGGTTTTAAGTTTTCAGTTTCCCACCCTTGTTTATGTGCATTGCAGTACGCTGGTAGCAGTGAATCATTAGCCACCCCACTTGACCTCGTTACGCCCCCTGGTTGGCGGGCTATTTCTGGGGCCTGAGAGCACGACCACGCAGAGGGTACATCACTGGCATGCCTAAGGTGCACCTAAGTCAAGCCTGTTTACCCATCTGTGGCAGGACTGCACAATCCGCCTGGAACTCTGGTCCTTCTCATGTGCACCCAAGGTATTTTATGATATCCTTAAACAAGGAAGATAAGTCGCCTCTGTGCAACCAGTTTATGTTTGATCTTTCGCAGGATAGTTATATCTGTGCTAACTGTCAGGTTCTTTGTCGGGCTGCCTCAATCCATAACCCCACCATAGAAGGGTCCCCTCCCCGTACGGTCCCTCCTAAGAATTACTCACGTAAGCTAGAGTGCCTAATGTTGAACGTTCTATCCCTTATTAAGCACAAATATGAACTCTACAATCATCTGGATTCCCACAGACCCAATCTCTTGTTCTTAACTGAAACAAGGGCTAATAGCTTTTCAGCATCTGACATGGTCAAAGCTTTGCCTCCTGGCTACCTACCAGCCATCCCTGTAGAGTGTCTGCTGGGCAGTGCTCTGGAAACCCCTGCTTGGGCAGAAGCAGAAATAAGAACCCATGTCATGCAACATTGCCGGGTCTTCCTGAATGAGATTGTACACCTACCAGGACCCAGGGGGAGAGTCGAGGGGTCCTGGAGCCTGAAATATTGGCCCAGGAACCTGGAGCCAAGAGAAGGTACAGGAAGGTTAGAATCCACCTTCCAAAAGTCCACAGGGCCAGAAGGAGTCCAACCCTCAAACAGGTAGTCCTGACACTTGAGGAGGACACTGCTGCTCTAAGAGACTTGCCAAACTTGACATTGCCACAGGGAGACGCAGGTCCTGCCCGAAAGGACCTTAGTCAAGGACAAAGGAAATGCCAATCTAGTGAACCTGGAACAGTTAGCTGCCAGAATGGAGCAAGGGATACTAGTGGTACCAATAAGGTATACTGGGAGGAGAGCCTCCTGTACAGTGAAGCAAGAGACCCCCAGACCTGGTGAAACCAGAACATTGGTGGTACCCTGGCAATACATAGAGTTCTTCCTTAACCTAGCCCATGACATCTCATTAGCTAGACACCTGGGGCAGACCGAGACCTGGGAGAGGTGGGTCAATCTCTTCCACTGGCTCTAGATGTCCGTAAAGGTCAAGGAGGTTTGTCGCTCCTGTGTCACCTGCCAGGACAGTGGCAAGTAATAGGTTAACTTAATACCATTTCCAGTAGTAGGGACTCCCTTTGAGATGGTGGGGATTGACATTGTTGGCCCCTAGACGCTCCATCACCCTCAGGGAATAGGTTAATCCCGGTGGTGGACCATGCCACCAGGCCAGAGGCTACAAATGCAAAAACAACAGAAGATGGACGGAATGCAGGAACAAATCAAACATTCACCCCCAGTCGCAGATCTGGGTTTAATCCATCAGTTTTTTTGCTTGCCATGCCATTCCAGCTCAGACCCAGCCATATGCAAATCAGTCTTGATTCTGTTCCCCATGGGAAAACTCCAGCCCGAACTGCTAGGTCAGGTCCTCCCTGGACCAGAAACAAGCATCCTGGGACTGGTTTCAGTGTATCACCCTTCATCAACCAGGCTAGCTTGAATCTGGTGGCATAGCAAGCACGGGACCCACGTCTGGGCAAACCCTTCCCACTTGGGGCAACAAATGCAAAAACAACAGAAGATGGATGGAATGCAGAACAAATCAAACATTCACCCCCAGTCACAGATCTGGGTTTAATCCTTCAGTTTTTTTGCTTGCCATGCCATTCCAGCTCAGACCCAGCCATATGCAAATCAGTCTTGACCCTGTTCCCCATGGGAACAGTCCAGCCCAAACTGCCAGGCCAGGTCCTCCCTGGACCAGAAACAAGCATCTTGGGACCGGTTTCAGGGTGTCACCCTTCATCAACCAGGCTAGCTTGAATCTGGTGGAATAGCAAGCACGGGACCCACGTCTGGGCATACCCTTCCCACTTGGGGCAACAAATGCAAAAACAACAGAAGATGGACGGAATGCAGAACAAATCAAACATTCACCCCCAGTCACAGATCTGGGTTTAATCCAACAGGCCAGAGGCTATTCACCTTAGTACAGTCACCACCCCTGCAGTGGCTAGAACCCTCCTTGGAATCTTCAACAGGGTTGGGTTCACTAAGAAGGTGATCTCAGATAGAGGCACAAATGCAATATCTGCCTACACGAAGGCTATGAGTGTGGTGTGACTTAAAAGTTTACTGCTCTCTACCATTCCACAAGGTAATCGTCTAGATTTAACAAGACCATGAAAGACATGATCCTGGCGTTACCTAAATATTTCAGGATGAGATGTGATGTCCTTCTCCCACGCCTGCTTTTCACCTACAGGGAGGTATCCCAAAAAGGAGTTGGCTTTAGACCCTTTGATCTACTTTTGGACACCCTAAAAGGGGTCCACTAAGCTTGGTTAGAGAGGGTTGGGAGAGACCCCTCAAGGAACCCAAACGGGACATAGTGGGCTATGCACTTGGCCTTTGCTTCAGGATGGCTTAGTGTATGAAGAAGGTGAATGGATGGCTAGCCAGGAGCTTGTGAAGCACTGTAAGATCAGAAGTCCTTTATGGTTGAGTAGCAACCACAACAGATAGTGAGAGTCTTGGAGCTTGTGACACCCAGAGCACAGGCAAACAAGAAGACTGGACCTTAGCCTATTCTAGAGAAGAAGGGGGAAGCCACCTACTTGGTACACTTTTGTTCCGCAGGAGCCCTCACAGGATGTCATCCATATGCACAGGATCAAGTTGCACCATGGAAGGGCAATCATCACTATGCTGATGGAGACAGAAGTAATGAAGAGAGTAAACCACTTCCCGACGTCTTGTTTTATAATGCCCAAGATGAATGTGTGGAAGGAGTAGTTCTCTCCTCCACCCTAACGGAATAGCTACAAAGTGACTACTATTAGTTCTTAGGGCAGTTTGCTAAACTGTTTTCCTTAACCCGAGGTTTGACAATATAGTGCACCCATGATGTGAACACCGGTGGCAGTTTACCTATCAAGAGTGAGACATACAGACTGTCAGAACAGGACAAGGGCAGCTTAAGGCTGAAGTAGCCAAGATGTTAGTGCTAAGGGTAAGAGCACTCTACTAGTCTATGAGCAAGTCTACTAGTTCTGTGCTCAAGTCAAATCTCAAAGGAGAGAATTGTGAGATGAGTTTCTGTGTGAACTACATCAGCCTAAATGCAGTCACTAAGACTGATGCACTCCCCATATCAAGAGCTTATGAGCTCATTGATAGATTGGGGACAGCCAGATATTTGTGTACCTTTGACCTGAAGTTAGGTCATTGGCAGATAGCTCTCACCCCAGGAGCTAAGGAGAGGTCTGCCTTTCCCACACCAAAAGGCCACTTTCAGTTTAAAGTAATGCTCTTTGGGTTGAAAAATGTTGCTGCCACCTTTCAGAGGTTAATTAATTGAGTACTTTCAGGTCTGGATGGTTTCAGTGCAGCATATCTTGATGAAAAAGCTGTATTTAGTCCCACAGGGGGAGGATCACCTGTTCCACCTTAAGGAAGTGCTTCACACCCTGTAGCAGGCGGGCATGACTATAAAATCAAGTAAGTGCCGGATAGAGGAAGGCTTTGTTGTGCACTTGGGCCACCAAGTTCTTAGAGGCTACATACAACCTCTTCAACCCAAGATCCAGACCATTCTGGTCTGGGGAGCTCCTTAAAGAAAGACTTAAGTCAAGGGCCTTCCCTGGCCTGTCGGAGTACTACGGGAGGTTCGTGATGGGTTATGGTGCCATAGTGGTACAACTAACTGAAGTAGCCTCCAAGAAACAACCCTGAAAATGTATCTGGACTGAGCAGTGTCAAAAGGCTTTTGACACTCTCAAGAAAGCTCTGTGCTCAGCACCTGTTCTGAACGGTTATATGTCGGAACCACGGGTGCTTCAAGCACCCGTGGCTCAGCAATGAGGTTGGAACAAGGACCTCGTTCTAACCACTAATGCCTTTACCACGAATGCGTTTACAACGATTTTACCGTTGTTAACGCATTTCTTGTAAAGGTATTAGTGATAAGCATGCACGGTTCCAGCATGCTTCCCCCCTAGCCCCCACCCCCAAAAATTACTGTGACCCCCATCCCCACAACTACCGCAACCCCCACCCCTAAAATTACCAGAACCCCAACCCCCGCCCCTAAAGCCTAAACACCCCAACCCACCTCTTAAACCTAAACCTTAACCCCCCAAACCCTAATCACCCCCAGCCCCCACCCCAAAAACTAAAAATACCCTGAATCCCCACCCTGCCCCTAAAACCTAAACACCCCAACCCACCCCTTAAACCTAAACCCTGACCCCCCAAACCCTAGTCACCCGAGCCCCTCACCCCACCCCCACAAACAAAACAGCCACAGTCCCATCCCAACTTACCTCCTCCTTCACCACGTCAACTCCCTTCTTCTATACCTTAACCACGCATGTACGTGGCTCAGGCATGCGTGGTTAAGGTATTAAAACCAGGAAGTTGTGGAAAACAAAAGCGTTGTTTTGCTTTCGTTTTTCACGACTTTGTGGTTACGGAGTCGTTGTTCCGGGTGTTTCCCGTTCTGAACGCATCCAACTTCAGTAAACAATTCACTCCTCAGACAGATGCCTCTGAACATGGGATTGGGGCAGTGTTGTCACAAATGAACGATTTAGGTCAGGGTCAGCCAGTTGCTCTCATTAGCAACCGACTGCTCCCCAGGAAGCCGAATTGGAATGCCATTGAAAGGGAATCCTTTGCTGTGGTTTTCTCCAAGACTCTACTTGTTTGAGACTCATTCCGAGTTCAGACTCACCACAGACCTCTGTGATAGCTCACGCATATTAGAGTTTTCCAAGTTGTTGAGGTGGTCCATTTCCATGCAGGATATGGACTTTACAGTGATGAGAACTACCAGGAGAAAGATTAGTTTCTTATCACCTTTCATCTGGAGATAAGCTATGTAAGGAAATGCCCCTTTTTGTAGGATCACCAACAAGGTTTTGGACTGATGCTGCTAGTTTTTCAACTGTGGAAGTGTACTGAGGCATGCTAGCAATACCTCAGTGCCAGTGGCCTGACCCCAAAACGTATAATTGACATAGCCTAACCTACCAGTAAGTCTCTAGTATATGGTTGCCAAGGAGACTTAGGGCATGTAACCCCAGTGATTGTAGCAATGATTGCGCCACCCCGGGTGTGACACTGGTAAAAAAGAGCCTACCAGTCTTTTCCATTTAAAGCTATAGCAAAACTGAACCTCCCTCTGCAGTATGGGTAAGTCACCCCAATGGCAGGCTTACCAAGGCAGGCGTAAGGTAGGGTCCAGTATATTTCATGGACAGAGCATGTATTTTACATGTTCTGACACTAAAAATGTGAAACTGTCATTTTTACTTTGGAAAGACTTGGTCGCCCCATTGGCGACTATCTGTTACACGCAGACTCCTCAGCCATACTAACTCCTAAATGGTGCAAAAGTTGATACTCCAAGGTATCAAGCAACTCATGACATTGAGCTGGATTGGATGCTCTAGTCAAAATCAGTATAACAGCTGTTTTTTAAAAAGTTGCCACAATGTTGCCTTTAGTCTCCTGTGCCCTTAATGGTTGCATGACAAGCCTGTCCCAAGACAGCTTTCTGTCCTCTTTGGGAGTTGTGCTAATGACTCCTGGGAAAGGGGACAATAGAAGCTTGCAATGGAGAGAGGTGTTACCTCCCTCCTGCAAGAAGACACATGGGTGTTGGGCCAAAAGTAAAGCTTCAAAGAAGCAACCTATGAAGGACAAATGGTTAACACTTGAAAGGAGGGCTGCTCTGTTGTCTAGGTAGACAGGCTTCACTAAGCATAGGAGGGGGAAAACAGTTGTCAAACCATTGTACCAGGGATGTGTAGCCTCCCCTCCCCCAGGTAGCTACATCTCTAGGTTGGGTTAGAGAGCTCTGGATGTTGGGAGAAGGATTCTGCCACGTTGGGAGTGGGCAAAATGATTCATCCTGGGATAGGATGAAGGGGACATAGTAGCCCGTAGGCTACTAGCAGGGTCTACCCTGAGGGACTTTCTGAGCATCAAAAGGGCACGCCTGGCACCTAGAACTACAATCTTGTCTGGAGTGGAAGGAGGACTAAAGAAGGACTGCCAGGCTGTACCGTGAACACTGCACTGGTTTGGACTGCACCTGCTGAACTGGTGACTAACAAAGGAGAGGGACTGTGTCTGCTGTGTATTGCTCATAGAGAAGTCGCCTCCAGAGCCCTGCCAAAGCAAGAGACTCCAAGGGTTAGTTGGCTGACCTGTTTGCAGCACAGGGCCACAACAGATGAAGAAGCCTGTTTAGGCAAGTTAGTAGCCCTAAATCGCCACCGTGCCCCCAACCACCACTGAACACCACCATAGAACAGGACCTAATGCTCAAAGTTGCATCTGAGTCTGCTGGACTTGGGAGAGTCTTTGGGGTGCAGCTTTATCACCCAGAAGACAAGTTATCAGCCAGAGAAGGATTTGGCTATGACGGCAATAGTGGGAGACTGGTAGTCCAGTGATTACTGGTCTTTTGCCAAAGAGGACTTCAAGGGACATTGACCCCATTGCCAGGATTGCCTCACTCCCTCAGTGGATAAAGGAATAGCCGCAAGAAGACACCCATTGACTGAATCACATCCACACTATCCTTGAAAATCTTCAGCATCCTGTATCCCTTGCATTAGCACTACTACCATAGGAACATACAGCAAATGATACAAGTGTTGGGGAGTGACTGAAGACCACTTCACCTGCTGAGGTAACTGTTTTTATGGACCTTTCTGGTCCCCCTGACTGGCTCCCTTTTACAGTTAGTTGCCTAAAGGAACTCCAACCAACCACAGTCCAACTAGCCAAAAAGTTTGCTCTAAACGTTTCTTAGTGTCAAGTTGTTGGATTTGCCAATGCTTGTTTTCACTTGAGAAAAAAGTGCATATTTTCTGTGCCTTGTAAAATCTGTATCTCTGGAACCCTCCTGGTTTTTTTTTATTTTGTGGTGTCGTCGTCATCATCAAAATGTTTATTTTGGGAAGAAGCCCATAAAAAACGCAGAAGAAAAACATACAAAACAATTGTATAAATATTATAAAAAGGCTATACAAAGCAGCAAATAGTGTCATTGCATTTGTCATTGGTACATAAGATAGGTACAAAACATGTGGTTAAGGTACTCATACATTTTATCCTAAGTACATAGCCAGTTTTGTGCAAATCAATCAATAAAAAGATTTAAAAAAATGCACAACATAATACCTAACATTAACTGTAGGGATGCTACAGTCTGACCTTAAAATCCTGGATGCTTTGCTAAAATTGCATGTGCCCATGGAAATGTATATTGGCTTTATCCATGAGCTCCTAGGTCTGTCATATGATGGGCAGTTTTGCGATCTTCAGTTGGTAGAATCCCACTTATAAGTTAATTCTTTCATGAGCAAAGTGCCTACTCTCAATTTTATCAACATGGTGTGGACTAGTGATGGACAAAAGGCATCTATATAAGGTTCTAAAAATAGAACAGCTTTTAACAACTTGTCCGTCTACTCTCCTGCCTTTGTATTGAGATGATATAAATCAGTCGTATGGACCCATAATTTCTCTTTAATAATCTTTGAGTTATAATTAATTTGAGATGGGTTGACCAAAACATGCCCAGACCTAGGGTTCCCAGATGGAGGTTTATAAAATTAAGCCATGGTATAGTCGAACTGTTCCTGGTATTGACAACCTTCTCCAAAGCTGATTTATATGTAGTCAATTTTGGGGTGAACAACAATCTGACCCACAACAGTAAAGGCCTTAACTTGCCTTGATCTCCAGTTCTTTTAAGTCCAATGTCAAAAACTATCTGGACCCTTGGGAGATTTAATAAGCCTATTTTCCTTCAAGACCAGCCGACTAAGGTTTTCAGTACCACACATTTCTGCAACATATAGGGCAGCTGATTGCACCATTGCCCTTTAGATCTCAATGACTGGGGACACAGATTTTGGAATAGAGGCTTTACAATGCTTTATATCTGCAGAAACACTGTGATGCAGCGGAAATTCTGATTTGTCAATTTGGGCCATCCATTTAGTGCTTTTATCAAGCCTCACACCCAGGTAGTCAAAATTGTCTACCCGGTGAAGTCTTGCCCCACACATTAAGAACCCTCTCCTGAAAGAGTTATGGGGATTAAGGACCATAATTTTGGTTTTGGAGGTGTTTACTTCTAGACCTCTAATGTTACAAAACTCGACAAAGCTATTTAGCAGATTTTGCAAACCAAAAGGGATGAAATAAGGTAGCACAGTGTTATCTACAAATAATAAAGCGGGGGAATAAAAAAAAACAGCCTTGGGCTATTGTGGACACAGGACAGTAAATGGTCAACCAAATTTTTATGTACCAGGAAAACATGGTGGGGGCGAGAACACAGCCTGACGCACCCCACAAGTGATCAGTATGTGATCTGTGAGCTCCTCCCCGGCACCCTATCTCACTTAGGTGTAGAACCTATCATGTAGTCTAACAAGGACATCCAATAAGCATGATTCAACACCCATCTGGGCCAAAGTGGACCACAATAGATGTCTCTGGACCCAGTTGAAAGCCACCCTCAAGTCTACAAATGCTATGTAGAGATGTTCATTCAAGAGCGTCAGGTATTTCCATATTATTACGTTCAAATGGCATACCTGGTTGATAGTACTCACTTTGGTATGGAACCCAGCATGAAAAGGGAATAAGATCTTTCTCTTGTTCCTCCAATCTAGTAATCTACCTAATATTTGATGGCAAAAAAGCTTCTGAAGGTTATCAATCAAACTGATTGGTCTGTAGTTGCAAGGGGATGTTCAATCACCCTTTTTATAGATAGGGATTATTTCTGCCCCTAATCAGGAGGGGGTTATCACCTGCCAGAATGTTACTGGATAAGGCACTGATGTAGTGCCCCCATACACCAAGCTCTGAATGAAAAAGATCACTCAGAACCTTGTCTAGTCCAGGGGCCTTACCAGGGCATAATAAACTAATGGCCAAAAACATCTCATCCAAAAGAGACAAGTAAATGTGTCATTATTTGAGCTGGCCTTAACATGTAGATCTATTTTATGTTCAGTGATGGGGAGACAGAGAAATTGTAGCACACGGGTCTGTGAAATGTTTGACCCACTGCTGGGTTTGGACTAGGAGATCTATCATGCTTGAAGTTGTTGCATCACCATTTGAAAAAATCTGCCACTTCTGAGCCTTATTTCTAGAAGCTTTGATAATTGCCAACCATTTTGAATCTATCCAATCCTGCTTGGGTAGAGCTATAATGGAATTATGATTTGCACAATGGTGCTTAATTAGTTTGCTGCCACCCACTTCAGTTTCCCTTTTTAAAAGTTCCTTTGCCTTTCTACACTAACTCATATACCCGGAGAGAGCATGGCTTGCCCTACCTTGCAGGCCTTCATTACTTTGGTACATGTGGGATACAAGGCATTAAAAAGATCATTATGCAATGTTCCCCAGGGAACTTCATCAATTGGAGTATTTCCAAAAGGTCCCAAAAGACTACTGAACGTAGCATATATTTGCATAAGTGTGCCTGAATTGAGGCTAATTTTGGACCACTTAACAGCTTTCCCATTGTTTGTCAATGACAGGGCCAGCTCAGATTGTGGGACTGAGTTTATTCTAGATTCATACAAATTATCAACCTTTACCAGTTTGAGTGTGCTATGGTCACTATCTTTCAGCATCCCCTCTTCCCCTCTCTACTGGGGCTTTGTCTGAGCATTCTAAATAGTGGTGAACCAACAGTTTAAAATGGGTGAGCATTTGTTCTTAGGTGTGGAACGGTTGTATACATTATAGATTTTAACCCTGTGCCCATTTGGCCCACAAATGTTCAAACCTAAAATGCTGTTATTCTTAAAAAACAATCTTTTAAAAGAAATGTGTGGCGTAATTTTTATCCAGGTCAATAGCCCACCAGTTGGCCAACCTTTCTTAGAGGGAACTGCCTCTATACTATATTTTGCATAGCCTTGCCTAAAGATATTATTTAGAGATCATGTCTCTAGAAAAAGCTAATTATGTTGAAAGTGTTAATAAAGTTATCCCACTCCCAGCCTGAGTTTTGCTCTTATACTATCTACATTCCAAGAAAGTAACTTAAAAAATGCAGTTCTACTGTTTCTTACTCAAGTAAAGGCTATAGTTTGCTGGGCATAGCTATCAATCAATCAATCATTTGTTAAGCGCGCCACTCACCCGATAGGGTCTCAAGGCGCTGGGGAGGAGGGGGGGTAATGCTACTGCTCGAATAGCCAGGTCTTGAGACATTTCCTGAAGGTCAGGAGGTCCTGGGTCAGACATAGGTCGACAGGCTTTGGCGGCAAGGTAAGAGAAGGATCTGCCACGGACTGTTATGCGGTGGATACGGGGAACGATGGTTAGGGCGAGGTTGGCGGAGCGGAGATGTGGGCTGGGGACGTGGAAGTTGAGACGCTCGTTGAGGATAGCTATAAGGGTGGGAATGTTTGGGGTTAATTCAATATTTGAGTGGGCAGCAAATGTGTCTTGACTGTTATGGGACAACTTGGACATCACAGACTCGATCAATTATCTCAAGATGGGGCGGGATGTATGGGTAAAAACATTAGAGTCCAAAGAACTCTTAACTGTTGATGAAGCCTGGGTAGGAGAAGATATAGATAGGGCCATAAGTGCTCTAGTAAAACAAGCAGTTAAGGACTCTTCCATCATTCAATCAATCTCATCCAAATCAGGCTTCTGTGGACAATTGATATTATTTGCATTCTCATTTACAACTAACAGTCCTTGCTCATCCTCTTCCCTGAGTGCACTAGAGGTTTGCATTTGAGGTGGGTGCATGGAAGAGAAGGAGGACGGGCATGATGTATCAACAGGATGGAAACCTGAAGTGCTCCTAAATTGTATTGTTGATCCATCAGGTGAATAGGAATGTGCATCCAGGACCAGCAATCCATTAGACAGGGCAAGGGTATTAATATTTAATTCAATTGAATCCCAATTCTAGTGAGGATGGGATAAACGTTGAACAGAAATGATACTATTGAAAGGCACAGTCTTTGGAATCTATTCCAGTGAGTCACTTTGTTTAACAGTGATTCTGTGGACTCCCTCTGTAAACAATTATGTCTTGAAATATTGGTCAGAAAAACGGAAGAGTGACTGCTTGCCGACATCTCTTACAGACCTGTTGCTTACAACCTATTGAGGGGAGTTCCATTTCCTAACCAATAATTAGTTATTATGGCTCGAAAAGTTGTTGTTGATTACAAAAAGATTTTGAAACTCTCTGGTTCGTGGGAGAGGACAATATATTCCTTGATTAGTCATGTGCCCTCTGGATAAGCCTTGCGATGAAAAAGTGTTCATCCCAATCCCCCACCTCTGGAAACAGATGATGCACTATGGACACCTGACATTCAAACTTGTGGTACTTTAAGAAAATCTGCAGGCTGGGGATGGTACATCCCTTGATTAGTCATGCACCCTCTGGGTGAACCTTGCAATGTAGGGGTGTTTATCCCAATTCTTTCGCCTCCTGGCGCAGATGGTTTGCCATAAATTTCATGCCGTTCTAACCAGGAATACTTCAGATGACTCTGAGAACAGCTGTGCTCTGTGATTGTCAGCCCCCACAACAATAGATTTTTGCCCACCGTCCTGATAACTTTGCTGTAGTGTACATGGGCTGGCTACATGTACTTAAATTTGTTATAAGATTTGCTTTTGACACAGCAAGATCTGATATCCTTTGATTTATTAGCTTCAAAGAGGCTCTCAAGTTGATAATGTCCTCCCTTAGTGTGTCAATGAATATAAATATATCCCCCAAGCTATTGGAAAGCTTGCTAATGTGATGAGATCCTGCTGATTGGGAGAGCTGGGAGGGTTGTTTGGAAATTAAATCAGTCATGGGGGCATAGTGATTAGAACAAATTATGTTAGAAGTAAGGGCTAATTGATTGCCTGTTTATTCCATCTCAGATAGTTGAATATTGATGGTACTTAACTGTAATGGGAAGGGGGGCGCTAAACTAATGCACTCAGGTGTGTCCTGAACTATCAGCCTCAATATAGCGCTGGTAGTTGTAGCGCCAAACTTGCACTCTTTGCTCTTATTGAATTATTTTGGATTTTGCCCATTTCCTTCCCTTCGTCCTTTCTCTTGCGTTAAAAGATCCTCAAACTCTTCAATTAAATTATCAATATCTTCAATTGTACAATTTTCAGACATATCTTTTATCCACCTTTGGCTTTATATCCGAGCCCTTAATGAGCTCCGTTGCCTTCCTTTTACCATTTGAAGGACCGTGTTACTCGCAATGTTTAAAGAACCTTTTCACCATGTAGTCAGAAGAGAAGGCCAAGGGGGCCTCTCCCCCTTCACTAGCCGTTGCAGTGCCTCCGGGCACTGGGGGTTGCAGTGCTGAAGTCCTATTCCAGGGAACTGATAGTGCTTATAGAGGTCTGGTTCCCCTCCTTGCTGCAAACAATGTCCCCTGCTGCAGGAGAGCCGGAGCACTTTTTGAGCGTGTTGTTAATGTGTGGTCCCTCCTTCACTTATCTTTGCTGCTCCTCCAGATGCTGAGGATTGCAGTGCTGGATGTCCTGTTCAAGAGGACCAATAGTGTTTATGGAGGTCTGGTCCCACTCCCTACTCCAAACAATCTCCTGTGCTGCAGGAGAGCAGGGGCATGCTTTGAGCGCATTGACAATGAGCATCCCGTCCTCTTCACTGAACTTAGCAGTGCCTCCGGGTGCTGAGGATCGCGGTGCTGGAAGTCCTGTTCCAAGAGACTAATAGTTTTTATGGAGTCTGGTCCCACTCCCTGCTGCAAACAATGACCCGACTTGAACAGTTGAAATCTTGAACTCAATTAAAATAAATTCACTGTAGATCAGTTTCAAGGCAAACAGGTATGACAAATCCTACAACAACGCTCATCCAACTTCAATAATATGCATAACTCAACAATCTTCTTCACAACAAGTCAATATTCAGATAAGTGAGGGTCAAGGATTCAGCCTTAGCCAGCATTAGTGAGGAACGTCTTCTTTCATTCAGTCCATCCATTCTCTGATTCTCCTATTGTGTGGCAGTCTCACCCACACAGCACGCCCTTCTGGTGTCTAAAATACATAAAAATGAATGGTGCAAACATGAAGCAACACAATCGTAAATATACCCCTCATTCTTTATGATATTAAATCCATCTAAAACAGAATCCTCCTCGCCTACTCAAAGAACTCTGCCTCTCCAACACAAAAATGTTTTGAAATACTAACTTATGTGTTAGCTTTCCTACACTGTTTCAGGTCTGCCATTGCAGCATGTAGGAAAGTTTTAAACTACCATTTCGGAAATAAATATTTTGCAGGCCTAAACATTTCATTTTAGGTCGAGCATAGCAGCGTGCAAGTTTTCCGACATGTTGTCATCTATTTGGGTTTTTAACCACACCCACCTCATGCCCAGAACCATCACTCGTTCATGGGCTTGCCCCTCAAAAATCCTTTGCAATCATTGGTAAATGCTTTGAGTTTGTCTCTCATTGGGGCAGTTTGGTTCCTGCTTTGGCCATCGACCCTGTTGCATTGCTAATTGCACTTTTTCTAATACGTTTGACTACGATCAAACTTCTTTTTCCTTTTGTTCATCTCTTGACGCTGATGCTCATGACAGCAGTGGCGCTTTGAATCGACTCCCTTATGTGAAACTATTTTACTTTTCATTTTCAATTAATATGGCAAGAAAAGTCCAGTTAGGAGTTTACAATGCTAGATGCTCTAACTCAACCAAATGTGAGACCCATTACATTGCAACTGCTTGTTAGTACTTATGGACTCACAAGCCTGGGTACATGGTATTGAAAAAGTAGCACATGTGTACTTACGTTTTATATGTCCTGGCAGTGAAAAACTCTCAAAGTAGGAAAGCGAAAAAGCTGGTATTTTTCTGCCTAAACCAAATGTGCCTTTCTGCAAATGTCAAGGGTACCATGACTATTAAAGCTCTCCTGTGGTGTTAGGTGTATTCCTTCCAGACAGACGGAGGACAAAAGGGCCTTTAGTGTATGAACTCTTGAGGGGGATAGCCTGGATGGTTGTACTCAGCCCTTCCTGAGCTTGAAAGGGTAGCGGGAGGGCTGTACCCACCCTCTTTGTGACTTCTAAAGCTTCCTGCCCTGTCACTGTCAAATGCAGCCCACACCTGTACTTGCTTAACCTTTGTTCATAGATAGATTGGAGCCAGGCCCGGGTAAGAAAGGAGTTGGCACACAGACTGGCACTGGGTATGAAAATGGCACTGGTTGGGAGCTATCCCAAAACCAAAAAAACAAAATTCTCACCCAAGCATTCTCCTACCATGAGCCAAGAATTTGACAATGCCTACCAGAAAATATGAGACTCAACACCAACTTGAGCCTATCCCAGTAATATCTATGTATTCACTTCGACAGGCTCTACTTTATAGACCATTCAGATGTTTAAGGTTCAGAGCAGTTGTTAAGGCCCATTCCCAGCATTTGATAAAATATCACACCTGATTCACAAAGCATTCGAGGATAACTCCTCGAAATAAATGATGGTTGCAATTCCCAGGAGCATTCACATGTGTACCCATTTAATATATGATGTTTGTGTGACGATGTCTTCATGATGCAAGAAAATGCAAAAGTACAAGAGCACTTTGTAAATGTTTTGTTGATCCTGGTGACAACACTGTTGTCATGTAGAACCTTCTTCCCCTGCACCCCCTTTAATATGGAGGCATTTCCACCTCAGTTCCACTTTTTGTCTAATGAAGAATTTGCACCAGTCATTGACCCTTTATATTTAGGGGAGCTACATGCACAAGGTTTATGAAAATTCAAAAACTTGTGAGTCTGTAGGATTTTACTATCCACTGTAGGTTCATAGAAAAACAAATCAACTTGAATACAAGTTCTGAAAAACCTTTTTGCCTAAAATGTTTACTACGTTTTTTCAAAATGAATGGCATTTATCATTTGGTAGGTACCATTTGATAGAATGTCTGTTTTTTAACAGCCAGTTATATTCATATTTCTAAGTTGTAAATGTCCCTAGTGTTAAAAAATATGTTCTCTCATTTGTATTTTTTCAGCGTTTTCATGCATGTGCGTTACTTCACAACTGTTCTCCTCCCTTTCTACCTGCAGTCACTGGGTGGCTTAATTTTTTTTTATTTTTGCTCAGTGGGTATATCCCTGAATTATTAATTCAGACTATCTTTGACTTATTTTTCTAACACATGCCTTCCCACGCCTAATTTTCCCTTATTTCTCTAGGGGAAATACTCCTCAAACCCCACCCTTCACCCATTTAAAACTAGTTTACTTTCCCCCGGCCCTCACTTTTTTTTAAACACTTTTTAAAGGCATTCCATCTCATCCTCACGGCCAAATCAGTTGTAGTGGGAGATTTGGGGGAATGTACTAACAAATATGTTTTCCAAGTGGTAAGTGAAGTATCTACTACTGGGAGTAGTTATCCCACTTGTGACGTAGTGTTGGATGGAGTATTGTTCAAAATGTATGCTGACTCATGCTCTCCCTACACGTTGATAGATTACAACAATTTTCTAGAAAAATTTAAGGACAAAATGTATGTTATCCTACAACCTGATGTAGAACCTGGGGGGTACAACAAGGATCCCATACCATTAGTAGGAATGGTGAATATGAATATAACCTTTAAGGACCGTTCCACTGCGGGAAATATCTATCTATCAAAAAAAGGATCTAATTTATTAGGTTGGGCTCACCAAAAAGCTTTAGGAATCAAACTTGATCCTAACAGCCAAGAACCTGTGTTATCAATTTTGGAAGGAAGAGAGAACTCAGGACGGTATGAGAAACTATGTGAAGAGTTCTCTGAAGTATTTAATGATGATTTAGGCCATCTCAAAAATGTCCAACATAAAATCTAACTAAAAAACAATGCAGTACCAGTAATACATAAGGTAAGACCAATTCCCCATTTAATGCGTGACCCTTTACAAGAGGAATTGGATAAACTGGTCAAGCAGAAAATAATAGAACCTATAGAAAGTTCTTTATGGCTCACTCCAATTGTAGTCACCCAAAAGTCTGGAGGGAGGGGTCTTCGTCTCTGTGTCGACTTAAGAGATCTCAATGCAAATATTTGGGTGGATAGATTTCCTCTGTCCAGAATAAATGAAATGATCAGCGTAAATGGAGAGGCAAGCCATTTTAGCGTAATTGATCTCTCCTCAGCATACCACCAAATAGAATTACACGAAGATTCCAAATCCTTAACCTCATTTATAACTCCATTCGGAGAATACAGGTACTGCAGAATGCCATTCGGTCTTGCTTCAGTGGCTGCAGTGTTCCAGAGAGTCATGCAAAAAAATTGGGAGGGCATAAAGAATGTTTTATGCTTCCAAGATGACATACTTATATATGGCAATTCTACAACTAATCATGACATCTCTTTAAGGGAAGTTCTGTCAGCACTCAAAAAAGCAGGTCTAACCATGAGAAAAGACAAATGCCAGTTGGGAGTCCAATCAGTAGATTACCTAGGACATACGATTTCCAAACATGAAATTAAACCTAAAATTGATTTAGTCAATGCTGTAAAAGATGCCCCTCCTCCAACAAATAAGGAGGAATTAAAATCCTTTTTAGGGTTAGTTGAATACATGACTAAATTCATCGAGAATTTTGCCGATATTGCTGCACCATTAAGAGCCCTCTTAAAAAAGGTACTCTTTCAAATGGGACAGGGAATGCCATGAAGCCTTTGAGTCTATCAAAAAAGCCATTGTTAGTGCCCCTTCCTTGGGAAATTTTGACACCAGACGTAAAACCATCCTAACTACTGACGCCAGCGGGAAAGGAATTGGAGCATCCCTAACTCAAATGGTGGAAGGCAAGGAAAAAATCATAGAGTTTGCTTCCAGAGCATTAAAAGATACGGAATGTAATTACTCCACAGTAGAGCGTAAAGCACTTGCATGTACTTGGGCTATGTCACACTTTAAGTACTTCCTTTGGGGATTACCATTTACTGTACGCACTGACCATAAGCCTCTGATTTACATATTTTCAATGAAGAGGAGGGAGACCACCACTCCTCGAATAGCTAAATGGCTCATAGGTATGGAAGGTTACAATTTCAAAATCGAATATGTTCCTGGTATAAAAAACTCTGTAGCGGATTGCCTATCCAGGCTACCATGTGTACAGGAGGAGAAAAATGCGAATAAATCTGAAGAGCCTGTATTAATGATTGATATCCCTGGTATAACAAGGGAGGAATGGAACACTTGCATGGAAAATGACCCTACTCTATTAAATGTGAACGTAAGGATAGTCCAAGGATGGCCCTCAAAGTCTAATGACCTAGATCAGGATCTAAAACATTTTTGGGCTGTGAGACAAGAATTAAGTAATGTTGACGACAAAGTCATGAGAGGGGAAAGGATAGTACCACCTAAGGGCTTGTGGGATAGGATTACGAATTTGGCCCATGAAGGTCACTTAGGTAGAAGCTTAACCAAGGCTATAGTCAGGGCCACGTACTGGTTCCCGAGCATGGACCGCATTGTGGAAAATAAAGTCAGGTATTGTTTGACTTGTGCCATGAGCGACAAAAGCAAGAATGCCAGGTGTGCACCACTATCCCCCGTGAGAGTGCCATCCAAACCTTAGGATAAACTGGTCCATTAAAACTTTCCATGTGGGCTGGTAAATTCATGTTAGTACTGGTAGACTATCACTCTCATTGGATCACCATCAGAGTAGCTAGGAGCATCACAACCCAATCTCTGGTAAATTTCTTAACCGATACATTCATGACAGAAGGTGTGCCTAGCACTATAGAAACAGACAACGGTGTCCAATTCACTTCTGAGGAAATGCGTGAATTCTTACAAAGGTTGTCTATCATACATCATAAAACAGCATTGTATTGCCCTAGAGCAAACGGGTTGGTGGAACGCGTCAACCGTATGATCAAAGAGTGTATACAAACCGCACACATATCAAGGAGTCCTCCTGATAAAGCACTTCAAAAAATGATTTGGTCCTATCACACAACCCCTAATTCAGTTACCAAGGTATCACCCTTCTTAGCGCTCAAAGGGAGGTTACCAGGCACCAAATTGACCCCCAACTGGCTGGGTGGAGGAGAGCCTAAATGGGTTCATAGAGATAAAATGAAGAATCAAGTCAAAACACATCAGGAAGGGTACAAGAAAAGATACGACCAAAAGCATGGTTCCAAGTCAGGAAGATGGAATGTTGGCGATCGGGTAATGGTTAAACTACCAGACAATCGCCAAGGGTGTGAATCTAAATTCTCCAAACCTATAAAAATAACAGAGGTGATGAAAAATGTAATAACATTAGAGGATGGCAGAATGTGGAGCATGGACAGATTAACACCCCATTGTCCATCTCAGAAGTATTCAAGTATGGAAGGAAAGCCAAAGGATGTACTGAAATATGATGGGAATAATCGCAGAGCTAGGGCTCTTGCTGTTCCTGTCTGGCACAAATATTACATGCTCACTTGATTTCCCAACAGGGTATTACTTTCAAACATTCTATGAAAGTCTTTTATGGGAAGGAGAAGTGTTGTAATTTATAATAAGTAATGTTTTGTATAAAATGTTCATTCTCTATTTCCCCCTTCCTTTCATTGTGTACCCACCTGCCCGTGGGGATCCAAGTGTAACATGCCATTCCTCCCCATTTTCCCCTTGTCTTCCCAGTTGGTTCCTACCAGCATTCTATAACCGTTGCTGTGACAGTTGACAGCGGTGAGGAGAAATGTTTCCCCCCTGTTGTGGCTGGAGGCTGTTGTTAATTCATCTTGCCAATAAATTATTTCTTAAAGAACAACATCGGAGCTAAGGAATATTTATAATAACCCC
The DNA here is from genome assembly GCF_031143425.1 of Pleurodeles waltl. Lineage (NCBI taxonomy): Eukaryota > Metazoa > Chordata > Amphibia > Caudata > Salamandridae > Pleurodeles > Pleurodeles waltl. Next base: position 266,252,486 of record NC_090437.1, read on the forward strand.
ATACACAGTTAGGCCAGGCACAGCTAACACCTGAACTGACAGATTCAAATTCTCAGAATGCATTGATGTAATCATAGAGTGTAGCTGTGTCATAAGACCAATCACAGCCTCAGCATAGCTAACGTTGCATTAGTGTAAGATAATTCAATGTTGTGCCCTCATTCTTCTTCTTAAACGTTTTCCTACATTGCCTTCTACAGTTGTCTATTTACCTCTTTTTTCAAATAATCAATGAATGCTCCCAAGCTGAGATTCATCATGGGGAACTTTTTCTTTCAAAACAGTTTCTTATCGGTAAATGAGTATACATTTTTATAACTATTATTTTTCTTTTTCTTTACCAGACTGTATTATTGTTCATTTATTCTATCCAGTAATGGGTTTTCCATCATGTGTTTCTTCAAGAATTATTTTCAGTGACTTTATTTATTTAATCTACATGCTACTAAAGCTTGTGTAGGGAGACACACCTGGGATGCCCACAACCCTACCACCTAAGCAGAATTATTCACGAAGAAATTCTACAATACTTTCTAAATTTCCATGTAAGGAAATCTTATTTACAAGGGCAAAACCCAGCAGTGTTTCTGGTATTGCTGATCCTGAGTTGGACTGCCCCTATAAACGTTGCCTTTTTTACACCTGTGCCACATAGGTAGCAAATGTTTTTGTGAAAGGGGTACGAAGACAGGATATTCTATTCATGCATGCTTCGATTTCGCCTTCATAATTAATATATACAATAAATATGCCAATCCAGTCAGCTTCTTTATTTCAGAAGATCTGCACAAAAGATAGCATAATACATATGTAGTGAAGCTGTTAGAGAAAAATGATGCAAGATAATTGCCTGGATGGATTCTTTGACAGCTGGGCAGCAATTGATCTTAAGTATGATGGCCTTCTGTAGTTATGGGCTAAAACTGGTCTTAAGTTACATTTTATGTTAGATAGCCTGCATGGTTTCTTTGTTGAAATGTGCCACCTTAAGTAACCAGTCTTTTTTTCCTGAGGACAAGTGGAAAAACAAAGCTTCCTTGCAGTAATATATATCGGAATCTCTCAGTAATAGAATTTATTTTGTGATTTTCAGAGCCATAGTAAATGTACAGTTTTTTCTCCAGTATATCTCCTTCAACTACAGGAAGGGTCTGTCTTTTCTTGTTGCAATTATGGGCCAGATGTATGAAAGCCTTTTCCCGGTTTGTGACCTGGAAAGCGATTTTCCCCATGTAACGATCCTACTCTGTGAGTTCATAACATGTTACTAACTCACAGAATAGGTTTTTGAGTCGCTATTAGGAAGGGGCGTGCCAAGGTGCACCCTTCATCATAGCGAGTCACAAGGTGATGTAAGGTTGTTTTGTGATTGTGAATGTTGTCGCAAAACAATTGCAGTTACCACCAACTTCAAGTTGGTAGTAACCCATTAGCAGATGGGAAGGAATCCCCACAGGACTCCTTCCCTTTGTGAATTGAAGCAAAAATATTTTTTCAGAGCAGGTAGTGGTACTATGGAGCACTGCCTACTCTGAAAAATTGAAAAGAAAACTTTTCATTTCTTTGTTTACAAAAAAAATAAAATGCTTTACTTAAAAAGCAGTCACAGATGTGGTGGTCTACTGTCCCCAGTAGGCCACCATCCCTGTGAGTGCAGCCATTCCCAATGGGGTCGCAAATTGCGACCTACCTCATGAATATTGATGAGGTAGGTCATTTGCGACCCCAGTTGGGAATCGCAAACAGTGTTAAACATGGATATACATCCCAATTTGTGATTTTCTAATAGCAAATTGCTAAGATTCGCTATTAGAAAATCGCAAAGTCAAACCTACATACATCTGACCCTAGATCTCTTCTCAGTGATTGAAATGGCATTTGAAAATACGTATTTTTGCAACATCATTGGGTTGATTTCTTATTCAGTGCATATTGTACTGTATTTAAGTGGTCAAAATATTTTATTTATGGAATTGTTTCATGATGCCTGTTTCCTTTTGGTTCCTATAGTTTGCTTTACAGTGGTGTGAGGAATGAAAAGTTGTGGGGTTGGTGTACAGTCCAAATGGACCAGTGATTGATAATGTCTGAAAATATTCGATCACAGCCCATGTTCCGTGTTGAAGTCAGTGGAATACTGGTCTATACATTTGTTTACTGAATGCTCTCGAAGGACATGATGTTGAGCTCGGATTCAAGAGTTAGAGCTTCCCAGATTTTTGGCGCCAAATGTACATAAAGACTGGTTGCAAACAGTGGTTGCAAATTGTTAAGTGATTTTCTATGACCGGGCTTTAATTTTATGATACAACCTATGTTGCATCACAATAGTCCTATCTCTGGGTGTCACTGAACATTCTAACACATGATTATGAATGAGGCAGGTCTTTATTTGCAACCCTGTCAGATTTGGACAGAGAGGGGGTGGTCTGCAAGGAACAGCAGTCCACCATCCACGTGTTTGTATTCCCGAATGATTTTTTATTACTTTTTATATATGTCTATAGCAGTTGGTATTACTTAAGGGAATTAATGCTGCTTTCAAATACTTATCTTCCTCATTACGATTCAGAAAGGGTCTGTGTACCCATTTGCAATTAGGAAATGATTTTCTAACTTCCCAAAAAGTGTTTAGTACGCATCAAAAACCATTTTGCAACTGTAAACCCTGTGATTATGTAGATTGTAGGGTTTGCAACCGCAAAGTAGCTTTGGCAATATTTGTTGTTGCGATTCAATACCCTAAGATATGAACAAATCTTAGAAAACATGTCAATATTCTGTTTTTTGGCCCATTTCAGTTTATTGGCTAGTCTTATTTTAAAACTTTAGACTAATAAATTTATGTTGTACACCAAACCACTTTTGTGACGTGTGTGAGATAAACAAAAAATGGCAGTCCAAAAGGACATGAACTAAAGCTAACCTTACTTACCTAAGCTAACAGTGCAAAATGCTTTAGTTGCACTGCTTATTGTTATGTAGGGCCAGGTCTCTTGAGACCGTCTCTGTTACAGTGCGCCCTGGCCACTGAAACCCAACAACTGAAATTACTCTCGCTATTGCATGAGGTTATCAGTTTAGCTCTTTGCATGGTTCAGCACTGACGTCAAGCACTCCTACAATTAACTTAATGAAACTGATAAATCATTTACAATATTTTCCCTTCTTTTAGCAATGACTCTGGAGGCTATGAATAGAAAACCCCCGCCCTGTTTTTCTCTCCTTTTTTTGCAGGGCTTTCGGTTAAGGGCAACCTAATCCTTTGATAGTAAGGCTGGGCTGACTTTACACTAACCCATTGTTTACCAAATGAATAATTGATTGGTGATCACTTTCAGTTGTAGTTCTTCCCATTTTTCTGTTTCTCGCTCCCCCCCCACTAGATATTTTGTCTTCGGTTTTTTACAGTGTCTTAGTTTACAGTGCGACAGCACCAACACATCCAGAGAAATGAACAAATACACACAAATGATGATGAGGTCAGGTGAAAGTTCACTGTGACACAGGCTCCTGTGCTCCTTTTTGCTTGCGTGTGAGTTGTTGCATTGTTTTAGGGTCACAAGTAACAAATATTTGCCTTACATTGAAAAATAATGCAAAAACGACTAGGTGAAGCAGGGGGACAATAGTGACATTTTTCCTCCTGTCTGTTTTCTTTTTCTGACAAGATGTGGTCTAGCAACTCAGACTCTTAATTTTTAGTTTTTGAAATGTGAACGTCATAACAAGGTAAAGGCTTTCTAACAAAGGTGGAAGTAAAAACACTTGTTTACTCTAAAAGCACAATTTAACAGTTATATTTTCCTTGCAGCACTTGAAATATAATGAGTCACAGTGAACCTTTGTCTGGAAATATAATTGGTATAACAGTTTCAGTTTGAGCAAAACAAAGTGTAGTTTAAATTGTCTGAATATGGTTAAAACTGCCCCAATTCAGTTTTTCACTGTTTTAATTATGTCTTATTTTCATTTAAAATTAACCCAAATGACGTTTTACATTTTTCAATGTAACGAACAAGTCCAGTAAATTATTTGAATGCAGAGCTCTTCTCATTCTAACGTACAAGCTGGCACTTATTTTGAGTGCCATTCAATATGTTGAGAGACCAATCATGAGCACATATCGCTATTTGCAAACATTGATTTTACTAGTAAAATGATGCATTTTTTACCACACCAGTGCCATGCTGAGACCGCACCATGGCAAACAAACCACCCCTATTGCAGCTTCCAAATGCTGGTGGTAATTGTTAAGATAACAATATGTGAAAGTATGCGGTAAAAGTGTTATTCAATGTCATTTTTATGCCAAATGTCATAATGTATAATTTAGTGAATCAGAAACTGCAATTTATTGTCCTTAATAACGATGTATTAAGGTTCATTTTCCTAAAATCACAAAATCATAAAAAGCAATGTGTTTGTGTTCACAGAATGCGAACATCCTACAGACAAATGCGATTGCATCAGAAAAAGGAAATATATTGTTTCAAGGACATTGAAAAGCACAGGAACTTCTTATACTCTTTGCAGCAGTCAAAAGAAATAGAAAGTCTAGAAGAGCAGCAAGAGGATAGGAAGGAAGTAAAAGGAAGCAATCATTTTCAGAAGAAGTTGTAGAAATACTTGTGGAAGACTGTGCAACAAACAATGAACAACTTTTTGGCAACAAATCTTTAACAGTTCCAGAAGCCACCAAAAAAAAGAATCTGGAGAAGAATCTGAGAGTGCATTAATGGAGTAGGTGTAACCTCATACTGTATTGCAGAAATTAAAAAAGGTGATATGAATTTTACTTCAGAACTAAGGAGAAGCTTGCAAGTCATATAAAAGAAGCTGCCTGAACTAGATGGGGTCCATCCAAGCAGCCACCACCTGCACCTATGGATGAGGCAATTGAGAGTACTTTGACAGCAGAGGCAGTATCAATACTAACTTCAATTGATGTGTCTGGACATCCTTAACCACCATCATATTAGATTTAAAAAAATAAAAACTGTGCACTATATTGTGTTTAAAATAAACGTTCCCTGCATTATAAATATGAGATGATATTTAATTAATTTCTACGAAATTTAAAAATGAATGTGAGAAAAATCCATTAAATTTTTTGATTTGCATAGTGAGATGCACTATGGGATTTGCATTGAATTATACTCAATTTCCTATATCAAAGGAAACACTATACAGTATACTTTTTGTTGAAACTTGTCCTGTTCAACTATTACTAATTTAAAAATGTGTTTTCAGGAGTAGAAACATACATTACACATTGAATTATTTTTATCATGTCCATATGGCAGATAAACAACGAACAAGCAAATGCATATTATTCTTGCATCCTTTCACTACATTGGTTCAGGCAAACATATTTTAGGCCAATTAGGAAGACAATCAGGATGAGGTAGAGGATCAGAATAGTGCTATCATTGATATTCCGTCACCTACGGACAATAAAAGTTCTGCTACAGTTTGTGATAGAAGAGTGTCTCCCAGAAGATGAACAGAAACACCTTCTACAGTTGTATGTCCACATGCATGGCCTACAACAAATATTTAGAATGCAACAATTAATCCAATTAAGAGCATGACCTTTCTAATACATGCTAAGCTAGGTGCTACATCCCCAATAGAAGAATTGATGTAGATTGAAACATTCATTTTGGGTGTGCAAGATAAACAGGTGGACATTTTTTATAGGATTGGCAGAAAGAAGATATTGTCTTGTAATTTTCAGAATGGAAAACTATGGTAAGAATGTAGAGAGATTGGTTACTGCCACAGGGGTGCTTAGCAGAAGAAACATAAATTTCAATAGGAAATAGCACAGTGTAGAAAGGACGTAGGTAAGGGCATGATCAGTTTATGTCATCACTGGAACTTCTACAAGCTATACGAACACGTTCCACTGATCAAACAACGTCTGCTCTAGAAAGTGAGGAGGCTTTTAGCCAAACTACTATGCATCTGATGTAATAAGATGTACATATACACATAGTCAGGCAGCTGAAAGAAAAGGGGACATGCCAGACACAAATATTGAAAGACCAACTCCCACCATGTTAAGAAAGAGTCAAAAAAGGTGTTTGTGAAAAGGAAAACAAAAATCGTTATTTTCCTCTTATAATGTGTAGTTAAGAATGTGGTTTGAACAAAATTCACTGTGTTTAATTTCGTTTTGCGTCTTCTGTTTTCCTGTGATGAAACATGAAAATAAGAATAACTTATCTACATTTTGACTGTGTCTTTATTACTATATATTACACTGTAGTTACAATGCATTTATTTACCTTAGAAAAAAATAATTGTTATGTATGTGTTGATTGCTTCCATCAGCAGACTTTGTGCCATCATCAACTGGGTTGCATGGTGGTAGTTCTTCTTCCTCATCAGAGCTGTCAACCTTAACCTGGGTTGGCAGTCCCTTTTTTGTTACAATGTTGTGCACTCCACTTTTAGGTAGGCAGTGAAATATAGCCTTAAGAAGTCCAAAAGGGCTTTCAATTACTGCCCTGGTGAGCAGCATTATATCTTCTTTGTCTATGTCTTGTAGCATTCAGGCATGGTTGTCATAACTGAAGTAAGCAGATCACACGCACTGTTAAGAAACACAAACATAATGTTACAATTTAGATCATTGCAAATATGCATGTTTAAAAATGTATTTAAAAAAAATACTTAATAGAAAGTCATCACTAAATCTCCTTTTGCAAGACAGTTGTATGGACCCCAGTGCCTGAAGATGTGTTTTAATCGTGCTGGGGTCCTGGAATTTTGGCTAGGACTTCTGTTGTTGAACAGCCTGCACTGCATACAATTTAACTGTTTAAAGTTTGCTGTTTTTTCCTATTGTTATACAAACATTCTGTGGCACTTGGTGGAAAAATTTAAATATGTGTTCCATCCACACAGCCTATAACCTGAGGAAAGTTTACTAGAAATCCTGGGGATTGTTTTGAAATGCAATCTGTCTGTTATGTTAAACCACATTGCTTCCGGGAAGTTGTTGAAAAAATTTGAAAACGCATTTTGGGAAATACATTCTGCTGTGGCTGTTACACCTGGTAAGCTCCCTGAGACTTAAAGGTTGAAGACAAAAAAGTACTTAAATGTGTGTGGGAATAAACATAATTCTGCCTGATTAAGCAATGAGATCCAAAGTACCATTGTTACTCAGTCTATACTTTAAAAAAAGCTCCTCCTCAGTTTGGTGGAATAAAGTCACTCTGAATCTCGAAATACGCTCCTGTCTGTGTCTTCTGCTTTAATGGTGTGGAACAAAAATCCACCTCCTCCTTGCCAGGGAATGCAGAGCAGCCATTATGAAAAAAGAAGTGTTATCTTTTATAGTTTGCACCTGATTACCACGTGTTCCCACTTTATGCAAATGCGAAAACCCATTTTTGTGTCCATTCGCTATTTGTGAACGTTTGATACATACCATTCAGAAACACAATTAAGGGATTGTAAATGGATAAACTCTAGTTCAAGGTACAAAAATAGAGAGTTGGCAGGATTTGGTTTGCATTGCTATTTTTAGGAATGGAATCTCAATTCAATATAATACATTTTATACTTGCCTTTTCACATGCGCAAACTATTTTTTGACTGATTTAAGAGTCGCAAAAGTTTTGCACATCTGGCCCTAGCTTTTACCTTCTGAGTTTTTTCATCTTTGTCTTTATTGTGAAGTCATGCTCTTGAACATTTTATAAAGTTTTGATGGATGTTATTTTTTATGACCTATGGTAGGCATAGGCACAGGTCTTTCCAGCCTTTTAGTTAGTGTGCGCAGCATTAACCTATTAAAGTTCTTTACCAACCATTAATTTGCTGCTATTAATTGATCCTGAGCAGTTGGTCAATAATCAACTCATACTCCTTCAATTCCAATTTTTATGGAACTTAGGCCCTCATTTTGAGTTTGTCGGATGTAAAAGCCTATCTGCCAAACTCCCACCTGGGTGGCCGCTACCGTAGTGGTGACCACCCGGCTGGACCTATTAGGAGTTTCCCGCTAGGCCAGCGGGCAAAAACCTTGGTTTCCGCCCATCAGCCTAGCGGGAAACAGGCTACAGCATTGTCTTTGGCTTGTAGTCAAGCCAGTGGCAATGCTGTAGCCCGCAGGGGGCTCCAGCACTCTCACAATATTCACTGTCTGCACAGCAGTGCCTTTTTTGTGATAGTGCTGGGAAGGAGGATCCCTGCACCACCACCACAGCCAGGCCATCGGGGTCTTTATGTGGTCCATAGTTTATTCTTGTAAATACCTCATCAGACGTTTTGTGCGTACCAGATTCTACCATACACTTTTAGATTCCACAAAAAAATAACATTTTACATCACAGATGTAATATATAATGGAGTAAACAACAAATACTAAGCATATACAAGTTACCAATTGTATTATGCATAACTAAATAATAACATAAATTCAGTATAAATACTAACTGACAGAAAGTTACATTAAGTTATTAATAAAAACTTATTACAAAGCACTTGAGATATAGGAAAACTCAGTGAGTTGGTTTAAGCTTGGATTAAACCTATGTCACCATTACAGGAGTCTGCATCACGTTTTATGTTTACTCTGATATTTGCAGCTGCCAACCCCAGTTAGTGTGTATTGGAGACAAATATCTGATTGTGCTGCTTAGCATATGCTCTAACCTGCAAGGGCATCATCCTGTAATTGCTTTATCCACATGTAGCAGTGCTAGAGACAGGAGTACCAAATATCACTTCATGTCAACAGTGCACCATTCTGGCAGTTCTATGTTTCCACTTGACAACACATTGCATTTTCCAAGATACAGGGGGTCATTACGACTTTGGTGGTACGAGGACCGCCATGTCGTCGCTAACGTTTGTTGTACCACCAACGGGCCGGTGGAGAAGACAGCCAAATTATGACCATGGCGGTCTTCCCAACAGAAGGCAGCCAAACTGCCACTAATACTACCAGTGCGGTCATGCTGCCATAGCTGGCGGTAGCCACCTTCAGACAGGCGAACACCATGTTTCTGCCAGACTCATTACCAGGCTGCACACCGCCAAGTTTCCGCCGTGGGCGCGCCACCACAAAAACCCTAGTGGAAACCAACTCTATAAAAGGAAACACTCACCTTCTGGAGCCCATACGAGTATGGAGCCACCATGGAACCTGAACTGAAAGTCCTCCCACTGCTCCTGCTCACACAGAAACTCTGGAACCAGCAACGAAGACAACAGCCGTGAGTACACACACCTACCTGACACTGTAGGGAAAAGCCAAAGTAAACACACAACATGCACATCTGGGGTGGCAGGTGACACACACATGTAACCACACACTCATACGCACATACACACACACCTAGATACACACGCACACCCATACTACACACACCACAGTCAACACACATGTGCAATACACACAGCAACTCGCAGATACACAGCACCGGTACAGTAGAACACAACAATACACAACAGCACCGATTCACACAACGACATCACAACCATGACTACACAAATGATTTGTCAAGCGATTACAGTGCACACCTCCACATGACACCACATACATACTTTAACATGTAACAAGACATGACAACCAAGATACACAATCACAGAGCCATACAATGAAACATACGTTATACCATGATAACACAACGCATCTGATATATCTATCACCACACACATGCACGCACACACAACAACCACACAAGGGCACACAACACCATCATTACACATCTCAACACAAACAATACACAAGTAATCCACATACATGCATGTACCAAACACAAACATATCCTACACACAATACACAGCCACCACAGCGGGACAAAAGCCAAGGACACACACACACATGCAGGCGAGACACTACAGCTAGCACAACCCACACTCACATGTCACACACAAACAAACCAAAGGCCCCAAACACAGTCCAGCCATGTGGAAAGAAAGGCAAGACAAGTATGTTACCATCAAATCCAACAACAGTTTGGGCCAGATGTTTTAAAATTGTTGAGCAGTCAAGAAAATAAATAACTATATACAATAAGCAGCCCATTGGCCAGTCCAATGTCCAAAGTGCCAAAGGCACCAATGGCACCTCTGTGTGACCCTACTTGACTCCTGACTGCCAAATGACCTCCACGGGGTAGGGGCATCGAGGGGGCAGGCAGGCACCTCAGGGGTTGGGGGGAGCAGAGGGGGTTTTGGTCTTGGGTTTGGGAAGGGGTCTTTGGGCTTGGGAATGAGAGGGGGGTCCTTGGGCTTGGGCTTAGGAGGGGTTGACTTCTTAGCAGGGGGAGGGGCAAGGGTACTAGCAGGGGGTGCAGTGAAGGACTTGGAGGTGGAAGGGCTGGACTTAGGGAGGGACACAGACCGTTTAGGGGTATCACAGAGTGTAGGAGAGAAGTAGGGAACAGGGAAAACTCAGAGAGGAAAAGCTTTTTAGACACATAGGGGCGGTCATGGCAAAAGCGGTTGGGAGTGGAGGTAGAGGGAGTGGCTGTAGGAGGTGTTGGTGTGGATGTCACGGGTGCAAGTGCGTGCAATGAATGCTTGTGGGTGGTGGGTGTTTGTTGGCTGGGTGAGTGTGGGTGTTTATGTGTCTTGGGAGGAGGGGGAGGAGATGCTGGGAGATGCCATGCTGGATGGGTGACTGTCTGTTAAGGTGGTGTCTGCAGGTATAGCAGATGTGCACATGTGGGTGTGTCAGTGGTTGTGGTGGTTGCGGATGTGGTGACTAGGGTGGATATCTGTGGGTCTGCTATTGTGCTGACTGTGGGTAAGATAGGCGGTATGTGCCATCAGTGTAGAGGCCAGAACCTGAAAGGATCTCTGTAGGCGAACCAGTGCACAGTGAATGCCTTCCAGGAATGCATTGCTCTGCTAGACTTCAGGTGCCAGTCCCACAGAGATGGATTTCAGGAGGTCAATAGCCTCTTCACTGAGGGCAGCAGGGCTGACTGGGGCAGGGGCAGAGGTGCCTGCAGCAAGGGAGACACCCACCCACTTGGGTGAGCGGGCAAGTGGATGTGGAGTTACAGGGAGGGCAGTGGTAGTGAGGGGGTGGCGGACAATAATGATGCTGGGGTGGTCCCAGAAGGATCGCCACCACCAGGGAGTGTCCATTGGAGGAGGATTCTGAAGATGGCATGGATGATCTGGTCTCCCCTGTGGCACTCCCCTCACCCTCTGTGCCACGGGGTCCCTCGCTGTCTCTGGTAGCAGCACTCCGGGTCCCGTGGCCTGCAGCATCCCCTCTCGCCTGTCCCCCTTCTCCTTCCCCTGTTGACGCTGATACACACAAATACAGAGAGAGAAGGAGGGAGAGAGAGAGAGAGGGTTAACATATACCTCACATACACACTTGTAAACATGCACATCTGTGACAACACATTTCCTGCCTAGGTTATCTTAGGTGCCAATACACATGCCCTACAGCGTGTCACAACATGTCATCACTACCCACCCCTGTATGCCAACCATCACACCTACATCAACATCCAAGTAAGTCTGCACGACTGGAGTCATCCACATGATCACCACAAAAGCCATGTGTGCATGCAGATCATGCCCTGCGTGAAATACAAATGGCTCTCCGAATTCACATAAGACCTCTCCATACTCCTATCACCTATTGGAAGTGCAGCTGACCGAACCAAACACATCAGGCCTATACTGTTACAACAGCTGATTAGTCCATGTCCTTTGTGAGATATCCATGACAGTGAACACTACTACACTCACACACCACACAGCATCTGCCAGTGACATTACATGGCTGACATAATACTCTGTACAATAATGGTAATTTGTTACTAATATCTGATTAAGCCACTACAAGTTAGATAGCCATACCAGTGACATCTGATGTGTACAATACAAGTAATGGGTACAGGCATGTGATTAGTCTAACCCAATCACAGAGGAAGATCTGCAGACATCAAACGCATATGTATCACAACTAATCATACATCTAAGTGCATCTACAATGGCCCATGTTGCACATATTACACATCCATAACCAATCACTGATTGCAGTGTCACAACTGATGAACGTCAGGAACACACATATGACATCATGGTCCACATACAAAACCCCCACATGTGCATTTTCACTAATAGGACTTCACAACATCATAACACCACCCTAATTCACACCATTCCAGATTTGATAATACCTGTACCTAATTCCTGACAACACACATCTCTGACGGTCAAAACATGTATGCAATATGCATACATGGCCCAACACAACCACCATGGCACTGAACAACACATAACACTACTAAATAGGGCTGCCTCAGCAGAGGAAATAAATTAATTTCACATCAACATGCCATTAGTCATACAATCCCCAATCCTGTCCTAATCATCCATCTCAGCTAGGCAGAGGGTAGCTGACATGTTTACACTTCATCATATGTGTCCCCAAGTAACAAATAGGACATAAGGTAGGCAGCCAATAAGCTATGTAGCACTGTTATTGCTAGGGCATTGGCATACATGGCATTAATGTTACACATTGAGAATTATGAGGTCTACCTGGGCACTTACCACCTCTAGTACTATCCAATTGTGTTCAATCTTTCATCCCCACAAGCTAGCACTTAGAAATGCATGATGTTTGCAATCAGACCAAAGCTACATTTCAAATGAGCCTACTTGACCAGCCTTCACTTATCCAATAGATAGCAGATTACCAATATATGGGGATATAACTGTCAAGCCATTATTCTAGATATACACAAGTCATAACTGTGGTGGAAATGTAATGGCTGGCTCACATGGAGTCAACACCATTACCAATACCTTATTTCTATTGTCCCAATGATAAATGCTGGGTCACACAATTGCATATACAGGTGTGCCATACAGAGGGGAGTGTACTGACACCTTAGAGACATAAATGCCCAAATGCAGAAGGATGGAGCAGGTCATACTCAGCGGGTAAGGTGGTACACAAGCTCACATCCATAGCAAAGGCAGGATGGAGTCACACATGTGCCAATCTAATGAGACCATCTCCACAATGCAGACATGTGGAATACTGAATATGGGAGATGTACATCCACTGACAGCAAATCATTAAGCCAGATCTACAACTAATGCTCAGGCTGGGTGGTTACTACCCATTTTCCTCAATTCTACATACATATTGCATTGATTACATTGTCATATAAGCTACAGTGAGGCAGCTAATCCCACACAACCCAAGCCAAGTTCCAGGATACAGTCAGTGCTAACCCCCTTGTGGCTGCTGTGCTGCCCTCAAACGCCCATCCACCTCACCCAGTGCCCACACATACCCATCCTCTCTGCCCACATGCCTTCACTTAATGCCCTCTGGATGCATCTATACTTCCTCATGGTACACTTAACCCATTCACCATCACACGCACCCCTATCACACATGACCATGGGATTGAGCTCACCTGTTCACAAGCTTCCCCAGCTCTTCTGGAGTGAAGGCTGGGGCCCTATCACCTGCAGGACATGGCATGATGACTCCCAGACACAGCACACAGCACCTCAAGCCGTGGAGATCTTGCTGGCAACAGTGTCAGGAGTCAAGTTAGCAAAGCTGCAGAAAATGGCGGTCACGGCCGCCTTGTACAGGACCGTCACCACTGGCAGTCATCGCTATTGGCCCCAATCCCACTTAGGCAGCTATGTTAAACAATGAAAAGTTGCACGGTGGTAGCAACCCCCTACCATCCATGACGACATACACCGGCGGACTTAGGTCACTTCAATATGTCCAGTGCTGCAGGACAGGCAGCTGCCATTTTGTGTACATTTCATGCATTGATGTGCCAATTTAAGTGTGTTGTACACATATTAGGACAAATTGGGGAGTAACCCCATGTTGTGCCATCATGATAGTGCTGACACATGTGTTATGTGCCTGTAACAGTGGGCCAGGTGATAATAAGGACTCTAAGACTCGAGTGAGTGAAAGTGGTAATTTATTTATACTATGTTATAGTCTCTGATATTGTCAACTGTGCAAGTGTGGTGTCTTTTGTCCCATAAAGTGTCTCTCCTTTCTTTTTTTCCCAACTTCCCTCTTGACCGGCGAAGATGTTCTGTCACACTCCCAGACGCACCGGAAAAGGAACGAAATTGAAGGTAAGTCAGGGTCATGTAGTTAAACAGATCTTAACAGGGTTAGACAAGAGGAGAGAGAGATAGAGAGAGAGTGAGAGAGAGAGAGAGAGAGAGAGAGAGAGAGAGAGAGAGAGAGAGAGAGAGAGAGAGAGAGAGAGAGAGAGAGAGAGATATCCCGGGTGTGTGTGTATTAAGGTAAGAGAGAGGGTGTATACAATCACCTCTTTGTGCCTCACCTTGAAGAAGAACTTTAATTTAAGGGCTCTTTTGGGTAGTTTCATAAACAACCTTAAAGTTGTTTATAAAGTCCCTTTCTTTGTCTCTTCCCGTCACTTCCCTGCTCCCTCCCAACCGCTCCCCTCTCCTTCCCCCTCCGCACTGTCCCTACCCTCTCCCCTCCTGCCGTAGTTCTCCCGTTTTATTCTAATGTTGTCCTTTAAAAAGGACCGTACCTTGGTCAGCCACCCCCCTCCTGGGACGTGGCGGTCTCTGAGCGTGTCTCCGGTCCTTTCCTTTTTTTCTGGATCGGCTGCTTCTTCGGGAATCTTGGGGTTCCCGGTTCTTCGGTCATCGTCCGCCTTCTTTGGTCCGCCGCTCGCTATACCTCCAGGCTCCTCCGCGTCCTTCTCCTTTGCCGACGCGTGTAGCTCATCCTCTCTTTTTGTGTCGGCGGGAACCCGGACATCCGGGTTCACGGGATGGTGTTGACCTCGTCGTTGCCAAGGCAACGGGGCACGCCGTCTTCGTCTTCCTGGACGCCGCGTGAACAGCGCCAATCGGAGGCGTCTTGAGCCGGGTTGAACTACAACCGGCTACAGTGCCCTAAATGACTTATAGATTCAGCATTGTGCTGCAAGGCTGGTGTCCAAAGCGCTTCTGCATGCCCATTTTTGTATATGTCAGCAGTGCTATGCATGTTCAACAGTGTAAGGTATGTGCTATTTTGACATGTTCTGCTTAAATGTGTCAAGTGCATTTCTCAATGTACATTCTCTCCTCTCTACCTAGATATCCTGCCATGAGGAGATTGAGACAACCACCAGTGTACCATCCACTAGTTGACCTTGCTACACTAGAGGGCAGGCTTATCATACAATCCTATCATCTGAATCATCAGACCATCATGAATTTATGTACACAGTTGGAGCTAGATCTGTTACCAGCCATATGCAATCTCTATTCCATCCCTCCCACAGTACATGTCCTGTCAGTGCTACACTTTCTTGCCACAGGCTCCTTTCAGTGGGCTTGGCAGAAGGGATGTCATAGCCAATGTTCAGTCTAGTGTTGAAGGATGTACTGTTTGCATTGTTGAAACACCTGGAGAGCTACATCAGGTTCCCCCAAAGTGTGGATTTGACCTATGTGAAGGCAGACTTTTATGATATGGGACACATCCTTCATGTGATAGGGGCCATTGATGGCGCCCATATGGCTTTGGTTCCTCCCAGGGCCAATGACCAGGTGTATAGGAATAGGAAGAACTACCACTCCATTAATGTTCAGCTAGTGTGTTTGGCAGACCAGTATATTTCACAGGTCACAGCCACATTTCCTAGATCTGTCCATTGAGGAACAGCAATGTTTCACACATGATGGCAGGACTACACACACAGAGGGCCTAGCTCCTTTGAATGAATGCATTTGAATGTGGTTCACTGTTATTGCATCTGTCATCAAAATCTTCCCTGTCGCTGTACCTGTTATGTCACTGGGCCTACATTTTTTCACACAGGTGACTCTGGATATCCTAACCTTCCCTGGCTGTTGACCACTTCAGTTACTCCAGTGAGGTACCCTGCCATGGATGGGGAAGTCCGTTTCAATGAGGCCTACAGGAGGACGAGGAATGTAACTGAAAGGTCATTTGGCCACCTGAAAGCCAGATTCATCTGTCCGGACCTATCTGGAGGTGCCCTCCTCTACTCACCCCAAAAGGTATGCCAGATAGTAGTAGCCTGCTGCATGCTCCACAATCTAGCCCTGAGACACCAGATACGATTGCTAGCTGATGAGGGTGAGGCAGCTGGACCGTGGCTGGTAATGCTGACATGACAAGTGATGAGGAGGCAGAGGAGGAAGGTGCAGCTGACTCTAAGACTGAGCTCATCAATCAGTACTTCCAGTGACGTACAGGTATGATAAACGTCGGTTGGCAAGTGTTGTATATCCGCATGATTTGCTGACAATTGTCCCCCTGAGCTGACTCGTCAGTGGTGGTGTGCTGTGGTCCTATCCCTTTGTGTGTTTGGGGAGAAGCAGACTGTTTGTATGTCATGTGCACAGTAAAAATAAATGATAACTAAGAAATGTACCCACTGAAGTTTCCTTGAGTCAAATCTCCAATGTACAGACCAGTAGTGAGCAATGGGTGTTGCATTCTCCTGTACTCATGTAATCCACCTACTGACTGTGGTAAAAAAACATGTGCCTTTGCTACCCATGGCTTGAGGCTTTTATAATCACTAGCCACTGCAGAATTATGGGAGAATTGAGAGTTGTAAATGACACATTGGCAGATACAGTACTTAGTGATGAATATTCTGTGACCGGTGTTGTATAGGTAATCTCTAGGGGACCCTGGTTAGGGGGTACTCTACACTGGGGATGACCTCTAGGTGCTGCATATGTGCTTTGTGTGGCTCCATACCTTCCATCCTAATGGGACTCTCTGTCATTGTCTTTTTGCAGTTTGCATGCTGACTATACTCTTGTGTGGGTCAGGAGTTTGGACTGTCTGACGTGTCCTGAAACATATCTGTTGTACTGTGTCTCCTGCTGAAGATGCCTCTCTCTCCTGTCCATTACACTGCCTGTTGGATGTTGGTGTGACTAGCCATCTCAAATATAGCAATCATGACTTTTGTTGATGTCGTAATGAAGACACATATACAGTAGCTGTGTTCCATTGGTGTTTATTGTGCATATTTTGAATTTGTAACAAACAGATATGGTGCAAACATTGTCCAAGAGGTGATGAGTGGGGTCATGGTAGATGGAATCATCCGAGTAGGTGGCATAGTTGTTGGTTGCACAGGTCCAGTGTCCAATAGCCTATGGGGAGATGGAGCTATGTCATTGAACAGTCAACAGGGTGTCTCAGTGGCAGACAAGGGAGACAAATCAGGTGAGGGTCATTTCCTGGCAATGGGTATGCTCTTGGCATCTGCTCCAGCCAGATGTCTGGATGGACATTCACGTTTGCAGGGGGGTTCTTCAGCTACAGAGGGAGGGGAGACTGAGAGCTGTGGTTCACCTGGCAGGGCCTCCATTCCGCTGGCTACCGCGGATGTAGATCAGTCTGATGTTATGTTGCTAGCGGAAGGGGCCTGCTGGTGGGTGGAGGAAGCATGCAGGGTGGTGTTGATATCCCTCAGCACCCCTGCAATGGAGGCCATGGTGGCATTGTGGGCTTGCCACTGCTGCATGACCTCCTGGTGGTATTCCCTCTGCATGGTTATGATCTGGCCCATCCTCTCCTGGGATTGTTGGTATGCTCCCAGGACTTAGGAGGTGGTAGCCTGGTCAATAGCTTCCCTCCCATGCACCCTGTTCCTATGCACCTGTGCCCCTGGCACAATGTGCACACTCCCAGTGTTTGCAGGACCTTCATTGTCTGGAGTGTGAGGGTTCGACTCAGGTCCTGGTACTGTGGGGCACACAATAGTTTGATCTGTCCTAGGGACACAGGTTTTGGGACAAAGGGTAGGCTATGATGTTGAGGCCAGAGGCTTTGGGGGGATTGATGTGTGCAGGGTGAGTCAGGGAGTGGTAGACTGACCAGGTGTCCCAGATGGGCCAGGTAGGTCATCATTGTCTAGACATCCAAGTGTGTTGTCCTCACTGGGGCCTTCATCCTGTGGCAGGCTGGCAGTCTCTGGTGTCCTCTCCATGGTGGCACTGGCAGGGGTATCTGTGGATGGAGGGGGAGTGTTAGAAATGGGGTCTTTGGTTGGCAACCAGGGTACTCCCTGCACAAGCAAGGACCCTTAGTTTAGTCAGGGCAAAGGAGAAACATACTTGGTTAACCCCCACTCACCCCCTTAGTAGCTTGGCATGAGCAGGCATGCTTAACTCAGAAGCAATGTATAAATATTTATACCAACACACACAGTAACACAGTGAAAACACTACAAAATGGACACCAAAGCAGTGTAGAAAAATAGGTAATATATATATAAATCAAACAAGACCATAAAAACAAAAATCCAACATACACAAGTCAAGATATGAATTTTAAAAAGAATAACAGTCTTACTGCATAGAGAACAATGGAAACAATGATTTTGCAGTAACTGGTTTGCGTAAAAAATAAAACTGCACAGGTGAGCGTGCATCGGAAAAGTCAACAATGCGTCGATTCCTTCCTCACAAGGGAGGCCGTGCGTCGTTTCTTCTCCAGTCCGGTCGGCAATGTGTCATTTTTCACGTTTGCAAGAGAGCGATGTGTCGATTTCCGGACGGCGCGCCTCGGATCCACGCAGAGTCAGGATGACTTTGATGCGTAGAAAATTTTATCGCACTGTGTTGGAAAATCGTGCCTCATGCGTCATGATCAGCTGCTGCAAATGGATGCTGAACACATTTCTCCAGCCACAATACGTCGATCTCCCAGCCGCGATGCAGTCGGAGCATTGATTTTAGCCGCAAAGCTGATGTTGCGTCGTTTATCAGCTGAGTTGCAGATGGTGCGTCAAATATTTCCAGCACACCGTTCTGTTTGTGGATTTTCAGCTCTTGTTCCAACAACTTCACCTTTCAAGGGCCCAGGGATTGGATAGGACACCACTTGGCAGGGAAGGAGTCTCAGCAGAGAGTCCAGGTGCTGGCAGAGGAAGTCTTTGATGGCCCTGAGACTTCAAAACAGGAGGCAAGCTCAGTTTAAGCCCTTGGAGATTCCTCACAAGCAGGAATATTTCACCATGTCCAGTCTTTATACCCTTTCACAGGCAGAAGCAGCAACTGCAGGATAGCCCAACAAAGCACAGTCACAGGCAGGGACAGCATTTATCCTCAGCTCTTCAGCTCTTCTTCTTGGCAGAGTTTCCTCTTGAATCCGGAAGTAATCTTGAAGAAATCTAAAGTATGGGGTTTTGGGCCCACTACTTATACACCTTTCTGCCTTTGGAGTAGGCAAACTTCAAAGGAAAATCTCTGTTGTTCACAAGATCCTGCCTTGCCTAGGCCAGGCCCCAGACACACACTAGGGGGTTGGGGACTGCATTGTGACAGGCACAGCCCATTCAGGTGTAAGGGACCACTCCTCCCTCCACTCTAACACAGAAGGCCCATCAGGATATGCAGGCTACACCCCAGCTCCCTTTGTTTCACTGTCTAGAGGTGATTCACAAATGGACCAACTGTCAAACTGACCCAGACAGGGAATCCACAAACCAGTCAAAGAATGGTTTAAGCAATAACATGCCTACTTTCTAAAAGGGGCATTTTCAAACTAACAATCTAAAAACCAACTTCACTAAAAGATGCATTTTTAAATTGTGAGTTCAGAGACACCAAACTCCTCATTTCTATCTGCTCCTAAAGACGATCTGCACTATAAAGTTATTTAAAGGCAGCCCCCATATTAACATACCAGAGAGACAGAGCTTGCAACAGTGAAAACTGATTTAGCAGTTTTTCACTGTAAAGACATGTAAAGCACAGTGGTACATGTCTCATCTTTCACATACACTGCACCCTGCCCATGGGAGTACCTAGGGCCTACCTTAGGGTTGCCTTACACGTATAAAAAGGGAAGGTTCAGGCCAGGCAAGTAGGTACACTTGCCAAGTTGAATTGGCAGGTTAAAACTGCACACACAGACACAGTAGTGGCAGGTCTGAGCCATGTTTACAGGTCTACTTATGTGGGTGGCACAAACAGTGCTGCACGCCCACTAGTAGCATTTAATTTACAGGCCCTGGGCACCTCTAGTGCACTTTACTAGGAACTTACTAGTAAATCAAATATGCCAATCATGGAAAGCCAATTCCACACACATTTTACACAGGAGCACTTGCACTTTAGCACTGGTCAGCAGTGGTAAATTGCCAACAAAAACTGGTCAGAAAAAATAGGAGGAAGGAGGCAAAAAGATTGGGGATGAACCTCTAAAAAAGGCCAGGTCCAATAGGGAGTTACATATTGAAGATGTGTTTGGTTAACTCTTTATCATATGCATACAGTGGCTTGACATGATTCCCTGCAATGACAATGACAGCTGCTGCACAGCATACCATTGTGTTAGGTAGTGGTATGTGACATGTGTACCATACTCCATTTAGGTTGGTGTCATTCAGGTTTAGTACATTTGGCTGTGTGGATGGTTACTGGTACAGACTGATAGTTCACATTAATGTTCTGCACTGTTAACTAGTGACTATTCAGGCTTGGTAGTTGTGAGTGGTAGAAGACTGGACATAGCAGCCTGGTGTCCCAGTGGTTGGAGAGAATGGGAATATGCAAGGATAAATCTGCTGTTTATGCAAGCTGTGCATGCGCGTGGAGTCTTCCATCTGATATACCATGCCATGGCAGCTGGCTTTCTGGGTTGTGGATCCTGATTAGTGTCCAGTTGGATAAGTCACAGTGCTGCAGCTCTGTTTATCCTTGTTTGGCATTGTGTTGTAACATTGCATTGCTGTCATTGTCATGTTGTGGTCCTCAGTCATAACATCTAGTTGGTATAGGTAGTCCACTGGGCATACGTGGAAGGGATGTGATGTGATGTACACATTTCAGGTATTCAGATAGATGGGCTTGTGCATTGTGGGAGTTGTTAGTATTAGCCCATGCTAGGCATGCCTTTGCCAAGGGCTCTGTGGGCAGTTGGGCTGGGTGGAGGTGTGGCATGCAGGAGAGGGGCATTAGGTGGATAGGTGGGATATGTAGTGAGACATGCAGTACATTAGGGAGTATTTGGGTGGTGAAGAAGCATGCAGTACACAACAATTGTGTGACCTGGAGGTTGTGTGCACTTACCCGAGTCCAGTTCGCCAAGTATTCCAGTCAGGCCCTCTGGATGCAGGATGTTCAATACCTTCTCCTCCCAAGATGTGAAGTGTGGGGGAGGAGGTGGAGAGCCACCTCCAGTCTTGTGCACGGTGATCTGGTGTCATGATGCGATTGAACGCACCTTCCCCCATAGATCGTTCCACCTCTTCATGATGTCCTCCCTTGTGCGTGGATGGTTACCTATTGAGTTGACCCTGTCGACTATTCTCTGCCACAACTCTATCTTCCTGGCAATCGATGTTTGCTGGACCTGTGCTTCAAACAGTTGTGGCTCTACCCTGACAATTTCATCCACCATGACCCTCAATACGTTGTCTGTGAACCGTGTGTGCTTTTGTGGGGACATGGTAGGGGTTGTGATGTGGGTGGGAGGGGGTTGTTGTATGTGTAAGGGTGCAGTGTAGGGTGATTGATGGGGTGTGGGTGGTGCATAGTGGGTGATGGATGCTTATGGTGCTTGTGTGTGTGGTCATAAAGTGTGTTTTATGTTGGTAATGCAATTGTGTTGTGTGTGCTGGGTTGGATGTGTATCTGTGCCTATGGTGTAACCGTGCTAGATGATTGTATGTGCCTGCTCTCTGTGTATGTGTAAATCAAATTTTTAGCAAAGGATTGTGGGTTGTGTTGGGGTGTGTTATATAGTGCTGTGATTAGGTGTGTCTGGTGTGTGTATGTGTAAGGTGTGGGATATTCAAACTATCCAATGTGGCGCAGTGTTCTGACTGTGGTGGATTCTAAGTGCAGCAGCTCACACCGCCAATGGGTTTCCGCTGTGAAAGAATCGCTGTGCTGATTTGTGGCTCGTAATCTAGTGGGTGGAAATGTGTTGGCATGGTGGTGGTGGAGCTGCCTCTTTCCCGCCCTCCTGTCTCCTGGCGGTGTCGGATTTGTGGCTGTTTTTTGGCAGTCTTCCCGTGTGAGTCGTAATGCGCGGTCGTATTACCACCAACATGGTGGTCTTTTGGCTCCCGCCACCGCGGCGGTCCCCGAAAAGACTGCCAAAGTCATAATGAAACCCATAGTCTTCACTGGCTTTCACTGAAGCATCTGACATTCATCATTTGTAAGAGGAACTTACTGAAGACATGATGCCAAGATGTCCTTGAGCAATTTGGATGCATCAGACAGCTCATTGCCTGTGATATATTTTCTATGCTTAACATTGTCCCCATATTTTGAGAGCACATTTCCATATTGCACTATTGAGGTATGTTGCACTTTAGAAGAGTAGCACTATGTGAAAATGTGTGAATGACAGAATCTGAAATGGCCGATTCTATCAAAATAGCCCTTTATATTTTTTTAGCATTAATATAACTTTAATGAGTTCCAATACTTCTTTGGCCATGATATTAATGCAGTGACTTAGGCTTTCTGAATTTTTCTGGAGAGGGGTCATTTCATGAGGGTTGAAAACTCATACATCCAGCAAAAGAATTAAGAAATAATTTTTTCGTTCATTGCACTTGCAATAGTAAGTTAATATTTCCTTTTACCACAACATTTTTGATTTGGAGAAATTGAAGAATTCCTTTAAGAGAAAGAGTGAGAAAGCAGGAGAAAGAGAATGAGGCATAGAGAGTGAGAGCATCCCTGTAATCAGTAGCGTGGCTCAAAGGAGCACTCATTAAGGAATGTCAGGCACGGTTACTCCATAGGGCTATAGATGTGTTGACTCCCTGAATGCGAGTCATTGCTTACTTCCTCATGTACATGCTACGGCGGAGCTGACTGTCTGGGCAGACGGTAGGCATTCTGTTTTTACTAGTATGCATTTTTTATTAGCATCCAGCAGGTAGGGCTGTTTAACTGAAATGTGCATTTTAGGTTCATCTGTATTTCGCTTATGGCCAGCCTAACGTGCACAGTTCAGGCTTTTCCAGGCATCGCTGTCAGGGAACTGGGGAACCAAAAACACAGCCCATTCAGTATCTGATGGAATGCTTTGTCCGCTGTCCCAGCCAATGCTCTCACTGCTCTTATGCTGTTTACTATTATAAACAGCACGAGAGCAGTACTTTCATTGGCTGAGAAGCATGGTGCTTATTTTCATATTGCCTGCCCAGAATGCATTGCTTCAATTCAGCAGCTGTGCAGATGGATTTCAAAGAGTTGCCCCACAGGTGTGCTAAGAAGATCGACTGCTAAGGTAATTTGATTGTTTATTTATTAGATTATATCTTGTGTTTTATGTAATGTAATTGCAATCATGTAAAGCGCTCCAATATTGTTGGTCAAATTTGAAACCTGCAAAATTAAATAAATAATGTTCAGGCAGCAGTATTTACCCTATAAATACCACACCATTTTTGAGAGTCACCAGCCGCCACTGGCAAATATGCAAAACTGCTAATAAGATTTTTGTTAGGGGTTGCACTAATACTGAAGCAGGTTAAGGATACCAATCTTCAGGCATGCTCAGCCTAACCGACCTATTTTGCTTGCTGACAAAAAGGGCCATTTTAGGATTTTTGGGCTTGGGGGCAAAAAGGGAATCCGTGAGGCCTTTGAAGTGAAAGTTGCATACAATGTGACATCATTGGAAATTACATATCAGAAATTTCTATCACTTCACTATTGTTGAAGCGACTTGCAAGAAACAACTCTTTTGGTACCACTATCGGTAGAACAATAAAAACATAAATTATAACCCTTATTACATATGTACATAATCTTTAAAGTTCTATTAAATGAAAATGCTTTATATTAGTCACACTTGAAGGTAATGTTTGAACTATGTCTCTTCAAAACAGATGTCTTTAATTACATTTTAACAAATTGTTTCCATATCAGTACATTAGTACATGCATATATGTGCGACTGTGTGTGTGTGTGTGTGTGCAGCACAAACCTAGCCAAAAGGCAGTGGAGTGCTGTACAGAGTCAAAGCCAAAGACACAGTCAACATGTGATAGGAGGTGTAGATTGTCCATGGATTGTTACTGCAGCGTGATGTAGTGTTCAAGAAAGGATTGAGTATTTAGCTCTTTCTTAAATTTGAGCTAGGTTGGGGTTGTCTAGATCGATATGAGGTTATCATTCCAAATACTTGGGCATAGATGGTAAAAGCATTTTTCTTTTTATCTCCTTTTTTTGCACTTCTTCTTGCTTCTGAGGGTGTCCTCACTGTGGTTGTGTGGAGAGCCTCCGGAATTGTAAAATAGCAGAACGACCATAATACAATCATGTATGTAGACTAAAAGGGTTTTTTGACAAGTGCCCTGAACCATAACTATAAGACCTCTAATAAAGTCCCCTGAAGTAACTTACAAAAGGAAATGCACTCTGGTGATTCCAGAGTGCATTTCGTTTTGTAAAATGACATGGCTCTGATTCAATTAATAGTTTTGAGATACATAGCTCCCGGCCTTTATTTTAGTGTCATGGCCAGAATGTTCATGTCAAAACTAGAACAAAAATCAGGTAAAGGAAAAAAGAAAGTATTTTTTATGTTTACTAGAGGAGGTCAAAGGCTGATTTGCATATGGTTGGTCCTCATCTGCAGAACAATGGGCAAAACAGACATAGGGGGTCATTACAACATTGGCGGTAAAAGCCGCTTACCGCCGTGCAGAAGACTGCCAACAAACCACGCGGCTGCAGAATTCTGCCACAGCTATTATGACCCACATCTCGAAATCCGACAAAATTCAGACACCCACACTGTTCCGCCACACCAAAGGTCAGTGATAAACTGGTGTAAACAAAACCTCCACCGTCACGCCAACAGAAATACGCCCACACTATCACGACACACTAATCCACGTGGCGGTCTTTCAACTGCGGTATTCCATTGGCGGTACACACCGCCGTACTCAAAATACACACAATGGACAATTCAAAATACACACACCTGAGACACATACACACACCACTCCCACACACCCAATACTATATAAAACACACACCCACAAACCCCTACGACCACTATTACAGAGAGAAAGGCCAGAGAGAGACACCACCATCAACAAACTAGCAGCCACAGGCACTCAACAGCATCACCCACACAACTTCCACGCACAAAACACCACACACCACTACATATCACCACACTTATCACCACACACACCACCCCACACATCACCTACACCACCCCATGGCACGGCAAAGACACCCCAGGTTCTCGGAGGAGGAGCTCAGGGTCATGGTGGAGGAAATCGTCCGGGTAGAGCCACAGCTATTTGGAGCACAGGTGCAGCACACCTCAATTGCAAGGAAGATGAAGCTATGGAGAAGAATAGTCGACAGGGTCAATGCAGTGGGACAACACCCAAGAAATCGGGACAACATCAGGAAGAGGTGGAACGACCTACGGGGGAAGGTGCGTTCTGTGGTCTCAAGACACCACCTGGCGGTTCAGCGGACTGGCGGCAGACCCCCACCTCCTCCCCAACAACTAACAACATGGGAGGAGCAGGTCTTGGCGATTCTGCATCCTGAGGGCCTCGCAGGAGTCGGTGGAGGAATGGACTCTGGTAAGTCAAACCTTTACTAATATATCCCCCACCCTTCCTGCATGCCATCACACACCCCTACCCGTACCCTCACCCTCAGCACTCCACCAACTCACATATACCCCACTATCACAAACCACCCATCCCAACACCAAGCCCTGCATGCAACCCGAACTCATGGACACCCATCACTAAAGCATGCCCACTGCACATACCCATACAATCCCCTAAACCATCATCACACAAGTCCCCACATAGGAATGCAAACACCGGGGTACAGCGGTCACCCACCCATTGCCCACCATGACACACACAGATGCAACAATTAAGCTTTTGCACCCCTGCAGGACCACTACCCAACGTCACCAGACAGGAGGGTCCAGACATCCCCACCCCACCCACAGAAGAGACCCACAGTGATGACAGCAGCTCTGTCCAACTTGATCCAGATGACCAGCACAGACCATCGTGGGCCTCGGGACAGTCGGTTCCCCTCGCACAGGCACAGGCCACCACAAACCTTCCACCCTCTGGTAACACCAGCACAGCACCCACCCAGCGGACCCATACCTCCGTACCCAGGACACGTCAATCAGCAGTGTGTCTACCACTACAGGGAACCCAGGAGAAGCCACCACCCCAACAACAACAGGGACCTGGGGGCAGTGGCAGTGGGCACACGGTACAGGGGATGGAGGCCCAGGAACACAGGGGAACTGGGAGGGCTGCTGTGCGACAGGGGGCGGACAGGCCAAGGGAACCCACTCTCCACGAGGCCCTCTCCTCCATCATGGGAGCATACCACCACTCCCAGGAAACTATGGCAACAGTCCTGGCCAAGTTTCAGGAGACCCAGCGCATGCAGGAGGAACAGTATCTGGGGTTCAGGGAGGAACTCAGAACCATCAGCTCTACCCTGGGCACCATCGTAGGGGTGCTGAAGGAAATACTAAACACCAGGAGGGACACTGTGGCACTCCAAGGGGCCCCTGACACTAGCATGGACAATGAACTGCCCACCAGCTCCACCGGCGCTAGTGGACAGGAGGCACCGCCACAGGACCACCACACCAGCACCCCACCCCCCTGCAGATGGAGAACCACCCCGCAAGCGGTCCCTGAAATCCAGGAATAAGACAGAGCACGATGCCAAGACCCCCGCCAAGAAATGAGACCACCCTTATTGTCAACCCACTGTCCCACTTTGTCACCCTGTCCATACTTAAACTGCCCCAGCTCCACTTCCTATGCCCATATGGGCAATGCACCTATGAGACAAATAGACTGGACTCTGCCATGGACACTCCTCCACCATCAACCATCACCATTTACCTTCCCCCTCCAATATTTTGCTTTTAAATAAACACACCTAAAGCACCAAGATCTGGAGTCTGTCTGTGATTTTGAAATAGTATATTTGCAATGACAGTGACCAATTTTCCTGGAATTAGTAATGTCAACATACCTATGTCACACAGCTCTAGTCCATGAGGAATCTAAGCAGATGACACACGTTGGGACCCCCACCTGAGAAACCGTAAGGGAAAGTGACAACTCAGTGACCATACACTGGGTGAAATCGACAGACAGTATAGAGTTAGAAGTGTAAAAGTACATGTAGTAGGCAGGAATGTATTCTCACCTGTGTTTCACTGGAAATATTGCTGGATGACTGAGTCCCTGTTGTCAATGTCTTCTTCCTCTGCTTCCTCCTCATCACTGTCCACAGACTCCACAGCTGCCACAACACCGCCATCTGGACCATCCTCCTGCAGAAAAGGCACCTGTCGTCGCAAAGCCAAATTATGAAGCATACAGCAGGCCACGATGATCTGACACACCTTCTTTGGTGAGTAGAATAGGGATCCACCTATCATATGGAGGCACCTGAACCCCGCCTTCAGGAGGCCGAAGGTGCGTTCGATCACCCTCCTAGTCCGCCCATGTGCCTCATTGTAGCGTTCCTCTGCCCTGGTCCTGGGATTCCTCACTGGGGTCAGTAGCCATGACAGGTTGGGGTAACCAGAGTCCCCTAATAGCCGCACCCGGTGCCTCTGGAGTTGACCCATCACATAAGGGATGCTGCTATTCCGCAGGATGTAGGCGTCATGCACTGAGCCAGGGAACATGGCATTCACATGGGAGATGTACTGGTCTGCCAAACATACCATCTGTACATTCATGGAATGATAACTCTTCCGGTTTCTGTACACCTGTTCACTCCTGTGGGGGGGACCAAAGCCACATGGGTCACATCAATGGCACCTATGATGCTGGAGATATGTCCAAGGGCATAGAAATCACCTTTCACTGTAGGCAAATCCTCCACCTGAGGGAAAACGATGTAGCTCCGCATGTGTTTCAGAAGGGCAGACAACACTCTGGACAACACGTTGGAAAACATAGGCTGGGACATCCCTGATGCTATGGCCACTGTTGTTTGAAAAGACCCACTTGCAAGGAAATGGAGCACTGATAGCACCTGCACTTGAGGGGGGATTCCTGTGGGATGGCGGATAGCTGACATCAGGCTCCAACTGGCTACACAGTTCCTGGATTGTGGCACGGTCAAACCTGTAGGTGATGATCAAAGGTCTTTCCTCCATTGTCGACAGGTCCACCAGCGGTCGGTACACCGGAGGATTCCGCCATCTCCAAACATGTCCCAGCGGACGGTGCCTATGAAGGACAACAGCGACCACAGATTTAAACAACTCAGAGGTATGTACCCACAGTCTACACAGAACACCAATCATACACAAAATGGGGCCTGTATGTGTGTTGAGAGTAGGCCTAGGTATGTGTGACGCAGTTGGTAATTAGGCCATGTGGGCCCCTGAAATGGCGCCTGCCTGACCTCTAAAGCGGGACAATGGGATGTGAGGTAACAGCGCTGGCGTTGTACACCGTCGCGGTAGGCGGGCGAAGACCGTGGCGCTATGCTGCATTGGTTAACATTGGACCCTATGGGTCCCCGGAGCCAATGACGATGTACGCCGGTGGTGATGGTACGCACCGCCGTGGACGTGACCGCCGCGGACGTGACCGCCATTTTCTAACTGTTTAATCACTTGATACCTGATCTTCGACAGGAGAGGACCTACACTGCAAGTGCTGCTGTGACCTCGGTCTGGAAGAGACAATGGCTCGTGCGTCTGGGGAAAGGGCCCCTGCCTTCACTGCAGAGGAGCTGGAGAAGCTCGTCGAGGGGGTCCTCCCCCAGTACACGCTACTCTACGGTCCTCCAGACCAACAGGTAAGTACACAGGGAGCATGTAGTATGGGCTATGCCTGTGCGGAGAGGGCTGGTTGTAAGAAGGAAGGGGGCAGAGTTCTGAGTGCATGAAAGACTGTGAATGCATATGCCACATGGCAAGGGTAGGGATGGGGGCCACTCACATTGACGGTGCAGTTGTTAATGACTTCTCTTCTTCCCCTGTACATTTCATGTAGGGGAGCGCCCATCCGACGAAGGATATTTGGCATGCCATCGCCAAGGACGTCCGGACCCTGGAGGTCCACCACAGACAGAGCACCCACTGCCAGAAGAGATGGGAGGACATTCGCCGCTGGAACAAGAAGACGGCGGAGGCTCAGCTGGGGATGGCCTCCCAACATGGGAGGGTCCCTGTCAAACCATGACCCCCCTGATGTTCCGGATCCTGGTGGTGGCCTACCCTGAGTTGGATGGGCGCTTGAGGGCAACACAGCAGACACAAGGGGGTGAGTACACTCTAATTCAGCTGACTTTGCGTGCAGTCAAGGTGTCTGGGTGGGGGAGGAGGGCTGTGGGTTCCACTAGGCCAGGGCGAGTTCCGTAGGCTAGGCCCATTCATAAGGCATGGCCCTGTGGCTCCCACCCCACCTCTGTAGAGTGCCAAGTACTGCTATTCATGCCCCAGGGTCATCTATGTGTGCAGATGTCGTCCATAGCCTTGTAGGCCATTTCCCAGGAATTGCACTGTAGAGGCCAACAGCGTGACGTAGTGCAGGGGGCTGCTGTGTCTGTATTGTCTGCCAACGGTAGCGGTAAGCCATGCACTCAACCTGTCTTTCTACTGTTCCTCCCCCCCCTTTTTTCCGGTCTCCCTGTTCTTGTGTGCATTAGCATCATCAGGCGGAGGTACTGTGGCACTGGAGCACGAGGGAGCTGCATCCCACATGGGCACGGAGGCTCATACTACGGACTCAGAATACACCAGTGGGACGGAGCGTGAGGGGAGCAACACGGCGGTCACAGGATCTGCAACCAGCGACACAGACTCGTCCTCTGATGGGAGCTCCCTTGTGGTGGCGGCAACATCTGTGCCCCCCACTACTACAGGTATAGCCGCCACCCCCATACCAGCACCGCCCTCCCAGCAGCCCCTCAGCCTTCGCCCCGTGCCCGCTCACCCAGGAGGGTGGGCATCACCTTCGCCCCAGGCACCTCAGCCCCTGAACCTGTCACCTCTGCTGCCCTCAGTGAGGAGGCCATTGACCTCCTCAGGTCACTCACTGTTGGGCAGTCTACCATTTTGAATGCCATCCAGGGTGTAGAAAGGGAGTTGCAACACACCAATGCATTCCTGGAGGTCATTCATTCTGGTCAGGCTGCCCTTCATCGAACCCTTCAAACTCTGGCCTCAGCACTGATGGCATCCATTGTCCCTGTGTCTAGCCTCCCCCCTCCAACTTCCTCCACCCAGACCCAATCCCCTGTACCTCTGCCTATCCCAAGCACACCATAAGACCATCCTGCACACACCTCACCACACAAGGGAAGCTCAGGCAAACATAAGCACCACACATCCCACAGGCACTCACGCAAGCATCACACACATACAGACACACCAACATCCACTGCCTCCACTGTGTCCCCCTCCTCCTCGTCTCCCTCCTCCCTCCCAGTCTCGTCTACACACACACCTGCATGCACTACCACTACAGCCACTACGTCCCGCACCAGTACACCCACCACCACACCCAGCTCACGTGCACTCACCACCCCCACTACCATTTACACGTCTCCTGTGTCCCCTCCCAGTGTGTCTGTGACGCCCCCTCCAAAGATGCACAAACGCAGGCACACACCCACCCAACAGCCATCCACCTCACAACAGCCTCCAGCGCATGCACCTGCACCCAAATCCACAAATGTACACCTCCTACAATCACAACCTCTTCCTCCACTGTCAAACCCCCTCCAGCAACCCATCCCAGTGTGTCCCAAAAACTTTTCCTGTCCACCCTTAACCAATTTCCCACCACCCCCCCCTCCAACTCCCAACTCATAGGTCCCATACTAGCACCTCAGCCAAAAAATCTCTGGGACCAGTGGTGCCTGTTGTTACAGGTATGTGGAGTGCACCGACCACCAGGGCAGCCAGTGTGGCACGGAGCCACAGCACAGCCAGTCCCCCCCCTGTGAAGCACCAGAAGTTGGACAGTGCCTGGCGGGAGAGGGGGAAGACTCCAGCCAGCCAAGCCGCTCACAGTGGTCCCGGGGGCAGTGTGGACTCAGCTGTGACTCCTCCCAAGGTGGGGAAGGGGCAGAGGAAACCTGCAAAGTCTGGGAGGAGCAGCACGGCGGAGAAGCCCGCCAGCCCCATCGTCACTGCCCAGGAGGCCACCGCCAGCCCAATTGTCACTGCCCAGGAGGCCACCGCCAGCCCCATCGTCACTGCCCAGGAGGAGGCCACCGCCAGCCCCATCGTCACTGCCCCATCGTCACTGCCCAGGAGGAGGCCACCGCCAGCCCCATCGTCACTGCCCAGGAGGGCCCCGCAAGCCACAGCCCAGCTGACCCATGAAGTACCGCCAGCCACAGGCCAGCTGGGCAATGACGGACCACCATGGCAAGGACCGCTGAACAGGGCAAGCACCGCTGAACAGGTCAGAAACTGCCAAGTCAAGCACCGCTGAACAGGTCAGAAACTGCCAAGTCAAGCACCGCTGAACAGGTCAGAAACTGCCAAGTCAAGCACTGCTGAACAGGGCAAGCACCGCTAAACAGGGCAAGGACCGATGAACAGGTCAAAGACCGCCATGGCAAGCACCGCTGAACATGACAAGGACCGCTGAACATGGCAAGCACCGCTGAACAGGTCAGAAACTGCCAACTCAAGCACCGCTGAACAGGGCAAGCACCGCTGAACAGGTCAAAAACTGCCAAGTCAAGCACCGCTGAACAGGGCAAGCACCGCTGAACAGGTCAGAAACTGCCAAGTCAAGCACCGCTGAACAGGGCAAGCACCGCTGAACAGGGCAAGGACCGCTGAACAGGTCAAAGACCGCCATGGCAAGCACCGCTGAACATGGCAAGCACCGCTGAACAGGTCAGAAACTGCCAAGTCAAGCACCGCTGAACAGGGCAAGCACCGCTGAACAGGGCAAGGACCGCTGAACAGGTCAAAGAACGCCATGGCAAGCACCGCTGAACACGGCAAGCACCGCTGAACAGGTCAGAAACTGCCAACTCAAGCACCGCTGGACAGGGCAAGCACCGCTGAACAGGTCAGAACCTGCCAAGTCAAGCACCGCTGAATAGGGCAAGCACCGCTGAACAGGTCAGAAACTGCCAAGTCAAGCACCGCTGAACAGGGCAAGCACTGCTGAACAGGTCAAGCACCACTGAACAGGTCAGAAACTGCCAAGTCAAGCACCGCTGAACAGGGCAAGCACCGCTGAACAGGGCAAGGACCGCTAAACAGGTCAAAGACCGCCATGGCAAGCACCGCTGAACATGGCAAGCACCACTGAACAGGTCAGAAACTGCCAAGTCAAGCACCGCTGAACAGGGCAAGCACCGCTGAACAGGGCAAGGACCACTAAACAGGTCAAAGACTGCCCTGGCAAGCACCGCTGAACATGGCAAGGACCGCTGAACAGGTCAGAAACTGCCAAGCCAAGCACCACTGAACAGGGCAAGCACCGCTGAACAGGGCAAAGACCGCCATGGAAAACACAGCTAGCCCATTTGCGGCAGGGGCAGTGACGCAACTGGGATCGTCACGGAGTGAGTGCTGCACTCTGGGCACCTGTCCCCCTCCAGAACCAGTGGAGACTGTCATCCACTACCTCTGTCCTTAACAGGATGAAGCACTCTGGGCACCAGTCCCCCTCCAGAAACAGTGGAGACTGTCATCCACTACCTCTGTCCTTAACAGGATGTAGCACTCTGGGCACCAGTCCCCCTCCAGAACCAGTGGAGACTGTCATCCACTACCTCTGTCCTTAACAGGATGAAGCACTCTGGGCACCATGCCCCCTCCAGAACCAGTGGAGACTGTCATCCACTACCTCTGTCCTTAACAGGATGAAGCACTCTGGGCACCATGCCCCCTCCAGAACCAGTGGAGACTGTCATCCACTTGTGAGACTGTGGCTTTGTACTCCCCAGGATTGAACAGTAGGCAAACCACCCACTGTAGAGACTTGTGAGACTGTGGCTTTGCACTCTTCAGGATGGTACAGTGGGCAAACCACCCACTGTAGAGACTTGAGAAACTGTGGCTTTGCACTCCCCAGGATGTTACAGTGGGCAAACTAACCACTGTAGAGACTTGAGAGACTGTGGCTTAGCACTCCCCAGGATGGTAAAGTGGGCAACCCACCCACTGTAGAGACTTGTGAGACTGTGGCTTTGCACTCCCCAGGATATGGCAGTGGGCAAGCCACCCACTGTAGAGACTTGTGAGACTGTGCCTTTGCACTCCCCAGGATATGGCAGTGGGCAAGCCACCCATTGTAGACACGTGAGAGACTGTGGCTTAGCACTCCCCAGGATGGAACAGTGGGCAAACCAACCACTGTAGAGACTTGAGAGACTGTGGCTTTGCACTCCCCAGGATTGATCAATGGGCATGGAGCCCCCTCGTGGATCTGGCGTTGTGCACTCATCCGGCTGAGGTGCCCCCCCTTCCGTTCCCCCTGAGGTGCCCGTTGTATTTCTATCTGATGCCCCAGCAGTGTTCTCTCCGTCATGTTCAGGTATCTTGTGTGGGCCTCGCCCATGCATTTTGGGCCCAGTGGTCCACGGACTATGAATGATGCAAAACCTGCACTAATAATCGTGGTGTATATTTTGTTTATAGTGTATATATATATATATATATATATATATGTATATTTTTGCTTACTAATTTTTGATATATTACAATAGTTACACTCATTTCCTTTTGTCTTTGCATTCTTCCGAGGGGAGGGGGTTGGGTGGTGTTACTGTAATGTATAGGTAAGCATTGGTGTGTGTGTTGTAGTGGGTGAGGGTCAGGGTGGGGTTTGGGGTGTTGAGTGTGTGTGTCCCTGTTTTTTGCCTTCCCCTCCCCTATGTTGTAGGTGCAGTACTCACCGTGCTCTTCGCCGCCGGCGTTGGTGATCCTCGTAGAAGAGCAGGAAGACTAGCGCTGGAAGAATTTGAAGTTCCGGCACCATGCTGTCCTCCTTCCTCGTGGAGTGTGTACAGGTGAGCTTTTTTCATTCGAAATGCCTGTTTCCGCCGTGTTTTTATCCGCGGTGAATCCGCCCCGGAAAAGGTGGCGGATTGGCTTGTCATAATAGTGTGGGCGGTACATTGTCTCCCGCCTGTCCGTTGGCGGTGACCGCCAAGCTGTTGGTCTGTACCGCCGTGGCGGTCGGAGTGTTAAAGTGGCTGTCTTTGTTGGCGGTTTCCGCCACGTTCGTAATTGCAAAATGTTCACCGGCGGCCTGTTGGTGGTCTTACCGCCACTTTAACACCGTCCGCCAGGGTTGTAATGACCACCATAGTCTAGAAGGCTTACTAAAATAAGGAGCCAACGTTCTGCAAATCAATCTTGGTCCTACTCCAATAAGAACAGTACAGTCAGAACTGCCATGCTACATTCCCTCTGAATTGGATTATAGACAGTCCATGACTGGTTTTAGCCTTCGTAGGCCTCCACACAGCTGGGTTCAGTGTCGTAGTGAGAATTAGAAATTTGAGACACAAGCAGTGAATGGAGCTGTTGATTTTTATTTGATTATGTTACAATGAAGGGGACTTTGCCTTCCGCTGAGGACATCTTACTGAGCAATTTCTTTGAGGGGTCAAGATTTTAAAGTGGTATTTTCTGGTGAACACTTCCAGTTTTTTCCTTGCCTGATTTTTCATACTATCCTTTAAAAACTGTCTTCCCATCATTATGGGGAATGTTTCCTTTTTACCTTCACAAGTGGTCAAACTTTCTCTTTAATTGACATAGAACAGCTCTCCTCACATCTACCTGGTAAAAACAGAGTACAGAGGTTTAAACCACATTAAAGAGACACACAAGAATGAATAAGGTGCACGTTATTGCTATTTAATTTAGCATGAACTTGGTCTTAAATGCATTAGAGTGCTTTACAATAAAACCAGATTGCAGTACACATTTTTTGGGAAGCGTGGACAGGAGGGACAAAATCACAGGGCATTGAGCTGAAGCTAGGATTCAAGGTTCATTCCCCAGTTGCAAATTTGGCACCTCTATCTGCTAGGCCACACCCCCTTATAAAAGCATCCCTTAAATCTTTGCTTTTTTTGTCAATAAGAGAAAATGTAGGAAACCAGAAGCTGTGTTTTTCCAGCAATCCATGTTTTTGACAAATACATTTATGATGGTTATCTTCTCTTCCTCTCTGTTCCGTAAGTTAAATAAATGAATACACAGCAACAATTGCCCATAGGACTGTTTGAATTTATGTCCTATAAATGGCTAAATGTAATGAGTTGCCTTATGAGTGATTTAAGCAATGTGTGACATTTACTAGCAAGCAACAATTAAATTGAAAGTACTTATTGAGAAACAGCAATAAAATGTTTATGCATTACAAGATCTACAAAATGTTTTATGAATGTACCAGGCCCTATCGGCACAGTCTCCTTGCCTTTGCTTATAGCATCTCATCTTACCTATAAAGGGCCTTAGTCACAAACTGGATATTGTAGCACATAAAATAGCACTTCAGTAGCAGTATTTACTACAAAATGCAGTCAGTTCACAAACCTATGGGTGGAAATCTCCACCCTCACCTCTCCCATCTTTTTGCATGGAGATGTTCGAGGCACATTTGGCACAGTCTCTTCGCTGTCCAGCCACCTCTGGTCTGGGGTTTGATTTCAACTTGCTCAAGGTGTAACCAATCTCTTTGCAGTCACCTTTGAGGCCTCGGTGCCAGGTGTTTCTTCTCCTTCCACTTTTTCTTTCCCCTTGAGGGTTTCAGGTCAGGGCTTGCCTGGTGGTTCTTCATGAGCAGGGAGCTGCAATGTCTGCTGCCACAGATTGTTGTCGCTGATGGTGTTGGGTTTTTTCCCTCACACAGGTGTTGATAAAGGTCTGGACTTCGCTGGTGGTGGTTGCTGTTGTCTTCCAAGTTTCTGCTCCACTCAGAAGAACCAATTTATACGTTGGTATTAGAAAGCCTGACCTTGGTTTGCAGCATTAGGTCCTTGGAGCTCCTGATCTTCTTTAGCTGATTGAAGGCCGCTCTTGCTTTGCCGATTCTTGCCTTGACATTGACGCTTGTGCCACCCTCCTTGTCTATGATACTGCTCAGGTAGGTGAAGACCTCAACCTCATCTAGTGCATCACCTTCAAGAGTGACTGCAGCTATGCTGGCTATGTTAGCCTTCAGGATCTTGCTTTTTCCCTTGTGAATGTTGAGGCCAAGTTCTGCTGAAGTGACTGCCACTGTGTTGGTCTTCTCTTGCATCTGCAGCTGGGTATGGGAGAGTAAGGCAGGTCATCTGCAAAGTCCAGGTCGTCCAGCTGTGTACAAGGTGTCCAATAGATCAAATTTTGTTCTACTTGTTGTGGATGCCTTTGTGATCCAGTCATTGGTCAGCAGAAAAATAAAAGTCAAGATCAAAAAATCCTGGGAGACTCCTTTCCTCATTTGGTAGTCTTCTATGAGTTGTTCTCCACAGACTATCTTGCAAGTCATTTCCTCGTAAGAGTTCTTGATGATTCTTATGAGATTATCGGGCAGAATGTCTCTATCCACTCTGTCGAGTGCCTTCTCATAGTTGATGAAGTTTACATAGAGGGGGAGTTCCATTTTATTGACTGCTCAATGATGATGCACATTGACTGCAGTAAACCAACCAAGAAGGAAATAATGCAAACCATAAAACATCTGAGAAATGGGAAGGCAGTGGGACACAACAACCTTACTGCAGAAACACTAAAGGCAGGCATTGAAACATCAGTAGACACATTCTACCTCAAGTTTGGACTGATCTGGGAAGAGGAAAAGCTGCTGTCGGACTGAAAGGATGGACATCTCATCAAGATCCGCAAAAAAGGTGACCTTCGTAACTGCACAAACTACAGAGGGATAACTCTTCTATCAACCCTAGGCAAAGTGTTTAACACAGTCATCCTGAACAGAATGAAGCAACAAGTCAAAGCTCAGTTGTAAGATCAGCAAGCGGTCTTCCACAAAGTTACATCCTGTACAGCCCAGATTTCAACACTGTGAAAAAAAAAAAAAAACAGTAGTAGAAAATGTACTTCAGCTCAGACCTGGAGTAAATGCAGCACCACACATGACAACTAGTATACCTTACAGCAGAAAATAATAGAGGGGGAGTCTTGAACTTTAACCCCATAGGGAATAATGATAAAATAAATTAATTTATTACAACTATTTAAATATGTATACATATAAATGTATTTAATGTTAAACAATGATATATAAATACCAAAAATATTGTTAAAATACTATATATTAATAAAACTTTAAAATACATGTAACATCCATTTTTTTAAACAATATATATATTTATCAAAATTAATTCTATACTTTTTCAACATTTCATACATAATTGAAAATGATTTTAATTTAATTTAATACATTTAATTTAAAATACAAATTTAAAGCAACTTTTAAGTTAAGAGTACTAGAACATTTTTTATTTTGTTCTACAATTAAAAGAAAGATATACAATTAATTTATATTAAAATTTAACACATAAATACCTGTACTAATGTTTTCATTTAAAAATCATTTTACATTTTTCGCATGCTTTCCTATGGGGAGATTTCTGTCTGGGTGGAGGAGAACTCAGTTTACATGCGAAGAGTGACTAGTACCCCACCTCCTGTTTTACGGGTTAGGGGCATGGAAGTTTATCCTTTGTAGTAAATTTACACTCAGTAATGGCAAATACCTAAAAGTAGTAAATGTACTACAAAATGTAGGTGTAACCATACAGGTGTGTTTACTTACATGGAGATTTACCTTTGTGAAGAGGTTTCCTAATTCACAGACGTAATAGTGTAAATTTCCACCTCCACCTTTCCAATCTTTTCTATTGAAAGATCT
The DNA here is from genome assembly GCF_031143425.1 of Pleurodeles waltl. Classification (NCBI taxonomy): domain Eukaryota; kingdom Metazoa; phylum Chordata; class Amphibia; order Caudata; family Salamandridae; genus Pleurodeles; species Pleurodeles waltl. The sequence goes on from NC_090437.1 coordinate 266,290,363, forward strand.
CCACACATGTAAGTATACTACTTAGAAGTAAATTAACCGTGGAGTGGAGAAAAAATGGGCAGTAACTATTACAAAATGGGAAGTGTTTAGAGGTGAGTAAGGAGGGTTTTAGAGAGGAACAAGGAGTGGTTTATGGAGGGACATTCTAATGCAAACACAGCCCCACATAAGAATAATTATGATGAAATTCAGAAACTACACTTCTACAGTTTCTGCTGCTGTCAAAGTCTCAAAACAGTCATAAATGTACTCCACCCCAGCACTGGAGCAAGTCCAGCACCCCACATAGCCACTCAAAAGTAGTGCAAAATACTGCCTTAGAAAATGATTAAAGCATGGTCTTAAACTAGAACCTCGTTGAAAATACCAATAAAATGATTTTTTTTTTTACTTTCTAAAAGTATATATAATGTATATGCTGACGTGAGGACCCTTTTAGTACCCGGGTTGGGCATTGCTGTCAGCTTAGTTTCAAGTCTTATGCCCTATTTTACATCCATACACCTATTTAATCATGATTTCTCGAGGCCAGTTTTTATCAATTGCTTTTACACATTTTAGCAGTTTTCTCATTCTAAGAAGGCAAGGGTCACGCCATACATTTAATCAACCTTTACACCACATATAGGGGGTCATTCCGACCCTGGCGGGCGGCGGGCGCTGCCTGCCGGGCGGAGACCGGCAGAAGACCGCACCGCGGTCAAATGACCGCGGCGGTCATTCTGACTTTCCCGCTGGGCGGGCAGGCGACCGCCAAAAGGCCGCCCGCCCGCCCAGCGGGAAAGCCCCAGCAACGATGAAGCCGGCTCCGAATGGAGCCGGCGGAGTTGCTGGTGTGCGACGGGTGCAGTGGCACCCGTTGCGATTTTCAGTGTCTGCTTTGCAGACACTGAAAATCAGAATGGGGCCCTGTTAGGGGGCCCCTGCAGTGGCATGGGCACTGCAGGGGCCCCCAGGGGCCCCACGACACCCGTTCCCGCCAGCCTCTTCCTGGCGGTGTAAACCGCTAGGAACAGGCTGGCGGGAAGGAGGTCGGAATCCCCATGGCGGCGCTGCTTGCAGCGCCGCCGTGGAGGATTCCCTGGGGCAGGGGAAAACCGTCGGGAAACCGCCGGTTCCCCTTTTCTGACCGCGGCTTTACCGCCGCGGTCAGAATTGCCCCAGAAGCACCGCCAGCCTGTTGGCGGTGCTTCCTCCGTCCCCGGCCCTGGCGGTCCATGACCGCCAGGGTCGGAATGAGGCCCATAGTCTGTACTTCCAGTTCAAGGCTGTTACATGCAGTACATGATATGCTAACGCATGTTGTCAGTCCAGAAGCCAGCTTCTATCTCCAAGACACTGTATTATATCAGAACCGTTGTCCAAATGAGGCATGGGTTAATATGTAAACTACACATTGACCCAAGGAGGGTTGAGGGCATTCTGGTCATGATCCTCCTGGGATGCATACTACACAACAGCCAGGTTTGCTGGTGCTGACTTTTTAGGCTCCAGAGAGAATTGCCATCCACACCACAAGCAGACCCCTGCTCTTCGATTCAGGTCTGTGGCTGGGACTAATCCCTTAGGTTGGGTCAGGCAGACGGTTACAACCGCTATGTTCTCAGATGTAGACATAGGGTTAGGTAGGAATCTCTAGACCATCTAGAACCACAGAACATGGTGGGGTTGTTCATCTTCTTCACTCTGATTGTAATGTTGGTTAACTTGCTTTGTTTCATCTGCCTAATTATCACAGCACACACAATTTTATACCAGAATGGAAATGCATCAAAATCCATTCTGCATCTTGTTTTTCACCTTAGCATGTGTGAGTAACTGAACAAAAGGGGTACAATCTGTTTTCACGACTTCCAAAAGTTGAAAAATGCAAATAATTTGGGCTGTGGTGAGGTATGCTCGGTGTAGCATAAAGAATTGAAGGTTTTTAGTGCAGGAGTTGCGCAACTCTTATTTTGGGAATTCTAGGGCAATGGCCCACTCTTTATCGTGTAGAGGACGCTCAAATCATCCTCCCAAGCATGGCAAAGCGTGTCTAGAGATGATGCTGTTAGTGTGCATTTAGTCTTAAAAAGCCAGGTGATAAGGCAAAGACCAGAGCCCATTGTTTGAATTGTCTGTTAAATAGGATGAGGCCTAGGCTCTGTTGTTGTGACATTCCAGAGAGTCCAGAACGTGTGAATGAGTCACCGGTGTGTGAGGAATTGTCCTGGGGGATGCCATAGTCTGTTATTAGCTGGGTAAAGAAAATAAGTAGACGATTTTGGAAAAAGTCACCAGCTGTTGGAGGACCCCATGAGATGTGCTGTCTCCTGCCAGATTACTGGAGAGGCACCCAGTTGTAAGCAGTGACTACAAGCTTATGGGCAGTGGCTGCAGTTATAGCAAAGACACATGACACTGGTGGGTTTACCTTCCCTGGGGAAATGGAGAGCATTAATAAGCAGCATGATCAGTCAGCTAAAGATTTTTTCAGTGATCACAAAGATGGAGCCATAACACGGTGTGGCCACCTACCCGAATCCTAATCCTAAATTATTAGAGGAATGGTTTAAATTCATGTAAGATGCCAAGTAAAAATATGACAGGATTATTAATAAAATATGCAGTATTAGAGCTAAAACAAATGTGTTCAGAGATCACTGAATTAAAAGTGGAAATCCTATCCCAGCAAGATAAAGAGTTACATGGACAAATGATGAAAGGCTTGAGGGCCAAACTGGCTAAATTCAAGGAGAATGTCAAACAAAAAACAGGAAGAGATGTTTCCCAGGGAAAAATGGGATTATACCGAGGGTTGGATCTTTACATTTGCAAAGCGGTTAGACTTCTTTAGAAAACAAATACAAATGAGCGTAACATCAACTCAGTGGCAGCAGGAACCACTAATCACAGTACCCAGCTCAAAAATCACTTCACACTCTGATGTAACCTACGGCTTGTTATTCTAACCAGATCCATCTTTTCTAGATACTGCTTCATATATTAGGAAAGACAAACTGCTACTCACAAGCATGGGGGAAGACCAAGAGGTAGCAATGGCAACAAAGGAAGAGGATGAAGTGTGCAGGGAGAGGCCAGCTCTCACTGAGAAGTAACACCTCATGCGATTAATCAAATACGAGAGGGGATCTAAAAATGTAACTGTTCTCAATCTTTCTAAACATGATCTGAAAGAGACTGAAAAAAAACTATTTTAGAACTGGGCTTATCATACTGCCCTGGTACTATGTGAATTGTAGTTCATTAAGATTTGACATTTTTCTATTCATCTGTAAATCGAAATTAATGAAAGCATGTATGTTGTCCAAGCATACAACAGACCAAATGTGGAAATCACAGGTTTCAACATTTCTGACATAGAGGGTCTGAAGGCATTTTATTAATTTTAAACTGAAGTCAATTAAAGATTTAGGTGAGGGAGAATGGCTACTTAGCATGGGTTTGAAGATTGACAAAACTAGCAATAGTGGTTTTAAATCGGTTTATATACAACCATAATTTATCACGGGACAACAAAGATATATTCCATGAGACAATATTCAGTGTTGGACTTTTTTGCTTATGCAGGGTCATCCCCAGTCTTTTTGCATCCAGCCTCCTATTTTTTCTGACCTGTTGCTGTTAGCTTTTGAACTTTTGAATACTACTAGTGGGCCAGCAGCACTGGTTGTGCCACCCACTTAAGTAGCGCTGTAATCATGTCTCAGACCTGCCACTGCAGTGTGTGTGTGTGCAGTTTTAACTGTAAATTCGACTTGGCAAGTGTACCCACTTGCTATTCCTAACCCTTCCCTTTTCTTACATGTAAGTCACCCCTAAGGTAGGCCCTAGGTAGCCCCAAGGGCAGGGTGCAGTGTATGGTTAAGGTAGGACATATAGTAATGTGTTTTATTTGTCCTGACAGTGAACTATTGCTAAATTCGTTTTTCACTGTTGCAAGGCCTGTCCCTCTCATAGGTTAACATGAGGGCTACCTTTAAATATGATTAAAGTGTACATTCCATTTGGGAGCGGATAGACATGTTGAGTTTGGGGTCTCTGAGCTCACAATTTAAAAATACATCTTTTAGTAAGGTTGATTTTAAGATTGTGTGTTTGAAAATGCCACTTTTAGAAAGAGAGCATTTTCTTGCTTATACCATTTCTGTGACTCTGCCTGTTTGTGGATTACCTGTCTGGGTCAAATTGACAGTTGGGCTGGTTGCACCTCACACTAGACAGTGACACAAAAGGAGCTGGGGTGTAGTCTGCTTTTCCTGATGAGCCATCTGTGCCTGTCCTCACACAATGCAGCCTCCAACCCCCTGGTGAGTGTCTGGGGCCTGGCCTGGGCAAGGCTGGATTTCACATTCAAAAGCGATTTTACTTTGAAGTAGGCCTACATCAAATGAGAAATTGAGTATAAGAAGTGCACCCAAAACAACAGGCTTTAGAACACTTCTGGAAACAAGAGGAACCTATGCCTGGAGAAGAGCTGAGGAAGAAGAGCTGCCCTACCTGTTACTGTGCTTTGTGGAGCTATGCTGCAGTTGCTGCTTCTGCCAGAGTAAGAGGGCAAAGACTGGACGTTGTGTGCCTTCCATCTTGAGTAGAACTCTCCAAGGGCTCGATTTAGAGCTTGCCTCCTGTTGTTTGAAGTCTCGGGGACACCAAATACTTCTCTCTGCCAGCACCTGGAGTCTCTGGAGAGACTCCTACTCTGCCCTGTGGTGCCCATCCAGCTCCTGGGACCCTAGAAGGAGAAGCTGGCAGCCTAAGGGGAAGAAATCCACGAACAGAACGCTGTGCGGGGAAAAGATTGACGCTACTCCGATCTGCGGCTGGGAAATCAACGCGCCGCCGACTTCGCGGCTGAAGATCGACGCTCGCCTGTAACGCGACCGAAGAATCGACACATGGAGCTGGAAGCTTGTGAGATCGCAACCTGTGCTGCGTGGTTTTCGGATCATTGTGCTGCTGGATTTCCAACACAAACACCGCTGGGCACGTAAAAACAACGCAAGGCCTGCCCGGACCTGAGAGTGCTGACCGGATCGACACATTGCTCTCCTGTGGAGAGAAGAAACGACACGCCCGACCCGACAAAAGGAGAAACGACGCAAGGTCTCGATTGTGAGTAAAATTGACGCATCGCAAGCCCTTTTTGACGCACACTCGCCCGTACGGGGTTATTGTTGACACACCCATGGTACATTTTCATGCTAGCAGTGTTAGTGTGTGTTTAAAACTATATAAAGACTCTTTTTGATTTTTAATTGATAACTTGACTTGTATTGTGGATATTTGTCGTTTTGGTCTTGTTTTGTTTAGATAAATATTTCCTATTTTTCTAAACCTGTGCTGTGTCATTTTGTAGTGTTTTCATTAAGTTACTGTGTGTTTTGGTACAAAACCTTTACACCTAGCACTCTGAAGTAAGCCTACTGCTCTGCCAAGCTACGAAGTGGGTAAGCTGGAGTTAGCTGAGGGTGATTCTCTTTTACCCTGACTAGAGTGAGGGTCTTTGCTTGAACAGGGGGTAACCTGACTGTCAACCAAAGACCCCATTTCTAACATCCAGGATATGAAATACATGATTTAAAAAACAAAGAATAGGAAACAGGTTACTTTGGCTGTCCCAAAGAAAGGCTATCAAGCAGTTGCAGGAAGATCACAGTAGAGTTATCAAACCCTCAGACAAAGGGAGCAAGGTTGCACTGTGGAATATTAATGACTACAATACTGAGGCAGACCATCAACTATATGATTTAGGGAATTATGAAAAGGTATTCATTATAGCAATATGAACACCATATTTTATTATCATGAACTTATTTGGGAAAGGAAGAAGAAAAGCACGCTTGACCCTGAGGAATACCAGTTGTTATCAACCCCCAAAATGATCACACCATCTTATTTACCTTTTACCCAAGGTACACAAAAATCCACTAAAACCCTGGGCAGACCAATAGTGGCTATGCATTTACCCAAGAACACACCTATATATCGCAATCATTTTATGCTGCCATTTGTACATAACCTGCGATCATTCTGTTAATATTAATATAGAATTAATTAAATTGGAAAATATATGGAAATAAATTGGAAACCAACCTATTTACTCATGACAATGGACATAGGGGGTCATTACAACCTTGGCGGGCGGCTGAAGCCGCCCGGCAAGGTTAGACCACCGGGCGGCCGCCAATGCAGCCGCACTCCTGCCGCGGCCATCAGGAGATCCCCGCTGGGCCAGCGGGCAGAAACCTGGTTTCCGCCCGCCGGCCCAGTAGGGATCTCGGCCGCAACACAGGAGCCGCTAAAAATTTGGAGCCGGCGGTGTTGCGGCTGTGCGACGGGTGCAGTTGAACCCAAGCTGCACGGGCCGTGGCAGGGGGCCCCGCGACTCCCCTTTCCGCCAGCCTTTTCATGGCGGTTCAAACCGTCATGAAAAGGCTGGCGGGAGGGGGACTCGTAATCCCCTGGGCAGCGCTGCAAGCAGCCCTGCCCTGGTGGATTACTCCCGCCGGGACAAAAGTGGCGGGAAACCGCCGGTCACGGCGGTGCGACCACGGCGCTTCCACCGCTGTCGTAATTCCCTGGATTTCACCGCCAGCCTGTTGGTGGTGAAATCCGTCAAAACGGGTTGTAATGACCCCCATAATGTCTCATACATGCATCAGACACACTGACGGCCTTACAGTATGCAAGCATGCTTTTTAGAGGCAGGCCACTGGCATTATCAACCATAATGTCATGCTGATGGAAATAATTCTGGTCTGCCTACATAATAAAATTTTTATGTTTGAAGACAGATAATTTAGACAATGTCTGGGAAAGTAATGGCAACTATTTCATCCCCAGCTATGCCGAAATTTTCATGGCAGGATAGTAGGAAGAGTTGGTCTGAAACCCAACAATGAACATTATATAAAATACATAGTTCTATAGATAATGGGTTGGAAGGAAAGAACAGGCAGAAAGGTTTGTGACAGAACTTAATGACAACAATTTAAATCTTGCTGTATTTATGGCCAAAATGTATACTTTCTGGATCTTTATGAAGAGAAAAATGAATAATAGATTGGCAACCAAACTGTTTCATAAATAGAGCAGAGTATTACAATCAGCCAGTCTTCACCCCAAGAAACTGAAAAAGAGTATTCTATATGGGGAGCATGTAAGGGGCAAGGGGAAATTCACCATCATCAATGTAACCACAGCTAACAATAATTTTGCAGTAATAAACCACTTCTTCCAGAATTTTTCCTGTATGTTTTTTTCAGTTTATTACTGTTTAAGTACAACTGAAGCACATTGCATCTAAGTTAACATTGACTTTTTGTGCTGAGCTACCAGAGGCTTATGCATCGGTTTATTAAGTGACTTTTGTAGTTCACCTTTACTAGGACTGTGGTTATTATTCGAAGTGGATTTTCACTTCCCCCCCTTCACCAATAATTCTATTTCTTACACAGACCCACATTTGACATTATATGAATAATCTGACACAAGCTCACCGATGGATAAAGGCAAAATGTCTCCCTGGAATAGAATTACAGAAATATTATATAAACTAGCAACTCTGCAAAAGGATAGTCCATATACTGTCCACTAGGTCGAGATTATAGGGGACCTGAAATTATCCCATTATACTGCAAGTTCATGGGTTTGTTGCATTATGTTTGGGAACATTGCCATTGTACATATTCACCCAAGCTTGCTGCAATAAGGTATGGCAAGAACATGATAGACACAGCAAGGATTAGGTGAATCATGGAACCTTGTCAATACTTGGTAGAAGAATCATTTATTGTAGATTTATATTTCTTCCTTTCATATGAATACCAGACTTGCATATTGACATAGACTTTGAAATACTGGTTAAAGTAAAGGATTGATTGTATATGGGGCATATTTGCAAGCCCCATGTGCAGCTGGTTCATAACTTTTTTTTTACACCCAGCGGCGCAGAGTGCAGACCTATATCTATGAGGCCATGCAAAGTCACCTTGCATGGGTTTTGATGGCCTCAGAGATATAGAGTAACGCAAGGCAGCGCAAGTCCCCATGTAGGCTTACTTTGAGTCAGGGGGCGTTCCTTGGGCTTGCAATGGGTTTTCCTATGCAACACCTATGGGTTTTGATGCATTTCCAGATTTACAAGCACTTGTAAACCTGGTAATGCGTTGAAACCGTATGCCTCCCCGATGAAGCATAATGAGGAGAAATATATTTATTTCTCCTTGTTTCTTCCTCTTTCTATGTGTGCTGCATTCTGCAGCACACAAAGAGAGAAGAAAATGTCTCCATGGATTGTTTTTGTGCAAGAAGGTTTCCTTTGCTGCACAAAAGCAATCCTGTATGCAACGCAGGCACCCTTGCACCGTGGTGTAAATACTGTGCATTTCTGCCCTTTCCCAGTGGTGCATGGCAGTGCAGCAAGGTCACTTGCTGATCTGCTTTGCACCACTCTCTTGTAAATATGCATCTATGTGTTAACTACGTGAATAGCATGGTTGTAATTCACACAATACATTATAATACCAACTAGCCTACAATCTAAGATTTAAGGCCTGATTTAGATCCTAAAGGAGGGATTACTCAGTCACAAACGTGTCGGATATCCTGACCGCCATATTACGATCTCTATAGGCTATTATGGGATCGTGATCTCAATAAGGCCCTTCATTTCTATAAATAATGTGCATATACGAGGAACACTGAGGGAAGGGAACAATTATTGGAACAATCATGGAAAACATAAGCCATCTTTGATTACACTGAGAAATGTAGTACCCCATGCCCATTCACAGTTATCTCAAGTAACTATAACTTGTGCTATAAAGTAACTATAATTTGTGCCTTACCATACACACTTTTGTTATCAATGATGTAAATTCAGATGTTGCAGTGATGTTAGCAATGCTGTCATAGAAGATATCATGAATTATGTAATATGTGAAGTAGTTAGCAGTGCAGTGCATGGTGAGGACGTGAGTTACAGTTACTTAAGCTAACTATAACTGGTGAATTTCAGTTGTTTTGTTGGCTTTTGACACTAATACCACTTTAGGCCTTTGCCCATTTTAGAGAAAATTCCACTCCTGGTAATAAGATAGTTAGATTTTTCTGGATCTAGTACCGTTACCTCCTAATTTGTTACTTATACCACACTCTACTGCAGGCTGCAAGCCGTCTAAAGAAGTACTTAGGGCCATATTTATACTTTTTGACGCACAACTGCGCCAACGCAGTTGTGAGTCAAAAAAGTTAACGCCGGCTAACGCCATTCCAAAGCGCCATGCGGGCGCCTTATTTATGGAATGACGTTAGCCGGCGCAGCTGACTGGTGTGCGTCAAAAGAAATGACCCACACCAGGCAGCGCCGCCGTAGGGGAAAATGGAGCTTGGGCGTTAAAAAATGGGGCAAGTTAGGGCTGAGGCAAAATATTGGCCTCAACCCGATTTGCGCCATTTTTTTTTACTCCCAACCCCCATTGAAATGACTCCTGTCTTAGCACAGACAGGAGTCATGCCCCCTTGCCCAATGGCCATGCCCAGGGGACTTATGTCCCCTGGGCATGGTCATTGGGCATAGTGGCATGTAGGGGGGCACAAATCAGGCCCCCCTATGCCACAAAAAAAAAAAAAAAAAATACTTACCTGAACTTACCTTTAGTTTCCTGGGATGGGTCCCTACATTCCTTGAGCGTCCTCCTGGGGTGGGCAAGGGAGGCAGGGGGTGTCCCTGGGGCATGGGAGGGCACCTCTGGGCTCCTTCCGAGCCCACAGGTCCCTTAACGCCTGCACTGACCAGGCGTTAAAAAATGACGCAAAAGCGGCTGGACGTCATTTTTTTTGACCCGCCCACTCCCATGCGTTATTTTTGCACGGGAGTTTAAATAAGGCGCACAAGCCTTGGAGTCAATTTTTAGACGGGAACGCCTACCTTGCATATCATTAACGCAAGGTAGGTGTCCACGCTAAAAAATGACGCAAACTCCAAGATCTTTGGCGCTAGACGGGTCTAACGCCAAAGTATAAATATGGAGTTAGCTTTGCGTCGGATTTGCGTAAAAAAAAAGTCGCAATTCCGGCGCTTATAGTTTTATCCCGAGCATCAGATAATATGTAGACTTTAGCAAAGAGAAATATTCCACATCTGTGTTCAGTTAGGATTTTATGGACCACACCAGATAGCAAAATTGCACGCTTTGTTGATGCTTTGGAAAAGTCAACAATTCACAGCGAGTCTTCACTACTGCTATGTATCTATGTATCCTGTAAACACAAATGAAATGTGTGGTGGACTGTGAATAGTCGACATTGTAAAGCGGTGGGTCTTTTGTCTTTTGCTATCACTTTACACTCTGTGGTGCAGATAAAACAGAAACAAGGAGACGAAAGACATCCGCAATGCATACACATGAAAGGAACAGAATAAAAGAGAAAGATCATAAAACGATTTTATCTGAGAGTTGGAAATACTGTAGAACTGTGTTCCCGGAAAGAACTGTGCCAAACGGACACAGAATATAATTGTTAATCCTACACAGATAAGCGATATGGGATGCTTGCATTATTCTTACTGGATTTCCAGGGTTTATGATCCCAGAATTAAAATATCGGTAATGTGCTACAGGTGTCACCGAAGAGAATATTTGATCAGAGATATGGTATTAATTACTGATGTAAAGGACAAGTACCACTTAACATATATATTGGAGAATAACAGTAAAACGTTGCCCAAGCTTCCAACATGCCCTCTGTACAGTGCTTTCATAGACGCGATTTTTTAAATGCTAGAAATAGAGAAACTGTGGCCCATATTTATACTTATTTTGCGCCGCATGTGCGTCACTTTTTGACGCAAAAGCGGCGTAAACCTAAAAAATACATTTGGATTTTGCAAGTTTGCGCCGCTTTTGCGTCACAAAATGGCGCTAATGCGGTGCAAAAAAAGTATAAATACGGGCCTGTATTTTTAACACAAGCAGGTGAGTCTGCTGCCTACTTTTTCAGCATAACCCTTTCGCTGCTAGCCCCTGCCACCCTACCACCAGTGATGAGCCTTTTTTTGGCTATATGGGGTAGTTTGCACTTAGGCCCCATAACTGTTTATCCACATAAGGTATTCATACCAAATTTGCATCCTTTTTACCAACATCCTTGGGATTTTAAAGGTTTGTGGGTTCCCCAGGAGGTGACTGAGAAAGTACCCAAAATATAGCTAAATTCTGGATGTTAGTGAGAAAAGTGGCAAAAAGTGCTGCAGAAAAAAGAGGGTGGTTTTTCCCCTGCAAATGGCATCAACAAAAGGTTTGTAGTGCTAAACTCACCATCTTCCCAGCTTTCAGAAATGGACAGACTTGAGTTAGAAAACAACATTTTTTATCAAAGTTTTGCCATTTCACTGGGAGCCCATTTTCCCTATTCTTTTGTGCTTTCAACCTCTGTCCACTTAGGGGGTAGAAGTGGGTGTGAAACCAAGAGTGGATCCTGAAAAGCTACACATTTACGGAAGGTAGATACAATTCTGAGCTCAGCAAGGTGTCATTTGTGTAGATCCTTCAAGATTTCATAAAAAAAGTAACAGTTGAAATAAAAAAATATTGAAATTGAGTTGAATAAATCAGCCATTTGTGTCTAAGTTTTCATCTGTAACTTCTTTTACCTGTGGCAAATTTTCGAAAGCAAAAGACTGTTATACCTGCTGGATCCTTCTGGTTGCGGGGATATATAGGGCTTGTAGATTCACCAAGAGCCCGAGGTACCCAGGGCCAATAATTGAGTTGCACCTTGCAATGGATTTTCATTGAGTAACAGGTATACAGCAATCCATTTGGTAAAATGTAAAGAGTGAAACATAGGTATCAAGGAAACCTATGTATTTCTCAAATAGGCACATGATATGAAATTTAGAAGCAGTGGTTATTTACACATGTCTGAATTTGGGGTTACCCATACTATTGTGTGAATTAGATGGCGTTTCTCAAAATGACTTCTTTTTTACACACTGTCTCACATTTGGAAGGAGAAAATCTAGAGAAAAGCAATTTATAATAACACTTGTTCTACTATTATTTGTTCTCCTAAGTCTTCCGATAAAAATGGTACCTCACTTGTGTGGGTGGGCTTAGTGTCCGTGACAGGAAATGGCCCAAAATGCAATGTGGACACAGCACATTTTTCCACTAAAAACTGACCCTTTTTTTGCAATGTGCCTACTGTGGATTTTGGGCTCCAACTCAACCAGCACCTATGGAAATCTAGCAAACCTGTAAAGTTTTGAACACTAGGCTGGAATCCAGGATGGAGTGACTTGTGTGACTTTCACAGGTTCTGTTATTCAGAATCCCTTGCAAACCTTAAAAATTGCATGTCTGTGATTGAAAGTTCTAGAATCTGAGGGGAGCCATAAACGTCTTTCCACCCCGTCTTTCTCCAAGTCTCAGAATAAAAATGTTACCTCACTTGTGTCAGTAGGCCTAGTGCCGCAACAGAAAACAGCCCAAAACAGAACATCGACCCATTACATTTTTCCACCCAAAACTGATTCTTTCTTTACAACGTTCCCAGCTGTGGAGTTTGGGCCCCTAGCTCAGCCGGCCCCTGAGGAAACCTAGCAAACCTGTACATTTCAGAACACCAGACCCCCAGGGGAATTCAGGTTGGGGTGACTTGTTTGGCTCTCACCAGGTTCTGTTACCCATAATTTCTTGCAAACCTCAAAATTTGTCTAAAACACACATTTCCTTCACATTCTTGTGATGGAAATTTCTGGAATCTGAAAGGATCTACAAACTTTCTTCAACCCAGCATTCCCCAAGTCTCCTGATAAAAATGGTACCTCACTTGTGTGGGTAGGCCTAGTGCTCGTGACAGGAAACGACCCAATATGTAATGTGGACACATCACATTTTTCCACCCAAAATTGACCCTTTATTTACAATGTGCCAGCCGTGGAGTTTGGGCCCTAGCTCAGCCGGCACCCAGGAAAACCTAGCAGACCTGTTCATTTCTGATAACTAGATACCCAGGGAAATCCAGGATGGGGTGACTTGTGTGGCTGTCACCAGGTTGTGATGCCCAGAATCCATTGCAAAATTCAAAATCTGTCTAGAAAGACACATTTTCATCACATTTCTGTGATAGAAAGTTCTGGTTACTAGAGGGAGACACAAATTTCCTACCACCGAGCGTTCCCCAGGTCTCCCGATAAAAATGTAAACTCACTTGTGTGGGTGGGCCAAGTGCCCACAACATGGAATTAGAAAGGAAAAGGGTATTATGGAGACATCAAAATTATTTATCACAAAATGATCTGTTTTTGCAAAGGGGTCATCTAAGTTTTTGGTCTGGGCTCAGTGGCCATCTATTGAAACCTACCAAATCCAGACATTTCTGAAAACTAGATACCCAATGAAGTCCAGGGAGGTGTGGTTGGCATGGATCCCCCAATGTTTTCTCACCCAGAGCCCCTGCAAAACTCACATTTAGGTTAAAACAAAATCACATTTTCCTCACATTTCTGTGTGGGATCACCATGCCAGCACAAATTTCCTACCACCCAACATTCCTCTTGGTCTCTCGATAAAAATGATACCTCACTTGTGTAGGTGGGCCAAATGCCTGCGACAGGGAAGGCCCACAAACATGTAGAAATTGTAGAGGAACCAAAGCGGGCCCAAAAGGGCAGGTTTTTTTCATATGTTTTTAGGCTGACTCTGCTTTGGGCACCCACACAAGTGGGGCAGACATTTTATTGGTACAGATGGGGTAATGTTAGGTGATAAGAATTTTGAGGATTCAGACAGATTCCAGAAGTTTCCATCTCATTAATGTAAGGAAAATGCTTGATTTAAGGCAAAGTTGGAAATTGGAGGGCATTGTTGGTAAGAAAATGGTGTGGGTGCATGTAAAGCACACCACCCTGGACCCCCCCCCCCCCCATCTGTTTAGTTTTCGGAAATGTCTGGTAGATTTTTCCAGGTAGCAACATACCCTAGTCCAAAAAGTGCAGCTGTTCACCATTGTAAGTGGAATGATATTGGGAGTTAGCCAAGCTCTCTTGGCTCATCTGTAAAATCAAAACTTAAAAGAGTCAAATATCCTCTTGCTTGCCTTTGGAAAGAGATGCTTTAGTCCACAAGGTGGGCAGAATGACTTTTAGCCCCTTGGTGGTGGGCAGCCCCCATCCCTCTATTTCTTTTTCAATTCCCTGACATCTAGTGGACAGTCTTCCCCCCGGAGGGTGGATTGGGAGTGTTACTCCATCTGCCCCATAGTGGGGCAGAAAGACTGTGTCCCCATTTATTCATGGAGGGGCCACGTTCATACCTCCACCCCTATTTTTTTGATCTTCTCTATCGTTGTAACTTGACGGCCGCCGACAACGGGTCCAAAGTGCTGGCCGCGGCCGTGGTAACATACCCCCGGGACACCCGAGAGAGCCTCGAGGGTATGACGTCTGACGCAGAAGGCATCGGGATGATAAAAGACAAAGAAGACGGACCAAGAAGAAGCGCGAGTGGAGAGACGGAGAAAGACGCGCCGCGAACGCAACCCGAGGAAAGGAAAAACGGAGAGACGGAGACCGGCCGAACGGAACCTAACGAAAAGGAGAAAAACCCCAGGGCGCCTCCCGCCCCTGTGGAAGAGAAGTCGGGAGACCGCCAAACAGCCGGCCGCGTCCCCGGAGGGGCGTGGCCTCCTCAGGTACATTTGTACCGTAACTGGGGTTTTCTGACAGAGTGGCTGTCAGGAATAAGGGGCGGTTGGGGGGATAAAGGGAGGAAAACGGGGAGGTCCTACAGAGAAGGGGAGACCCTCTAACAAAAAGGGAAACCCTAACCTCGACATCCCTAACCACACGTGTAGGAACGCCACAACAAGAAACTCTCAGGAGAAAGGGAATTCCTGGGTTCACACAAAAGAGTGAAGGGCACAAACAATTAAAGGTTATCACGTCACAACCGCCACCCCTCCTACCTATCCCCTCACTACCCTACTAACCCTATATAGACTTTTTCCCGTATGCCCCACTTACCTGCTTTTGTTCTTCTGTTTCATTTCTGGGAAACCTGGGCGGCTGGAATAAGGGGAAGACCGGACCCCTCTCGAGGTTGGACCAGACCACGCGGGGATCACAGCAAGAGCCCTGAAAGGAAAAAGAAAGGGGTTTTGAGTAAATGTAACCGGACAAATCTTGTGAAAAGAAACAAGAGATTAAAACAGTCCGCAGTAAACAGAACTCAAATCTGTTATCCCCCTCAAATCTTGTGCCTGTCGCATTATTCCAATATCTCTCTCACTTGGGATAACAAACCCATCACAATCGTCTAGTGGGCTTTCTGCCCACTGGGGGGGCAGATGGGGTCCAATCTTCACCATCTGCCCTACCAGGAGGGCAGAAAGACTGTGACCTCTTTTTGGGGGAGGGGGCTTTGTCATGCCTATTCTGGGCAGCTTGTACACTAACAAATAAAATAGTCACTGGCGTCTATTTGCTTTCTGCCTCCCCTGAGGGGACAGATCAGGAGTGAATACTCCATCTATCTCCTGGGGGGCAGAAAGACTGTGCCCGTTTGTGTTTAGATCAGGTGTAGGCATTGTCATGCCCATTTTGGGCAGCTCCCCACCCCTACGTATTCAAAACAAAAAAATCTGTGGTGCCTAGCGGGCTTTCAGCCTCCTCTGTGCCCAGAAAGACTTTGGTCCCCATTTATTTGGGTGGGAGCACGAGCATGAGCATGGTGGGCGGCCCCCACCCCTCTTTTCTTTAAAAAAAAATCTCTGGTGTCTAATGGACTTGGGGGGCAGATTCAGGGTAATAACCTCATCTGCCCCTGGAGGGGACTGAAAACTGTGCCTATTATTTTTGGGGGATGGGGGTATTGTTAAGCCCATTCTGGGAACCCCCCAACCCTTTCCTAAACAAAGAAAATAATCCCTGGTTCCTAGTGGGCTCTCTGCCCCCAGTGAGGGGCAGAAAGACTGAATTGTGCCCAGAAATATAGGGGGAGCAAAAGCCCTTGCTCAACAGGCAGCTCCCCCTCCATGGTGTCTAATGGAGTGGATCCCTTCTGAGGGATTGCCTTCCTTGGGTGATCCCCAAAGGAGGGATCCACTTGGGAGGGGTGCGTAGCCTCTCCTGTCCGGATGAGTGTTCTGGGGCTGAGATAGTCCCACGAGCACCGATGCAGGGAAAGTGAAATTAATTGATCGGGTAATTTCACTATAGTTTTCAGAGAAATAAAGTCAGCTGCCTCGTGTGCTGATAATAATTTCCCTGAAAATCAAAAAACAGCGCTGAGTGGTGGGGAGGCTGCTCCCCACCTCCAGAGGCTGTTTTTTTTAGCAGCAGGGAATCCCTCTAGTCCCTGCACCAGAGGGATTTCAAGGCTCATGTGTTAGGATGCCTGGGAGCCGTCCGATGCACCCGAGCGCCGTGGGAGGAGATGGCTACCACCCATCCTCTGCATGGAAGGGGTTAATTCACTTTTCCCCATTTTTTATTTTTAATGGAGGGGTTTGTGTGACCATTGAAGTTTCCAGTGGGTGGTATTATAGGTCTATTTGCTGAATTCCTACATGCTGTTATTTTCTGCCAAAGGTCATTGGTAGATGAGAGTGCATGAGTTAGAGAGTGATTTATGATGTCCCTGTGCTGAGGGTAAATTAGGTATGTGCATACTGTTAGGTGTTGGAACAGCAGTTGCCATTTGGTGGCAGCTTCTACAGTGCTATAATTAAGAGACTGAGGACCTGATTCACAAAGTTAAGACTTAGGGGGTCATTCTGACTGCGGCGGACGGCGGTCGCCGCCCACCACGCGGATCCCGCCGAAAGACCGCTCCGCGGTCAAAAGACCGCGGCGGTCAATTTTGGCTTTCCCACTGGGCTGGCGGGCGACCGCCGAAAGTCCGCCCGCCAGCCCAGCGGGAAACACCCTTCCCACGAGGACGCCGGCTCAGAATTGAGCCGGCGGTGTGGGAAGGTGCGACGGGTGCAGTTGCACCCGTCGCGAATTTCAGTGTCTGCTAGGCAGACACTGAAATTCTTTTTGGGGCCCTCTTACGGGGGCCCCTGCAGTGCCCATGCCATTGGCATGGGCACTGCAGGGGCCCCCAGGGGCCCGGCGGCACCCCCTACCGCCATCCTGTTCCCGGCGGGAGAACCGCCAGGAACTGGATGGCGGTAGGGGGTGTCAGAATCCCCATGGCGGCAGGGCGCGCTCCGCCGCCATGGACGATTCTCAAGGGCAGCGGAAAGTCGGCGGGACACCGCCGACTTTCCGTTTCTGGCCGCGGCTGAACCGCCGCAGTCAGAATGCCCAGCGGTGCACCGCCAGCCTGTTGGCGGTGCTACCGCCGACCTCCGCCATGGCGGTAATTACCGCCAGGGTCAGAATGACCCCCTTAGACTTTAGTCTAAGTTTACTACTTTTAAGTATTCACAAATGCACTTACGAGTAGTACCTTTATGACTGCAGAGTCTCCACACTCAGGGCAGACTCTCTTCTCTTGTGGCGGAGGCTCTGTACGTGGGACAGAGAAAGTGAGAACTACATGCCGAACTAGCATTCAAACCACATAAAATCAACCTACATCCAAAACTCTGTTTCTTCCAAACTCATTCCACTACCTAGCTGCTCCCTGTGATACCTGTCTATTCGTTGCCCTACGAACCGGCTTCTTTGCAGTGTTCCACCCAAGATATTGCCAGCTTGAGGAGGAAACACAATTTTACTGAGTAAAAGACTGAAACAATAGTGAAATTTGTACTCAGCGCATTGTGGGGGTAGCACATTCAAGTAAAAAAAGGAGCGGCTACTTCAAAGCCGCTCTATGTTTCACTGTGCAGGCAGCAACATACCTGCAATTTTCAGACGGGAGAGAAAACCCCTTGCAGGCTCGTGCAGTGAGTGACTGCACCCACCTGCAAGAGGATGTGTGGTGGATCCATCGGACCCCCTTTCTCCTCTCCAGAGAGCTGCCTTTTGGAGGTTAAATGAAGTGTGTCACCTTTTAGTAGTGCACTTTCAGTGTGCCTCCTAGGAGCATGTTTGCCTCTGCACCCGCATCCATAATACAGCACAGACGCAGAGTCAAAGTGATTCCCTCATTTGCATGGGGCCACGTCCCCATGCAAATGAAGGAATGCCCTCTAATGATAGCACTGGCGCTCTAATGATGTACACTAGCATAGGCGTCCCCTTTTGGTAATGCCAAAGTATTACCAAAAGGGGCACACAAAGTGGGCGCAAATGCCCGTTGCACCCTGGGGGTACACTAAGCGGGCATAAACACCTGTTGCACTCCCCAGGGCACTGTAATACAGTCCCTGGTGGACAAACTGCAACCCTTCTCTTCCAAGTTGAGAAGGACACCCTCTATATTATGCAACCCCACATGCTTATTTGGCTGCTTGTGTTAGATGATCATCTTGCGGTGCTAAGTAATACATTAAGCACAAAGATTCATCCTATATATAAACAAATGTTTTCACATTAGCAATTGAGACTACAGAAGGCACTCTATGTTTGTTCTATCACTCATGATTTGTACTTTTATGCGTATCATTTTCTCTGTCACACTACAAGACCCAGAATCCTACAAAGAGCAAAATCAAAGTTCCATTATCATCTTGAGTAAAAGTTGTTAACCCTCTACCTGTGACTTGATATACAAATTATTACTGGCTCATGGGATTTACCTTGTTTGTGTTTCCATGATACCTTCATTGTGCATTGTACTACGTAGCGTTGCTCTTATTTGAAAATAGGCACCAATTGTTGTATTTGTGTGTATAATCTGCTATATTTTATTTCAACATACAGTCAGAGTGAATACGCCCACTGGGGCAGACGTCTATGCACCTGCAGAAGGTCCACATCAAGGCCTGGGTCAACCACAACTACAACCACCTGCACGAACTAGTACCTAAACATGCTAACAAAAAATTGTGTTCCATGTTGTTCTGCAATTGTATACTGTTAATAATTGGATTGTTGATTGACTAGGGTGTAAGCCTTGGTTAGAGCAACAGCCACAATCTCTTGCAGGGTGAACCACAAAAAGTAACTAAATTAACCTATGCTTAACCCT
Source organism: Pleurodeles waltl (assembly GCF_031143425.1). NCBI lineage: Eukaryota > Metazoa > Chordata > Amphibia > Caudata > Salamandridae > Pleurodeles > Pleurodeles waltl. Next base: position 266,309,457 of record NC_090437.1, read on the forward strand.
CGGTAGCATGGCCCAAAAAGCAGTCAGGCTTAACTGGGAGGCAATCAGTAAAGTATATGCAGCACACAGACAGTAATAAAGTGAAAACACAACACAAGAAACATACCAAGGCAATCTAGAAAAATAGAGTAAATTTAAATAAATTATTTGACACCAAAATGGCAAACCATCCAACAGAACTGTAGGTATGAACGCTTTGAAGGTTTTTAACTTTGTACCTAGTAGTCAAAATGGAAGTCGAAAATCTCAGTCGGGATGAAGTAGAAGACTGTAGCCAAAGCCAATTCTACAAGGTCAGACACCGCTTTGGCAAAGGACCGCTGAAACATGTTTGCCACTGTGGAGAAGAACGTAGCAGAAGAAGCCATAAAGTCAATCTGACCAGCGATGCATCTCTGGCGGGTAGGCCAGCAGGTTGGTACCAGTCTCCTCCTGGTTCTCAGAGCAATTTTTAGTCAAATTTTGCCTGTCTTCAATTTTAGAAAATGGCCATCTTGGTACCTTTAGCCCACAACCAAGAGTCCCACAGTGGATGTCGACCTCTTGGGCGTTCAGGCCGTGTCCAGGTCTGGATTCAAGAGGGTGGGAACCTGTTATGCCCCAGTGGCTGTGAACAGGAAGCGAGAAAACTAGCCCTTGGAGTCACTTCTGGTAGTCCTGTGTCCATATGTAGATGCAGGGCTCAACAGCAGGGCTGGCCTCTGTGGGTTCAGGGCAGGCTCCAGGCAACAAAGCAGCCCTTCAGGTACAGCAGCAGTCTGGCAAAGTACAGCAGGTCACAGCAGTAGGCAGTCCTCCAAGAGTCCTTCTGCAGGTCCAGTAATGAAGTGAAGAGGGGGTCTGAAGGTTCTATTTTTTTACCTTGGTGACCTGATCCTGAAAGGTGAGAGAAGTTTCTGGAAAGGTTCTTTGAAGTTCTTGGAGTTTCCTGACTCCCCTGACTTGCTCCATGCTGGCTGCATTGACAATACAGGGTCATTAGGCCTATTTGAGAAGACAGGACACAGCCTATTCAGGTGCAAAAGCCTGTGCTCAGCTCCACCCCCATGCCCATCCTGACAGTTGATGGCCCATTTAGGCTTACCTAATCCCACTATTGTATGACTGTCTTGGAGGAATTTGCAAAGTCTGGCAGCACACCCAGTCATGTGATCAAAGGCAGGGTGGAGGCACAAAGGGCTAAGGGCAGGAACATGCCAACATTCTAATAGGGGCATTTTCAAATTGTAATAATAAGTCCACCTTTACCGTTGAAGAGTGATTAGAGATTATCATTATTATTCCATAGGTACTAACATGGAATCTCTACCTCATCTCAATTAGGAATTACAGCTTATTAAATGTAATAAGGAATACACAATGTTATCTTATTGGTGGGATAGGCCTCACAGTAGTGAAAAACAGTAGTGAAAAATGAATTTGAGCAGGTAAAACTGAAAAGTATACACCTTCCCTTTTAATAACACAGCACTCTGCCCTATGGGCTACCTAGGGCCTACCTTAGGGGTGACATTATGTAATAAAAGGGGGTTTCAAGGCTTAGCAAGGGGGTTTAAATGCTAAGCTGATGTGGCAGTGAAACACTGCAATCAGGCTGCAATTACAGGCCTGAGACAAGTTTTAGAATGCAACTTAGATGGGTGACACAATAAGCGCTGCAGGCCCACTGGTAGCATTTAATTTGCAGGCAATGGATCTATGGTATACCACTGTACAAGGGACTTACAAGTATGTTAAATATGCCAAATATGTATATGCCATTAAAACCATGGTTAGGGGAGTGAGCACAAGCACGTTGGCACTGGTTAGCAGTGGTAAACTGCACAAAGTCTCAAGGTCAACGGAGGCAAGGTTTGGGGGGAAGACCACCCTAAGTCTGACACATCTAATATATACAATCATAAGATATGTTTTGTCAAGTCTTTTATTTGGTTTTCTACGTATAAACGTAGCTATTATATGTTTGTTTGACATGTTAATTGTTGTATGTCATTACAAATGCACTCATATTCCTGTAGGTCCTGTGATGTTGGCCAAGCCCCCATCTCTGGCCAGAGTGACTTCTGCTCCTCGTTTTAATTTCACAATTGGTTAGGCACCACACAGCATGCAAATCGTAGACACTGATAAGCTTACTTAAATATAACCTTAAAAAAGAAGTCTTATTGTATTATTTAATGATTGACATATTAGCAGTATGTGGATTGTCAAACATCCATGTTGTCACCCAGCTCAATATGCACAAATATGGTTCAGAAGATTAGAAACCGTGATAACATGTTATGTGATGAGAGTGTAAGACTCAATTTTTCTATTCAAAGAACATTTTCTTACAAAATTAAATCATATTGTCTCTTCTAAAGTGGAGTAGCTTCAACTATTCAGAAAGTGTATTCAAATAACACATATATTTATTTTAACACCTAAGTGTATTTTCTCAAATGTGTATGTGTCAGCTTCATTACAGCTACTGTCAAAACCACATTGGTCATCACGAGCACAGGCATTACCCCATCTCGGGTATCAGGAGACTACTGGAAGTACCAAGTAAACCGACTACCCTCCACCAATAAGGTAAATGTGCTAAATTTTGTAGGCTGATGTTCACAATAACTAAAACTTGTAGAAATAAGCTTGACAGATGATGCAACTTTTTCAAAACATGTAATGGTGGTGTGTAATTTCCAAAAATATGTTCAGTAATGTCCATGATTTGGCGTTCATGTTCACTTATTAATAACATTGAATATTAATAAAGGTGAAACTTTTTTTTGAAGATGCTGGATTGTGGAACTTTTTATCCATTCAGGACTCCAGGAGTCAGGTTCAGCAGTGACTTCACGGGGGATATCCCACCCACACGGATCTGTAGCTAGAGTTGGTGAGTTTGCATTTCATATGTTTGTATATCACATCACTCCTCATCTCTGAGGTATCATATGTTGGTTTTCACAAACCATACATCATGTAACGGAAAACAGCAGAAGATGTATTTAATGAATCAGTAGTGTTGTTGCACTTAAAGTAGTATTTCATATACTTCATCGTTGCAATCATGTTTTTTCAGGTACTAGAGGCAATGAGACGCTTAATGAAGCCGAACCATCTACCAGCGGAGGGCAATCCAAGATGAGAATCCAATGCTCTTAAAAGCAGTAATGTCGGTGACCAGCACTGTTCAATAAGAAGAGGATGAGGAGGAAGAAGACAAGCGGGAGCTGGTTGAGGTGGAGGACATGGATGAAGAGGGCTTTGTTGGCTAAATGCTTAAAAGATGGAAGGCCACTTCATGTCTGGCAGCAATGTTCCTCCTACTTTATTCCTTCTTTGTCAGTCCCCGGCAGTAAGCCAACTAGCCATAGACTCTACCAACCCCAATACAGCCATCACCACCTCACAATCATATTACTCTAGGTTGATGTGTAGTTTCTCCTACTCCCTCCATCCATGAAGATGCTTCTCAGGCCTACTTTCAAATGTCCGAAGAAAAAAAACACCCCTGGTGAGGAACAGCCATGCCCTATGCATGAATCTCTTCCCCAAAACATCTCATGTGTCTCTCCATGCTGGTTGAGTTGATGGTAATATCACAGGGCGTCCCATTTGGAAGGGTTGGCAATTTGACCAATAGGAAGAAGTAGACTGATGTGCATCAGGATATTTGTGCACTAGTGGCTACTCTGCCTGACATTTCAGACTTACTACCTTGACTCCCTCAGATATTTGACAGTGATACCCATTCCTTGGAGAATGTTGTGAAATGTTGCCAATACATTTCGTGGATGCAGCTAGATGAAATCAAAATGTAAAGGGAAGAGAGTTGAAGACTCCATACTTTGGTTATAAATATACTGGAAGAAATGTTGAAAATGTTCCAAAGTCTACCTTCACAGTCAGCACATGGAGATGAACCAACACACCCTCCCGTCACCACCACCTCAACCTGTACAGCCACCACCATCTCCACATGTATGAGCACCATCACCCAAACCTGAATAGCCACCAGCACCTGTACAGCCCCACCATTGCTCCAAACTATGCACCCATCCTTACCTGTACAGAAAGCTCACTCCAACCTGTACAGTCACTCCCACCTGTGCAGCCACCACTATCTCTTCCTTGTGCAGCCACCACCATCTCAATCTGTACAACGACCACTACCTGTGCAGCCCCCACGATCTCTTCCTGTACAGCCACTGGGATTCCTACTTGTAAAGTCACTGGCCCCATCAGCAAAGCCATCTGCACAGGCAGCTGCCACACATCGCCACACCCCCAGAATGCGCAATCACTCACAAAGACCTTCACCTTAATAATTGCAAAGTTGTAAGATATATCCCCCATAACGATTGTAAATATGTTTTTTTCTTCACATATTTATACGAATACAATTATGTGTACCAATAACAAGCTCTACCCTGTGCTGACATTTGCTAATGATTTTTCTGGTTGTAGGAAATATATTTCAATGTAACTGCCCATGAGTATTACATGTTGACTTGCAGGACCATCTGTGTTACAAGCCATCATATTGAAACCATGTGATAATCACCAATAGATTTACACTTTACCACAATGAATGCAACACACATTAGGCTAAATAAATGACAGAAAGGTTTTGGGAAAATAACATTTATAGAAATATATGAATTTATCAAAAATTAAGGGAATACTTAGTTAAGTTAAAAATAAACTCTTCCAGATGGAATGGGGAAAATGAACACAATAAAGTATCCTAGCAGTATGGGCAAGGTAACTAGGATGTGGTTGGGCAACAATAGCATCTGAGGAACCTGTTTATTTACAACAGGTCAAACAAAATAGTCCAAAGTCAAAACGTACTCTATGCTGAGTAGGTGCAGGGTGCTGGCTGGCCTTTCCCTGCTCCTCTTTTTTGGTTGTGCCCTTTATTTGGTTGTGCCCCTGTGCCCCCTTTCCCCTCACCCCAGATACTATCCTGCTGTTTTTTCCACTGCTTTTTCCCTGCACCGCCTCCTCCCACAGAACCCTTACCACCCCATGACCTACTTAATGGCAGTCGCAGTGCCACCGCGCAGCAGGTGTATGCAACTGGCACCCCGAAGTTGCGCCAAAGGCAAGCCCGTCTGCACCCATCCATGCATGGACGTTCCCAGCACCAGGAACACTGGCTCTCCCACTATCTGCCGGTACTCCTCTACAGAGCTCTGGGTTTGTCAGCCCACTTCACCTGAAACACTGAGACCTACTCCAACCCCACACTGCCACCCCCCAAGTCTGCAACACAACTCCAATGCCTACTGCTCAATGCTAGATCCCTCTGCAAACATTCCATGGAAATATGGGGCACCGTAATCAACCTCAGCCCGGAACTGATGTTCATCACAGAGACCGGGCTCACACCAGCATTGGCCTGACATCTCCTGCATCACCCGCAAGCCTACAATCTGATCCACAAATACTGCCAAAACAAGCATGGAGAAGGCATTGCCATCATGCATAAGGACAGACTTCCATGTACCACCTCCGGAGAAGAATCGTCTCACCTCATGGAACATTTCATCTTCCTGATCCAAATAGATGCCAAAAGAACCATCAGGGGAACCCTCACATAGAGACCCCCTGGCCGTCCCACCCAGCCTTCTGCAAGGGCATTGCCGATTTCATCGCCCCGCAGCCATCAACTGAACACACTAAAAGTTTCTGAGGGATCTCAATTTCTACCTATGTGACCCCAATGACCACACCTCCACCAACCTCCTGGACAACGTAAACAACATCTGACTCAAACAACTAGCCACCAGCCCCACACACTCTGTGGGTCACATCCTAGACCCCATCTTTACAGCCAGTGACAGAATTAAGTTCTCCCACACAACAGAGCTGACATGGACCAACCACCACCTGGTACACTTCTACATAACCAGCAGACCGGAGCTGTCTAGCACACCTCCACTTCCCTCCTCCGCAGTTGGGGCAAAATCCCAGCGACCCAATGGGCCACTACCGTCAGCTCTAGCAAACCCATCCTCTCTGGAAACCTCGAGCAAGACGTCTGCAATCCATTCAAATGGATCCTCCACAGCACTGACAAAATCACCCATATAAGGAACTCCATCTTCAGAAGATCCATCAAGCCTGTGAGTTAGTTTACCACGAACTTTGCAAATGACTAGAAAGACAATGGCGAAACAGCAGAATACATGCAGACCGCACCACCTTAAAAAATGCACTGAACAATTATGATGTTTGCCTCAGAGAAGCAAAAGGCTGCCCTACACAGCTGCATCAAGGAAAGTACCAACCACCTTAAGGATCTTTTCAAGGTTGTTAAAGGGCTGTCCTGACCAGCAGCCTCTGAAACACAATCCAATACTCTCAGACCCTCTATGACACTCTAGGGGGCTTCTCCCATGACAAAATTGCAGCCATACACAGCAACTTTGTCCCCCAACCCACCAGCATCGACCACCTTCTGACCCATCCAGCTGATCCCCCCAGCCACCTGATCACCAACTGGAGGCTTCTATCAATCCAAGAGACAGCAGCGCTCATGAGTTCAACCCACCCTGGCTCACCCAACGACCCATGCCCCCACTACATTTTCAATCTTGGACAGAAGGAAATCAGCAACATCCTCACCCCATCCTAAACACCTCGCCAGGACTGCCAACACCCCCAAAGCTTGGAAGCATGCAGTGGTCAAACTGCTCCTAAAGAAATCATCTGCAGACCCAAGCAAACACCAAAATTACCACCCCTTATCTCTGCTCGTCTTTCCTGCTATGGTTCTGGAAAGAGCAATCAGCCAGCGACTCTCAGACCACCTGGAAAAGCACAATATACTCCTCTCAATGCGGTTTCTGCACCAACTACAGCACCGAGACTGCCCTGATTGCCACAATGGATGACATCAGATCACTTTTCTACTAGGGAGAAAAGGTGGCCCTGAACCTCCTCAACCTCTCTGCCATGTTCAACACGATCTATCACCACACCCTCACCGACATTCTCCACCACATTGGAATTCGAAGCAACGCCCTTAAATGGATCCACACCTTTCTCACAGGATGAACCCAGAGACACTGCCTCCCTCCTTTCACCACAGAACTAAAGAGAATCACATGCAGCATTCCCCAGGGGTCCTCACTCAGCCCCACCCTCTTCAACACCTACAAGATGTCACTGGCCAAGATCATTTGCTCCCACGGACTCAACAACATCTCTTATGCTGACAATACATAACTCATACCCTGCCTCTTCAAACACCATGCCTCCCCTAGAACTAACTTCAGCAACACGATGACCCATGTTGCTGGATGGTTGAGATCCAACTGCCTGAAAAAGAACATGGACAAGGCTGAGGTGATAATCTTTGCAGACAACACCTCCCCCTGGGACAACTCATGGTGGCCCTCCACGCTTGAACAAACCCTGACCAACTACACCCAAAACCTCGGCGTTATCATCAACAGCAAACTCACCTTCAAATGACAGATAAGGGCAGTGGCCTTCTCCTGTTCCCACAACCTACACATGCTACAGAAGATTTGAAGATGGATCCCCATCAAAACAAGAAAGATGGTGACCCAGGCCATCATCACCAGCAGACTTGACTACTGCAATACCCTTTTCGTTGGACTTCTCACCCGATCCTACACCACCTCCAAAAAATCCAGAACTCAGTGACAAGACTCGTCCTGGAGCTCCCCAGGTGGACCTGCATCACCCCCCATCTCAGAGACCTCCACTGGCTGTCAGTGCACAAGAGGTGCAAATTCAAGGCTCTCACCCTTGCATACAAAGCATTCCACAACATCGGACCAAAACTCATCAACCACAGACTCTTCTCCCACCAGCCTACCAGGGAGCTCCACTCCACAACCCTTGCCCTCGCTCAAGTCCAGAGAGGATGCCGCAGTCACAGGACCTGGAACGACCTAACCCTCCACCTACAAACCACTCTCACACTCCCTGACTTCAGTAGGAAGCTCAAGACTTGGCTTGGCCTGCAGCAACAACCCATAGCTCCTGGATAATCTAATGGGTGAGAAGCCACGCTTTATAAAACAAATGATTAATTGATTGAAAAGTAGTCCAAAAAGAAGAGACCACAATGATCTTGGATACTATTGTCCGCCCAATGCCACATTTAGTTTAGCAACTAGGGTCAAAGCTTGGGGTGACACAATCATTGGCCATTCTCTCTCTCATTTTTCACTAAGATGTGAAAATACTCCTCACATGAGACACACTTTTTCTGGCAGTGCAGGACCAGACATTTCACATGAAGAGACAGCACAGAGGTTAGCAGCGTAAATAGTGAGGGTTGGCGAGCTGGAAGACACAACAACAGTAGGTTGGGTGGGTCTTGAAGCTAACATAGAAAAAACAACTGCACTTAAGTTGTTGATGGAGGCCTTAATGGTATCAAGTTGCCGAGACTAAGGGGGTCATTCTGACCCTGGCGGTCCAAGACCGCCAGGGCCACGAATGACGGAAGCACCGCCAACAGGCTGGCGGTGCTTCCAAGCCCATTCTGACCGCGGCGGTAAAGCTGCGGTCAGAAAACCGGGGCCGGCGGTTTCCCGCCGTTTTTGCCCCGGCTGGGCGAATCTGCCAGGGCAGCGCTGCAAGCAGCGCTGCCCTGGGGATTCTGACCCCCTTACCGCCAGCCTGTTTCTGGCGGTTTTCACCGCCAGGAAGAGGCTGGCGGTAAGGGGTGTCCTGGGGCCCCCTAACAGGGCCCCATGAAGCTTTTCACTGTCTGCCTAGCAGACAGTGAAAAGCGCGACGGATGCAACTGCACCCGTCGCACCGCCGCAACACCGCCGGTTCCACTGACTGAAAAGATGGGAGGACATTCGCCTCTGGAGCAAGAAGACGGCGGAGGCTCAGCTGGGGATGGCCTCCCAACGTGGGAGGGGTGCCCGTCGCCCCATGACCCCCCTAATGTTCAGGATCCTGGCCGTGGCCTACCCTGAGTTGGATGGGTGCTTGAGGGCATCACAGCAGACACAAGGGGGTGAGTACAACATCATTCTGCGGACTTTGCGTGCAGTGGATGGGTCTAGGTGTGGGAGGAGGCCTGTGGGTGTACCTAGGCCAGACAGAAATAGGTAGACTAGGCCCCTCCGTAATGCAGGCCATGTGGCACCCTACCCCACCGCAGTAGAGTGCCATGTACAGGTATAGATGCCCCTGTGGCATCCATGTGTGCAGATGCCCACCATAGCCATGTAGGCCAGATCCCAGGAATTGCATCTGTAGAGGCCAGGAGCACGGCGTAGTGCAGGGGACTGCTGTGTCTGTATTGTCCGCCAACGGTCGCGGTATGCCATGCACTCAACCCGTCTTTCTTCTGTCCCCCCCCCCTTTTTGTGCTCTCCCTGTTCTTTTGTGCATCAGCATCATCAGGCAGAGGTACAGTGGCACCGGAGCACGAGGGAGCTGCATCCCACATGGCCATGGAGGGCCACACCACGGACTCAGAGTGCACCAGTGGGACGGAGGGCGAGGGGAGCTTCACGTCGGACACTGGATCACCAACCAGCGACACGGACTCATCCGCCGATGGGAGCTCCCTTGTGGTGGCGGCACCATCTGTGCGCCCCACTTCTACAGGTATAGCCGCCACCTCCCCTACCAGCACCGCCCTCAGCGTTCGCCCCGTGCCCGCTCACCCAGGAGGGTGGGCATCACCTTCGCCCCAGGCACCTCAGCCCGTGCCCCAGTCACCCCTGCTGCCCTCAGTGAGGAGGCCATTGACCTCCTCAGGTCACTCACTGTTGGGCAGTCTACCATTGTGAATGCCATCAAGGGTGTAGAAAGGGAGTTGCAACATGGTAATGCATTCCTGGAGAGCATTCATTCTGGTCAGGCTGTCCTTCAGCGAACCCTGCAATCTCTGGCCTCAGCACTGATGGCAGCCATTGTCCCTGTGTCTAGCCTCCCCCCTCCAACTTCCTCCACCCAGACCCAATCCCCTGTACCCCAGCCTATCCCAAGCACACCGTCAGACCAGCATGCACACACCTCAACACACAAAAGTAGCTCAGGCAAACATAGGCACCACACAACCCACAGGCACACACACAAGCATCACCCACATGCAGACACAGCAACATCCACTGCCTCCACTGTGTCCCCCTCCTCGTCGTCTCCCTCCTCCCTCCGAGTGTCGTCTACACTCTCACCTGCATGCACTACATCAACAGGCACTAGGACTCGCAGCAGTACACCCAGCACCACACCCCGCTCACCTGCACTCACCACCTCCACTCCCATTTACACGTCCCCTGTGTCCTCTCCCAGTGTGTCTGTGATGCCCCCTCCCAAAGTACACAAACACGGGCACCCACACAACCAACATCCATCCACCTCACGACAGCCTCCAGTACCTGCACCTGCACCCAAAACACCTAAAGTGACACCTCCTACAACCACCTCCTCTTCCTCCACTCCCAGACCCCCTCCAACTACCCACCACAGTGTTCGTCAGAAACTGTCCCTGTGTAAAGTTGACCTTTTTGCCCCCCCTCCAATTTATCAGTCCCGTCGTAGCGCCTCAGCCAAAAAGCCTCCAAAACCAGTGGTGCCTGTTCAAGGTGTGTGGAGTGCACCGGCCACCAGGGCAGGCAGTGTGACCCGGAGCCAAGGCACTGGCAGCCCACCCCCTGTAAAGGCTCTGAAATTGGAAAGTGGCCGACGGGTCCCTGTGAAGACTCCTGGAGGCAAAACAACCCACAGGGGTTCCAGGGGGATTGCAGAGTCAGCTGTGACTCCTCCAAAGGTGGGAAAGGGCCAGAGGAAGTTTGCACAGCCTAGTGTGAGCAGCATGGCGGAGAAGGGCGGCATCCTTCCTGGCGGTCGGGACGCCACCGCCAGCACCGTCGTCACTGGTCAGGAGACCACCACCACCGCCGGAGTCAGTGCCCAGGAGGGCACAAGTATCGTCACTGGTCAGGAGATCACCGCCGGAGTCATAGCCCAGGAGGGCACAAGTAACGTCACTGGTCAGGAGACCACCGCCGGAGTCATAGCCCAGGAGGGCCCAAGTATCGTCACTGGTCAGGAGACCACCGCCGGAGTCATAGCCCAGGAGGGCCCAAGTATCGTCACTGGTCAGGAGACCACCGCCGGAGTCATAGCCCAGGAGGGCCCAAGTATCGTCACTGGTCAGGAGACCACCGCCACCACCAGAGTCAGTGCCCAGGAGGGCCCAAGTATCGTCACTGGTCAGGAGACCACCGCCACCGCCGGAGTCAGTGCCCAGGAGGGCCCCGGCTGCCACAGCCCCCCTGGGCAATGAGGAAACGTCATGCCACACACCAATGGCCAGTCCAGAGAACATCATGCCACACACCAATGCCCAGTCCAGAGAACGTCATGCCACACACCAATGCCCAGTCCAGAACCGCTATGGCAAAGCACCGCTGAACAGTCCAGAACCGCCATGGCAAAGCACAGCTTAACAGTCCAGACACCGCCATGGTAAAGCACCGCTGAACAGTCCAGACACCGCCATGGTAAAGCACGCTGAATAGTCCAGAACCGCCATGGCAAAGCACCACTGAACAGTCCAGAACCGCCATTGGCAAAGCATAGCTGAACAGTCCAGACACCACCATGGTAAAGCACAGCTGAACAGTCCAGAACTGCCATGGCAAAGCACCGCTGAACAGTCCAGAACCGCCATGGCAAAGCACCGCTGAACAGTCCAGACACCGCCATGGTAAAGCACCGCTGAACAGTCCAGACACCGCCATGATAAAGCACCGCTGAACAGTCCAGAACTGCCATGGCAAAGCACCGCTGAACAGTCCAGAACCGCCATGGCAAAGCACCGCTGAAAAGTCCAGACACCGCCATGGCAAAGCACCGCTGAACAGTCCAGACACCGCCATGGTAAAGCACCAATGTCCAGTCCAGAACCGCTATGGCAAAGCACCGCTGAACAGTCCAGAACCGCCATGGCAAAGCACCGCTGAACAGTCCAGACACCGCCATGGTAAAGCACCGCTGAACAGTCCAGACACCGCCATGGTAAAGCACGCTGAACAGTCCAGAACCGCCATGGCAAAGCACCACTGAAGAGTCCAGAACCGCCATGGCAAAGCACAGCTGAACAGTCCAGACACCACCATGGTAAAGCACCGCTGAACAGTCCGCTGAACAGTCCAGACACCGCCATGGTAAAGCACAGCTGAACAGTCCAGAACCGCCATGGCAAAGCACCGCTGAACAGTCCAGAACCACCATGGCAAAGCACTGCTGAACAGTCCAGACACCGCCATGGTAAAGCACCGCTGAACAGTCCAGACACCGTCATGATAAAGCACCGCTGAACAGTCCAGAACTGCCATGGCAAAGCACCGCTGAACAGTCCAGAACCGCCATGGCAAAGCACCGCTGAACAGTCCAGACACCGCCATGGCAAAGCACCGCTGAACAGTCCAGACACCACTGAACAGTCCAGACACCGCCATGGTAAAGCACTGCTGAACAGTCCAGACACCACCATGGTAAAGCACCGCTGAACAGTCCAGAACAGCCATGGCAAAGCACCGCTGAACAGTCCAGAACCGCCATGGCAAAGCATCGCTGAACAGTCCAGACACCGCCATGGTAAAGCACCGCTGAACAGGGCATGCACCGGTGAAGAGTGAAAAGGCCGCCACTTCAAGCATCGTTATCCCATGTGCAGGTGGGACAGTGACGGGGCAGGAATTTCCACGGGGAGACTAATCCAGTCTGGGCACCAGTCCCCCTCCAGAAACAGAGACTCCTAGCGAAACTGTGGCTTTGCACTCCCAAGGATGGTACAGTGGGCAAACCAACCACTGTAGAGACTTGTGATACTGTGGCTTTGCACTCCCCAGGATGGTACAGTGGGCAAACCAACCACTGTAGAAACTTGAGAGACTGTGGCTTTGCACTCCCCAGGATGGTACAGTGGGCAAACCAACCACTGTAGAGACTTGAGAGACTGTGGCTTTGCACTACCCAGGATGGTACAGTGGGCAAACCAACCACTGTAGAGACTTGAGAGACTGTGGCTTTGCACTCCCCAGGATGGTACAGTGGGCAAACCAACCACTGTAGAGACTTGAGAGACTGTGGCTTTGCACTCCCCAGGATACTTCAATGGGCATTGAGCCCCGTCGTGGATCTAGCTTTGCACTCCTCCGGCTGAGGTGCCCCCCCTTCCATTCCCCCTGTGGTGCCTGTAGTATTTCGATCTGATGCCCCGGCAGTGTTCTCTCCGTGTGTGGACAGGTATCTTTTGTGGGCCTCGCCCATGCATTTTTGGACTAGTGGTGCACGGACATTGATATGTGCATATCTGCACTACTTCTCGGAATGTATATACTTTTGTATGATTTTCTAACATATGTATATATTTTTGAGACATGTATATTGATACATTACAATGTTTGGACTGATTTCGTTTTGTCTATGCATTCTTCCGGGGGGGTTGTGGGTTGTTACTGTGATTTTTGTGAATGCATTGGTGTGTGTGTTGTAATATGCGTGGGTGGGGTGGGGGTGGGGGTGTTGCGTGTGTGTGTCCCTAACTTTTGCCTCCCCCTTCCCCTATGTCATAGGTGCAGTACTCACCGTTGTCGTTGCCGGCGCAGGCGTTGGTCTTCGTAGATGAGTAGGAATACAAGGGCCGGTAGGATTTGGAGTTCCGGCTCCATGGAGTCCTCCTTCCTCGTGGGATGTGTTCAGGTGAGCGTTTTCCCATTGCAAAAGCTGTTTCCACCGTGTTTTTATCCACGGGGAATCCGCCCCGGAAAAGGTGGCGGATTTGCAGGTTGTGATACTATGGGCAGTACTTTGTCTTCCGCCTGTCTGTTGGCGGTGACCGCCGCGCTGCTTGTCTGTACCGCCGTGGCAGGCGGTGTGTTAAAGTGGCTGTCTTTGTTGGCGGATTCCGCCAGGGTCATGATTCCCTTTTTTTGTCCGCCGGCCTGTTAGCGGTATTACCGCAGCTTTAACACCGTCCGCCAGGGTTGTAATGACCACCATAATGTCTAATGCCATGTTCAAGTCAATAGGCAGCTAAACTGAATACAGCATGTTATGTGCTACTGGTGAACATTGAGCAACTAATATGCACAGTGGTGAAACACAAAGTCAATGGTCAAACACATTTAATAGCATCACACAGGTGCAGCAGATATCCATTGCTAGGAAGATGGAGCTATGGCAGAGAATCGTGAACAGGGTCAACGCCGTGGGACAGCACCCTACAATAAGGGATGACATCAAAAAGAGGTAGAACGACCTACGGGGGAAGGTGATTTCCATTGCAGCAAGACACCAGCTTGCAGTACAGAGGACTGGCGGTGGACCCTCACCTCCTCCCCCACAACTAACAACATGGGAGGAGCAAGTCTTGGCAATCATGCATCCTGAAGGCCTGGCAGGAGTAACAGGAAGACTGGACTCTGGTAAGTCAACTCTCTATTACTATCACTCCCCTACCTGCATGCCATCACATACCCCCACCCTTACCCTCAATCCCATCACTCTACCACCTCGCACACACCCCACAATCACAACCCACTCATCCCAATGGAAAGCTCTGCATGCCATACCAATGCATGGACACGACTCACAGACCTGCATGGACACTTATCACTACAGCATGCACACTAGAGACAATCAGCTAGCCCACTAAATAACAACTCACACAAGGCAAAGCTGCCTGGGCAATAACAACCAAAGAGGGCGACCCACCCATGCAAAATATGTCACACACAGAAACAATAACATTGCATTTACATCCCCACAGGTACCCCATCCACTGTAACAGGAGAAGAGGTGCCAGCAAAATCCAGTCCCCCCACAGAAGAGGCCCACAGTGATGCCAGCAGCTCTGCTCGCCTGGATCTGGATGACCAACCTGGCCCATCAGGGAACTCCAGACAGTAGGTTACCCAGGCACAGTCACACACCACCACAGAGCCTCCCCCTCAGGAAAAACCACCACAGCACCCACCCAGCGGGCCCATACCTCTGTCCCCAGGGCATGTCAATAAGCAGTGTGTCCACCACTACAGGGACCCCAGGGCACACCACAAACATGGGACAATCAGGGACCTGGGGTCAGTGTCAGTGGGCACACGATTCAGGGGACAGAGGTACAGGACAACAGGGAAGCTAGGAGGACTGCTGTATGCCAGGGGGAGTACAGGCCCAGGGAACCGACTCTCCAGGAGGAACTCACTGCGATCCTGGGAGCATACCAACATTCCCAGGATACACTGGGCCTCAAGATGTAGGAGAACATGCGGCTGCAGGAGGGACAGTACCTGGGGATCAGGGAGGACTTGAAGGCCATTAACACCACCCTGGTCTCCATTGCAGGGGTGCTGGCAGATATGGCCAACAGTATGAGGGAGGCAGTGGCACACCAGCGGGCCCCTGACACTAGCAAGACTACTGAACAGCCCTCCACCTCTGCTGCCGCTAGTGGACAGGAGGCCCCGCCACAGGACCAACAGGCCACCAGCACCCCTCCCCCTGCAGAAGGAGAACCACCCCGCAAACATTGCCTGCAATCCAGACAGAAGCCAGAGACTATTGCCAAAACCCCCACCGGAAATAAGACTCTCCTGAATGTCACCCTTGTGTCCCACTCTGTCACCCTGTCCACCTTGAACTGCCATTGCTCCCCTTCCTATGCCCCCTTCAACAATTCAGCTGTGCTACAAGTAGACTGGACTCTAACCTGGACTTTCCTACATCATCACCCCAGCCCATTGCACTTCCTCCTTTTCGTCAGAGCACTGCAATAAACACATTTAGAAAAAATACAAGTATGGAGTATGTCAAATGATTTCAAAATGCATTCATTTAACAAGGTTCAAAAATTGCAATTCAACTGTACAGTAATGTTTACATAGGAAAGTCCTGTAGGTGCCTGCAGTGAACACACCAGGAGCAATAAAGGGGCACCGACATCTGCAAAAAGAGATGCCAATGGGTACAGTGAATGGCCATAGAAGTAGGAATTCAGAGTCTGCCAGTGACAATGTCAAACATCAAACTGTCAATGAATTGTGAAATCACACTGTCTTACCTGTGTTTCATTGGAAGTATTGATGAATGACTGCACTTCTGTTGTCCTCATCCTCATCCTCTGCCTCCTCATCTTCACTGTCCACAGGGTCCACTGCTGCCACACCGCCATCTCCAGCCTCCTCCTCCTGCAGAAGAGCACATGGCGTCTCAAGGCAAGGTTGTGCAACATACAGCATGCCACGATGATCTGGAAGACCTTCTTGGGAGAGTAGCACAGGGATCCACCTGTTGGATGGAGGCACCGAAACCTGGCCTTCAGGAGGCCGAATGTACGTTCAATAATCCTTCTTGTTCACCCATATGCCTCATTGTAACGTTACTCTGCCCTTGTCCTGGGATTCCTCACAGGGGTCAGTAGCCATGAGAGGTTGGGGTAACCAGAGTCACATGCAAATATCGTGGGACAACCGTTAGCCACACACTATCCCATATGGCCCACACCATACCCATACACCAACATCCATTGGGTGGGAACCAGGGCTCACCTATTAGCCACACACGGTGCCTCTGGAGTTGGGCCATCACATTTGGGATGCTGCTATTCCTCAAGATAAAAGCATCATGCACTGACTCTGGATACTTAGCATTGACATGGGATAAGTACTGGTCCACCAAAAACGCCATCTGCACATTCATCTAGTGATAGCATTTTCGATTTCTGAAGAACTGTTCATTTCGCCGGGGGGGGAACAAATGCTATATGTGTCCCATAAATCGCACCAATGATGTTGGGGTATATGTCCCATTGCATAGAAGTCAGCCTCCACTGTGGCCAAATCTCCACTTGGGGGAAAACAATGTAGCTGCACATGTGCTTAATCAGGGCAGACAACACTCTGGATCAGCATTATTGAGAACATTGGCTGTGACATTCCTGCTGCTAAGCCCACTGTCACTTGGAAAGAACCTGTTGCCAGAAAATGGAACACTGATAGCGCTTGCACAAGAGGGGGGATCCCAGTGGGATGACAGATAGGTGATATCAGAAATGGCATCCGCCTGTCCAGTATGGAGGGACAGGTGGAAATTAAGTAATTCTCCTGATGTTGTGCGCTGTTGCTATTGACCTCCTGTGATCCATCTCTGTTGGGCAGTCACCCACTGTGAATACCATCCAGGGGCTGGCAGTCCAAATGCAACAGTCCAATGCATTTCTGGAGGGCATTCACACTGGCGTGACGGCCTAATAGAGATCAATCCAGGATCTGGCCTCCTCTCTGATGACAGCCATTGTCCCTGTTTCCACTCTCCCCCTCCAACTTCCTCTATACCCAATCCCATTCCCCTCAACCCCAACCTATCCCAAGCACACAGGCATACGAGCATGCACAAAGGACAACACACAAGAGTGGCACAGGCAAACACAAGCACCACATTTCATCCCACAGGCACTCACACAAACACCATCCAGATGCAGACACACCAACATCCACTGCCTACACTGTGGCCCCCTCCTCCTCATCTTCCACATCCCTACCAGTTGCGTCTACACTCATACCTGCATGCACTACATCCTCATCCACTACTCCCATCACTATCACGCCTATCAGAATACACACCTCACTGGCAGTCACCACCCCCACATCCATGCACACGTCCCCTGTGTCCTCTTCCACTGTGTCTGTGCCCCCTCCTCCCAAAGTACACAAGCACTCAGACACCCAACAGCCATCCACCTCACAACAGCATCCAGCCCATGCATCTGCACCCAAGCACAGCAGACTGACACCTCCTACAACCACTCCCTCTTACTCCACTCCCAAACCTTCTCCCTCTTCCAGCCCCAATGTCCCTAAGAAGCTTTTCCTCTCCACCAATGACCTCTTCCCTACCCCTCCCCCCCATCCTTCACGTCAGGCCACGGTGGTCAAAACCCAGGCAAGCACCTCAGCCACCCAGTCTAAGGGCACAGTAGTGTCCCCAGCAACTCCAGGTGGGAAAGGATCCCGGCCACCAGCCAGCCAGACGGAAAGGGTGCCTGCCCCAAGTGCTGCAGGAAGGAAGGGCAAGGAGCCAGGCCCAGGTGCTGCAGGAAGGAAGGACAAGGAGCCAGCCCCAGCTTCAGGAAGGAAGGGCAAGGAGCCAGCCCCAGCTGCAGGAAGGAAGGTCAAGGAACCAGCCCCAGCTGCAGGAAGGAAGGGCAAGGGGCCTGCACTAGCAGGCAGTAGGGACAAGTGGCCTGGTGCTGGGACTCAGTCGGAGACCCCACCACCAACCATGGTGATGCAGCAGTCCAAGGCTGCAGGGGATGGGCTGGAGCCTCCCCCCACCACCAGCTCCACGATCAGCACTGCCACCACCACCACCACCAGCAGCAGCAGTACCAGTGGGCAGCCGTCCAAGGCTGTAGGGGATGGGCTGGAGCCTCCCCCCCACCAGCTCCACCAGCAGCACCGTCACCAGCACCACCACCAGCAGCAGCACCAGTGGGAAGCTGTCCGAGGCTGCAGGGGATGGGCTGGAGCCTCCCCCCACCACCAGCTCCACCAGCAGCACTACCATAAGCACTACCACCAGCAGCAGCAGCACCAGTGGGCAGCCGTCCGAGGCTGCAGGGGATGGGCTGGAGCCTCCCCCCACCACCACCAGCAGCAGCTTCAGCAGCACCACTGCCACCACTGAGCAGCCGTCACCGCTGGCACACATTCTGTAGACCTGCGTCCATGGGCTGTTGTCCGGCCTGCCCCCTGCAAATCCAGTGGGTATGACACCCACCTGAGAGACTGTGACCTTGCACTCCCCAAGATCTGCATCACAGGGCACAATGCCCTCACCAGAACCAGTGGAGAAGCCATCCACTCACCCCATCCTCCACAGGATGAAGATCACAGGGCACGATGCCCCCTCCAGAACCAGTGGAGATACCATCCACTCACCCCATCCTCCCCATGATGAAAATCACATGGCACGATCACCCTCCAGAACCAGTGGAGATGCCATCCACTCACCCCATCCTCCTCACGATGAAAATCACAGGGCACGTTCACCCTCCAGAACCAGTGGAGATGCCATCCACTCACCCCATTCTCCCCAGGATGAAGATCACAGGGCACGATGCCCCCTCCAGAACAAGTGGACAGGTCACCCACTTGAGAATCTGTGGCCTTTCACTCTCCAGGCAAAGCACAGGGCACGATGCCCCCTCCAGAACCAGTGGGCAGGTCACCCACTTGAGAGACTGTGGCCTTGCACTTCCCAGGACAAAGCACAGGGCACGATACCACCTCCAGTACCAGTGGGCAAGTCACACACTTGAGAGACTGTGCCCTTGCACTCCCCAGGACAAAGCACAGGGTACGATGCCACCTCCAGGACCAATGGTTTTGTTCCATCTTCTGGCTGAGGTGCTCCCCGTTCCCCGTCCCCCTGAGGAGCCTGCCTATTTTCGACACGATGCCCCTGCAGTGTTCTCTCTGTCTTGTTGCAGGAGTGCAGTGGGCCTTGGACTTTGTAATGTGGCCCTGTGGCCCACGAATATTGAGGACTGGGTAGTGTCCCTACATTTGTAAATATGTATATACGTTTTGATTTGGATGCATGTATTGCTACTATTTTATCTTATTACACGCTTTTCAATCTATAGTAGTTGTTCTTGCATTATTCCTGAGGGGTACGGGGTGTATATGTTATGTTACAGCATCTGCTTGTGTGTATGGTGTTGGGGTGGGTGTGTTGCATGTTTCGTGTGTGTGTCACTTTTTGCCAGGCTTTTGATGTTGTTGGTACCGCCCCGGAAAAGGTGGCGGATTGGACTGTCTTAATACAGTGGGCATAACATTGTCTTCCGCCTGACTGTAGGCTGCTACCGCCGTGGTGCCTGTTGCTTCCGCCCTGGCGGACGGTGTGTTAAAGTGGCTCTTTGTCTGAGCTATTTCCGCCATGGTCATAACTTGGCGGTATTTGCCACCAGCCTGTTGGCGGTATTAACGCCACTTTATCACAAACCACCAGGGTTGTAATGAGGGCCAGTGTGTCACTTTCTTGACCATAACCTTTCCTTTGAACTTTGGTTGAAGAAACAGAAGACATGAGTGAGGTAGTTTATGGGAAGTTTTGGTTTCCATTTCAGGCTGTTGTCATCACACTCTGTCCATCCAGTTTTGATTTTTAAATATACAGTGTAGTGCCCTGAGGTTGTATTTACTCCTTCATGAAAGATGATAGCCAAAGTAGTAAAAGTTTGTCCTGAAACTGATATTTGCCCAGCTTTGAAGTTTTAAATTTGAGTTTTCATTTTGGAACCATCTGCTCTGCATCGTTGTGTCATTACTATAAGGTATTTTTGTGTTCTTGCTAGAAACAATGTAAAAATAGGGTCAGATCTGCAATTTGGGCAGGTCATATTTTGGTTATCATTTCTGTACAATTTGTCAAAAGGCAAGGTTTTACAATCTTAAGTAAATAAATTGTTCACAGTTGATTTCAGTGCATATGCCAAAGAGCAGTCTTTACAGTAATGGTTTCATATGTAACTGAGTTCAAAGAGATCATCAATATTTACCTTTTCTTGTTCTATGACTCCAAGGATGGCCATAATACATTCTTGTGCATCTTATTGAGTGTTGAGAATAAACATTATTGATCCTGTACATTTATCTAAAAGATCTTGCATCCCTGAAGCAGACTGTATTACAGTTCTGTCACTTATTAAACGTTGTAGCAAATTATATAGTGCAGAAGACATTTTCTTATCTGAGCTTTGTTCAATTTGGTTTACTAAATTTGGCAAATGGAACAGTACATTGAGAACAACATTTTCATAGCAGTTGACTTCTGAACTGTTTTCCAACTGATAACCTACAATTTCACCACCATTTTCTGGTTTTCTATACTTAGCTCTTTCTGTTGTCTCCTTTTCTTGTTTCTTTTCTTGAGGCTTCATAGACTGTTTTGTAATTATTCGCTTTGGGCAGAGTGTCCATTTCTCATAAACAGGGTACTGGCCTAAATGAGGAGCGTATAGGCTTCTTAACCGACTGTACTCTCTTGCACAGTAAACTAACACTGTTCTCATCAAAGTCAATCAAAAATAAACCTGATAATGTTCTAATTTGTGACATTCTTTCTTTGAATACAGAACTTCCAATATTAACCAAAGCTGCAAGTACACTTAAACCTTAGAGGAAATTGTTGCCGTCGGATATATAAGTGTTTCACAAGCAAAAGCGTACAATACATAGCCTAATCTTCTTTACATCTTCTATCTGATCAAATTTTATGCCAAATATTCTACTTCATCTGTATTTGGAAAATTAATTAAATCAATAACTTTACCCATTGCACCATTTACTAAGTCTTCCTCAGCATTTAAATTACATTGCAAAAAAACTCATCAATTTTTGCAGATACGTAAACGCTTTTCTAATCCTGCTGTCTCGGATCCTGTTACTCGGATAAGAATACAGTTTTGCTTGTACTTTATCTGCCAGTAGTATTGTGACTTCCTGATGTTCCATTTTATCGATAATTTTATTTTCTAAAATATCTTCTTTCTCCAGCTGTAGTAATTGTTCATTAGAGTTGGAGCACGCCTGAAGTGTTGGCATTAACCAAACTATAGATTTCTCTTCTTTAATGAAATTGAACATTATTTATTTTTCTGTAATGTTAAATGGGAATAGTCTCTTCATAATGCGAGTTTCCAAAGTACGCTTCCCCTCTTTCATCAGGACTCCCACTCTAATTCTTTTTTTATATCTTCATATTCTATATCAGATGCTTTGTTGCATGTTCTTCACTAATTACTTGAATTCAAAGTTTAACCAAATGTTCACGTTGCCAATGCTTCCCAAGGAATTCCTTGTTAACTCATGCAGAAGTGTTTTGAAACTGGTTGTCCTGTCACAGGAGTACTTTGGAGTAGGTCCCCAAAGACAATTAAATGCTTTCCTCCAAAGAGTGCCATTCTCACTTCATCGGTGATTAGGAGCTTCATTTTTTACAATACTTTTGATACTTCATGGCAAGCATCACCAGATAGTTTCTGATATTCTAATTTATTGTCAATGTTCAACCGGTAGCATTAGTAATTGACGTAGAGTAATTCCTTTAATATTATGTGCAGCTAACCCTGTTGGTCCTGCTATTATACATGACAAATTCAAATCTGTAGTCTTCTGTTGATAACTGGTGAAAACTTTAATTAGGAAGTTTTTCTCAGTACTAGTTTGTCCACTGATATATAGTAATATTGGTTTATAAGAAGAACATTCACATAGTTTCTTAGCATGGAGAAATCCATGCTTTATTTTACATTTCACTTCATCATACATTTCTCTTTGTTCATTGTTCAGTTGTTCGACTAACTGTACAAAATCTACAGTTGCCTCTCTTGCCTGTTGCATTGCAATTTCCACCTCATTCATAGCTATTGCAGCTTCATTTTGAATTACTGGTTCTCCAAGAGAGGTTCTTGACTTCCTGGTACTGAACTTTAAATGCTTTGTGAACTCTCCCTGGCTATCTCAGCAACAATTTTTCCTTCCTGTTCAATCTTATCTTTCAACGTTTGCAAGTACGTTGGAAACATACAACACTGAATACTGTCTTTTACAGCAGGGAATGAGTCTTCATGACAATCATACTGTCCAAGTAAATCTGATTCAGCATGCCGAGGCTTAAAGAGTAGCAAAAGTACCAAATAGGAAAACTCTTATCTCTCTGCAATTTGACGTGTAAGCCTTCTGTGATTAAGTAGAATTCCTTTGTTGTGTCTCACCAATTAACCGTCACATCCAATGACTGCAAACCTTCCTTCTTCTATATTTTCTGTTACATTGCTTCTATAGGTATAATGCTGAAGTACTTCATAGAGACACATGTTTTTCAAGATGAGGACTCCTTCTTGGGTACTATGTATCCAGCATATTCGTTTTTAGAATGGCTGTACTCTCTGGATCAAATTCTGCAAGGTACTGTATTTTTGGGAAAGACTTAATTACTCTACTATGACTGCTTGCAAGGCCTAGACTTACCCACACATTTCCTCTAGACTTGGAGAACAAACTTGTGGAGCTCAACCTATCAGGGTACTCATAAGATCCAATTTCTTTGTGGGAAAGTACTTTCAAACTAAAGCTGTACAATCTTTTGATAAGAATCTTTTCTGTAGAAATCTCCTGCCAGACCTCTTTCATCTTTCTTCTTTTCTGACTTTATGATATAAGAAGTCATGTACCAAGCAATAGCAATGGAGTTATCCGCTACAAATTGTACATCCATATTTGCATTCCACATCTTCAGAATAACAGGGTTGTAGTCCTTTATTTATTTTGAATCTTCTGTTCTTTTCAGATTGTAAGTACTGTTTGGTCATTTCCATGTTAGAGCATGCCTCACCGCTGAATAAAAAACTGTTCACTCTTCCCTCTGTGATGACAGGTCATGGAAATCTGAAACGACATTGTGTGTAAAATTCAGCTTTAGATCTATATTTTTGATTACAGTATTTACCACAACTCTATCTTTAAGACCTTTCTGAATCTCAGTTGGAGATAACTTTCTTGTCTTTGGCTCCAGCCGGACTATGGGGGTGATTTTAACCTTGGCGGACGGCGGAGGCCGTCCGCCAAGGTACCGCCGCCAAATGACCGCACCGCGGTCAAAAGACCGCGGCGGCCATTCAAACATTTCCTCTGGGCCGGCGGGCGCTCTCCAAAAGAGCGCCCGCCGGCCCAGAGGAAATGCCCCTGCAACGAGGACGCCGGCTCAGAATTGAGCCGGTGTAGTTGCAGGGGTGCGACGGGTGCAGTTGCACCCGTCGCGTATTTCAGTGTCTGCAAAGCAGACACTGAAATACTTTTTGGGGCCCTCTTACGGGGGCCCCTGCAGTGCCCATGCCATTGGCATGGGCACTGCAGGGGCCCCCAGGGGCCCCGCGGCACCCCCTACCGCCATCCTGTTCATGGCGGGTTTCCCGCCATGAACAGGATGGCGGTAGGGGGTGTCTGAATCCTCATGGCGGCAGAGCGCGCTCCGCCGCCATGGAGGATTCACTGGGGCAGCGGTAAACCGGCGGGAGACCGCCGGTTTACCCTTTCTGACCGCGGCTGAACCGCCGCCGTCAGAATGCCCTCGGGAGCACCGCCAGCCTGTTGGCGGTGCTCCCGTGGTCGGTGACCCTGGCGGTCACCGGCCGCCAGGGTCAGAATGACCCCCTATATCTTGAAATGGAGGTATGCATTGAATAAGTAGAGACTCATAAACATTCAAATCTTGAAGCTCACGTGGAATTAAAACCAGTTCTAATTTTTTTAACACTGCTCTAGCTGGCATTTTATTATCCTCTGACTTATTATAACAATACTTACATATAGCTTTCTGTGTGATACAATCAAAGTGACCTTCTACAAAAAAATAAGCTTAAAAGTCTTGCCACAGAGTTCTATTCTATTCTTCAGTTTTTGAAGACACAATAACATAACAAGTTTGACTTTTGTAGGGAGTGCATCTACAGCATATACAAACACAGCCTGGTTTTTCTGAACAGACTGGTTTAAACTTCCTAATCTCTTCAGTAAAGTTACCAACAATTATACCAGTCTCTTTGTTCTGCTACACCTGCAGATATCAAGTATTCACTTGCTCTACCCTCCTTTTCAGGACCAAACAAACAATGTTGCACTTCATCACAAACCGTTTCTACCTTTGTCACTGTACCATGTACCAAGAGTTATATTCATTTGTTCTAAACATAGTGCAGGAGTCTTCACATGTTAAAGACTCCCAACTAAGGTTTGCATTTGAGAGTAATTCTAAGATGATGAAAGGAGGTGCTTTGGCACACTTTCTTTGATAGGCATGCTAGTGAGTGCCCCTGCAGGTTTGTATATTTCCATACTTTGCATGGATCTAATCCTTGCAAAATAGAAATATTCTGTTTAAGACTTTTGCATGGAGAGATACATTAAAAATTCCTTAGAATGTCAATTTATTGCTTTCAAACATTACAAAAACTGCTACAGCTCCAATTATATATACAATGTTCTGTCTACACCTTCCCTGTACCTTTCCAGCTATGACTTCTTTTACATTATTAGGTACTTGTTAGAAATGGGTTTCTGGTTGGCTAGGGTATCACCTAAGCCAGGCAGAACCCACCCACTCTAGTTACACACCCAAGATAACCCCTGCTAACCCCCTTGGTAGTTTGGCACAAGCAGTCAGGCCTATCCCAGAGGCAATGTGTAAAGGGTTAGCCAAGCACACAAAACACACGTGACACACTATACCCACCACAAAGGAAACACAACACCAAGTTATATAAAAATAAACTGCATTGTACACATCATTAGACCAAACACAACGTGTAAGTAATACCCTGCTACATGCGACCCAAGCAGTTGTCAGAACATTACACAGTACGGTTACTCTGCAAAAACCAGCAGTTGTTACATATAACAAACAGGTTACTCATTATTATGCAACATAAGCAGTAGTCAGGAAAACATTGCTGCAATAATGCATTTGTCATAACATCCTCACAAATGCCTATACCAGGAATATCCGGAAATAAATGGCAAGTTATAAAAAGCACATCATCATAAATACCCATGAAAAGAACATTAGACAGTGGGCCTCATTATGAACATGGCGGTCCAGACTGCCATGTCGGCGGTGGAGGAAATTACCACCACCGGCATGGCGGTCTGGGCCACCATATTATGAACAAGGAAAGACCACCACAGGTGGCCCTCCGCCACCGCCAGGCTTCCGCCGACAGGCAGCCTGATGATGGCGGATTTCTTTATCCAACAGGGCAGCACTGCTAAAGAACCCTTGTTCCTCCAGCCTTTCCCTGGTGGGTTCCCCCACCAGGGGAGGCTGGACGAAGGGGTGCTCCAGGGCCTGGGCATGGGAAATGCTGGGGCCTCCGTGATTTGCAAGACGGCTGACGGCTGCTGCTGCAACCGCCACACTGCGGCATTGATAACGGCTCCATGTGGAGCCGTCAGCAATGTCCAGGCTCAGCATTCCACTAGGACAGCAGGAAGAAACACTGTTCCGCCCACCAGCCCTGAGGAATGTTCATTATTTGGCCGGCGTAGTACTCAACAGACTGGCGGTCTGTGTTCAGACCGCCAGCATGAACACGCCGGGGATTCCCGCTGTGTTCATAATGAAGGCCAGTATATGGTGCATCAGCAAAATCATAGAATGTGTAATTAAAGTAAAATATATGTCCATAGGGCCATAGATACATCTTCTAGAATGCCTGTATCATGGTAACACACAATATTTAAAAAAATGCAAAGACATCATCATACCAGCACCTATGCTTCTGTCAGATGTGGGCCGGTAACCCTAGATTCAGACAAGGTACACAACAGCTCCTATACTCCGATCCATAGTATGGGGGGCACAGACCGGCTCTCAGTGGAACAGGTCCCCCGTTGAGGCCTCGTCTGTCCTGCAGAATAATGCCCCCACAATTAAAGGCCCCCGCAGTCTCCCAAAATATACCTTATGTGAGGGGGAGAGGCAAGACGAGCCGCACCCAGAAAGGGAGGCAGTCCCACTTCTTGCACGGGGGCCGCCTCTCATCAGGTACCTCCTGGTCCTGGGGACGGGCCACAACTTCACTGAGCCTGCAAGCTCTGTAAATAATCTCCTGCGCTCCTGCCCAGCCAGAGGTACCTCAATTGTGGTCCAGGGCGGTAGACCGTCAGACAGCTCCTCGCAGAAGGGGAGGCCTAATCTCCACCGCTAGCGATGCGCTCCTCCTGGAGAATGTAAGGAGCCCTCTGGGACTCCAGACAGGCACGGCCTCTCTATCTGGTCAGTGATTGTGGCTCTGTCAAGTCTGTAGGTGAGGATGATGTGCCTGTCCTCCATTGTTGCCAAGTCCACCGGGGGTCTGTACACGGGGTATGTCTCCATCTCCTATTCATCCACAGTGGTAGCAATTTATGGGGAAAAAGAGTGAGGAGCCAGTTCAAATAGAACAGCAGGGCTACAACAGAACATTGCATGCTGTTAACTTGTAATGGGTCAGTGTAAAATGTACAGTATGGCCAAATTTACACAGTGATGCAGCAATTATCCAGGGCTTGCCCCCCACCCCTGAAATGGTGTCTGCCTGTCCTGTGTGGAGGGACAGGTGGAAGTGAGGTAATTCCGCTGATGTTGTGTGCCGTTGCGGGAGGCGGTCGGGAACCGCCGTGCAATTCCTCATTCGGTAACATTGGGCCCTATGGGTTACAGTGGCCAATGGTGATCTATGCCGGCGGTGATGGTATGCACCGCCGTGGGTGTGACCGCCATTTTATATCAGATTCCTCACTTGCTATCTGATCTTCAACAGGAGAGGACCTACACTGTATGTGCTGCTGTGACCTGTGTCTGTAACCTGAAATGGCCCGTGTGACTGGGGAAACGGCCCCTGACTTCACTTCAGCAGAGTTGGAGAGACTGATGGATGGCGTCCTAACCCAGTACGGAGTGCTGTATGGGCCTCCAGACCAACAGGTGAGTACACTTTGGGCACGATGCATGTGGCATGACTGCATGGAGTCGTGTGTGTGCAGGCCTTGTGTAAGGGGGGTGGGTGGATGTCCTCTGGGCAGCATATTGGTTGTGTGCTGGGCCATGTGTGTGCAAATGGTGATGTGAAGGGGTATGGTGGGCCATAAGTATAACAGGCACGACTGTCTGACTAACACTAATTTCCGTGTGTGTATTTCCTCTACAGGTCAGCGCACATCAAAAGAAGGGTACATGGCGTGCCATCACCAAGGACGTGCAAACCCGGGTGGTCTACAGCAGATGGAGAACCCACTGTTGCAAACGGTGGGAGGACCTGAGATGCTGGGCACGAAAGACCGCAGAGGCCCACCTGGGGATGGCCTCCCAACGAGGAAGTGGTGCCCGTCGAACCCTGACCCCCCTGATGGCCCGCATACTGGTGGTGGCCTATTAAGAGCTGGATGGGCACTCTAGGGCATCACAGCAGGCACAATGGGGTGAGTACAGTGCCCATCATTACTACTAATGCCTGGTGGAGTGGTATCCGGGTGGTGGATGTGTGTCAGTGGGTGCCCTTGGCCAGGCCTGACATTGCAGCATACATCCCCTGGTGGCTAGGGTTCTGAAGAGATAGTCCAGCTACCCAGTTCTTAGCAATCCAATACTGGTCAGGGCTGCTTGGGTCACAGGTGTGCTGCATTTGCTGGTGTGTGCCCTTCCCCATGCCTTGGTGGCTAGCAATATCACTGGTAGTGCAATGCATAGTGCGTAGAGCGTAGGGTTTCCTTTGTGTGACGGTGCAATGTACGCCAACGGTGGTGTTGGTGCAGCCATTGACCAAGTGTATCCTTTGTCTCTTCCCCCCTTCTTGTTGTGTCACCTTGTCCCTATATGCATTACCATCCTCTGGCGAAGGAGCAGAGGCACTGGCAATGGAGGAAGCTGCATCCCACAGGACTCAGGAGGCAGATTCCACCGACGCTGAGGGCACCAGTGGGACGGAGTGCGAGGGGAGCACCACGGCGTAGACTGGAGGGGACAGTTCTGACACAGATACCTCCTCCGATGGGAGCTTCCTGGTTGTGGCGGACACTTCTGTGACCGCCCCAGCTACAGGTACTGCTGCCACACCCATACCAGCACCGCCCTCCCAGCAGCCCCTCAGCGAGTTGCCAATGCCCGCTCACTTCAGGCCCTGCCCCAGGGAGACCTGCTGCCCTGAGTGAGGAGGCTATTGACCTCCTGAGATCTATCTCTGTAGGGCAGTCAACCATTGTGAATGCCATCCAGGGGCTGGCAGCCCAGATGCAACAGACTAATGAATTCCTGGAGGGCATTCACACTGGCTTGGCAGCCCAAAAGAGATCAATCCAGGCTCTGGTCTCCTCTCTGATGGCAGCCATTGTCTCTGTTTCTACCCTCCCCCTCCACCTTTGTCTTCCCAATCCCATTCTACTCAACCCCAACCTATCCCAAGCACACAGGCAGACGAGCATGCAAAGACAACACACAAGAGTGGCACAGGCAAACACAGGCACCACACTTCATCCTACAGGCACTCACACAAACACCATCCAGATGCAGACACACCAACATCCATAATTCCACTGTGTCTGTCCCCCCTCCTAAGGTACACAAACACAAGAACTCAGGCACCCAACAGCCATCCACCTCACAACAGCATCCAGCCCATGCACCTGCACCCAATGTCAGCAGACATACACCTCCATCAACCACTCCCTCTTCCTCCACTCCTGAACCTTCTCCCTCTTCCCACCCCAGTGTCCCTAAAAAACTGTTCCTATCCACCATTGACTTCTCCCCCCCACCCACGTCCTGCATGTCTGGCCAGGGTGGGAAGAACCAGGCCAAGCACCTCAGCCACCCAGTCCACGGGCCCAGTTGTCACCACACCCACTTGTGGGAGAAAAGGATCCAGGGCATATATCCTGAGGGTGAAGGAGCTTGCCCAAGCTGCTGCCAAGAAGGGAAAGGAGCCTGCCCAAGCTGCTGGTAAAAAGTTAAAGGAGCCTGCCCCAGCTGCTTCCGTGAAGACTTAGGAGCCTGCCCCAGCTGCCAGGAAGATCAAAGGGCCAGCACCAGCAGGCAGGAAGGGCAAGGGGCCTGGGGAAGGACCTGTGACCGATTCCACACCACCAACCATGGTTATGCAGCCGTCCACGGCTGCAGGGAATGGGCAGGAGCCCCCCCCCAGCAGCACCACTGCCACCATTGAGCAGCCGTCCAAGACTGCAGGGGATGGGCAGGAGCCTCCCCCCCAGCAGGACCACCATTGAGCAGCCATTGGAGGCTGCGGGGGATGGGCAGGAGCCTCCCCCCCAGCACCACCACCACCATTGAGCAGCCGCCCGAGGCTGCAGGGGATGTGCAGGAGCCTCCCCCCAGCAGCAGCACCACCACTACCACCACCATTGAGCAGCCGTCACCGCCGGCAGACGGTATGTAATCCTGCCTCCATGGGCTGCTGTGCGGCCTGCCCCCTGCAAATCCAGTGGGTATGACACCCACCTGTGAGACTGTGACCTTGCACTCCCCAGGATCAAGAGCACAGGGCACGATGCCCCCTCCAGAACTATTGGGTAAGACACCCACCAACCCCAGCCTCCCCAGGATCAAGAGCACAGGGTATGATGCCCCCTCCAGAACCAGTGGGTAAGACACCCCTACCCCAGCCTCCCCAGGATCAAAAGCACAGGGCATGATGTCTCCTCCAGAACCAGTGGGTAAGACACCAACCTACCCCAGCCTCCCCAGGATCAAGAGCACAGGGCACGATGCCCCCTCCAGAGCATGTGGACAAGTCACCATGTTGAGAGACTGTGGCCTTGCTCTCCCCAGGACCAAGCACAGGGCATGCTGCCCCCTCCAGAGCCAGTGGTCTTATTCCATCTGCTGGCTGAGGTGCCCTCCCATCTCCTGTCTCCTCAGGTGCCTGCCTATTTCCAAACTGATGTCCCTGCAGTGTTCTCTCTGTGTTGAGGCAGGTGCCATGTGTGGCCTTGGAATTTGGCCTGTGGCCATGCGGACAACATACATTGTGGACTGGGCTCTGTCCCTTATTATGTACATATGTACATATCTATTATCTTGCCTAACTTACTTATCTTGATGTGTTGCTCTCATTACATTTACTTTTTCTAAAATGTTTTGTCCTTGCATTATTCATCCGAGGTACGGGGTAAAAATGTTTTAGTGATGCAACTGATTGTGTGTATGGTGTTGGGGAGGGGGGTGTTGTGCGTATGTGTGTCACTGTCGTTTTCCTCCCCCCTTCCTTGTGTTCTAGGCGGCTGTACTCATGTTGTTGTCTTCGCCGTCGGTGTTCGTGGTGGATCAGCACATAGAAGACCATAGGAAGACATGCAGCTCAGCCTCCCTGGTGGCGTGGTTGTTCCTTGTGTCTCCAATGGTGAGTCCTTTCACTTCTGTGCTCTGTTTCCGCCAGGCTTTTCATGCTTTTGGTACCGCCCCGGAAAAGGTGGCGGTTTCCTAGGTTATAATAATATGGTGAGCGGAACATTGACGTCCACCTGGCTGTAGGCGGCTACCGCTGTGGTGGCTGTTGTTTCCACCCTGGCGGTCGGTGTGGTACATTGGCTATCTATCGGAGATAACACCACCACGGTCATAATTAATACCGCCGGCCTGTTGGCAGTATTATCACCACTTTAACACCAACCGCCAGGATTGGAATGAGGGCATTAATTTTACTAACATGCATTTATGAATTGACAAAGGGCTTTTAGAGAATGCAGGATATGTGGCTGTCTCTCTAATTGCATTTAATACTGCTACGTACCAAAGTAGTTTCTGAGTATATGAGTGAATGTAGAAGCATCTGTGTAATTCTCTGACCGGGTGAGACAGAGGATGTATGCTTTGGAAACATGTATGTCAGTTCCATTGTATGTGGTATGGTCTATGTAATGCTTAGGTTATAGGTCTATAACTACATTAGTAAGTTCTTCAACTGAAAAGGACATCTCTCATGTTTGAAGCAGAAACCACTGTACTTTATAACATACCTACACCATATCTCAGAGATAAATAATGTCTACTAAAACTTGGGTTTGACACTTGGAAAATAGCAGCACATCCTATATAGACATGTAAAGCATTCACATCTTCTAATGTATTCTTAGGTATAAGTTTAATCCTTAGCGTGCAGTTTTTTTTTCTAGCAATTAGAGCATGCAGTAAAGCAGCACATCCACAGTATGCAGTTCTATGGCAACAGTTTCTGACCATATCTACAGCATAATTCAGAAATGAATAATGTGTACTTAAACATGGATTTGACACCTGAAAAACAGCTTGCACCTGCCATGAGAAGCTGCTAGTGTGACACTACACACGTGCTCTGCACTAGTAGGGCTGACCCAAATTTAAACAATGCATGTTTACCAACGCCTAAAAGTCTTGTACTACACATCTAACTCAGTATTGGTTTAAAGAACATATTTGTCCATCTAAGCACATACAAACATTCCTTATAATTTACCAACACCTCCTCTAAAGAGTATCTGTCACATTGCTCTCAACTTTCACAGGTTCATTCTTCATATACACCTACAGTGCATGTTTTTGCATTTCAATTTAGAGTCTTGTAATCCTCTTTTAAAATGGAATAAATAGGACTACAAGTTCCAGAATACAAAGAAAAACCTTCTCTATGAGTAGCACATCATGTACTAAAATGTAAAGCTTTTACATCTTCAAATACATTCCTAAGTAATAAAGCATAGAGTAAAGCAGCACATGTAAAATATGCAGTTCCATGGCAACAGTCTGTGAAGCAAATTCTTACACATCTAACTGTATATTTACAATACTTTGGAAATGTAGGGATTTGCAGTTTTAACAAGAATACATCGCACCCCTGTGTTTCCCCCTGCGCCGGTGCTAAATGTGCTGCAGAGAGCCAACGCAGCCACCCTTGTGCCATGGTGCATGGATGGCTGCGTAGCAGGGGAGATAGTTTTGTGCAGGAAGGGAGAGTAAAGCGTGTCAAAATGAAGCATACGAGCAAGCCTGGGCCCTGCCCAGCTGGTGGTAGAGAGAGTTTGAATATCGCCACTATGTAACGGGACACCCCATAGCAAAAGAGCATTCAGTGGGACAGGGGCAGAAAGGTCTCTCTCCGGGATAGAATATGGGAGACGAGCATCCGGGTGATACCAATAATATATGTAGTGGCACTGTGCCACAAGGTAGTAGAGCTGGAAGTGCAGAACACCAAATCCACTGCGTTCATACCGGAGCGTCAGGACCTCCCAGCAAATGCGTGGATGACATTCGGCATATACCAGATGTGTAGTCAGGCCATGAAGCATTGCAAAAAAGGAATTTGTAAGCGGGATCAGAATGTTTAGAAACAGATACAAAAATTGTGGGAGGACCACCATTTTGAGGAGTGATATTTGGCCCGCCATGGATATCAGTCGTTATACCCATCTGTCTACCAGGGCAGCAAGTCTCTCCGCTGTGGGCCCGTGGGTGAGCTGCAGCACCTGCTCCCTACTACTGTGCAAGTGAATACCAAGGGATTTCACCGAATCAGAGGACCAGCATAAAGGGAACTCCGCCACTGGGGGACGGATAGCATCAGTCAATGGGAAAAGCTCTGATTTAGCCCAATTGATATGGAGCCCTGAGAATGCACCAAAATGAGTCAGCTCCTCCAATATTGGTGCAAGGTTGAACTCGGGATGACGGACAAACAGCAAGATATTGTCCACATATAGTGATACCAACAGTGGACCAGTGGTCCACCTCAGCCCTCTATGAATGTGCCCCGGCATAGATTGCGCACCAATGGGTCCATAGCCAGGATAAAAAGCGAGGGGGATGGGGGCATCCCTGCTGAGTGCCCTGTGTTACTGGGAAAAAGGAGACAGCTTGCAGCTGAGCCATATTGTTGTAGTAGGCCGCAAATACAGCAGAAAGATCAATTTTGTATAACTCCAGGGGGAACTTGAGCTTTTGCAGGACTGCATGTAGAAAAGGCCACTCAAGCGAGTCGAAAGCCTTCTCAGCATCTAATAACGCGACTGCAGCAGGAACCTCAGGGATACTCTATTGAGCACTGCAAATATTGTGCGCAGATTAATGGAAGTCAAATAGTGCGGGATAAAGCCGGACTAAGAGAGAGAGATGATCGTCTCCAGCAAAAGAGATAGACGTGTGGCTATCATTTAGGCAAAAACTTTGTTGTCAAAATTAATCAAGGAGAGAGGGCAGTAAGACACACAGTTCAGAGGACCTTTACCAAGTTTTGGCAACAGAGCTATGACCGCCTCTCTTATCGATTCCGCAAGGCCCTAATCTCGAGGGCCTCTGAGTACACTGAGAGGAGGTGAGGACTGAGAATGTCCTTAAATTCCTTGTAAAACACCCCTGTGAGCCCATCCAAACCAGGGTGCACATCCCGGCCAAAGAATCTATTTCCTGTGATAGCTCCTCAATAGAGAAGGGCTCACTGAGGAATTGATGCTGGACAGATGACAACCAAACCATAGCGATTTTGTCAAAATAGTCCTGAAGTGTCGACCCGAAAGGTTCAGTTCTTGAAGTATAAAGACTGGAGTAATATTTTTAAAACTCCGCCAGGGCCTCAGTGGTGCCGATGGCCATGCTGCCATCAGATCATAGAATTTCAAGTATATGGGATCCGGGACAAGATGGTCGGATTAATCTGGCAAGTAGTCTCGCGGGCGTATGTCCCTCCCCGTATCTACGGGCTTTAGAATATCTGCTCTAGATTGCACCTCACGCTCTGCTAGGTCATTGAACTCCTCAAGCAAAAGCCTATGAGGACCCAGTTGGGAGGCAGCCTCGACAGCAGTGGATTCACAGTCGAAGTCAGCGAGCTGCGTCACAAGACCACTACGTATGTCACGCAAAACACCAGTGTGTGTTGAGATCCAAATGCCTCTGATATACGCCTTGAAGGCATCTCACAATACCGCCAAGTGTCCACCGATCCAACATTCCATTTAAAAAAGTTGAGCACTGATTTGCTCAAAGTGGAACAGAATGGTGCATCCAACAATTCCATGTCGGGGAACCTCCAGAATTTTCTGCAGCTGCTGACTGCAGGTATAGAGAGAGATAATAACACTGGGGAGTGGTCAGATAGCGTTTGCTGAAGATGCTCAACTGCCGTAACACACCGTGCAGCAGCACCCGCGAGGAGCGAGTAGTCTATGCAGGACCAGGTGTCGTGTGGTGCAGAGCGTAAAGTATATGCCAATTCACCAGAGCCATGTGGCCGCCACGGGTCTTGAAATGCAAAAGCGGAACAGAGATCTTTCAGCGCCCTAAGGTTGCGGGGCTTAGAGGACGGGGCATGAAAAGTAATGTCCAACATCAGATCTATTACTACGTTGAAGTCCCCACCAAGCAGAATATGATCTGTGTTGGAACGCTCAATATGGGAATGAATGTCTTGGAAAAATTCAGGGGTGTCAATATTGGGTGCATACACGTTGACTAACATAATTTTGCGCTTCTGTAGCAGCCCCGTAACCATCAAGTATCTACCCTCAGAGTCCACCTGGCTCGATAGTGGCAGAAAAGGCACAGTCTTGTGGACCAGATCACAAACCCCACAGGAGTAGGTGCTAGTACTCATAAAGTATCAGTGTTGGCCCCAGGTAGTGCAAATGAGGGCGCCGTCCTAGCTGCAAGGTGCGTCTCCTTCAGGAATACAACCTGCACAGCATGCAGCACCATCCTGCATTTACAGGGATCATTTAGACCACATACATTCCAGGACATGAAAGTAAGTCCCAAGGCATTTGTGTGTGAGGAGGCCACCATTCCTCTGTGTGGATCAGGTGATGTCATCTGTGTAAACTACGTGAATGGGAATGGACTCCATTGCAAAACAAAATAACATAACAGTGCATAAATTGAGAATGGAAAACACCCCTCCCAACACCCACACCTGGGCTACAATAACCAGGACCCACTGGACCCTGAACAAAGAACAAGAAGACTAAGAAAAGGGATCATGGTATAAAACATAGGAACATGACAACACTACAAAAGGAATCTCCTGCCACGCAAAGAAGCTTGACAGTGCAGTATGAGTGAAAACTGCCCA
Source organism: Pleurodeles waltl (assembly GCF_031143425.1). Classification (NCBI taxonomy): domain Eukaryota; kingdom Metazoa; phylum Chordata; class Amphibia; order Caudata; family Salamandridae; genus Pleurodeles; species Pleurodeles waltl. Next base: position 266,345,122 of record NC_090437.1, read on the forward strand.
AACGGGACATAGTAATAAACCAGTGAAAAGTCAAAGACAGTGGTAGGGGGTGACAATCAAAGGATAGCCAGCATGGTCATGAAACCAACGGCGGCGTGGGGTCAGAAAGGCTCATCTAGTTAGGCGGTAATCGCTCCATGCTCGAGGGGGGCTCGCATCAGGATCATTGTTACCACATGGAGAATCACGAGGCGAGCCTGTCAGCCGATGACACTGCTTGCAAAACAACATGGCCTTGTTGGGATTGTCATAGAACTGCGTTTTGCCGTTGGCCTCAACCCTCAACCGGGCTGGATAGATCAAGCCATAACGAACACCAGTTTTACGAAGGAATCGTTTGACCTCAGTGAATTCCTGCCTGGCCCCCTTCACCGTGGGGGTAAAATTGGGATAAAGGGACACTGTGGCACCCTGGTACAGCAGAGGAGCCTTCTCTCTGGAAAGGTGGAGGGCAGTGTCTCTGTCCCTAAAATTCAGCAGATGGGCGATGATCAAGCAGGCAGGAGCCCCTGGGGGCAGTCTATGGCCCAAGGTATTGTGTGCTCTCTCCCCCACAAAACTGAAGTCCTGGTGCCCCAATAAATCTGTCATCCACTTCTCCACAAATAAGCTAAGCCGGCCAGTGTTAGTAGATTCAGCAATACCGGCAATGCGCAAGTTGTTGCGGCGCCCCCTGGCCTCTAAGTCTTCATTCTTTATGGCCACAGTCTTTAGCCTCCCCTCCACCTTCTCGAGACGCTTACGCAGTGACACAGCATCATCCTCAATGGTGGATATTTGACCCTCTGCACCCTCCAGGCGTGTTTGTTGTTTGTCCAGGTGACCACTCACATGTTTGAGTCTGGTGGTTAGAGAGTCAAATCTGTTGTTGATAGTGCGAAATCCAGCCCGTAACTCCAACAATATGGCCTCCGTCCCCAACGATCAATCACCAACCTGATCAGTCAGGGCCCCCTCCTGGATTTGCAGCGGGGCTGTGGCCATGTCTGCTTGCTGCTTTTTCTCAAATGGGAGTCTCCGTGGTTTTGGGTCACCATGACCCCCTGCAGTCACACAACATCATTCTGCAGGTCCAGTGGTAAGCCACGCAGCAGCCAGCAGTATCCTCAAAAAGCGATTGAAGCAATTATCACCACCACAGCAGAACCCCGCCAAATCGGGGGATATGTGCCTCAGTGAGCCCCCATTACAAGGAAGTGCCCCAACAGTGCAATGTGCAGAAGGTGCAAAGCGCAGGCCGTCCAGTCCACCCAAATCTGTGTCAATAAGGCCTCCAGCCTATCAATCCAAACACCCATAAGCTCTGGTGCAAACCAGGGTATAACCCATGGACCATCCTGACCTAATGAGGGGGGCGATCTCCCTGTACTTGTCTCACTTGCATCTCAAAGACACTGCCTCAGCTCACATACAAAGGACTTCACACTAGCCGATTATGCCTGTAGACTGAGACCAGAGCAGGGAGGAAGGAACTTCCAGGCACTTCTGTGGGGGAAAGACTATAGAAATGTCTTAACCTTCAAAATGGGCACCAGGAGACACTCAGGCCCACTCTTCAGTACACTCCTGGACCTGTGGATACAACAAAAGAAGGACCACCCAGCTGTCAGACAGCTATCCTGCTGCTTGTGGCCTGCACTGCTATCTAAGAAGGAAGATTGGACCTGCTCCCTTCATCTCAAACTCCAGAGGCCCCTCTGCAACTGTCCGGCTGGCTTGCTGTACTGGACCTGGACCAGCAGCTGGACATGCCTGAGCCCTGCTGGCTTCTGCTGGAGTGAGTTCCTGATCCCCAACAGTTGACTCTCAGGTCTTTTGATGTGGCATCAATTTAGCTCCTCCAAAATTAAAAGGAGAAATCCTGCAGTTTCGGGTTCTTCGCTACCATGAACAGGCCTGTTCACACCACAATCTTGCTGCCTGCACTGACCACCAAAGCGAAGATCGGGTCAACCTGACTCGTAGGTCTTCAGCAACCTCCAGCAATGACTGGCAACAAGTGATATGTACTTCGGACTACCGCATCAACAGTCTGCAAAGACAGTCAACATGAAGCTCAAGCAGCGACTATCTACAACGGCCGACAGCATCTTTATGCTACAGCGATGCCAGGCCTGCTCTTCATGCTGTACTGATGACCACTTGCAATGCTCTCCCTGCTCCTCACAGCCTCCTCCATCACTAACTGAACCCTTCATGCTGGACTTCAGAATATAACTTTTTCTGCTGCACTAACCTGATCCCTGTATTCTGCCCACGCTCCAAAGCGGTCAGCTTGAACTGGTGACATTGCACAACCAGATACCGACAAGTGGTGTTTTGTGCTTTCAGCTGCATCGCTTTGTGCTTTTAGGTGCTCTACTTACCTTACATTCTTAACATTGCATATCTCTGATTCTACTAATTGTTTTTTTGTTCTTTTGGTGACAAATAATTTATTTAATTTTGCCCTATTCTTCTACATTGGTGTGGGATTCTTCTTATGTTGTATTTTCACTTTATTACAGTCTGAGTGTTGCATAAATACTGTACACATTGCCTGTAGGTTAAGTCTGACTGCTTGTGGTAGGCTGCTGGCGGTACAGAGGGGTCTGAGACTTAAGTATGGTGAGTGATTTTTATTTATTGTTATTTATCTAGTGCAGTTCAAGTGCTGTACAGGTATTGTGATGTTCGTAAGTCTTGTTGATTCCTTCTGTTATCTTCTAACCGTCTTGTCTTTATTCTTTCCTTTAGGCTCGGCGGACGTCTGCTCCTCTTGTCTCCCGCGGATACCGGAAAACAAACATAGGAGATACCAAAGGTAAGTTTGTTGTGGGGTGTTTTGTGCGGGTTTTTTTTTTAGGGCTGGCATGCAAGGAGGGAGGGTTCTCAGGGTTTTGGTGGTGGGGGTGCCCAGTTGTGAGGGTGTGGGGCTCAGGTACTTTCGGCACGCTCTGTTTCTTCTGTCATCCAGAGCTATGCCCCAAAGGGTCTTTCCAGTGCTTCACCGGTGTTCCCTTTCCCCTGGCCCGCCTCCGACCCTCCCTTTGTTTCCCCGCTTCCCTTCCCCTGTGCCCCTATTGCTTTTGTGTGGGTTTTCTGTCCTAAGAAGGACCGTACCTTGTGTAGCCACGACCCTCAAGGGTTGTGGCGGGATTTGTAGACCGTTGCGTCTCGACTTCCAGTGGAAGCTACCTCGCTGGTCTCTGGCGTCTTATCAGGACCGGGATACTCCCTCTCGGCGTCCGGCGGTCTTTTCTCCTCCGTCTTCCTCGGCTCCGTACAACACACCCCTTCCGTGAAGTCCGTCGTTGCTTTTCTCTCCCGAATCCGGAAATCCGTCTCTGAAGCGTCTGATGGCGTTCCCATGGTAACATGGGGACGCGGAAGTGGGTTGAGAGAGGCGCGCGAACGGCGCCAGCTCTGGGAGTCACAAGACGAGGTCGAGGAGACCCGTCTACACTCCCCATTCCATGATCGGGACTGGTAGAGGACCGAAGAGGTGGGGAACCGGGACAGATAATCGGCATGGCCATGCTGAGAACCCGGTACGTGGCGGACCTGAAAAGTAAAAGGTTGGAGCTCAAGAAACCATTGCAACACTCTAGAATTGGAGTCCTTATGGGAGGCCAACCAAGTGAGAGGGGCATGGTCGGTATAAAGAACGAAAGGTCTGCCCAAGAGGTAATACTGCAAGTTTTCCACAGCCCATTTAATGGCCAGACACTCCTTTTCAATAGCGGGATAATGACATTCTCTGGGAAGGAGTTTTCTACTGATGAAGACAATGGGATGATCAAGACCCTCCCTGTCAGGTTGGGTGAGGACCGCACCTAGACTGACGTTAGAAGCGTCGGTATACAAGTGGAATGGCCTGGAGAAATCTGGACACTTCAGGACTGGGTCGGTTGTAAGGGATCGTTTTAATTGTTCAAAACTAGCGAATTGAGGCCCATATTGATACTTTTTGACACAAAACTGCGCTAACGCAGTTTTGCGCCAAAAAAATTAGCGCCGGCTAACGCCATTCTGAAGCACCATGCGGGTGCCGTATTTATTGAATGGCGTTAGCCGGCGTTAGCCGACCGGCGCTGCCTGGTGTGCGTGAAAAAAAAACACGTACACCAGGCAGCGCCGGCGTAGGCAAAAATGGCGTTTGGGCGTCCACAAATGGGGCAAGTCAGGCTGAGGCAAAAAAATCGTCTTAACCCGATTTGCGCCATTTTTTTACGACGCCCATCCCCCATTGAAATGACTCCTGTCTTAGCAAAGACAGGAGTCATGCCCCCTTGCCCAATGGCCATGCCCAGGGGACTTCTGTCCCCTGGGCATGGTCATTGGGCATAGTGGCATGTAGGGGGGCACAAATCAGGCCCCCCTATGCCACAAAAAAAATTAAAAACAATACTTACATGGACTTACCTTAATGTCCCTGGGGTGGGTCCCTCCAGCCTTGGGTGTCCTCCTGGGGTGGGCAAGGGTGGCAGGGGGTGTCCCTGGGGGCAGGGGAGGGCACTTCTGGGCTCATTCTGAGACCACAGGTCCCTTAACGCCTGCCCTGACCCAGGCGCTAAAATCCGGCGCAAATGCGGGTTTTTTAGACCCGCCCACTCCCGGGCGTCATTTTTGCCCGGGAGTATAAATACGACGCAATAGCATCGCAGTCATTTTTTAAGACGGGAACGCCTACCTTGCATATCATTAACGCAAGGAAGGTGTTCACGCAAAAAAATGACGCTAATGCCATGGACTTTGGCGCTAGACTCGTCTAACGCCAAAGTATAAATATGGAGTTAGTTTTGCGTCGAATTTGCGTCGAAAAAAACAACGCAAATTCGGCGCAAATGGAGTATAGATATGCCCCTGAGAATCGGATAACGGGGCCAAAATGGAGGGGCGCTGTTTTGTTAGGAGATCAGTGAGAGGGGCGGCAATCGTTGAATACCGGGGTATAAACCTGCGGTAATAGCCCACTAAACCTAAAAAGGAGCGTTGGTCTTTCTTGGTCTTTGACATTGTGTTATGACCTCAATTTTATTTTTCTGGGGTTGGAGAGTCCCGTTGCCTATCAGATAACCTAGATGGGATATTTCAGTGTTCCCCAGGGTACATTTTTTTGGATTAGCCGTCAGCCCGGCTTCCGCCAAGGCAGTGAACACTTCATTGAGATGGTGTAAATGATCGGGCCAAGTGTCGCTAAAAATTACAATGTCATCCAAGTACGCTGCTGCAAAGTCATGGAATGGTTTTAAGAGCCGGTCCATCAAGCGTTGAAAGGTAGCTGGGGCCCCGTGGAGACCAAAGGGCAAGACCGTAAAGTGATAAAGGCCTGATTGGGTCACAAAAGCTGTATTCTCTTTGTCCTCTGGTGCGAGGGGAATTTGCCAGTACCCCTTTGTAAGATCGAGCGTGGACAGGTATTTGGCTCTTCCTAACTTCTCTAATACGTCATCGACACGGGGAATAGGATATGTGTCAAAGAGTGATATGTCATTTAGCCTACTGAAGTCGATGCAAAATCGAACAGAACCATTGGGTTTTGGAATGAGAACCACCGGGGAACACCATGGGCTCACAGAGGGTTCAATCACCTTCAGGGCTAGCATTTTATCTATTTCTTCTTCAATGATATGTTTCCGGGCTTCGGGTATGCGGTAGGGGCGGAGACGAATAGTCTGACCCTCAGGTGTTTTGATTTTGTGGTGGATTAATGAGGTTCTCCCTGGCGTCTCAGAAAAGAAATGTGAGTGATGTTGTAAGAGTGCAGACAGTTGTGACTTTTCGATTTTGGTAAGAGAACTGTTTATGCATGGAGCTTCCTCCGGTTTCTTGCTCCTAGTGGGGTAGAGCTCTAACCCTAGACCTGTGGATGGGGTGATCAAAAACCCGTCAGCTGATCTGCTAGTGACATCCTCCGGATGTTCCCATTTTTTTAGTAAGTTTACATGGTATATTTGGGTTCTTTTTGGATGTGAACTCAGTTCGATGAGGTAGGTGACGGGAGACACTGCTTTTATTACTCTATAGGATCCTTGCCATTTAGCTAAGAGTTTGTGTTCAGACGTTGGTCGCATTATGAGAACTTGGTCATTAGGGTGGAAAGATCGTAATTTAGTTCCCTGGTCATAATAAGCCTTTTGATTTGTTTGTGCTTTCTCAAGATGCCTTTGTACATCTTCCCATATGGTTTGTAAATGTGATTTCAGTTTATGGACATATTCCAGTAAGGGTTTCCCTTCCTCTCCTTCCTCTTCCCACATTTCTGCGGCCATATCCAGGAGACTATGTGGTTGTCTTCCAAACACTAATTCAAAAGGACTATGTCCTGTGGAGGATTGTTCATGAGTCTGGATGGCATAAAGGACCAGGGGTAACTTCTGGTCCCAGTCCTTTCCGAAGTCATCTACTATTTTCCTCAATAGGGTTTTTATGGTACGGTTGTAGCGTTTCACTAAACCGTCCGTTTGGGGATGGTATACAGATGTTTTTATCTGAGTGATCCCTAGTAGTTTACAAATCTGTTTCATAAGGTTTGACATAAAAGGAGTGCCTTGATCAGTGAGGATCTCTTGGGGAAATCCTATTCTTGAGAAAAAGGTTATCATGGCTTGAGCCACCGTTTTCGTAGTCATGCTGGCTAAGGGAATTGCTTCTGGATATCTCGTAGCGTAGTCTACCAATACCAGAATGTAGGTATGACCTCTGGATGATGGAAGGAGGGGTCCGACCAAATCCATACCTACGCGACTAAAAGGAACCTCAATAATGGGTAGGGGTTGTAACTGAGCTTTCTTGGGGGTTCTTGGTTCGGTTAATTGACACCTAGGACATTGTAAACAGTATCTCCTGATGTGAGAATAGACCCCTGGCCAATAGAATCTCCGTAAGAGATACTCCTCAGTTTTTTCTCTACTGTAGTGGCCACTCCCTGGCTGGTTATGAGCTAAGAACAGGACCTGATTTCGATAAGGTTCAGGTACAACCAGTTTTTTTTTTTCTCCCTTTACAGATGTGGTAATTCTATACAGAAGATTCTTCTGTATTAAAAAATAAGGACCCACCTCGTTTGTGGATTCCGTTTTAGCCATGTTCCAGGCGTGACAGAGAGTAGGGTCTTGCCTCTGACTAGTTCTAAAGGAGACGGCTGTGTCACTGGTTCCTGCTACCAGTTTGTCGGGATTGGACTCCTCCCTGGACTCCTGATATTTTAGTTTCCCTTGTCTTTTCTCCCTCCGAGTTAGTTTTATGCTACTAGGAGGACTCTCAATAAAGCTGTTAGAAAAGGGTGCTTCTGTCCACCAGTCTGGGGATTGTTGGGGTACTCGGGTTTTATCTAGGAGGTCATAGAACCGGATATAGGCGGTCATTCTGACCGCGGCGGTCGGCGGTCGCCGCCCGCCAAGCGGTTCCCGCCGAAAGACCGCGGCGGCCATTCCAGCTTTCCCGCTGGGCCGGCGGGCGACCGCCAGAAGACCGCCGGCCGGGCCAGCGGGCCAGCCCCTTCAACAATAAAGCCGGCTCGGAATGGAGCCGGCGGAGTTGAAGGGGTGCGACGGGTGCATTGGCACCCGTCGCGATTTTCACTGTCTGCTAAGCAGACAGTGAAAATCTTTGTGGGGCCCTATTAGGGGGCCCCTGCACTGCCCATGCCAGTGGCATGGGCAGTGCAGGGGCCCCCAGGGGCCCCACGGCACCCGTTCCCGCCATCCTGGTTCTGGCGGTGGACACCGCCAGAAACAGGCTGGCGGGAAGGCGGTCGGAATCCCCATGGCGGTGCTGCAAGCAGCGACGCCATGGCGGATTCCCTGGGCCAGCGGGAAACCGGCGGGAAACCGCCGGCTCCCCTTTTCCGACCGCGGCTTTACCGCCGCAGTCAGAATCGCCAAGGAAGCACCGTCAGCCTGTTGGCGGTGCCTCCGCCGCCCTCCGCCATGGCGGTCATGGACCGCCAAGGTCAGAATGACCCCGATAGTCTGTCCCGATGATACAGTCTTCAATCAACCTGTCCATAATCCCCACTGGGAGGAAATCGTGATACTCGCCCCATTCTATCCTGACCAACCATAGTGGATATTGTTCCTTGTCCCCATGAATACAACAAATAGTGACCCACTGGCTTGGTGTTGGATCTGTTAGTTCCAATAAGTCTCTTCGTATTACGGATTGACTACAACCCGAGTCAATTAAGGCGTCTATTGGATTTCCATTTATTTTGATGACCTGTTTGAACTTAGAATTTCCCTTGCATGTACATAAAACCCTACGTCGGGTGACCACGATTTCCATGGGTTCGACCCCATCATTTTTCCTGGGACATACCCTCGCAATGTGTCCCCACTCCCCACAACTAAAACACTGGTGTTGTTGCATAGAGCTACTCTCTCCATGTTTGTGGGGTCCGGTTTCTTCCAACGGATGTCGTGGGGAATATTTAGGGGGGTCAGGGTTGGTCTTACGGTGGTTCTGGTGTTAATGGGTTTGACATCTGCAGATCGGTGATAGGCACAGGCCAGGTCTATGGCGAGCTCCGTATCGACCTTAGGATGTTGTCTTATCCAATTCCTGGTGCTGTTCGGAAGAGAGTCTAGATACTGTTCCAGAATAATCGTTTTTATTACATCTTCTCTGGTCGTTCCTAGGGGTCCCAACCATTTTAATCCCAAATCTTTAACCCTGAAGTAAAATGTGCGAGGATCTTCACTCTGTCCCCATTTCACTTTTCTGAACTTCATTCTGTAGTATTCTGTGTCATGACCAACTCTTTCTAGGATACTACTCTTGATATCCTTGTATGGTGTGGGGCCTCCTGGATTAGCGGCCTGGTAGGCTGTCTGTAGAATTCCCGTGAGGAGTGGTGCGATATACTGTCCCCACCGTTCTTCAGGCCATTGCGCTGAAGAGGCTACACGTTTGAAGTTTGTAAAGAAGGAGTCGGGATCATCTCCTTCTTGGAACTTTTGTAAGACAGAGCTCGGGACATTAGGGTGTACCTTGCTGGCTGCTATGGTGTCAGTTAGTTTCTGCAGCGCAGTCTCATGTACGAGCTGGTTGTTAGCCATGATCGTAGCTTGGCTTTTTAAGGCTCTTTGTAGGGCTTCTCTGTCTTCTTGTGCCTCACGCTGGTGTGCCTCCCAGACTAGTTGGAGGTGACGTTGGCCCTCCACCAGTTGTTTAATCATGTCTTCGAGCGTAGGTTTTTCCCCCATTGTGGGTACCACCCAGTAGCCTCTCAGGTTATTATCCCACTTCTGACACCACTGTGGTAGGCTGCTGGCGGTACAAAGGGGTCTGAGACTTAAGTAGGGTGAGTGATTTTTATTTATTTTTATTTATCTAGTGCAGTTCAAGTGCTGTACAGGTATTGTGATGTTCATAAGTCTTGTTGATTCCTTCTGTTATCTTCTAACCGTCTTGTCTTTATTCTTTCCTTTAGGCTCGGCGGACGTCTGCTCCTCTTGTCTCCCGCGGATACCGGCAAACAAACATAGGAGATACCAAAGGTAAGTTTGTTGTGGGGTGTTTTGTGCGGGTTTATTTTTAGGGCTGGCATGCAAAGAGGGAGGGTTCTCAGGGTTTTGGTGGTGGAGGGTGCCCAGTTGTGAGGGTGTGGGGCTCAGGTACTTTCGGCACGCTCTGTTTCTTCTGTCATCCAGAGCTATGCCCCAAAGTGCTTTCCAGTGCTTCACCGGTGTTCCCTTTCCACTGGCCCGCCTCCGACCCTCCCTTTGTTTCCCCGGTTCCCTTCCCCTGTGCCCCTATTGCTTTTGTGTGGGTTTTCTGTCCTAAGAAGGACCGTACCTTGTGTAGCCACGACCCTCCAGGGTTGTGGCGGGATTTGTAGACCGTTGCGTCTCGACTTCCAGTGGAAGCTGCCTCGCGGGTCTCTGGCGTCTTATCAGGACCGGGAAACTCCCTCTCGGCGTCCGGCGGTCTTTTCTCCTCCGTCTTCCTCGGCTCCGTACGACACACCCCTTCCGTGAAGTCCGTTGTTGCTTTTCTCTCCCGAATCCGGAAATCCGTCTCTGAAGCGTCCGATGGCGTTCCCATGGTAACATGGGGACGCGGAAGTGGGTTGAGAGAGGCACGCGAACGGCACCAGCTCTGGGAGTCACAAGACGCGGTCGAGCAGACCCGTCTACACTGCTTTTGTCCAAACTACCAGAGGGTTAACCACTGGCTGATTTAGTGACTTTTAATGGTACACCCTAAGAAGGATTGTGACTGGACCTTTATGTGACTGGTGTGCTGAAACAAAATTCTGGAATTTAAACTGGTGTTTTTAATAGAATAGTTGCCAATTTAGGGGGTCATTCCCGCCGCCCGCCAAGCGGGAACCGCCAGAAGACCGTACCGCGGTCAAAAGACCGCGACGGTCATTCTGGGTTTCCCACTGGGCTGGTGGGCGACCGCCAAAAGGCCGCCCGCCAGCCCAGCGGGAAACACCCTTCCACGAGGAAGCCGGCTCCGAATGGAGCTGGCGGAGTGGAAGGGGTGCGACAGGTGCAGTAGCACCCGTCGCGAATTTCAGTGTCTGCAAAGCAGACACTGAAATTCTAAGTGGGGCCCCCAGGGGCCCCACGACACCCCATACCGCCATCCTGTTCCTGGCGGCCAAAACCGCCAGGAACAAGATGGCGGTATGGGGGTCGGAATCCCCATGGCGGCGCAGCAAGCTGCGCCGCCATGGAGGATTCCCCTGGGCAGCGGAAAGCCGGCGGTACACCGCCGACTTTCCGTTTCTGGCCGCGGCTGTACCGCCGCGGTCAGAATGCCCAAAGGAGCACCGGCAGCCTGTTGGCGGTGCTCCCGCGGACCACAGCCCTGGCGGTTTTTACCGCCAGGGTCGTAATCAGGCCCTTAGTCTGTTCATCAAAAGAGTTACATAATACTTAGAGTTCCTTGCTTTTCACGATATTTTTAAAAAGAGACAGATTCCAAGATGCTATTCTCTGGGGGTGAGTCATGCCATAATCACTGGAGGATACCACCTACATCCATGCAGGCATCTCATTGACTTGATGCCAAGCCTCGGACAGTTTGAGCTTTCTTTCAGGCTCGTCCCATTAAACATGGGATAATAATGATAAAGGAAAGTCTTATCGAAGATTACTGCTTTCAAAGCATGGATAGGCCCCACATTGTTGTACCAATTACATATGGAGGACAAAACAAATATAACGATTTTTGCTACTTGACCTATTCACGAGTACTTGCCCAGACGAATAGCTTACTGACTGGATTATCTTTATCAACATGTTGACCCTGCATGCATTCCAAAAGGTGTTCTTGTTTATCAAAAGGAAGCAGAGGTGTATTCTAATAATTTGAGCACATTTCTAACGCTTTATGGATTGGCAAAAATCCACAGAAGCACTTATGAAAACGTATCTAAATTGTACCTTCGCATCAGCACTACTCCGTCGTGCATTTAGATTGTCAGGAGAGCGTACAATTTGGCGGTATACGTCTGGCAGTACTGGGGAATAACACAACTTGTTCTCCACCCTGAAAAATGTTTTGTCCAGCTAGAGTAAGGGGTTCATTTGCACTCAAGTTTGACTGTCTTACAACCCACCTGGGTGAAAGAGACCCACCTTCTGCCAGTCTGACAGTAAATCGCCTGCCAGACTTCGAGCTCTCTACTGGCTTGCAAGGGAGCTTTTGCAAAAAAGTAACTTTCTAGCATGGTTAAAGCGCTTTCGAACAAAATGTAATGCTTGACAGGCAGCATGGCATGCCGGTGGGCCAACATTTTTTTAAACTTTCATAAACCTTGAAAAGATGGTTTTGTTACTAAGAATCCAAAAGGCAACGAGTCTGATGAGCTTCATGTTTTCTCCGATCATATTGGTGCTTTTTTCTTGTCCACGACCTTCACGATTTACATTGCGGACATGATAGCACTGACCTTCTTTCGCTGTTAAGCTGGCATTCCTATAGAGGATGGGCTGCCCACTAAAGGTTTCTTACAGCTGAGCGCGCTGAGACTCTGCCATCATAAATCAAAGTATTTATTCAATCTCTAAATGAGTCAAGGGAACCCCAGGATTGTAAAACTGGACATAAGTCAATTTTTTTCAGATTTTCTGCATTTGTCAAGCCCTTAATGAGGAATGAAGTGTTAGCTTACTAATAGGGTGCAAGAGACCACTGGGAAGGATTGTGAATATCACCAAAATGAATTACTTGTGGCTGTTTAACAAATTTCAAATGCCAACCCGCACAAATCGCCTAGTGACACTCAAATTCCCCTTCCTAAAAACTATGGCAAGCCTTCCACATTTCGGATTTTCTATTGTGGCTGAACCTAAGCGCAAAAAACATATTTAATAATGCCCAATGACACTACGGGCCTCATTCCGACCCTGGCGGTCATAGACCGCCAGGGTGGAGGCCGGAGGTAGCACCGCCAACAGGCTGGCGGTGCTACATACCGCCGCGGTCAGAAAAGGGCAACCGGCGGTTTCCCGCCGGTTTACCCCTGCCCAAGGGAATCCTCAAGCAGCGCCGCCATGGGGATTCCGACCCCCTTCCCGCCATCCTGTTCCTGGCGGTTGTTACCGCCAGGAACAGGATGGCGGGAACGGGTGTCGTGGGGCCCCCTAACAGGGCCCCATTAAGATTTTCAGTATCTGCCTTGCAGACACTGAAAATCGCGACGGGTGCCACTGCACCCGTCGCACCCCTTCAACTCCGCCGGCTCCATTCGGAGCCGGCTTCATTGTTGAAGGGGCTTTCCCACTGGGCCGGCGGGCGGCCTTCTGGCGGTCGCCCGCAGACCCAGCGGGAAAGTCGGAATGACCGTCGCGGTCTGTTGACCGCGGAGCGGTCTTCCGACGGGGTTACTTTGGCGGGCGGCAAAGTCGGAATGACCCCCTACATGTTCACAAGACAGGAAGGGGTGAACTCCTCGAAGGAATCCCTGAGGGAGAGAGCATATACAGTTAGGGTGGACCTCTCAAGGATGTTTTATTTAGGAAGGTTCTTCCTCCAAATATTGTGGACTTCTCAGGACTATTTTTAGACATATAAATCTTCTTATTTGTTTTGGACATATATTTATGTTGAATATGCATTTAGGACTGAAGATTTGGCTTTGTCTTAGATTGAATGTCTTTTCAATGACCTCCCTTTTTTCAGCCCGCACAATCCACATGTGGGAAAAAAAGTAAATACATTCAAACACAACCCCATAAGAATGAAGGTTAGTTCATGCTCATGGGGAATTTCAGTTTTGGGAAGCAGGATTTCACGAAGATTTCAGGCTGTTCAAATCTTTACTAACAACAGTACAGTGGAAAATAACCACCACGTTTGATGGTTTAAGTTATTCTTGTGTTTACATGTCATCTAATCGATCATAACATTCTGCGAAATCACGAGTCTTTAAGGGAGGAAACTGCAGGGTCTATAATACTGCATCCTTTCAGATGGACTGGGTTAACGTTAGTAAACATTCACAAAACGAATCTGCTTCCCATTCCTAACATCACGGGAATTTGAAATAGCCCTGTCATATGTTTGTCACTATTGTGTCTAAGCTTCTTTCTCCCTTTTCCTCTATGGACCTTCTTCCCTGAAATCAATGTCCTCCTTTGGTGTGTTGCAGTTTTACTTTATCAATTGAAGGAACTCTTTCTGTTTATTAAAATCGACTTATTGTATTTTTTTGGAATTATTCATCACAAAGATAAGCCTAATTCTTACCTGAACTGACAGTTATCCTTATCCTGTGTAATATTCAGGTAATTTCATTCAATAAGTCAATGGGGGTTATTACAACTTTGGAGGAGGTGTTAATCCGTCCCAAAAGTGACGGTAAAGTGACGGATATACCACCAGCCGTATTACGAGTCCATTATATCCTATGGAACTCGTAATACGGCTGGTGGTATATCCGTCACTTTACCGTCACTTTTGGGACGGATTAACACCTCCTCCAAAGTTGTAATAACCCCCAATGTCTTTTATACACCTATCAGCTTGGACTTTTCAGTGCTATCATTTGATTAATTAATTGAATTTTAGTCTTTCCTGCTTGGTGCTACTAAACATACCCTTTATTGTAAAGAGCATGATGTTGAGGATAACTTTTAGTTAGTACAATAACTTCACAATTATTTAATGAGTTGATTCTGGCGCTATAAGATGATAATTTTTTACTAACATTGCACTTATTTTTTGTCATACATGATGCACATTAATGTACTTCATTATCTGTATGTCTGATATGAACAATGTCACAAATGGGGTAACAATGTGAATTTTGAATTACAACAATGTAACAGCTTTATTATCTTTTATGTGCGTGTTAGTCGTGTAACTAGGTGCATTGTCTCAACTATTTGCATTCTAAAAAGAGTTGTATGTGATATATAACATGTTAATGTTGCTATTGCCAAAATGTAAAAGAAGATAAACCATTTGTTGCCAAATTCTCTGGTTCTTAGAGTTAAATGACCTCTTGTGAATTTAGTTTATTTAATGTCAAAAGTATATGGTTCTAAGCACTTGCTTAATCAACTTCAAATTATAGATCTATATGACAGTACTATAACTCTTTACTCATGTTAGTTGTTTCACAACAGTGTCAGTGTTATGGTGCTGCTGAATAGAGGCAAGTCTTCATTACCAGTCCCCAGGAGGTTCCCTCCCTGTGTTTTTCCGATACAAGTTGGCTACAGGTGTAAGCAGCACACTCTTACCTCATAATATTCACAAGACAAGGAGGAGGCTGTAAGATAACTTGATATCACTTCATAAAGGATAGGTCATCTTACCCCTGAAACGATCAAATGTCGTAACTTAGAAGGTTCTGTGACATTTTGTCGCATCCCTGCTTAGTAAGGATTGTGTGGCTCAGCGAATGAGCAGCTTCATGTAAACAACAGTGTAAGTGTGCTTGTTCAGGGTCGCTCAGCCGTGTTCACTAAATATATTGTGCTGTCCATGGATTGAAGGACACACGCTTTCCTTACACTAGTTTCAAGGAGAAATGTCCTTGGATATGTGAAATACTTGTTAAGTAAATGGAAAAATATTGCAACATAGATTGACTTTTTTGACTTTCGGCATGCCAGATTGTGTTCGGAAAGCAGTGCATAATTTGTAACAAGAGGTGAAGTTAATGTAAATAATCAGTGCAGGGGACCAAAGTGTTTCAAAGGATCCCACCACTAGCGCTGGTGAATGCCCCAGTTGCCAAATACATCAAGCATTAACAATTTTCTCATGCCCCTCCTGACTTTGCCTTCACCTTTATATTAGGTAAAGATTTTTAAGGGAAAAGGTGTTGTTGCAGGTAGACCTCACAGCATTAGGATGTTCTTCCCCCAAATGTTTTGCCTGCCTTGCCTCACTTTTGCTGATCTTTTTTTTGGCCTTAGGACTCTGGGCACTTTACCACAGCTAACCGGTGCTAAAGTGCAGGTGCTCACTCCCTACAAACATGGTAACATTGGTGTATGCACAATTGGCATCTTTAATTTACTTAAAAGTCCCTAGTAAAGTGCACTATATGTGCCCAGGGCCTGCAAGTTTAATGCTACTAGTGGGCCTGCAGCACCGATTGTGCGGCCCACTGAAGTAGTCCTTTAAACATGTTTCAGGCATGCCACTGCAAAGCATGTATGTGCGGCTTTCACTGCCATGTCGACGTGGCACTTAAAACCCTTTGCCAAGTCTTAAAGTCCCCTTTTAGTACACATGAGACACCCCTAAGATAGGCCCTAGGTAGCCCATAGGGTAGGGTGCAGTGTAAGTAAAAGACAGGACATTTATTTTTTTGTTTTACCTGTCCTGATAGTGAAAAGCTCCCAAATGTGTGTTTCACTACTGTGAGGCCTACCCTATCATAGGATAACATTGGGGGATTCCTTAATACACCTATTAAGTGTAATTCCTGATTGAGAAGGAGAAGGGCTGTCATGTTTAGTACTCTTTTGGACCTGAGGATACTCTGCCTAGAAGAAGGACTGCTGTGCTGAAGGAGCTGTGACTCTGCTGGGACTCTGCTGGACTTTGCTTGACTCCTGCTGTGCTATGCTGTGTGCTGTCTCCTTGCCTGGAGTGTAAAGGACTTCACCTAAATCTCTAAAACCACAAAACCAAGTGACTCCAATGGCTTTCTGGCGTGCCTCCTGTTCTACAGTCTCAATGACATCAAAGACTGCCTGCATCTCCAACAGCACCTGGACTCTGCCACCTGTCAGCACTGCCCTGCCAAGTGGTGCCAATACAGTCCTGGGCACTTGGAATGTGCTGCATTATTTATAATGACAAAATTCATCACACGTATTCTAAATTATTTAAAATCTCATTGAATAATTTAATCTAAGGAAAAACAAAATCTCCAAAATCATGTTTCTTTGCAAATTTCTCTACCAAGCTTGAAAGTCTAGAGGTAAATTTGAGTTTCAGTCAGCAATTCCTAAAGTAATGCAATGAATAGAAACTTAGGACCCCACGTCTATTTGGCTATGGTGACTATTCGATGGATTGATGAATATCATTGAAAAGGCCTGCCAAAATGTGTACAACTGCATCAAAACATATAAATCCAATTTCCAAATTGTATTTAAATAATCTTATTTGATTAGGCCTCAGTGTAGTAACTCAACAACATATTATACACTTGCATCCTGTGCAGATTAGTTCCTCGAATGCTTGAAAAATTAAGGAAATCTAACTTTCGCCAAACTACAAACACAATTGATGGCACCATCCACCATCCATTTATTCAATACAGAATACTCTAGAAAGGGAGTACAATACTGATGCTAAAATTACTAGGATAATAATAGGCAGTAGTCATCAGCAAAGTGTAACTTATACTGCATAAATTCACCAAACACATGTCTTCTATGAGGGTTGTCTATTATCAGCACTGTACAGCCAAAAAACTCAAACATCAACAAATGAACAGACATGGAATAACTGAAGGGATCTGCCAAACTTTTTTGTACAATTTGAAGGACCTTAATAAAGTCCACCACTGCAGGCCCCAAATATCTATGCATTCTGACTGCTTCTTTACATGTCACAAAGACACTCAGATATGGGATGAAAGTAAAAGTGCCCTTCTCAACAGACCTCTCCGCTTCTCTCTTCCTCCTACCCTGCCAGCGCAGAACCGGTACTACACACAAGGGGGCTTAGTTACAAGCCCACTGCGTGCCAGTTGTTATAAATGGGGTCTCTGGGTAGCAGTCAATTTGCACTCGATCCATGCAGGGACCCTCACTCTAGTCAGGGTAAGGGAGTTACACTTCTAAGACAACCCCTGCTCACCTCCTTGGTAGCTTGGCACATGCAGTCAGGCTTATCTCAAGGGCAATGTGTAAAGTATGTGTACCAACACACACAGTAATACAGTGAAAACACTACAAATCGGACACTACACAGTTTAGAAAAATAGGCAGTATTTATCTGAATCAAACAAGACCAAAATGACAAAATTCCAACATGCATCAGTAAAGGTATGAATTTTCAAAATAATAGAATCTTACTCCATAGAACACAAAGGAAACATTGTTGTTACACAACGTACCTAGTTTGCGTCCAAAATAAAGTTGCATGGGTGAGCATGCATCAGAATAGTCAGCAATGTGTCAATTCCTTACTCGCAAGTGAGGCTGTGCGTCGCTTCTTGTCTGGTCAGGTAGGCGATACGTCATTTTTCTCTCCTGCAAGAGAGTGATAAGTCGATTTCCAGACAGGGCACATCAGACCCACGCAGGTTACCGATGATTTTGATGCCCTGCAATGATGCGTGAGAAATCCGGTCACACAGTAAAGGAAAACTGCACTGTGTGGGGCTTGCGTCATTTTCAGTAGCCGCAAGCAGGTGTTGCGTCATTTCTCCAGCCGCGATGCAGGTGATACATTGATTTCCCGGCTGCGATGCAGGTGGTGTGTTTATTTCAGCCGCAAGGCAGGTGGCGTGTCATTTTACAGCTGTGTTGCCGGTGGTGCACTGAAATGTTCTCTGCATGGTTTCCTGTGCATGGATTTCATTCCTAGTTCTACCAGCTTCACATTTCAAAGGCCCAGGGACTGGATAGGGCACCACTTGACAGGCAGGATTCTCAGCAGAGATTCCAGGTGCTGGCAGAGGAAGTCTTTGATGGCCCTGAGACTTCAAAACAGAAGGCAAGCTCAGTCCAAGCCCTTGGAGATTCTTCACAAGCAGGAACATACTACAAAGTCCAGTCTTTGTCCTCCTTCAGGCAGAAGCAGCACCTGTAGGCCAACCCAGCAAAGCAGAGTCACAGGCAAAGGGGCAGTACCCCTCCTCCAGCTCTTCAGATCTTCTCCTTGGCAGAGGTTCCTCTTGGTTCTAGAAGTAATCTAAAAATCTGGGATTTTGGGTCCACTACGTATACCACTTTGCCTTTGAAGTAGGCAAACTTCAAAGGAAAGTCTCTGTTGTTCACAAGATCCAGCCTTGCCCAGGCCTGGCTCCATACACACACCAGGTGGTTGGAAACTGCATTGTGTGAGGGCAGGCACAGCCCACTCAGGTGTAAGTGACCACTCCTTTCTCCACTGTAGCCCAGACGGCTCTACAGGATATGCAGGCTACAGCCCAGCTCCCTTTGTGTCACTGTCTAAAGGGGACTCACAAACACCCCAACTGTCAGTCTGACCCAGACAGGGAATCCATAAGCAGGCAGAGTCACAGAATGGTTTAAGCAAGAAAATGCCCACATTCTAAAAGTGGCATTTTCAAACTGACAATTTAAAACCCAACTTTACCAAAAGTTTTATGTTTAAATTGTGAGTTCAGAGAAACCAAACTCCTCATCTCTATCTGTTCCCAAAGGCAAACTGCACTAAAAAGATATTTAAAGGCAGCCTCCATGTTAGCCTATGAGAGAGGTAGGCCTTGCAACAGTGAAAAACAAATTTGCAGTATTTCACTGTCAGGACATGTAAAACACATCAGTGCATGGCCTTCCTTTAACATACACTGCACCCTGCCCATGGGGCTACCTAGGGCCTACCCTAGGGATGCTTTACATGTATAAAAAGGGAAGGTGTGGGCCTGGCAAGTGGGCACACTTGCCAGGTCAAATCGGCAGTTTAAAACTACACACACAGACACTACAGTGGCAGGTCTCAGCCATGTTTACAGGGCTATTCATGTGGGTGGCACAACCAGTGCTGCAGGACTACTAGTAGCATTTGATTTATGGCTTTGGGCACCTCTAGTGCACTATACAAGGTACTTACTGGTAAATCAAATATGCCAATCATGGAACTACACATACAAATTACATAGAAAGCACTTGCACCTTAGCACTGGTCAGCAGTGGTAAAGTGCCAAGAGTACCAAAACCAGCAAAAACAGAGTCCAGCACACAATCAAAACATGGGAACCAGAGGCAAAAAAGATAGGGGAGACCACACCAAGGATGACAGGGCTAACACCAGTGCATCACTCTTTGTGATGCACTGGGGAGCATTGTGCGGACCCATATCTACAAGGCCACGCAAAGCCAGTTTTCATGGCTATTCATGGCCTTGTAGATCTTGTGTAAGGCAATGCAGAGCAAGTAGCTGTCTTGCCTTCCACTCTGTCAAGGAGGCATTCCATTGGCGTTATGGTGGGATTTTCCACCTAACCCTCATGGGTTTTGGTGCATTCTCAGATTTAGAAGGGATTGTAAACCTGGGAATGTGTCAACATTTTAGGACTCCCCAGGGAAGGCCCAACAAGGAGAAATACCTTTATTTCTTCTTGTTTACTCTTTCTATGTGTGGTGCATTCAGCAGCACACATAGAAAGAGGAAAAAGCCTCCATGAATTCTTTTTGCACCGGCAGGTATCTCTTCCTGCAGAAAAATAATCCTGTCTGTGATACAGGCATCCAGGGTGTCTGCATCTACGCTAGGCAGCCCAGTGTGCACCAGCACAGAGGAACAGGAGAGAAATGTGCCATATCTTGTAGATACAGTTCATTTCTGCCCTTTCACTGTGACACAGGGCAGCGCAGCAAGGTCACTTGCTATGCTGTTCTGCACCACAGGACTTGTCAATAAGCCCCCAATTCTTAAATTGGAAAACCCAGTGCACTAACAAGCTAAGCAGATTATATCATGCAAAATACCATAAAGAGACCTACATAGCTATTCAAAGCTACTAGCGTATTGAAATCCAAAAAACTGTGCATCTGTCCCTCACGTTTCATCATCCACCCCACTGCTAGCAGCTGCATCCCAAAACGTGAGAACTGCACCTCAATGGTCATCACGTATAGAAGCATTTCCCACACAGGATCGAAACACAGATACAATCCTTGCAACCAGTAGTGCGCCACCCATGTAAACAAGCACTTCAGCACCCCAATAAGGATAGTAATCAATGCTGTAATATAATACAATATTAAACTGCCAGGCCACAATTTTTTAAACAATTTCTGTGAAGGAAGCTGGGCAATAATTCCCATCAACTCATATCTAATACAGAAAGTGAGTGCTACATACCTCCTAATTAAGGAGAGGAGAGCAAAAACAAAATTTGCTCTGCACCTCCAAAATGCGATGCTCTGAAAAAAAAATTAACATCCATTTCAGCTGCAGAAAACCCCCAATTTTATTTATGGAAAATTAATTCCATCTTTTTATATATGCTCCATCACCGAGACTGAGGTGGTCATTCCAACCTCGGCGGTAAAAGGCACTTACCGCCGTTCAGAAGACCGCCATAACACCGCCGCAGCCGCGGTAAACCGCCACGATCATTCTGACCCACAACAGGCAAGCCGCCAAAATACAGACATCCACAAAAGTCCACCACACCAAAAGGCAGTGAGAAACTGGCGATGACCAAACCTCCACCGTCACGGCAACAGAAATACGCCCACACTATCACGACACACGAATCCAAGCGGCGGTCTTTCAACCGCGGTATTCCATTGGCGGTACACACCGCCGCGCTCAAAATACACACACACTTACAAAATACAACCACATTGGACAATTCAAAATACACACACCTGAGACACATTCACACACCACTCCCACACACCCAATTAAATATAAAATACACACCCACATCACCCACAAACCTCCACTCCTAGAGATTCGTGAACACGCACCGAGAAAAGACATCCGAGCACCCAGACGCCCAATTCACTGTCACCCAGCAATATTTGCACGCACTTCACACAACACAACAATACACATCACCACACTTAGCACCACACAATCCACCCTACACATCACCCACACCACCCCATGGCACCGCAAAGACACCCCAGGTTCTCTGATGATGAACTCAGGGTCATGGTGGAGGAAATTGTACGAGTAGAGCCACAGCTGTTCGGGGAACAGGTGCAGCACACCACCATTGCCAGGAAGATGGAGCTATGGAGCAGAATAGTGGACAGGGTCAACGCTGTGGGACAGCACCCAAGAAATCGGGACGACATCAGGAAGAGGTGGAACGACCTACGGGGGAAGGTGCGTTCCATGGTATCCAGGCACAACATCGCGGTGCAGAAGACTGGCGGCAGACCCCCACCTCCTCCCCCAGAATTTACAACATGGGAGGAGCAAGTCTTGAACATCCTGCATCCTGAGGGCCTCGCAGGAGTAGGCGGAGGAATGGACTCTGGTAAGGCAAATCTTAACTACTTCTTCCACCCACCCCACCTGCATGCCAACTCATACCCCCACCCTCACCCTCACCCCATCACATCCTAATCCTTGCAACTGTCTCACCATCACAACCCACCCATCCCAACACCTAGCCCTGCATGCGTCCACAAAGCATGGACACCCATCACCTAAGCATGCCCACTGCATATACACATACAACCCCCCCCCAACCACAGTCACAACAGCCCCCACAAAGGAATGCCAGCACTGGGGTACACGGGCACCCACCCATTGCACGCTATGACACACACAGAAGCAATAACCATACTTTTATACCCCTGCAGGACCCGAACGCCACGTCACCGCGCAGGAGGGTCCACAAATGTCCACTCCACCCCCAGAAGAGGCCCACAGTGAGGACAGCAGCTCTGTCTCCCTGGATCTAGATGACCAGCCCGGTCCATCGGGGACCTCGGGACAGTCGGTTCCCCTCACACAGCCACAGGCCACAGTAGACCTTCCCCCCTATGGGAACACCAGCACAGCACCCACCCAGCGGGCCCATACCTCTGTCCCCAGGACACGTCAATCAGCGGTGTGTCCACCACTACAGGGAACCCAGGCTAACCCAACACTCCAACAACAACAGGGTCCTGTGGGCAGTGGTAGTGGGCACACGGTCCAGGGGACAGAGGCCCAGGGAAACAGGGGAACTGGGAGGGCTGCTGTGCGACAGGGGGGGGACAGGCCCAGGGAACCCACTCTCCACGAGGCCCTCTCCTCCATCATGGGAGCATATCACCGCTCCCAGGAGACGATGGCGACGGTCCTGGCCAGGTTTCAGGAGATCCAGCTTCTGCAGGAGCAACAGTATATGGGGTTCAGGGAGGAACTAAGAAACATCAGTTCCGCCATGGGTACCATCGTAGTGGCCCTGAATGAGGTAGTCACGACATTGCGGGACACTGTGGCACCTCAAAGGGCCCCTGACACTAGCATGCACCAAGAACTGCCTACCACCTCTGCCGGCGCTAGTGGACAGGAGGCCCTGACACAAGTCCAACAGGCCACCAGAACCCCACCCCCTGCAGAAGGAGAACCACCCCGCAAGCGGGCCCTGAGATCCAGGAAGAAGACAGAGTAAGATGTCAAGACCCCCGCCAGCAAAGGATACCGCCCTGATTGTCATCCCACTGTCCCACATTGTCACCCTGTCCAACCTTAAACTGCCCCTGCTCCACTTCCCACAGGCATTTGGACAATGCACCTGTGAAACTGATAGTCTGGACTCTGCCATGGACAATCCTCCACCATCACCCCTCACCGATTTGCAACCACCCATCTAATTTAGAGCACTTGAATAAAAACACTTATTGCACAAAACAATCTGGAGTCTGGCTGTGATTTAGAACAAATGTATTAGACATGACCGTGCCAAAATGTTCATTCACATTGTGATGCTAACAAACCGCTGTCACACAGCTGTAGTCCATGGGGAAACTAAGCAGATGTCACGCAGTGGGGCCCACATCTCTGAAAATGGAAGGGAAAGTCACAACACAGTTACCATACACTGGGGGAAAAAGTCAGACAGTAGAGAGGTAGGAGTCATTAAGTAAATGTAATATGCCGGTGTCTACTCTTACCTGTGTGTAACTGAAAATACTGCTGTATTACTGTGTTCCTGTTCTCTATGTCGTCCTCTTCGGCTTCCTCCTCTTCACTCTCCACAGGCTCCACAGCTGCTACAACACCACCATCTGGACCATCCTCCTGCAGAAAAGGCACCTGACGGCGCAAAGCCAGGTTGTGAAGCATACAGCAGGCCACGATGATCTGGCACACCTTCTTTGGTGAGTACATTAGGGATCCACCTGTCATATGGAGGCACCTGAACCTGGCCTTCAGGAGGCCAAAGGTTCGCTCGATCACCCTCCTAGTCTTCCCATGGGCCTCATTGTACCGTTCCTCTGCCCTTGTCCTGGGATTCCTAACTGGGGTCAGTAGCCAGGACGGGTTGGGGTAACCAGAGTCCCCTAATAGCCACACCCGGTGCCTCTGGAGTTGACCCATTACATACAGGATGCTGCTATTCGGCAGGATGTAGGTGTCATGCACTGACCCAGGGAACTTGGCATTAACATGGGAGATGTACTGGTCAGCCAAACACACCATCTGTACATTCATGGAATGATAACTCTTGCGGTTCCTGTACACCTGTTCACTCCTGCTGGGGGGGACCAAAGCAACATGTGTCCCATCAATGGCACCTATGATGTTGGGGATATGCCCAAGGGCATAGAAATCACCCTTCACTGTAGGCAAATCCCCCACCTCAGGGAAATCGATGTAGCTCCGCATGTGTTTCAGCAGGGCAGACAACACTCTGGACAACACCTTGGAAAACATAGGCTGGGACATCCCTGATGATATGGCCACTGTTGTTTGAAACGACCCACTTGCTAAGAAATGGAGTACTGACAGCACCTGCACTAGAGGGGGTATCCCTGTGGGTTGGCGGATGGGTGACATCAGGTCTGGCTCCAGCTGGGCACACAGTTCCTGTATAGTGGCTCGGTCAAGCCTGTATGTCAGTATGACATGTCGTTCCTCCATTGTCGACAGGTCTACCCGCGGTCTGTACACAGGAAGATTCCTCCATCTCCTCGCATGTCCCAGCGGACGGTGCCTATGAAGGACAACAGCGAGCACAGAGTCAAGCAACCCACAGGTACGTAACCACAGCTGGGGATAACAAGATTCCCAATGCATTGAATGGCTTGTATGAGTGTTGATGCATGGCCTAGGTATGTGTGACGCAGTTGGTAATTAGGCCATGTGGGCCCTTGAAATGGCGGCTGCCTGACCTGTGAAGTGCAACAGTGGGATGTGAGGTCAATGCGCTGGCGTGGCACACCGCGGCGGTAGGCGGTCGAAGACCGCGGCGCTAAGCCACATTGGTTAACATTGAACCCTATGGGTTTCAGGAGCCAATGATGATGTGCGCCGGCGGTCGCTGTACGCACCGCCGCGGGCGTGACCGCCATTTTCTATATGCTTAATCACTCAATACCTGATCTTCGACAGGAGAGGACCTACACTGCAAGTGCTGCTGTGACCTCGGTCTGGAAGAGACAATGGCTCATGCGACTGGGGAAAGGGCCCCTGCCTTCACTGCGGAGGAATTGGAGAAACTTGTGGATGGGGTCCTCCCCCAGTATGCGCTACTCTACGGTCCTCCAGACCAACAGGTAAGTACACTGGGACCATGCTTAGTGGGCAATTCCTGGGTTGAGTGGGGTGGATGAAAGATGGTGGGGAGGGGAGCGATTGAGGCATGCATCAAACGACAGATGAGAGCATGTGCCACATGGCAAGGGTGGGGATGGGGGGCCACTCACATCGTGCGTGCAGAAGGTGATGACAATTTTTCTCTCCCTGTACATGTCACATAGGTCAGCACCCACCAGAAAGTCGCGATTTGGCGTGCCATCGCCAAGGACGTCTGGACCCTGGGGGTCCACAACAGACGGGGCACCCACTGCCGGAAGAGGTGGGAGGACATCCGACGCTGGAGCAGGAAGACAGCGGAGGCTCAGCTGGGGATGGCCTCCCAACGTAGGAGGGGTGCCAGTCGTCATTTGACCCCCCTGATGTCCCGGATCCTGACGGTGGCCTACCCCGATTTGGATGGGCACGTGAGGACATCACAGCAGACACAAGGGGGTGAGTACAAATACATTCTGCTGACTTTGCGTGCAGTGGAGGTGTCTGGGTGGGGGAGGAGGGCTGTGGGTATCCCTAGGCCAGGGCGATTTCTGTAGGCTAGGCCCCTCTGTGAGGCATGGCCCTGTGCCCCCGCCCCCCACCTCTGTAGGGTGCCAAGTACAGGTATCCATGGCCCTGTGTCATCTGCGTGTGCAGTTGTCGTCCATAGGCTTGTGGGCCATGTCCCACGGATTGCGTAGTGGACCCCAAGTGCGCGGCATAGTGCAGGGGGCTTCTGTGTCTGTCTTGTCCGCCAACGGTAGCGGTAATCCATGCAGTCAACATGTCTTTATTTCTCCTCCCCCCCTTTTTTGTGGTCTTCCTGTTCATGTGTGCATTAACATCATCAGGCGGAGGAGAAGTGGCATCGGAGCACGAGGGAGCTGCATCTCACATGGCCATGGCGGGCCATGCAACTGACTCGGATTTCACCAGTGAGACGGAGGGCGAGGGGAGCTCCACAGCGGGGACTCGTGCTGATGTCAGTGACAGCGACTCGTCCTCTGAAGGGAGCTCCCTTGTGGTGGCGGCAACATCCGTGCCCCCCGCAACAGCAGGTACAGCCGCCACCCAGCGCACCAGCACCGCCCTCCCAGCACCCCCTCAGCGTTTGCCCCGTGCCCGCTCACCCAGGAAGGTGGGAATCTCCTTCGCCCCAGGCACCTCAGGCCCTGCCCCTGTCGCCCCTGCTGCCCTCAGTGAGGAGGTCATTGTTGGGCAGTCTACCCTTTTGAATGCCATCCAGGGTGTACAAAGGGAGGTGCACCAGAGTAATGCATACCTGGAGGGCATTCATTCGGGTCAGGCTGCCCATCAGCGATCGTTCAACACTCTGGCCTCAGCACTGACGGCAGCAATTGTCCCTGTCTCTAGCCTCCCCCCTCCAACTCCCTCCACCCAGACCCAATCCCCTGTACCTCTGCCTATCCCAGACACACCATCAGACCAGCCTGTACACACCTCAACACCCAAGGGAAGCTCATCCAGACATAAGCACCACACATCACACAAGCATTCACACAAGCAACATCCACATGCAGACATACCAACAGCCACTGCCTCCACTGTGTCCCCCTCCTCCTCGTCTCCCTCCTCCCTCCCTGTCACGTCTCCACTCACACTTGCATGCACAACATCTTCAGCCACTGCGTCCATCACCAGCACACCCACCAGAACACTCCGCACACGTGCAGTCACCTCCCCCACTACCATTTACACATCCCCTGTGTCCTCTCCCAGTGTGTCTGTCACCCCCTCTTCCAAACTACACAAACGCAGGCAGCCACCCACCCAACAGCCATCCACCTCACGACAGCCTCCAGCCCAAGCACCTGCACCCAAAGACACCAGACTTCACACTCCTACAACCACATCCTCTTCCTCCACTCCCATACCCACTACACCTACCTGTCCCTCGCTTTCCAAATTGCTATTCCTTGCCAACCTTAACCTCTTTCCAACAACTCCCCCACCCCGTCCAGCTCATAAGACTCCAGTCAGCACCTCAGCCACCACAAAACCGGGACCTGTGAAGACTGTTGTCCATGGACTGTGGAGTCCCCCACCCTCAAGGGCATCCAGTTCAGCTAGGAGCCAAGGCACGGCCAGCCCACCACCGGAAAAGCATCCTAAGATTGCCAGTGCCCGGCGCGAGCGACCAAAGACCCCAGAGACAAAAATCCCTACATTGGCTCCGGCAGGAAGTCGGGTGGCACCTGGCACACCGCCAAAGGTGGGAAAGGGCCACAAGCATGCAGGGAAGGGTGGGAAGGGCAGCACGCCCGAAAAGTCCGGCAGCAGGTCAGCTGGCCAGGAGGGCCCCACCAGCCCCATCCCAGGTGTGCAGGAGGACACACACAGGCCCGGTACTGCAGCCCAGGAGGGCCCCGCAAGCCACGTCCCAGGTGGGTAGGAGGACACCCACAGGCCGAGATCTGCAGCCCAGGAGGGCCCCGCAAGCCACCAGACAGATGGGCAGGAAGGCCCTGCCAGCCACATGTCAGGTGGCGAGTGACATCCATGCCTGGGCCGGATCCGCTGACCAGGACACTCATCTCAAGCACCGCTCCGCTGGGCACGGCCGTCTCAAGCACCGCTGAACAGGGCCCTTCACCTCAAGCACCGCTGAACAGGGCACCGCCGTCTCAAGCACTGCTGAACAGGGCCCTTCATCTCAAGCACCGCTAAACAGGGCACCGCCGTCTCAAGCACCGCTGAACAGGGCCCTTCATCTCAAACACCGCTCCGCTGGGCACCGCCGTCTCAGGAACCGCTGAACTGGGCCCTTCATCTCAAGCACCACTGAAATGGGCACTGCCGTCTCAAGCACCGCTGAATAGGGCACCGCCGTTTCAAGCAACGCTGAACAGGGCCCTTCATCTCAAGCACCGCTGAACAGGGCACCGCCGTCTCAAGCACCGCTGAACTGGGCCCTTCATCTCAAGCACCGCTGAACAGGGCACCGCCGTCTCAAGCACCGCTGAACAGGGCCCTTCATCTCAAGCACCGCTGAACAGGGCACCGCCGTCTCAAGCACCGCTGAACTGGGCCCTTCATCTCAAGCACCGCTGAACAGGGCACCGCCGTCTCAAGCACCGCTGAACAGGGCCCTTCATCTCGAGCACCGCTCCGCTGGACCCTTCATCTCAAGCACCGCTCCGCTGGGCACCGCCGTCTCAGGAACCGCTGAACTGGGCCCTTCATCTCAAGCACCTCTGAACTGGGCACCGCCGTCTCAAGCACCGCTGAACAGGGCACCGCCGTCTCAAGCACCGCTGAACAGGGCACCGCCGTCTCAAGCACCGCTGAACAGGGCACTGCCGTCTCAAGCACCGCTGAACAGGGCCCTTCATCTCAAGCACCGCTGAACAGGGCACCGCCGTCTCAAGCACCGCTGAACTGGGCCCTTCATCTCAAGCACCGCTGAACAGGGCACCGCCGTCTCAAGCACCGCTGAACAGGGCACCGCCGTCTCAAGCACCGCTGAACAGGGCCCTTCATCTCAAGCACCGCTGAACAGGGTACCGCCGTCTCAAGCACCGCTGAACTGGGCCCTTCATCTCAAGCACCGCTGAACAGGGCACCGCCGTCTCAAGCACCGCTGAACTGGGCCCTTCATCTCAAGCACCGCTGAACAGGGCACCGCCGTCTCAAGCACCGCTGAACAGGGCCCTTCATCTCAAGCACCGCTGAACAGGGCACCACCGTCTCAAGCACCGCTGAACAGGGCCCTTCATCTCAAGCACCACTGAACAGGGCACCGCCGTCTCAAGCACCGCTGAACTGGGCCCTTCATCTCAAGCACCGCAGAACAGGGCACCGCGGTCTCAAGCACCGCTGAACAGGGCCCTTCATCTCAAGCACCGCTCCGCTGGGCACCGCCGTCTCAGGAACCGCTGAACTGGGCCCTTCATCTCAAGCACCGCTGAAATGGGCCCTTCATCTCAAGCACCGCTGAACAGGGCACCGCCGTCTCAAGCACCGCTGAACAGGGCACCGCCGTCTCAAGCACCGCTGAACAGGGCACCGCCGTCTCAAGCACCGCTGAACAGGACACCGCCGTCTCAAGCACCGCTGAACTTGGCCCTTCATCTCAAGCACCGCTGAACTGGGCACCGCCGTCTCAAGCACCGCTGAACTGGGCACCGTCGTCTCAAGCACCGCTGAACAGGGCACCGCCGTCTCAAGCACCGCTGAACAGGGCACCCCCGTCTCAAGCACCGCTGAACTGGGCCCTTCATCTCAAGCACCGCTGAACTGGGCACCGCCGTCTCAAGCACCGCTCCGCTGGGCCCTTCATCTCAAGCACCGCTGGCCCATTGGCGGAAGGGGCAGGCCCACATCTGTGTCGGGCAGGGCTGCACGAAGCACTCTGGGCACTAGTCCCCCTTCAGTACCAGTGGAGACTGTTATCCACTTGAGAGACTGTGGCTTTGCACTCCCCAGGATGGCACAGTGGGCAACCCACCCACTGTAGAGACTTGAGAGACTGTGGCTTTGCACTCCCCAGGATGGCACAGTGGGCAACCCACCCACTGTAGAGACTTGTGAGACTGTGGCTTTGCACTCCCCAGGATGGCACCCTCGTGGATCTGGCGTCGTGGACTCATCTGGCTGAGGTGCCCCCCCTTCCCTTCCCCTTGAGGTGCCTGTAGTTTTCCTATCTGATGCCCCTGCAGTGTTCTCTCCGTTGGAGGCAGGTATCCTGTGTGGGATTTGCCCATGTGTTTTGGCCCAGTGGCCCACGAACAATGGCTGATAGACATATCGGACTGGACAATTTATGTATATAAAGTTATAGATGTGTGATATATTTTATACTCAGTCTTACAATATAATTCTATATTTATACTCATTTCCTTTTGCCTTTGCATTCTTCCGGGGGCTTTAGGGGTGTAACTGTGATGTGTTGCTATGCATTGATGTGTGTGTTGTAGTGGTTGAGGGTGAGGGTGGGTGTGTCGCATATGTGTGTCCCCGTAATTTTTTGCCTCCCCCTCCCCTGTGTCGTAGGTGCAGTACTCACCGTTGTCTTCTGCGCCGGCGTTCGTGCTCCTGGTAGAGGAGAAGGAAGACAATGGCTGGTAGGATGTGTAGTTCGGGTTCCATGCTGTCCAGATTCCTCGTGGGGTGTATGGAGGTGAGCGTTTTCCGATTGAAATGGCTGTTTCCGCCGTGTTTTTATCAGCGGGGCTACCGCCCCGGAAAAGGTGGCGGATTGGTGGGTTGTGATAGGGTGGGCGGTACATTGTCTCCCGCCTGTCTGTTGGCGGTGACCGCCGCGCTGTTTGTTTGTCCCGCCGTGGCGGGCGGTGTGTTAAAGTGGCGGTCTCTGTTGGTGGTTTCCGCCAGGGTCGGAATTGCATATTTTTTTACCGCCAGCCTGTTGGCGGTTTGACCGCCGCTTTAACACCGACCACCAGGGTTGGAATGACCCCCTGAGTCTTGAAGCAAGGACTCATCGTCTAGCATTGGGTCTTTGATTGTCACCAATTGTTACACCATTTGTAATGATATTTTCTTTTGAATGTTGGTGCAGCAATGCAATCAACCCTGAGAATTGGAATTAGAATTTTAAGACTAAGAGGAAGGAGAATAAAAATAAGGTAGAATGCCTTCTCAGCATCAAGGAGAATGGTAAAAACTTCGATTTTCAAAGCTGAAAATATATCAGTGGCTCAGGCAAAAATGTGTATTTGAGGATAGGTGTGCACCAGGAATGAAGCTTGTCAGAATTTTATACATCTAATGGGATTAAATTGGCTAAATTTCTAACCAGTAGCTCCTGATTTGATAGGCCTAGCACTTTTAGATCACTGTAACCTGTCCTTAAGAATGTCTACAATGCCAACCTAAATGAAAACAAACATTGGTGATACTATTTGCTAAGAGACCTCTGACTTACCCAAACAGTTTGAGCAACTACTGAACAATTTCCTTATTACTCCTTTCTATACATTTCTTGGCGAAAGAAGTCACTAGCCAATTGACTTTCTTGTTACTTAGTTGCCAGTTTTTTTCTTTACTCTACGCAGTCTGGTGTTCACCACTGCACAACATGGGAACTGCTTTTCTACCAACATAAGATCGATCTTGGACCCTTTTTAGCATTGATATCTGTAACTCCTGTGTTATCAAGCTACCTCTGTACCCATTTTTCGTTTTTCATCTTTTGAGATCATTTGCAGTGTTCTGCACAGTTCATTGCAGTTCTTCTATTAGTCTCCTGCTTTTTAATTCATACACTGCCTTTCTGGCATCATTAGCTTGTTTTGTCAATTTCAAGATCATGTATGCAAATGACACACAAATCATTGCTTCTATTTGACATGACAACAGTCGTCAACTGAATGAATATCAATTGTCTTAAGCTAAACAGTAATGAGACTGAAGTTCTAACTCTTGGCAAGCAGACCTCTTTTTGGTCGTTCCTCTGGTGGCCTTCGGACCTGGGTACCACTCCAGTTCCTGTCAGTTTTGCAAAAAGCCTACACTTTATATTTGATTGTAGGCTTCCTTTTTCCAACCAAGTCAGCTGTGTCACAGCCACATGCTTCCATTTATTCAGAATTCTAAGGCTGCCAACCCTTAGAGTTCACAGCAGCAGGTGGAACATTGTTGTAAGATTTTATTGGGTAATGAAACCAACAATACAGCCATTTGGAGCTTATAGTGGGTACAACATGAGCACCATTTCGTCAAAAACAAAACAAATTTAGGGACCGGATATCGGTCAGAGCTAACTGCTCAACCAACAAAAGGAACTGCAGCAGATGTAACAGCAGTCGTCTTTATGTATGAAAGGAAAAACATGTATCTCAGCAGTGTAGCCCATATCATCATACAGTGTGAAAGATGAACTGGCCAAATATTGAAATTTCGGGTACATGGTCTAGACAGCAGAGGCGTGGAGGAAGGGGAGGGAAGGAGGGATCTGGGTCACCGACGGAGGTGAGGGCAGGAGAGGGAGGAGGTAGGAAGGCACAGGAGAGAGACTGAATAATGGAATTGTGCGTGGCTTTCATGGGTTGTATGTGGGCCTGAAGAGTAGAGGAGGGGGAGGGTTGTCAGGTATCCAGGAAGGAGGACCAGTTAGCATCAAACAGGCCTGCTTTGTACTAGAGCCAGTGGACAATTGGCTCGTAAGACGCTATTTTGAACATTTCAGATAGCCACACGTTATGTGTGGGTAGCTGAAGTGAGAGCCAGTGATGTAGGACACAGAGGGGGTCATTCTAACATTGGCGGGCGGCGGAGGCCGCCCGCCAATGTTCCCCCGTCAAAATACCGCTCTGCGGTCACAAGACCGCTGAGGGTATTTTGAGATTTGCCCTGGGCTGGCGGGCGGCCGCCAAAAGGCCGCCCGCCAGCCCAGGGCAAATCTACCTTCCCACGAGGACGCCGGCTCCGAATGGAGCCGGGGTAGTGGGAAGGTGCGACGGGTGCAGTTGCACCGGTCGCGTGTTTCAGTGTCTGCTTTGCAGACACTGAAATACTTTGTGGGGCCCTCTTACGGGGGCCCCTGCAGTGCCCATGCCATTGGCATGGGCACTGCAGGGGCCCCCAGGGGCCCCGCGGCACCCCCTACCGCCATCCTGTTCCTGGCGGGAGACCCGCCAGGAACAGGATGGCGGTAGGGGGTGTCAGAATCCCCATGGCGGCGGAGCGCGCTCCGCCGCCATGGAGGATTCACAAGGGCAGTGGTAAACCGGCGGGAGACCGCCGGTTTACCCTTTCTGGCCGCGGCTGAACCGCCGCGGTCAGAATGCCCTTGGGAGCACCGCCAGCCTGTTGGCGGTGCTCCCGTGGTCGGTGACCCTGGCGGTCACCGGCCGCCAGGGTCAGAATGACCCCCAGAATTTGGTTGTGGCAAATGCCATTGTCAAGTCTCCATTCATGTTTGGTGAGATCAGACATGTTACATATGTCATGAAGCATGATCAGGGGTCGTGAGAGCGGAAGGGTGGATTCTGATATGAGGACATGAGTGCTGTATGGTCTGAACCATAGGTAGGAGATAGCCAGGCAGTCGGGTAAAATATGTGTCATTGCATTCAGGCAGGGTACATCACCATCATGGTGAGTGGGGGAGAAGGACCGAAGCAATGAGTCTGGTACCAGTCTGGTACCAGTTCTGGGCTGTGTTAAAGAGGCAGAATTTCATTCCAGTCTCATGTGCCCCCCATCTAAATCTGCTATTACCTCATTGTCATCTTCTTCTTTGTATTGCATTTGGAGAGAATCCTGGCAGGAGGTCTGAAGGAGGGACAATAAGAGTCGCGAATGTAGGTGGTGGGCCAACATACATACATACAACATATTGTAGAACCACAACTTGACTCCTTTATGGGTTCCACAAACAGTTAGGTATTGGTGGATAGGGATGGATATAAGATTCAACCATCTATTCACCAGGACACTACAGAGACAGTGTTGTAGTTGTGATTAACACCTGAGTTGTGAGTGGGTTAGTGGAAATTCTTCTTATAGGGTGTCAAAGGATTTCAGCTCACTGTTGTGTATAATGTTACCGAGAGTCAGTATCCTTGCTGTTTCCCATTCCCGCCACGTTAGTGGGAGATTGCCTACCTGTATGAGGCATTATTCCAAAGAGGTGCCTGGGGGTGTAGTAAGGCAGGGCTACATAATATGAGAGTGGTTCCAGACCCACACCATGGTTTACACCATGGGGTTGGGTGTCAGTGCAGGGGCTGTTTTGTGTTGGTGAAGTATGGCCAGTGATGCTATTGGTCATGGCTTACTCCATACCAACCCATAAGAATGCATCTGTCATTCCCTGCTCCAGGTAGGAGAGCAGTGCTATGTGCAGGGCATGATAGTAGTGTTTGTTGCAGGGCACTCGAAGTCCACCTCACTTCCTATGCATTATCAGTTTGGAGAAGGACAACCATGGTCTCATGTCACTCCAGATGAAAGATTTAATGCCTTTGTCTATCACTCACAGCAGGGGTGTTATGATATGGGGAGGCAGCATTCACAGGATGTAGGTGAAGCGGTGGGGGCTACCACCATCTTGACCACTTGCGCCATCCCCCACAGGGATAATTTAAGATGGTGCGATTTCACGTAATCAGCATTTGCTTTTGAGAAGAGGGAATCAATATTATCTGGAACCAGGTCTTCCAGGTCCTTATTGATTAAAATGCCTAAATACTTGATTCTCTTCTGTTTCCCCTGAAATGAGAAGCTGTCATAGCAAGCAACATGGGCAACGCTTCACTCTTGTCCCAATTGATCTTGTAACCTGAGCTTGTCGAAAAGAATTATATAAGGGACATTAGGGCCTATCTTTGTCCATGAGAGTAAGCAGGATGCTGCCTACATACAATAGTATTTTGCCCACACCTGCGGTAGTAGGTATCCCCACCATTTTTGGGGGGGGAGTAGTGGATGGCTGCCGCCAATGGCTTCAGGGGTAGTAGGAACAATAATAGTTAGTGGGGCAGCCCTGTCTAGTCCCTCTACAGACCGGGACAGCATTCTGTAGGAATCCATTGCAGTGGTACAGTGGACTTGGGCTGTAGGTGCAATGTAAAGCCAGTGAACTTTTATTTTTCCAACAGACCCAAGCGGCGGAGATTTCTGAAAAGATACCCCCATTCTATATGATCAATCATCTTCTTGGCTTCAAGGGTGAGGGTGATAGTAACCTCTGGGAAGTCATTGGAGAGCCACAAAAGATGGGCAAGTGTATGCAGATAGTTAAGATAAGATCTTCCAGGGACAAAGCCCACCTGTGTGTCATGTATCACACTTGTGATATCCCGTTTGAGTTGTGTAGCCAGGATACTCATCAGGAATTTTGTGTTTGTGTTCAGGAGGTAAATCAGGTGGTAGCTGCCACAGAGTAGGGGGCAGTCACAAATGTATTGGACATATGAGAAATAGTCCCTGTGCTTTCCGCTTCCTGAAAGATAGCATGTAGTGTGTCTACTGCGTCCTCCATGAACCAGTGGTAAAATTAGCCAGATAATCCATTTTCCCAGGGGCTTTGTTATAGGGTTGGTTGGAAATTACTAGTGCTACTTCTTCTTTGGTGATCTCCTCCTCTAGGAGGCCTCTGCCATCACCACTGAGGCTGAACAGTGTGATGGTGGCAAAAAAAGCCTCAAATCAGTCTTTCCCATTTTGAATTTTGGAGCTATAGAGGTTAGTATTGAAGTTCCCAAAGGCATTTGTGATACCATGCAGGTCTCTGAGGATGCAGCTGGAGCAGTCTTTGATGGCAGAGATGGCAGTATCAGCTTCTCTTTGTCGGAGTTGAGTTGTGCAGTCAGTAGCCATCCCACCTTTTCGCCATGTTCATAATGGCAGACTTTGAGTTTGTAGAGTGCAAATTCTACTTTTGATGTGTATAGTGAAATGAGCTCTATTTTAGCCTTCTCCAGAGCACACCTGTTTGCTTCAGAGGGCCTTGCAGTGGAGGCTCACATGTGTGATTTAATGTCTTTTTATACGGTAAGTTGTCACTGTGCTCACTATGGGGGTCATTCCAACCCTGGCGGTCGGTGTTAAAGCGGCGGTAAAACCGCCAACAGGCTGGTGGTAAAAAAAATGCAATTCCGACCCTGGCGGAAACCGCCAACAGAGACCGCCACTTTAACACACCGCCCGCCACGGCGGGACAAACAAACAGCGCGGCGGTCACCGCCAACAGATAGGCGGGAGACAATGTAACGCCCACCCTATCACAACCCACCAATCCGCCACCTTTTCCGGGGCGGTAGCCCGCCGATAAAAACACGGCGGAAACAGCCACTTCAAACGGAAAACGCTCACCTCCATACACCCCACGAGGAATCTGGACAGCATGGAACCCGAACTACACATCCTACCAGCCATTGTCTTCCTGCTCCTCTACCAGGAGCATGAACGCCGGCGCAGAAGACAACGGTGAGTACTGCACCTACGACACAGGGGAGGGGGAGGCAAAAAATTACGGGGACACACATATGCGACACACCCACCCTCACCCTCAACCACTACAACACACACATCAATGCATAGCAACACATCACAGTTACACCCCCAAACCCCCCGGAAGAATGCAAAGGCAAAAGGAAATGATTATAAATATAGAATTATATTGTAAGACTGAGTATAAAATATATCACACATCTATAACTTTATATACATAAATTGTCCAGTCCGATATGTCTATCAGCCATTGTTCGTGGGCCACTGGGCCAAAACACATGGGCAAAGCCCACACAGGATACCTGCCTCCAACGGAGAGAACACTGCAGGGGCATCAGATAGGAAAACTACAGGCACCTCATGGGGAAGGGAAGGGGGGGCACCTCAGCCAGATGAGTCCACGACGCCAGATCCACGAGGTGCCTCCATGGCCACTGTGCCATCCTGGGGAGTGCAAAGCCACAGTTTCTCAAGTGGATAACAGTCTCCACTGGTACTGGAGGGGGACTAGTGCCCAGAGTGCTTCGTGCAGCCCTGCCCGACACAGAGGCGGGCCTGCCCCTTCCGCCAATGGGCCAGTGGTGCTTGAGATGAAGGGCCCAGTTCAGCGGTGCTTGAGATGAAGGGCCCAGTTCAGCGGTGCTTGAGACGGCGGTGCCCAGCGGAGCAGTGCTTGAGCTGAAGGGCCCAGAGGAGCGGTGCTTGAGATGAAGGGCCCTGTTCAGCGGTGCTTGAGACGGCGGTGCCCTGTTCAGCGGTGCTTGAGACGGCGGTGCCCAGCGGAGCAGTGCTTGAGATGAAGGGCCCAGTTCAGCGGTGCTTGAGATGAAGGGCCCAGTTCAGCGGTGCTTGAGACGGCGGTGCCCTGTTCAGTGGTGCTTGAGACGGCGGTGCCCAGTTCAGCGGTGCTTGAGATGAAGGGCCCAGTTCAGTGGTTCCTGTGACGGCGGTGCCCAGCGGAGCGGTGCTTGAGATGAAGGGCCCTGTTCAGCGGTGCTTGAGACGGCGGTGCCCTGTTCAGCGGTGCTTGAGATGAAGGGCCCTGTTCAGCGGTGCTTGAGACGGCGGTGCCCTGTTCAGCGGTGCTTGAGACGGCGGTGCCCAGTTCAGCGGTGCTTGAGATGAAGGGCCCAGTTCAGCGGTTCCTGAGACGGCGGTGCCCAGCGGAGCGGTGCTTGAGATGACGGGCCCAGCGGAGCGGTGCTAGAGATGAAGGGCCCTGTTCAGCGGTGCTTGAGACGGCGGTGCCCTGTTCAGCGGTGCTTGAGATGAAGGGCCCAGTTCAGCGGTGCTTGAGACGGCGGAGCCCTGTTCAGCGGTGCTTGAGACGGCGGTGCCCAGTTCAGCGGTGCTTGAGATGAAGGGCCCTGTTCAGCGGTGCTTGAGACGGCGGTGCCCTGTTCAGCGGTGCTTGAGATGAAGGGCCCTGTTCAGCGGTGTTTGAGATGAAGGGCCATATTCAGCGGTGCTTGAGACGGCGGTGCCCTGTTCAGTGGTGCTTGAGATGAAGGGCCCAGTTCAGCGTTGCTTGAGATGGCGGTGCCCTGTTCAGCGGTGCTTGAGATGAAGGGCCCTGTTCAGCGGTGCTTGAGACGGCGGTGCCCTGTTCAGCGGTGCTTGAGATGAAGGGCCCAGTTCAGTGGTGCTTGAGACGGCGGTGCCCTGTTCAGCGGTGCTTGAGATGAAGGGCCCTGTTCAGCGGTGCTTGAGACGGCGGTGCCCTGTTCAGCGGTGCTTGAGATGAAGGGCCAGGTTCAGCGGTGCTTGAGATGGCGGTGCCCTGTTCAGCGGTGCTTGAGATGAAGGGCCCAGTTCAGCGGTTCTTGAGACGGCGGTGCCCAGCGGAGCGGTGCTTGAGACAGCGGTGCCCTGTTCAGCAGTGCTTGAGATGGCGGTGCCCTGTTCAGCGGTGCTTGAGACGGCGGTGCCCTGTTCAGCGGTGCTTGAGACGGCGGTGCCCTGTTCAGCGGTGCTTGAGATGAAGGGCCCAGTTCAGCGGTTCCTGAGAAGGCGGTGCCCTGTTCAGCGGTGCTTGAGATGAAGGGCCCAGTTCAGCGGTGCTTGAGATGAAGGGCCCAGTTCAGCGGTTCTTGAGACGGCGGTGCCCTGTTCAGTGGTTCTTGAGATGAAGGGCCCAGTTCAGCGGTTCCTGAGACTGCGGTGCCCTGTTCAGCGGTGCTTGAGATGAAGGGCCCAGTTCAGCGGTGCTTGAGATGAAGGGCCCAGTTCAGCGGTTCTTGAGACGGCGGTGCCCTATTCAGCGGTGCTTGAGATGAAGGGCCCAGTTCAGCGGTTCCTGAGACGGCGGTGCCCTGTTCAGCGGTGCTTGAGACGGCGGTGCCCTGTTCAGCGGTGCTTGAGATGAAGGGCCCAGTTCAGCGGTTCCTGAGATGGCGGTGCCCTGTTCAGCGGTGCTTGAGATGAAGGGCCCAGTTCAGCGGTGCTTGAGATGAAGGGCCCAGTTCAGCGGTTCTTGAGACGGCGGTACCCAGCGGAGCAGTGCTTGAGATGAAGGGCCCTGTTCAGCGGTGCTTGAGACGGCGGTGCCCAGCGGAGCGGTGCTTGAGATGAGTGTCCTGGTCAGCGGATCCGGCCCAGGCATGGATGTCACTCGCCACCTGACATGTGGCTGGCGGGGCCTTCCTGCCCATCTGTCTGGTGGCTTGCGGGGCCCTCCTGGGCTGCAGTTCTCGGCCTGTGGGTGTCCTCCTGCCCACATGGGACGTGGCTTGCGGGGCCATCCTGGGCTGCAATACCGGGCCTGTGTGTGTCCTCCTGCACACCTGGGATGGGGCTGGTGGGGCTCTCCTGGCCAGCTGGCCTGCTGCCAGACTTGTCAGGCGTGCTGCCCTTCCCACCCTTCCCTGCACGCTTGTGGCCCTTTCCCACTTTTGGCGGTGTGCCAGGTGGCACCCGACTTCCTGCCGGAGCCAATGTAGGGATTTTTGTCTCTGGGGTCTTTGGTCGCTCGCGCCGGGCACTGGCAATCTTAGGATGCTTTTCTGGTGGTGGGCTGGCCGTGCCTTGGCTCCTAGCTGAACTGGATGCCCTTGAGGGTGGGGGACTCCACAGTCCATGGACAACAGTCTTCACAGGTCCCGGTTTTGTGGTGGCTGAGGTGCTGATTGGAGTCTTATGAGATGGATGGGGTGGGGGAGTTGTTGGAAAGAGGTTAAGGTTGGCAAGGAAAAGCAATTTGGAAAGAGAGGGCCGGGTAGGTGTAGTGGGTACGGGAGTGGAGGAAGAGGATGTGGTTGTAGGAGTGTGAAGTCTGGTGTCTTTGGGTGCAGGTGCTTGGGCTGGAGGCTGTCGAGAGGTGGATGGCTGTTGGGTGGGTGGCTGCCTGCGTTTGTGTAGTTTGGAAGAGGGAGTGACAGACACACTGGGAGAGGACACAGGGGACGTGTAAATGGTAGTGGGGGTGGTGACTGCACGTGTGCGGAGTGTTCTGGTGGGTGTGCTGGTGATGGACTTAGTGGCTGAAGATGTTGTGCATGCAAGTGTGAGTGGAGACGTGACAGGGAGGGAGGAGGGAGACGAGGAGGAGGGGGACACAGTGGAGGCAGTGGCTGTTGGTATGTCTGCATGTGGATGTTGCTTGTGTGATGTGTGATGCTTATGTCTGGATGAGCGTCCCTTGGGTGTTGAGGTGTGTGCAGGCTTGTCTGATGGTGTGTCTGGGATAGGCAGAGGTACAGGACAGGAGATTGGGTCTGGGTGGAGGGAGTTGGAGGGGGGAGGCTAGAAACAGGGACAATTGCTGCCGTCAGTGCTGAGGCCAGAGCGTTGAACGATCGCTGATGGGCAGCCTGACCCGAATGAATGGCCTACAGGTATGCATTACTCTGGTGCACCTCCCTTTGTACACCCTGGATGGCATTCAAAAGGGTAGACTGCCCAACAATGATGGTCCTCAGGAGGTTAATGACCTCCTCACTGAGGGCAGCAGGGGCGACAGGGGCAGGGCCTGAGGTGCCTGGTGCGAAGGAGATGCCCACCTTCCTGGGTGAGCGGGCACGGGGCAAACGCTGAGGGGCTGCTGGGAGGGCGGTGCTGGTGCGCTTGGTGGCAGCTGTACCTGTTGTTGCGGGGGGCACGGATGTTGCCGCCACCACAAGGGAGCTCCCTTCAGAGGACGAGTCGCTGTCACTGACATCAGCACGAGTCCCCGCTGTGGAGCTCCCCTCGCCCTCCGTCTCACTGGTGAAATCCGTTGGTGAAGTCAGTTGCATGGCCCGCCATGGCCATGTGAGATGCAGCTCCCTCGTGCTCCGATGCCACTTCTCTTCCGCCTGATGATGCTAATGCACACATGAACAGGAAGACCACAAAAAAGGGGGGGAGGAGAAATAAAGACATGTTGAGTGCATGGATTACCGCTACAGTTGACGGACAAGACAGACACAGAAGCCCCCTGCACTACGCCGTGCACTTGGGGTCCACTACGCAATCCGTGGGACATGGTCTACAAGCCTATGGACGACAACTGCACACATAGATGACACAGGGCCATGGATACCTGTACTTGGCACCCTACAGAGGTGGGGGGC
Source organism: Pleurodeles waltl (assembly GCF_031143425.1). Lineage (NCBI taxonomy): Eukaryota > Metazoa > Chordata > Amphibia > Caudata > Salamandridae > Pleurodeles > Pleurodeles waltl. The sequence goes on from NC_090437.1 coordinate 266,385,462, forward strand.
GGGGGCAGAGGGCCATGCCTTACGGAGGGGCCTAGCCTACAGAAATCGCCCTGGTCTAGGCCCCACAGCCCTCCTCCCCCACCCAGACACCTCCACTGCACGCAAAGTCAGCAGAATGTATTTGTACTCACCCCCTTGTGTCTGCTGTGATGTCCTCACGCGCCCGTCCAAATCGGGGTAGGCCACCACCAGGATCCGGGACATCAGGGGGGTCAAATGACGACTGGCACCCCTCCTACGTTGGGAGGCCATCCCCAGCTGAGCCTCCGCCGTCTTCCTGCTCCAGCGTCGGATGTCCTCCCACCTCTTCCGGCAGTGGGTGCCCCGTCTGTTGTGGACCCCCAGGGTCCGGACGTCCTTGGCGATGGCACGCCAAATCGCGACTTTCTGGTGGGCGCTGACCTATGTGACATGTACAGGGAGAGAAAAATTGTCATCACCTTCTGCATGCTCTATGTGAGTTGCCCCCCATCCCCACCCTTGCCATGTGGCACATGCTCTCATCTGTCGTTTGATGCATGCCTCAATCGTTCCCCTCCCCACCATCTTTCATCCACCCCAATCAACCCAGGCATTGCCCACTAAGCATGGTCTCAGTGTACTTACCTGTTGGTCTGGAGGACCGTAGAGTAGCGCATACTGGGGGAGGACCCCATCCACAAGTTTCTCCAACTCCTCCGCAGTGAAGGCAGGGGCCCTTTCCCCAGTCGCATGAGCCATTGTCTCTTCCAGACCGAGGTCACAGCAGCACTTGCAGTGTAGGTCCTCTCCTATCGAAGATCAGGTATCGAGTGATTAAGCAGATAGAAAATGGCGGTCACGCCCGCGGCGGTGCGTACCGCGGCGGTGCATACTGCGACCGCCGGCGCACATCGTCATTGGCTCCTGAAACCCATATGGTTCAATGTTAACCAATGCTGCTTAGCGCCGCGGTCTTCGACCGCCTACCGCCGCGGTGTGCCACACCAGCGCATTGACCTCACATCCCACTGTCGCACTTCACAGGTCAGGCAGCCGCCATTTCAAGGGCCCACATGGCCTAATTACCAACTGCGTCACACATACCTAGGCAATGCACCAACACTCATACAAGCCATTCAATGCATTGGGAATCGTGTTATGTGCAAGCTGTGGTTATGTACCTATGGGTTGCTTGACTCTGTGCTCGCTGTTGTCCTTCATAGGCACCGTCCGCTGGGACATGCGAGGAGATGGAGGAATCTTCCCGTGTAGAGACCGCTGGTGGACCTGTCGACAATGGAGGAACGACATGTCATACTGACATACAGGCTTGACCGAGCCACTATACAGGAACTGTGTGCCCAGCTGGAGCCAGACCTGATGTCACCCATCCGCAAACCCACAGGGATCCCCCCTCTAGTGCAGGTGCTGTCAGTACTCCATTTCTTAGCAAGTGGGTCGTTTCAAACAACAGTGGCCAAATCATCAGGGATGTCCCAGCCTATGTTTTCCAACGTATTGTCCAGAGTGTTGTCTGCCCTGCTGAAACACATGCAGAGCTTCATCGTTTTCCCTGAGGTGGGGGATTTGCCTACAGTGAAGGGTGATTTCTATGCCCTTGGACATATCCCCAACATCATAGGTGCCATTGATGGGACACATGTTGCTTTGGTCCCCCCCAGCAGGAGTGAACAGGTGTACAGGAACCGGAAGAGTTATCATTCCATGAATGTACAGATGGTGTGTTTGGCTGACCAGTACATCTCCCATGTTAATGCCAAGTTGCCTGGGTCAGTGCATGATGCCTACATCCTGCGGAATAGCAGCATCCCGTATGTGATGGGTCAACTCCAGAGGCACCTGGTGTGGCTATTAGGGGACTCTGGTTACCCCAACCTGTCCTGGCTAGTGACCCCAGTGAGGAATCCCAGGACAAGGGCAGAGGAACGGTACAATGAGGCCCATGGACGGACTAGGAGGGTGATTGAGCGAACCTTTGGCCTCCTAAAGGCCAGGTTCAGGTTCCTCCATATGACAGGTGATTCCCTAATGTACTCACCAAAGAAGGTGTGCCAGATCATCGTGGCCTGCTGTATGCTTCACAACCTGGCTTTGCGCCGCCATGTGCCTTTTCTGCAGGAGGATGGTCCAGATGGTGGTGTTGTAGCAGCTGTGGCGCCTGTGGAGAGTGAAGAGGAGGAAGCCGAAGAGGACGACATAGAGAACAGGAACACAGTAATACAGCAGTATTTTCAGTGACACACAGGTAAGAGTAGACACCGGCATATTACATTTACTTAATGACTCCTACCTCTCTACTGTCTGACTTTTTCCCCCAGTGTATGGTAACTGTGTTGTGACTTTCCCTTTCGTTTTCAGAGATGTGGGCCCCACTGCGTGACATCTGCTTTGTTTCCCCATGGACTACAGCTGTGTGACAGCGGTTTGTTAGCATCACAATGTGAATGAACATTTTGGCACGGTCATGTCTAATACATTTGTTCTAAATCACAGCCAGACTCCAGATTTTTTGTGCAATAAGTGTTTTTATTCAAGTGCTCTAAATTGGATGGGTGGTTGCAAATCGGTGAGGGGTGATGGTGGAGGATTGTCCATGGCAGAGTCCAGACTATCAGTTTCACAGGTACATTGTCCAAATGCCTGTGGGAAGTGGAGCAGGGGCAGTTTAAGGTTGGATAGGGTGACAATGTGGGACAGTGGGATGACAATCAGGGAGGTATCCTTTGCTGGCGGGGGTCTTGACATCTTACTCTGTCTTCTTCCTGGCTCTCAGGGCCCGCTTGAGAGGTGGTTCTCCTTCTGCAGGGGGTGGGGTTCTGGTGGCCTGTTGGTCTTGTGTCGGGGCCTCCTGTTCACTAGCGCCGGCGGAGGTGGTAGGCAGTTCTTGGTGCATGCTAGCGTCAGGGGCCCTTTGAGGTGCCACAGTGTCCCGCAATGTTGTGACTACCTCATTCAGGGCCACTACGATGGTACCCATGGCGGAACTGATGTTTCTTAGTTCCTCCCTGAACCCCATATACTGTTGCTCCTGCAGAAGCTGGATCTCCTGAAACCTGGCCAGGACCGTCGCCATCGTCTCCTGGGAGCGGTGGTATGCTCCCATGTTGGAGGAGAGGGCCTCGTGGAGAGTGGGTTCCCTGGGCCTGTCCCCCCCCTGTCGCTCAGCAGCCCTCCCAGTTCCCCTGTTTCCCTGGGCCTCTGTCCCCTGGACCGTGTGCCCACTACCACTGCCCCCAGGTCCCTGTTGTTGTTGGGGTGGTGGGTTAGCCTGGGTTCCCTGTAGTGGTGGACACACCGCTGATTGACGTGTCCTGGGGACAGAGGTATGGGCCCACTGGGTGGGTGCTGTGCTGGTGTTCCCAGAGGGGGGAAAGTCTACTGTGGCCTGTGGCTGTGTGAGGGGAACCGACTGTCCTGAGGTCCCCGATGGACCGGGCTGGTCATCTAGATCCAGGGAGACAGAGCTGCTGTCCTCACTGTGGGCCTCTTCTGGGGGTGGAGTGGACATTTGTGGACCCTCCTGCGCGGTGACGTGGCGTTCGGGTCCTGCAGGCGTATAAAAGTATGGTTATTGCTTCTGTGTGTGTCATAGCGTGCAATGGGTGGGTGCCCGTGTACCCCAGTGCTGGCATTCCTTTGTGGGGGCTGTTGTGACGGTGGTTGGGGGGGGGGGTGTATGTGTATGTGCAGTGGGCATGCTTAGGTGATGGGTGTTCATGCTTTGTGGACGCATGCAGGGCTAGGTGTTGGGATGGGTGGGTTGTGATGGTGAGACAGTTGCAAGGAGTAGGATGTGATGGGGGTGAGGGTGAGGTTGGGGGTATGAGTTGGCATGCAGGTGGGGTGGGGGGAAGAAGTAGTTAAGATTTGCCTTACCAGAGTCCATTCCTCCGCCTACTCCTGCGAGGCCCTCAGGATGCAGGATGTTCAAGACTTGCTCCTCCCATGTTGTAAATTCTGGGGGAGGAGGTGGGGGTCCGCCACCAGTCTTCTGCACCGCGATGTTGTGCCTGGATACCATGGAACGCACCTTCCCCCGTAGGTCGTTCCACCTCTTCCTGATGTCGTCCCGATTTCTTGGGTGCTGTCCCACAGCGTTGACCCTGTCCACTATTCTGCTCCATAGCTCCATCTTCCTGGCAATGGTGGTATGCTGCACCTGTGCCCCGAACAGCTGTGGGTCTACTCGTACAATTTCCTCCACTATGACCCTGAGTTCATCATCAGAGAACCTGGGGTGTCTTTGCGGTGCCATGGGGTGGTGTGGGTGATGTGTAGGGTGGATTGTGTGGTGCTAAGTGTGGTGATGTGTATTGTTGTGTTGTGTGAAGTGCGTGCAAATATTGCTGGGTGACAGTGAATTGGGCATCTGGGTGCTCGAATGTCTTTTCTCGGTGCGTGTTCACGAATCTCTAGGAGTGAAGGTTTGTGGGTGATGTGGGTGTGTATTTTATATTTAATTGGGTGTGTGGGAGTGGTGTGTGTATGTGTCTCAGGTGTGTGTATTTTGAATTGTCCAATGTGGTTGTATTTTGTAAGTGTGTGTGTATTTTGACCGCGGCGGTGTGTACCGCCAATGGAATACCGCGGTTGAAAGACCGCCGCGTGGATTCGTGTGTCGTGATAGTGTGGGCGTATTTCTGTTGGCGTGACGGTGGAGCTTTGGTCATTGCCAGTTTCTCGCTGCCCTTTGGTGTGGTGGACTTTTGTGGATGTCTGTATTTTGGCGGTTTGCCTGTTGTGGGTCAGAATGACCGTGGCGGTTTACCGCGGCGGTGTTATGGCGGTCTTCTGAACGGCGGTAAGCGCCTCTTACCGCCGAGGTTGGAATGACCACCTATTTGTTCGACAAAGCTGTGTCACTCATCAGCTGGCCACCGAGGGGGCTTTGGCTGCGGCCCACAGACTAACGTGACAGAGCCTTGGCTGTCTTTCAGGTAAGCAGTCATGTGAGACAGCAATCCCAATTTTTCTTGGGTTGATCTATAATGGATTACCATAAAAAGACAAGCATTTCGAAGAAGGACTTGTACGTTCCAGTATGTGTCCAATAGGATCAGGGCATGGTCTGAGAAGGAGCCCTCACAAATGGTACAGTTCTGAGTTGTCGAGAAGACTGGGTGCAAGACCGGAAAAGTATCTAGAAAGGCCTGCGTACCATTGGCAGTCATGAAAAAGGAATGTTTCTTGTCAATGTACTGCATGAGATGCCAGATATCAAGCAATCCTTGGTCATCAAAGAGATTGTGCAGAAGGGCTCTATCCTTTTTGTTGGCCTTGTCCATTGGGCCTGTACAATCCATTATAGCATCTGGTGCCAAATCCCAGTCCCCCCATCACACTGCTGGAGGTATTAAGCTCAGTCAGTGGTCTGTGAAGATGGGGAAAGAAATTGAGTTTCGTACCATTAGGGTTGAAGACGAATCCCATGCTGATTATTTCTGAGCTAATTCTGACTTTCAGAAAGATGTAGCATCCTTTGTAGTCCATCCAAGTTTGGAGAACTGTACAAGGGAGTGTTTAATGTACAAGGTTGGCCACGCCACTCTCCTTGGAGCTTAGTATGGTGTGATGGGGTAGGGGTGGGGCAGTGGTGGTGTCAGAGGATCTGCAGCTGTAAATGACCTTCACTACCCAGTATCTCTTGAGTTTCCTTGCTTATTTCGGGGAGAGGTGTGTCTCCTGTATGAGGACAATATCCTCCTTTTGGGAGGTGAGGTAGGCCAGTATATTTTTACATTTCACATAGTTGGTCAGAACACTTACCTAGATTGTGATAATGCTCAGGGGCGAAATGTCATGGTGACAGGTGTGATAGTATCTGGGTGCACCTGGGTGTGGTGAGGGGGAGGTCAGTTACTCCTGAGTTTATGAGATTGTTGCAAAGAGTCCAAAGGTAGGGAGAGTACAGTGGGGCATAGAGGCCAGGGAAAGAGGGTAAGTTGAAGTGGTGTGTAAGGCTAAAGTAATTGGTAGTGGTTGGACAAAGGTCACTCTAGGGTATGCAGCAGGCAATGTAGAGAGTTGATAGGTCTGTGTCAAGTTGAGAAGTTGTGCGCATGGAGGAAAAGCATTAGTACATACTGAGATCGAGACGGTCAGTGGTAGGTCTAAACTTCATTAAAGGTCTAAAGCCACCCTGGGGTACTGCCAAAGGCCAGTGGAGCAAGGTTTGTGACCGTTGATCCCAGAGATGGAGCCAGAGGATTAAGGGGGTGCTCACGGAGGAAGCTTTGGGGTATGCTTGGGAGCAGGCTACCTAAAGATGAGAGGGAGTGTTAGCTATATATGTATTTGCAGCCTTCCCTTCCGTCCCGATCGACCAAAGGGTTGTGTAGGGAAATGACAGAGGATATCAAGGGGGCATACAACCAAGAAAGCAGCATGTAGAGGCTTATGTCCAGAGTCTTGTAGAGGAACGCAGGTAAGAGTCGGCTGTCCTGGGTCAGAGGGGAGTTTTCATCGATGGCCAATCATGCCAGAAGGAACACGGCATCAGACTTCTGGGGAATAGAAGGGGGGAGTGGGGGCAGAGGTTGTATGGCGGAGGAAATGGCAAGCAGTAGCAAAAACTAATGGATAGGTGCTAAAGAGAGTAAAGCAGTGACACAGTGTGTGTGATCAAGTCGATCATAACCTTGGTAACAATGTTGTTAATGAGAAATAAAAGCAAATCCACAACTTAAAAACGTAAATATTGTATTAAGAAACTGCAAGAAACAGAACACCCCAAGCAAGGTCTCCACAGAAGTGCAATACTCCTCCGGCCTAGAGGCCACAGCTTCAGGTAGGCAAGATCTAGAGGTCAGTTCATGGGGACAAAGCAGAGTTCTCGTCAAGGTGGGAAGAGTTTTTCAAAGGGGAACTGGATTTGTCTCATCTTCAGCATGCATCAAATCTTCCACAGTCTTGATCACCCTTTCCCTCTCTAACTGCTTTTGGAGTGGGTGGTCATTCTGTTGTCGTCACTAAGGTGGGACATTTCTGGTACAAGTAATATCCCATGAGTTCTTAGTTAGCAGAAACTTAATGCCCAGGCTTACATCGCCAGAATAGTCTAGGGAGAGGGCTACATCCGTGGGAACAGTAAAGTCCCTAGAACGTCAATCCATGGTGATTCATACAACAGCTGGTTCCAAGAGTCCGTATTTGATATCTTCAATTGCAGACAGATAGAGAGGAAAGGCTCACTATTTAAAGCTGATATCCAGAGAGAAGTTTGCTGTTACCTGAACCCCCACAATCATCATTGTTGCTCATGTTTATGTGCATCTAGGAGGATTTGACATATGTAAGCGTGATGCAGGAAGCAAGCTATTATGAGGCGGGATTTGTTCGTCCCCAGCCAGAGGCTTGCAGGCTCGTATTTTGTGTGTTCTCTGGATTTCAAGAGGAAGGGTTCGAACACTCAGCTTTGGGGTAAACTTGAGGAGAAAGACTTGCATTGCCTGATTGAGCCATCTTTTCTGGTATTCTTTAGAATCTAGAATGATCAGTGTGGGACCAATCTTCCAGATTGATCAGTTTCTGTTTGAAGTGCAATATATGTGGTCATAAAATCTCCAACTATACCACCCTTTCCTCCATTGCAGTGAGGCGTTAGTTCAAAGCAGCCACTTTGGGGTGGTATAGTCCTATGTCAGTTTTTATGGTTTTCTCATCTTGGGTGAGGTCAGTGGTTTTCATGTCCATGGCTATGAAGCATCTGATAAAGGTGATTTCCTCAAGGATGGCATTGAATGGTGTCTCCAGCATGGTTTGCAATGTGGGTTCCACAAGGGCAGGGGTTGTTCACCTTCTATCAACCATCTCCGTGAAGAGGAGCTGCTGAAAAGATTTGCCAGATAGTCATCAGAAGGTGATAAATAGGCAAGTTGCATGATTGTTGCCCCAGGGTGCAGAGGTAGGGAAGTCATTGGTAATGGCAAAGCAGGCAGTCGAAGATGTGGGTGACACTGCAGGCAGGTCAGATTTAGCATGGTGGTGATGAGGAGGGGGTGCAACCAGCTCTTGTGCCTGACTCAAGACCAGCTGCCAGGAAAGGGGCATCATTTACAGGTACAAAGCCCACTGCAGAGCAGGAGGCACTCTACAGACCTAAGTGAAGGAGATGGATGGTGGTGGGTAGTAGGCTGAGCATCCAGCTTGTCAAACAGTCTCTGCAATGGAGGCCTGAATGAGTAACTAGTCCAGATCCTTTAAGTGGTGGAGTCAAAGGGATAGGCAGCTGATGGAGATTTGCAGTTGACCTCTGGTCTGGAGGCCATATGCATCCAGGATGGCCTGAAATCATCCCAGTAGCAGGCGTGGTATAGAAGGGAGCGAAGCGGATGGGTTGTGTCTGAGTGGCCAATTGCCAGACCATGGCACTAAAGATGCCAGTGCCTTGTGGGATTGTGGCTCCTATTGATGATACATGTGCTTTCAATTAAAAACAGCACAATTGTATTGCTCAAGGTAACAGTAAGAGGAGGCTGTCTCCATTTTGTAGCAGCAAGGCTAGGTATTGCAGCCCACTGTTCTTTTCTGCCATTGTGCGATCACAGACCCAGGTGGATGGCTTCCATTTGCACGGCTGCCTAAGTCGGAGATATGTTCCAATTAGAACGGTTACATTCTTGGACAACTGGTAGCAGTAAGCCACTAATTTATTTTCCTCTACCCAGATTTGGCCTGATATATAGCACTTGTTTGCTCAGCTTCTTGTCACCTATATGTGGTTACAGACCGGATCGGCTCATCCGCCCTATCGCCAAGATAAGGTCATGCGCGACCCCTTGGAAGACCCGATTTTTACAGGTTTATGTTAATTTTGGAGTGTTAGCTTGGGGGTAAGTCTCTTCCTTTTATGCTTCACATAGGGCAACCATTATGGATGTATGCCTATTTACTAATTGTGCTTATTGAAATTGAGTTTACATACAGTGCCATGGCCCTCTTGTAATTAAACCTTATAAATTGCACTTGTGGTGTTGAGCACTTGGTTCTTGGTTTCGTCCTTTTGATCTGATGGGTGTGTTATCACCTTCCTATACATGTGGGTCTTCCTTTGCTATTCCTTTACTAGTCAATTGCCCCTTAACTATGGAAATCCTGTGCTCTTAATGTAGGTGCGCCTCTTATTTGTTGGTCCTGATGAGACTCCCACATCAGATAGAGGGTCGAAATTCTGTCAAGTGTGCCGAAAGAACCTAATAATGTAACCCTTTGAAATCAATTGGGTTTTATATTTGGACATTTGATTTATTTAGGTCATTCTGTTCAATCCTTGGAAACCTGTTTGTGTTCTGTGATTACACATTGTGTAATTATTTGTGTGGACTGTGGGTCCACGTTTCTTGGGACACTTCACAATTCTCATGAACTTTGTGCAAATATAATTATTATTTTATAAATTACTGGATCTTGCATCTTTTTCTATATAAGTACCTGTGGCTTTCCCCCTTTTCTGTAATCCTGCTGTTATGTTTATCAATGCGATTGTGCTGTTTTTCATCAAAAACACATGTATCATCAATAAGAACTGCTATTTTTTTAAGAGTATGGATATAGGTTTGCTTCTTATTGAATAAGTCTGCCTTTGTTGCTCTGTCAAACATTTAGGAATTGCAGACATGAAATAACTATCGTTCAGGGCACCCACTCACCCCAGCTCTCCATCTGTGCTCAGAGAGCCGATATCATGCTTTGCAGTCTTCCACGGGCAGTAGTACATCGTTAGTTGGATTTATTAGGGTTTAGGCTCTCTGGTAAATTGTTACTTGTTGGACACCGGGACGCCCTTATTCCTTTCAGTGTGAGGGAGTCCATAGACAGGGGGTGCAGTGAGGTCTGCAAAAGGCCCCCAGGTAGCAGGCAGGCCCGAGGTGACAGAGGGATCCACTGCTTCAACTGCTATGCACAGTGAGGGCCACCAATGCTGAAGGCAGACCCTGGTGTCGGGCAGAAAAAAACGCCAAATTGGTGGAGGTGAGCTGTTGTGTCACCTACGCAGTTCCGTTGAGTGCCTCAGGTATTAGGAGTCCATTTCCTATCATTTGCAAAAGGTTAGGGCACTGGAAAATAGAGGTTTTGCCCTGCATTCTCTCCAGTTGGCCACTGTGGTGGCTACCACCAATTAAAAGTGGTGGGGCAGAGTGGGCGGTGCCAGGGGCAATGGGGGTAAGAATAAAAATAACGTACCTGCTGCTGCTGACCCCGTTCCCAATGTCGGCCACTCCCTCTTCTTTCTGCAGTCATGAGTCACCACTAAAGGACAGGGTCCCAATCCAGGCACTGTTCTCATGCTATACCATTCATGAGAGCAGCACCGGGGCGACAGGAAAATGAAGATGCCGGAACATGTATATATTACATAATATGGTGGTGAGAATAATATTGATTTTGACTGATTTATGAACCTAATGCTCCATCTTTAACATACTAGTGAACATTCAAAACATCTAATTATTGTTTCTAGATAACAGAATCCATACATTTGTAAGTAACTAATTGAGATGGTGATAGGGAGTGAGAGAGAGTAGCTTATTCACTTAGAAATGAACATGAAATGTTTATGAACTAATGCGTAATAATGCCGCATAGAAAATGTATTAATGTATTTTGCTAAAACATGTGCTTCAAATGTGCCCACGGGGAGTGGCCGTCAATATATACAATGACTAACAAAACTTACTAGTTTTGTTGAAATGTTATGTTAGAACATGATTTTTCACTAATAATAAAAGGGTTATATGTTAAAGTTCTGCCAATAAATTATTAGGCCTTAGTTAGCATGAGTTGGTTTCATATTAAATGTGTTTTTCTAACGTGCAGTGTGCTGACTTGCTGAAGGACATGAACTCTTGTTTTTCCAGAGCTAGGAGATGAATGTAACTGTAGTAGATCCGTTCTCATGAAATCTGACTTGTTTAGTGAAACATTCTTGCTGAATGCAACAGTGTAGACTACTCGCAGGCACAAGGTCGCCTGAACCAGTACAGACAATGGAACCACTGACTAAAGATGCAAAGAGGACCACAAGAATATGAAATCATATCGGACATTCTACCCGCTGAAGACGTCAATCATAAGGACCAATAAACTACGAGAGAACTGTTATGGGGTGACAAATTTAATGAAGTCATTGAAACTCTATTGGAGGGAGATAGTGGGGTACTGACCCCCAACCAATTAACTTTTAGGGGATTTTACAACAGAAAAGGGATAAAAACCCAAGGAAGTAAATAAGAACAGGAGAATAGGAGGCTAGGAGATAGATGAGAGGGAGATGCTGTCGCATTTTGCTATGACCCAGACACTTTGTTACTCTGCATAGAGACTTTGCTGTTTGGTTCTTAAAACCATCCTTGCCCTTATATGGCCCGTTTACACTTTACCTCCTTATGAGGGAAGTGCCCCTTTTACCCGACTTGCTGAATTCCTGAAGGCGAATCAACCGATGTCCTAAGGACGAAGACCAAACCTGAATGCTGACCCAATACGGAGGGTAACTTGAAATTGTAATTGTCTGTCTGCTTTTCCTTTCTAGGTACCAACTGCTTCTTTTGACAGAGACCATAGTTAGATGTTTTCTAAATTGGTGTTGCTAAATTGTTTTGCATGAAGCCCAACATGCCAATGCTAATTCGAGGTTAGATGAGGGGTTCACTAAATTGACGCAAATAGACAAATGACTGAATCTATGCTTTGTTGAATAACGTGATAATGATTCTTTGATAACCTATGTTGACGTCGTGTTATATTCTAATATTCGTGATTCTTGCTTTGATTAAAGCTTATCAGAGTTGCCATATTGTGACTATGTTAATGGGTTTCTTGGTTTTGAGACTAATAAACTTACTAGTAGAATTGTAATCAATAGGGAATAAACTTCATAGAATAGTACTAAACTGGTGTGGTTATTCATGACTGCAAGGTCATGGTGGTTTATGAGTTTTATTAATGACTTTGACTAATTTGAATTGTCTTATTGTGGTAAATATTGATGACGTTATTGACATATTGATTGACATGATGATTAGTTGTCTCGTCCCAAGGTGTCTTCAATCAGGGTCAAAAGATTCATTGGCCTAAAACGAGTCCCAAAGTGAGTAAATTAGTCATAAAGGGACGCTTAACAGTTCTGGTAGCAGAGCGACGGTTTAGGCCCTTTGGGGCCCTAGGACGAGGGGCCATTGTATTTTTCAAAATAATGCAAATTGGAGGTATGATGCGTTTCTAAATTCTCCATGACTTTCCCGGAATCTCGCCTAAGTGAGTTGGGTATGTTCTTGGCGTTTCAGCATGTGTGGTGTAGAATTTGCACTTTCTCAGCTTATGCATATTACAGGTAATTTGTGAAGTTTGTGTGGATTTAGGTCAGGTAATGTTGTTTTAGTAGGAGTGGGCGTACTCCGCAGTATGAAAGTAGGGAAGTCGGCGAACTTCATGTGAGTGTGGCGCTTTGTGCTCAAAAAGTATCCACATGGTTGTTGGTGATGTATGGACCCGTTGTGGTCTAAGACTCCGGAGTATATTGACAAGTGTAGGAGACACTTGGGTTTATGTTGTAATATGTGCGGTTTAATAGGTCAATCGGGTGTGGTTGACAAGTCGAGTTTGAGTCAAATTGTGTGAGTGAAACCTTCGATGGAGATTTGGCAAGTTCTAAAGTGCACTAAAGCAAACCATTGACAAGTCGAGAGTAGGATTTGCGGGTCGAATTCTGCTTGCGAGTGCGGGAGCTGAGAAGGAGAGAGTAGCGGCCGAGGCTTCAAGTGAAATCTCTGTAAAGTTCTGAAGCGATTGTGTTACCCTTCCTGTAGTAAACCAGCAAATGTTTTTTTGTTTTTTGTTAAAGGTGCTCGGAATATATTGCATTAGTTTTGCGTGAGGAAGACAAGCCGCAAGGCTTTGTCAGCTGCAGTGTGTGTGAGTGTGACGTCAGTGGTGCCGCGCTGGGATAGGTCAGTTGCTGAGAGGGGTCGCACACGTATTGGCAGCCGTCCGTGAGAGGAAATAGGTTGAGAAAGGTGGGTGAAGAGTGTTCTGGGAATTAAAGTCACTTCCTGATTAGATTCTAAAGCAGAATAAAAGACGCAAAAATGAAGTTTTTCAAGGCTCTAAAGAGTGCTTTGAGGGGAGATACATATATTACAGCGAGTGTGGGGGAGCCTACACTGCCTGAGGGTACTCAGCTTATATTGTAATGGAGGAGAAGGGAGTAGGGCCAAGTCTTTGGATAAAACAATGGTGCAAATTGACAGAGAAGGAGGGATGTTTAGCGTTTCTGGAATACGGGACGTTTAATGTAAGAATTCTAGAAAATTTGTGAATGATGTTATGTGTGCAAAAACCGCCTCTGAGACCAGCTCAGTATGAGGCATTAGCAATCTGGGATTTGATGGCCATACGACAGAGACAGCAGACATTTTAAAGGAGAATGAAAAGAGCAGAAAAGACTTTAGCTGAGGCTAGATGGGATAATTAGAGCAAGATGTTGAGAAGGGGAGTAGTTGACGGACTTAAAATGTTTCCGGCAATAACACAAGAAGACGAGACACAGGGAAAGAAAGCCACTTGAAAAACAGACAGGGGCTCTAGTAAGCCAAAGGAGACTCAGAGGTCTTGGGCAGACGCAGATGATTCAGACGATGAAGAGTTTCTTAATCAGTTGTTACATGACCGCCCGCCACCATATGCCTTAAATGATAACTTACAGAGTACCAGTGTGGGTTCTGAAGACCTGGCAGAAAATAAGGGCATCATACGTACAGTGCAGACAAGTGATACAGTTTTGATACAGAATGGTGTCAGTGTACCCACTGCGCCAGACACGCAGATACAGTTACAGCCACCACAGATTCAGAGGATTTATCCTGATGTTCCAGTACTGGAAACAACTACGAGTCTGATGGTGCCGTCTGATCCGGTATATACGAGATCAAAGTTAGTGCAGATTGAACCAACTCCGCAATTGCTGCCCCAGCCGCAGCAACAGCTGGTTCTGAGTCACACTTCAGTTGCAGGACCGCAGTCAGTAGCTACAGCACCTATGATGAATCAAGCTATGGGAGTTAATGCTCCATAGGGTTTGGGACCTGGCCAGACACCAGCTGCCCTATCATTGCCAATTACTGTTGGTCCACCAGTACCGCTGTATGCCCAGGGTAAGCCTGGCATATGTGATCAGGGAGTAATGACCCAAGAGGCAATAAGAGGAGGGTCCATAGGACACTTGCAGGGAGAACAGACAGTCGAAAGGTCTAGATAATTGTTAGACTTTAGTCCGATTGGAGTTCCTCTGGAGACAATGAGACAAGCAGGGTTGGGAACACTAACCCCACACGTAATGAGTACAAATACAACACAGACACCAATGGTGCAGTCTGGAAATATTTTGTTGCAAGGCTTAACGAGTGGTTGGACAAACTCAACACTCCGCAGACTACTACAGTGACCACAGAGAGGTCAGAAAGGGAAGAACACCTGAATTTTGTGAGACTGGGTGTAGAAGCCATGGAACTAGTGGAAGGAACAATGGGGGTGAACAGACTAGAGTCTTACACGGAAGCAGAATTGAGGTATCTGTGCCCCAAAATAACTAGAGAAGTGAGCAAGGTGTATCAGAGGTTGACAAACCTGGCAGATAAATACAATATTGACATTGAGAGTACTAAACATTTGAAAAGGAGTTACAGATTAGACTTCGAGCCTAAAGATTTCAAGCACATGAGGTCTACCGGAATGAAGACACACCTCAAAGAAATACTGCAGAGTGCTCAAATTTTGGGAGCCTTAGGGAAATGGGAAGGCAGATGGGCAAAGAAGAGTGATAAAGAGAAAGGTGATGGTCCGGAACCAAAGCAGGCTAAAGCCGCACGGGACACGGGGACAATACATTTTTTACCAATGGTTCTAGTCCATGTACCGTGGTCTAGAGGTGACATCCTGTCATTCACAAATGATTGTCCCAGGTTGAGGGAGAAGCCGATAGAGTGTTACCAGCAGACGGACAGGTTTGTGAAGCTTGCAAAATGTCTCTGGGAGGACTTGAATACCCTGTTTGAGATTATAGTTCCACCTGACTTATGGCTTGAGTGCAAGAGGGGCGTAGATTGGCCGACAGACGAGCAGGCAAGGGATAAGGTTACTGGAGCACCATCCGCAGAAGTGATGAGGTATTATCATAAAGTGATTGAGTTTTAAATGCAGAAAGTGTTGCCGAAAGTAACCGATTGGCAGAAAATCGATCGAACATCACAGGAAGCCAAAGAGTCGATTCATCCTTACTATGAGAGATTGTTGAAAGCATTCAAACATTACAGTGGAACTGAGGTCATTGAGCCGAAAGACATGAATCATCTTGTGTTCAGGTTGTTGAAGGGCTGAGATCAGAAATTAGCCAGATGATTAAGAATCATTTGATCTGTTGGCAAGCAAAGCCGATTGATGAGGTGCTGCAGTATGCGAAATACTGTAGTGGCGAGATCGAGTTGAAACAAAGAAAGTTGAAATAGAAGGTAATGGTGATCCAGATTAAGGTAGCGCAAGCAGGGATGCAGGGAAATGGAATACAGCAGGTGATACAGCAGCAACTTCAGGGTAATGGAATGTTGCAGGCGCAACCAAGAGTTGGAGGACGAGGAGGTTTTGTGAACCGTGGTCCAGACTTGAATACCATTGTGGTTCAAAATGATGTGCAAGAGATGAAAAAGGTGTCACCATGTCACGCGGGCAGGGGCGTGGGGTATTGGAAGCGGGAATGCCCAATGGTGGTGCAGGATGGTGTTGTTCAACAAAGCAGTGATGTTGGTACATTTCAAAATTTGAAGGGTCCAAAAATGAGGGGCCAAAATCCAAACTTTCAGAATAACATGGTGCAGATGCAGGGTCTCCAACCCATGCAACAGATGCAAATGCCACGTGTTCAACCAGCACAAATGCAGCAGGCACAGCAGCAGATTCCTATGGTACCTAGACAGCAAATGCAGATACCATTAGCTCCAATGGGACAGCAACAGGTGATGCTTCCTCAACAGGTCACAGGTCAAACAATAAGTCAAAATAACACAGTACAACAGTTCCCATTGCGTGGTGAGGATGGAATAAATGATGAATGGTCGGATGATTGTTCAGACAGTGAGGAGTGCAGGCTTGCAGCTTCCCTAGAAGTAGATCAGAGGGGACCCTATGTAGAGGGGAAGGTGATGGGTCATAAGGTTTCGTTTCTAGTTGACACAGGAGCTACACGCTCTACAGTCAGAAGTGCAGAGGTTACGAAATTACCACTTTCGAGGCGTACCATAAGGGTGGTAGGAGTAGCAAATCAGTTCCTGACAAATCCAATTACAGATCCGGTCCAAGTTGAGATTGGTAACTTCCAGGGATTACACAAATTTGTAGTCTGTGACTCGAGTCCTGTATCCTTACTGGGAAGAGACTTAGGGGGTCATTCTGACCTCGGCGGTAAAAGGCGCTTACCGCCGGTCAGAAGACCGCCATAACACCGCCGCGGCCGCGGTAAACCGCCACGGTCATTCTGACCCGCAACTTGCAAACCGCCAAAAACCCGACATCCACAAAAGTCCGCCACACCAAAGGTCAGCGAAAAAATGGCGATCACCAAACCTCCACCGTCACGCCAACAGAAATACGCCCATACCATTCCGACCCACAATGCCACGCGGCGGTCTTTCAAACGCGGTATTCAATTGGCGGTACACAATACACACACACATAGAAAACTCAGCCACATTGGTCAGTTTGAAACACACACACCTGATACACATACTAACACCACTCCCACACACCCAACACAATATAAAACACACACCCACATCACCCACAAACCCCTACGACCCGAAATTATTGACGAAGGCTAGAGAGAGAGCACAGATTAGACAATTTCACAACACAGAGGCACACAACACCATCACCCACACAGAATCCACGCACCAAACACCACACACCACCACACGCACCACACTCATCACCACAAACGCCACCCCACACCTCATCCACACCACCCCATGGCACCCCAAAGACACCCCAGGTTCACTGACGCAGAACTCAGGGTCATGGTGGAGGAAATAGTCTGTGTAGAGCCCCAGCTCTTCGGGGCACAGGTGCAGCACACCACAATTGCCAGGAAGATGGAGCTATGGCAAAGGATAGTGGACAGGGTCAACGCGGTGGGACAGCATCCACGCAATCGGGATGACATAAGGAAGCGCTGGAACGACCTACGGGGGAAGGTGCGTTCCATGGTATCAAGGCACAACATAGCGGTGCAGAAGACTGGCGGCGGACCCCCACCTACTCCCCCAGAATTCACAGCATGGGAGGAGGAAGTCTTGCACATCCTGCATCCTGAGGGCCTCGCAGGAGTAGGCGGAGGAATGGACTCTGGTAAGTCAAATCTTCACTACTGCTTCCCACCCCCACCCCACCTGCATGCCAAATCATACCCCCACCCTCACCCCCACCCCCATCACACCAACTCCTAGCAAAAGGCTCACCATCACAACCCACCCATCCCAACACCAAGCCCTGCATGTGACCACAAAGCATGGTCACCCATCACCAAAGCATGCCCACTGCACACACACATCACCCCCACAAGCCACCCTCACAAAAGCCCCCACAAGGGAATGCCTGCACTTGGGTACACGGACACCCACCCATCACACGAAATGCCACACACAGAAGCAATAACCATACCTTTATACCCCTGCAGGACCCGAACGCCACCACACCGCCACAGAGGGTCCAGAGATGTCCATCCCACCCCCAGAAGAGGCCCCCAGCGATGACAGCAGCTCTGTCTCCCTGGACCCAGATGACCAGCCCGGCCCATCGGGGACCTCTGGACAGTTGGTTCCCCACAGACAGCCACAGGCTACACCAGACCCAACCCCCTCTGGGAACACCAGCACAGCTCCCACCCAGCGGGCCCATGCCTCTGTCTCCAGGACACGTCAATCAGCGGTGTGTCCACCACTACAGGGCACCCAGGTTGACCCACCACCCCAACAACAACAGGGACCTGGGGGCAGTGGTAGTGGGCACACCGTCCAGGGGACAGAGGCCCAGGAACACAGGGGAACTGGGAGGGCTGCTGTGCGACAGGGGGGGGACAGGCCCAGGGAACCGACTCTCCAAGAGGCCCTCTCCTCCATCATGGGAGCTTACCACCACTCCCAGGAGACAATGGCGACGGTACTGGCCCGGTTCCAGGAGATCCAGGCACTGCAGGAGGAACGGTACATGGGGGTCAGAGAGGAACTGAGGAACATCGGTTCCGCAATGGGGACCATCGTCGTGGCCCTTACCCAGATAGTCACCACATTGCGGGACCATGTGGCACCCCAAAGGGCCCCTGTCACTAGCCCAGGCCAGGAACAGCCAACCACCTCCGCCGGCGCTAGTGGACAGGAGGCCCCCACACAACAACAGGCCACCAGAACCCCACCTCCTGCAGAAGAAGAACCACCCCGCAAGCGGAACCTGAGATCTCACAAGAAGACAGAGTAGGATTGCAAGACCCCCGCCAGCCTAAGATACCCCCTGATGTCATCCCACTGTCCCACATTGTCACCCTGTCCAACCTTTAACTGCCCCTGCTCCACCCTTCCACAGGCATATGGACAATGCACCTGTGCGACTGAAAACTGGACTCTGCCATGGACATTACTCCACCCCCACCCATCACCGTTTTACAATCATGTACCTATATGTAGCACTTAAAATAAATCACTTATTGCACTTAAAATAACAGGAGTCTGCTTGTATTCTTAACAAATGTATTACACATAACGGTGCAATAATGTCCAGTTACTTTGTGATGACAACATACCAATTTCAATAAGCTTTAGTCCATGGGCAAACAAAGCTGAAGTCAGGCAGTGGGTCATACAGCTCTGAAACGGGAAGGGAAAGTCCCAAATCAGTTAACAGGAACTGGGGGGAAACACAGACAGTGGAGACGCATGAGGCCTTAATTAAATGTAAAATGGCGTGGGTGATTCTTACCTGTGTGCTACTGAAAATGTTGTTGTATGACTGTATCCCTGTTGTCCGTGTCGTCCCCGTTGTCTTCCTCCTCTTCACTCTCCACAGGCTCCACAGCTGCTACAACACCACCATCTGGACCATCCTCCTGCAGAAAAGGCACCTGGCGTCGCAAAGCAAGATTGTGAAGCATACAGCAGGCCACGATGATATGGCACACCTTCTTTGGTGAGTACATTAGGGATCCCCCTGTCATATGCAGGCACCTAAACCTGGCCTTCAGGACCCCGAAGGTCCTTTCTATGATCCTCCTAGTTCGCCCATGGGCCTCATTGTACCGTTCCTCTGCCCTGGTCCGGGGATTCCTCACTGGGGTCAGTAGCCACAACAGGTTGGGGTAACCAGAGTCACCAATTAGCCACACACGGTGTCTCTGTAGCTGTTCCATCACATAAGGGATGCTGCTATTTCGCATGACATACGCGTCATGCACTGACCCAGGGAACTTGGCATTTACATGGGAGATGTACTGGTCAGCCAAACAGACCACCTGGACATTCATCGAATGATAACTTTTTCTGTTTCTGTACACCTGCTCACTTTCTTTGGGGGGAACCAAAGCCACATGGGTCCCATCAATGGCACCAATGATGTTGGGGATATGTCCAAGGGCATAGAAATCACCCTTCACTGTAGCCAATTCGCCCACCTCAGGGAAAATAATGTAGCTCCGCATGTATTTCATCGGGGCAGACAACACTCTGGACAAAACCTTAGAAAACATAGGCTGAGACATCCCAGATGATATGGCCACTGTTGTCTGAAAAGACCCACTTGCCAAAAAATGGAGTACTGACAGAACCTCCACCAGAGGGGGAATCCCTGTGGGTTGGCGGATGGGGGACATCAGGTCTGGCTCCAGCTGGGCACATAGTTCATGTATAGTTGCTCTGTCAAGCCTGTATGTAAGTATGATATGTCGTTCTTCCATTGTCGACAGGTCCACCAGCGGTTGGTACACGGGAGGATTCATCCTTCTCCTCGCAAGTCCCAGCGGACGGTGCCTAGGAAGGACAACATGGAGCACAGAGTCAAGCAACCCACAGGTTCGTTCACACAGCTTGCACAGTACACGAATCGCTATGCATTGAAAGGCTTGTATGAATGCCAATGCAAGGCCTAGGCCTGTGTGACGCAGTAGAAATTATGCCATGTGGGCCCTTGAAATGGCGGCTGCCTGACCTGTGAAGTGTGACAGTGGGATGTGAGGTCACTGCGCTGGCGTGGCACACCGTGGCGGTAGGCGGTCGAAGACCGCGGCGCAAAGCAGCATTGGTTAACATTGATCCCTATGGGTCTCAGGAGCCAATGACGATGTGCGCCGGCGGTCGTGGTACGCACCGCCGCGGTACGCCCCGCCGCGGGCGTGACCACCATTTTCTAACTGCTTAATCACTTGAGACCTGATCATCCACAGGAGAGGACCTATACTGCAAGTGCTGCTGTGACCTCGGTCTGGGAGATACAATGGCTGTTGCGACTGGGGAAAGGGCCCCTGCCTTCACTTCCGAAGAATTGGAGAAACTTGTTGATGGGGTCCTCCCCCAATATGCGCTACTCTACGGTCCTCCAGACCAACAGGTTAGTACACAGGGTGCACGTTGAATGGGCTATGCCTGTGTTGAGTGGGGTGTATGTAAGATGGTGGGGAGGGGAGCGAATGAGGAGTGCAACGCACGAAAGATGAGAGCATGTGCCACATGGCAAGGTTGGGGAGGGGGGGCCACTCACATTGACCAGGCAGAAAACTGATGCGATTTCCTTTACCACCCTGTACATGTCACATAGGTCAGCGCCCATCAGAAGATCGACATTTGGCGTGCCATCGCCAAGGACGTCCGGGCCCTGGGGGTCCACAACAGACGGGGCACCCACTGCCGAAAGAGGTGGGAGGACATCCGCTGCGGGACCAGAAAGACCGCCGAGTCTCTGCTGGGGATGGCCTCCCAACGTAGGAGGGGTGCCAGCCGCCAATTGACCCCCCTGATGTCCCGGATCCTGGCGGTGGCCTACCCCGATTTGGATGGGCGCGTGAGGACATCACAGCAGACACAAGGGGGTGAGTATCAGCACATTCTACTATCTTTGCGCGCAGTGAAGGTGTCTGGGTGGGGGAGGAGGGCTGTGGCTATCTCTAGGCCAGGGCGCATTCTGTAGGCTAGGCCCCTCCGTTAGACACGGCCCTGTGCCCCCGCCCCCCACCTCTGTAGGGTGCCAAGTACAGCTATCCATGGTCCGGCCTCACCCATGTGTGCATTTGTCGTCCATAGACCTGTAGGCCTAGTCACAATAACTGAGTAGTGTACCCCGATTGTGCGGCCTAGTGCAGGGGGCTTCTGTGTCTGTCCTCTCCGACAACGGTGTTGCCAATGCATGCACTCAAACTGTCTTCATTTCTCCCCCCCTCCATTTTCTTTGTCTTCCTGTTCATGTGTGCATTAGCATCATCAGGCGGAGGAGAAGTGGCATCGGCGCACGAGGGAGCTGCATCTCACATGGCCCCGGAGGGCCATACAACAGACTCCGAGTACACCAGTGAGCCGGAGGGCGAGTGGAGCTCCACAACGGGGACCCGTGGAGACGTCAGCGACACCGACACGTCCTCGGAAGGGAGCTCCCTAGCGGTGGCGGCAACATCCGTGCCCACTGCCACAACAGGTACAGCCGCCACCCAGCGCACCACCCCCGCCCTCCCAGCAGCCCCTCAGCCTTCGCTCCGTGCCCGCTCGCCCAGGAAGGCGGGCATCTCCTACGCCCCAGGCACCTCAGGCCCTGCCCCTGTTACCCCTGCTGCCCTCAGTGAGGAGGTCATTGACCTCCTCAGGACACTCATTGTTGGGCAGTCTACCCTTTTGAATGCCATCCAGGGTGTAGAAAGGGAGGTGCATCGGAGCAATGCATACCTGGAGGGCATTCATTCGGGTCAGGCTGCCCATCAGCGATCGTTCAACGCTCTGGCCTCAGCACTGACGGCAGCCATTGTCCCTGTCTCCAGCCTCCCTCTTCTGACTCCCTCCACCCAGTCCCAGTCTCCTGTTCCTCTGCCTATCCCATCCACACCATCAGACCAGCCTGCACACACCTCTACACCCAAGGGCAGCTCATCCAGACATAAGCACCACAGATCCCACAAGCATTCACCCAAGCAACATCCAGATGCAGACATGCCAACAGTCACTACCACCTCTGTGTCCCCCACCTCCTCATCTCCCTCCTCCCTCCCTGTGACGTCTCCACTCACACCTGCATGCACACCACCATCAGCCAGTACTTCCATCACCAGCACACCCTCCATTACAGTCCGCACACGTGCAGTCACCACCCCCACTGCCATTTACACGTCCCCTGTGTCCTCTCCCAGTGTGTCTGTCACCCCCTCTTCCAAACCACACAAACGCAGGCAGCCAACCACCCAACAGCCATCCACCTCACGACAGCCTCCGTCACAAGCACCTGCACCCAAAGACAGCACACTTGACTCTCCTACAACCACATCCTCTTCCTCCACTCCCATACCCACTACACCTACCCGTCCCTGTCCTTCCCAAGTCCTTTTCCTTTCCAACCTTGAGCTTCTTCCAATCACTGACCCACCCCCTCCATCTGGTAAGAGTAAAAAAAGCACCTCAGCCACCACCAGCCCTGCATCTACTGTGACCATAGTGCAGGGCTATTGGAGTCCACCAGCTCCTAGGGCAGGAACATCGGCCAGCAGCAAGGGGACAGCCAACCCACCCCCTGGGAAGAGGACAAACAAAAATAAGGGCCGGCGCGACAAGCCTGAGACGGCTGCCACCAAGGACAGTAGCCTTGCCCCGTCACCTGCCACATCATCAAAGGGAGGCAAGGGCCACAGAGCTTCAGCGAAGGAGGGCAAGGGCAGCAGGGCGGAGAAGTCAGGCAGCAGGCGCGCTGCCCAGGAGGGCCCCACCAGCCCCATTCCGGTTGTGACGGACGACACCCACGGGCCCAGGACTCCATCACAGGAGGGCCCCGCCACCGCAAGGTCGGATGGCGACTGAGCGGGAAGTCTTGGCCAGGTCTGGCTCCCTAGAAACACAGGACAAGCACCGCTGAACAGGGCCCCGCCGGGAGAAGCACCGATGAACAGGGCCCCGCCGGGAGAAGCACCACTGAACAGGGCCCCGCCGGGAGAAGCACCGCTGAACAGGGCCCGCCGTGACAAGAACCGCTGAACAGGGCCCTGCCGGGAGAAGCACCGCTGAACAGGGGCCCGCCGTGACAAGAACCGCTGAAAAGGGGCCCCGCCGGGAGAAGCACCGCTGAACAGGGGCCCGCCGTGACAAGAACCGCTGAACAGGGCCCCGCCGGGAGAAGCACCGCTGAACAGGGCCCTGCCGGGAGAAGCACTGCTGAACAGGGCCCCGCCGTGACAAGAACCGCTGAAGAGGGCCCCGCCGGGAGAAGCACCGCTGAACAGGGCCCCGCCGTGACAAGAACCGCTGAACAGGGCCCCGCCGGGAGAAGCACCACTGAGCAGGGGCCCGCCGTGACAAGAACCGCTGAACAGGGCCCCGCCGTGACAAGAACCGCTGAACAGGGCCCAGCCGGGAGAAGCACCGCTGAACAGGGGCCCGCCGTGACAAGAACCGCTGAACAGGGCCCCGCCGTGACAAGAACCGCTGAACAGGGCCCCGCCGGGAGAAGCACCGCTGAACAGGGGCCCGCCGTGACAAGAACCGCTGAACAGGGCCCCGCCGTGACAAGAACCGCTGAACAGGGCCCCGCCGGGAGAAGCACCGCTGAACAGGGGCCCGCCGTGACAAGAACTGCTGAACAGGGCCCCGCCGGGAGAAGCACCGCTGAACAGGGCCCTTCATCTCAAGCATCGCTCCGCTGGGCCATTCATCTCAAGCACCGCTCCGCTGGGCCCTTTGTCTCAAGCACCGCTCCGCTGGGCCCTTCATCTCAAGCACCGCTCCGCTGGGCCCTTCCTTTCAAGCACCGCTCCGCTGGGCCATTCGTCTCAAGCACTGCTCCGCTGGGCCCTTCCTGTCAAGCACCGCACCGCTGGGCCCTTCCTTTCAAGCACCGCTCCGCTGGGCCCCGCCGTCTCTGCACCGCTCCGCTGGGCCATTCATCTCAAGCACCGCTCCGCTGGGCCCTTCCTTTCAAGCACCGCTCCGCTGGGCCCCGCCGTCTCTGCACCGCTCCGCTGGGCCATTCGTCTCAAGCACCGCTCCGCTGGGCCCCGCCGTCTCTGCACCGCTCCGCTGGGCCATTCGTCTCAAGCACCGCTCCGCTGGGCAACGCCGTCTCAAGCACCGCTGGCCCATTGACAGTGCCGGATCTGTGTCGAGCAGGGCTTCACGAAGCACTCTGGCCACCATGCCTCCTCCATTAACAGTGGAGTCGGTAATCCATCTGATGGACTGTGGCTTGGCACTTCCCAGGATGGAACAGTGGGCAAGCCACCCACTGTAGAGACTTGAGAGACTGTGGCTTTGCACTCCCCAGGATGGCACAGTGGGCAAGCCACCCACTGTAGAGACTTGAGAGACTGTGGCTTTGCACTCCCCAGGATGGCACAGTGGGCAAGCCACCCACTGTAGAGACTTGAGAGACTGTGGATTTGCACTCCCCAGGATGGCACAGTGGGCAAGCCACCCACTGTAGAGACGTGAGAGACTGTGGCTTTGCACTCCCCAGGATGGCACAGTGGGCAAGCCACCCACTGTAGAGACTTGAGAGACTGTGGCTTTGCACTCCCCAGGATGGCACAGTGGGCATGGAGGCCCCTCGTGGATCTGGCGTCGTGGACTCATGTGGCTGAGGTGCCCCCCCTTCCCTTCCCCCTGAGGTGCCTGTAGTTTTATCATCTGATGCCCCAGCAGTGTTCTCTCCAATGGTATCTGGTCTCCTGTGTGGGCTTTGCCCATGTGTTTGTGCACAATGGCCCACGGACTATGGAACTTTGACAGAATGTGCAGGACTTATTGCCTATGTATATATTTTTGACTATGTTAATTCCTTATTTTGTATCTTTCCTATATCATATTTCCCATACCTTCAATGGAGCTATTTATACATATATTTTATAGATCATTTTAATTGTGTCTTTGCATTATTCCAGTGTGTTTGGGGGGTGTCACTCCGACTTGTTGCTCTGCATTGGGGTGTAGGTATTTGGGGTGGGGGGGTGGGTGTATGGCGCATGTGTGTGCCCGTAAGCTTTCCTCCTCCCCCCTCCCCTGTGTCGTAGGTGCAGTACTCACCGTTGTCGTCTGCGCCGGCATTCGTACTCCTGGTAGATGAGCAGGTAGACAATAGCTGGTAGGATGTTTAATTCGGGTTCCATGCTGTCCTCCTTCCTCGTGGAGTGTGTAGAGGTGGGCGATTTCCCGTTCGTAGTCTGTTTCCGCCGTGTTTTTATCGGCGGGGCTCCCGCCCCGGAAAAGGTGGCGGATTGGTGAGTTGTGATAGTGTGGGCGGTACATTGTCTGCCGCCTGCCTGTTGGCGGTGACCGCCGTGCTTTTTGTCTGTCCCGCCGTGGTGGTCGGAGTGTTAAAGTGGCGGCCTGTGTTGGCGGTTCCCGCCAGGGTCAGAATTCCTTTTTTTTTACCGTCTGCCTGTTGGCGGGTTGGCCGCCGCTTTATCACCGACCGCCAGGGTTGGAATGACCCCCTTACTGTGCAAAACAAGGTGTTCGATTACCTGTTCCAATGAAGGGATTGAGGTACAGACAAACAGTGATGATGAATGGGACAATGGTAAGTTTCCAGAGTTAGAGACGGAGACCGCAAATGAGGAATACCCTTTGATAACCCTATTCCCGATGCTTACAGTAACTGACTTACCACCTGAGTTGCAAGGAACAGTGACAGGGAAAGTGTGGGATTTGACAGGAAAGGAAGTGGGACTGATAAAAGGAGTAGAACCGGTTAAAGTAGAGATAAACACAAATGCAGTGTTTCCTCAGGTACCGCAATACCACATGGCACAAGATGTCCTCATTCAAGTAGCGCAAATAATTGTGGACTTTGTGAAGCAAGGGGTTCTGAAAGAAGTGCTGAGTAGCCCGTGTAATTTACCAATAATTGGTCTGAAAAAGCCTTGTGGGAAAGTTTGAATTGTTCAAGATCTGAGGAAAATAAATGAGATTGTGGTAAAGTGTTGCCCCATAGTGCCAAATCCAGCCGTGATCATGTTTCAGGTTCTGTGTGATGCAGAGTGGTTCACAGTTGTGGACCTGTCTCAAGCATTATTTTCGGTGACTCTTCATGAGGATAGCCAATTTCTCTTCAGTTTCAATTTCTTGGATAAAGTCTAAAGTTGGTGCCGAATTCCTCAAGGGTTTTCTGAGTCACCTTCCATCTTCAATCAGATATTGAGGAAGGATTTGGAATCCTTAGAACTGTCTTTCAGTTCGACCCTAGTACAGTATATTGATGATTTGTTAATTGCGTCCAGAACAAAAGATGACTGCAGGTATGACACAATTGCCTTACTGAACCATTTGGGAAAGAATGGACATAAAGTGTCCCCAAAGAAGCTGCAATACTGTCAGAAAGAGGTGAAGTACTTAGGTCACCTTATTGAGAAAGGGTCAAGAGAAATATCCAAAGAAAGGGTGACAGCCATACTGCAGATGAATCCCCCGACAACAAAAAGAGACGTTAGGATGTTTTTGGGAACGGTGGGCTACTGTCATCAGTGGATCCTCAACTTCTCGATTATCTCTAAACCCTTGATAAGACTGACTGTCAAAGAAGTTCAGGATGGCCCGGGTGCTATAACCATGTCCGAGAAAGAGATGAAGGCATTCATGGAATTGAGGGAAAGTATGTGCAGGGCACCAGCTTTAGGTATGCCTGATTACACAAAGCCTTTTGTACTGTTTTGTCATGAACGTGATGCTTGATCTTTGTCTGTCCTGACACAGGTCCATGGAGGTGCAAACCGCCCAGTAGCATATTTTTCAGAGACTTTGGACCCAGTCGCAGCAGCCTTACCGGGTTGTTTGCGTGCAGTTGCAGCAGTTGGTCAAAGCCTCACCCAGTATGAAGGAATAGTGATGGGACATCCTTTAACAGTAATGGTCCCACATTCAGTTGAAATTCTGTTAACCCGAACCAAAACACAGCATAATACGAATGCACGCCTTACTAAATATGAGACAATTATACCGGGGTCACTAAATGTATCCCTTAAGAGATGTACTGTATTGAACCCGGCAACTTTACTTCCTATTGAAAATGCAGACATTGATGATGCCGAGGAAGTAGAACATGATTGTCTTGACGTAACAGATCTGTGCACCAAACCAAGGCCTGATATTAAAGATACCCAATTGGAAGAGAATGATTACATTATCTTTGTTGATGGTTCATGCTTGAGAGACGCAGTAGGAGTACTGAGAGCTGGATATGCTGTGTGTACAATCACTGGTATCTTAGAAGCTTCCTGGCTCAAAAGAGTGTACTCTGCTCAAGTGGCAGAATTAATTGCTCTTACTAGGACTTGCCACGCAGCTGAAAAACTGAAAGTCACTATCTATACTGACAGCAGACATGGATTTGGAATTGTACATGATTTTGGCCAGTTATGGTCACCGAGGGGATTCATGACCTCTTCTGGTTCTCCAGTGAAAAATGGCGAAAAGATTAAGGATTTGTTGCACAAGATTCAGTTTCCTCTTGAAATTGCCTTGGTGAAATGCAATGCTCATGTTAAGTCACAAGACTTTGGTGGTCATTCCAACCTTGGCGGTAAAAGCCACTTACCGCTGTCAGAAGACTGCCAACATACCGCCGCGGACGCGGTAAACCGCCACGGTCATTCTGACCCACAACAGGCAAACCGCCAAAATACAGACATCCACAAAAGTCCGCAACACCAAACGGCAGCGAGAAACTGGCGATGACCAAACCTCCACCGTCACGCCAACAGAAATACGCCCACACTATCACGACACACGAATCCACACGGCGGTCTTTCAACCGCGGTATACCATTGGCGGTACACACCGGCGCGCTCAAAATACACACACACTTACAAAACACAGCCACATTGGACAATTACAAATACACACACCTGATACACATACACACACCACTCCCACACACCCAACACAATATAAAACACACACCCACATCACCCTCAAACCCCCACTCCTACAGAATCGGGACCACGCACTGAGAAAAAGAGAACTGAGCACCCATACGCGCATTTTACTTTCACCCAGCAATATTTCCACGCACTTCACACAACACACCGATACACATCACCACACCATCCACCCCACACATCACCCACACCACCCCATGGCACCACAAAGACACCCCAGGTTCTCGGAGGATGAACTCAGGGTCATGGTGGAGGAAATTGTAAGGGTAGAGCCACAGCTCTTCGGAACACAGGTGCAGCACACCACCATTGCCAGGAAGATGGAGCTATGGAGCAGAATAGTCGATAGGGTCAACGCTGTGGGACAGCACCCAAGAAATAGGGACGAGATCAGGAAGCGGTGCAACGACCTACGGGGGAAGGTGCGTTCAATGGTATCCAGGCACCACATCGCGGTGCAGCGGACTGGTGGCGGACCCCCACCTCCTCCCCCAGAATTTACAACATGGGAGGAGCAGGTCTTGGCAATCCTGCATCCTGAGGGCCTCGCAGGAGGAGGAGGAGGAATGGACTCTGGTAAGTCTCATCTTCACTACTTCATCCCCCCCACCCCACCAGCATGCCAACTCATACCCCCACCCTCACCCTCACCCCCATCACATCCTGCTCCTTGCAAATGTCTCCCCATCACAGCCCACCCATCCCAACCCCAAGCCCTGCATGCGACCACAAAGCATGGACACCCATCAACAAAGCATGCCCACTGCACATACCCATCCCCCCCCAAACCACCGTCACAAAAGCCCCCACACGGGAATGCCAGCACTGCAGTACACGGGCACCCACCCATTACACGCTATGGCACACACAAATGCTAAAACCATACTTTTATACCCCTGCAGGACCCGAACGCCACGTCACCGCGCAGGAGGACAGATGTCCACTCCACCCCCAGAAGAGGCCCACAGTGAGGACAGCAGCTCTGTCGACCTGGATCTAGATGACCAGCCCGGCCCATCGGGGACCTCTGGACAGTCGGTTCCCCTCAGACAGCCACAGCCCATAGCAGACCTTCCCCCCTCTGGGAACACCAGCACAGCACCCACCCAGCGGGCCCATACCTCTGTCCCCAGGACACGTCAATCAGCGGTGTGTCCACCACTACAGGGCACCCAGGTTAACCCACCACCCCAACAACAACAGGGACCTGGGGGCAGTGGTAGTGGGCACACGGTCCAGGGGACAGAGGCCCAGGGAAACAGGGGGACTGGGAGGGCTGCTGTGCGACGGGGGGGACAGGCCCAGGGAACCCACTCTCCACGAGGCCCTCTCCTCCATCATGGGAGCCTACCACCACTCCCAGGAGACGATGGCGACGGTCCTGGCCAGGTTTCAGGAGATCCAGCTTCTGCAGGAGGAACAGTATTTGGGGTTCAGGGAGGAACTACGAAACATCAGTTCCGCCCTGGCCACCATTGTAGGGGCTCTGAATCTGGTAGTCACCACATTGCGGAACACTGTGGCACCACAAAGGGCCCCTGACACTAGCATGGACTAAGAACTGCCTACCACCTCTGCCGGCGCTAGTGGACAGGAGGCCCCGCCACAGGACCAACAGGCAACCAGCACCCCACCCCCTGCAGAAGGAGAACCACCACGCAAGCAGGCCCTGAGATCCAGGAAGAAGACAGAGTAAGATGCCAAGACCCCCGCCAGGAAAGGATACCTCCCTGATTGTCATCCCACTGTCCCACATTGACACCCTGTCCATCCTTATACTGTCCATGCTCCTCTTTCCACAGGTATTTGGACAAATCACCTGTGATACTAATAGTCTGGACTGTCCCATGGACAATCCTCCAACATCACCCCTCACCGATTTACAATCACCCACCAATATAGAGCACTGAAATAAACACAGTTATTGCACAAAACAATCAGGAGTCTGGCTGTGAGTTTGTACAAATGTATTAGACATTACTGTGCCAAAAATGCATATTTACATTGTGATGCCAACATACCACTGTCACACAGCTGTAGTCCATGGGGAAACAAAGCAGATGTCACGCAGTGGGGCCCACATCTCTGAAATTGGAAGGGAAAGTCACAACTCAGTTACCATACACTGGGGGAAAAGGTCAGACAGTAGAGAGGTAGTAGGGGTTAAGTATATGTAATATGCCGGGTTGGAATCTTACCTGTGTGTCATTGAAAATACTGCTGTATTACTGCGTTCCTGTTGTCTATGTCGTCCTCTTCGGCTTCCTCGTCTTCACTCTCCACAGGCTCCACAGCTGCTACAACACCACCATCTGGACCATCCTCCTGCAGAAAAGGCACCTGGCGTCGCAAAGCCAGGTTGTGAAGCATACAGCTGGCCACGATGATCTGGCACACCTTCTTTGGTGAGTACAATAGGGATCCACCTGTCATATGGAGGCACCTGAACCTGGCCTTCAGGAGGCCGAAGGTCCGCTCGATCACCCTCCTAGTTCTCCCATGGGCCTCATTGTACCGTTCCTCTGCCCTTGTCCTGGGATTTCTCACTGGGGTCAGTAGCCATGACAGGTTGGGGTAACCCGAGTCACCAATTAGCCACACACGTTGCCTCTGGAGTTGACCCATCACGTAAGGGATGCTACTATTCCGCATGATGTATGCGTCATGCACTGAGCCAGGTAACTTAGCATTAACATGGGAAATATACTGGTCTGCCAAACACACCATCTGTACATTCATAGAATGATAACTCTTCCTGTTTCTGTACACTTGTTCACTCCTGCTGGGGGGTACTAAAGCCACATGGGTCCCATCAATGGCACCTATGATGTTGGGGATATGTCCAAGGGCATAGAAATCACCCTTCACTGTAGGCAAATCCCCTACCTCAGGGAAAACGATGTAGCTCCGCATGTGTTTCAGCAGGGCAGACAACACTCTGGACAACACCTTGGAAAACATAGGCTGGGACATCCCTGATGATATGGCCACTGTTGTTTGAAATGACCCACTTGCAAAGAAATGGAGTACTGACAGCACCTGCACTAGAGAGGGGATCTCTGTGGGTTGGCGGATTGGTGACATCAGGTCTGGCTCCAGCTGGACACACAGTTCATGAATAGTGGCTCGGTCAAGCCTGTATGTCAGTATGACATGTCTTTCCTCCATTGTCGACAGGTCTACCAGCGGTCTGTACACGGGAAGATTCCTCCATCTCCTCGCATGTCCCAGCGGACGGTGCCTATGAAGGACAACAGCGAGTACAGAGTCAATCAACCCACAGGTACGTAACCACAGCTTTCACAAAACACGATTCCCAATGCATTGAATGGCTTGTATGAGTGTTGATGCAAGGCCTAGGTATGTGTGACGCAGTAAAAAGTAAGCCATGTGGGCCCTTGAAATGGCGGCTGCCTGACCTGTGAAGTGCGACAATGGGATGTGAGGTAAATGCGCTGGCGTGGCACACCGTGGCGGTAGGCGGTCAAAGACCGCGGCGCTAAGCAGCATTGGTTAACATTGAACCCTATGGGTCTCAGGAGCCAATGACGATGTGCGCAGGCTGTCGCGGTACGCACCGCCGCGGTAATCACCGCCGCGGGCGTGACCACCATTTTCTATCGGCTTAATCACTCAATACCTGATCTTCGACAGGAGAGGACCTACACTGCAAGTGCTGCTGTGACCTCGGTCTGGAAGAGACAATGGCTCATGCGACTGGGGAAAGGGCCCCTGCCTTCACTGCTCAGGAATTGGATAAACTTGTGGATGGGGTCCTCCCCCAGTATGCGCTACTCTACGGTCCTCCAGACCAACAGGTAAGTACACTAGGGCCATGCTTAGTGGCCAATGCCTGTGTTGAGTGGGGTGGATGAAAGATGGTGGGGAGGGGAGCGATTGAGGCATGCATCAAACGACGGATGAGAGCATGTGCCACATGGCAAGGGTAGGGATGGGGGGCCACTCACATTGAGGGTGCAGACGGTGATGACTCTTTTTCTCCCCCTGTACATTTCACATAGGTCAGCGCCCACCAGAAGATTGATATTTGGCGTGCCATCGCCAAGGACGTCTGGACCCTGGGGGTCCACCACAGACGGGGCACCCACTGCCGGAAGAGATGGTAGGACATCCGACGCTGGAGCAGGAAGACGGCGGAGGCTCAGCTGGGGATGGCCTCCCAACGTGGGAGGGGTGCCAGTCGAACTTTGACCCCCCTGATGTTCCGGATCCTGGCGGTGGCCTACCCTGATTTGGATGGGCGCGTGAGGACATCACAGCAGACACAAGGGGGTGAGTACACTCTTATTCTGGTGACTTTGCGCGCAGTGGAGGTGTCTGGGTGGGGGAGGAGGGCTGTGGGTATCCCTAGGCCAGGGCGATTACTGTAGGCTAGGCCCCTCCGTAAGCATGGCCCTGTGCCCCCGCCCCCCACCTCTGTAGGGTGCCAAGTACAGCTATTGATGGCCCTGTGTCATCTATGTGTGCAGATGTCGTCCATAGGCTTGTAGGCCATGTCCCACGGATTGAGTAGTGGACCCAAGTGCGCGGCGTAGTGCAGGGGGCTTCTGTGTCTGTCCTGTCCGCCAACGGTGTCGCCAATGCATGCACTCAACATGCATTTATTCCCCCCCACCCCCTTTTTGTGGTTTTCCTGTTCATGTGTGCATTAGCATCATCAGGCGGAGGAGAAGTGGCATCGGAGCACGAGGGAGCTGCATCCCACATGGCCATGGAGGGCCATGCAACGGATTCCGATTTCACCAGTGGGACGGAGGGCGAGGGGAGCTCCACAGCGGGGACTCGGGCAGACATAAGTGACACGGACTCGTCCTCTGAAGGGAGCTCCCTTGTGGTGGCGGCAACATCTGTGCCCCCCGCAACAACAGGTACAGCCGCCACCCAGCGCACCAGCACCGCCCTCCCAGCAGCCCCTCAGCGTTTGCCCCGTGCCCGCTCACCCAGGAAGGTGGGCATCTCCTTCGCCCCAGGCACCTCAGGCCCTGCCCCAGTCACCCCTGCTGCCCTCAGTGAGGAGATCATTGACCTCCTGAGGACGCTCACTGTTGGGCAGTCTACCATATTGAATGCCATCCAGGGTGTCGAAAGAGAGGTGCACCAGAGTAATGCATACCTGGAGGGCATTCATTCTGGTCAGGCTGCCCTTCAGCGATCGTTCAACACTCTGGCCTCAGAACTGATGGCAGCCATTGTCCCTGTCTCTAGCCTCCCCCCTCCAACTTCCTCCACCCAGACCCTATCACCTGTACCTCTGCCTATCCCAGACACACCATCAGACCAGCCTGCACACACCTCAACACCCAAGGGAAGCTCAGGCAGACATAAGCACCACACATCACACAGGCATTCACCCAAGCAACATCCACATACAGACATACCAACACCCACTGCCTCCACTGTGTCCCCCTCCTCCTCGTCTCCCTCCTCCCTCCCTGTCACGTCTCCACTCACACCTGCATGCACTACATCTTCAGCCACTATGTCCATCACCAGCACACACACCAGAACCCCCCGCACACGTGCAGTCACCACCCCCACTGCCATTTACACGTCCCCTGTGTCCTCTCCCAGTGTGTCTGTGACCCCCTCTTCCAAGATACACAAACGCAGGCAGCCACCCACCCAACAGCCATCCACCTCACGACAGCCTCCAGCCCAAGCACCTGCACCCAAAGACACCAGACTTCAAACTCCTACAACCACATCCTCTTCCTCCACTCCCATACCCACTACACCTACCCCTCCCAATGCTCCTAAAAAGCTTTTCCTGTCCAAACTTAACCTCTTTCCACCAGCTCCCGCACCCCGTCCATGTCATAGGACTCCAGTCAGCACCTCAGCCACCACAAAACCGGGCCCTGTCATGACAGTCTGCCATGGACTATGGAGTCCCCCACCCTCCAGGGCAGCCAGTTCAGTACGGAGCCAAGACACGGGCAGCCCACCCCCGGAGAAACAATCAAAGATAGGCAGTGGCCGGCGCGAGAGGGTGAAGACACCAGGCACAAAAACCCCTACCATGGCTCCGGCAGGAGGTGTGGAGACAGCTGTCACACCGCCCAAGGTGGGGAAGGGCCACAGGCGATCAGGGAAGGCTGGGAAGGGCAGCACGCCCGACAAGACCGCCATCAGCCCAGCTGGCCAGGAGGGCCCCGCCAGCCCCATCCCAGGTGGGCAGGAGGCCACCAACATGCCCGGCACTGCAGCCCAGGAGGGCCCCGCCAGCCACAGGACAGATGGGCAGGAAGGCACCGCCAGCCACTGGACAGGTGGCAAATGAGCTCCACGCCATGGCCAGATCCGCTGAACTGGGCTCTTCATCTCAAGCACCGTTGAACTGGGCCCTTCATCTCAAGCACCGCTGAACTGGGCCCTTCATCTCAAGCACCGCTGAACTGGGTACCGCCGTCTCAAGCACCGCTGAACTGGGCACAGCCGTCTCAAGCACAGCTGAACTGGGCCCTTCATCTCAAGCACCGCTGAACTGGGCACCGCCGTCTCAAGCACCGCTGAACTGGGCCCTTCATCTCAAGCACTGCTGAACTGGGCCCTTCATCTCAAGCACCGCTGAACTGGGCACCGCCGTCTCAAGCACCGCTGAACTGGGCTCTTCATCTCAAGCACCCCTGAACTGGGCACCGCCGTCTCAAGCACCGCTGAACTGGGCCTTCATCTCAAGCACCGCTGAACTGGGCACCGCCGTCTCAAGCACCGCTGAACTGGGCCCTTCATCTCAAGCACCGCTGAACTGGGCCCTTCATCTCAAGCACCGCTGAACTGGGCACCGCCGTCTCAAGCAACGCTGAACTGGGCACCACCGTCTCAAGCACCGCTGAACTGGGCTCTTCATCTCAAGCACCGCTGAACTGGGCTCCGCCGTCTCAAGCACCGCTGAACTGGGCCCTTCATCTCAAGCACCGCTGAACTGGGCACCGCCGTCTCAAGCACCGCTGAACTGGGCCCTTCATCCTAAGCACCGCTGAACTGGGCACCGCCGTCTCAAGCACCGCTGAACTGGGTACCGCCGTCTCAAGCACCGCTGAACTGGGCCCTTCATCTCAAGCACTGCTGAACTGGGCCCTTCATCTCAAGCACCGCTGAACTGGGCACCGCCGTCTCAAGCACCGCTGAACTGGGCACCACCGTCTCAAGCACCGCTGAACTGGGCTCTTCATCTCAAGCACCGCTGAACTGGGCACCGCCGTCTCAAGCACAGCTGAACTGGGCCCTTCATCTCAAGCACCGCTGAACTGGGCACCGCCGTCTCAAGCACCGCTGAACTGGGCACCGCCATCTCAAGCACCGCTGAACTGGGCTCTTCATCTCAAGCACCGCTGAACTGGGCACTGACGTCTCAAGCACCGCTGAACCATGAGCGCCAGGGGCTGGCCCGCATCTTAGTCGGGCAGGGCTGCACGAAGCAGTCTGGGCACCAGGCCCCACCCAGAACCAGTGGAGACTGTTATCCACTTGTGAGACTGTGGCTTTGCACTCCCCAGGATGTAACAGTGGGCAACCCACCCACTGTAGAGACTTGAGAGACTGTGGCTTTGCACTCCCCAGGATTGAACAGTGGGCAACCCACCCACTGTCCGGACTTGAGAGACTGTGGCTTTGCACTCCCCAGGATTGAACAGTGGCCATGGAGGCCCCTCGTGGATCTGGCGTCGTGGACTCATCTGGCTGAGGTGCCCCCCCTTCCCTTCCCCCTGAGGTGCCTGTAGTTTTGCTATCTGATGCCCCTGCAGTGTTCTCTCCATTGGAGTCAGGTATCTTGTGTGGGCTTTGCCCATGTGATTTGGGCCCAGTGGTCCACGGACAATACATGCTACAATGCTCGGACTTGTACATTTATGTATATAACAGTTTTTGATGTAGAATTATATTTTTAAGCCAGTAATACAATATATTCCTATGTTTAGAATCATTTCCTTTTGTGTTTGCATTCTTCCGGGGGGTTGGGTGGTGTCACTCTGATGTGTTAATACGCATTGATGTGTGTGTTGTAGTGGGTGAGGGTGAGGGTGGGTGTGTCGCGTATGTGTGTACCTGTAATATTTTCTCCACCCCCCTCCCCTGTGTCGTAGGTGCAGTACTCACCGTTGTCTTCTGCGCCGGCGTTCGTGCTCCTGGTAGAGGAGTAGGAACACAATCGCTGGGAATATGTGGAGTTCGGGTTCCATGCTGTCCTGATTCCTCATGGGCTGTATGGAGGTGAGCGTTTTCCCTTCGAAATGGCTGTTTCCGCCGTGTTTTTATCGGCGGGGCTACCGCCCCGGAAAAGGTGGCGGATTGGTAGGTTGTGATACAGTGGGCGGTACATTGTCTCCCGCCTGTCTGTTGGCGGTGACCGCCGCGCTGTTTGTTTGTGCCGCCGTGGCGGGCGGTGTGGTAATGTGGCGGACTCTGTTGGCGGTTTCCGCCAGGGTCGGAATTCCATTTTTTTTCCCGCCAGCCTGTTTGCGGTTTGGCCGCTGGTTTAACACCGACTGCCAGGGTTGGAATGACGCCCTTTGTGTCAATTGGAAATGGATATGCAGATCAAGTCGCAAGGTTTTGTGCATTGAACTGTATATCGTTTCGAGATCAGTGGGAATTGTTACCTGAAAATGAAACATGCTTAAACTTTGCATTAAGGGTAGTTGACACATTAGATGAGTTAAAATCACTGTAGGGATGTGCCAGCAAAGAGGAGAAACGTTCCTGGCAGAGAATGCAATGTGTACAGAGGTCTGATGACTTATGGGTTTCAGAGGAGGGAAAAGGGTTTTGCAAAACAGTCTTTTGTCACAGTTTGCGAGGTTTTGCCATGGTCAAGCACATGTTGGGAGAGACGCAATGATCAGGTTGTTTAAAATCGATTGGTTCAATCCAAAATTCAAACAAGCTGCAGAGGTTATCTGTCACAGGTGTATCATCTTTCAACAGATGAATGCAGGAAAAGGGACTGTTGTAAATTTGAGCCATGTTGGGAGAGCTGGAGGTCCGTTTAGCAGGATGCAGATGGATTTTATTGAGATGCCTGTGTGTGGAGGTCTGAGGTATGTGTTGGTGATTGTGTGTATTTTCAGTCACTGGATTGAAGCTTACCCTACACGTAGGAATGACAGTCTCACAGTAGCAAAGCTGCTGCTTAGGGAATTAATACCACGTTTCGGGTTTCTGATCTCTTTAGAATCAGATAGGGGCAGACACTTCGACAATGAGGTGATTAAGCTCTTGTGTGCCGCATTAAACATTGAGCAGAAGTTGCATTGAAGCTATCGCCCTGAAGCATCAGTACTAGTGGAGCAGATGAATGGTACCTTGAAGTCGAGAATGGCAAAAATGTGCGCAGCTACCAATTTGAAGTGGCCAGATGCATTGCCCTTAGTGTTGATGTCAATGAGAAACACACCTGACAAGAAAACAGGATTGTCTCCTCATGAAATTCACATGGGCCGAGCTATGCGATTGCCCGCAGTACCTGCAAATGCTCTTGTGAATATCACGGATGATATGGTGTTGGCCAATGCAAGGGTCTGGCTGACGTGGTCCGCTCTTTTTCTCACCAGGTGGAGGCTAATACATTGCCACCGATAAGTGATCCAGGTCACACCTTGAAAGCCGGTGACTGGGTGGTCGTCAAGAAACACGTGAGGAAGTCGTGTTTGGAGCCACGTTGGAATGGGCCATATCAGGTGATACTGACAACTACTACTGCTGTGAAGTGTGCAGGCCTTCCAAATTGGATACATGCCAGTCACACAAAGAAGGTGACGTGTCCAACTAATGAGGAACTTGAAGTGTCCAAAACAACAGCTACAGAGAAGGAAGTCTCAGGGCCGGAAAGTATTCAAAGGGGAACTGAGACTGAAGGAGAGCCCGTTGAGGACGGCTTAATCACTCAAACCGTAAACGAGATCCAGAGGACTGACAGTGAGCCTATCTCAGCTGGGGCATCAGGGGAACCAACACAAAGAGAGGTTCTCCCAGAAGCAGACGGATATGGGTTTGAAGTTGAGCCCATAACTGACCCTGAAGGCGAAGGGAGTGAGGCAGAAGGAAGTCGAGGTATTCTGACTCCTCCTGAGCCACTTGCAGAGCCATCAAGAGAAAACACCATAGCACAAGAGGAGGGCGCTGTTCAACGTCCTAAAAGGCCAAGCAGAAAGAAAACACTTAAAGGAGATAATTGGCCGGAGCCACAAGCTGCAGGAGAGAAAGTGATCCCTAATGAAACAATAGAGGAAGAAGTTGACACAACCAGGAAAGAAGATCTTAGTGAAGGAGAGTTACAGGGTGACCGCAAACTGAAAAGAAAAAGAGTTGCAAACAGAAGGTACGCAGGTCCTGAATGGGCGTATGCAACATCAGCTGAATGGCAACAAGAATTCTTGGCGTTCTATTCTGATTGAGAGGTTCCAGGTCAATACTACGGTACCTGAATTAAACTTTAGAAAGAGACTGTGTTAAATTGCAATTGCAAGCTGAAAAGCTGAGAAAACAGACTGATAAATTACCGGGTGTGACACTGTTAACCTGAATTGACTCTGAAGAACCGATTATGACAAGCTGCTAACCTGATTTGACAAAGGGGTCCTGGAGTGAGTGAAACGTTGTAAATACTCGCAGAAAGAGAGAGACTTTGCAGAGAGAAAAAAAAAAGAGCTTTTATATCGTACTCCAGTTGATTGTTTGCTTTGTATTATTCTGCTACCTGATTCTTTACAGATCATGAGTTACAATAGAGATAATAGTAATAAGGGTATGATGTGTGGTTGGTTAAGTGCTATTCTGGGTATTGTGTGTGTGCAATAGTAATTATAGGTGTGATTGTGGGAACGCCATTGGTGGATAAGAAAGTGACTAACAATGCTTCAAATCCTGAGTCTGCTACACTAACACCATGGGAGAAGTTTGAGCAGGATGCAAAATACTTGCATGAGGGAACTAATTCAAAAGGGGAACTTTCTACTAATGTCTTCTATCGCTTGATGAATGAGTATGTTGACACAATGGATGCGAAGAATTGCTATGTGTGCACAAGGATTCCTTCATCAGTACAAGAAGGGGTTACTTATCATAGTCTGCCACTAACCTACGGGATAAGCTGTAGTTTGCTGTTAACAAGATCTATGTTCAAGAACATGTTCAATACTTCTATTCTAACTTAGATGTAGTGTTTTCCTTCGTGCCTGTGATTGAGTTTCTAAATAATTTAGCTAAAGAACACAGCAAAAAATTAGTTAGGGGTTTCTTTGAGCCGACACTGACATTTGGGACAGCTTATGCGCACCGCAATAACCTAACCTGCCTACTAACACCTGTAGAAAAGAGCTTCTTAGATCACACTGATGATAGAAGAAAAGCATTCAGGGAAAGGCTAGAAAAAGGATTAGAAAAACGCACGCTTGCAAATGATTATGCTTACACTGCAGTAAAGACACAGGACAAGTCAGCTATAGATGCATTACACGTAGGAAGGCTTTGTATATATAGGCCGAAATCTGAGCATGACACTTTATTTGTGGGAACGAGTGAGTGCAGGCATGTGTTTTTGTTTCAGAGTAAATAGACATTCATGTTAAATGGACAGGATCCAGCGATCCTTGGGATCTATTACATATGTGGACTTAGTGCTTATTACTGTCTTCCAAAGGGATGGTATGGGACATGTTATTTGGGAATAGTTTTTCCCAAGATCTACCAAATTGATGACTTAAAGCAAATTCCTAAAATGTCTGAATTACAACATACTAGACAAAAGAGAGAGACAGCGGCTGCTGTCGTTAGTGACATATTTGGAGCCATAATTCCTTCAGTAGGGGTTATCCTAAACTCCATAAAGATTCAAAAGTTGTCTACTATTGTGGATAACATGCTGACAAACTTCACAGGGGCTATACTCCTGATGGATACTGAACTTGCTGTGGAAAGAGCTATGACTATTCAAAACCAGCTTGCTTTAGACATTCTTTTAGCGAAGAGTGGCGGAGTCTTTAAAATGCTTAATGAGCGCCATTGTTGTGCATTCATTCCTGATAAAGTAAAAAGATTAGAGGTATGCTGACTAACCTAACAAGAGCTAGTGCAGATTTGAAAGAGCTGAAGGAACCTGAAATTTGGGAAAACGTTGGGAAAGGAATTACCAAAGTAGGGAATTGGTTTAACAATATTTGGAATGGGGTTCTTGCAAAAGCTTTAGGGAGTATGTTGATTGTCCTGATTTGTCTATTTGGACTATGGTTATCATGCAAAATTAATAAAAGAATTAAAAGAAATTTGGCAAAACATAATAAAAGAAAAGAAGAAAAAGAAAAAGAGAAAATGTTCAAAGAAATTTGGGAAAGATCATATAGGGATGAAGAAATTGAGATGCGCAATTTAAAGAAAATGAAAGGTTGTGAAGGGAAAGGGTTTGTGTGATGACAAGTGTCATCAGAGGAGGGACTGAGAGAGCGTAGCTTATTCACTTAGAAATGAACATCAAATGTTTAAGAACTAATGCGTAATAATGCCGCATAGAAAATGTATTAATGTATTTTGCTAAAACATGCGCTTGAAATGTGCCCACGGGGAGTGGCCGCTAATATATACAATGAGTAATGAAACTTACTAGTTATGTTGAAATGTTATGTTAGAACATGATTTTGCACTAATAATAAAAGGGTTATATGTTAAAGTTCTGCTAATAAATCATTAGGCCTTAGTTAGCATGAGTCGAGGCCTAGCTCCTGGTTTCATATTAAATGTGATTTTCTAACGTGCAGTGTGCTGACTTGCTGAAGGACATGAACTCTTGTTTTCCCAGAGCTAGGAGATGAATGTAACTGTAGTAGATCCGTTCTCATGAAATCCGACAGTGTAGACTACTCGCAGGTACAAGGTCGCCTAAACCGGTACAGACAATGGAACCACAGACTAAAGATGCAAAGAGGACCACAAGAGTATGAAATCATACCGGACATTCTACCCGCTGAAGATGTCAATCATAAGGACCAATAAAACTACGTGAGAACTGTTATGGGGTGACAAATTTTATGAAGTCATTGAAACTCTATTGGAGGGAGATAGTGGGGTACTGACCCCCAACCAATTAACTTTTAGGGGATTGTAGAACAGAAAAGGGATAAAAGCCTTTGACACAAGGAAGTAAATCAGAACAGGAGAATAGGAGACTAGTAGATAGATGAGAGAGAGATGCTGTCGCATTTTTGACATGACCCAGACACTTTGTTACTCTGCATAGAGACTTTGCTGTTTGGTTCTTAAAACCATCCGTGCCCTTATATTGCCCGTTTACACTTTACCTCCTTATGAGGGAAGTGCCCCTTTTACACGACTTGCTGAATTCCTGATGGCGAATCAACTGATGTCCTGAGGACGAAGACCGAACCTGAATGCTGACCCAATACGGAGGGTAACTATATGACAATGAAATTGTAATTGTCTGTTTGCTTTTCCTTTCTAGGTACCAACTGCTTCTTTTGACAGAGACCATAGTTAGATGTTTTCTAAATTGGTGTTGATAAATTGTTTTGCATGAAGCCCAACATGCCAATGCTAATTCGAGGTTAGATGAGGGGTTCACTAAATTGACGCAAATAGACAAATGACTGAGTCTATGCTTTGTTGAATAACGTGATAATGATTCTTTAATAACCTATGTTGACGTTGTGTTATAATCTAATATTCGTGATTCTTGCTTTGATGAAATCCTTTCAGAGTTGCCATATTGGGATTTTTCTTATGGTGTGTTTTCATATGTCTATGGAGCCATATTGTGACTATGTTAATGTGTTTCTTGGTTTTGAGACTAATAAACTTACTAGTAGAATTGTAATCAAGAGGGAATAAACTTCATATAATAGTACTAAACTGGTGTGGTTATTCATGACTGCAAGGTCATGGTGGTTTCTGAGTTTTATTAATGACTTTGACTAATTTGAATTGTCTTATTGTGGTAAATATTGATGACGTTATTGACATATTGATTGACATGATGATTAGTTGTCTCGTCCTAAGGTGTCTTCAATCAGGGTCAAAAGATTCATTGGCCTAAAACGAGTCCCAAAGTGAGTAAATTAGTCATAAAGGGACGCGTTAACAGGAGCAATAAAGGAGAAATAAAATGTCTATTCTTCAAAGTGTCTATGAGTTAATAATTGAAACAATTCATTTATCTCAAAAAAGGTTACTTTATTCACAAGCACTAAAAGTGTTGGAAAATTAACCAAAATATATATTGTTTCATTTCTATAATAGATGGATGGAAATAGTACATACATGGGGTAAAAAAGAAAGAAAAAAATATTTTGTGATGTATGACTATTACTGGACGTTTTAAGTAGTAATTCATGTATTAATTATGTGTATATATTTGTTACAGCCTTAAACAAAACCTGTGCTTGGAGTTTGTAAAGGATCAATGTTGTATTAAATAAACTGGATAGGAGGAAAGATATTGGAATTAATACAATGTCTTTTTCTTGTGAACTGTATGCAGAACAGTATCAGTTAGGATTACCGCCCATAGAGGAAGAAATATGGGCCTGCACAGTACGCCACGGGCCATTAACAAAAATGACGCTTTGGTGGCCTAGTGTGCTGCTAGGGCCTTGTAAATGAGGCCATTTGTCTGTTAAACTGAGCAACAGCAGCTTAGTAGCTGTTTGTTGTATGGAATTCAGGTCGGCATTAAAGGATGGGGCAAAGAGATCAATGAAAACAACTCTCAAAAACTATTTATAGTTACTAAATCTAAAATAATCTAAAGATTTCTGAAATACTTTCAAGTTGATCAACAACAATCAGAGTCATATAACCAGCTTCAGCTCCTACATCCCATGGTTGCAGTTGGCCTTGTAATATACCAACATATTTTAATCACCCACTTATAGAAATTGTGGCTGTTTTTCACCAACTAATTCCCTTCCCTCTTTTAGGCTTGAGGTCGAACTACTCAAAGTACTTACTGCCCTACTTGATTGCCCTTCAAATAAGGCCCACGGGCCTAGTAGCATCCAGATGACCTTTTTAAATGTAGCACCAGCTTATGTGTCCCTCTGCTTACTAACATTTTCAAGAATATAAGTGACACCAATCTGCCTAGAACCTGCTCCTGCTCAATTATTGCCCCTCTTGCACATTGGGTTACTGGCTCAGGGTGTCGAACCCCTACTCAAGCAGCAACCACAGTCTCTGCCAGAGTGAAACACAAGCAAATGGCACATTAATGTGTGTTTACCCCTGTGGCAGCTAGGCACAAAAGCAGTCAGGCTTAGAGACAATGTGTAAAGTATTTATGCAGGACTTCAAACAGCAATAATGTGAAAACACACCATAAGAAAAATCCCAAACCAGTTTAGAAAACTAGAGTACAATTTAGTTAATTATCTGAGATCTGAACAACAAAATTCCAATCAGTAGAA
This sequence comes from Pleurodeles waltl, assembly GCF_031143425.1. Lineage (NCBI taxonomy): Eukaryota > Metazoa > Chordata > Amphibia > Caudata > Salamandridae > Pleurodeles > Pleurodeles waltl. Next base: position 266,429,019 of record NC_090437.1, read on the forward strand.
CCGGTATTATGCATTTTCAAAGATTTAAGTAAAACAGAGCTTAGATGCAGAAAGCACCAACTGTTGTTATCTGGTCATGCCACACCGGGACAAAGTTATGAGTAAGGCTGAACCCAATGGAGCACATGCTGAATACAGGGACCCAGTTAGGCCGGCTGAATAAAGTTCTTCAAATCCTGGTTTGCAGAGTTGTGAGATATCACATCAAGGATGTATTATGCAGCAGCGGTTTTGAGGAAATGCGGGGGTGGTGATGTGGAGTCCAGCATCATAGTCGAGGATGCTTTGATGAGGGGCCTGCGATGAGAAGAAATGTGCGGAAGATGCACACTGCACCTTTTGGTTTTGAAGTGACTGCGGGGCAGCTGTGTGGAGTACTGTGTTGTCATCTGGGAGACAATCAACTAAGAGCTTGTGATCCGAAGGCCTGTGTTGAGGATCCCCGCATAGTGACGGTTCTAAGGCAACTGCAAGCTTCAATGCGAGGTCTGTTGATAGGGATGCATTGCACTGCAGCGGTTCTGATGCGGCTGCATGGAGATGCATTGTGCTGCATCAGTTCTGCCCAAAGGACCACAGTTGGGCTGGCAGAGGACCTTCATGCCCACTTCCAAGGTCGGGACTGGAGAGGTACCACTTGATGGGGGTCGACCTCACAACAGACAGAGTCTTGGTGCTTGGTTCAAGGTGGTTGGGGCCTTTTCTGTCTCTGAAGCTCTGGTCAGGAGGACAGCCAACTAGCCCTTGGAGTCCCTCTGGTGGTCCTGGGTTCAAGATGAAGGTCCAGCTTGGAGCCAGGACCGGGGAGGCAGAATCCTTCAAGGACTTCAAAGAAAACACTTTAGAACTTTCTCCTACTTCTAATTGGGCACCAGATGTAAATATTAGACCCTTAAGCCCAACTCTTTATTATACCTGTGGAAGACTCAGAAGGCCAGCTCTGGTGCTTTGCAAGAAGGACCGCTAATCTGCTGCCCTGCTGCCTGAGTGAAAGGATTGGACCTGCATACAGTGGTCCCCATTAACATAGGCTTAGTCTAATTTAGGTGTTAAAAGCTATATTTTGTAATGGAAAATCCAGACCTGCTTCAGTGAAATAGCAATTTCTAATTTTTACAATTGAAAATGAAGGTACGAATATGGCAATACCTCAATATGATAAAATTGCCATATTCCCATGTTTCTTTTGATGGGACACCTTTCACAAATATATGAAAACAGACAAACTCATATTTTGGGTTTTCATATACCCTTTTTTCATGTAGTTTCCATGCACACACATTTGTTCTTTTCAAAAGTAAGAGCCTTGACACAATGAGATTTAGAGGCAATGAAAGGGTGTAGATGAAGGGAGAGTCGTGGAGAAAACACTGTCACCACACAGACGAAACATGTACAAAATCATATTTACATTACAATTTCACATGCAGAAGTTTTCTGCTTGTTACATGCATGAACAAATGTCAAACAATGCAGTACTCCAGTAAATCATTGGACCAGATTGCAAAACTTTCCTTCATGAGTGGGTGTGGCATACTCTTGGTAATTCAGGAGAAAGACATGAATAAGGGAAGAGGAAGTCATATATACTTATAAAATATTTTTTGTGAGCCCGGTCCCAAAATCGTCATAGTTTTCTTTGAGTGCTCCTGGAAGGAACCCTTTGTGAAACCCTGGTCTGATATTTCCTCTTATGAGTGTCCTAAAAGTGCCGATTTCTGACATTCGTGCTTGACCCTTTGAGAATTTACTAATAATTGATTTGTGTTGTCAACAGTCCACAAAATGTTTATTTGTGAATGTATATAGTATTTATCTTCTCATGATGGCATAAAGTACATTTACATATAAAGGAGTTGCCTACTTTTACTACAGTTAAAGATATGTCTCAAAATTGATAATGCGAGCTTGGGTATAAAGAGTCTGTTTGGATATCAAGACAAGAAATTACATGTCTAAATAGTTTCAGTAGTAATTATTCATGTAACAACTACGTTCTGATTGATCGATTAAAGAAAGTCCCCTTTCCTCCAACATCAGAAGCCTCTTGTTCTCTTTAAAAACCTCTTTGTATAGCTAACAAACTAGTAAACTCGAAGGGAAGTTCCTATGAAGTGACACAAACACACTACATAAATGTGTATTGATGGGGGGAAGAAGCTACTGTACTGAAGGTAATATAAATATTACACACCATTAGAAAGTACAAACGAGGCTTGACAAGAGTTGAACGTTAAAAAAATATGGGGAACATGGGTATACACTATTTAAAGCCATACAGTAACAGGATCCATGGTCCTGGTCTATGCCGGGTGCAGCATAGTCAGTCACATGACCCGTTAATCTTAGAGAGACCACTAGAGCTAGGAGATACCCAGTCACATGTACAGCTTGCCTGACAATATGTGGTAGGCAGTGTCGGCTTTGGGGCAAAGTGGCCGGTGCCATGGCACCGGGCGCCAGGATCAAGGGGATCCTATTGGAACGACATGCTTAAGAAAGATAAGAAAAGCCTGCGGAGATCTTTGCGTTCGCTGCATTTCGTCAGGGGATAATATCCACAGCATCCCCACTCTGACGATTAAGGTGCTTGACAGAGACGTGTGATTTTTCTAGTGATAGTTATTACTCATGCTAAAGTAGCATAGAGGGTTAATGTTTCTGCTGCAAAACACAACGTGTAACATGCTATTATACACTTGTATTTTTGTAGTTAGCTCAATGGGTTATTGTGATTGTCACAGAGATCATTCTGTTACTTGCACTTCACAAATTATCATCTTTCTCATGTAGCGCATGAGCTGTGAACTAGCATTAAGGTGCTGCGTGCAGGGCAAAGGTTTAGAACCTTTTTGCTCTTTTCTCACTTTTCATGATTCTATAGTTGCTAAAAAAGGATTCATTTGGATAGTAATACGTTTGCATTAGAATAAACAACCCCATCCACTGTTACATTTTATATCCTGACTTTGTGAAGCAGATTTACTAACACTTTGTGCCAGATTTGCCTAAAAAAAGTGACACAGACCTGAAGCAAAGTGTTGTTTTTGGATTTCTGGCACAAATCCTGAATTGTGTTGCAAAGTAGCCCTAAAATAAAAGAAAGTGGCACTGTGCTCTACTTTTTGACAAGTGGACGTACCATGGGTGATACATGGAGGTTCCCATGCAACTACCAATGGGGTTTGATTCTAATCCCTACTTACTATCATTGGTGCCAAAGGATTTGCATCACAAAATTACACCTCCTCGAAGAAGAAATGTTTTTAAAGCATGGAATTTTGTGTTGGAAGGATCCCATTCCAGTACAAAACAGATGGATACCCTTCCAATCCATAAAATATGTCTGTCACATACTCTCCCTTGCACTATGGTGCAAGGGTATTTGTGTTGGTGCAAGGCATCCTGTGGTAAGCCAGCACTAGAGTAAAGAGCAACAGCACCATATCTTAGTAAAGATGAAGATCTCTCCTTTTCACACAACACAGAGGAGCAACTTGAGTTAATGCGCTGTGCTGTGTGAAATCTTAGTAAATCTGCCCCTTCGTTTCTCTAGATGAAGCCCTCTTAACATATAATGCCTACAAGTATGGATGACATGTGACGTCTAGACTTGTGGTCCTCGTTGTGTTATGTAACATTTCCTTTACATTGATTTACACAGTCATTCATTGCCTCTGTATAATATGTGTGTGTGTGGTGGGTGTAATGTAAGTGCTCTGACACACTACATTGGTATGAATAGCCTTATAAAGTAAATTATATAAATGCAAAAGAGGGCTAAGGACAGATGAGGGGTACCATGGGAGGGTGGTAATGAGGAAATCCGCTTATAAGAATACCACTGGGGCATTGAGGAGCAAGAAAGATTGTTGTTCTGGACACTACCAAAGCTAATGCCGATCCAGATGATAGGGCTGGCTAAATATTTCGGAATGCTGAAACGGCAGAGCAGGGTGACTCAGTTGTCAGGCATGTTCCTTTTTATAGGTTCACTAATTAACTGCACCTTTTATATCTATGTATTGAAGCTAATGCATTTGAATGGTTGTTAAATCAGATTTAGCTCTAACATGGAACTGAGTGTAAATTGTATTTGCCCCACTTGTACCCACGCAAAGGCAACTGCACGACCAAAATATGAAAGGTGTGGTAAAAATGAGTGGAAAATGAACATGAACACAAATTGTGTACAGTATTCCCCATTCTTATACAGAAGTGTACATGGGATAGATAGATAGATAGATAGATAGATAGATAGATAGATAGATAGATAGATAGATAGATAGATAGATAGATAGATAGATAGATAGATAGATAGATAGATAGATAGATAGATTGATTGATTTGGTGAGTAGGTGGATGTATGGATGGGCGGGCCTTGAGTCATGCTTGTTTACTTCTGGTTGTTGAAGGGCAGGGTGGTAACATGGCACACGCTTTGCAAGCAAGCTTGTTAAATCAGCTTTGAATATTTAATGAAGGTTCCAATAGCCTGCGTGCTCTAGCTGTTGCTCTGGGGGATTCTCCAGCACAAAGGAGTGGAGCAGCTCCCGTTTCCCATCTGGCTCGGGGTGTCAGAGACAGTGAAAGAGGGATGCAGGATATCTGAATAAAAAGAAAGTTAACGTAGGACAGCTATTGGAGGGGGCAAATGGGGGCCGGGGTAGAGGTTATGGCAACGAATACACCATTGTGTGGATCTATTATTTCAGATGTTATGAGTGCTTTGCTTTTTGCTGGACGCTGATTACATATAGGAAATGTGCTTACGTTACGCAAAACAAAAACAGCTGCCCCCGCCCCTCTCCCCTCCCTCACTCCGCTCTGTGAACAGCTAAATTCTCATCCGTCAAATTCAGGTCCCCAAAATAAAGTTTATCTTTGCCGTTGAAGTATAAATCTTTAAAGTCCCATCTGGCATGCACCTTCCCTGGATGGATTCCGCTGTGCTGCCCACTTCTATTGTCTTAAACGTATGTTGAAATTAATATTAAAAACTGATTGGCAATCATGATGTTCAAAGAAGGGACGAAGTTGAAACCGAACTTGATTAAAATTTTATGAAAGCAGACCAGGAAATCAACATTTCGAAGAAAGACCAAGCAAGACTATATAATCAGATTACAATTTAAAAAGTAAAATAGATTCTTCTGTTGCCTTCAAGTGACAGAAAAACACTATAGGCCAAGTGTCAGAATTTGTATGTGTGCAGCATTCTTTTTGTATTTCACATTTCTAAATGGAATTCTCCATAGTCTATGAAGCCCACTCTCACTGTCTTAACTTTCCTGTTCCTAATGGTTCATGTTTTTTTATCAAAGTGTTAAACGATCAATACTTAAAAAGCCATCTATTAGGTATACTATGGAATTGTATGGTGAAACATCTTAGGCGCCTTACAATTTCATCAGTGGTGAGTCACAAAGGTTTTTTTTTTTAATCAAAGTTAGAACTCTATGAACTGTCGCATTATACCTAGAGTTTACCGCAACTCCTGACTCTGAGAGGTTTCAAAAATGTCCAACCATTCCGAAATCTAGGTGTAAATTTCCACAAAACGACACACACTTTAAACATATCTTCCCTTTTTAACCATACGTCTGGTGGAAGGAATAAAGCACAGCTTTCGAACTAGGCAGGTAGTTTTAATTCACAAAAGAACCTCAAACTCCTATTCTACTGTCATCTAGTGTATATCATTCAGTGCTCCCTTGTATTTTGCAGGTAGTAGCACGCCCCATCTGCAGCTGAACAGGAAGGACCCTATGACGAAGCATGTCACCAAGAGGTAAAGCTGGTGAGAGAGGGTTATTTAAAAATAAAGCCCTGCGCTTTTTTTCTACCTGTAAGAAAGGTTTTAGGGCACATTACGGAGTAGGGTTGTATTGTTTTTTTATATATAAATTTCCAAACACACTCTTCAGTTACACTTGTGCTGCAATTGTCCAGTGTGGGCAAACCTCAGGAGTGAATGTTGAGGAAATGTGAGTCAAACCTCTCTCTTATCTCCATTAAAAATACCTTCCTTTAAACCCAATGAATTCAGTTTGTGTGTACATTAATTAAGTCATACAACATTTGTATGCTTGGGTGCATTTCAAGCCCAATTTATACAGACACAACAGCCTATTTTGGCCTCTGAATTTCATGTGGAGGTCGGTGGTAATTTAAATCCACCGTATACTTGTAGATTTGTGGATGGAGAACGTGGTCCATTTTCTATGAGGAGACACATGGGGAGAGAGATATTCAACAAGATACTCTAATTGGTCCTTCTATAAAAGGTTACCTTTTTTAAAAGTATTTATTATTTTTTATCTGGTTTTACACGCTTCGTCTAAATTGACCTATATAAGGCATTATAGACTCGTTCACGAACTTGGCTTCAACTCATCTGCTTTGTGTTTCCTAAACATGACATGCTATTTTGGTAGACGTATTTTATCCTTTTATGTCAAAATGAATCTGCTGCAATTTAACTTCAAACTACCTGGAAACCAGTCATTAGAACTCATCACCACTTTCTAAGGGGTTTATCAGGTATTGCATGCAACACCATGCCCACCACTATAGGTCTGATGCAAAAGCCAAGGAACCTCAGCGACCCTTCCCATCACCGGACAGAACATGCACAGCCAAGCAGGGTTGAGGGGCCCCAATCTTATATGAAGGCCATCTGCTTATTTCACAGGCAGTTGACCTGAATGGCTCACCTGGCGAAGCAAGGCGACCAGCCGGATGAAAGTACTGTCGTTAAACAGATCTTTGCTTCAGGTCTGTCAAATCGAAAGTGGGACAATAAACATGCAGATCGTTCAGCGCTAATTAGAAACAACAACCTGCTGCAAATTGGCATCTGGTATTAGACATATAATCGACAAAAGAGGTGACTCGATCTTCCTTATACAAAAATGCTACTCACCTAAAATAATTTACTATTACACGGCTCAAAACTAACATTTTCACAGTTTCAATGAGAAGACCAACCCCACAACCTTCCCAACCAACCCTCTTTGATTTTTCTCCTTCCCCTTGCCCAGTCATGTTAACTTAACCACCCAGCCAATGGTTAAGTTTATCCATGCACCCCTCATTGATTGGGAAGTACACCCTCTGGGATAAAGTGGAATGGTGAACTAAAGAAACAAACAACCCCTATCTGGGGGTGCATATTCAGGGGCACTTAGGTTCTAATTACAAGGGGTGTATTAGTTCAGAAGGGGTTCGTTACATTACTTACGGGCCTCACCAAAATTATGCGTTTTTAACTTTCACTGGGAGTTAAAGCAGAAAACTCCATGTGAAAGTCTTAAACAAGGTAAGGAATTACTGAGGAAGCCAACCCAAGAATTATCGATTTCCCGGGTGATTCCTCACTTCTTAGTGGGCTTTCATGATCAAACTAATAATGGGCAGGCTTTTCTCTATCCCGGCAGTGACTGGTATGCATAGTATTGTAAACTCCAGCAGTGGCAACAATCTGGCCTTTTTTTAAAGCCTCTTGTAATAAGGGCCTTAAACATTTTGCCTTCTCAGTGGAAAAGGCCTTGTTATAAACATTTGTACATGCTATATACCATGCACCTTTGTACATGCCTGTATACCAGCAAAGTATTTTGAGTAGGCTGTAAATGAGGTCAACAGGTCTTTTCACCAAAGCAAAGGGGTTGGAGAGAATTAAATATCACCCATCAATCAACATTTCAATTTACAGTATGGCAATTTGGCTACCCAAGGAATACCCAAGTCAGAAATACATTTAAAGGGTTACATTACAAACTTAACCTTAGGTTAACATAGAGAATTCTAAAATCCAAGCTCTGAAGACACAATATTACCAAAGGAAGGACAAAACAATAAAAAAAAGTTTAGGGGCACTAACATCAAGTAAATTTAACACTCGATAAGGGCAATACAGAATAACAGAACAAGAACTTGATGTTTAGAAAACAAAAGCTGACCAACTATTCTAATCATGAAGACAATTAAATTTGGGGGCCTTACTGCGCAAAGAGAGGTGGTTCCTGGCTTTGACAGGGCAGTGCGGCCGCAGCGGTGAGACAATTTCTATATTCAATATTACTGCGTTGTGGATGTGAGCACCCGGCTAGCGTCCTTTTTCCATCAGGAAGGTGGTGAAAAGTGCCCAGGTGCTGAGACGATCACTGTGCTTGGGTGGCCTAAATCTGTCCTCATAATACCTGACATGGCATATTAGGAGATTCAGACAGAGTCTGACATGGATTTAAAGCAGATCCTGATCTCCATGCAGCACAGGCTTATGAAGATAGACAGGAAGATCGATGTCCTGACCTATGGGATGGACTGCATGTCAGAAAGACTGGATAAATAAGCTGAGCGCCTTGACTTGGTGGAGCGACAAGAGTCAGATGCATAGGATGAGCAGACCATGCTGGCATCAGCACAGAAGAAGGTGGATACGCTCCTACTCACACTGAAGTCTAAAGCTGAAGATCTGGAGGCCTGCTCCTGTAGGAAAAATGTTTGAATTGTAGGTGTAGCGGAATCAAGCTGTGTTGTCAACATTGAGTGATACATGGCACAGTTGCTGTCAGACTTACTGAGCCATGAGATGTTCTCCACTATATTTGTAGAGGAACGAGCACACCGCACATTGGTACCTCGCCCAGTTCCTGGTGCCCCGCCATGCCCTGTTATAGCAACACTCCTCACTTATAGTGATAGGGATGTAGCTCTCCGGAAAGCTTGTGAACTGGGGACATTGAGACATGAGGGCATGGAGATATAACTCTACCCAGATTTTAAGCAACAGGTGCAAGAGGTGAGACAGCAGTTTCTGCAGGGTAAACAGCAGCTACGAGAGTTGCAGATATACTACAATATGCTTTATTCTGGGAGGCACTGAGTGACAGTGGACAGGAAAGCTCTTCTCTTCATGGACCTGAAGAAGTTGCAGCAGTTTATCGTGCTGAGAGAAGCCAAGGCGCAGCAGCAGAACTCGCCGAGGTCTGGAGATGGAGAGTCGGATAACATAATGGAAGGTGTAGAGTGATGCTGTCTGTGCAGGTAGAATGAGCGGTGCTTATTTTCCCCCCCTGTAACTGTGCGAATCTCCTTGCTTATCAGACCTGCTCTTGCTGGTAAGCCTACTGGTGTTCTTGTCTGTCTCCGGTCATCCCTGGCCTCGTTGGCTGGTGGGAACAGTAGAATCTGAACTATATTACTGGTCTCTGGCAAAGAGTGGGGACCATGAACGGTAAGGTAGCATATGAGCTGCAAATCTGCAAAGCACTGAGCTAGGCATTGATGCGAACCATGCTTGACATTCTAGATGGTTTCCTCGGGGGGCCTGTTACTTTGGGTGCCCCCTTACTGGAGGCAAATTGTTCCGATGTTACCTTAGATGTGTAACATGTAGAAGAATGTGTTTTCAGCCAACGTAGTGTGCACAAGACACACAAATTGCTTGGCAATACCTGTCCCCTTGTGTGTACCACTCAATAACTGTGTATTGCTGTTAAAGGGGTATATGAGAGGGTCTGGGGGTTAAATGGTAAATTGTGCAGGTTGGTGATTGCGCAATGTGGGAGGGTGTTTTTTCTATGGGGTCTACTGTATTGGATGACAGATGTTTTGTTTTCTGCACGTGATGCATATGTTACCACACAGCACCTACTCGGCTGACAGATGTCCAACGTTAGGAAGGTGCCCATAGGGCACCACACTGACTTTAGGTTATTGAAGCTGATCACTTGGAATGTCTGAGGGCTCAACAACAACAGGAATGTCAGGAAGGTGGCGGCGTACTTGCATACATATAAGATTGCCATTGCCATACTTCAGGAGATGCACCTGGTTCCACATAGTGGTGTCCTGACACAGTATAGGATACAGGGACAGATCTGTGCGGCTGGGTTCACAACACATGCCAGAGGGGTACTCATCTGGGTTAAGAAAGGCAAAGGGATTCAACTGCAGGAGGTATGTGCAGACACAGGCAGTCAAATTTAGTGGCAAAGTGCTTCAAAGAGAACCTCACTGTGCTGTTGGTGGGAGTTTATGGCCCCAATCATGACGATCTGAACTTCTATTACTCACTCAACACTAGACTGTGACAATGGGGTGACCTGCCACAGATATGGGGCAGGGACGTCAACTGTGTTCTTAATCCTGATCGGGATAGATCGAGGGGCCCCCCAAGAAGACTCTTCAGCAGCTGTACGGGCTCTCCATGAGATTGTGCAGAGGGAGGGGCTGCTAGATGTTTGGCCATATAAACACCCGGCAATTCCTGGATATACACATTACTTGTCAGTACATGACACACACACTTATATGGATTACTGGCTACTCTCACGACAGATGGCCCCTCGAATACTTGACTGTGAGATTTTACTGCGAACATATTCAGAGCACTCTCCAATTCTTATGGATCTGGACTGTTGTATACCTCCCCCATCTGCGTTCTTGTGGCAATTCCCACATAACTCGTTGCATTTAAGGATGAACTGGGTTGTGTATAGAGGAATATTTTAATTTGAATGTAGGTACGGTGACAAAATTTGCCATGGTGTGAGAAGCGTTTAAAGTATATATATGAGGCGTGACTACAGCAAAGCAGGCTGCCGTACTGCAGTCTTTGCGTGTCTGTCTTCAAAAGCTAGAAGCAGAAATCGTGGACTTGGAACACCAGCTTGAGGGAGGGAATGATGATGCAGTCATGAGTTTACTTAAGAGTAAGATTTCAGAATTTCAAGAGGCGGCCCGAAGTGAAGTGAGGTATTAGAAAAGGGGTTTCTGGGTGGCTAGGGTGTGCACCTAAGCCAGGAAGAACCCACCCACTCTAATCTGGGCAAGGGGGTTACATATCCATGATAACCCCTGCACACCCCCTTGGTAGCTTGGCATGAGCAGTCAGTCTTAACCCAGAGGCAATGTGTAAAGAGTTTGCACAACACGCACAACACACGTGACACACTATCCCCACCACAACAAAGGAAACACAACACCAAGTTATATAAAAATAAACTGTATTGTACACAATATTATTAGACCAAACACAACATGTCAGTAATACCCTGCTACTAAAGCAGTTGTCAGAATGTTAGACAATGCAGCTACTCTGCAGAGATCAGCAGTAGTCACACATAACACACAGGTTACTTATTATTCTGCAACATAAGCAGAAGTCATGAAAACATATCAGCACGTCATGCCCATAAAAGGAACATTGGCAAATATATGGCACATCATAAAAGAAAAACATATCACCCTAGCTGCACAGGTCATAAGAGAACACATGGCCATGATCACAACAACAGGACAGCATATGTTAGTTGGCAACATCTTTGGGGGTACCACAAACCTGAAGACATGCAGGTAATGCGGGGACGTCCATAACCCAATATCCGAGTTCCTGCACTCCCTCTATAGCACCTGTGGTGCCGGAGTTAAGGCTGTCAGGACTGGCGACCTCCGTCGAGGGTTGCCACCCCGGCCTACAATGTGGAAAGGCAGTGGGGGTGAGGGGCAGCACGCACCCCCTCCATTTTAATATCTGGGCCCCTCCTGGGGACCCGCACAAATACCGAGTGCCTGCAAATTCTGTGGGCCCCCCCGGGCCACGACTGACCCTCCTGGGGAGACCCGAAGTCAGGCCTAAAGGACGGTGGGAGCTTCCACGCCCCTGGTGCAGTGACTTGGGTAGAGGGACTCACTCTCCACCCCCATGCCCTGCGATACTAGTGGCATCCGCCCGTGTCTTCGAGGTGGCTGCCGGAAAGACGAGGGAGAGGCAAACACCTCCCTCTGCCAGCCACGCTCCTCCCGGCGACGGCTGTCGCGGCTTCCCCGGGCCTCCGGCAGCCGCGGGCTGGCCCGCTCTACTCCATGGGCCACTGCAGTGAACTCCAGTAAAAGGAAGAGCCCGTTGGTGCCCCTAGGGTGCTCAATGTAGAGCGCTTCACCCCGGGGGCACCGGTAGGAGCGCCTTCGCTCCTGACTTTGTTTCCTGGTGTCCCGGAGGCACCTGATCCAGCGCATTTTCAACGCACTCAGGTGTCCTCCCACGCCCGAATCGCGGCGGTGATATCCAGCACAGCAACGCACTTATAAACGACTGGGGTAAGATAAGCACAGCAACGCACCTCCAAGTGCAAAAAAAATAAAAGGAAAAGTGCTTCCAAGGCGCTTTAAGAGAACTAAACAGAGAGCTGGCCAGGCGCCATGTAATTAAAGTGAAGCGCTCCTCCTGCGCTTTAGCAGATGATGGCAGGGGTCAGGGGCCACAGCACCCAGCCCCTTGGGGACACAACAAGGTGGAGCAGAGGGTGTCAGGGCCCAGCAGCAGGCCAGCACAACATGGATGCAGACAGTTGGCAGTTCCTCCTAGTGACCCAGCAGGTCCCAGGTCAGCACAGAAGCAGCAGTCTAATGCGGTTCCTGGTGAGTCCCTCCCGCAGCATTCTGTGTCCAATTTCCAGTAAGTTAAGTCCGGAGTGTCTCCCTGTTGTGGGAAATAATCCCCTGTACTTATACTCAGTTTTGCAGATGGTTTAAAAAAAAAGAGGGAGTGAAGGTTCCAATGAGTTACAACTGCTTCTGGGAGTGCCCCCTCTCTCCTCCAGCACAGGCTCCAAACGTCATTTGGGGGTAAATGAGCCCTTTGTGTGAGGCTAGGGCACAGCCTTTACAGATGCATGTGCTCCCCCTGCCAAGGAAGACCTTTCAAAATGCAGATGCACCTCTTTAACACTTCCCAGGCTGTCTGAAAAGTATGCACAAAGCCCAACTGTCACTCTGCCCAGACGTGGATTGGAGTCAAGCTGCAAAACACCAGAGTCATAAGCACAGAAAAAATGCTCACTTTCTAGAAATGGCATTTCTGTAATGATAATAAAAAATCCACCTCCACCAGTAAGCAGCATTTCTCACTACCATTACAACCATACCAAACATGCCTACTCTACCCCTTATAAATCAGACAATACCCCCTAGACAAAAGGCAGGTTATTTCTAATGCAATACTTCGAGAGGGCAGCACTCAGAGCAGTGAGAAATCAAATAGCCTGTTTGTCACTCCTAGGACAGGCCACGCTATTAGGCACATGTCCTGCCTTCTACATACATAGCACCCTGCCTAAAGGGCTAGCTGGGGCCTACCTTAGGGGTGACTTACATGTAGTAAAAGGCTACTTCTAGGCCTGGCAAGTAAATTTAGATTTCAGGTCCCTGTGGCTTCAAACTGCGCATGCAGGCCCTGCGCTAGCAGGGCAGAGACAGGTTTGGAAGGCTACTTCAGTGGGTTGTGCAAGCAACGCTGCAGGCCCACTAGTAGCATTTAATTTACAGACCCTGGGTATAGGGATACCACTGTACAAGGGACTTGCAGGTAAATGAAATGTGCCAAGCAGGTATAAGCCAATCACACCAAGTTTAGAAGGAAGAACACATGCACTTTAGCACTGATTAACAGTCATTAAGTGACCAGAGTCATAACGTCAGCCAAAAAGGGCCAGAAAAATTAGGAGGAGAAGGCAAAAAGTTTGGGGAATGACCCTGCAGAAACGGCCAGGTCCAACATGACGCATATGAGAAAATATGCAGTGGTGCAGGTTTATGGGGAGGGGCAGAGGTCGGGAACCACGTTGGTGGCACTATTGCGCCCCAAGAGTGAGAATGATGTGATTTGTCAGATTCAAGATGACGCTGGTCAGGTTTTGAGTGAGCAGTTTGTGGAACAATTTTGTGGCTATTGCACAAACATATATATAAAACACAACTGCATTTGGATGAGGTAGCTGTCACCAATTACCTCACCCACATCTCAATGTTGTGGTTCATGGCTGAGCACAAAGAAAGATTAGTGGCCCCACTGCGACCAGAAGAAATTAGAGCTATACTAAAAGATATGCCATCTGGCAAGGTGCCGGCTACTGATGGGCTTACAGTGGCCTTCTACAAGGCTTATCGGGACTTGCTTGTGACACGTCTAGTCACTCTCTTTAAGGAGATGACTGCTGATGGGTGCATGCCTTCTACCATGCATGAAGCATTGTTTGTGGTACCATTAAAGCCGGGTAAGGCTGTTGCTCCTCGTACAGGTCATTATCACTCATTAATCTAGACACAAAGTTGTACACCAAAATACTGGCTAATAGGCTTGCTCACCTATTGCCCGGAGTGGTGGGTATGGAACAAACAGGGTTTTTACTCTGGTATTGAACCACAGAACACTGTTTGGCGCGATGCAACACTTAGACCCGGACAATAAAGTGGTTGCAGTCTTTCTTGATGTAGAGAAATCTTTTGATTCAGTGGAATGGGGCTTTATGCAGGCAATCTTATGCCGCATCAGAGTCTGGGACACCTTCCTTCAATTAGTCAGGGTGTTGTACATGCAGCCGGTGGCTGACTCTGTATGAATGGCATTGTGATGCTCACTATCTCTATAGAGAGGGGGACTAAGGAAATGTGTTCCCTTTCCCCCTTGCTGTACGCTTTAGTTGCTGAATCCCTGGCCTGTGCACTGCAGAATTTCACTCCCATAGAGGATTGTGATTCCCTCTTTATACTCTCCAAGTGTCTGCATATGCGGATGATATCCTGCTATCTATTAGGGACCCCGAGCGTAACCTGACACCAGTACTGAGGGAAGTGGTATTGTTTGGGAGTCATGCAGGACTTTAAATGAACTGGGATAAGTCGGTGGTGTTCACTCTTACCTCTAGCACCAAGCCGATTCCCATTGAGTATCCACTGTAGTGGACAGAGGACTCAATGCGTTACTTAGGGATTCAGATACACATGGACCCGACGGTAGTGCTACATGACAATTACTTGAGGGCAGCGCAGCGCTTATCAGATGCGGTGAAGCTTTGGATTAGGCTGCCTCTCATTCGCAGGGCAGGTGGCTATTATGAAGATGGTGGTGTTACCACGTTTTTAGTTTCTTTTTTTTAATGTCCAGATAATACTCACTCGCTCAGTGTTTGACAGTCTACGGCAAGCAACCCTCATGTCCAACAGGATGCCAGTTCATGCATTATTGGGTGCATGGCCCACAGGATCTATCATTGTTCGGCTGGAATGCGGGATAGCAGTGCCATTCAACCTGTCCCAATTTCTGTTTGGGCGCCCGATTAGGCGGTACAGACTACTGGACTCCCTAAATATGATGCTTTTTGCATAGCATCGGCTTCTGGAGAACGAGTACCCTGTTGGACTCCCCCCTGGTACCCCTGGCTTAGTGCACATGGTTCCCACTGACACAAGAGCAGGGTGCTCTAAAAGCGTATGTGGCATTGGGGTTAACACTTTGGGGGATCTTTTCACTGATGGACAAGTCATTAGCAGGGATGAGTTGCAAGAATTTTAGACTCATAATAATCCACTGGTGTGGTATTATTATCCTGGGGGGAGGACCTGATGGAACCGATGGTTGTCCTTTCTTTGACTTCACTGTTGCAGCTATCCATACCCCACCGCATAGGCCGGGAATGACACAGGTCTGACTGACTTGACAGAGTGACATGGATGTCCCTATAGACAACAAACACGAACTGTTGCTTAGTAATGAAGACAATCTCCCTCAACAGCAGGTACACGATAATCCATTTTAAATACATCAACTGTGTGTATTACACTCTATCTCAGCTGTATAGGTATGGGCTCCGGGACAGCACTGCATGTCTCAGATGCTCAGAGGCAGAGGTGGGATTCCTATATTTGGCCTGGGGTTGCCCGGTATATATAGTTTCTGGGAAGCAGTGTTCTGAGAGTTGAGGGTTATTGTGAATGAGCCTCTTGATCCTGAGCCGTTGTTGGCATTGCTCGAATAGTACAGGCAGTTTCCAGCTGCCATTAGATGACTGATGGCCATAGGGCTGCTACTAGCAAAGAGGCGAGTGGCAATGTGTTGGGACAGAGGGCCACTACTGACGCTGCAGGATTGGTGAAGGGAAATAACATACTGTAATACACAGTCAGATACATATGGTGAACTTCTTCCCAGCTGCAGCCACCCCAAGACATGTGGGGACCATTTAAGCCTTACCTAGTGGGATTAAACCCCAAGGGGAGTGGTAAGGGTTGGATGATTTTTAATACACAGCAGGTATTCGCAGATATGAGGTGCCCTTGACCCTGCCCATGGACTTGATCTTGACCCTGATGGGTGCCGACAAGTGTTAATGTGTGTTATACATAATACACTGTGGGCAGTGCTGTATTATCTACTCTGTCTCCTAGTTTTCTCAATGTCACTGGATACCTTCATAATTGAAGCGCTGCAGTGGATGTTACGGTCTGCCCCTGCTTGCAGAGACGGACAATCTGTCAATCTACATAACAACGATAGTGCAGATCCAGAGATGCGTCATGTGCTATGTTGGGTTTGATGCGGAAGAGACGTCTTGTCAATATTGATCAGCTCTTGACATATGTATGTTTGTAGAGTCTGCCATACGTGTTCATAAAATGCTTGAAAAAAAACAAAAAAATACCTGTCATATCAAAAAAAAAAAGGGAAAGTGTCAGCATCTCAGAAGCTCTACCAAAAGCCTTTTCATTGGGTCAGGAAAAATCTAAGGGCCTGATTTAGAGTTTGGCGGTGTACTGCCAAGCTGTGTCGGAGTGGCGAACTTGAGAAGACCTCCAAGTCAACGGTCTTCCACCCACCACATTTAGATGTATTGCGGCTGAGCCGAAGACTGCCACACCGAGTGCCCTTTCTAGCCGCCAGGCAGACGTGTTCCCGCTGGCTGTATTTAGATGTTACGGTTGCACAGGTGGTGCACTGGCGGTGGTTTGCTGATGGAGGGAGGACATCACTGGACCCAACGGACATCGGACAATGCCAATGGCTGTGAAACAGAGGTAAGTCACACACACACTCTACCCTTCACATACGCGTCTCCCCTGCATCACACAAAACTCACCACACCTCATACATACCATTATTCAATGCCATGACACCACAACACAACACCTACATGTCGCAAACTCACATACACGTACATCCATTAGACAACATACACAAAGTAGTAAAACTGCACCCACACATGACACAACAACCATTACACTCATCTGCACAAACACACACAAGCACAACTACACACAACACGTCAGCGACTGCCACACAGTAACATTCACCTGAATGTGGCACACAGCAACACAACATACACAATAACGTCCATGCCATATGTAAGTGGCAGACATACTGTCATGACCACATCACCCACTACATCTCCCTCCACCTCACCCAGCCAAATGCATCATACACACATATACACGTTCTAACACACACAACTCAAGCACAACATGACAGGCACATGTCACCTTGCACTGTCACACATGGGCACAGTTGGCAAGTGTAATTGTACCGTCATTGTAGTGCCAGCATTTATTTGTTAATGAATACTGACACCATAATGATAGTTGTGTATGTGTAAAATATGTGTGGTGTAACAGTGTGTCCCCACCCATGTCTAGCCCACCGTGTCCCCTACATTTGCATGTCACAGTAATTAAAAAAACTTACTGTAACATGTATATGTCTTCGATGGTTCCATGCCCAATGTGCATTCCCCCCTGCATAAACACAAGTCAGTGCGGGTTGTCTACCTTCGTGTCCAGCGACCGGGGGCTCTCAAGGCAGCAGCGATGGAAGGTCCTGTCCAGTCGTGACCAGCTGGAAATGGAAGGAGAATTAGGAGAAACAGTGAGTTTTCACCACTTCCCCTCCAATCCACCAAGTCAGAATATGCCTTCCACCACCTTTTGCTTGGCGGTAAGGCACGTTCAAATTTGTTCAGCAGTAAGTGTGTCTGGAGTCCAGCATCAGCCACTCTTTCCTATGGCACCATGGCAGCAGATAGGATTCTTTGACAGAGTCAGCAGGACTCGGGCAGGTTAAAGTGTGTTGTGGTGTGTTCTAAAGTGATTTTACCCTGCTGGGATTTCATGAATCATGTTTGAGAGAAAACCGTTTTCTCATGATTTTCTCATAGAGGTTATGGAAGGTGCTCCAGTGGCTAAAATAAGAGCATATTTTCTGTAAATTCTGTATCTTTCTTAGCCACGTGAGAATGAAGTCTGACACTCTCAGTAAAACATGAACTTCCAATTGGAGCACTCAGTCAGTTCAATACCTTGTGTTCAACTGCAGCATCCTGAGTAATCTAAAGAACAACCAGAAGGCTAACAGTCTTACATATGACAAAGAATGACAAACCTGAAGCCATCTTGATTGAATCGAAATGGTAAAATGTAAAATATTTAATTCAAAAAGGAACAAAATGAGGGGGTCCATTTTGTTATAGAAATTATGGTTAGTGCTGTAGAAAGAAAAATTAGGACATGTTTTAAGTGAGTTCTTAAATATCTTCCTTGTCAGTTTCATGTAAACATTCTGACATGCAGACTGAAACTTGCACTTTCACCACCAGCAGCAGACTGCCAGTTAACTCCCTGGTGATCAGCAGCTTTACTGCAATGCTTTAATGAGCAACTAGAGTACTAACATTTATACCAAAAGAGTGACACATCTGAACGCCATCTTGATGGAATTGAAGTTGAAAACTGAAAGCATTTTCAAATGGAGATACTGCAGTAAATGAGGAGATTAGGGAGCTTCAGAACAAATATGTCTCCCAAGATGGCCACCAGTGAAAAGTAGCATAAATATCACCCAAATGTAGCCTAAGTCTAGCCCAATGGCAAAAGTGTGCGAAACATTTAAACGGGTAGATTTATTAAAAGTGGCGCTACACTGAGTGCAGCGCCACTTTCCCTTCACCCCTTAGAGATCCCCTACCACCACCTTGTGTGCGCCGTATTTAAAATATGATGCACCATGGTGCAGGGTAGGGGGCAATAACATAATTCAATGTGAGGCTACTGATGTACTCTGCAGGAGTAGCACCAAAATGTTGGCGCTACTCCTGCAGAGTACATAGGGGCATATTCTAAATAATGGAAGCCCCCTTTTAATGCCTGCTCCCAGCAGGCATTAAAAGTGCTGAAAAGAATGGCACAAGGAAATCTCATTGATTTCCTTGCACCATTTTTTCGGCCCCCCTAACTGGGGAAAGTCCCCTTTGCATACATTATGCCTGGCTCAGGCATAATGGAGCGCAAAGGGATACAGAGTGGCACAATGCATGCACTGCACCACTCTGTAAATATGGCGTGGGGATTTTTGGCTTGTTGGGCGACATTAATGTCAAAAATAATTATGCTAATGTGGCGCAAGGTGGCGCTAGAGGGCTCATAAATATGCCCCTTAGAGCCTGATTATAACCTTGGCGGATGGGATACTCTGCTCCAAAAATGACAGATATCCCATCCACTGTATTATAAGTTCCTTTATATCCTATGGAACTTGTAAAACGGAAGGCGGGATGTCTGTCACGTTTGTGACAGAGTATCCCATCCGCCAAGGTTGCAATCAGATCCTTAATTTCCTTAATTAGTTTTATACGGCACAGACTTTACCTGAAGGGACTGGAGTGTTTTGCATGAGCATCGGTTACATTACACATAAACACATTCATTTTGGTTTTAGGCATGGGGAGATTAAGTAATTGTCCCAGAATAGCAGGATGTCGAGGTGACGCTAAAACTTGAACCTGGTTCCCCAGCTGTAAAGTCTGTAGCTCTGGCTGTAACCCCACATCCTCTCCCCTAAGTGAAACATATATTCAAGTGGTCAACTGGATAAAAAAAACATAAAAATAGCAAATATTTTATTTTGGGAACTCAGACAATATGTCCGCATTCAGGTCTTTATAGCACTATCATTCATTTCTATGGAAATTACACCCACTCATTTTTATAGTTTCTAAAGGAAAAGCTTTAGGTATTACAGTTTTGATTACATCAAGATAACATCAAGCGTCCCACACTTTTGTAATAAATGTAGAATGTTGACAATCAAGTTCATCAGAATACTGTTGGGAGGCAAAGGTCAGAGGCATAGACTCAGATAACTGAGGGCAGGGAGGAAGGTCAGAGGCAACAAGTTGACCACGATGGGGAGGCGGGAGCGGCAGTGGCACCACAACGGACCAGGGAGGGCAGGAGAAGGCTGGAGGGGCAACAAACCAACCATTGAGGATAGGCAAGAAAGGCTCTGGCAATATAACAGACCATTGAGGGCAAAAGGAAGAGTCAGTGGCAGTACAACCATACATGCCAACAGACCGGGTCAGGTAGTCGACACCCTATGTTTTTAAACTTTAACAAATTGCTTTCTTTTATCTGTCTCCTGCCTGAAATTTCCTCTTTTTCAATATGAAAATGGGGAAAATAATTCCCCAGGTTTCTTTTCAAAATCTCCTTCTTACTAAGTTCAAACTGTTGGCAAGTATGGTACATTGGACAACTGCGGGAGGGAGGAATGGGGTAGGGACATGGACTTGGATAACAGAGGGCAGGAGGAAGATGGGCAGAGGCAACATATTGGCCTTACAGGGCAAGTGCCAGGGGTTGCAGCACCACAATACATACCACTCAGGGCAAGCAGGACCACAGTGCAGCACAACATACCTTGAAAAGCAATAGAGAGGGAACAGGGCCATGCACATGGACATTAGAGAGCAGGAGCTAAAGAGACAAGGGCAGCAAGCTGAGCATACCAGGCAGACAGGAGGAACAGTTGCAGCATAACGGGCAATGAAGGGCAGGAGGGAGGGGGCATGACAATGGACCAGACAAGGCAGGAGGGAGGGGATATGGGCCTGCACATGGAAAACAGAGGGCAGGAGGCAAGTGAGCAGGAGCAGCAAGCTGACCATGGAAGGTGGGCTCGATGGACACTGGAAGCACAACACACTTTGGAGGACAACAGTGGAATTATAATGGTATACATCCAGACAACAGAGAGAAGGTGGGACGGGGTCAGGGCCAGCAAGCTGACCACACAGGGCAGGTGGGAGGGGCTGTGGCATCACAGAAGACCATGTATGGCAAGCAGGAGGGGTAGTGGCATCACAACAGCCATGGTGGTCAAGAGGGAGCAGGCAGGGGTATGTACAAAGGACCATGGAGGACAGAAGGGAGGGGTAGGGTGTAGACACAGACAAGAGAGGGCAGGGGAATGGGGTTCTCAACAGACCATGCAGGGTAGGCAAGAGGAGAAGTTGCTGTACAACAGAGCATGGAGGGCAGAAAGGAGGGGCAGCAAAATGGATCATGGATGACAGGTGGGGTGCTAGGAGCATGGAACTCGGACAGGCAGGGCAGGGGTGGCAGGGACATGCAGCAGACATCTGACCATGCTAGGCAGGTGGGAGGGGCAGTGGATGCTCAACAGAACACTCAGAGTAGATAGGAGGAGCAGTGGCAGGTCTATGGAACATGGGGGGCAAAAAGGAGGGAGCAGGGGCATGCACACAGACATCAGTGAGCGAGGGAAGGAGGCTACGGGCAGCAAGCTAAGCACAGAGGCTAAGCAAGAGGGCAGTGATGGGGCAGAGAATTAGGCAACAAAGGGTAGGAGGAGTGGGCAGGGACATGAAGCTAAATGGAGGGCGGTAACAGCACATTTGACCAGGAGGGCAGGAAGGAGGGGACTGGTGCATGGACTCGGACAACATAGGGTAGGGAGGAGGTGGATGGGGCAACAAGCTAACTGTTCAGGGCAGGAGGGAAGGGCAGTGGCAGATCAACAACCACACAGGGCTGTAGTGACGTAGCAGGAGCAAGAACTTGAGCAATGGATGGCTAGGAGGAGCCGGGGCAGGAGCACCAAGCTTGGGTTGGGGCAGCAGCACAATGCCAGGTCAGGCTTTGGATCCAAACCCCCCGTCCCACCGTGGATTGTGATGGGCATCTTACATACAGCCCTAGAAATTCACTGAAAAAAACAAAGGTTACAGGGAAGTCATCGTTAGGAGATAGAATAGAAAAACATTAGCAATTCACAAAAAAAAAACAAAGGTTACAGGGATGTTATAGTTAGGTTTAGATTATTCACACACAAAACCATAGTAATTCAGCTGTTATAGTTAGAGTAATTTCAAGTAACTATAACTCGTGCCCTAAGGTAACTATAACTCATGCCTTCTCAATTCACTAATAATTACCACAGATATTACATCACTCATGATACCTTCTATGACATCATTGATCATATCACTGTACTATTTGCAGTAAAATTGTTGATGAGAAAACTGTGCATGGGGGGGCACAAGTTATAGTTACCTTAGGGCACTAGTTATAGTGACTGGCCACGCGGCCCCTCTTGTGGAGCCAATAATGGCCCTGGTGACCGTTACCCCCCCTCCTCCATTTAAATAAGGCTGGACCCCAGGGTATGGGGTCACCACAGCTGTAGAGGTGAGCCCCCGGAGATGGGGTCCCCAGAGCCAAAATAGGCTGGGGGTTGCCTGATCCCCAGTCCCTAGAGTCTGTAGGTCTCCCTTTATATTGCTAAGAGTATGCAAATGTGAAAATCACCTGAAAGCTGCTCCCGCTTGGCCCCACTCCATGCACCTTAGTAGTATGCATGTCTTACCCCCTTTTGCCAGGATGATGGACAGCTTTCAAAAGGGCCCCCAGTGCATTTCCCGCAAATGTTGATAGCACGTTCTTGATACTGAGGAAAATGAGAACATCTCCACAAAACAAAGAAGCACTTACTTCATACAGGTAAGAGGAAGGACCTTAGTTTGGTGGAGATTACATCTTTGTAGTCTTGTTAGCCTCACAATGGGAGGATTCATCTTATCAAAGAAGTCTCGAGAAACAAGCAACAGGAACAATCATGTTGCCAAAATGCACTGGTGACATTTCCTTGTGCTCCTTTGCACATCACTAGTGTAGAATACATACTGGACATTTACTCAAGTAGGGACAAAGAACTCCACTTGGGTAGATATTTCATTCAAAGCTGTGGACTCTTGTTGGATAAAAGGCAGGTGAGGTTCCTTTGCGACAGTCTCTCACACAGCTACTGACACACTCACACAGACACTCACACAGACACTCACAGACTCACTCACAGATGCACTCAGACACTCATGCATCCACTCACAGACTCACTTGGAGACTCAGGCACCCACTCACTGACCCACTCAAGAACTCATGCACCAACTCACAGTCCCACTTACACACTCATGCATCCACTCACATAACCACTCATGCACACACTCACAGACCCACTCAAAGACTCACACACCCACTCACTGACTCACTCAGAGACTCACGCACCCACTCATAGACTCACTCAGAGACTCATGCACCCACTCACAGACACACTCAGAGACTCACACACCCACTCAGAGATGCATGCACCCACTTACAGACCCATGCACACACCCACTCACAGACCCACTGAGACTCACACACTCACTGACCCACTTAGACACTCATGCACCCACTCACAGACCCACTCAGAAATTCACCCACCCACTCACAGACCAACCTCAGAGTTTCACAAATACACTCCCCGACCCACACAGACACTCACACATCCACTCACAGAGTCACTCTCACTCCCACAGACACCTTCTTACAGCTACTCTCACATCCAGACAGGCACTCTCACACCCACATTCACATTCACATAGACCCTCTCACATCCACTCTCACACCCAGACAGACATTCTCACACCCACTCTCACATCCAGAGACACCCTCCCACACATATTCTCACACCAAGATGGACAGGCCATGTGGACAATAGCCCACGACACACAGCCAAAGGCTGTGTGCAGCACGTGGTTAGGTGGTTAGGAGGGATGGCCCTTCATCCATGGGGGTTGTTAAATTAACATATAGTAATGATAATTACTTTCCATAAAAAAAATAGAAATTCACTGAAAAAAAGGTTTCAGGGGCATTATAGTTAGGAAACAGAATTTTAAAAAACCTAGAAATTCACTTAAGAAATCAAAGGTTAGAGGGATGTTATAGTTAGGTTCTGAATTTACTCACACAAAATCAGAGAAATTTAGCAGTTACAGTTAGAGTTATTTCAAGTAACTGTAACTTGTGGCCTAAGGTAACTATAAATCGCGCCCTCGCCCTGCACTGCTAATTACCTAAGATATTACAGCACTCATTACAACTTTAATAATGTCACTAAAAATATCATGAAACTTTAGAAGTCAAATTATTGACAGAAAACTGTGCATGGCAGGGGCACGAGTTATAGTTACCTTAGGGCAGGAGTTATAGTTGCTTGAAATAACTAACTATAACTGATGAATTTCTTTGGTTTTGGGCAAATAAATTCAGTACCTAACTTTAATGTCCCTGTAGCCTTTGTTTTTTTAAGAAAAAATAAATAAAAAATAAAATAAAATATATATATAAATATATATATATATATATATATATATATATATATATATATATATATATATATTTCAAAACTAAGTTTTCTGTGCAGTGTGTCATATATTTTATGTATTCTTTGTTCAATTAGTGCATGGTACTACTCATTAAAAAGGATTGTTTCTCTTGTATTCGCCTGCATGCTAGTGCGCTGTGTTTATAAAAATATTGCTTTTCAAATGTATTTATGAAAGGATGGAACAATATTGAATATCATCTAGGCTTACTTTTTAATAGGCACTAACATCAGTTTCTTACATTGTGACAAGTAGGCATGCATGTTTTTATGTTGTGTTTGTCCATTTACAATGCGTGCGACTTACATGTTCAGGACATTTAAGCACAGATTTTTTTTTAAATGACGGAGCGCAATGCTGCGCCAAAATTGGCAGTGCCGCGCTCCGTCATTTTCACAACGCAGGGATGTGCCGTATTTAATAGAATACGGCACACCCCTGTGTTGTCCCCTGAGCTGGTGCTAAATTTGCTTCCGAGCGCAACGCAGCCACCCTTGCACCTTGGTGCAAGGATGGCTGCATTGAGGGGGAGGTTGTTTTTGTGCAGGAAGGGACACCTTCCTACACAAAAACAATCTTAAATGGCGATATGCTCTTTCTGTGTGTGCTGAAGAATGCAGCACCCATAGAAAAAGCAAAAAACGAGGAGAAATAAAAGTTTTTCTCCTCGTTGCGCCATACTAACGCCACCCATGGGGTGACGTTAGATTTTGGCCTGCCTCAGGTCTGCAAAAACTCATAAATCTGGGCAGTGTCAAAAAGAAATGGGTGTTGCTATGGCATGCCCACAGCAATACCCATTGCATGTCCATTCCATGCAAAGTGCTGTGTGTGAAGGGGCCGCATTTACAAGGTGGTGTTAAGCTAGGGGCTCTTAAATATGCCCCTTAGTGACTTATAATTAACTCCATATGAGGTAAGATTTGTCCTGACAAAAGCCCAGGATCCCGAGAGATTGTTCACACTAGAGCTGAAACATGTTGACAAAAAATAGTAGGATGTAGGGAAAATTGGGTATACTTAAGCACCCAAAAAATAACAATTTAAACCATACCTAGGAACTAGTATTAAAGGGATATTAGGTGCTTCTCAGCTATTTTTGTGTAACTAGTCCCTGTCAGGTAATGCGCTTAAGTGTTCCTTAGAATATGGTCCAGCCCATCTCAGCAACTAGGTCACATACATGCATCCATGCATCTCCACATAAAAAATAAGACTACAACCAGGTTCAGATTTAAGAAATATATATATTTTTATATCAAAATGTTAGAAAAATAATTTTAGCAACCACTTTGTTTACAAGGCAACTGGCCTTGGGAAGGGAATAAATCACAAAAGTAGAACATGAGTTCATGGCCTTGTTTCTCTTCCTTTTGAATGATTTGAGCCAACTTGACCTACTCCACAAAACAGGCACTTAGGATTGTGAGGTGGAACCGGAAATCACCTGACGACATTCACACTCTAGGGTTGGTTTACAGACAAATTAGGAATTCATACTGAGGGACACAAAAATATTGATAACAAAGGTGTGGGATATCGAACATATGAAAAAGTCACTTTTTGAAGGCCATGAAGGATTGTCTATTAAACAGCAATGACCTTCTTCAGGACCTCCAGGAAAGTAGCCATAGTCATATACTCAGGAGGTGTGGGTGGAACATCAAGTGATGATGCACAGGGGTCAGAGGTGAAAGTCACCCTCGGCCCCTGAGAATTTGGGTGGACACTTGCACTAATAAGAGCATTAGAAGGGTTGCCTCTGTTATAGTGAGGCCCTCTTGAGTGGTAGAAGGGGTGGCTTCAGGCCTCCATGATGGAGGGGCTTGTTCCTTAGGCACAACAGATAAAGTAGTGTAATATATATTTTTGCAAAAGGAACTTTTGCCCTGAAAGGCATCTTGGCACTGATATTGTTTTTGTTACTCATTGGTACTCATTTTATTGACCTCAGAAGGTTAAAATGCAAAATGGATCTGCCGAGAGTCAAACCTGTGACCATGAGGGAAACACATTCTTAGAGTGAATGCATTGGTCCACTAAGTCATTAGCCTAAGGTGATAGTTATTTGTCCAGTGGGATCCCCATTGTCTGTCTCCTTCTGGCATGTGGTATCCAGATCAACTTCCCCCTCCTCAGAGTGACTTGAAATCTCTTACCTTGTGATAGAGTGGCTTTCTGTTGGTGGAGGTAACCTTTTCCTCTCCTGTGACGCAGTTGTTTACCTCCTGTGCCCATAATGTGGCCCATGTCCTGCTTCTACTTCACCCCTGGCCCCTGTGTTCAATGGTTTCTCTATTGGTAGTTCAATGAAAAGAAAAGAGATGAAAAAATAAATAAAGGAAAATGTCTATGTAATTTTAGTAAAAGTGGCATTGTATAAAAAGGTCAAACAACCCACTGCACTTTGGCGTGTGAGTGTCTAAAATCAAGCCGTCATTTTTAACAATGTGTGCAATTCTTGCCAAACATAACAAAATCACACATTTCTTAATTTATTTAAAAACGTATGATATATGATAATCAAACAAAAATGTTACTTAGGCATAGGGATGCCTAGAAATAGAAAATCACGGTATCCTAACATTCACTTAATCAATGATGTCATTTAATATGTCATGAGTGATGTAATATGTGAGGTAATAAGCAGTGCATGACAGGGGAGTAAGTTACAGTTAGTTCACTAAACTAAAACTGGTGACTTTCAGTGTTTTTTGTTTGGTTTCTATATATTAGTTCTTATCTCTTTTCAACACCAATCTATAATGTCACATTAACCCTAGGTTAAGACCTTACCTAAAGTAATCAGAGATCTTATCACCATACCTAATTATAATGTTGTTTTCACCTTTGTGTTTTTACGTGAATTTCTGCTTTGTTTTAATTTTTCATATTCAAAGTTAAGCATAGGACCAACCCCCTCAGGCCTTCTACACCCACCTCACTGGCTGTGCATGGCCCTCAGTCATGCTCAGAACCTAGCTCTCTGCCCTGGGAGTGCCCAACTCCTAATGGTGCACAGGCTTTAACCATGCACAGCGGGGTGTGGGCTGCAGGGCCTGGCCTCTGTTTAAAACTTTACTTCCAAGTATGAAACCTCAAAAGGATTCTCGACATACTGCCAATCAGTTGTGTTCCCTTGGACATCTTCAGTTTCCAAATTCAGGGGCATATTTATCAGAGTTGTGTTGCTCTTGTGCTGCAAAACAGGATGCAAGAGCGATGCAACTCTTAATTTAGATTTATCAAGCTACACAAGGCCACCTTGTGTGGCCTTGCCTGGCTTGATAAATCTAGAGTAACGTAATGCAGCACAAATCGCTTTATTGCATTAATCTGCCTGGAGAAGGCGTTCTAAGGGTGTTCCCACGCATCTACCCATGGATTTTGCCAGATTTAACATTACTGGTAGAACTAGGACTGCATCAAAAACATTAGAAAGGAATGTTCCATACAGCATTAAGTACGTTGGTGCATTCCTGCCCTTTCCCTATCACGCAGCGCAGTAAGGTGACTTGCTGCATAGTGTGCATGATTTTTTTTTTTATAAATATGCCCCTTAATTCCCATGTCTAGATTGCGACTTGCACAAATTTGAGTGATTTCATCTTCATCTCAACTAAGTCAAACTGTTTCTTTTGCTTCCAAAATATTAAGCATGGTAGCATTTATGCTTAACAAACAATGGAATAGCTTCCAGATTTTTAGGCATGGCAATTTCTGCCCTATTCTTCCAAAAAGTTAACTAAAGCCCTTACTATATTTCCATGTGTACTACCGCAGGTACTGAATAATCAGTCTATGTGTGAGAAAATGAAAGAAAAAAACAAAATAAAAACAATAGAAAAATAGTTCGATAGCAGTATAAAAATGATGTCTCCTGAAATGAATAACCCATGGAGCTTTTATTCCTTGCTCGTGGTGACTGCACTTTGACCGACACGGGGTTCAAACTCGCACAGGGCATGTCCCTAGTCTGGCTCCTACTGACAGGGAAGAGACATATAGGTTTTCAAATCACGCTGAGGTAAATGGAGCTGCGGCTGTGTCGCCTTATAAATATATGACGTGATCAAATTTATTCTCCGGGATCTTTTGTTTTTGATTTGTAGTCACGATATAAAGTCAGTTGCATCAAGTTCAGGCTTTGTCTCCAGAGGTCACTAGACCTAACCTACAGCTCATAAATTGTACATTTATGGGGAGATGGTGATCTGCACACAAGTAGGTGACGGCTTTTGAACTCTGGAAACCCGAGCAAGAGAACGAACATTACACTTTCAGAACCACAATACCCGGCAGGGTGTGCTTTAGACACCGAGTGCATCTTCTGTTACACAACTTCCTTCCTTCTGAGTTCATGTTTCATTTTCAGACCACGACCAGCATGTTCGACCCTATTCGCTTTGCAACGTTTATGTTTATCTTGTCACACTCATCATGTCTTCAGTGTATGAGGAGTGTATGTTTTTACCCACAAGTAGGTGTACACTCTAAAGTATTGTGTTTTGTTTCTTCTAGAGACCCTACGTCACTAGTCCTATTCAGTATCAAACAACTGGCCAAAGCAATCATGTGTTTAAACCTCGTTTTCAATGGTATCAGCAGTGCATTGAAGAATAAAGGACTTAGGGGCATATTTAAGAACCCTTGCGTCATATTATTAGTGCGCCAGTCATAATGCATGCAAGGAGGGCGTTCCCCCGTTAGGAGGGGCCGAAAAAATGGCACAAGGAAATCTAAGAGTTTTCCATGCACCATTTATTTCGGTAATTTTAACGCCTGCTCAGAGCAGGCGTTAAACAGGGGCATACCATTATTTATAATGGGCCCCTATGTAGGAGTAGTGGCAGAATGTTGGCGCTACTCCTGCAGAGAACATCAATAGCGTAAAAAAAAAATTACACTATTGCCCCCTACCCTGAGTCATGGTGTGCAGTACTTTAAATACAGCGCACACATTGTGGTGGTAGGGGGCACTAAGGGGTGCAAGGAAAGTGGCTTTGCACTAGGTGCAGCACCACTTTCCTTAAATCTACCCCTTAGGGGCATATTTGAGAGCCCCTAGTGCTATTGCAATGCTACATTAGCCTCATTTTTTTATGCTAATGTGGCATTAGAAGGCCAAAAACGCTGTGCCATATTTACAAAGTGGTGCAATGCATGCATTGCGCCACTTTGTAAACCTTTGTGCTACATTATACCTGGACCGGGCATAATGTATGCAAAGGGGGCATTCCACCTTTGGGGGAGGGCAAAAAAATGTCCCAAGGAAATGTAAGAGATTTCCTTGCACCATTTTTTCAGCACCTTTAATGCCTGCTCAGAGCAGGCCATAAAAGGATGCTTCCATTGGTTACAATGGTCTTCTGGGTGCTTTGCAGGATTCGCATTAGAGTTTTTGATGCTAGTCCCCTAACTACTGCCAAGGTGCTCCGTATTTGAAATACAACGCATACATGGTGGTATTAGGGTGCGCTAAGGGGTGCAAGAAAGGAGGCGCTGCACTATGTGGCATTAAAAGCATTTATACTAGCTCTGTTTTTTAAAATAAGGGAACTACTTCGAAGGTTTCTTTGTGGTCATGTGAAGTGGATAAATGCACTAAATAGTGGGTGCATAGATGGGTGGGATGGTGAGTGAATGGATGAATCGGTCACTGAATGAGCGCACCAGTGGATTAGTGAGTGAGCAAATATATAATTAGATGAATTGTTGATGCCTGGATGGATATATGCGAGGGTGGGGTTGGAAAGATGGATGAATGGATAGGTGAGCCCATAAGAAAGTGCATGGATAAATGAAGGCTGGGGAGGAAACAGTTTACTTGAAAAAAACACATGAAACTTAAATAAAGAAGAACATTGCCATCTGTGTACCCTGGGAGAATCCAAGCTGGAGAGATTTGACTGTCAAATATCTGTGAGTCGCGAAATAGACATATTTATTTTTAAGTCACTAACCAGTAAGAGATTAATAAGTCAATGAGGGTTCATTATGGAAAACACTTGAGAGAAAAATAATAGTGGCTGATTCCCGGTCAAACAGGAAACCACAATTGGCAATGCTTCTTTGGCATGAAGGAGTAAATTCATCAGTCTGGCTCTTGACTAAGGACCCGATTACAAGTTAGGCGGAAACTGTTCCACTGTTGTGTTTTTGGCAGTCAGACTGCCACCTCCTCGGTGGTCTGACTGCCCGATCAGGAGTTGGGTGGTGACACCTCATCAGGACCAACAGCACCGACGACATTACTGCTACCTCAGCGGTGGCAGCAGAGGTGGCACATGGAGGCAGACCCAAATCAACCACCTCTGGGCTGATCAGAACCTCCCTTACTGCCGACCTCCACCTGGCGGGGTCTCTGCTGGGTAAAGGTCGGCAGTAAGGCAGGGAAAGTGCCACAACAATGGACTTGGGTGATTCTGTCCTGCCCAAATAGGAGCTGTAGCTTACTAGTGGCCCCATCATAATTCCGGCTGGTTGAGTGCGTGCACTGTGTCACTTGCTAGGGACACACTGGGGGTCATTCTAACCCTGGCAGTAAAAACCGCCAGGGTGAATGACCGCGGTAGCACCGCCAACAGGCTGGCGGTGCACCGCTGGGCATTCTGACCGCGGCGGTTCAGCCGCGGCCAGAAACGGAAAGTCGGCGGTGTCCCGCCGACTTTCCGCTGCCCTTGAGAATCCTCCATGGCGGCGGAGC
The DNA here is from genome assembly GCF_031143425.1 of Pleurodeles waltl. Lineage (NCBI taxonomy): Eukaryota > Metazoa > Chordata > Amphibia > Caudata > Salamandridae > Pleurodeles > Pleurodeles waltl. Next base: position 266,460,066 of record NC_090437.1, read on the forward strand.
GCGGGGATTCTGACACCCCCTACCGCCATCCTGTTCCTGGCGGGTCTCCCACCAGGAACAGGATGGCGGTAGGGGGTGCCACGGGGCCCCTGGGGGCCCCTGCAGTGCCCATGCCAATGGCATGGGCACTGCAGGGGCCCCCGTAAGAGGGCCCCAAAAGGAATTTCAGTGTCTGCCTAGCAGACACTGAAATTCGCGACGGGTGCTACTGCACCCGTCGCACTCCAGCAACTCCGCCGGCTCCATTCGGAGCCGGCTTCATCGTTGCTGGGTCTTTCCCGCTGTGCTGGCGGGCGGCCTTTTGGCGGTCGCCCGCCAGCACAGCGGGAAAGCCAGAATGGCCGCCGCGGTCTTGTGACCGCAGTGCGGTCATTTGGCGGTAACCGCATGGCGGGCGGCGACCACCGCCCGCCGCGGTTAGAATCACCACCACTGTGTCCAACTGGCTGGCGGCACAGCAGCGTGGATGGCATTGGCTTCAGGTTGTTACTGGAGCCAAAGTCTGCCGCCACCATGACTGCAGCGCCAACACACCGCCAGCCCCGCAGGAACATTGGAATTCGGTGGTCGGGATGCAACACATTGGCGGCCTGTTCTCCACTGCCGTGGGTTGACGGTCTGCCTGCCTAACTCATAATCGGGCCTTAAGTTGTAGTGTTTCTGAGCTTTCCACATCCACATGTGCATGGGTTATATGTACATTCCAATCATGATTGTTGACCAAGATTTCTGAAAGGCCATTGTGGCTTGGACTGCTTCCTTCACAATGGACTTGTCAACTTCATAAAGGGAATGTACTGGTCATAAATGGTATTGTGAATTTGGAGGTGACGGAAAGAGAGATAAGAAAGAGAAGTTTGAAATGTGAGAGCAAAGATGAGACAAACATTTACCTGTATTGTATACTGTGCTTCAAATCTGGGACATCCTAGTTCTGTCATAAAATATGTCACTCTTACTGAAACCATTCGATCTCACTGAGATGAAAGTCTAAATTCATGACAGTGGAATAAATAAAAATGGATTTTCATCTTACAGACATAGCTTATAGTTGCTGAATTAGCTGATGGGATGCAAAAAAATGAACAGGCGTGATGTAAATGACCTCAGACAGCAAAAGGGAAGACTCAAATGTGAAAAAGACAATGATATTGTAAGAACAGAGATTTCTAAAGTGGAGAGACAGGATGGTAAACTAAGACTAGAAGAAGGCAGGAATATATTTTAGGATGCTAAAGAGCTCTATTCTCACCCGTGTCTCCTAAATAATCTCTTGTTTCTGATTCAATTACTAATACATTATGGCATATGATATCACATGTGAAGTTCGCACTGATGATATTTCTGTTGTGCTCAAGATATACATTTTTGTGTTTCAAAAAAAGATACATCATGAAAATGTAAGTACAGAGAGCAGTGTAACTTGAGCAACTGTTGTTTTGTTGCAGTTCCTAGGTCACTAAGCAATGGACTAGCAGCCCTTCCGGTGTTGTCAGGATGGAAAAAGTTGAATAGTAGGGTATGTGAAAGAAGACCTATTTTTTATTTGGATGCAGTTTAATTTGGTGCCTCCAAAGTTACAACTCTTTACGCCAGTGGTCAGTAGTTTTGAATGACTCAAATTATTCCAGTTTACATATGTATGGCAACTGGAGAACATGTTGATGAAGGGCTTTGTAGATGAAGGGAAATATGTTCTTCATGAAGACTTGCCCCATTCCTGTGTGTGGAAAGGTTTACCTAAGTCAAATAGTTTCCAGTTCCCTTGAGTGGAAATTTACAGGTCTACAGGTGAAAGCCTATCACTGTAGATATCCACCTTTCTAAACTGGACCCACTATGTTTTTCAGAACTTAATATTTTGGGGCGGCATTTAAACTTAATATGTGCCGATGTGATTTTTAGACAGATGGGGCAGGCCCCCTAATTAAAAAATAATGTAGAATAATTATGCACAGGAGTTTGATGACAAAGGTTAAATGAGAAAAAACACCACCAATCACTCATTCATTTCTCATTGAGCCATGTACCCCATTCCCTTAAAAAATAATATGGCTGCAGGGGGTGGGGTCCTCTGGACCTCAAACAGGCTTGTGGGGGGGCTGAGGGCCCCCATCCCTTTTTTTAAAATTTGGCTAGGGGAATGTGGTCCCCAGGGCAATAAGACACTCAGGGAGGGGAGTGGGCCCTGGGAATCGTATCCCCGTGGCCAAAACCAGCTGAGCAAGGGGGTCACCACACATACCCCACTCCAAAATAATGATATGTATTTATGCTGGAACCTAGCCCACCTTGGGGATTATTAAAATTAAACAAAATGTTACGGTCACCATTTTGTTTTGTTTTTTGCCACTATTGCTAGGGCTATCATAGGGGCCTGTGGGGGAAGCACAAGGCCCCTGCAACCGCAGATGGTTTCCTGCATCAAGCAGGAATCGTCATTACTTAATAATGCTGCTCCCAACAGGCAGGAGAAATACTTAGATCTGTAAGGAGCATTTTTCAAGATCCCTCCTACTGGGAGCTGACTTTGGGGGTCATTCCGACCCTGGCGATCCATGACCGCCATGGCGGAGGGCTTCCTGGGCTATTCTGACCGCAGCGGTAAAGCCGCGGTCAGAAAAGGGGAACCGGCGGTTTCCCGCCCGTTTTCCCCTGGCCCAGGGAATCCTTCATGGCGGCGCTGCTTGCAGCACCGCCATGGGGATTCCGACACCCTTCCCGCCAGCCTGTTTCTGGCGGTGTCCACTGCCAGAACCAGGATGGCGGGAACGGGTGTCGTGGGGCCCCTGGGGGCCCCTGCACTGCCCATGCCACTGGCATGGGCAGTGCAGGGGCCCCCTAACAGGGCCCCACAAAGATTTTCACTGTCTGCTTTGCAGACAGTGAAAATTGCGACGGGTGCCACTGCACCCGTTGCACACCTGCAACTCCGCCGGCTCCATTCGGAGCCGGCTTCCTCGTTGCAGGGGCTTTCCCGCTGGGCCGGCGGACGGCCTTTTGGCGGTCGCCCGCCGGCCCAGCGGGAAAGTTGGAATGACTGCCGTGGTCTTTTGACCGCGGTGCGGTCATTCGGCGGTAACCGCATGGCGGGCGGCGACCGCCGCCCACCGTGGTCAGAATGACCGCCTTTGTCTTTGCTCCCACTTGGCTGTAAATTAAAAAATGCTTCTGCCAAATGAGAGCAAACACAGGTTATCGTGCCTACACCAGGAGGATGGGCTCCCCGGACATAGCCTGAGAGCTGGCCCCGGGTGGATGGGGTCCCCAGGGTCATTATTGACTCAGTAGGGGGCTGTGTGGACCCTCCCCTTAAAATATGTAGTGTGTGTGTGTGTGTGTATATATACATATATATACACACATATATATAAATGAACAGATAGATAGATAGATAGATAGATAGATAGATAGATAGATAGATAGATAGATAGATAGATAGATAACATTTTAAATTCATTTTTTGGGGGGTAGACACCAGCAGACACCTCAACATTTAAAAATATATATATAATTTTCATTTTTCTCTTAATTGGGGGAACCTACCCACCCCTTTTTTTACTCTATACCCCTACCCACCCTAAAGCCTAAAAATACTCTTGACATCCTCTGCCCTCAACCACTCCTAAACCTCAAGTATACCCCTAACACCCTATCCAATTACCCACCGGAAAACCCTAAAAATACCTTTACCACCCCATCCCAATAGGCACCCTTAAACCATAAATATACTCTTACCACCCCATACCCCACGCCCCCCTAAACCCTAAAACTACCCTTACCAGCCTATACCGCAACCCACCCCAAACCCTAAATCATATATAACTATACTTACCTTGCAGGGTAGTGGCATGAGTGGTAAAGGCATTTGCGTGGTAAAAGCATGTGTGGTAAAGGCATTGTTTGTTAAAGACTGTGGGGGTGATTCTAACCCCGGCGGTCTTAGACCGCCGGGGCCAGGGTCGGCGGGAGCACCGCCGACAGACCGGCGGTGCCCCGCAGGGCATTCTGACCGCGGTGCTTTGGCCGCGGTCAGTGCAGGAAAACCGGCGGTCTCCCGCCGGTTTTCCGCTGCCCGTTGGAATCCTCCAAGGCGGCGCAGCTTGCTGCGCCGCCGAGGGGATTCCGACCCCCCCTACCGCCATCCAGTTCCCGGCGGTCCGCCCGCCGGGAACCGGATGGCGGTAGGGGGGGTCGCGGGGCCCCTGGGGGCCCCTGCAGTGCCCATGCCGCTGGCATGGGCACTGCGAGGGGCCCCCGTAAGAGGGCCCCTAAATGTATTTCACTGTCTGCTGCGCAGACAGTGAAATACGCGACGGGTGCAACTGCACCCGTCGCACAGCTTCCACTCCGCCGGCTCGATTCCGAGCCGGCTTCATCGTGGAAGCCTCTTTCCCGCTGGGCTGGCGGGCGGCCTGAAGGCGGCCGCCCGCCAGCCCAGCGGGAATGTCAGAATTACCGCCGCGGTCTTCCGACCGCGGAACGGTAACCTGACGGCGGGACTTTGGCGGGCGGCCTCCGCCGCCCGCCAAGGTCAGGATGAGGGCCTGTGTGGTAAAAGTTGTTTCCATATGAGAACAGGTTCATAGATTCTGACGGAATACTGTGTCTGAAGGCAGAGCAAAGACCTCTAAGAGCAAACCTGGTTTGTTTAAATACCATTCTAGCAATGCTGGCTATAACTTGAAACTACCCCTAAAACAGGTTAACAGTATGGCAGAGGGAGAGGGCACAACTCTGGATAACAGGCAGGACTGCAGGAAGGAAATCAATGAAGAGTGGGCAGAACCAGAGAAATAATGAAGGATAAATGCTTGAGGAAAGCATGAAGGCAGCTACCTGTTTTAAAAGGTGGGGCGTAAAAACACTTTTTATGGGGAAGCAGCACTAATAGAGGGTGGGTTGTACTGGAGGAAGCACCAGGGAAATAGAATAATGAGGCATCATTACAATTATTAATGACCTGGGGAGCCCTGGCACTGGATATTTTATCTGTTTTATTGGAGGACAATAGGTCAGCAAGGAATCTTCTCCATGCCGGGAAATGCAAACAGTCTTCTTAAACACTCCTCTTTTAGCGACCTGCACTAGTAGCCATTCTTGAGCTCTAGAGATTGAGACCAGAGATATAGCATGATAGGATTTCATTTATAACTAATTAAAAATATAGCGAGGAGATCCATGTCCCAACAGCCCGTGTGAGATATCATACCTTAATCTTAACACATGGCTAATCAGGGCTGATCTGAATGTATTTATTTATAGGAATGATAATATAGCATGGACCTTCACAGCATGAGTAGCACTGCACATTACTTTAGCAATCCAACAACAGCTGTGGATGAATTACAGGAACAGTAGACGTAAACCCCGATTATGAGTAGGACATAGTGGCATCTTTTGGTGGAATACCACTCCACTCAATTACAAGTGAGATGTATCAGAAGCCAGAAGAGCCTTCAAGAAAGACAAACTGACATTTCCAGCCTAAATGTGAGATTAAAGGTAGATTAAATTCAGTCATTCATGTCATGTCATGTTAAGTAATGTTATGCTATATTGCAAAGTTTTGGTATAGCATTTCATCCTCCATATCTTTGTTGTTTTGGCACTAGCAGGAGTCTCAGATGTGGGGTCTGTGGTTTATTCACAACTGCAGGCTTTCTAGAGGATAAGGTATCACATCTTCTACCTAGCCTGAGTAGGAGTGGGAGAACTGGGATAATTCTTTAGTGAAATGTGGATTTTTCATACTGTGGTGCACCTTATGGGGTGGTAAAGTGTTCTTCGCTGGCTGAAGAATGCGAGTCATAAAGTCATAAACCTAACCCATATGAGCTGGGGCAGTGGTACCTGTGTTTGAGGGTGTCCCAGTACAGGAGTTGTGACAGTATGCCTAAGGTTTTTGTTCTGAGCCTGTGACTCACCACTTTAGTTTCTCAAATATATTTTTATTTCCCTATTATAGTTTTTTTATTATTATATTGCCTAATTTTCTCGATAGTTTCCTGAACGCTTTCCTCCAAGTCTGTTTATCTTCAACTCTCTTGATTACCCAGTCCTCTTGTTTCAATGCACAGCTTCTTCACAGTTCTCTTAACCTATCGCAGGGGCTCCTTTCCTAGGCTTGAGGACAATCAGAATCCTTTACAATTAAAAGATCCTTCCATTTTGCCACTTTCGGATTTAACATGCACAATAATTGAGGCTGACAACAAGTCTGTTGGTAAAATCTAGACCCATAAACCTTTACCAGCATCTGTATCACAATAATGTTGACATACTTCTCATATGATTGCAGTCTACCGTCCATGATGAGCTTGCATTCTGTCAAAAGCTTTATGAGCTGATTCACAAAGAAAGAAATATTTTCTAAATAAGTACTCCTTTTGTACCAATTCACATACTTTCAAACGCCTTTATGAACTGACCCCAAGTCATCTAATATGGGATTGAAATTGGAATATTCAGGGAATGTTCATATACAATTAATACAAACAGAACCTGCTGTGTCTTTTTGCCCTCTCATTAATGGGCAGTTGTACATTTCCGGGACAATTCACAAAGACAATTGTGAGTATGTGAAAGTACACATGCACTACTATCCGTTATAATCAAAGCAAATACCCCCTCCTTCTACTATCAAAAATCATCCTTCATCCTCCAGGGCCAAAACTAGGAGACTAAGAAATGATGACGAAATTATCCTCTATCTCCAATCGCCTCTAACAATAAAGCTTTTTTGGATCAAACTCTAAACTAAAGTAGAGCCTTGCAACCATTTATCATTTCTACAAAAGAAAAGTTGCAACAAACTGACAAGAGATGGTTTCCAATAAGAAGTAGGATTAGTGACATCAATGGCATTACTTCTAAGATTACTAAAATGGAAATTTAAATCCACCAACACTCTAAAAATATACAATAGACTTGGGGGGAACAGAAAGAAATTCTATAACCATAGACTATATTGTTTTACATAGATGGGGAAAGTGATGCCATTTCCTAGCCTCATTAGCATTTCCAATATTCCTGAACTGAATATTGAAAGAGCTCATTGCTTAAGGAAAAAAAACTGTCTCACCTTTGCTTTATTCAGATTACTTTTCTGGAATATGCTGGTCTTTTACATATTCTCAAAGCACTAAAGAAAGTATTAGATTGTCTTGACTAGGGTATGGTCCACTTTTATCACAAACCTCATCTAATTCTACTACTGTTAGGAAGTAAGTAGTCTTATTCTTGAGACCCATTCTTAGCGGTTCAGCATCAGATATACAATTATACATTTGTGCCTTTGTAAACTTATTCACAAATGTAATCCAGATAAATACATCTTTATCCCAATGACCTCTAAACAGATTGATAACTCTACTTTCAAAGTGAAATGATAATTCAATTTTTGACATTCAATTTTGTTTTTTCTACTGTTAGTCCCATTTTTCTCCACTTGCCTTCCATTTTTACACATTTTTGTTTAGCATTATCAATTATGGGTTATGTCAATTGAATTGCTTTTTTAGGTCAAGCGCACAAGCGCTTTGACCTCTTATAAGTATTGTGTGCTTTTACCCAGTCCCACCTCACGCCTATCACTTTAACTCATTCATGGGCTTGCCTTTCAAAAATCACTTGTTGTAATTGCTTTACGATTGTCCCGTTTTGAGGCTGTTTTTGTTTTTGTCACGTATTGCAGACTGCACCTCTTAAATGGATTATTGCCTAATTGCTGAAATAATTCAGCCTGAGAGAACTGTTTCTTTTGTCTCTCCCCTTCGTGCTGCATGGCAGCCATGGCGCTCACAGTGCGACAGGCACAACAGCGTTAACTCGATCAGCGGTATTATAGCTGGTCATATTGTTCACAGTTACGTAATCAGAGTCATTTCTCATTTCTTTTGGTTCACCCCTTAAAATACTTGAAATTAGTGAATGCTTTACTAAAACAGAAATGCTCAAAGCAAAAGCGGCTCTCCCGGTACTACGGAGAGCCGATACTACAATAATTACTGCACTCGGAACCTTGTCCCATAATACTTTGCAAGCATTCGTTTTCAAAACATGTTTTTCTCATAACTCAGCCTGTTATGGTTCTAAGACAATGGGACCACCAACAAAACGTTCACAACAACATGCTCTTTTGGTCTACATCATTTTTGGGTCCCCACACTAGGTTAGTAGGAACCCCCAAAATAATAACCCCTCCCTCCCTCATTATCTGTTTAATTTTACTCAGGGCTGGAACTTTTGTTTTACAGCAGAGTAAACGTTGTATTTTAAGGGTCTTCTTTTTAAGTTCACTATTATAGGTCTATTAGTCCTGGATATGTGTAACGTACTATGTTCTCTAGAGACTACATATGTTGTTAATCTGTATTATTTTCCCTTATTTGTTTTTGTGTGATTATGCTCTTTAGGGGCTAACCATACAGTTATATCACTGTGTTTCTTACAAATGCTATTTTCATTGTGGGTTCTCTAGGGGCTTTTCTAAGTATTACAGTCTTATCAACATATTAAAATATTCATGGTATGTAAACTTGTCCCATAATGTTTTGCAGGGCATTACTTTTACAAAATATGTTTTCTCATAAGTCAACCGGTGGTGGTCTAGGACAATGGGATCACCACCAAAATGTTCACAACAAGGGGCTCCTTTGGTCTACATCATCTTTGGGTCCATACACTAGGTTAGCGGGGATCCTAAAATAATAATTCCTCCCTCCATGCAGTGTCTGCTAAGTAGGTTGTGTTTTAAGGGCCTTCTTTGTAAAATCATTGCTATAGATCTGTTAGTCCTGAATATGTGTAACGTACTATGGTGGTCATTACAACACTGGCGGTAAAAGCCGCTTACCGCCGTGCAGAAGACCGCCAACATACCGCCGCGGCCGCGGAATTCCACCACAGCTATTATGACCCACATCTCGAAATCCGACAAAATTCAGACACCCACACAAGTCCGCCACACCAAAGCTCAGTGATAAACTGGGGAAAACAAAACCTCCACCGTGATGCCAACAGAAATACGCCCACTCTATCACGACCCACGAATCCACGCAGCGGTCTTTCAACCGCGGTATTCCATTGGCGGTACACACCGCTGCGCTTAAAATACACACACATTTACAAAACACAGCCACATTGGACAATTCAAAATACACACACCTGATACACATACACACACCACTCCCACACACCCATTACAATATAAAACACACACCCACATCACCCAAAAACCCCTATGACCAATATTACAGAGAGAAGACCAGAGAGAGACACCACCATCCACAAACTAGCATCCACAGGCACTCAACACCATCATCCACACAACTTCCACGCACAAAACACCACAACCACTACATATCACGACACTTATCACCACACACACCACCCCACACATCACCTACACCACCCCATGGCACGGAAAAGACACCCCAGGTTCTCGGAGGAGGAGCTCAGGGTCATGGTGGAGGAAATCGTCCGGGTAGCGCCACAGCTATTTGGAGCACAGGTGCAGCACACCTCAATTGCAAGGAAAATGGAGCTATGGCAAAGAATAGTCAACAGGTTCTGCATCCTGAGGGCCTCGCAGGAGTTGGTGGAGGAATGGACTCTGGTAAGTCAAACCTTTACTACTATATCCCCCACCCTTCCTGCATGCCATCACAAACTCCTACCCCTACCCTCACCCTCATCACTCCACCACCTCACATATACCCCACTATCACAAACCACCCATCCCAACACCAAGCCCTGCATGCAACCCCAACGCATGCCTAAAGCATGCCCACTGCACATACCCATACAACCCCCTAAACCATCATCACACAAGTCCCCACATAGGAATGCAAGCACTGGGGTACACCGTTCACCCACCCATTGCCCACCGTGACACACACAGATGCAATAATTAAGCTTTTACACCCCTGCAGGACCACTACCCAACGTCACCAGACAGGAGGGTCCAGACATCTCCACCCCACCCACAGAAGAGGCCCACAGTGATGACAGCAGCTCTGTCCAACTGGATCCAGATGACCAGCCCGGACCATCGTGGGCCTCGGGACAGTCGGTTCCCCTCGCACAGGTACAGCCCACCACAGACCTTCCACCCTCCGGTAACACCAGCACAGCACCCACCCAGCGGGCCCATACCTCCATCCCCAGGACACGTCAATCAGCTGTGTGTCCACCACTACAGGGAACCCAGGATAACCACCACCCCAACAACAACAGGGACCTGGGGGCAGTGGGCACACGGTCTAGGGGACGGAGGCCCAGGAACACAGGGGAACTGGGAGGGCTGCTGTGCGACAGGGGGCGGACAGGCCAAGGGAACCCACTCTCCACAAGGCCCTCTCCTCCATCATGGGAGCATACCACCACTCCCAGGAGACGATGGCAACGGTCCTGGCCAAGTTTCAGGAGACCCAGCGCATGCAGGATGAACAGTATTTGGGGTTCAGGGAGGAACTCAGAACCATCAGCTCCGCCCTGGGCACCATCGTAGGGGTGCTGAAGCAAATGCTCAACACCAGGAGGGACACTGTGGCACTCCAAGGGGCCCCTGACACTAGCATGGACGATGAACTGCCCACCTCCTCCGCCGGCGCTAGTGGACAGGAGGCACCGCCACAGGACCACCACACCAGCACCCCACCCTCTGCAGAGGGAAAACCACCCCGCAAGCGGTCCCTGAGATCCAGGAACAGGACAGAGCACGATGCCAAGACCCCCGCCAAGAAATGAGACCACCCTGATTGTCAACCCACTGTCCCACTTTGTCACCCTGTCCATATTGGTACTGCCCCAGCTCCACTTCCTATGACCATATGGGCAATGCACCTATGAGACAAATAGACTGGACTCTGCCATGGACACTCCTCCGCCATCACCCCTCACCATTTTACTTCCCCCTCAAATATTTTGTATGTAAATAAACACAACTAAAGCACCAAAAGATCTGGAGTCTGTCTGTGATTTTGAAATAGTGTATTTGCAATGACAGTGACAAAATTTCCAGGAAATAGTAACGTCAACATACCTATGTCACACAGCTCTAGTCCATGAGGAATCTAAGCAGATGACACACGTTGGGACCCACACCTGTGAAACCGTAAGGGTAAGTGACAACTCAGTGACCATACACTGGGTGAAATCGACAGACAGGATAGAGGTAGAAGTGTAAAAGTACTTGTAGTAGGCAGGAATGTATTCTCACCTATGTTTCACTGAAAATATTGCTGGATGACTCAGTCCCTGTTGTCAATGTCTTCTTCCTCTGCTTCCTCCTCATCACTGTCCACAGGCTCCACAGCTGCCACAACACCGCCATCTAGACCATCCTCCTGCAGAAAAGGCACCTGTCGTCGCAAAGCCAAATTATGAAGCATACAGCAGGCCACGATGATCTGACACACCTTCTTTGGTGAGAAGAATAGGGATCCACCTGTCATATGGAGGCACCTAAACCTGGCCTTCAGGAGGCCGAAGGTGCGTTCGATCACCCTCCTAGTCCGCCCGTGGGCCTCATTGTAGAGTTCCTCTGCCCTGGTCCTGGGATTCCTCACTGGGGTCAGTAGCCATGACAGGTTGGGGTAACCAGACTCACCTAATAGCCACACACGGTGCCTCTGTAGTGGACCCATCACATAAGGGATGCTGCTATTCCGCATGATGTAGGCGTCATGCACTGAGCCAGGGAACATGGCATTCACATGGGAGATGCACTGGTCTGCCAAACATACCATCTGTACATTCACGGTTCCTGTACACCTGTTCACTCCTGTGGGGGGGGACCAAAGCCACATGAGTCCCATCAATGGCACCTATGATGTTGGGGATATGTCCAAGGGCATAGAAGTCACCTTTCACTGTAGGCAAGTCTTCCACCTGAGGGAAAACGATGTAGCTCCGCATGTGTTTCAGCAGGGCAGACAACACTCTGGACAACACGTTGGAAAACATCGTCTGGGACATCCCTGATGCCATGGCCACAGTTGTTTGAAAAGACCCACTTGCAAGGAAATGGAGCACTGATAGTACCTGCACTTGAGGGGGGATTCCAGTGGGATGGCGGATTGCTGACATCAGGTCTGGCTCCAACTGGGTACACAGTTCCTGGATAGTGGCACGGTCAAACCTGTAGGTGATGATCAAATGTCTTTCCTCCATTGTCGACAGGTCCACCAGCGGTCGGTACTCCAGAGGATTCCGCCATCTCCTCACATGTCCCAGCTGATGGTGTCTAGGAAGGACAACAGCGAGCACAGAGTCAAACAACTCAGAGGTATGTACCCACAGTCTGCACAGAACACCAATCATACACAAAATCTGGCCTGTATGTGTGTTGAGAGTAGGCCTAGGTTTGTGTGACGCAGTTGGTAATTAGGCCATGTGGGCCTTTTGGTTAACATTGGACCCAATGGGTCCCAGGAGCCAATGACGATGTACGCCGGCGGTGATGGTACACACCACCGCGGACATGACCGCCGCGGACGTGACCGCCATTTTCTAACTGTTTAATCACTCGATACCTGATCTTCAACAGGAGAGGACCTACACTGCAAGTGCTGCTGTGACCTCGGTCTGGAAGAGACAATGGCTTGTGCGTCTGGGGAAAGGGCCCCTGCCTTCACTGTAGAGGAGTTGGAGAAGCTCGTCGACGGGGTCCTCCCCCAGTACACGCTACTCTACGGTCCTCCAGACCAACAGGTAAGTACACAGGGAGCATGTTGTATGGGCTATGCCTGTGTGGAGAGGGCTGGTTGTAAGAAGGAAGGGGGCAGAGTTCTGTGTGCATAAAGACGCTGAATGCATGTGCCACATGGCAAGGGTAGGGATGGGGGCCACTCACTTTGACGGTGCAGTTGGTAATGACTTCTCTTCTTCCCCTGTACATTTCATGTAGGTCAGCGCCCACCAGAAGAAGGATATTTGGCGTGCCATCGCCAAGGACATCCGGACCCTGGGGGTCCACCACAGACGGAGCACCCACTGCCGGAAGAGATGGGAGGACATTCGCCGCTGGAGCAAGAAGACGGCGGAGGGTCAGCTGGGGATGGCCTCCCAACGTGGGAGGGGTGCCCGTCGAACCATGACCCCCCTGATGTTCCGGATCCTGGCGGTGGCCTACCCTGAGTTGGATGGGCGCTTGAGGGCATCACAGCAGACACAAGGGGGTGAGTACACTCTCATTCAGCTGACTTTGCGTGCAGTGAAGGTGTCTGGGTGGGGGAGGAGGGCTGTGGGTTCCCCAAGGCCAGGGCGAGTTCCGTAGGCTAGGCCCATCCGTAAGGCATGGCCCTGTGGCCCCCCACCCCACCTTTGTAGAGTGCCAAGTACAGCTATTCATGCCCCAGGGTCATCTATGTGTGCAGATGTCGTCCATAGCCTTGTAGGCCATTTCCCAGGAATTGCACTGTAGAGCCCAACAGCGCGACGTAGTGCAGGGGGCTGCTGTGTCTGTCTTGTCCGCCAACTGCAGCGGTAAGCCATGCACTCAACCTGTCTTTCTTCTGTTCCCCCCCCCCTTTTTTTTGCGGTCTCCCTGTTCTTGTGTGCATTAGCATCATCAGGCGGAGGTACAGTGGCACCGGAGCATGAGGGAGCTGCATCCCACATGGGTATGGAGGACCACACTACGGACTCTGAATACACCAGTGGGACGGAGGGCGAGGGGAGCACCACGGCGGTCACAGGATCTGCAACCAGCGACACGGACTCGTCCTCCGATGGGAGCTCCCTTGTGGTGGGGACAACATCTGTGCCCCCCACTTCAACAGGTACAGCCGCCACCCCCCCTACCAGCACTGCCCTCCCAGCAGCCCCTCAGCCTTCACCCCGTGCCCGCTCACCCAGGAGGGTGGGCATCACCTTCGCCCCAGGCACCTCAGCCTCTGCCCCTGTCACCTCTGCTGCCCTCAGTGAGGAGGCCATTGACCTCCTCAGGTCCCTCACTGTTGGGCAGTCTACTATTTTGAATGCCATCCAGGGTGTAGAAAGGGAGTTGCAACACACAAATGCATTCCTGGAGGGCATTCATTCTGGTCAGGCTGCCCTTCATCGAACCCTTCAAACTCTGGCCTCAGCACTGATGGCAGCCATTGTCCCTGTGCCTAGCCTCCCCCCTCCAACTTCCTCCACCCAGACCCAATTCCCTGTACCTCTACCTATCCCAAGCACACCATCAGACCAGCCTGCACACACCTCACCACACAAGGGAAGCTCAGGCAAACATAAGCACCACACATCCCACAGGCACTCACGCAAGCATCACACACATACAGACACACCAACATCCACTGCCTCCACTGTGTCCCCCACCTCGTCGTCTCCCTCCTCCCTCCCAGTCTCGTCTACACTCACATCTGCATGCACTACCACTACAGCCACTACGTCCCGCACCAGCACACCCACCACCACACCCCGCTCACGTGCACTCACCACCCCCACTACCATTTGCACGTCCCCTGTGTCTTCTCCCAGTGTGTCTGTGATGCCCCCTCCGAAGATACACAAATGCAGGCACACACCCACCCAACAGCCATCCACCTCACGACAGCCTCCAGTGCATGCACCTGCACACAAATCCACAAAAGTTACACCTCCTACAACCACCACCTCTTCCTCCACTCCCAAACCCCCTCCAGCTACCCGTCCCAGTGTCTCCAAACAACTTTTCCTGTCCCCCCTTAACCTATTTCCCACCACCCCCCGTCCAACTCATAGGTCCCGTACTAGCACCTCAGCCAAAAAATCTCCGGGACCAGTGGTGCCTGTTGTTAGAGGTATGTGGAGTGGACCAGCCACCAGGCCAGCCAGTCTTTCACAGAACCACAGCACAGCCAGTCCCCCCCCGTGAAGCACCAAAAGTTGGACAGTGCCCGGCGGGAGAGGGGTAAGACTCCAGCCAGCCAAGCCGCTCACAGGGGTCCCGGGGGGAGTGTGGATTCAGCTGTGACTCCTCCCAAGGTGGGGAAGGGGCAGAAGAAACCTGCAAAGTCAGTGAGGAGCAGCACGGTGGAGAAAACCGCCATCATCCCTGCTGGCCAGGAGGCCACCGCCAGCCCCATCGTCGCTGGCCAGGAGGCCACCGCCAGCCCCATCGTCGCTGCCCAGGAGGACACCGCAAGCCTCATTGTCGCTGCCCAGGAGGACACCGCAAGCCCCATCGTCGCTGCGCAGGAGGGCCCCGCAAGCCACAGCCCAGCTGCCCAGGAGGGCCCCGCAAGCCACAGCCCAGCTGCCCAGGAGGGCCCCGCAAGCCACAGCCCAGCTGCCCAGGAGGACCCCACAAGCAACAGCCCAGCTGTCCAGGAGGGCCCCGCAAGCCACAGCCCAGCTGCCCAGGAGGGCCCCACAAGCCACAGCCCAGCTGCCCAGGAGGGCCCCACAAGCCACAACCCAGCTGCCCAGGAGGGCCCCGCAATCCACAGCCCAGCTGACCCATGAAGGACCGCCAGCCACAGCCCAGCTGGGCAATGACGGACCGCCAGGGCAAGGACCGCTGAACAGGGCAAAGACCGCCATGGCAAGCACCGCTGAACAGGGCAAGGACCGCTGAACAGGGCAAAGACCGTCATGGCAAGGACCGCTGAACAGGGCAAAGACAATCCATTGCAAGCACCGCTGAACAGGGCAAGGACCGCTGAACAGGGCAAAGACCGCCATGGCAAGTACCGCTGAACAGGGCAAGGACCGCTGAACAGGGAAAGCACCGCTGAACAGGGCAAAGACCGCCATGGCATGCACCGCTGAACAGGGCAAGCACCGCTGAACAGGTCAGAGACTGCCAACTCAAGCACCGCTGAACAGGGCAAAGACCGCCATGACAAGGACCGCTGAACAGGGCAAGCATCGCTGAACAGGGCAAAGACCGCCATGGCAAGCACCGCTGAACAGGGCAAGCACCGCTGAACAGGTCAGAGACTGCCAACTCAAGCACCGCTGAACAGGGCAAAGACCGCCATGGCAAGCACCGCTGAACAGGGCAAGGACTGCTGATCAGGGCAAAGACCGCCATGGCAAGCACCGCTGAACAGGGCAAGGACCGCTGAACAGGGCAAAGACCGCCATGGCAAGTACTGCTGAACAGGTCAGAGACTGCCAACTCAAGCACCGCTAAAAAGGGCAAAGACTGCCATGGCAAGGACCGCTGAACAGGGCAAGCACCGCTGAACAGGGCAAAGACCGCCATGGCAAGCACCGCTGAACAGGGCAAGCACCGCTGAACAGGTCAGAGACTGCCAACTCAAGCACCGCTGAACAGGGCAAAGACCGCCATGGCAAGCACCGCTGAACAGGGCAAGGACCTCTGAACAGGGCAAAGACCGCCATGGCAAGCACCGCTAGCTCATTAGCGGCAGGGGCAGTGACGCAACTGGGACCGTCACGGGGTGAGTGCTAAACTCTGGGCACCAGTCCCCCTCCAGAACCAGTGGATACATGCATCCACTCCCTCTGTCCTGCACAGGATGAAGCACTCTGGGCACAAGTCCCCCTCCAGAACCAGTGGATACATGCATCCACTCCCTCTGTCCTGCACAGGATGAAGCACTCTGGGCACCAGTCCCCCTCCAGAACGAGTGAAGACTGTTATCCACTTGAGAGACTGTGGCTTTGCACTCCCCAGGATTGAACAGTGGGCAAACCACCCACTGTTAGAGACTTGAGAGACTGTGACTTTGCACTCCCCAGGATGGTACAGTGGGCAAACCACCCACTGTAGGGACATGAAAGACTGTGGCTTTGCACTCCCCAGGATGGTACAGTGGGCAAATCACTCACTGTTAGACACTTGAGAGACTGTGGCTTTGCACTCCCCAGGATGGGACAGTGGGCAAACCACCCACTGTTAGACACTTGAGAGACTGTGGCTTTGCACTCCTCAGGATTGAACAGTGGGCACAGTGCCCCCTCGTGGATCTGGCATCGTGCACTCATCCGGCTGAGATGCCCCCCCTTCCGTTCCCCCTGAGGTGCCTGTTGTATTTCTATCTGATGCCCCTGCAGTGTTCTCTCTGTCATGTTCGGGTATCTTGTGTGGGCCTCGCCCATGCATTTTGGGCCCAGTGGTCCACAGACTATGAATGATGCAAAACCTGGACTACTAATCGTGGTATATATTTTGTTTATAGTGTATATATGTATGTATATTTTTGCTTACTGATTTTTGATATATTACAATAGTTACACTAATTTCCTTTTGTCTTTGCATTCTTCCGGGGGGGTTGGGGGATGTTACTGTAATGTATAGATATGCATTGGTGTGCGTGTTGTAGTGGGTGAGGGTCGGGGTGGGGGTTGGGATGTTGAGTGTGTGTGTCCCTGTTTTTTGCCTCCCCCCTCCCCTGTGTCGTAGGTGCAGTACTCTCCGTGGTCTTCGCCGCCGGCGTTGGTGCTCCTCGTAGAAGAGCAGGAAGACTAGTGCTGGGAGAATATGAAGTTCCGGCTCCATGCTGTCTTCCTTCCTCGAGGAGTGTGTAGAGGTGAGCTTTTTTCATTCTAAATGCCTGTTCCCGCCGTGTTTTTATCTGCGGTGAATCCGCCCCGGAAAAGGTGGCGGATTGGCCTGTCATAATAGTGTGGGCGGTACATTGTCTCCTGCCTGTCTGTTGGCGGTGACCGCCGCGCTGTTTGTCTGTACCGCAGTGGCGGTCTGAGTGTTAAAGTGGCTGTATTTGTTGGCGGTTTCCGCCAAGGTAGTAATTGCAACATTTTTACCGCCGGCCTGTTGGCGGTCTTACCGCCACTTTAACACCGTCCGCCAGAGTTGTAATGACCCCCCTATGTCCTCTATGGGCTAAATATATGAACAGCATTAATTTCTGCCATTTTTGTGTGGTTATGCCCTTTAGGGGCTAACCATAAAGTTACATGACCATGTTTCTTACAAATGCTATTTTCATTGTGGGGTCCTCTAGGGTTTGTTCTAAGCATTATGGTCATGTCAACATATTAAAATATTCATGGCATGGAAACATGTCCCATAATGCTTTGCAGGGCATTACTTTTACAAAACATTTTTGCTCATAACAGCCAATAGTGGTCCTAGGATAATGGGTCCACTTTCAAAACATTGATCACAATGTGCTCTTTCTGTCTACGTCATCTCTGGGTCCCCAAACTATGTTAGTGGGGACTACAAAATAATAACTCCTACCACCTGTTTGTGTTTTTTTAATTTTATTATTATATTAGCTTTCTTATGGCTGGAATTTCTGTTTTATTGCTGACAGGAGTTATGGTTTGTGTGCCCTGTTTGTAATATCATTCTAATACTTCAGACAACCTTGAAAATGTGTTATGTGTTCTAAGGCCTAATGGTATAGTTATATTGTGTTGCTTTCTCTCATTCTTTTTCAAGTGGTTATGCTCGCTAAGGGCTGACTGCATGGTTACATGACGATGTTTCTTCCAAACACTTTTTTTATGGTGGTCTTCTTTATGGGCTGTTCTGGGCATTGCAGTCAACATACTACAATATTTGGGACACACAAACTAAGCCCATAATGCTTTACAGGGCATTACTTTTACAAAACATTTTGGCTTGTAATTCCTGTGGTGGTCCTAGGACAATGGGAATGCCTTCAAAATGCTCTTTCTGCCTACATCATCTCTGGGTCCCCCCTCTAGGTTAATGGGGACCCTGAAATAATAACTCCTTCCACCATTCACTGTATATTAAGTTTACGCGTGGCTACAGCTTTTGTTTTACAGCTGGAAGAAGTTTTGTTTCAAAGGTCTTGTTGGAACATCATTTTAGTAGGCCTGCTAGCCCTAAAAATGCACTCTAGGGGCTAAGTTTATGGTAATACTGCATTACTTTCTCCTGTATTTGTTCATGGGGTTATCCCCTCTTAGGCCAACAATATGGTTACATGACCATGTTTGTTACAAATGATAATTTTGTTATGGTGCCTTCTAAGGGCTGTTATGAACAGAACAGTTAAATGCCAAATGATTATCTCTGATAAAGGTTTAAATGCTAATTGTATACATTTTAATAATCTCTCTTTATTACAATTATGACCATAATTCAGGCAAACTTAACATCCTTATTACACAAGGACTGTTTGAACACTCTTGATATGTGTGGGTGACCCTTCTAATTTATTTTTCTTGTTACTCCTCTGTGGTGGTCTTGGACCTTTTTGGGGGGAATTGTGTTAGCCGGCAACTCTGATGGTGGGGTGGTGAAAGTGGTATTCTATTGGAATTAGCATGGCAGATTTAAATTAAGATGCTAAATGGCAATATTTTTATTTTTTGCTGCAGATAGAGGTAGAAGGCCAATGGAAGTGCTTTAGTTATATGCAGAGCCACTGGAAATATAGGGCAGGAAAAGACGTAAATATAAGGCAGGGCTGATCAATTTATGTGGTAAGAAAAGTCCAGTTATGAATTTACAATGCCAATAGCTCTAACTCAAGCAAATGCAACACCTACTGCATTGCAAATGCTTGTTTTACTTAATGCCTCCTTGCTATGTCATGTGTCTGTCTCTTTATTTTTTTCTAAATCCTTTTTTTACACCCTGCTTCCAATATCATTTATTTAGTAAACTGCTTGCTTGGCCTTCTTGCAGTATAATAATTATGCCTCCTACAATGGTTAATTTAACTTAGTGGAATGTTCGTGGCTTAGGTCAAAACCTGGTCAAAAGACAAAAAGTCTCATCTCATGTAGCCAAATCGGGCACATGTCTGTTGCTTTTATCCAGAAAACTCTTTGAAACTAAGTGCAATTGTCTAAATCATATATTGGGTTGGTGAGATCTTTTTTGACAGTCTTAAAATGAGTGTTGTCACACTTCAACATACATTATTATATGAACAGATAAATTGTCAGGAGCGTGATGATTTTGTAAGATTAATACTAGTTGGAATTTTAATAGTTAAGATTCGTTTTTCTCTTCTCAACTTAAATGATCCACTTAAACCTGATCCTTCTTTTGGAACATAATAAAGGTTAAGTTGGCTAGTATTTAAACTGATATTATTCCTGAATCGTTTAATCCATGGCCCTTTTCTAGACATTTTAATTTACATGTTCCCCCACAGGTCTTTCAAAGCTGCTATTTCCTCAAGATGCCTATAGAACAAATGAAGTATCCTCATAATAAGTAATGCTTTTAATTCATTGGTTCATGGAACTCTAAACAGAATGTATTACATTTTGGAATTATTTGCTTGCAGAGCTCTTCTTTATATATTTTAAATGTGCTGAAATGGGATCCCTCTTTGTGTCTGGTCACATTGCTGTTATTGCTAAATGTACTCTACCTTATTTTGGTTAAAAAAAAAGGGGGAGAAGAAAGATTGATGTTTAACCATTATTTATTGTCTGATGACACTTATCCTGAAGAAGGTAAGTCATTTCTGATGATTTTTACATGTTACATAGTTCTGTATATAATTCATTGGCTAATGGCTGGTGTACTTTTAATGCTTTTAATGGGTTGCATCCCTTTTCTTGTGTTTGTCCCTCTCAAAGATCGTTTTGTCTATGTGGAATTTACTACTGCACCATCTTACACACTTACGAGGGAGAATCCTGCACCTGTGAATGGATTGATGACTGCAAAGTCACCTTTTGTGAATATATGGAATCTGTAAATCCAGCCACGTGTGCTAAGAAACCAGATTTATAAGTGGCCCCGTGAATCCGTTTCAAAATCTTCCCGATATGGACTAAACAGATAATTACACTTTAGTTCTAGAACAGACTTTCAACTTGAATATTTCACATTTCATTTATTTATTTAATACGAGAGGTCACAGGGTATTTTCGGAGACACCAGTCTTTATTCTGGTGAAACCTAGTACAAACCAATTGCTGCAGAATAATATCATGGCCATCTCTATCATGAAGAATTTAAACTACGTTTGTAGAAAGTAGGACATTTTGATTAATGAATGGTGGTATAGCATGTCCACCATTTGTTCTTATTGAGATAACAAACTACACATGCTTATTTACTGACAACATTCATCACATTTTAAGGTTACATGAAGATGGTGAAACATTATACCTGTATGCTGAAAGGCTAATAGAAATTATTGAGCCTCACTGTGGACATGTGGTGAAAGTTACCTATTATGTGCAACATATCTATCAGAGAGGAAATCAATAGGTCATTAATTGTTATTCACTATGTTTCTGTCTCTGCTGAACTGGAAATCTTCTCATTCAAAAAGTATTAAATCACGTAACTTTTTTTCATTTGCTACTTTCACGTGTAAGCTGTATCTCTATTTGTTCTCTACATCCTACTTGGAAGTATCAGGGGGCATATTTATACTTCATTTGCACCGAATTTGTGTCTTTTTTTAATGCAAATTTGGCACAAAACTCAATCCATATTTATATTTTGGGGTTATACCCGTCTAACGTCAAAATATTGGAGTTTGCACCATTTTTTAGATGCAGGAACCTACCTTGAGTCAATGGGATGCAAGGTAGGCGTTCCCGTCTAGCAAATGGCACTAACCCCTTAGCCCCATATTTATCCCCCGTGCTAAAATGACGAACATGTGGGAGGAGGGGCTAAATAATGGTGCAAAGCTTGCTTTGCACAATTTTTTAATGCCTGGGTCAGACCAGGCGTTAGGGGACCTGTGTACCCATTTCCATTGTTAAACACCTTGGAATGGGTCCACAGGTGCCCTCCTTAAGCCCCAGAAACACCCCTACCCACACCAGAGGGACACCGGAGGATGGGGAACCCCATCCCAGGTAAATAGGGTAAGAATAGGTAAGTATTTTTTTTTTTTAATTAAAGTGCCATTGAGGGCCCAACTTGGGGCCTCCTGCATGCAACAGGGTGCAATGGCCATGCCCAGGGGATCGTTGTCCCCTGTGCTTTCCATTGGGGTGGTGGGCATGACTCCTGTCCTTTCTAAGACAGGAGTCATGTGGTATGGATGGTTTTGCGTCAGAAAATGACGCTAGGCTGGTTAGAGGCATTTTTGTTGCCTCAAACCAGCCTAATGTCATTTTTTGTGTGCAAAACCCCCTTCTACCATACCGCCACCACCAACCCGCCTAATGTCATTTTGTTTACGCTAGCCCACTCTTTGCACCGGCTTGCGCCATTCCATAAATATGGCGCCCGTCTGGCACTCAGGAATGGCACAAGCTGGTACTGAACATGCAAAACTGTATTAGTGCAGTTTTGCATCAAAAAGTATAAATACGCCCCTAATTTCGGTTGAGCACTTATTATAGGGCTGGGCTTACTTGATCCTAACATTGAGCAACCAAGCGCCTCAACTTGGGTCAAATGATTGTTGCATTAGATTAACACCTGCCACATTATATTTGTGAAATGACTTTGATACGACTGAGCAAAGGCTGCTACATTAGCATGTAGGAGTCTTCCAAAAAATGGGAAGGGCCATCATTTCCATGGATTCCTCATTATTAAAGCAATGAATGCAGAAGGTAAACAAATATGGATTCCCATACATGTTGTAAACGAATTTCACAGGAGTTGGAGGTAGGGAAAAGGTGCAGGGTAAATCTTGCAAAAGCTTTTCATGCAGATAATCCTAGTTAACTCTTACAATGCCAAACTGAATTTTGCAATGATTTCGACATTCACACTGAAAAGACAAGGAATTTGTACTTTTATCAGAAGGGAACCCCTTGTGTCTGTGAAAACTTCACCTTTTTTAGCAATGAAAGTTTATCTTGAAGGGCTTACATTGACTTGAAATAGTCTGCGTAGAAATTTTTGTTTCAAGAAATTTGGGTGGAAATTTCATGATGTTCTTATAATGTCAACATACAAAATTAGGGGGCATATTTATACTCTGTTTGCGCCGAATGTGCGTCAAAAATGTTGACGCACATTTGGCGCAAACCTTGCCCCATATTTAAACTCAGACGCCCGACCCCGCAGATGTCAAAATTCCACCATATGCGTCATTTTTTGGATGCGGGAAACTGCCTTGCGTTAATGACATGTAAAGTAGGCGTTCCCACCCAAAAAATGTCTTTAAGGCCTGTGCGCCTTATTTATACTCCAGCATCATTTTGACGCACAGGAGGGGGTGGGCCTTAAAAAATGGCGCACTGCCTGATGTCCGCTGTTTTTTAACGCCTGGGTCAGGGCAGGCGTTAAGGGACCTGTGGGCTTGGAAGGAGTACAGAGGTGCCCTCCCCTACCCCCAGGAACACCCCTGCCACCCTCGCCCACCCCTGGAGGATACCCATGGATGGGGGACCCATCCCAGGTAAGTACAGGTAAGTTGAGGTAAGTTTTTTTTTTTTTTTTTTAAGTGGCATGGGGGGCCTAATTTGGGCCCCGTTACATGCCACTGTGCCGAATGACCATGCCATTGGGCAAGAGGGCATGACTCCTGTCTTTGCTAAGACAGGAGTGATTTCAATGGGGGTTGTGCGTCAAAAAATGGCACAGGTCCGGTTTGAGGCATGATTTTTGCCTCAAACCTGACTTGCACCATTTTTTGATGCACAACCCCCATTTTCCCCTACGCCGGCGCTGCCTGGTTTGAGTCATTTTTTTTTTACTCAGAGGAGTCCGCAGTGCCGGCCAACGTCATTCCTTAAATAAGGCGCCTGCATGACGTGTAGTAATGGGGTTAGCCGGCGGTAAAATTTTTGACACAAACCAACGATGGCGCTGGTTTGCATCAAAAAGTATAAATATGGGCTAAGGTTTTATGATTTATGACATTTGGGATATTTTTGCTACAAAGGGCACCGAATGGAACTATTTTATGTTTTTGTCATTTGATGATAAGTGGTTATTATGTTTTGCCTATTTCTTATACTTTTTCTTTTTTATGTTTTTTTGATAGTGGTACTGTGAAACTAGTTGTGTGCTTTGGCCAAGTGTACATCACTAGCAACATTCAACATGTAACTTACAAATTTTAGAAGCCTTATGGAAAATACATTAGAAGAGTATCTCAGCTGACTTACAAAGTCCTTCCATTTATGTGAATTTCACATACATTTTCACACAGATGGCGGCCCAAGTAAACTTTGTGTGATATGAATCATTTTCACAGCAATTATGTGTACAACAGACTGAAAAAATCAACAATTTTGTCCACACATCTAAATTCGATTTGAATAGGTAATATGGCTCAATGAAGTTACAGTTCCATTCCCGATCCTCATGTTCTTTGGCATCCTAGAAAAACAATCACATTTTGTTGGTTAGTGCTTGACTGTATCTTTTTCAAACATAGAAAGGGTGCACCGCTGATAGTGTGTTGGTAAAATGATGTCAAGTTTACGCCGCTAGGCAGTGAATTAATTAAAGCATTCATTTATTACAATACAGCTTGTCAGCGTGGACACCTTTATACAGCGATTCAACTGGTGGACGTTCCACTTAGATCAGGACATAGTCTATCAAACACCACAGGGTTGTGAACTTCAGGCATTTCTTCTATGATTAGGACTTCGGGTTTTTTGGTACTTATTTGTAATTATTTCCCCTCTGTATTTGTCCATGTGTATTTTTTGCTAAATTAATCTGCATTTATCTATATATATTTTGTTTATTTGAAAAAAACTAAACTGCAACTAGCATATTTTCATTTTAATTTATCTGATAATGACATATTTGCATTTAGATGCCAGATGGGTTTTTGTGCTAATATGAGGGCACATACTATCCTTTGCTCATATGCAATATTATCATACAGAATCATTATCCGTTTAGTATAATACATACACATCTGCAGCTATTAACAAACGTTGTTCCTTTTTAGGTCGAGCCTAGGCAGCGCACGCTCTGTCTTGGCAAGACATGCTGAGTTCAGTATAGGGACTTAAGCCGCACCCACTCTTGACATTCATTCTTTGTTATGCTTGTCTTAAATACTTCACTTTTGTTGGTGCATTGTGCTAAATGTCCCTCCTTTGCGCACCAAGGGCCAGATTTAGGAAAAAATGATTGTGATAGTCGTTGCACCAAATTTGGCAATGTTACGCACCGTCATTTTCAAAATGCAGGGATGCGCCATATTTACTAGAATATGGCGCACCCCTGTGCTGGCGCTAACATTGCTGCTGTGCACCAACGCAGCAACCCTTGCACCATAGTGCAAGGATGGCTGCATTGAGGGGGAGATTGTTTTTGTGCAGGAAGGAACATCTGAACATCTTCCTGCACATAAACAATCTTAAATTTGTTCTTTCCACGTTTGATGCAATATTTAGCACACATAGAAAGAGCAAAAAACAAGGTTAAAATGAAAGCATTTCTTCTCATTGTGCAAAGCTAATGCATGGCGTTAGATTTTGGCGCTGCCTTAGGTTTACGAAAACTCATAAATCTGGGGCAGTGTCAAAATACAGTGGGCACACCCACAGCAAGACCCATTGCACGCCCCTTTCACGCAAAGTGCTGCGTGTGAAGGGGCCATCTTTAGAAGGTGGCATTAAGCCACAAAAAGTGGCTTAACACCACCTTGTAAATACAGTACAGTTCATAGTGCCACGGGAGCGTCACTAAAAGTGACAATCCGGTGGTGCTATGGGCTCTAAAATATGCCTGTAATTTCCTGCACAGAAAGCATTCACTAGGAGAACATTTTTGTTGGCCATCCCACTGCGTCACGCTTCCTCCAGCATGTGATGGCCCCGCCTCCCTCCTCCCATCTGGTTTCAGTTTTCCCTTTAATCCGAGCCATGATCCTTTCTCCTCGCGGCTCGACACCTTGCTTAATGTTCAACGGTATGTGTTCTTTTAACTGTTGAGCCTTGTTGTAGAAAATATGATTTCAATTAATGGGCAGTCGAACAATTTGCAAATGAAAATTGGTACATAAAACTGTGATTGAAAGCTTCTGCTCCGCTATCACAATCTGGTTCTTTTATTACACAGGGGATAAGATGCAGAGAGAGACGTGTGATTCATTAAGGGCAGCAGAGCTCAACACGTTTGTAGCACTATTAATAGAGCCCCCTGCCCGATGTTTTCATATGAATATGATTCAGGCAGAAGCTGGAACATGTGATTCAGGAAAAGTAATCTGTTACCAAAATATAAACCTGGTTATAGTTTCTCAAATGACAAGTGCGGTTTTGTGTATGCTCCCCTTCATTCTATTTTTCTAGGTCAGCTACTTTCCCTCATCAGTACTGTACTTTTTATGTCAGCCATGCAGACGAGTTTTTAGCTTGCTCTCAAAATTAATCTTCAAACACATGTTAGCATCCTATATCTTTTCACGGGTAAAACCCCTCCCCCATCCCATTCAAACTATGATTATGCAGACCATAGTTTTCCTGCCATTTACCATCAACTCTGTGCGAGAGACTGCATTTCTGGCCTTAACAAGCTCTTTTTACCTCATTCAGTAAACAGGTGGATGCCAGTATCTAACACTGCCTGCAGTGAAAAGCGAGAGTCACAAAATCATTTGTTTTCAAGGATTCTTTTGACACTGATTGATGGATATTCTATTTATTGTTTGGATGTTTGTATACCAGGGAAATGTCAATATATTCGCCTCTAGGCGCTTTGAGGATTGGCTTTCTATTACTCAATTTTTGCCCCCTAGCCTTTCATACAAGGCAAGGTGTTAGGCAGTTTACCAAAATAAATAGAAAACAGGATACGACTCGAAACACACATGCACAAACACCAAATAAATAAAAATATCGAAATTGTACTCAGATGTAGAATAAGGCTGCTGAAAAAATATGAGGTGGGCTAGTACTGCTTAAAAATGCGGACACTTAACAGGGGTTTCCATTACTAGAAGCCAGCCAAACCTGTTCCCCAAGGTAAGCATGAAATAAAATAGCAATCATGCAGTAACTAGCCACGTTGCTTGCAAAAAATCGGTTTATGTTTCAGCTTTGACAGGCACCACTCATAGTTTTTCTGTTTTAATGAGACAGGGAGGCAGCAGCAGTTCATTTCTCACACACCCTGGTCACACAGTTGAGTGAAGTAAATCACACAGAACAGGCTTCTCCTACTAGCTAGTGAACTACTGGTTGCTCTCCAGCTACATGTAAGTGTCTCTCATTTGACGTTGGGGAGACATTACCTTTTTAGGTCGAGTGTAAGTGTTCGACCTCATGTATACTTTTTGTATACTTCTCATGCCTTAAAGTGTTTTCATTTGTTGGTTGCAGTGTTGTTTAAAAAAATCTTGCTCGCTAATGGTCAGTTCTGCCTTTTTCTCCATCCTTTTTCTGTGTCAGAGCAGTGATCAACTACTGTATTATTCCACTTTGATTTATTTATCTGTTGCCGTGTTAGACTATTTTTTATTTCTTTGTTGCTCCCCTTTCACAGTGGGTGCTTTAGGCTGGTAGCTACCTGTGATTTATTGCAGCATTCTTTTCCTCCCATCTCATCCCATGTCGCTGACATTTGTTTTGGCTTTATTCGAATGCTGTTATCTTTTATCCCTGGCTCCTAAAATAAGCTTGTTTTACAAAAGAAACACTTGGTTGTTTCGCTCTCTACTCACAAAAGCCACAATGCGCCCTTTCTGGTAGAATATAACTAAATCTAGAAGCAATGATGTGAACCTTGCTTAGCCTCACATTGCATCTTGAGTCTCTCTCTCCAGGGTCCCGATAGAGAAAAGAACGTGCCACCAAGACAAATTTGTTTCCAACTCAATTTAATAAAAACAAGGTTTGTTGTAAGGAAGCAACACCAACTCAACATCCTCAAGCAACCGCCTGCAGCAACTGTCGCCCACAACATTCTCCTTGCCTGACCATTCCATCCCCACATTCTATTCCCATTGTAGCTATCCAGCATTCCGATCACCACACATCTTCCCCAAAACAAACAAAAAACTCTGATTAATACAAAATTACTAATGTTACCTTACATAGTGATGTACCAATTTGCACTTTGCAGGAGCTACATTTCTTCATCTAACCAGATTAATAATATTCACGTTACAAACCTGTTGCTCAACGTCCCATGACAAATTCTTGAAGATATCCAGGTAATCTCTTTTCCCTTTCACTTCGTCAAAGATGTATACCATTGGTGGTCCAAACACACTTGTTTGCATTATGACCAGAGTCAGCACATATATCAAAATAAATATCAGGACCCACAACAAATTGCAACTTGGAATCACTTCCCAGCAAATACCCCTCAATTTCATTGTCGTTTTCACGCATGTTGACACCTTCACACAGACTCACATGCCACAGATTATGTATATTACCAACCTCAAGCTTGACAGATCCATCCAATACCTTCACTATTTTAATAGGACTTTACCAACTGGCTGCCCCTTTTTCTATGAACCCTGGGTTCCTCATATGTATATACTGCCCTGCAACGAGTTTATGCAAGGTTCTCCTTCCATTGACTCTATTCAGCATATGCCCTTGGTGTTTTAGCGCACATTCTCTAATTAGATCATCACTGTTGGTCAACTCCTGCTCCTTTTTTTTATTCTTTAGCACCATGGAATTAACTTGGAAAACAGTTTCCTTCCACTTAATAACTCAAATGGGGTTTTCCCTGTCACCGAATGCGGCGTAATTTAATAAGATAGTAACACACTCTGAAGAGACTTCTTTCATGACAGGTTAGATTTCAGAGTCAACTGTATAGCTTCCTTAACTACCCTATTGAACCTTTCGACTTGGCCATTTCCCTCTTGATGATATAATGACTCCTTTAGGTGATTCAAACCATTATTTTTCTAGAACAATTTCATTGTACTAGATGTGAGCTGCACACCATTATCCGTTACTAGAGTCTCAGGAATCCCTTCCCTGGAAAACTCATCCTCCAAAAGGTTGATGACCCCATCCTTGGTCACATTGCCAACCATACAAACTTCTGGCCACTTAGAACAATAATCAATAAGGACAATGGCATATGCCTCTCTGGATGGTAAGGTGGTGAAAGTTCCCTTAAAATCAATCACTATCTTCCACCAAGGTCCTTCATGCAATTCAACCATCTGCAGAAGTACTACCATTGGCTTGACAGACTTGTCACTTGCCTTGCCTGCATTGCATTTCCTCACCCAATGGTTCACCATACTATCCACCCCTGGCCACCAAAAGCTTTCCTTAATTTTCCATCTTTTACTTGCTATACCACAATGCCCTTCATGTCCTAACCTGACAATAAGTTCATGGATGCCATAAGGAGGTACTATTTTATCACCCCTCAAGACAATGTTATTGCACATGGATAACTCATCCTTGATCTTCCAAAATGTACTGCATTCCCCTTGAAGCTGCTGCTCAGATGGCCACCCCTTCATTAGAAATTCCTTTACCTTTGCTAGGATTCCATCTTTTTGTATTTCCTTGATCCACTTATCCTCAGAAAACTCTAATTCCATCCCATGATCTTCAATAAATACCACATCATCATACGTAAATGCCATATCACACTCATCATCCTCTTCCTCACAATTCTCATTTGTCAAAGGCAACCATGATAATCCATCTGCCATCTTTCCCTGGCAAGTGCATAATCTCATAATGGTACATTTACAGTTTTGAGGCGAGTCTCGCTAACCGTGGGGGTAAGATTTATCCCACCTCCAGGACTCAAGATATTTACCAAGGGTTTGTGGTCCGTACATATCTTAAATTTGTGACCCTACACATACATCCTAAAATATTGCATAGCCCAAGTCGCAGCTAGTAATTCCCTTTCAATAACAGAGTAGTTCCTCTCTGCTTGTGTTCGAGTACGGAATGCATATGCGAACACCCACTTATTTCCATTCCTTTTTTGGGATAAGACAGCACCAATGCCATACCCACTAGCATCTGCAGAAATTATACAATTTGCATCTTCATCAAATGATCTCAGGTATGATGCAGTCAAAATTTCTTTTTTAATTGCTGCAAATTCTTCAGTATGTCTCTGTCTGCAGCAAAACATTGCATTTTTCCTTAATAGCTCTTGAAGATTCTCAACCATGGATGCATAATTTTCTACAAAACATGCTTAGAATTCTGTCAACCCTAAGAAGGATACCAACTGCTCCTTGCTATTGGGTTCTGGAGCACTACAAATGGCTTTCACATGGCTAATTTTCAGACTAATGCCATCCTCTGAAATTACATGACTGAAAATGTTGTTTCCCAAATTGCATTTTTTTTCTTTAACAGAGAATCCATTGTACATAATTGCTTGTAGAACTTCCCTCACTATGAAATTGTGTTCCTTTTTTTCCTTCCTAAATATCAATATGTTATCCTGGAAAACATTCGAACCAGTTATTTTTGATAATACTCTAGATAATTCCCTCTGGAATGCAGCGAATGCACTGTCTAAACCAAATGGCATCCTTTTGTAATAGAACAAACCTTCAGGTGTTATGAAGGCTGTGCAGTGCTTAGAGGTCGGATTCAGTGGAATTTGATGAGAAGCGCTAGCAAAATCGATTGTCGATAAAATGTTAGCATCACCAATGGATGACACAAATTCTTGCAAAAATGGTAATGGGAAGACATCCACCCAAATAGCATTGTTTAAAGAACGTAAGTCCACACAAAGTCTTGGATCACCATTGGATTTCAAGGAAATTACAATTGGATATACCCAATCAGAACTTTCAATTGGTTCTATAATGTCCCTTTCACATAAATCACAATAAATTTATTTTAGCTTCCCTCTGTAATTTAACGGAACATTTCTTAAATTTTGCCACACAGGTATAGCATTCTCTTTTAAGATATGTTATGTTTAAAATCTTTCAAGGTTCCTAACTTGCTGCTGAAAACATTCAGAAATTCCTCCCTTAAGACAGAACATGTATAATTTGTACTTTTAAAATTACCCTCAACCACTGCATACATGGGTGGGTGAGCTTTAGGGTCAACTCTCACTCCGAGTTCAGTCATGTGTGGCCAACCTAAAATCATAGCTCCTTTTTCTGCTATAAGCACATTTCCTAAATATATTTTTCTGGCAAATCCAATTTCAGCTTGCCCAGACCCCACAATAGACATTTTATGACCAGAATAACTACATGGGCTTGAATTAGTTTTCTCTAACAATCATAGTCTGTCAAACAAACGTTTTCCCATTATGGTGTACCATGCACAAGAGTCCACAATAGCTTTGATCTGTATTTCATCTATGCTTGATGTACACTTAGGCAATTGGACATTCCTTGCTTTGCTGTTCTCGCTCTGCATACTTAATGCCACATCATGTATTCCATATTTAAGCTCCTCATCATTAGGATCCTCCACGATACAATTTATTTTTTGTGAATATCCTTATCAATTGCGGTACAACCAAAGCTGTAAAAAGGAATCCTCCCAAACAACAAAGATGGCCGCCAAGACGTAATCTTATGTTTTGTCCATAGGCATTTGGGCTTGTTTTTACCCAGTATGCACTTCACTGCACATGTCAATAAGGCCCCGTGCCCAGGTCCATGCACTAAGTGCACTTCACTGTACGTATCAATAAATGCTCGCGCACAGCTCCAAACATAAGTTTACCTTACCTGCACTCCCAAAACATACTTCTCAAACTAGTATGATCACTACTGTGGCAAACCGGCTCCTCCGATCCTTACTCTCCTTCCGGGAAATGTTTTTGTTCATGAAGTTTGCCGGCAGAATCCAAATGCAAAGTAGACACAGAGTTATGTGACTTTAAAGTGGCGGTGCTCCTGCCCCACTCATCGCCATTGTGGAGAAAAGAACGTGCCACCAAGATGAATTTGTTCCCAACTCAATTCACTAAAAACAAGGTTCATCATAAGGGAGCAACACTAATGCAACATCCTCCAGCAACTGCCCCGCAGCAACTGCCGCACACAACATTCTCCTTGCCCGACCATTTCATCCCCACATTCTACTCCCATTGTAGCTATCCAACATCCGGATCACAACAGTCCCGTACCTGCCAGCACTCACAACATCTTCGCACACAGGGCATTGCTTATCTCCTTTATTCGGGCTATAAATCTTCTAAGGCTGCTCTGCTCGATGAAATGCGAGGCAAGAATGCTTGCAAGACTTTTCATTCTGTTAAAATAAAAATAAAATACTTTTCCAGCCTTATTTTCCAATTTCTGTTTAGACGTTTACACAATGCGAGGTAGGGCTGTCATCTTCTTGTCTCTCCTCAATGGCTTGTGATTTCTGATGTCAGTAGCTGACAGTAACCAACAAAACATGGTAGGAAAAGAAGAAATTATGATGCAGGGTCGACCAATTTATGTGGCAAGAAAAGTCCAGTTCTGAGTTTACAAGGCCAATAGCTCTAACTCAAGAAAAACTCAAGACCTATTGCATTGCAAAAGCTAGGTATTAACTACCTTCTGCCAGACTGCACAGCAATTGGCCTAGCCTAGCAGTCATGATTGACATTATTAGGAATAATTTAAAACATTACGTATTTTCAATTTTTTCCACATTTAAAAATAAAATCTGTGAAACGGATGACTTTTTTGGCTATATTTATCTGAAAAAATCACCAGAAAACAAAGTCTTATCTATGATCTAGGCTGATGTTCAGTAACATTTAAGGGTAAGCCAGATGGTGCCCATATTTTCTTCAAAACACTACAGGTTTCAGAACAATACAGCAGGAGATCAGAGGTCGAAGTGGGCAGGATCGGAGGGGCAGGATGTGCCCATTCTTTTTTGATTGGTGAAAAACCGTTCTAATGTTTTTCCTAAAAAGACAACCGTCCTGGGACGGTTAATTCTCAGATTTTAAATGCTTCAGCTGAAGTGTCATTCTGTAAGTTTCCTGTGCTGTGAAACCGAAGCCAGGCAGACAGCTAAATAAGCCTTTCTGCTTGGGTGCCTCCTTGACTGAAAGGAATGCAAATGTGTGCTGTGAGTTAAAATGCAAACATAAAGGGTAATCTGCATGTATAAAGGATGCTTGAGGGCCGGTACTGGCTTTAATTGATCAAATCAACCAAAAGCTCTGTGATGACAAATATTCATTATTTTTGAGTGGTAGTGCAAAGAGTTAACTGAGCAGTGAAGTATGTGCTTTTAATTGTAATTGTATTAACATAGTGCTTACTATCCCTGGAGGTGTTGAAGGGACAGTAATGAAGAACAAGCATTTGCAATGCAATAGGTCTCACATTTTCTTGAGTTAGAGTTGTTAGCATTGTAAATTCATAACTGGACTTTTCTTGCCACATAAATTGGTCAACCCTGCCTCATTGTTTAATCTTTTCATACCACATAATTCCAGTGCCCCAGCATTTAAGTAAAGCACTTCCTCTATCCTTCTTTCTCTATCTTAAAACATATACAATTATCATATAAACCTTTATTAGAATTAAACTTTTGGCATTAGAGTGTAATGCTCAAAACACCATAACAAAAATATAATTTGAGATGGATTAGAGGGGTGAAAGGAAAGAAGGAGTCAGGAGTAAAGATGGAGAGGACAAGTGGCGTAGTAACAGTGTCATGGGCCCTGGAGTAAAAAAGGAAAATGGTTGACTGGAATTTCAGTAGGAAAATACAACAGTATTTAAAGATGAGTGAGGTCTATTGGTCTCTGTGCCCCAGTGCCACTGCACCTCTTGCTCCATTGATAACTAGGCCTCAGGAGAGAAAGCGGATGGGGTAGAAAAAGAGAAGCCAAAGGAATACAACAAACAAAAGGAAAAAAGAGAAGGGGTTGCAAAGAAATAAAAGAAAGAAGGGAAAGAAAGAGCGAGAAAATGAATACAACTAAGAGAAGAAATAGAGAAAATGTGTGAGACAAATAAAGGGAAGGAAGCTAGCGAACAAAAGACAAAGACGAAAAAATAATGAAAAAAGTGTGAAAGAGAACAATGAACATTAGAGAAAAAAAGAAAGATGGTGAGAAAAGCAAGAAGTAAAAGAGCCAGGGCATGTATGTACTGACACATTTCCCACAGAATAGGAAAACAAGGGGTCCTGACACGTAACTGTGGCTTTCACACACAGACGGGAACAGAGGGATTTATAGTAAACCGTGAATTGACAGATAAAGATAAGAAAAAACACCAGAGGAAGGAAGAAAGATCTAAAAAAAAAAGTGAAAAGATGCATATTGAGTCAAAGGAAAGAGCAAATAAAAAAGACAGGGAAAGAATGAAGGGAAGAGCAAATAATAGGGAAGGAATTAATGCCTGATGAAGAAATAATAGAGGAACGAAACAAGGAAAGACACAAACTATGTTTTTCCAAATTTGAAAGAGGAGGGAGTAAGAGGAAGAGGGAATTAAAAAAAGGAGATGAGTAGAAATAAACAGTTGAAAGAAAGAGGAAAACTGTTAAGGTGTGGATTTTAAGAGCCGGAAAGAAAAAAGTGGGGGAGAAAGAAAACATTGAGAGTAAACTGAGTAAAGGAAAGAACAGAGTGAAATAGGTGAAACAGACCCTCTCAAATAAAGATGGCAGCTAAAATAGATTTAATTATCTCCCCCAGTGTGGAACAGCAGGGGGCACTGCAGAACAGCAGGAGGTGCATTAGCAGAGTTGTATGTGAACCCCAATACCGTAATATTGGGGTGCTTCAGATCAGGATTGAGGGTATACACAGAGCTGTGTCCCGGCGCAGTGCTGGAATAACAGAAAGGCAGCAGGTGAGGAATGAGAAAAGGAGCACAGTGTAATTCCTGGTATTGGAATAATGGGGCACTGCAGGTGAGGGTTGAGGTCCAGTGACAAAGTTGTATGTAGGCTGCAGTACTGGAATAGTAATGGCCACACAGTCAGAAGTGAGGTATGTTAATGGAGCTATGTGTGGAACCTATTATTGGCATGCCAGTGCTGCCAGGTGTTAGACTAGAAGTGCCCTGGTGAAGCTATGAGAGGGGCCCAGCATGGGAGTGGCATTGCCTCTGAACCACAGAAGCAAGGAGTCCTGAAAAGGGTGTGTGTGTGAGCCTTAGTACTGAGAAGAAACGTGCACTGAATGTTAGAACTGATGGATTCTGACGGAGCTGTGGTGGGTCCCATCAATAGTGGTGTTGGATGATAGACTTGAGGTGCACTGGCTGAGCTGTGTTTTGCTCTTTTGGGTCCAGCATCGGCTCGGCAGTGGGACTGTATATTTCAATTTAACTGCTGTAGTGGCACTGTATGTAAGCAGGGTCCCATTATAGCAGAGGAAGTGACTTCACCTGGGTAGAACTGAGGTGCACTGATGGAGCTGCACCCAAGATCACAGTACTGCAGCATCAGAGTGGACCGACTGCAAGAACTGAGGTGCTCTGGCAGACAGTGTGAGTGGTGTCCCTGGCACTGGAATAGCTGAGGGCTTGGAGCATGTGAACGGAGATGAACTGATGGAGCTGCGCCCGAGGTCCTAGTACAGGGGCAGCAGAGTCTACTGACTGCAAGAACTGAGGTGCTCTGGCAGACAGCATGTGTGTGGTTCCTGGCACTGGTACGGTGGAGGACTTGGAGCATGTGAATGGAAGTGCACTGATGGAGCTGCTCCCGAGGTCCCAGTCCTGGAGCAGCACAGTGTACTGACTGCAAGAACTGAGGTGCTCTGGCAGACAGCATGTGTGTGGTTCCTGGCACTGGTACGGTGGAGGACTTGGAGCATGTGAATGGAAGTGCACTGATGGAGCTGCTCCCGAGGTCCCAGTCCTGGAGCAGCACAGTGTACTGACTGCAAGAACTGAGGTACTCTGGCAGAAAGTGTGCATGGGGTTCCTCACACTGGCACAGCTGAGGGTTTGGAGCATGTGAACAGAGGTACACTCATGAAGCTGCGCTCGAGGTCCCAGTATTGAAGCAACGGAGTGTATTGACTGCAAGAACTGAGGAGCTCTGGCAGAGAGCGTGTGTGATGTTCTTGGCACTGGCACTGCGGAGGGCTTGGAGCATGTGAATGGAGGTGCACTGATGGAGCTGGGGTCCCAGTACTGGCGCAGCAGAGTATACTGACTGGAAGTACTGAAGTGCTCTGGCAGACAGCATGTATGGGGTTCATGGCCCTAGCGCAGATGAGGACTTGGAGCATGTGAACCAAGGTGCACTGATGGAGCAGCACGCAAGGTCCCAGTTCTGGAACAGCAGTGTATACTGACTGCAAGAACTGAGGTGCTCTGGCAGACAGCTTGTGTGGAGTTTTGGCATTGGCACAGTTGATGGCTAGGACTGTGTGAACTGAGATGCACTGATGGAGCTGCGAGTGGGATCCCAGTATGGAGCATAAGTGGTCACTGTCTCTAAGGATTGCAGAGCTCTGGTAGAGCTGGGTGCCTAGGCTATAAGCAATTACAAGTGATCCTCCAGGCAGGCACACTTGATAAAGAAAATCCAAGCCAAGAAAGGGTGGGAACCAGGCAGCTGAGAGAGGGTGCAGAGAGCCCATAAAGACCAAATGTGACCAAGATAACAGCCTGATTTGAAGCTGTGTTTACAGCTAAGCTCAGAGCAAGAATGCTCTGCAAATAACAAGGGAATCTTCCCTGGACAGGAGCAGAAATCAAAGTAAAAAAGTCCCCTACAGACCAGAGAAAGAGGACAAAGTGTTATTATACAGTAGTTGGTCCCTGCTCCCACAGAGAAGAAGGAGGAACAAAGAGGCATGAGTGGCCACTAGCAAGCAAGGATGTTTAAATGACACTGAAACAAACAAATGAAATATTTGGAAGCCCACAGAAGAAGTACACTTAAAAGTATACAAGAGGTCGTACGCTTACGTTCGACCTAAAAAAGTACATTAATTACAGTCTGGGTGTTAATAAAATCTATAGTTTGGAAGCACCATTTTATCTTACATATTTTTGCACATTTTAGAGCAGTCTATCATATACTGTGTGAAATGCAAGCTTAAAATAATGACTTACATATTCACAGTGCTTTCTGTCACAAACTGTGACATTGTAGCACTAAAAATACACAAGTCACTACTCTTCACTGAACCAAGCAAGATTCAATTATGTGGCTTCCTGGTTACACACAGAACTCTGCAGTGGATTAACTAAGAGAGGTCTTATGATGTACTATAATGCATTTCCCACTGAGTAACAACTTCTTTATTTATTTTTCATTTAAGCTGCACTTTGTTTTATATGTACCTGTCTGACGGTGAAAGACCAAATACACTTACTGAATATTTTGGGGCAAATTTAAGAGCCCCTAGAGCCATTCTAATACCACATTAGCATCATTTTTACGCTAATGTGGCGTTAGAAGGCCAAAAATGCTGCGCCATATTTACAAAGTGGCGCAATGCATGCATTACGTCACTTTGGAACACTTTGCTCTATATTATGCCTGCACCAGGCATAATGAATGCAAAGTGGCTGTTCTCCCGTTAGCGGGGCTGAAAAAATGGCATAAGGAAATCTATCTGCATAGTTTCTTTCAGCACTTTTAACGCCTGCTCAGAGACGTTAAAAGAGGGCATGCGATTAAATACAATGGACCCCTGTGTACTCTTCAGGAGTAATGCCAAAATGTTGGCACTACTCCTGCAGAGTACATCAATAGCATCAAATAAATGATGCTATTGCTCCCTACCCTACACTATGGTGTGCCGTATTTTAAATTTGATTCACACATGGTGGCGGTAAGAGGCACCAAAGGGCGCAAGAAAAGTGGCATTGCACTGTGTGCATTGCCACTTTTCTTAAATATGCCCCTTTGTTTTTTTATCCACACATTTGACCCCACTCCAAAGCTCACTGACTCCACCCTCCACTGCATGCAACATCACAGTTGCCATACTTTTTTTAATTCACTTTGGTCCTATGCATGAGATCCACAATGGCACTGAGCATTATTCGGGGGAAATTGAGGGGTTGCTAGGAGTCATAATTGGAAGAATTGTGCTTTCCTTAGTGACCACTAACCAGCCCTGCAGGTCCATAGCTTTCAAATGAGCCACATCCCCAAACTGTCGTCTCAGAAGGAAGGAAGATATTAGAATTTTAGACACAATTTCACCTTCAAGGAACTATGAAGGAACTGATTTATCGGATGAGCACTTTTTACCCTGTGGTAGGGCATTTGGTACCTCTTGATGGAGTGGGGAGGCACCAAGTGCGCATGTAGTCTCCGAGATTTTTTGCAGCAATTCAGGAGTGGCAAGCTTGATAAGAGAGGAGGGAGTGCAAAAAAATACATCTCAAAATTCCAGCAAAATACTTTGTGACGGTCGAGATTTCTTGTTACTCCAGTGGTTTCCTGTAAAATGATGGTGGTGCTCTTAACCAACCAACGAACTTTCATTAAACAGTTAGAGGCAGATTTAATAGCCCCTAGCGCCACCTTAGTGCCGCCATAGTGTCATTTTTTGATGCTAAGGTGGCGATAAAGTAGCATTTTCCGTGCCCCATATTTACAAAGTGGTGCACTGCATGCATTGCGCCACTTTGTAAATCCTTACTTCACTTTATGCCTGCGCCAGGCACAATGTATGCAAAGTGGTTAGAGGGGCCGAAAAATTGGGCAAAGAAATCTAAGAGATTTCCTTGCACCCTTTTTATTTAGCACTTTTAATGCCTGCTCAGAGCAAAGGGGGCTTCCATTATTTATAATGGGCCCTGTGTACTCTGCTGAAATAGCGCCAACATTTTGGTGCTACTCCTGCAGAGTACATCAGTAGCATAAAAATAAAATCACACTATTGCCCCCTACCCTGCGCCATGGTGCACCGTATTTTAACTACAGCACACACATGGTGGCAGTAGAGGGGTGCTAAAGGACGCAAGGAAAGTGGTGCTGCAGTAGGTGCAGCGCCACTTTTCATAAATATGCCCCTAAGAGAGAAGACATAGGTGGTGGGATTCTTATGTTCCTGTCTTGCATAGATCACAGAGGTTAGAGCGGCTCACATCAGCACTGGACAATGCCCATAGTCCAGAGTTGTCAATGACGCCTAAAAGCATCAACTTCAAGTTTTATCCTCCCCACTTTCGAAGATAGTAAACATCTTCAGCCATCCTGCAGTGTTTTGTGAGTTAAGAATTTATTGGTGCCCTCTTGATAACAGTTATTGTAAACATGATTAAGACTAGTTGAGTAATTCGTTTACTGATGGATGGATGGATGGATGGATTGATTCACACGCTGCACTATTGATTAATTGTCCATCCCATGCTTTACAAACAACACAAATCTCGTCTAAAACGGTTCACACAGCCTCTAACAACGGCTTTTGTAATGACACAACAGAGCACTGTGTACAAGCCCAACTTGCCTCACAGTTGGAAAATGTTTTCTTCCATCTACACAGTTGGGAGGAGATACATATTTAATGCGGTGTCTTTATGCCCTGTAAATGCTGACAGTGGCGCACTATCCCGAGGGCGTTCTGTGGAAAAGACAGAGAGAAAAGACTGATGACTGCGCACGCAGCACCCACAACTTCTTGATAACAGCAGGTATGCCCTCACGCAGCACCTGTCGCCTGGGCGTGGTTAATTACTTTTCTTTGTGCTCAGACGGCTGAAAAATTAATGATGGTGCCTGTAATCCCCCAAATCAGAAACCGACACCCACATCAATCAACACAAAGGCAGCCCAATTGCTCGTGTATCCTTTAAAACCTCGGATGCATAAGAACAATTATAAATTATGCAGTGTCTAAAAAAAATGCTATGAAGGGAAACCGTGCGTGTCTGTATAAAAGGTTTGGAGGTACTACTTAAAATCCTAACAATTAAGCGAACCTCTTGATCTAAGTGGTTTTATTTTAGTTCACAATACCTTTTGAATGGCTCCTGGTGGTCTTTTAAAAAGTGAAGCAATCACGTGTACATTGATTTAAAAAAGGAGCATGGTGCACAACTCGGAAAAAGTTCATTTTTCCAAACGATTGTCTAAGCAACACACTAATTGGCCATTTTGAACTTGTAGCACCCCAGTGATACATTTAAACATATTCTTGCACTGATGAAAGGAGAAGGAAAGTTCAATTTTTTTGAGAAGGTGTGACAATCAAAGCAGAAAAAATGATACACGTTTTGTAAAATGAAGAGCCTTTAAAAAAAAAAGCGAATTCGGCCCCAATTTTATGTTTACAACTGAATTTACCTTTTTATTCCTGCCAGGAATCCACAAAGGGATTCATGGCAGGAGTAAACACATCTATTTATATGTGCAGAGACCTCTGCCAGGAGTGGAGAATTCACCACACCCATAAATCCCACACAAGTGGAGATAACATGGGCAGTCCAGGGCTTAGTCAGCCTTGTAAGTGTGTGAACGCTCACAAACGTGTACTTCTGTCCTCATTCAGAAGCTTCTCTCAGTCCCCTGTTCACTCTGGAAAAGGTAGGATTTTTATTCCTATCAAGTGCAGGCAATTTATTTCCAGGATTCGAAGGGGGACTGGATCATCCCCAGATTTGGTGGTGGTGTCATGAAAGAGGTTTCTCTAAGCGGAAAATAATTTTCCTTGCAAAGAACAAAAAATTGTGCCTTTGCACGGGGCTCCTATTGCTACTCCCTCTGCACAGACTTATCCACAATTGAGACCTCATTCCACTGTGAATGTCATTTGACCTTTGGCCAAATGTGCATGAAAACCTGCCCCTTTCTTGGCAGGTTCCTGAAAATGTTTCCAAATCCCCAAAAGTCGTACATTTACACTTGCATACAGGTGTAAATTTGTGAGAGTAGATTCACTATTTTAGTTTTTTTAGAATTGGGCTGGATAGCAACAGTACATAACACCATAACACAACAGTATATATAAAATAAAAGTACATCTTCAGAAATGCAACATCAAGAAAGTATGTATTTCCCCCAAAAAACAGTTGCTGGTTCAGCCCAGATCAAAGTACCTGTTTTTCTACACAGCAGCATTTAAAAGTCTCAAAGATAGAACTTTATTTTCAGACAGCACTGCACAGAAACAGAAAGAGGCTATCTTCTCTCACTGTTTCTTAGCGCTGCTACCTGAAAATAAAGCACTAACTCCAAAAAAATATCTGGTTAGATTAATGCAGTTTGCAGGCTGCAACTGCATTACAATGGTACTCGGCTCTGTGCTGGGCCAGCAAAGCCTATCATGATACTGCCCATGGTGAACAAATGTGAGATGAGTATCTGACTAAGGGTGGTTGCTCTGCGTTCAAAAGCTATATTACCTCGTATATAAAGGGCATAGTGCAAAAATAACTCCAGCTCCTTATTAATGTAACAGCAAAATCAAGAATTAAGTTCACAAATGTTCTTATTTAAAACTGCCGTACTAAAAGCGCCCTTCTAGGGAAGAGTGGTGTAGAGGAGTGTGCAATACAGCGGATGCTGGTCAAACTCATCCAGAGACAATAGGCCCCAGAAGATGACATAGACATAATTACCCGAAATGCAACACATATCATTGGTATGAACGTAGCTTCAAAAGATGTGGTTTGTCTCCATAACGCATGTGATACACAAGTTATAGTATGTAGGTTGCAGAAGCTACTCTGGTGATGGGGCTCATGGAAAGAGGAATGACTAACTACTGTTCAGCCATTGTTCAAGTTTGCTTTCTCTCTTTTAAATTCACCCACCAACCCTGCACCTAATTATATCTCCTCACAAGAGGAGCGGCAAATTAGTGTTCAGCTGAAAGTATAATTCTCAAATGTGCCCCCTTTTTTCATATTTGCCACAAATTGTCATCCAAGCATGCCTCATGAATAGAGGAGTGGGTAACTGTTGTTCAGCTGAATGTATAAAATAGTGCTTGCCTATTTTGTTTGAATAGCACCCACCGGCTTTCCGTCCAGTCAACTAGAGTAACTACTTGAGTTTTAAAACTAAGTCGAGCATAGAAGTAATGAAGAAAAAAGTGATCATCCCATCGAGTCTAGAATAGGAATAAATGATAAAATCATAGGTCTCTGAGCTTCCTGTAAACCACTTAGCTGCTGGCATCAAAGTGGAATGAATATTTTTTTTAAATGTGCATTATGGGGTTTTGTGTCAAAATATTTCGGTCAATAATATCGACTTGTACCCATCTTGACTGCTTACAATTCAGTACCCATATATCATCAAGTAAACATAAATAAATAGGGGAAAAAACAGATTTACTTTTCTTAGCTCCACGTCTACTTACTTTGATGATACAATGGTAGCTGACATTTCAATCACGAGATTATGCGCCCTCCACACTTCATGGTAGCAGTGCTCTAAATCGAAGTTTAAGGGATTGTAAATGTTTGTTTCTTTGCCTCTTGGGTATTAGTAACCACGGCGAGGTGTCATGTAGTGGACAGCTATCTACATTGTTAGAAGTAAGAAAACAAAAAAACGCAAGCTGTTCAAACCTTTGAGGGTGTTCTTTCCTAATATTTAACTGTCATATGGATTTCAGATTACAAGAACAAATGCTTTAGTTTGATGGCAAAAACTCTACCAAAGAAAAAACTAGTCTGGGTAACACATGATCTGGAAGAGGCTTTCCCACGCTTCTGTTATGCACGATCATTCTAGGGCTTATGGATGATGTTCG
The DNA here is from genome assembly GCF_031143425.1 of Pleurodeles waltl. NCBI lineage: Eukaryota > Metazoa > Chordata > Amphibia > Caudata > Salamandridae > Pleurodeles > Pleurodeles waltl. The sequence goes on from NC_090437.1 coordinate 266,502,451, forward strand.
ATGAATTTCCTAAAGGGACAGTCCACATCCATCAAACTCCTCACATCTCAGAAGAATATGAAGCATTGATTCAGAGGCTTAACGATAATGGTGAGCACTTTGCCCACAATACATCTTCTATCTGTAGGCAAGAAATAGCCGCAGGCAAGACTATGGAAACAGAATGCAAATAGCGTTGTACATGGAATGTACCTATGGGACGTGAGGCTTGTGCGACGTATATCTTAGGATACTAACAATGGGTAAATTCACTCTAAAACATACAACCTAATGTGTAATGGCTCCTCCTATACTACCAGCATTGGCGAATTGGCAGCATCAATAGGTCCAGATTGTATTTTGAGTCGAAAAACTTGGTGTGTTAAAAAACACTAAACATCACTTTCTGAAAACAATTCCTGTATGAAATATATAAATTAATGTGTGATACTTCATTGTACTTTTGAGATGGAAAATAGCACGTTATATATTCCAATGCAAGCACTTCATTCTAGGTGGAACAATACATCAAACAGCCAATAGCATGAGGTGAGAGGGCAATACTTCTGTGGGGTGAAGCCAAAGGCCCCTCTATATAAAATGTTAAAGATTTGGTAACAATACATCTTGCAGACAGCTGCATGGTCAAGTCAGACCTAGTCTTAGTCTGGATTCTTTCCCATATCCCAGAATACTTGATTTAAATGTAACAAGTCTCACATACCATCACAGTCATATGACCCAATATTCATATTGTCTTTGACATCTTTGTTCGCCAATACCTTGTCACTTCAACAGTCCATAAAATTAAGGGGCATATTTGTACTTGTTTTGCACCAATTTGTGGAGTTAAAGTCATTTTTTGGACGTGGAAACCTACTTTGCGTCAATGAGATGCAAAGTAGGCGTTCCCGTGAAAAAAATGACTCTATGGCCTTAGCACCATATTTATACCTCCATGCTAAAATCACGCACGGGAGGGAGGAGGGGTCAAAAAATGGTGCAAAGCTTACTTTGCACCATTTTTTAACGCCTGGGTCAGGGCCGGCAGTAGGGGACCTGTGGGCCTATTTCCATGGTGGAGCACCATGGAATAACCCCACAAGTGCCCTACCCAGGCCCCAGGGACACCCCAACCCACACCAGAGGGACAGCGGACCAGCCTGAATCATGTTTTGGAGGGAAGGAAGGGGCCTGCAGCCCCCCCTTCCCTGCCCAGGTACCCCATCCCCTGGGGCCCAGCTTAAATAATCATTTTGTTTGGTGAGAATGGTGCCCTGCGGCTCCCCAAGCCAATTTCAGCCCCAGGGCCCAGCCATCAATCCTGGCTACTCTCCAGGGCACCCAGTGTGCAGTGGGGACTGTAGGGGAAGCCGCAAGGTTCCCGTGGTCCCAGCCAGCTCCCCACCTCCTGCGGGAGCTGGCAATGCTTTAGCACACAGGGAACTGGAAAACATACAGCTACCTGTCTGCAAAAGCAATTGTTTCCTCAGTTTCCCTGCCTGAAGGCAGGGAAACAGAGAAAACCTTTGTTTGCAGGAAGTGAGAGCTGATTGAGAGCTCTCCCCCACTGTGAGCGGAGTGTTTGTTGTGACTTGGCGGGAGCTGTCAAAGCTGCCTCCAAGTCCCATCAAACAGCTATGTCCTGGGGGTGGGCACCCCAGGACATAGCAGGAGCACTCCCTGGCAGTGGCAGTCCCCAGGGCCGTTAATGGTTTCTTGAGTGGGGTCTCAGGGCCTCCCCAACACAAATAAATGTTTTTGCCCCAAGGAGGTGGTGGTACCTGGGGTGTGGGGGGCCACGTGCCCCCGAACCTATAACATAAATCACTCCAGGGAAGTGGTGGTTCCCAGAACTAATTTAAGCCCAAGGAGGGGGAGCCAATGTCCCCTCTTTTCTGAATGCTCCCTGGACCTGGCCCACCCGGGGACCACATAAAACAAAACAGCCAGAGACCGCACTTTTCTTTTTAAGAATCTCATAAAAATCTGCAGATCCAGATCCGCTGATTTTTCTGAGATTTGGAGAAAAAGTGCTTTTAATCCCTGTCTGGGTCCCTATGGGTGACTCTACCTTGGCCCCTTTTCTTATGTTTTTACTTTTTTTCTGGGACTCCGCTGAAGCAGGACTTAAGTGGTGCATTATGGGGTTTTCGTCAAAATATTTCGGTCAATAATATCAACTTGCACATATCTTGACTCCTCACAATTTACTACCCATATATCATCAAGTAAATATAAATAGGAAAAAAACAGATTTACCTTTCTTAGCTTCCCATCTACTTACTTTGATGATGCAATAGTAGCTGACATTTCAGTCACAAGATTATGAGCCCCCCACTCTTCATGGCAGCAGCGCTCTGAACCGAAGTTTAAGGGATTGTAAATATTTGGTTCTTTGCCTCTTGGGTATTAGTAACCACCCTGAGGGGTCATGTGGTGGACAGCTATCTACATTGTTAGAAGTAAGAGAATTAAAAAATGCAAGCTCCTCAAAGTTTTGAGGATGTTCTTTCCTAATATTTAACACTGCCATATGGATTTCAGATTACGAGAACAAATGCTTTAGTTTGATGGCAAACATTCCACCAAAGAAAAAACTAGTCTGGGTAATACATGATCTGTAAGAGGCTTTCCCACGCTTCTGTTAGGCACGATCATGCTAGGGCTTATGGATGATGTTCGATGAATTTCTTGAAGGGACCGTCCACATCCACCAAACTACTCACATCTCAGAAGAATATGAAGCATTGATTCAGAGGCTTAACGATAATGGTGAGCACTTTGCCCACAATACATCTTCTATCTGTAGGCAAGAAATAGCCGCAGGCAAGACTATGGAAACAGATTGCAAATAGCGTTGTACATGGAATGTACCTATGGGACGTGAGGCTTGTGCGACGTATATTTTAGGATACTAACAATGGGTAAATTCACTCTAAAACATACAACCTAATGTGTAATGGCTCCTCCTATACTACAAGCATTGGCGAATTGGCAGCATCAATAGGTCCAGATTGTATTTTGAGTCGAAAAACTTGGTGTGTTAAAAAACACTAAACATCACTTTCTGAAAACAATTCCTGTATGAAATATATAAATTAATGTGTGATACTTCATTGTACTTTTGAGATGGAAAATAGCACCTTATATATTCCAATGCAAGCACTTCATTCTAGGTGGAACAATACATCAAACAGCCAATAGCATGAGGTGAGAGGGCAATACTTCTGTGGGGTGAAGCCAAAGGCCCCTCTATATAAAATGTTAAAGATTTGGTAACAATACATCTTGCAGACAGCTGCATGGTCAAGTCAGACCTAGTCTTAGTCTGGATTCTTTCCCATATCCCAGAATACTTGATTTAAATGTAACAAGTCTCACATACCATCACAGTCATATGACCCAATAATCATATTGTCTTTGACATCTTTGTTCGCCAATACCTTGTCACTTCAACAGTCCATAAAATTAAGGGGCATATTTGTACTTGTTTTGCACCAATTTGTGGAGTTAAAGTCATTTTTTGGACGTGGAAACCTACTTTGCGTCAATGAGATGCAAAGTAGGCGTTCCCGTGAAAAAAATGACTCTATGGCCTTAGCACCATATTTATACCTCCATGCTAAAATCACGCACGGGAGGGAGGAGGGGTCAAAAAATGGTGCAAAGCTTACTTTGCACCATTTTTTAACGCCTGGGTCAGGGCCGGCAGTAGGGGACCTGTGGGCCTATTTCCATGGTGGAGCACCATGGAATAACCCCACAGGTGCCCTACCCAGGCCCCAGGGACACCCCAACCCACACCAGAGGGACAGCGGACCAGCCTGAATCATGTTTTGGAGGGAAGGAAGGGGCCTGCAGCCCCCCCTTCCCTGCCCAGGTACCCCATCCCCTGGGGCCCAGCTTAAATAATCATTTTGTTTGGTGAGAATGGTGCCCTGCGGCTCCCCAAGCCAATTTCAGCCCCAGGGACCAGCCATCAATCCTGGCTACTCTCCAGGGCACCCAGTGTGCAGTGGGGACTGTAGGGGAAGCCTCAAGGTTCCCGTGGTCCCAGCCAGCTCCCCACCTCCTGCGGGAGCTGGCAATGCTTTAGCACACAGGGAACTGGAAAACATGCAGCTACCTGTCTGCAAAAGCAATTGTTTCCTCTGTTTCCCTGCCTGAAGGCAGGGAAACAGAGAAAACCTTTGTTTGCAGGAAGTGAGAGCTGATTGAGAGCTCTCCCCCACTGTGAGCGGAGTGTTTGTTGTGACTTGGCGGGAGCTGTCAAAGCTGCCTCCAAGTCCCATCAAACAGCTATGTCCTGGGGGTGGGCACCCCAGGACATAGCAGGAGCACTCCCTGGCAGTGGCAGTCCCCAGGGCCGTTAATGGTTTCTTGAGGGGGGTCTCAGGGCCTCCCCAACACAAATAAATGTTTTTGCCCCAAGGAGGTGGTGGTACCTGGGGTGTGGGGGGCCACGTGCCCCCGAACCTATAACATAAATCACTCCAGGGAAGTGGTGGTTCCCAGAACTAATTTAAGCCCAAGGAGGGGGAGCCAATGCCCCCTCTTTTCTGAATGCTCCCGGGACCTGTCCCACCCGGGGACCACATAAAACAAAACAGCCAGAGACCGCACTTTTCTTTTTAAGAATCTCATAAAAATCTGCAGATGCAGATCCGCTGATTTTTCTGAGATTTGTAGAAAAAGTGCTTTTAATCCCTGTCTGGGTCCCTCTGGGTGACTCTACCTTGGCCCCTTTTCTTATGTTTTTACTTTTTTTCTGGGACTCAGCTGAAGCTGAGTCCCAAGATGGCTGCCCACACTCCTTTGTCAAAGTGTTGGCAGCAAACCAGATATTAGCATGTGGACAGTTGGATCAACAGAGGATCGGCGTGCCCAGATATCTATACTTTTTCCTTTAATATCTCTAAAACTACTGAATGGATTTACACCAAATCACCAAAAGTGTACGTTTGGGACCTAGATGTAGCTTTCTGCCAAATTTGATGCAAATGCATTCAGCGGTTTGGGCTGTAGTCGTGTTCAAAAATTTGAAAATTCCATTAACATAGGAATGGGGAAATCTGTTTTGGATCCCCCCTTTCTCTTGGCCACCGCTTGATGGTTCACCACAAAAACTTTCAACACAGCAGCTGAACCGACCATAGCAAAAGTTTTAAACATTTCATGAAGATTTGTCAAGGAAGACAACGTTTTTGGCAAAACAAAAAATGCTCTGTCTATGGAAAAAATGGAGACCGCCACTAGGTATATATATATATTCATTTACATATATATATATATATATATATATATATATATATATATATATATATCCACAAAGAAAGGTTGTCCCAAGACGGAGGCGCACTCTCAACAAGTTTCATTTGTATTTATTTTCAGATCCAGCAAAGCCGATAACAGACATGGAATTCATTCTCTCCAGGCCAGACGCGTTTCGGGCATCCTTGCCCTTGTTCACAGGCCAAATGCGGGCAAATCATTAAGTCAATTGCAGGCACATGATTAACCATTAAATACTTCCCTATAATGGGCCTCCAGTGAGTCACAGCCAGTGCATGTTGGTATACGTAGTCCTGCAAGTTCGTTTTTTCCAAGTGGGTATAATTTTCACAAGCCTCATATTTAAACACAGTACATTACCCTCCAGTGGGCTGAATTCAAAGTCGAGTTAGCAGATTTGCTGATATTTCCTAACCTGTTGAACTACACGCAACATCAAGTGAGGTCACGCAGCCCTGCTCCTTCTACAGTGGTGCTCCCTCCACGGCTGGACAGGCCGTTATTAATCCACAAAGACGGAGGCGCACTCTCAACAAGTTTCATTTGTATTTATTTTCAGATCCAGCAAAGCCGATAACAGACATGGAATTCATTCTCTCCAGGCCAGACGCGTTTCGGGCATCCTTGCCCTTGTTCACAGGCCAAATGCGGGCAAATCATTAAGTCAATTGCAGGCACATGATTAACCATTAAATACTTCCCTATAATGGGCCTCCAGTGAGTCACAGCCAGTGCATGTTGGTATACATAGTCCTGCAAGTTCGTTTTTTCCAAGTGGGTATAATTTTCACAAGCCTCATATTTAAACACAGTACATTACCCTCCAGTGGGCTGAATTCAAAGTCGAGTTAGCAGATTTGCTGATATTTCCTAACCTGTTGAACTACACGCAACATCAAGTGAGGTCACGCAGCCCTGCTCCTTCTGCAGTGGTGCTCCCTCCACGGCTGGACAGGCCGTTACTAATCCACAAAGAAAGGTTGTCCCAAGACGGAGGCGCACTCTCAACAAGTTTCATTTGTATTTATTTTCAGATCCAGCAAAGCCGATAACAGACATGGAATTCATTCTCTCCAGGCCAGATGCGTTTCGGGCATCCTTGCCCTTGTTCACAGGCCAAATGCGGGCAAATCATTAAGTCAATTGCAGGCACATGATTAACCATTAAATACTTCCCTATAATGGGCCTCCAGTGAGTCACAGCCAGTGCATGTTGGTATACGTAGTCCTGCAAGTTCGTTTTTTCCAAGTGGGTATAATTTTCACAAGCCTCATATTTAAACACAGTACATTACCCTCCAGTGGGCTGAATTCAAAGTCGAGTTAGCAGATTTGCTGATATTTCCTAACCTGTTGAACTACACGCAACATCAAGTGAGGTCACGCAGCCCTGCTCCTTCTGCAGTGGTGCTCCCTCCACGGCTGGACAGGCCGTTATTAATCCACAAAGAAAGGTTGTCCCAAGACGGAGGCGCACTCTCAACAAGTTTCATTTGTATTTATTTTCAGATCCAGCAAAGCCGATAACAGACATGGAATTCATTCTCTCCAGGCCAGACGCGTTTCGGGCATCCTTGCCCTTGTTCACAGGCCAAATGCGGGCAAATCATTAAGTCAATTGCAGGCACATGATTAACCATTAAATACTTCCCTATAATGGGCCTCCAGTGAGTCACAGCCAGTGCATGTTGGTATACGTAGTCCTGCAAGTTCGTTTTTTCCAAGTGGGTATAATTTTCACAAGCCTCATATTTAAACACAGTACATTACCCTCCAGTGGGCTGAATTCAAAGTCGAGTTAGCAGATTTGCTGATATTTCCTAACCTGTTGAACTACACGCAACATCAAGTGATGTCACGCAGCCCTGCTCCTTCTGCAGTGGTGCAACCTCCACGGCTGGACAGGCCGTTATTAATCCACAAAGACGGAGGCGCACTCTCAACAAGTTTCATTTGTATTTATTTTCAGATCCAGCAAAGCCGATAACAGACATGGAATTCATTCTCTCCAGGCCAGACGCGTTTCGGGCATCCTTGCCCTTGTTCACAGGCCAAATGCGGGCAAATCATTAAGTCAATTGCAGGCACATGATCAACCATTAAATACTTCCCTATAATGGGCCTCCAGTGAGTCACAGCCAGTGCATGTTGGTATACATAGTCCTGCAAGTTCGTTTTTTCCAAGTGGGTATAATTTTCACAAGCCTCATATTTAAACACAGTACATTACCCTCCAGTGGGCTGAATTCAAAGTCGAGTTAGCAGATTTGCTGATATTTCCTAACCTGTTGAACTACACGCAACATCAAGTGAGGTCACGCAGCCCTGCTCCTTCTGCAGTGGTGCTCCCTCCACGGCTGGACAGGCCGTTATTAATCCACAAAGAAAGGTTGTCCCAAGACGGAGGCGCACTCTCAACAAGTTTCATTTGTATTTATTTTCAGATCCAGCAAAGCCGATAACAGACATGGAATTCATTCTCTCCAGGCCAGACGCGTTTCGGGCATCCTTGCCCTTGTTCACAGGCCAAATGCGGGCAAATCATTAAGTCAATTGCAGGCACATGATTAACCATTAAATACTTCCCTATAATGGGCCTCCAGTGAGTCACAGCCAGTGCATGTTGGTATACGTAGTCCTGCAAGTTCGTTTTTTCCAAGTGGGTATAATTTTCACAAGCCTCATATTTAAACACAGTACATTACCCTCCAGTGGGCTGAATTCAAAGTCGAGTTAGCAGATTTGCTGATATTTCCTAACCTGTTGAACTACACGCAACATCAAGTGAGGTCACGCAGCCCTGCTCCTTCTGCAGTGGTGCTCCCTCCACGGCTGGACAGGCCGTTATTAATCCACAAAGAAAGGTTGTCCCAAGACGGAGGCGCACTCTCAACAAGTTTAATTTGTATTTATTTTCAGATCCAGCAAAGCCGATAACAGACATGGAATTCATTCTCTCCAGGCCAGACGCGTTTCGGGCATCCTTGCCCTTGTTCACAGGCCAAATGCGGGCAAATCATTAAGTCAATTGCAGGCACATGATTAACCATTAAATACTTCCCTATAATGGGCCTCCAGTGAGTCACAGCCAGTGCATGTTGGTATACGTAGTCCTGCAAGTTCGTTTTTTCCAAGTGGGTATAATTTTCACAAGCCTCATATTTAAACACAGTACATTACCCTCCAGTGGGCTGAATTCAAAGTCGAGTTAGCAGATTTGCTGATATTTCCTAACCTGTTGAACTACACGCAACATCAAGTGAGGTCCCGCAGCCCTGCTCCTTCTGCAGTGGTGCTCCCTCCACGGCTGGACAGGCCGTTATTAATCCACAAAGAAAGGTTGTCCCAAGACGGAGGCACACTCTCAACAAGTTTCATTTGTATTTATTTTCAGATCCAGCAAAGCCGATAACAGACATGGAATTCATTCTCTCCAGGCCAGACGCGTTTCGGGCATCCTTGCCCTTGTTCACAGGCCAAATGCGGGCAAATCATTAAGTCAATTGCAGGCACATGATTAACCATTAAATACTTCCCTATAATGGGCCTCCAGTGAGTCACAGCCAGTGCATGTTGGTATACGTAGTCCTGCAAGTTCGTTTTTTCCAAGTGGGTATAATTTTCACAAGCCTCATATTTAAACACAGTACATTACCCTCCAGTGGGCTGAATTCAAAGTCGAGTTAGCAGATTTGCTGATATTTCCTAACCTGTTGAACTACACGCAACATCAGGTGAGGTCACGCAGCCCTGCTCCTTCTGCAGTGGTGCTCCCTCCATGGCTGGACAGGCCGTTATTAATCCACAAAGAAAGGTTGTCCCAAGACGGAGGCGCACTCTCAACAAGTTTCATTTGTATTTATTTTCAGATCCAGCAAAGCCGATAACAGACATGGAATTCATTCTCTCCAGGCCAGACGCGTTTCGGGCATCCTTGCCCTTGTTCACAGGCCAAATGCGGGCAAATCATTAAGTCAATTGCAGGCACATGATTAACCATTAAATACTTCCCTATAATGGGCCTCCAGTGAGTCACAGCCAGTGCATGTTGGTATACGTAGTCCTGCAAGTTCGTTTTTTCCAAGTGGGTATAATTTTCACAAGCCTCATATTTAAACACAGTACATTACCCGCCATTTGGCCTGTGAACAAGGGCAGGGATGCCCGAAACGCGTCTGGCCTGGAGAGAATGAATTCCATGTCTGTTATCGGCTTTGCTGGATCTGAAAATAAATACAAATGAAACTTGTTGAGAGTGCGCCTCCGTCTTGGGACAACCTTTCTTTGTGGATATATATATATATATATATATATATATATATATATATTCACTGAAAAAACAAATGTTACAGGGACGTAATATAGTTAGGTTCACATTTCACACGTACAAAACCATAGAAGTTCGGCAGTTATAGTTACCTCAACTAAACATAACATGTGTCCCCGTAATGCACTGCTTATGACTTCACATATTATATCACTCATGACATGCTCAGTGACATCACTGACGACCACTGAGAACATCTCAAATGACATCATCCAGTGAATATAAGTGGTTGAATGGATGCATGAGTGGGTGTGTGAGTCCGCTATGGGTGAGTGAGTGGTTGAGTAAGTTGCTGTAGGAGAATGAATGCATGATAACTGTATGGGTGAGCAAGTGACTGTGACTGGCTCCATTGGTTGAGTGAGTGGGTGTGTGAGCGTCTGCATGGGTGTGTGAGTGGGTGTGTTAGTGACTATCGGTGTGGGAGTGGGTGAGTTATTGGCAGCATGGGTAAGTGAGTGGCTGTATGCGTAAGTGAGTGACTGTATGGAAGAGTGAGTGGATGTATGAGTAGCTGTATCAGTGAGTGAACGGGTGTGTGAGTGGGTGCCAGAGTGAGTGAGTGCATGTGTGAGTGCCTGTACAGGTCAGTGACTGGGTGTATGAGTGGTTGTATGGGTGAGTGACTGGGTAAGTGACTGAATCGGTGAGTGAATGGTGGTGAGTGAGTGTATAGCTGTGTGTGCATGTCTATGAGATTTAATGGTGAGTGAGTGGGTGTGTCAGTGGCTGTATGGGTCTGTTATGGGGGTATGTGAGTGGTTGTTTGGGTGTAGGAGTGGGACTCTGAGTGGCTGTATGGGTCTGTGCATGGGTGTGTGAGTAGCTGTATGAGTGTGTGAATAGATGAGTTAGTGCAGTATGGGTGAGTGAGTGTCGGAGTGAATGGGTGTGTGTCATTTGTTTTATGGGTCTGTGGATGAGCATGTGAATAGTCATGTGTGTGTGCATATGTAAGAGCTTGTATTGGGGTATGAGTGGGTGTATGAGTGCTTCCGTGGATGATGTCATCAGTGATGTAATTTGAGATGTCATCAGTGATGTCATCCGTGATGTCACTAAGCATGTCATGATGGGAGTAATATGTGAGGTCATAACCAGTGCATTATGGCGGTGAACATTATAGTTAGCTGAGGTAACTATAACTGCTAAATTTCTATGGTTTTATATGTGTGAAATGTGAACCTAACTATAACGTCCCTGTAACCTTTGTTCTTTTCAGTGAATTTAATTGGTTCTTAAATTGTATTTCCTAACTATATAATACCTGTAAGCTTTGTGTTTTTTCATTGACATTTTAAGGTTTTTTAAAATGTTATTTCCTTACTATAATATCCCTGTAAACTTTTGTTTTTAGTGAATTTGAATGTTTTTTTTTTACAATTTGTTTCCTATCAGTAAACCGCATGTTTCTGCGTTTTTAAGTGATGTTTTAATTTTTTAGGGTGGGTGCAAGGTGTCTATATTAATATGATGTTTAAATATATGTATATCTTATTTTAGTGCAAGAGTTGATGTATATTTGAGTAACTGAGTAAGTGCATGAGTAGTGTATGAGTGAATGACTGAATGTATTTGTGTGTTTATGTGTGAATTGATGAGTGAATGTATGATTGGTGTGTGTATGAGTGAATGAGTGCATTAGTGTGTGTATGGGTGAATAAACAAGTTCAACAGTGCATGTGTGGGGAAGAGAGTGAGTGTTTGAGTTGTGTATTTATGAGTGAATAAGTGTACAGGTGGTGTACATGTGATTATCTAAGTGCCTGAGTGCAACCATGTACAAGTGAGTTAGTACATGAGTGATGTATGGGTGATTCACTGTGTGTAACAGTGTGTGTATGTGAGTCAGTGAACACATGATTCATGTATGGGTGAGTGAGTATATGAGTGTGTCTGTAAATGAGTGAGTGTTTGAGTGCTGTATAGGTGACTGAGTGACCATTTGAGTGGTGTATGGGGGTTGAATGATTGTATGAGTGTGTGTATGGGTGAGTAAGTGTATGAGTGTGTGTATGGATATGCAGTATATATGGGTGCTGACTGGATATATGCATGAATCTATAAATGCCTCTGTCATTGTCCCACTGAGTGTGTGAGTGCTTTCTCATTTTTTAATAGGTATATGAGTACCAGTATGAGTAGCAGAGTGCATTTGTATCTGGCCGTATTAGTCTGCAACTGTATATCTAACAGTTAAATTCAAAAGGACAATTTTCACCTTTGAATCAGAAACCACTCTACTCTATTCCTTTCTACAACGTCCCTGGGGAGTAATTTCTGTGTATTGTACTTCACAGTAACACTTGTCAAAGACATTCTTTAATACCAACTTGAGCTTTAAGTAAAATTGCATCCCCAGCTTTACCTGTAGCAATGTTTGAACAAATCATTTTCTTAATAATCAACTAGGTTATTAGACTACTTCAGTTAATATTAGAGTGAGTGTATCAGTTGCTGACTTGGTATCATACTACATCATGCATAGCTGCTATCTGAATGTAGGTATGGATTTACAAGTGGCTATTTCTCTGTGCTACATCATGTATGAGTAGTCTATTCTTTGTTTATATGAGCTGAAGTATAGTTAGCAGAGTGCACATATACCTGGGTGTACCAGTCTGCAAGTAAACATTTAAGCCACATACACAAGGACAATTTTCACCTTTTAATCACTGATCACTCTGCTATCTACCTATTTATAGTTTACCCAATGGGTATGTTTTATGTATTAAAATAGAAGTATAATGCTTGTTAAACAGGTTTACTAATGAGAAGTACAACTGACAGTAAAGCTGGGCACTCAGGCGCACCACTACTAGGCTCAAACCATGTTAAAATTCCTGCTTGTTTGAATCTCTGAGCGGGTTGTAAGAGTTGTTGACCACATATCAGAGTGTTTGTATATGTTGTTAAGTATGTGTGATACTATAGCTACGTAGTTGCTGCCTTGATTTATTAACCATTAGTAAATTAATTGTAAGTATATTTATTTACCCTATCATAATAATAATAATTATTGTTATTATTAGTATTATTATTAATTTGTTAAAATAGTTTTCAGGATCCGTGGATCCTCCGTATTGCCAGAAAATGGGGAAGGTCATGCTCTATGGTTTTTGTTCCGGTCATGTGATCAGGGTGGATCCACGGATCTTGATCCGCAGATCCTGCTATTTTTTTATAAAGTTAGTTTTAATATCTGTTTTTTTATATTGGACTCAGGTTGCACATTAATATGCAAGTATATATAGGTTACCCTTCAGTTGTTTCACTTTTAAATATGTGATTTTATGTGTTAATGGAAACCACAGATCCGCCCGATCTGGATAAAGAAACATTCTCATTTCATTTTCTGTTTCTGGACCACACACTATTACAGCTGCAGCCGTACCCTACATTAGCCATTTATGGTTTCAACTCGGTGGTGAGAGCACTGAGATCCAGAGCACCTGCTGGAGTGGCTGTTTGTTGGCAGTTTAGTCTTAAGCAAGGGCCAGTACTTCATCAGTGGGGGAACATCGGTGAGATCCCACCATGGTTTACGAGGAAGGAACATCTGTTGTGAAGAAGGAAAGTGAAATGAAACACTTTACTATTGCATCCCGGGGAGAAAAAGGTCACAGCTAAATTTGTCACCTACAATATTTGTGGCAAACAACTTTTCCATGGACCATCAAAAAAGTATTCACCTGGGACGAGTTCCATGTGGAAGCACCTTAAAACCATTCACGAAAGGGTGCACAACAGGATGATGCGCAAGCAGGCAGTTGGAGAAGGTCCTTTAACCCCTTCGCTGCCAGGCCTTTTCCCCCTCCTGTGCCAGGCCTTTTTATGCCTATTTGGGGCAGTTCGCGCTTAGGCCCTCATAACGTTTTGTCCACATAAGCTAACCAAGCCAAATTTGCGTCCTTTTTTTCCAACATCCTAGGGATTCTAGAGGTACCCAGACTTTGTGGGTTCCCCTGGAGGAGGCAAAGAAATTATCCAAAATACAGTGAAAATTTCGTTTTTTTAAAAAAAAATTGAAAAAGTGGCTGCAGAAGAAGGCTTGTGGTTTTTCCCCTGAAAATGGCATCAACAAAGGGTTTGCGGTGCTAAACTCAGCAGCTTCCCAGCTTTCAGGAACAGGCAGACTTGAATCAGAAAACCCAATTTTTCAACACAATTATGGCATTTTACTGGGACATACCCCATTTTTGCAATTTTTTTGTGCTTTCAGCCTCCTTCCAGTCAGTGACAGAAATGGGCATGAAACCAATGCTGGATCCCAGAAACCTAAACATTTCTAAAAAGTAGACAAAATTCTGAATTCAGCAAGGGGTCATTTGTGTAGATCCTACAAGGGTTTCCTACAGAAAATAACAACTGAAAAAAAAAATATTGAAATTGAGGTGAAAAAAACATAAATTTTTCTCTACGTTTTACTCTGTAACTTTTCCCTGCAATGTCAGATTATCGAAAGCAATATACCGTTACGTCTGCTGGACTCCTCTGGTTGCAGGGATATATAGGGCTTGTAGGTTCATCAAGAACCCGAGGAACCCACAGCCAATAAATGAGCTGCACCCTGCAGTGCGTTTTCATTCTATACCGGGTATACAGCAATTCATTTGCTGAAATATAAAGAGTAAAAAATTGCTATCAAGAAAACCTTTGTATTTCCAAAAAGGGCACAAGATAAGGTGTTGAGGAGCAGTGGTTATTTGCACATCTCTGAATTCCGGGGTGACCATACTAGCATGTGAATTACAGGGCATTTCTCAAATAGATGCCTTTTTTACACACTCTCCTATATTTGGAAGGAAAAAATATAGAGAAAGACAAGAGGCAATAACACTTGTTTTGCTAATCTATGTTCCCCCAAGTCTCCCGATAAAAATGATACCTCACTTGTGTGGGTAGGCCTAGCGCCCGCGACAGGAAACGCCCCAAAACGCAACGTGGACACATCCCATTTTTTTTAAAGAAAACAGAGGTGTTTTTTGCAAAGTGCCTACCTGTAGATTATGGCCTCTAGCTCAGCCGGCACCTAGGGAAACCTACCAAACCTGTGCATTTCTGAAAACTAGAGACCTAGGGGAATCCAAGATGGGGTGACTTGTGGGGCTCGGACCAGGTTCTGTTACCCAGAGTCCTTTGCAAACCTCAAAATTTGGCTAAAAAAACACATGTTCCTCACATTTCTGTGGTAGAAAGTTCTGGAATCTGAGAGGAGCCACAAATTTCCTTCCACCCAGCGTTCCCCCAAGTCTCCCGATAAAAATGATACCTCACTTGTGTGGGTAGGCCTAGCGCCCGCGACAGGAAACGCCCCAAAGCGCAACATGGACACATCCTATTTTTTGAAAGAAAACAGAGGTGATTTTTGCAAAGTGCCTACCTGTAGATTTTGGCCTCTAGCTCAGCCGGCACCTAGGGAAACCTACCAAACCTGTGCATTTCTGAAAACTAGAGACCTAGGGGAATCCAAGATGGGGTGACTTGCGGGGCTCGGACCAGGTTCTGTTACCCAGAATCCTTTGCAAACCTCAAAATTTGGCTAAAAAAACACATGTTCCTCACATTTCTGTGGCAGAAAGTTCTGGAATCTGAGAGGACCCACGAATTTCCTTCCACCCAGCGTTCCCCCAAGTCTCCCGATAAAAATGATACCTCACTTGTGTGGGTAGGCCTAGCACCCGCGACAGGAAACGCCCCAAAGCACAACGTGGACACATCCAATTTTTTGAAAGAAAACAGAGATGATTTTTGCGAAGTGCCTACCTGTAGATTTTGGCCTCTAGCTCAGCCGGCACCTAGGGAAACCTACCAAACCTGTGCATTTCTGAAAACTAGAGACCTAAGGGAATCCAAGATGGGGTGACTTGTAGGGCTCGGACCAGGTTCTGTTACCCAGAATCCTTTGCAAACCTCAAAATTTGGCTAAAAAAACACATGTTCCTCACATTTCTGTGGCAGAAGGTTCTGGAATCTGAGAGGAGCCACAAATTTCCTTCCACCCAGCGTTCCCCCAAGTCTCCCGATAAAAATGATACCTCACTTGTGTGGGTAGGCCTAGTGCCCGCGACAGGAAACGCCCCAAAGCACAACGTTGACACATCCAATTTTTGTCACGACTCACGTGCTGCTTGCGCCTGGAATTTGCAGATCTGGTGGCGTGGATCTTCAATGTTCGACTTTGGCCCAAAAAGGGGCGACTCTTTCTGGTAGCCACGGTGCTGTAGGCAATGGAGACGCCAAGAACAGACCGTGCCCTTCAGAAAATAGCGCCAGAGGGAAAAAACCCCTTAGAAAAAGGGGAAAAACCTCCAAACAGGAAGATTCCTGGAAAAAACAAGAACAAACAAACAGGAATCCAAAAGGAGCAAAAGTCAGGAAACACAGAATGCTGAAATCCAGAACCAAAAGGAGAGGAAATCAGGAGCGAAGACACTAACTGAGCAGAAAGTGTTGCAGCGCAAAGAAAGAAGAAAACACAGCCCTTATATACTAAAAAACAGGAAGTGACCCACAGGAAGTAAAAGGACACCATCTTAGACAGGGAAACAACACATAGAACAGAATAGAACAGGAACCATAGAGAATAGGGAACAAGGAATGCTGGGAAAGAACAGGAATCTGGGAAGGGGGAAAAGACATAAAGAAAGGCACAACAAAAGACTGCAGAAAAGTAGAAAAAGAAGAAAAAAGGGAAAGAAACGAAAAAACAGGTAAGAGGGGTCATAGACCCCTAGTATAGCGGAAAGCAGAAGGTAGAACGAGGCCCCATGCAAGTCTGGGGCCTCGAAATGCGCAGGAGAGGCTGGGGGCGCGTCGCGTCCTAGCAACGCGGTGCGCGGCCCGAGCCGAACGCCCGGCTTGAGTCGAGCTCTTGGCTCGCGCCGCACCCCGCGGCGCGACAGTAGGTCCCCCTCCCGAAGGTCCAGGTATGAGAGGAAATAAACAGTGAAAGCGTTGAATCAGGAGAGGTGCGTGAACGGAAGATGCATCTTCCCAAGAGCATTCACTGAGAGGATAACCCTTCCAATGAATCAGATACTGAAGGCGTTTGTGAAAAAGACGAGAGTCACAAATTTCCTGTACTTCATATTCAGGAACATCATCCACGAGTACAGGAGGTGGACAAGGAAACTGACGTGAGTAAGGGTCAGGCACATAAGGTTTAAGCTGAGAAACATGAAAGACCGAATGAATCTTCCATGTATGAGGTAAGTGAAGACGGACAGTGACAGGATTGACCAACTGAAGAATACGGAAAGGCCCATAGTAACAAGGTGTGAACTTATTTTGAGAAAGACGTGAGGGTAAGAATTTGGAGGAGAGCCAGACTTTATCTTGCGGATGATAGTCTGGATTGGTTGCACGTCTCTTGTCTGCAGCCTTCTTCATATATCTCTTGGTATGTAACAAATTAGATCGAATTAGTCTATGGATTTGGAGAAGGCGTTTGGAGAAATAGGTAATAGCGGGTAGAGGAGAGTTGGATTGTGGAGAAGTAGGAAAAGAGGTAGGATGAAAACCATATGAACAGAAAAAGGGAGTGACCTTGGAGGCACTATGGACTGAGTTATTGTAGGAAAATTCAGCTATAGAGAGGTAAGTGTTCCAGTTACTTTGGGTAGAATTGCAAAAGCATCGAAGATATTGCTCTAGTCCTTGGTTCAGACGCTCGGTCTGGCCGTTGGTCTGAGGATGGAATCCTGAAGACAGGGCTCTATTAATATTTAGTGTTTTACAAAAATGCCTCCAAAATCGGGAAATGTACTGAGGTCCTCTATCAGATATTATGGTATGTGGAAGTCCATGGAGACGGAAGATATGATCAATGAATATTTGACTTAGTTCTTGAGAAGTAGGTAGCCTTTTCAGGGCAGTGAAATGAGCCATCTTCGTGAAAGAATCCACCGTGACCATGATGACCCGGTTTCCTGCTGATGGTGGGAGTGAACACATAAAATCAGTAGAGATGGTATGCCATGGGGCCGGTGGAACAGGCAAAGGCTGAAGTAATCCTGCCGGTCTGGTATGGGGTATCTTGATTTAGGCATATATAGGACAGGCCTGAACGCATCTTTCCACATCCAGCTTCCAGGTAGGCCACCAGAAAAATCGTGAAAGAAGTTCTTGTGTGGCCTTGATGCCTCTATGACCAGCTACAGGTGAATCATGGCACATTTGTAATGCCTTTTCTTGCACCTTGTTAGTAGGGAGGAATATCAGGTTTTGATAATAAAAATATCCTTGTTTCTTATGTATTAATGGTCTTAGTTCTTCTATGTCGTGGTCCGATAGGTTGGCGTATTCCAGTTGTACTTCTTCCAGGAAAGACTGAGCCACTCCAATGATCTTACGGGGTTCCAGAAGATACTGAGATGAGGAAGGAGTACACTCTGGATATCGGCGAGACAGAGCATCAGCCAGAATGTTTTGAGATCCAGGAATATATGTGATGAAAAAATCGTACTGACTGAAGAAAAAGGCCCAGCGGGCCTGACGACTATTCTGGCATACAAAATTTCGTAAACATTGTAGGTTACGGTGGTCTGTCCTCACCTCAAATGGTTCCTTGGAACCCATCAGAAACTGTCTCCACTCAAGGCAGGCTGTTTTCAGAGCCAATAATTCCCTTTCCAGTACAGAATAGTGTTGTTCAGCTGTGGAAAGGATATGAGACAAGTCGAAAACAGGATGTTCAAGACCATCATCCTCTTGTCGTTGGAGTAAGACAGCTCCGATGGCTCTCTCAGAAGCATCAGTTACGACTATAAATTGTTTGGTGGTATCTGGATGTCTCAAGATGGGGGCTTGGGTGAAGGCTCTCTTTAGTTCTTGAAAGGCTGCTTCAGCCGCCTCAGTCCAGACAAACCCTTTCTTTAAATTTTCCTTTTTTAAGGTGTGAGTTATGTGGCTAGTCAGTCTGGCAAAGTCTAGAATGAATTGTCGATAGAAGTTTGCTAACCCTAGGAAACATTGTGTTTCTTTTATGGAAGAAGGAGAAGGCCACTCTAGGATAGCTTGTACCTTTTCTTGATCCATAGCTATGCCGGTGGGACTTAAATGATAGCCCAGATATTTGACTTCCGTCATGTCGAACTCACATTTTTCTGGTTTGCAAAATAGTTGATGAGCACGAAGTCTTTGAAGAACTTGTTTCACATGGGAAGAATGGAGTTCAGGATTTCTAGAATAAATAAGAATATCATCTAGGTAGATCACGACTGTCTGATTCAGAAGGTCTGAAAACACTGAGTCCATAAATCTCTGGAAGATTGC
The DNA here is from genome assembly GCF_031143425.1 of Pleurodeles waltl. Taxonomy (NCBI): domain Eukaryota; kingdom Metazoa; phylum Chordata; class Amphibia; order Caudata; family Salamandridae; genus Pleurodeles; species Pleurodeles waltl. The sequence goes on from NC_090437.1 coordinate 266,521,328, forward strand.
GGGGGCGTTAGTGAGACCAAACGGCATAACCCTATATTCAAAATGGCCAAATGGAGTCTTGAAAGCTGTCTTCCATTCGTCGCCTTCTTTTATGCGTAAAAGGTGGTAAGCTCCTCGTAAATCTAATTTAGTAAAACGTTGAGCCCCTCTGATAGCTTCTAGTATGTCCCTGATGAGAGGCAAAGGATAACGATCTTTAATTGTTATTTTATTCAGACCTCGAAAATCCAGGCAAGGACGAAGATCCTTTGTCTTCTTGGGCACAAAAAAGAGAGGAGCCCCAGCCGGAGACGACGATGGAACAATAAGACCACTCTGTATATTTTCGTCCAGATACTCTTTTAGAACTTCCCTTTCGGGTTCCGTGAGAGAGTACATCCTCCCAAAAGGAACAATTGTGCCGGGTTCCAATGGAATAGCACAATCATATTCTCGATGTGGAGGTAGCACAGGTTTCGACGGTTTTTGGAAAACATCCTGAAACTCCAAATAGTGGTCTGGGACCCCTTGGACCGTATTAATGGACATACCAGTGGCACCTTCAGTATCTAAGGATCTTTTCGGAGACCAATACTTGTCGGAAGTAAAACAGTTCTCATGACAAAATTGCGAAGACAAAGAAACTGTCCGGGTTACCCAATTTATATACGGGTTATGTCTGATGAACCACGGAATTCCAAGAATGATGGTATGGTTGGGGGACGTGATAAGATCGAAGGAAATGTGTTCTTGATGGTTTCCCACCTGTAGACTTAACATCAGGGTAGTGGTGTCTACAGGACCCGAGGATATCAAGGATCCATCCACGGTGTGTACCTGTTCGGGTACTTCTTTTGCTTGTGTAGGAACTTGGTGAGCAGCAGCCCACGTCTTGTCCATGTATATACCACTAGCACCACAATCTAGTAATGCCATAGTCTTTTCTTGACGACCGTCAGGAAGTTGTAACAGGACAGGAAAAATGAACAAGGCGGTTGTATTGTCATTAAAGGAGCTGATGGAAGGTATAGCTGTAGATCCCGTCCCTCCCTTCTTACAGAGGACGGGAGGTGGCGTTTCCCGAAGGCCTGGGCGGACGTACAGGACAGGTACGAAGCATGTGACCAGCAGAACCACAGTACAGGCACAACCCTCTCTTGCGTCTGTCTTCTCGTTCACTAGCAGAGAGCGGACCTCGGGTAGTATCCACCTGCATGGGTTCCCCTTCGATGTCTCTAGCAGGAGTGCGAGGTTCCTCGGAACGCGGCAGGCAAGCTCGTGAGCTACTTGGCTGGGAAAACCCTCTACTCCTTTTCTTTTCCGATCTCCGTTCCTGAAGACGATATTCGATGGACAGTGCTTGATCCATCAGGCCACAAAGATCTTCCGCTCTGGTAGAATGTACTAGTTCATCCTTTATTTCTTCTTTGAGTCCTCTACGAAATAAAGTTACCAGAGTACGTTCCACCCAAGTGGTCTCTGCCGCCAGCTGACGAAAACGGGTTATATATCGCAGGACGTCTTGCGAGCCTTGTTGGATGTCACATAGGGCTTCTTCAGCAGAGGCTTCCAATCCAGGACGGCTAAACATCTGTTTGAAGCGACTCACAAAGGTGGAATAGTCCGACAATACAGGGTCGTTGGAGGACACCATCGGGGTTGCCCAGGCCAAGGCTGGACCGGATAAGGCACTGATAAGATAACCCACCTTGGTCCTGTCGTGGGAGAATTGGGTAGGTCGGAAGGCGAAGTACACTGTTAATGCATCCAGGAACTCGCGAAGCTTGGTTGGTTCACCAGAGAAACAAGGGGTAGAAGCGGAGATAGTTGGAACATCACTGGTGCGGAGAGCCAAGGCCTGTCGTAACGCAGCATTTTCATTGCGTAGTTGTTGCAATTCCTGAGCTTGTTGCTGAATCGTGGTCAAAAGAGATTGTTCCGGATCTGCAGCAGCCGCCACTGAGTCATCCATGGTGTTTGAGGACGTCGGAATGGTTAGGCGCTGCAATCTGTCACGACTCACGTGCTGCTTGCGCCTGGAATTTGCAGATCTGGTGGCGTGGATCTTCAATGTTCGACTTTGGCCCAAAAAGGGGCGACTCTTTCTGGTAGCCACGGTGCTGTAGGCAATGGAGACGCCAAGAACAGACCGTGCCCTTCAGAAAATAGCGCCAGAGGGAAAAAAACCCTTAGAAAAAGGGGAAAAACCTCCAAACAGGAAGATTCCTGGAAAAAACAAGAACAAACAAACAGGAATCCAAAAGGAGCAAAAGTCAGGAAACACAGAATGCTGAAATCCAGAACCAAAAGGAGAGGAAATCAGGAGCGAAGACACTAACTGAGCAGAAAGTGTTGCAGCGCAAAGAAAGAAGAAAACACAGCCCTTATATACTAAAAAACAGGAAGTGACCCACAGGAAGTAAAAGGACACCATCTTAGACAGGGAAACAACACATAGAACAGAATAGAACAGGAACCATAGAGAATAGGGAACAAGGAATGCTGGGAAAGAACAGGAATCTGGGAAGGGGGAAAAGACATAAAGAAAGGCACAACAAAAGACTGCAGAAAAGAAGAAAAAGAAGAAAAAAGGGAAAGAAACAAAAAAACAGGTAAGAGGGGTCATAGACCCCTAGTATAGCGGAAAGCAGAAGGTAGAACGAGGCCCCATGCAAGTCTGGGGCCTCGAAATGCGCAGGAGAGGCTGGGGGCGCGTCGCGTCCTAGCAACGCGGTGCGCGGCCCGAGCCGCACGCCCGGCTTGAGTCGAGCTCTCGGCTTGCGCCGCACCGCGCGGCGCGACAATTTTTTGAAAGAAAACAGAGGTGATTTTTGCGAAGTGCCTACCTGTAGATTTTGGCCTCTAGCTCAGCCGGCACCTAGGGAAACCTACCAAACCTGTGCATTTCTGAAAACTAGAGACCTAGGGGAATCCAAGATGGGGTGACTTGCGGGGCTCGGACCAGGTTCTGTTACCCAGAATCCTTTGCAAACCTCAAAATTTGGCTAAAAAAACACATGTTCCTCACATTTCTGTGGCAGAAAGTTCTGGAATCTGAGAGGAGCCACAAATTTCCTTCCACCCAGCGTTCCCCCAAGTCTCCCGATAAAAATGATACCTCACTTGTGTGGGTAGGACTAGCGCCCACGAAAGGAAATGGCCCAAAACACAACGTGGACACATCACATTTTTTTATAAAAAGCAGTGCCTACCTGTGGATTGTGGCCTGTAGCTCAGCCGGCACCTTTCTGAAAACTAGAGACCTAGGGGAATCCAAGATGGGGTGACTTGTGGGGCTCGGACCAGGTTCTGTTACCCAGAATCCTTTGCAAACATCAAAATTTGGCCCAAAAAACACTTTTTCCTCTCATTTCGGTGACAGAAAGTTCTGGAATCTCAGAGGAGCCACAAATTTCCTTCCACCCAGCGTTCCCCTAAGTCTCTCGATAAAAATGGTACCTCACTTCTGTGGGTAGGCCTAGCGCCCACGAAAAGAAATGGCCCAAAAAACAACGTGGACACAACATATTTTTTCACAGAAAACAGAGGTGTTTTTTGCAAGGTGCCTACCTGTGGAGTTTGGCCTGTAGCTCAGACAGCCCCGGGGGGGGCAGAAATGCCCTAAAATAAATTCCCCCCCCCCCCGGGAGCGACCCTTGCCTACGGGGTCGCTCCCCCTGCGCCAAAAAACAAATCCCAGGTGCCTAAAATCGCCCAGAACTGGTCTAAATACAATTTGCCCCCCAGGGCAGTGACCCTTGCCTGATGGGTCGCTACCCATCTCTAAAAAAACAAACAAACAAAAAAAAAAAAACACAAAAAAAAAATTTGCCCTGGCGCCTAGAGGTTTCTGCCCCCCCTGGGGGCAGAAAAGGCCTTCCCGAAAAAATGCACCCCATGGGAGCGACCCTTGCGCAAGGGGTCGCTCCCTTATGTGAATTTCAGAAAGACAAAAAAAATCCCTGGTGTCTAGTGGGGTTTCAAAAGCCGGATTGCAAGCAATCCGGCTTTTGAAACCCTCGGAGAGACTTCAAAGGGAAGGAAATACTTTTCCTTCCCTTTGAAACCCCTCCGGGCCTCCCCCAGTGATTGAAAGAGAAATGCAAAGCATTTCACTTTCAATCGCGCTGGAAGCTCTGGGGGAGGCCCCTGTGACAAATCAGCGTGCGCTCGTGCGCTGACGTCACAGGGGGGGGGAAAGGGGGGTCAGGGGTGGAAGGGGAAGGTCTTCCCCTTCCATCCCCGCCTTGGGGGGAGGGGGGTTCACCGGGGATCTCGTCCAAGGCACAGGGGAACTGTAGCCTTGGACGAGATCATCTCGTCCAAGGCACAGAAGCGGTTAACTTCCAGTGCTCCTGAGGGCTAGTCATCAAGCAATATCACAGTACCATCGGTATGCCAGGAACTGGGAGGAACAGTGGCTTACTGCACAAAGTATCATGTGCTCCTTTCTGCTAAGGTCTCTAATGCCTCTGAGTTTGTTTGTGCCATTCACAACCATCATTGCTACTTTTTTAAATTTTAAAACCTTGTTTTCCATTGTACACAATGCAGCATGTTGCATCTTTGTTTTTTGTTATGCTCTTATGTTTTAGAACCAGTTTAAAAAAACACCAAACATTTTTTTTAAAGTCAGAAAAACTTTCAAGAAAAACAAGGTTCTTGTTAGATCCACTCCATTCACTCAAAGAAGAGATGTGTCTCTGTTTTTTCTCTTATGATAAGTGTGTACATGTATGGTTCAATATATGCGTGGATGTATAACTGTATGCATCAGTGTGTTTGGGTGTATCACTGTGTGCATACATATGTGCCTGGGTGCCTCAGTGTAGGCATTAGTGTATGTCTGGGTGTGTTAGCAAATATGTCAGGATGGGCGTGAGTGTGTCAGTTTAAAGAAAAGTGCATGCCTGTATATGTTAGTGTATACCTGGGTTTGTTAGTGTATGTATGAGTGTTTGTCTGGATATGTCAGTGTATGCATCAGTGTGTATGTGTGTTTGCGAGTGTAAGAAATGAGGACTCTCTTTGACTGTCAGTTTACACCCTGTCAAAATAGGGACTCTCACTCTAGTCACTCTAAGAGAGATACACAGCTCAGACAACCGCTGCTCAAGCACTTCGTAGCTTGGCACAAGCAGTCAGGCTTATCTCTGAGGCAATGTGTGCAGTACGTGTACAAACACACACAGTAACACAGTGAAAACACCACAAAATGAATCCACACCAGTTTAGAGAAATAGCCAATATTTATCTAAATCAAACAAGACCAAATAGACAAAAAACACAACATAGACAAGCAAAGATGTGAATTTTTAAAGTACAAAGCACATATTTATACTTTTTTAGCGCCACATTTGTTTAATTTTTTGACACAAAAGCAGCGCAATCATACAAAATACAATTATATTTTGTAAGTTTGCGCTGCTTTTGCATCAAAATATGACGTAAATGTGGTGCTAAAAAAGTATAAATATGGGCCAAAGAGTCTTAACCCATAGAAATCAATGGATGCAATGTTTTAGCACAAAATTCCTGGTATGTGTCAAAAGTACAGCCGCACAGGTGAGTGTGCATTGGAAAAGCAATCGATGCGTCGACAGTCCACAGCCAACTATCCCGCTTCCTGGAAGACAGCAAAGCACTTGATACCTCCCAATCCGGATTTCGCAAGAACCACAGCACTAAGACCGCACTCATTGCTGTCACAGATGACATCAGGAACATGCTCGACGAAGGCGAAACCGCAGCGCTCATCCTCCTGGACCTCTCCGCAGCCTCCGCCACCGTTTGTCACCACACCCTTCGAACACGCCTCCACAACACCGGGATCCACGGCAAGGCCCTCGAATGGATCTCTTCATTCCTCTCCGGCAGAACCCAGAGAGTCCGCCTTTCGCCTTGCCTGTCCGAATCCTCCAAAAACATCTGTGGCGTCCCCCAGGGACCATCCCTCAGCCCAACACTTTTCAACGTTTACATGGCTCCTCTCGCCAACATCGCAAGATCCCACCACATCAACATAGTATCCTACACAGACGACACCAAGCTGATCATCTCCCTCACGAAAGACCCTACAACAGCAAGAAACAACCTTCACAACGGACTTCACGCCAATGCCAACTGGATGGAATCAAGCAGCCTTAAGTTAAACACAGACAAAACAGAGATCCTCATCTTCGGCAGCAACCTCTCTGCTTGGAACGATGCCTGGTGGCCTACCTCCCTAGGAGCCACACCCATACCCACCACCCAAGTATGAAACCTGGGAATCATCATGACTCAGCAGGTCAACGCAGTCTCCTCTTCCTGCTACAACACCCTTTGCATGCTCCGCAAGATTTTCAAGTGGATTCCCATTGAAACCAGAAAGACTGTCACCCACGCCCTGGTCAGCAGCCGACTGGACTACGGCAACGCACTCTATGCAGAAACCACGGCCAAACAACAAACAAAAATCCAACATATCGAAAACGTCTCCGCCCGACTCATCCTCGACGTCCCACGCCGCGACCACATCTCTGCCCACCTCAGAGACCTACACTGGCTACCCGTATCGAAGAGGATTACCTTCAAACTACTCACCCACGCACACAAAGCTCTCCACAACACAGGTCTGGCCTACCTCAATGACAGACTCACCTTCCACACTCCCATCCGCCAGCTCCGCTCCACCAGCCTCGCCCTCGCCTCCGTCCCCCGCATTCGCCGCACCACCGCACCAGGAAGATCCTTCCCTCACCTCGCCACCAAGACCTGGAACTCCCTACTGCTCCACCTAAGCCAGACCCAGGACCTCCTGACTTTCAGGAAACGCCTCAAAACATAGCTATTCAACCAGTAGATCCCCAACAGCGCCTTGAGACCCTGGCGGATGAATAGCACGCTTTATAAATTACATGATTGATTGATTGATTAATTCCTTACGTGCAAGTGAGGCTGTGCACTGATTCTTTCCTTGCAGGGAAGGGATGAGCTGATTTCCAGACAAGGAGCCTCAGATTTGTACCTTGATGAGTAAGATTTTGACGCATTGATGTGCAAAATCCTGGAACGCTGTACAAAAGGTCCACATTGAGAACAGGCGTTGCGTGGATTCTTAAGCCGTGAAGCATGCACTACATCGAATTTTCAGCTGTGTGACAGGCACTGCGTTGATTTTTCTGATGCAGGTTACCAGCTTCCACCTATAAGGGCTCAGTGACTCGATTTGGCACCATATGCAAATCAGTCTTGACCATGTTCGCCATGGGAACAGTCCTGCCCAAACTGCCAGGCCAGTTTCTCCCTGGACCAGAAACAAACATCCTGGGACTAGTTTCATGGAATCACCCATCGTCAGCCAGGCTGCCTTGAATCTGTTGGCATTTCGGACTGGGCTGTTCCCATGGGGAACAGCATCAAGACTGCTTTGCAGATGGCTGGGTCCAGACTAGAATGGCATGAAAGCAAAAAAACTGATAGATTACACCCAGATCTGTGACTCGGGATGAATGTTTGATTGGCTCTGCATTCCGTCCATCATCGGTTGCTTTTGCATTTGTCACCCCAAGTGGGAAGGGTATGCCCAGACGTGGGTCCCCTGCTTGCTACGCCACCAGATTCAAGCTAGCCTAGCTGATGAAGGGTGCTACCCAGAAACCATTCTCAGGATACTTATTGCTGGTTCAGGGAGGACCTGGCCTAGCAGTTCGGGCTGAACTGTTCCCAGGGGGAACAAGTTCAAGACTGATTTGCATATGGCCGGATCCAAACTGCAATGGCATGGCAAGCAAAAAAAATGATGTGTTAAACCCAGATTTGTGACTGGGGGGGAAAGTTGGATTTGATCTGCATTCCGTCCATCATCTGTTGTTTTTGTGTTTGTCGCCCCCAAGTGGGAAAGGGTATGCCGAGACATGGCTCCCATGCTTGCTATGCCACCAGATTTAAGCTAGCCTGACTGGTAAAGGGTGATATCCTGAAACGTGTCTCAGGAGGCTTGTTTCAGGTCCTGAGAGGAACTGGCCTGAGAGTTCGGGCTGGACTGTTCCCATGGGGAACATGGTCATGACTGATTTGCCTATGGCTGGGTCAAAACTGGAGTAGCATGGCAAGCAAAAAAAAATGATGGATTAAACCCAGATCCGTAAATGGGGGTGAATGTTTGATTTGCTCTGCATTCCGTCCATCAGCTGTTGTTTTTGCATTTGTCCCCCCAAGTGGGAAGGGTATGCCCAGATGTGGATCCCATGCTAGCAACACCACCAGATTCAAGCTAGCCTGGCTGATGAGGGGTGATACCCTGAAACCAGTCCTTGGATGCTTGTTTCTGGTCCAGGGAGGAACTGGCCTGGCAGTTCATGCTGGACTGTTACCATAGGTAACAGGGTCAAGACTGATTTGCATAGGCTGGGTCCAAACTGGAATGGAATGGCAAGCAAAAAAATGGATGGATTAAATCCAGATCTGTGGATGGGGGTGAATGTTTGATTTCCTCTGTGTTCCGTCCATCATCTATTGTTTTTGCACTTCCTAAAAGTGTCATTTTCAAACAGACAATTTAAAAACAAACTTAACCAAAAGATGTATTTTTAAATTGTGAGTTCAGAGACCCAAACTCCATATCTCTATCTGCCCTGCCCTCCATGAAAAAATGCACTTAAAAGATGTTTAAAAAGCAATTCCCATGCTAACCTATGGGAGAGATAGATCTTGCGATAGTGAAAAACGAATTTGCCATTATTTTACTATCAGGACATGTAAACACACCAGTACACGTTTCTACCTTTTAAACACACTGCTCCCTGCCCATGGGGCTACCTAGGGATGACTTACATGTAGTGAAAGGGAAGATTCGGGTCTGGCAAGTAGGTCAATTTGCCAGGTCGAATTGACAGTGCAAAACTGCACACACAGACAATGGCACATCTGAGACATGTTTGCAGGGATACTTATGTGGGTGGCACAATCAGTACTGCAGGCCCAGTAGTAGCATTTCATTTACAGGCCCTGGGCACACATGGGGGCATATTTATGCTCTGTTTGTGCCGGACTTGTGTCATTTGTTTTTACGCAAATCCGGTGCAAACTTAACTCCATTATATATATTGTGACGCTAGACCCGTCTAGCATCAAAATATTGGAGTTAATGTCATTTTTTTACCGTGAAAACCCACCTTGCGTCAATAAGATGCATGGTAGGCGTTCCTGGGCAAAAAATGACTCTAACGCCTTAGCGCCTTATTTATCCTCCTGTGCAAAAATCATGCATGGGAGGAGGAGGGCCTTAAATAATGGCACTAAGCCTGTTTAGCGCCATTATTTAACACCTGGGTCAGGGCAGGTGTTAGGGGACCTGCGGGCTCATTTCCATGGTCGGAGACCATGGAAGCAGTCCACAGGTGCCCTTCCCTGACCCCAAGGGTACCCCCAGCCACCCCTACCCACACTTGGAGGACACCTAAGGATGGGGGGACCCATCCAAGGTAAGTCCAGGTAGGTTTTACATTTTTTCATAAAAAGTACCATAGGGGGGCATAACGTGGGACCCCCCTACATGGCACTGTGCCCAATGGCCATGCCCAGGGGACATAAGTCCCCTGGGCATGGCCATTGGTCAGCGGGGCATGAGTCCTGTCTTTACTAAGACAGGAGTCATGTCCATGGGGGTTGTGCATCAAAATAATTACGCTAGTCAGGTTAGAGTCATTTTTTTCACTCTAACCTGACTAGCGCCATTCTTTGACGCACAACCTCCTGTTTTCCCTACGCCTCCCCAACCCGGTTAGTGTCATTTATTTTTACGCTAACCGGGCCTTACTGCCGGCTAGCGTCATTTCTCAAATATGGTGCCCGGCTGGCATCCAGAAATGGTGCTAGCCGGCGGTAAACTTTATGATGCAAACCTGCGCTAATGCAGTCTTGCATCAAAAAGTATGAATCAGAGCCATGGTGCACTATACTAGGGACTTACTAGTAAATCAAATATGCCAATAATGGATAAACCAATTACCAATACAATTTAGACAGAGACCATATGCACTTTAGCACTGGTTAGCAGTGGTAAAGTGCTCAGAGTCCTAATGCCAACAAACGCAGGTCAGAAAAAGTAGGAGTAAGGAGGCAAAATGTTTGGGGATGACCCAGCAATAAGGGCCAGGTCCAACAGTGAGTATATGGATAGGTGTGTTATGGTATGTGTCAGTGTTTGCGTAGGTCTGTTAGTGTATGCATGAGTGTATATCTGAATGTGTTACTGCATACATGAGCGTATGCTTGAGCATATCCGGTTAGGGATGAGTGTGTAGCTGGGTATGCTAGTGTTGGTACCAGTGATTGCCTGGGTGTGTCAGTGTAAGCATCAGTGTGTGCCTGGTTGTCTCAGTGCCTGTATTAGTATGTACCTGCATGTATCAGTGCGAAGATCAGTGTGCTAGTGGGTGTGTCAAGGTATATATCGGAGTGTGCCTGGGTGTCTCAGTGTATGCATCAGTGTGTCCCTGGGTATGCTAGTTTATGTGTAAGTGTTTAACTGGGTGTGTTAGTGTATGCATTAATGTGTGCTTGGGTGTGTCAGTATGTATGTCAGTGTGTGCTGTGGTGTATAAGTGTATGGTTGAGTATGTATATGGCTATGTCAGTATATGTGTCAGTGTTTGTCTGGGTATATTAATGTGTACAACAGAGTCTGTCTGGGTATGTCAGCAGAGATGTCAGGATATGACTGGGCATGTCAGTCTATGTATGTGTATTCCTGGGTGTGTTAGTGTATGCATAAGTGTGTACCTAGGTGTGTTAGTGTGTGCATTTTGTGTCTGCCTGGGTGTGTTATTATTATGTATATTAGTGTATGCTAGAGTGTGTAACTGTATGGATGAGTATGTAGCTGCCTATGTTAGATTTGTGTTTCCATGGGTATATCAGTGGGTATATCAGAATTTGTCTGGGTGTCTTTGTCTATGCATCTGTATCTATCTGAGTGTGTCAGTATCTGGATTAGTATGTCTCTGCATGAATTAGTGGAGAGATGACTGAGTTTCTTGGCATTTAAGGATATATAATAGTGAGTGCCTGGGTGTGTCAGTATATGATTGGTATGTGCCTGGGTGTGTTATTTCATGTGTCAGTGTTTGCCTAGATGTGTCACTATATGCTTTAGTGTCTGCTTGGGTGTGTTAGTGTATGGATCAATATGTGCTTGTGTGTGTAAGTGTATGCACAGGTGTGTTCCTGGGTATGTTTTGTATGCATCAGTGTGCACCTGGGCATGTCAGAATATATATCAGCATGTGCCTGGGTGTGTAGTGTGTCCATCAGTGTTTGTCTGGGTATCTTATTGTGTGTGTCAGTGTTTCAATGTGGGAGGTGTGTGTACCTGACTGTGTTAGTATATGTATTAGTGTTAGCCTGGGTATTTTGGCCTGGGTATGTCAGTGTATGCATCAGTGTGTGTCTGGGTATGTTAGCAGAGATGTCAGGGTGTGGATGAGTGTGTCAGTCTACGGATACGTGTCTGTCTGACTACTTTAGTGTATGCATTATCGTTTGCCTCAGTATATGAGTGTATGCATCAGAGTTTGTTTAGGTGTCTCAGTGTAGGCATCAGTGTCTATCTGTGTGTGTCAGTATCTGGATTAGTACATCTCCGGATGTATTAGTGTATAGATGACTGAGTTTCTGGGTGTTTCAGGATATATATTAGTGAGTGCCTCGGTTTGTCTGTATAGGTATAGGTACGTGTCTGGGTGTGTTACTGTATCCATTAATGTCTGCCTGGGTGTGTTAGCCTGTACATCAGGGTGAGCTTTTGTGTATGAGTGTTTGCATAAGTATGTACATGGCTATGTTAGTGTATGCATCAGTGTCTGCCTGGGTATGTCAGTATATATGTCAGCATGTGTCTGGACATGTCAGTGGATGTATCAGTGTTTGTCTGAGTGTGTTACTGTATGGGTGTATAGATGAGTGTGCACGTGTAGTATATGCATTAGTGTTAGCCTGGGTATGTCAGTGTATGCATCAGTATGTCTCTGGGTATGTTAGCAGAGATGTCAGAGTTTGCGTGAGTTTGTCAGTTTATAGTAAATGTGTGTCTGCGTATGTTATTGTATCATTATTGTTTGCCGGGTTATGTTAGTGTATGCATCAGTGTGTGTCTGGGTATGTCAGTAGTAGACCTCAGCCATATTTAAAGCAGTACTCGTTAGATGGGTGAGCAGTCATGTCAGTAGTTTACTACATATCTCACTGACTGTATTAATACATCTGTTACAATGTTACCAGATATTTAAGTGAATATGACAAATACAGTGATATGTAAATGTGTGTACAACTGGCTCTACTACTACATGCTCAGGCTCACCAGTAGTAGACCCAAACCATGTTTAAATCTGTCCTAGTTTTAATGAGTGACTAGGTAATCACAGTACTTCACTACATATTGGAGTGACAGTATCAGTTACCCAATCAGGCTGATACAAAACCACACAGAGTTGCTGTGTGGATGTATGCATGAATGCATAAATGCCTTTTTCAGTGTATCACTGTGAGTGCTGTATACTTTTGTTAATACATATCTTACTAGCAGTATGGGTGGCAGAGTGCACATATATCCAGGCATATCATTATGCAGGTTCACATCTAACTCAGTTAAAGTCAAAAGGACAATTTTCACCTTTTAATTCACCCTAATCTATGCCTACCTACAGCCAAAGAGGTACGTTTTTGCGTAGTAAAATGGAAGAGTAACCCTTGTCAAGTAGCTTTTGCAATGTGAAATTAAGCTGATTGTAAAACGTTGTACTCTGTCTCACCAGTAGTAGAACAAAACCATGTTTAAATGACTGATTGTTAGAATGAGTGAAACTGCAGCATTCATAGCTCCTGTCTGTGTGGTGTTTGGTGGGTAAAAGAATCTGAGGCATATTTAAGAAAAGTGGCGCTGCACTGTGTGTAACGCCACTTTTCTTATGCCCCTTAGTGACCCTTAGCACCCCCCTAATGCCACCATGTGTGTGCCGTATCTAAGATATAGCGCTCCATGGTGGTAGTTAGGGGACTAGCATCAGAATTTTCGACGCTACTCCAGTGCTTTGCAGGATTAGCATAAAAAAAATTGACGCTAATCCTGCAAAGCTCATTCATGCCCTTTGTAATCAATGGTGTGCCTCCTTTTAACGCCTGCTCTGAGCAGACGTTAAAAGTGCCCTAATGGACACCCCCTTTGCATACATTATGCCTGGCGTTGTCTACCCAAATGAGTTTGAACTGAGCAATTTGAATCAGGGACTGTTAAATCTCTTCTAAATAGTCCATTCTCCTCCTTGAGCAGTCAGTCATTATCCGTCAATGAACCCAAGGTCTGGAACCTGTTACTTAATGACATGGAGCGATGTATAAAGCTGTAATGATTTGGCAAACTTTGTTCCCATGGTAGAGCATAATGTGATTTGCCCAGGGGTTGCAGGTGATGGTGGAAAAACCCCAAGGGAAGAGCTTCACTGCAATCCCATCAAGAGGCAGAAGGGTTGACCTAGGTAGCAAATCTCCTGTGAATCGTGGACTCCAGAAGTTAATAATAAAACAGTTACCATCAATACTTCTTCTTGCTGGAGTCATCCACCCCACTCTCTTGGTGAATAAAATTTCAAAGGTCTCCTGCTGAACTTGTCTCGGGAGAGAGGGGACAGCAAGCTGGCCATAAATTAATTGTGATGGGTTTACCCTATACCAATGAGACACTTGGCTCAGTGGCATCCATTTTTTGGGTTAAGGAACGGGTCCCACATCTGATATCTGCATTGCCCCTGAGTTGGCCGAGGTTGATAGAGTTTCTAGTTGCCTTTGTCTAACCTCACCCCCTGAGCTTGGTCTGGTCTGACACATTCCAATTGTGACCCTGGTAGAGAACAATTCAGGACACATTCCTACACATTAATTGCCTCTGGTCTGGCAATCATATTATCATGCACCTGTTGTGGCAGGACCCCATCTTTGTTTTTGCTAACTGATATCTAGGACAATGTCCCATAAAGGTCAATCACTTTCCCATCTTCCTCCTCCAATTCAAACAGTTTATCCTTAAGTGGTGTCAGCAAGTCATTAAATGCTGCTAAAATTTTGACCAATTGAGTGGGAGAAAGATCAGTCCCAGGATGAGTTTGGTCAGGTGAACCTGAATGTTCCTTTGGTACATTCCTACTTTTCTTCTTCCTTTTGGGAGCGGGAGAATGCACACCCAGTGTAAAGGGAGCAGCCACATTAACAGAGAATTTAAAACTCTCTATTGGACCCAATACCTCCCTGGTATCAAGTTTGCCACTTCCTACTGACTCTGAATATTTGTACAAACCCGGCCCAGATCAGTAGTTAAGTCCTCAATGTCGAATGCTGTGTTGCAACTTCCCCAAGCCTGTTGCCCCAAAGGACAAGCGCCTCTCTGCAAGGTCAATTTATTTTAAATGACCACCACGGTGCGTCCAAGGAATGAATCTATGGTGGTGTGCGTTGTCTCTGGGACTGGTTTACTACTTCCAGGTTTACGCTTTACCATCTTGGCAGATGAGCAATATCATATAAAAAATCCCCAATCTTACCAGTGTCGTAGGGCCTCCAACCAACTTGAAATCCTTAAAGCATGCTCACTCGGGTCCGGGGACCAAGAGAATGAGCCCAGCACAGCCTTGGACAGGCCGCTCCTGGCCTGGTCTTCACCCGGGCACGCGCCCCGGTGCATTCTGTATGCGTCCCACTTACTTTGTGGGACCTCCTTACTGCCCTTATGCACTTCGGGGCACAGGCGATGATGGGGCAGCCCTCCTCTGCCACGTTGAAGGCTGGGAACTGGAGTTTCAGGCTCCCCCCAGTCCAATTACAAACACGTCCAGCGCAGCAGGACCTCCTTACTGCCCTTATGCACCTTCAGGCACAGGCGATGATGGGGCGGCCCTCCTCTGCCACATTGAGGGTTGGGAATTGGAGTTTCAGGCTCCCCCAATCCAATTGCATGCATGTAAACCAAACTCTTTATGGTCAGATGGAAGTTGCAGAAAAAGGACGAGAACCATGTTTATACAGGAAGTAGACTATCGAATTCCATAAATGGATGATGTAGGTGAGGGTTCTTATAGAGGCTGCAAGTACTGGGAGGTGCACACATGTTAGTGTATCAATAACACCAACAGCCTGGGCTGGCCCCCCTACCTGCAGTATGCTATTGCTCAGCCCCCGACGGTGATCTAGTCAGCATCAATATTTAAGTGTGACAGATTTTGAGACTTTGTGACGGCCAGTAATAGGTATGTCAAATACCAGGCTTTTGCGTGGATTGTGCATTGTGAGTTCAGGCCCCCGAAACATCCTGGTGTAAAGACCAGTAAACCGGGGCAGATTCAAACGTTCCCTAGCTCTGCTGCTCGCGTTTCCCACTATGCACATGTCCTCCTGTTGTTTACCTATGAGCAGCTGCTAGTATAATTACAAACATTATTTAAGCATGTCGTGTCCCCTTGTTCACTGTTCTCAGTTTCTATACTTTTGCACTATATGTGTGTGTAGATTCTCATCCTTGAACCGTGGGGGGAAATATTCATATGGACTGTAAAAAAAAACATAACTACATAGCATGTTGTTTCAAATTAACATCACTATGTGTGACTCTCACTACAAATATCTGCCACACTGTTTTACCTATACTTGTTAAATAATGTAAAGTATCTTACAGCTTTATAATATAATCAATGTTTATGAATCATAGTACTAGGTAAAACGGTGTATAAAGACATCCCCCTTTGGTAGGCTCACGATGTCGTAAAGTCTGGTAATCCATTAAACAGGAGTAGAGTATATCAGTGGTGTTATTATTTTTTATTGTTTTACAACTGTTCTTTAAACAGAAGTTTAGCAGTCTTCCTTTTGATCTTCTGTAGATGTTTGTCCTAATTCAAACTTTCTGATCTATATTTCCAGTTTAGTACTAAGTCTGTGGCTTCCTTCCAAGAGGAAGAAGATTTACAGTACCTTATAAAGACATCACCCCTGTTAGCCAGTATGACGGCTTCTGTTGTTGTATTAAATGTCCCAGATACGTAGTATTCCATTTCTCAAGTAGTAATCCTCCTTAAAACTTTGGTTCAAGAAACAGAAGATAAGAATTTGGTAATTTATAGGGTAATCTCAGCTTGAATGCAAGGTTGTTATCATTACAATCTGTCTATCCACTTGCATATCTTGCATTCCTTATGTAGATCGTGTAATGTCCAGGTATAACACTTACTCCTTCATGGAAACTAACGGATGCACAGGTATGTATTTTGCCAGAAATAAAGATTTGTCCAGCTTTAAAATTTGTAATTTGCATTTCCAATTTGGTTACATCTGTATTACATCGCTTAAGATGATAGACTTTCTAGTTCTTCTTAGTTGATAGAAGGTCTGAGTTACATTTTGCGCACGCATTATTCTGTGCTGCATCTTTAAATAATTTTTCAAAAGTGACAGTTTTACAGTCTGGTAAAGTTAGGTAGATAAATTGTTCTGAATCTATTTCTGTTTTTGAAGAAAAGGAACAATGTTCACAATCATGTTGGCATGAATAACTTAGTCCAAATAGTTCATCAATAGGCACCTTCTCTTCTTCTAAAATACCTAGTAGGACGATCAACAATTCTTGTGCATCTTTTGAGTGTTTTGAGTGAACTGTACTGATCCACTGCATAAATCTGCAAGATCTCTAATGCGAGATGCATAGTATGTTTTTGTTCTATAACTACACTAACAAGCTAAAGAGTGCAGAGCATAATCTTTTTTCCTTTTTCTGCTTAACTTCATGAACCAGAGTAGGTAAACAGAATAGTGCATTGAGAACTACATTAGCATAGCAGTGGACTCCAGAGAGATTTGATAACTGGTAAACTACAATTTCAGCATCACTTTTAGTATTCTTTTTCTCCAATACTTCTTTTCTTTCCTTTTTTCTTCTTTTTGCCGGGAACATCACTCTGATCCAAGGAAATCTTTCCTTTTGGTAAGATTGTAGGCCTTTTATCAGGTACTCCCCTAGAAGTGGAGCATACAGGCTTCTCAAATGGTTGTACTCCACTACACAACATGAATCAGCATTTACTTTACTCTTATCTAACGCTATCAGAGACAAACCAGACAGAGTTCTAGCGCGTGATAATGGTACCTAAGACATCCCTTCATTGAGTACAGTCCCACCAATATTATTAAATGCTCATCTATACCTAAACCTTGAGACATATGTATTGATACAGCATATGCTAGAGATATTGGAAACTGTTTTCTGCAAACATATAAGTCTTTTACAAGTAAGAAATGTGCAACAGTTTTGTTATCTGTTTTACACTTTCATGATTATCAAATTTAATTGCTAGATATTCAACTTCATTTCTGTTTGGATACAAAATAATATCAGTTATTTTAGCCATGGCTCGATTAATTGATCCTTCTACAATGCTCGCTCGGGCACAGGGAGCCTGTACCATTTCTCTGACCCGACTGTGTAACACGGTGCAGTTGGACAAATGTAAGTACTCATGTCAGTTTGGCCAAACTGACGTGTACCTACAAGTGCCCACTATTCCACTTCCCTGCCATGGCCCCGCCCTCCCTAGACTTCCATGACTCAGTCAGGCTGTGACAAATAATTATTTGTCAGCCTGACTGAGCGGGGGGGACGTTCCTCCATTATTACGGAAGAGCCGTCTGTGGTTCTTTGTACTGGAAATTCAACCAAATGTTCACATTTCTAACACCTCCCAAAGAATTACAAGTTTCTTCATGTAAGAATGTCCTAAAGGCAGGCTGTCCTTTACTGGGGTAAGTTGTAACAAATCACCAAAAATAATTAGATGTTTTCCTCCAAAAAGGACATCATACTCTTTCTTCAATATCTGTTGCATTCTTAAATGTGCAAAGCCAAGCATTAAGTTTGAGACCATACTCACATCATCGATGAGTAAAAGTTTCAATTTCTTCAAAACCTTGGAAACTTTATGACAAGCTTCTCCAGATAACTTTTGGTACTTGAGTTTATTGTTGTGTTCAGCAGGAAGCATAAGTAGATGATGTAAGGTCACTTTTGATGTTGTGTGCAGCTAATCCAGTAGGACTGTTACTACACATAATAAAATAGAATCTGTAGTCTTCTGTAGATAGGTAGTCAGAACTTGTATTAGAAAGCGTTTTCCAGTTCAGCTTGTCCACTGATATACAAAAGAATTGGTTTAAAAGTTGAACACTTACAATGATGGTTTAGATGAAGGAATCCATGCTCTCATTTTTCTTTGGCTTCTCTGTTTATTTCTTTCTGCTCATTACTTAGTTGTTCTACTAACTGTTCTAAGTCAACATTTTCTTCTCTTGATTGTTGCATTGCTGTCTCCACTTTATTCATCGCTATGGCAACTTCATTTTCGATTATTGGCTGTCCAAGAGGATCTTAACTGAGCGGTGCAGAACTCTGGCTGCTTTGTGAACTTTTCTTTGTTATCTCAGTAGCTAATATTTATTCATGTTCAATTTCTTCAATTGACATTTTCAGGTAGGTGGGGCATATGGAACACTAAATGCTGTCTTTTACAGCATTCAAATAATCTTCCTAGAAATCATATTGTCCAAGTAACTCTGTTTTACAACGCCAAGATTTGAATAGCTAAAGAAGTTCTAAGTAGAACAATTCCTTTTTCTCAACAGTTTGACAAGTAAGTTTTCTATGGTTGATTAAGCTTACTTTTGCTTGCCAAACTAAATAACCATCTCACCCCACTACACCATATTTGCCTTAATCAATGTATTCTGACACATTATTTTTCTACCTATAGTCTTGCAGAATTTCATAAAGACAGGTATTTTCTAGGACTGCAGTTCATCTTCGATAGAAGGTATCTAACATATTTGTTTTTACAATATCTGCATTCTCCAGACTGAACTTTGCTAGGTGCTGAATTTCTGCAAGAGATTTCAATACTCTGTTTGGCGTGTTAGCAAGGTCTAAACTAACCCAAACAATTCCCCTAGACTTTGAGCACAAGCTAGCTGAACTCAATCTGTCACAAAAGTCAAAAGAACTTACCTCCGTTTGTGACAGCATTTTCAAGCTAAAAGTAAAATTTCTTCAATAGAGGTTTTTCTGCCAAAATATCCTCCCACATTTCTTCCATCTATTTTTTCTCTTACTTTGTGATATATGAAGTGACAGCGAGCAACATCAATGTAATTGTAATCAACAATACTTGCATTCCATAATTTCAGAATGGCACAATTATAATCATTAACACATGTGGAAGCCTTTATTCTTCTCATACTATATTTATTTTTGGTGATTTTCTTGTCAGTGTATGTCTCACTGCAGACACAAAGCTGTTCACTCTTCCTTGAAAATCCAAATCGACACCTTGTAGAAAACTTTCCCTTGCATCTGTGTCTTCTGTGGCAATACATGCCACATCTAAGTGTTTGGAATCATAGAACTTGCTGTTGCAGCAATTTGTTATTATTCTCATCTGGGATACTAAGTGTAACATACTGTTCTATGAAAGACAGCACACACTCATTAGTATCAATACCAAATTTTGGTGCATACTTCATCCATAGGCGCATGTGTATATGAGGAACACCTCTTGCCTGGTATTCTTTTCTCCCCCAAAAATCTGTAACTTCTCCAAGAGGAGGATTGTTTTATTTTGTATAAAAGCAACATTGCTTGAAACTTGTGATTAAAATACCTCACATGTTAGCAGGATCCAAAGAACAGAGCTCTCCTGCTGTCTTCAAATGGTTATTGTTAATGTCACAGTTTCCTTCTCTTAAAAATTTCAAATCATCCGATGCATACTTTGCACAACTATGTGTCACAAACCAAGTAGTTGGACCTAAGTTTTGAAGCATACTTTTAAGTTCTCCATGACAACAGTGCCAGTATTCGTTAGTCCCACGTTTACCTAGCATTAAATTAATTAAGTTGTACTCCAAATTGTCATCCTCATTTTGTATTTTATCAACAAAATCCCTTTCAGAAAGTTTTTGCAGATTAACTCCTGTTTTAAGAATATTATTGGCAGCACAAGAGATTTGTGACAAGTTACCCTCAAATAACAGAAGGAATATATAGGGAATACATCGACTAAACCCTCTGATTATAGTCTTGTTGACCTATATTCACTTGCTGGTATTTATAGAGGTCGATCATCAAAGCGTTCACCTACTCCTGTGAGAAACAAGTGTGGCAACCAATAAGCCTCTAAACTTTGTTCCCACACACTCATTGGCGATCCTCTAGCTTGTTTAATCTGAAACAGATCAATAGCATCTCCAACAGCATCTTTGGAATGACGTGGATGAGTACCATAGTGCTCATATATTTCTTTTGACTTCGCCTTATCTACTTTTTCTAGTTATCCACTTGATTGTAGTAGTTCATCATCAATACAAGTTACATTTGCAATAATGTCAAGATTTTTGTGAAAAACAATATTTTTTTCAAGTATAACTCTTGCCAGATTTTTTTTATTTTTTATTGGGATTATCATTTGAAATGGGTGAACAGTTTGTACTAGAACTGATTCATACACATTTAATTGCTCAAGTCCTTGTGGCATTGATGCCCATACTAACCTATAATGAATTGCTCTAGCTGGCATTTTATTTGCTTCTAATGTGTTATAACAATACTTATACATTGTTTCCTTTGTCTCTAAATTAAACATTCTTCTACACATAGATATGCACCAAATTCCTGCCACGATAAACTTTTCAGTATTAATTTCTGTATCCACTTTGTCTACACCTGTTTTCGCAACCTCTGCATATTCTCTATTATCTTGCTCGGGCCCAAAGAAACAGAACTGAATTTCTTCAGAAACTTTCTCACCTTCTGCCACTCTACAATGTACCAGAGCTCTTTTCAAAGCCCCTAAACATAAAGCTGGAGTTTTTACATAATAAAGTCTCCGAACCAAATTGTGTATTTTTTACTGATGGACAGCTAACATTCTAGTGATGAAAAGTGCTTCTATGTACTTATTGTGAGAGACATGCCAATAAATGACCTTGTAAGTTAGTGTATTTTCTAACTTTGCATGGATCTATTTCGTGAAGCATTTTAATTTTCTGTTTCAGACTTCTCCATGAAAATTCTCTTAGGAACGTTTTCAATTTATCAATTGATTCCTGAATGACAGTACAAATACTGTTACACTTCCACTTGTACACAGGAACTTGCTTATACCTTCCTTGTACTTCTTCAGCTATCATTTGTTTTACATTCCGAGGAACTATCTGTTCCTTTCTAAGGGAGTACTATCCTTCACTTCATGGTAACAGCCACTTATGTCAACAGATTGCACTAATGTGTTCTCTTGCAAATAGCTCTCTTCATTAACAAAGAGTTCTGTGCAAGATGTGTGCATCCATTCACCTTTAAAAACTTTGCAAAAATTACTTTTGTTAATAAGCCTTTTTCTTAATGTTCTTTTCCCGATGGACACTACTGTTTTGTCTAGTGTCTTAATTATGTTCAATATTAGGATAAAAAGTTTCATTTTCAAAACAAATGCCTTGTCCACTTCACTCTCAATAGATTGCTTCTGATAAATTATAGCACTTCTCTTTTTATACTTCTTAATCTTTTTTCAGCATATTTTGTATTACTTTAGTTCAAAGCATTTGTATTCTTATCTCTTAATGTTTTTGTCTCCAAGTCAACTCCTTCATTTCTTTATTACATTTTCTAGTTTTAATAGCATGTAGTTCTTCCTCTTTATCATTTGTTTTACAACTTCCCTTTTCATTTGACACATTTTTTTCAGTTTGCAATTTTCGACATACTGTTTTTTAGAAAGTCCTTAGTACTCTTACCAGCTGTACATTTTTGCTTGTCCACAATTTCCACCTTATCTGTCTTTTTACTCTCAGTTTGAATTAGGTAGTATTGTTTCCTCTGTTATTTCTTCTTTGTCTTTTATTAGGCATTCTGATATTTCTTTTTTCAGTACAAGTGGGTAATGTACAAATCAAATAAAAAATGCATTTAGCGCTACAGAAAATAGTATTATATTACATACTAGAAATGATTGTCAGTGATTGTCTAGGTGAGGGGTGAGTTACTTCTAGTAAAATTAGACGTTAAGGCTTGTGAAATTGATTTTTAATGGCCACTCAAGCTAGCACTACAACTGCATATTCACGCTCTGTAATAGTAGGCCTGAGCTGTGCTTAAGAGAGTACTTTCCTGGATGGGATTGTAGATTGTGTCAGTACTTAGCTGCATTTCTGAGCGAGTACTTAGCTGCATATCTGAGTGAGAAACATAATTGCTGTGTGGGTGTGTGAATTAATTTATAAAGAACCCACTCACTGTCTGACTGAATGTGTCATTAGCTCTATCCTTTTGATAATAGGTATATGGGTGAGACATTGCATGGATAACTGAGCATAAGAGTCTGCAAGTGCATAGCTCACTTACTGAAACTTAGGAGATGTTTCATGTTTTAACCACAAAGCACCATGCTCTATGGCCTAGCTACAGCCTAGCTCAGTACTCACCTTTCTGTAGTACAATGACAGTTTAATGATTGACAAGCAGTTTTTCTAATGGCAAGTTGAGCTGACTGTAAAAATGCACACTTAGGGCCTGATTCTTACCTTGGCGGTCGGCGGAGAGTCGGCGGTCGGACCGCGAACAGACCGGCGGTCCAAAAAATGGCATTCTGACCGCGGCGGTCACCGCCGCGATCGACCGCCACTTCCCCACTCCGACCGCCACGGCGGTCATGACCGACGGGCTGGAGTTCGCACACTCCGGCCCGGCGGTCGACCCAAGACCGCCAACCGTATCATGACCCTGCTTTCCGCCGCGGTTTTTGGCGGTCGGGAACCGCCATGCGAACCATGGCGGTAGGCACTATCGGGGCCAGGGAATTCCTTCCCTGGCACTGATAGGGGTCTCCCCCACCCCCCACTGCCCCCCACGAGTCCTCCCCCCACACCCTCCACCCCCCTGCCACCCCCCAGAGGTGGTACGAACCCCCTGCCCCCCCCCACCCCGACATGCACATACACGCACCCCGACATGCACGCACCCCCAACATCCACATATGCACACCCACTACACACACACATACACAACGGGGGCACATACCCGCACACATACATGCCGACATGCGCACCCGCCGAACTACACACATTGCCCAAAGGCACAGCAGCACCCCCCGCCCGCATGCACGCACTCACACACCCCCTCTACACACCCCCATGCACGCACACATCACACAACACCCCCCACCCCCTCCCCTCACGGACGATCAACTTACCTTGTGCGTTGGTCCTCCGGGAGGCGACGGGAGCCATAGGGACGTGACCGCCAACAGAAGACCGCCAACAGAAGACCGCCACACAGAAATGTTGGTCGTAATTCTGGGGGCGGTGTTCTGCTGGCGTGGCGGTGGAGGTTGACCAGTCTCCACTTTCCCGCCGACCGCCAGTGTGGCTGCTGGCGGTATTCCGGCGGAACGCTCCCAGCGGTCGGAATACGCGCAGCGGCATACCGCCGCGGTCGGCGGTCTTTACCGCAGCGGTAACTCGGCGGTCTTGCGAAAAGACCGCCAAGGTCAGAATCAGGCCCTTAGTCTGCAGTAATAGTCCTGAGCCATGTTTAAAGGAATAATTATCTGTATATGTGAGTTGGTTGTGGCAGTAGCTGGATACATAGCTGAGTGAGTGTATGAGTCCCTTTGTGGGTATGCTACCAGATGTTTAAGTAAATATGATGCCCACAGAGGTATATAATTGTGTGTGCAACTTGCTCCAATACTAATGGGAAAAGAAGTGTGTCTGTGTGTGTGTATGAATGTACAACCAGCTCTCTCAGGGATTGACTGGATGTGTCAGCGTCTCTATCCTTTTGTTATTAGCTAAATGAGTTGCAGTATGAGTTAGACACTGCATATATAAGTGAGCATAAAACTCAGTAACTGCATATCTAACTCAGTGAAACATGAAGCTCCCTGTTATATGCCCTACCTACAGCATACCTGAGAAGGGAACTTTGATCAGTAAAATGACAATTTAAGGACTGACAAGCAGTCTTTCTAACGGGAAATCCAGCTGACAGTAAAACTGCGTACTCAGGATCTACAGTGCTAGGCCTGAGCCATGTTTTAAATAGTACTTGTGTGGATAGCTGAGTTAGTATTTGCTACATATCTGACTGAGTGCATCAGTACCTCACCAGAAAGTTAAGTATATATAGTGAGTGAAGGGGTATGTAGCTGCTTGTGCAACTGCCACCAATACTGCTGGATACATAACTGCTATTTTGATATATATATGAATATATAAGTGGCACTCTAACCATCTGACTGCCTATCTGCCAATGATTCTCTAAATGAAGGGTGCATTATGTGTACTAAGAATACACTTTGAAGCTTGACAAGTGGATTTTAATGTCAATTCGAGGTACCAATAAAACTGCACGCCCAGGCTCTGTAGTAGTAGGCTCAAGGCATCTTTAAAGGAATACTTGTACGTATGGGTGACTAGTTTGTATACGTAGCTCCTACCTATGTGAGTGAGTGTGTGTGACCCTCTATGACATGCTAGTAGATGTTTATGTAAATATCTATGAGTCTGTAAATGCATCTGTAAGTGTGCCTATAAATAGCTGACTGTGCTGGTAACTACAATAGTACGTAACTGTGTGTGCAAGTGGCTGTGATAGTGCAGGCAACATACCTACTATATGAGTATGTGCATGAGTTTATAAGCAGGCATCTCCCTCTCATCCTGGCTGTGTCAATTGTTCTATGCTTTCATTGTTAGCTATATGAGTTGCATTATGACTTGGACACTACATACATATGAGAGCATAGGAGTCTGCAACTGCATGTTTAACTCAGTGAACGTTAAAATGACATGTTTTATCTTTTAACTACAAAGCTCCCTACTGTATGGGCTACCTACAACCTACCTGAGTACTGAACATTCAGCAGTAAAATTATATTTTAAGGATTAACAAGCGGCCTTTGTAATGGCAAGTTCTCCTGACAGTGAAACTGCATACTCCAGATCTATAGTAGTAGGCCTGAGCCATGTTTAAAGTAGTATTTCTATGGATGGGTGAGCAGATTATGTCAGTATTTGGTACATTTCAGAGTGAGTGTATCAGTAGCTCTATGAGTGTCCCACCAAATGTCTAAATAAATATGGTGAGCACAGTTGTATGTATCTATGTGTGCCACTGATTCAGGGGGTCATTATGAGTTTGGCGGATGGAAAAGGGTGTCCACCAAACTCCCGCGGTCGGGTTACTGCTTGTCCGGTCCCCTTCCAGCAGCTCCATTAAGCGTTTCCTACTGGGTCAGCGTGCGGAAACAGAGTTTCCACCCGCTGGTGCAGCGGGAAATGTCCTACAACATTGACGCCGGCTCATAATAGAGCCGGCATCAATGCTGTAGTGCACCATTACCTGTGGCAAGGAGGTCCCCTGTACTGCCCATGCCAAGTGCATGGGTAGTGCAGGTGCCCCCCTGGGGCACCCTGCACCTCATCTCTGCCAGCCTTTAGATGGCGGGCTACCATCATGTAAACGCTGGCAGTGAGGGGACTTGTAATCCCCAGGGTAGCGCTGCTAGCAGCGCTGTCCTGGTAGATTAGGCCTGTCAGCACAGCCAACTCCTCTAGTGGAGGAGAATTGACGGTGCTGGCAGTCTGACCGTGGAGCAACCGCCATGGTCATAATGTGGTTGCCGGACAGCAATATCTTAAGACTGCTAGGGTCATAATGAGACCCTCGGTGTCTATTGGAAACATAACTGCTGCGTTCCAGTGTGTATGAATAAATAAGTAGCCATTTCACAGTCTGCGTAGCTTTGTCAGTAGATATTTCTGTTTCTTAGTAGATGTATGAGTGGGACACTGTTTATATAAGTGAGAATAGGAGTGTGGAAGTGCTTCTTTAACTCAGTAAAACTTAGAAGATCATGTTCAATGTTTTAGCCACTAAGCACCATCCTCTATCACGTACCTACAGACCAGCTGAGTGCTAAATCTACTGTAATAAAACCACAGTTTGGGAATGCTCAAGCAGCTTTTACAATTGGTACTCAAGCTGACAATAAAAGTGCACAGGGGCATATTTCTACTCTGTTTGCGCCAAATGTGCGTCAAAATTTTTGACGCACAATCGGCGCAAACCCTGCCCCATATTTATACTTTGACGTCCGACCCCGCGGGCGTCAAAGTT
Source organism: Pleurodeles waltl (assembly GCF_031143425.1). Classification (NCBI taxonomy): domain Eukaryota; kingdom Metazoa; phylum Chordata; class Amphibia; order Caudata; family Salamandridae; genus Pleurodeles; species Pleurodeles waltl. Next base: position 266,547,549 of record NC_090437.1, read on the forward strand.
CCACCATGTGCGTCATTTTTTGGAAGGGGGAACCAGCCTTGCGTTAATTATATGCAAGGTAGGCGTTCCCTTCCAAAAAATGACTTTAAGGCCTGTGTCCCATATTTATACTCTGACGTCATTTTGACGCACAGGAGGGGGCAGGCCTTAAAAAACGGCGCCCAGCCTGATGGGCGCCGTTTTTTAACACCTGGGTCAGGGCAGGTGTTAAGGGACCTGTGGGCTCATAAGGAGCCCAGAGGTGCCCTCCCATGCCCCCAGGGACACCCCCTGCCACCCTTGCCCACCCCAGGAGGACACCCAAGGATGGAGAGACCCATCCCAGGGAAGTTGAGGTAAGTTGGGGTAAGTATTTTTGTTCGTTTTTTTTTGTGGCATAGGGGGGCCTGATTTGGGCCCCCCTACATGCCACTATGCCCAATGACCATGCCCAGGGGACATAAGTCCCCTGGGCATTGCCATTGGGCAAGGGGGCATGACTCCTGTCTTTGCTAAGACAGGAGTCATGTCAATGGAGGTTGGGCGTAAAAATAAATGGCGCAAATCGGGTTGAGGCCTGAATTTTGCCTCAGACCTGACTTGCCCCATTTTTTGACGCCCAACCTCCATTTTCCCCTACGCCGGCGCTGCCTGGTGTGAGTCATTTTTTTTTACGCACACCAGTCCGCAGCGCCGGCTAACGTCATTCAATAAATAAGGCGCCCGCATGGCGCTTTGGAATGGCGTTAGTCGGCGGTAAAATTTTTGACGCACAACTGCGTTTGCGCAGTTGTACGTCAAAAAGTATAAATATGGGCCTTACAGTCTCCAGCAGTAGCTTTAACAATGTTCAAAGTAGTATTTGTGTGCATAGGTGAGTAGGCTGTGTAACTATTTAGATACATATCTGTCTGACTGTATCAGTAGCTTTATGAGTGTCCCACCACATGTCTAAGTTAATATGGTGAGTAAAGGAGTATCTAACTATGTGTGCAACTGGCTCCAATACTGCTGGAAACATAACTACTGTCTGTGGCTGTACGAATGAATGTATAAACAGCCCTCTAAGTATCTAAGGCGGTCATTACAACATTGGTGGTAAAAGCCGCTTACCGCCGTGCAGAAGACCGCCAACACACCGCCACGGCAGCGGAAATCCGCCACAGCTATTATGACCCACAGCACGGAATCCGCCAAAATTCAGACACCCACACAAGTCTGCCACACCGAAGGTCAGTGATAAACTGGCGAAAACAAATCCTCCACCGTCAACAGAAATACGCCCACACTATCACGACCCACGAATCCACGTGGCAGTCTTTTAACCGCGGTATTCCATTGGCGGTACACACCGCTGTGCTCAAAATACACACACTCTTACAAAACACTACCACATTGGACAATTTCAAATACACACACCTGATACACATACACACACCACTTCCACACACCCAATACAATATAAAACACACACCCACATCACCCACAAACCCCTACGACCGCAATTACTGAGAGAAGGCCAGAGAGAGACACCACCATCAACAATACTAGCATCCACAGGCACACAACACCATCACCCACATAACTTCTACGCACCTCACACTACACACCACTACATATTAGCACACTTATCACCCTACACACCACCCCACACATCACCTACACCACCCCATGGCACGGCAAAGACACCCCAGGTTCTCGGAGGAGGAACTCAGGGTCATGGTGGAGGAAATCGTCCAGGTAGAGCCACAGCTATTCGGATCACAGGTGCAGCACACCTCCATTGCAAGGAAGATGGAGCTATGGTGCAGAATAGTGGACAGGGTCAACGCAGTGGGACAGCACCCAAGAAATCAGGATGACATCAGGAAGAGGTGGAACGACCTACGGGGGAAGGTGCGTTCCGTGGTCTCAAGACACCACCTGGCGGTTCTGCGGACTGACGGCGGACCCCCACCTCCTCCCCCACAACTAACAACACGGGAGGAGCAGGTCTTGGCAATTCTGCATCCTGAGGGCCTCGCAGGAGTAGGTGGAGGAATGGACTCTGGTAAGTCAAATCTTAACTATTACATCCCCCCACCTGCATGCCAGCATATACCCCCACTCTCACCCCCATCACTCTAACTCCTCACATATGTCCCAACATCACAAACCACACATCCTAACACCAAGCCCTGCATGCAACAACAAAGCATGGACACCCAGCACTAAAGCATGCCCACTGCACATACCCATACACCCCTCCAAACCATCATCACACAAGGTCCTACACAGGAATGCAAGCACTGGGGTACACCGTCACCCACCTATTGCACACCATGGCACACACAGATGTAATAAACATCCTTGTATACCCCTGCAGGACCCCTACCCAACGTCACCGGACAGGAGGGTCCACACATGTCCACACCACCAACAGAAGAGGCCCACAGTGATGACAGCAGCTCTGTCCAACTGGATCTAGATGACCAGCCTGGCCCATCGGGGACCTCTGGACAGTCGGTTCCCCTCACCCAGTCACAGGCCACCACAGACCTTCCCCCCTCTGAAAACACCAGCACAGCACCCACCCAGCGGGCCCATACCTCTGTCCCCAGGACACGTCAATCAGCAGTGTGTCCACCACTACAGGGAACCCAGGCTAACCCACCACCCCAACAACAACAGGGACCTGGGGGCAGTGGTAGTGGGCACATAGTCCAGGGGACGGAGGCCCAGGAACACAGGGGAACTGGAAGGGCTGCTGTGCGACAGGGGGCGGACAGGCCCAGGGAACCCACTCTCCACGAGGCCCTCTCCAACATCATGGGAGCCTACCACCACTCCCAGGAGACGATGGCAACGGTACTGGGCAAGTTTCAGGAGACCCAGCGCCTGCAGGAGGAACAGTATTCGGGCTTCAGGGAAGAACTCAGAGCCATCAATTCCACCCTGGGCACCATCGTAGGGGTACTGAAGGAACTTGTGAAGACCAGGAGGGACACTGTGGCACTACAAGGGGCCCCCTGACACTAGCATGGACGATGAACTGCCCACCACCTCTGCCGGCACTAGTGGACAGGAGGCACTGCCACAGGACCACCACACCAGCACCCAACCTCCTGCAGAGGGAGAACCACCTCGCATATGGTCCCTGAGATCCAGGACAAAGACAGAGAATGATGCTAAGACCCCCGCCAAGAAATGAGACCACCCTGAATATCATCCTACTGGACCACTTTGTCACCCTGTCCATCCTTAAACTGCCCCAGCTCCACTTCCTATGCCCATTAGGGCAATGCACCCGTGAGACTAATAGACTGGACTCTGCCATGGACATTCCTCCATCACCACCCCTCCCCATTTTGCTACCCCCTCCAATATTGAGCACTTAAATAAACACCCTTAAAGCACAAAACAATCTGGAGTCAGTCTGTGATTTCGGAATAGTGTATTAGCAATTACTGTGGCAAAACGCTCTTTCATTTGTAATGTCAACATGCCTATGTCACACAGCTCTAGTCCATGAGTAATCAAAGCAGATGTCACACATTGGGACCTACATCTGTGAAATCGTAAGGGAAAGTGACAACTCAGTGATCATACACTGGGTGAAAATGACCGACAGTAGAGAGGTAGTAGTGATTAAGTACATGTAGTAGGCAGGTTTGTATTCTCACCTGTGTTTCATTGGAAATATTGCTGGATCACTGAGTCCCTGTTGTCTATGTCTTCTTTTTCTGCTTCCTCGTCTTCACTGCCCACAGGCTCCACAGTTGCAACAACACCGCCATCTGGACCATCCTCCTGCAGAAAAGGCACCTGTCGTCGCAAAGCCAAGTTGTGAAGCATACAGTAGGCCACAATGATCTGGCACACCTTCTTTGGTGAGTAGAATAGGGATCCACCTGTCATATGGAGGCACCTGAACCTGGCCTTCAGGAGGCCGAAGGTCCGCTTGATCACCCTCCTAGTTCGCCCATGGGCCTCATTGTAGTGTTCCTCTGCCCTTGTCCTGGGACAACCTGTCACTGGGGTCAGAAGCCATGACAGGTTGGGGTATCCAGAGTCACCTGCAAATGGCGAGGGACAACTGTTAGACACACACTAACCTGTAGGGATATCCCCAGACCCAGACAACCATTCCCACTGTCTTGCTTCCAGGTGCTCACCTAATAGCCACACACGGTGCCTCTGGAGTTGACCCATCACATAAGGGATGCTGCTATTCCGCAGGATGTAGGCATCATGCGCTGAGCCAGGGAACTTGGCATTCACATGGGAGATGTACTGGTCTGCCAAACATACCATCTGTACATTCATCGAATGATAACTCTTCCAGTTTCTGCACACCTGTTCACTCCTGTGGGGGGGGGAACCAAAGCCACATGTGTCCCATCAATGGCACCTATGATGTTGGGGATATGTCCCAGGGCATAAAAAATCACTTTTCACTGTAGGCAAATCCTCCACCTGAGGGAAAACGATCTAGCTCCGCATGTGTTTCAGCAGGGCAGACAATACTCTGGAGAACACGTTGGAAAACATAGGCTGGGACATCCCTGATGCTATGGCCACTGTTGTTTGAAATTACCCACTTGCAAGGAAATGGAGCACTGACAGCACCTGCACTTGAGGGGGGATTCCTGTGGGATGGCGGATAGCTGACTTCAGGTCTGGCTCCAACTGGGTACACAGTTCCTGGATTGTGGCACGGTCAAGCCTGTATGTGATGATCACATGTCTTTCCTCCATTGTCGACAGGTCCACCAACGATCTGTACACCGGAGGATGCCGCCATCTCCTCGCATGTCCCAGTGGACGGTGCCTATGAAGGACAACAGTGAGCACAGAGTCAAACAACTCAGAGGTACGTACCCACAGCTTACACAGAACACCAATCATAATCTAAAAAGTGGCCTGTATGTGTGTTGAGTCTAGGCCTAGGTATGTGTGACGCAGTTAAAAATGAAGCCATGTGGGCCCCTGAAATTGCGGATGCCTGACCTCTAAAGTGGGACTATGGGATGTGAGGTAACTGCGCTGGCATTGTACACCAATGCGGTAGGCGGTCGAAGACCACGGCGTAATGCTGCATTGGTTAACATTGGACCCTATGGGTCCCAGGAGCCAATGACGATGTACGCCGGTGCTGACGGTACGCACCGCCGCGGAGGTGACCGCCATTTTCTATCTGTTCAATCACGCGATACCTGATCTCCGACAGGAGAGGACCTACACTGCAAGTGCTGCTGTGACCTCGGTCTGGAAGAGACAATGGCTTGAGTGTCTGGGGAAAGGGCCTCTGCCTTCACATCGGAGGAGTTGGAGAAACTCGTGGATGGGGTCCTCCCCCAGTACACGCTACTCTACGGTCCTCCAGACAAACAGGTAAGTACACTGGGAGCATGCTGTATGGGCTATGCCTGTGTGGAGAGGTGTGGATGTAAGAAGGAAGGGGGGAGAGTGCGGCGTGCATGAAATGACAGTGAGTGCATGTGCTGCATGGCAGGGGTAGGGATGGGGGCCAATGACTGTGACGGTGCAGTTGGTAATAAGTTTCTCTTCCCCCTGTTAAAATCATGTAGGTCAGTGTCCACCAGAAAAATATATTTGGCGTGCCATCGCCAAGGACGTCCAGACCCTGGGGGTCTACCACAGACGGAGCACCCACTGCCGGAAAAGATGGGAGGACATTCGCCGCTGGAGCAAGAAGACGGCGGAGGCTCAGCTGGGGATGGCCTCCCAACGTGGGAGGGGTGCCCGTCGCACCATGAACCCCTTGATGTTCAGGATCCTGGCAGTGGCGTACCCGGAGTTGGATGGGTGCTTGAGGGCATCACAGCAGCCACAAGGGGGTGAGTACACTCTCATTCTGCTGATTTTGCGCGTAGTGGAGGGGTCTGGGTGGGGGAGGTGGGCTGTGGGTTTCCTTAGGCCAGGGCGAGTTCCGTAGGCAAGGTCCCTCCGTAAGAGGCAGGCCACGTGGCACCCCACCGCACCTCTGTAGAGTGCCAAGTACACCTAGTCATGCCCCTGTATCATCCATGTGTGCAGATGTCGTCCAAAGCCTAGTAGGCCATTTCCCAGGAATTGAACAGTGGAGCCCAAGAGAATGGCGTAGTGCAGGGGGCTTGTGTGTCTGTCGTGTCCGCCAACGGTAGCGGTAATGCATGCACTCAACATGTCTTTCTTCTGTCGTCCCCCCCCCTTTTTGTGGTTTCCCTGTTCTTGTGTGCAGTAGCATCATCAGGCGGAGGAGCAGTGGCACCGGAGCACGAGGGGGCTGCATCCCACATGGCCATGGAGGGCCACACTATGGAATCAGACTTCACCAGTGGGACGGAGGGCGAGGGGAGCTCCACGGCGAGGACAGGAGCTGAGACCAGTGACACGGAGTCGTCCTCTGATGGGAGCTCCCTTTTGGTGACGGCAACATCTGTGCCCCCCATCTACAGGTACAGCTGCCACCCCCCTTTCAGCACCACCCTCCCAGCAGCCCCTCAGCCTTTGCCCCGTGACCGCTCAACGGGAGGGTGGGCATCACCTTCACCCCAGGAACCTCAGCCCCTGCCCCAGTCACCCCTGCTGCCCTCAGTGAGGAGGCCATTGACCTCCTCAGGTCCTTCACTGTTGGGCAGTCTACCATGTTGAATGTCATCCAGGGTGTCGAAAGGCAGTTGCAACAAACCAATGCATTCCTGGAGGGCATACATTCTGGTCAGGCGGCCCTTCAGCGAGCTTTTCAGACTCTGGCCTCAGCACTTATGGCAGCCATTGTCCCTGTATCTAGCCTCCCCCCTCCAACTTCCTCCACCCAGACCCAATCCCCTGTACCCCAGCTTATCCCAAGCACACCTCTAGACCAGCATGCACACACGTCAACACACAAGGGAGGGAAACATCCTTTTTTACGACTTTTTTATTCCGAAAGTCGTGGTTAACGAAAGTGTAACAATGCTTTTTTTAACCACAACTTTGTATTTTTGTGCCTTAACTACGTATGTTCTGAACAACGAACATGCGTGGTTAAGGTACAAAGAAGGGAGTTGGCGAAGGTAAATGGTGGGTTTAGGTTTTGGGGTGGGGTTGGATTGGGGGGGTGGGACGTTTTTGGTTTTGGGGAGGGGGTGGGGGGTTAGGGGGTTTTAGGTTTTGGGGTGGGGTTGGGGGGTGGGGTGGGGCATTTTTGGTTTTGGGGAGGGGTTGTGGGGTCAGGGGGTTTTAGGTTTTGGGGTGGGGTTGGGGGTGTGTGGCGTTTTTGGTTTTGGGGAGTGGGTGGGGGGTCAGGGGGTTTTAGGTTTTGGGGTGGGGTTGGGGGGGTGGGGTGAGGGATGTAGGGTGAATGGTGCCTATTGCTAATGATTTTATCAGAAATGCCTTTACAACGAAATATCGTTGTTAAGGCATTCGTGGTAAAATCATTAGTAGTAAGGACGAGGTCGGTGTTCCGACCTCGTTGTTAAGGTTAGTAGTTGTTTTTAATTCGGTGTTCCGTCATATAATCCACAAGGGAAGCTCAGGCAAACATAAGCACCACACATCCCACAGGCACTCATGCAAGCATCACACACATGCAGACACACCAACATCCACTGCCTCCACTGTGTCCCCCTCCTCCTTGTCTCCCTCCTCCCTCCCAGTCTCGTGTACACTCACACCTGCATGCACTACCTCTACAGCCACTACTACCATCACCAGCACACCCACCACCACACCCCGCTCACGTGCAGTCACCACCCCCACTACCATTCACACGTCCCCTGTGTCCTCTGCCAGTGTGTCTGTGACACCACCTCCCAAGATACACAAACACAGACACACACCCACCCAACAGCCATCCACCTCACAACAGCCTCCAGCGCATGCACCTTCACCCAAAGTCAGCAAATGAACACCTCCTACAACCACAACCTCTTCCTCCACTCCCAAACCCCCTCCAGCTACCCGTCCCAGTGTCTCCAAAAAACTTTTCCTGTCCAACCTTGACCTCTTTCCCACACCTCCCCCACCCTGTCCGTCTCCTAAGTCCTGAACTAACACCTCAGCCACATCTCCGGGACCAGTGGTGCCTGTAGTCACCGGAATCTGGAGTGCACTGGCCACCAGGGCAGCCAGTGTATCACATAGCCACAGCACAGATAGTCCCCCACCTGTGAAGCATCAGAAGTTAGCCAGTGCCCGGTGGGAGAGGGGGAAGACTCCAGCCACCAAAGCTGCTCCCAGGGGTCCCGGTGGGAGTGTGGAGTGAGCTGCGACACCTTCCAAGGTGGGGAAGGGCCACAAGAAACCAGGAAATTCTGGGAAGAGCAGCACGGCGGAGGAGACCGCCATCATACCCGCTGCCCAGGAGGTCACAGCCGTCATCCCCGCTGCCCAGGAGGCCACAGCCATCACCCCCGCTGACCAGGAGGCCACAGCCATCATCCCCGCTGACCAGGAGGTCACAGCCATCATCCCCGCTGACCAGAAGGCCACAGCCATCATCCCCGCTGACACAGAGAGGACCGCCAGCACAAGCCCCGCTGGGCTAGAGAGGACCGCCAGCACAAGCCCAGCTGGGCTAGAGAGGACCACCAGCACAAGCCCCGCTGGGACAGAGAGGACCGCCAGCACAAGCTCCGCTGGGCTAGAAAGGGCCACCAGCACAAGCCCTGCTGGGCTAGAGAGGACTGCCAGCACAAGCCCCGCTGGGCTAGAGAGGACCGCCAGCACAAGCCCTGCTGGGACAGAGAGGACCGACAGCACAAGCCCCACTGGGCTAGAGAGGAGTGTGAGCGACTACTAGGGAATACCAGACACTATAAACGTTTGGCACGTGATCCTACAACTGATGTCCAAGAAGAAATCGCTTTCCTAGTATCAAAAGGGAAAGAAAACAACTGGATCACAGATCATGAGGCATCGTTCCTGATACAGACCAACCCAAAAATCCCGTACTTTTATATTTTACCAAAAGTACATAAAGAGAAGATTCCTCCCCCCGGAAGACCCATAGTTTCCGGTTTAGGCTCAGCACTAGAGCTCTTGTCAAAATTTGTGGATTTCTTCCTACAACCGCTAGTTAAAAGAATCCCGACCTATCTTAAGGACACCACCCATGTCCTCCTTTTACTGGAATCTATAGCCTTTGACAAATCCAAGGAGCTCCTGATTACCCTCGACGTGGAATCACTATACACAAACATCCCGCAAGAGGCCACCCTGGAAGTGATAAGCAACCTGCTGGAAATACAGATGGGTGAATCCCAAACCCCCCCTGGTTTTATACTAGACTTAGCACACCTCGCTCTCACCAGAAACTACTTTAAATTTGAAGATAGCTTCTTTTTGCAGACACAGTGCACATCGATGGGTAGCACATTCGCCCCAAGTCTAGCATGTCTATACGTTGACCACTTCGAAAGACATACGGTCCTGAATGAGGATAACCCCTACCGTGACCAGATCAAACTCTGGAAGCGATACATCGATGATGTACTGCTAATATGGACTGGTAGTAAGGAAGAGGCCCAGGCGTTCGCTGTTTGGCTTTACGGAGCCAACCCTTTTCTAACCTTCACAATGAACATAGGTGACAACAAGTTACCTTTCCTCGACCTACTCATCTATGAACATGACGGCGGGTTAGCCACAGAAGTGTACTATAAATCAACGGACTGCAATAATTTGTTACAATATCAGAGCTTCCACCCTCGAGCTCTAAGAGATAACCTTCCGGTCGGACAGTTCCTACGGTTAAGACGAAACTGCTCATCCGTGATCGATTACCGCAAACATGCAGACAAACTAACTACTAAGCTACACACCAAGGATTATCCCCCACATTTGGTCAGCAGGGCACTAAAAAGAGCACGCAACAATAATAGGGACCAGCTGCTACAGCCCCGTGCACCGAAACCAAGTTTAGACAAGATCGTTTGTGTGACCACATTCAATCCCTTATCCAATCAAATCCAAAAGATCATAAGAGATAATTGGAAAATCCTGACATCAGGTGGCTTACCCTTTGAACCACCACTACACGCGTATAAGAGAGCGAGTAATATACGCGACATGGTGGTCCACACTAGACCAAAGGAGAAACGAGGTCCCGCACAGACTACACTTTGGCAAATGGCCCCCCCTGCAGGTCATCATCCATGCGGCAACTGCAGTGTTTGCCCCTTTACCCAAAAATCCACCACCATCAATCTTGACCTTAAAACCCCATGGGTGCAAAAATCACTTACGAATTGTAACAGCAAAAACGTAGTCTATTTAATCAAATGCCCTTGCCCACTCAAATATGTGGGGATGACCACGAGAAAGGTTAGCATCAGAATCTGTGAGCATAGGAGCACGATTAGGTGCAAGCGAGATGCAACAAAACTCACTAGCCACTTCCTACAAAAAAATCACTCCCCAGATGACATGTTATGGACGGTCCTGGAACATTTTTCTCCTTCAACCCCTAACATGTCTGAAAAACTATTTAGGGCTGAGCAACGCTGGATTTGGAGGTTGCACACCGACACGGCTGGATTAAATGACGAGATACCTTGGTTCTCTCTTCAACCCTAGAACCCCCCCTTTTTTTCCCCCCCTTCCTCTTCCGTTCTTCCCTTTTTTTCTTCCTTTTCCTAGATGTTTTTGCTACCTCCCACTCCCTTTCCCATTGTCTGTCCAACATTGCCTTCTCCTCCTTTTTCTGTCATGGTCGAGCCTTCCCAGCCCCTTCTCCCCCACTCTCCAGCCTCCTAATTCTTCTATCTCCTTGTGTGCATTTCTTGTCCCCCCTGATTTTTTCCCTTCACCCCCTATAAACACCCTTTCTCTCTCCCATCCACCCCCACTCCATCTTCCTCCATTACCCACCCCTCCCTCCCACCTGCCCCACCTCCCTTCCCCCCTTTTCCCCCATCCCCTTTTTATCCCCCTTCCTTGGTTTTCCTCTTTCCCTCTTTTCCTCTCCCTTATGCCCCTTTTCTTTCTTTTTTTCTATGGCTTTTCCCCCCCTTCCCCCCTTTTTTCTTTTTCCTTCCCCCCCCTCCCTTTTTTGCCCCCCTCATCCCTTCACCCCGCCCCCGCTCCCCCTTCCGGTTTATTCACCCACAGGCAGCCTGCTGTGCCACCGGGAAACTACGTTTCCCAGCGACACACACTGCAAGGCAGCCGATAGTGCTGCCGGGAAACTACGTTTCCCGGCAACACTCGCGGGACAAGGGTCACCGCCAGACACAAGGGGTCTCCTTGAGTCTTGGCCGCCCAGCGCGGCGGCTAAGCCGAGACCCGCTGGACCATAACGCTAGGGCAGCGTCTCTTCATGGCGCTCCCCCAACGCTCTTTGCTACTTCCGGCCCCCGGCATTACCGGGCTTTTGTCGATCCACTTCGGGCCGATAACTTCAAACGAAGGGAGCACGCAGCACTTCCGGTTCCGCCCACCCCAGGCTGCGACGGTGATTACCAGCAGCTGCATCCTATCCTAATTAAGTCCACTATATCTACCACTCGCAACCAGGCCACTTCATTCAAGCGGTCCTGAAGGAGAGGTCGGTATAGGCGCACAGAGAGCGCCCACCTTTGATGCAGTGAGTCAGCCAACGTTGGATTCACAGATAAGAGACCTCTGCTCTCCCATTTTGTTCTCTATTTTTCTCTTTCTTTTTCTCTTTCTTTTTCTTTCTTCTTCCTTTTCTTCCTTCTCTCCCTTTTCTCCGCCCCCCCTTTTTTCCCCTCTTTCCCATTTTTCCCACTACTTCCCCCACTATCTTGACTTATCTTCACCTGCTTTTCTGATTTCTGATTTCTGTGTTATTTTACCCTCTCTTTTTTCTTCTTGTTTTCTACCTTTCCTCCCTCCAGCATGTTTTCTCCCGCTTATTTCCCTCCTGTTCCTTTCCACTCACTTGAGTTCACCCTTTTCTCCTCCTCTGTATTTCTCCAACTACTTTCATTGTTATTCTTCCCTTCTGCCTTTTCCCTCAAACCCTAGAGTCTGACTATAAGGGGACGCTCCCTCTCCAGGATACCAGAGGCCACTAGCCTCAAGTGTTAGGGTAAGAAATTGTCTTCCCTCACCTATTGTGCGCCTTGCATAGCTAACATTGATGCAACTGCGATTTATAATTTGCAACCAGTACTCCTGCGGCCTGCATGAATTATGTCACGTGTGTAGTGGTTTGCTGTGTTTTATCTTTTCACTATCTATTTTTGGTCTGTTTTTATCCCATTTACTATAGGTCCTCCCCAGGTAATCCCTTGGTTAAGGTAGGCCCTTCCCCTTTTCTATTGTGATTACTTCTGCAGCGCTTAAGAAGCATATGCAACAGGGATCCAACGCCCTGATGAATGCCCAGAGACCCTCCATAGCTCAATTACAAGGGCAGGAACATGTCGGCTACTCCTTTTAGATAGGTGACCTTGTGAGTCATTGCTCTCACACCGGTTCCCCATTCCTTTTTTAATCACACCACACAGAACCCTCTATTAAACTTACCCGGGTATCTGAGTAGGTGTTTTTATTTCCCTAGCATAGCTGGATCCCATTTTCCAGAAATTAAATTAATTCACACACTCCCTCCTGTTCCTTTAACAGTGAGGTTGAGTCCGCCCAGGTGGCACTGTCCTACCTGGGTGGGGCTAGGTGGTCATATGATGAAGCATGACACTATACAGTGTGTGAGACCACCTAGCCCGTAAAGGAAATTCCCCCCTCAGACCATACACCACTTCACAGCTCACCCACTTTTCACCTCTAGTCGAGATATACGAGTGGTCTAGTGTCCCAATTGATACACTATTGACCTACTTACGTTACAAGAACCCCCGTACTCTCATTTGTGATTTAGTATTGTGTTTCTTTGGGAGTCGAGTACGGCGTGTGTTCCTCTTGCTCCCTTTTACTCTCCCTTTGTGTAATGTGATAGTAGAGCAGCCTCTCGGCTGCGAGAGTTGTTTTATCCTTGTCTCGCCTCCTCCTAGCAAGCACCTTTGTCTTGCCTGCGCCCCTCAGAGCTTTGGTTCTTTCTTAATTTTTCCACGTTTCCCCACTTGTTTTTCTACAAACTCAACCCCTCACAACTCCCCCTCCCCCCTACCCCTTTGCCACACCATGGCAGAGGGCCTCTCCTTCAACGACGAGGAAGTATCAGCTATCCTCGCAGCCCCCTCACTCCTTGGGGACACGTCTTTATCAAAGAGTTTGTCCCAGCTTGGGGACTGGGACACTCTAGTGGAATTGAAACGCTCCCAAGTTAAAACTATACTACACAGAGCTGTTCTCACAGAATACCTCCGCAGTAACTCTGCACCAAACGAACTACTTGTCACCAATGAGCCTCGCATATTCCTAGACGACCTTGAGTTTCGTAAAGATTGGTCGCTTATAGCATGGAAATGCACACAAGATTGGCTGATATTAATTATAAAAACAGTGACTAGGTTATCTGAAACCCTACTGATCCAGATAAAAACTAGTGAAAATAACCTGAAGTCAGGTGTGAGCATTCTCTCCTTCAAAAAGAAACTGGAGGAGGTAAACAAAAACATGAATGAATATAAAGAATACCTAACTCAGCAAAAAATAGCCAAATTTCAAAAAGACCTAAATCGCTTTTCCCTAGAAAGGATATACCCCTACACCAAACCTGACTATGTAGCAAAGAATTCCACCAACACATCTGACACTTCCTCTGGGAGTAACATCAGCTCAGATAGTGACAGTAACTCAGCAGGTAATACACGACAACGCCGCGGGCGGCATGGGCAATGTCGAGGGGGATGGAACTATCCACCCGTACCTCCCCCATACCCGCCATACTTTAATCAACAATGGGGTTGGCCCAACCAGTATGGCCCCCCTTCACAATACCAAGCACCCTACCTGCAGCACCCTGCCCAATGGTCCTTCTCCGAACCCCCATCCCCTTTTTTAGACAGAGGTCACGGGAGGGACAGAGGGAGGAGAAAAGAGGTACAGTGGCACCCAAGAGAGGATGCTTTGGAAAATCCAATACACAGGGAGGCCGTCCCAGGGACAAGCAAGACAAAGTGAAACTGGGTCCGGAGAATACAGTCAGCATCATTAACTTAAGTAACCGGATTCTTAGCCAAACCGAAACCCAAGCATTAAATAAAGGTCTGAATTTCGTGCCCACCCCAAAAGTTGATTTATTCAGAACCAGAACTGAACTAGCGGGTTTGTTTCGTAAGATCCGCCTAAACACCTTTTTCCTCGGGAAAGACTATGATACTCCCACACTGAACACAGGACTACGTCCTAAGTCCACCTTCTGTCCCCCAGCAGGGCAAATGCCCCCTGAGGTACTGGCTTTCGAGAAATCAGTATCCCTTAAGATCAATGGGCTTACTGAAGCACCCAACAAAATATTCCACAATTTGAGCAGAATCGAAATAGAGTCACTGAAGGGCCTTACAGACGATCCTAATATCATTATCAAACCAGCAGATAAGGGCGGGGCTACAGTGATTCTTCCACAAAAAATATATAGAGACGAGTGTGAGCGACTACTAGGGAATACCAGACACTATAAACGTTTGGCACGTGATCCTACAACTGATGTCCAAGAAGAAATCGCTTTCCTAGTATCAAAAGGGAAAGAAAACAACTGGATCACAGACCATGAGGCATCGTTCCTGATACAGACCAACCCAAAAATCCCGTACTTTTATATTTTACCAAAAGTACATAAAGAGAAGATTCCTCCCCCCGGAAGACCCATAGTTTCCGGTTTAGGCTCAGCACTAGAGCCCTTGTCAAAATTTGTGGATTTCTTCCTACAACCGCTAGTTAAAAGAATCCCGACCTATCTTAAGGACACCACCCATGTCCTCCTTTTACTGGAATCTATAGCCTTTGACAAATCCAAGGAGCTCCTGATTACCCTCGACGTGGAATCACTATACACAAACATCCCGCAAGAGGCCACCCTGGAAGTGATAAGCAACCTGCTGGAAATACAGATGGGTGAATCCCAAACCCCCCCTGGTTTTATACTAGACTTAGCACACCTCGCTCTCACCAGAAACTACTTTAAATTTGAAGATAGCTTCTTTTTGCAGACACAGGGCACATCGATGGGTAGCACATTCGCCCCAAGTCTAGCATGTCTATACGTTGACCACTTCGAAAGACATACGGTCCTGAATGAGGATAACCCCTACCGTGACCAGATCAAACTCTGGAAGCGATACATCGATGATGTACTGCTAATATGGACTGGTAGTAAGGAAGAGGCCCAGGCGTTCGCTGTTTGGCTTAACGGAGCCAACCCTTTTCTAACCTTCACAATGAACATAAGTGACAACAAGTTACCTTTCCTCGACCTACTCATCTATGAACATGACGGCGGGTTAACCACAGAAGTGTACTATAAACCAACGGACTGCAATAATTTGTTACAATATCAGAGCTTCCACCCTCGAGCTCTAAGAGATAACCTTCCGGTCGGACAGTTCCTACGGTTAAGACGAAACTGCTCATCCGTGATCGATTACCGCAAACATGCAGACAAACTAACTACTAAGCTACACACCAAGGATTATCCCCCACATTTGGTCAGCAGGGCACTAAAAAGAGCACGCAACAATAATAGGGACCAGCTGCTACAGCCCCGTGCACCGAAACCAAGTTTGGACAAGATCGTTTGTGTGACCACATTCAATCCCTTATCCAATGAAATCCAAAAGATCATAAGAGATAATTGGAAAATCCTGACATCAGGTGGCTTACCCTTTGAACCACCACTACACGCGTATAAGAGAGCGAGTAATATAAGCGACATGGTGGTCCACACTAGACCAAAGGAGAAACAAGGTCCCGCACAGACTACATTTTGGCAAATGGCCCCCCCTGCAGGTCATCATCCATGCGGCAACTGCAGTGTTTGCCCCTTTACCCAAAAATCCACCACCATCAATCTTGACCTTAAAACCCCCTGGGTGCAAAAATCACTTACGAATTGTAACAGCAAAAACGTAGTCTATTTAATCAAATGCCCTTGCCTACTCAAATATGTGGGGATGACCACGAGAAAGGTTAGCATCAGAATCTGTGAGCATAGGAGCACGATTAGGTGCAAGCGAGATGCAACAAAACTCACTAGCCACTTCCTACAAAAAAATCACTCCCCAGATGACATGTTATGGACGGTCCTGGAACATTTTTCTCCTTCAACCCCTAACATGTCTGAAAAACTATTTAGGGCTGAGCAACGCTGGATTTGGAGGTTGCACACCGACACGGTTGGATTAAATGACGAGATACCTTGGTTCTCTCTTCAACCCTAGAACCCCCCCTTTTTTCCCCCCCTTCCTCTTCCGTTCTTCCCTTTTTTTCTTCCTTTTCCTAGATGTTTTTGCTACCTCCCACTCCCTTTCCCATTGTCTGTCCAACATTGCCTTCTCCTCCTTTTTCTGTCATGGTCGAGCCTTCCCAGCCCCTTCTCCCCCCCTTCAGCCTCCTAATTCTTCTATCTCCTTGTGTGCATTTCTTGTCCCCCCTGTTTTTTTCCCTTCACCCCCTATAAACACCCTTTCTCTCTCCCATCACCCCCACTCCATCTTCCTCCATTACCCACCCCTCCCTCCCACCTGCCCCACCTCCCTTCCCCCCTTTTCCCCCCTCCCCTTTTTATCCCCCTTCCTTGGTTTTCCTCTTTCCCTCTTTTCCTCTCCCTTATGCCCCTTTTCTTTCTTTTTTTCTGTGCCTTTTTCCCCCCTTCCCCCTTTTGTCTTTTTCCTTCCCCCCTCCCTTTTTTGCCCCCCTCCTCCCTTCACCCCGCCCCCGCTCCGCCTTCCGGTTTATTCACCCACAGGCAGCCCGCTGTGCCGCCGGGAAACTCCGTTTCCCAGCGACACACACCGCAAGGCAGCCGACAGTGCTGCTGGGAAACTACGTTTCCAGGCAACACTCGCGGGACAAGCGTCACCGCCAGACACAAGGGGTCTCCTTGAGTCTTGGCCGCCCAGCGCGGCGGCTAAGCCGAGACCCGCTGGACCATAACGCTGGGGCAGCGTCTCTTCATGGCGCTCCCCCAACGCTCTTTGCTACTTCCGGCCCCCAGCATTACCGGGCTTTTGCCGATCCACTTCGGGCCGATAACTTCAAACGAAGGGAGCACGCAGCACTTCCGGTTCCGCCCACCCCGGGCCGCGACGGTGATTACCAGCAGCTGCATCCTATCCTAATTAAGTCCACTATATCTACCACTCGCAACCAGGCCACTTCATTCAAGCGGTCCTGAAGGAGAGGTCAGTATAGGCGCACAGAGAGCGCCCACCTTTGATGCAGTGAGTCAGCCAACGTTGGATTCACAGATAAGAGACCTCTGCTCTCCCATTTTGTTCTCTATTTTTCTCTTTCTTTCTTTTTCTCTTTCTTTTTCTTTCTTCTTCCTTTTCTTCCCTCTCTCCCTTTTCTCCGCCCCCCTTTTTTCCCCTCTTTCCCATTTTTCCCACTACTTCCCCCACTATCTTGACTTATCTTCACCTGCTTTTCTGATTTCTGATTTCTGTGTTATTTTACCCCCTCTTTTTTCTTCTTGTTTTCTACCTTTCCTCCCTCCAGCATGTTTTCTCCCGCTCATTTCCCTCCCGTTCCTTTCCACTCACTTGAGTTCCCCCTTTTCTCCTCCTCTGTATTTCTCCAACTACTTTCATTGTTATTCTTCCCTTCTGCCTTTTCCCTCGAACCCTAGAGTCTGACTATAAGGGGACGCTCCCTCTCCAGGATACCAGAGGCCACTAGCCTCAAGTGTTAGGGTAAGAAATTGTCTTCCCTCACCTATTGTGCGCCTTGCATAGCTAACATTGATGCAACTGCGATTTATAATTTGCAACCAGTACTCCTGCGGCCTGCATGAATTATGTCACGTGTGTAGTGGTTTGCTGTGTTTTATCTTTTCACTATCTATTTTTGGTCTGTTTTTATCCCATTTACTATAGGTCCTCCCCAGGTAATCCCTTGGTTAAGGTAGGCCCTTCCCCTTTTCTATTGTGATTACTTCTGCAGCGCTTAAGAAGCATATGCAACAGGGATCCAACGCCCTGATGAATGCCCAGAGACCCTCCATAGCTCAATTACAAGGGCAGAAACATGTCGGCTACTCCTTTTAGATAGGTGACCTTGTGAGTCATTGCTCTCACACCGGTTCCCCATTCCTTTTTTAATCACACCACACAGAACACTCTATTAAACTTACCCGGGTTTCTGAGTAGGTGTTTTTATTTCCCTAGCATAGCTGGATCCCATTTTCCAGAAATTAAATTAATTCACGCACTCCCTCCTGTTCCTTTAACAGTGAGGTTGAGTCCGCCCAGGTGGCACTGTCCTACCTGGGTGGGGCTAGGTGGTCATATGATGTAGCATGACACTATACAGTGTGTGAGACCACCTAGTCCGTAAAGGAAATCCCCCCTCAGACCATACACCACTTCACAGCTCACCCACTTTTCATCTCTAGTCGAGGTATACGAGTGGTCTAGTGTCACAATTGATACACCACTGACCTACTTACGTCACAAGAACCCCCGTGCTCTCATTTGTGATTTACTATAGAGGACCACCAGCACAAGCCCCGCTGGGACAGAGAGGACCGCCAGCACAAGCCCTGCTGGGCTAGAGAGGACCGCCAGCACAAGCCCCGCTGGGCTAGAGAGGACCGCCAGCACAAGTCCCGCTGGGACAGAGAGGACCGCCAGCACAAGAGGACAGCCAACACAAGCCCCGCTGGGCTAGAGAGGACTGCCAGCACAAGCCCCGCTGGGACAGAGAGGACCACCAGCACAAGCCCCGCTGGGCTAGAGAGGACCTCCAGCACAAGCCCCGCTGGGCTAGAGAGGACCGCCTGCACAAGCCCCGCTGGGACAGAGAGGACCGCCAGCACAAGCCCCGCTGGGCCATGAAGGACCGCCAGCACAAGCCCCCCTGGGCCATGAAGGACCGCCAGCAGCTGAGTCACTGCAAAGGAGCCCGCCACTCCAAGCACCGCTGAACAGGGCACTGCCATCTCAAGCACCGCTGAACAGGGCACCGCCGTCTCAAGCACCGCTGAAAAGGGCACCGCCGTCTCAAGCACCGCTAAACAGGGCACCGCCGTCTCAAGCAACGCTGAACAGGGCACCGCTGTCTCAACCACAGCTGAACAGGGCACCGCCGTCTCAAGCAACGCTGGCCCATGAGTGCCAAGGGCACTGAGGCTACTGAGTCCATCACGAGCAGGATGAAGCACTCTGGGCACCATTCCCCCTCCAGAACCAGTGGAGAGATACATCCACCACCTCTGTCCTTAACAGGATGAAGCACTCTGGGCACAATGCCCCCTCCAGAACCAGTGGAGAGATCCATCCACTACCTCTGTCCTTAGCAGGATGAAGCACTCTGGGCACAATGCCCCCTCCAGAACCAGTGGAGACTGTTATCCACTTGAGAGACTGTGGCTTTGCACTCCCCAGGATTGAACAGTGGACAACCCACCCACTGTAGAGACTTGGGAGACTGTGGCTTTGCACTCCCCAGGATTGAACAGTGGGCAACCCACCCACTGTAGAGACTTGAGAGACTGTGGCTTTGCACTCCCCAGGATTGAACAGTGGGCAACCCACCCACTGTATAGACTTGAGAGACTGTGGCTTTGCACTCCCCAGGATTGAACAGTGGGCAACCCACCCACTGTAGAGACTTGAGAGACTGTGGCTTTACACTCCCCAGGATTGAACAGTGGGCAACCCACCCACTGTAGAGACTTGAGAGACTGTGGCTTTGTACTCCCCAGGATTGAACAGTGGGCAACCCACCCACTGTAAAGACTTGAGAGACTGTGACTTTGCACTCCCCAGGATTGAACAGTGGGCATGTGGCCCTCTCGTGGATTTGGCGTCGTACACTCAACCGGCTGAGGTGCCCCCCCTTTCCTTCCCCCTGAGGTGCCTGTTTTCTTGCTTTCTGATGCCCCTGCAGTGTTCTCTCCATCATGGTCGGGGATCTTGTGTGGGTCTCGCCCATACCGTGTGGGCCCAGTGTTCCACAGACTTAATTGGAGCACTACCTGGACTACTATGCTTGGTGTATATTTTGTTAATGGTGTATATATATATTTTTGCATACTTGATTTTAATATATTACAATGGTTACACTCATTTTCTTTTGTCTTTGCATTCTTCCAGGGGGTTTGGGGGTGTAACTGTGATGTATCAATATGTATTAATGTGTGTGTTACGTGGGTGAGGGTGGGGGTGGGGGTGTTGCGTGTGTGAGTCCCTGTTTTTTCCCTCCCCTCCCCTGTGTCGTAGGTGCAGTACTCACCGTGGTCTTCACCACCGGCATTCGTGCTCCTGGTAGAGGAGCAGGAAGACTATCGCAGGGAGAATTTGGAGTTCCGGCTCCATGGTGTCCTAGTTCCTCATGGGGTGTGTAGAGATGAGCGTTTTCCCTTCGGAATCCTGTATCCGCCGTGTTTTTATCCGCGGTGAATCCGCCCCGGAAAAGGTGGAAGATTGGTAGGTTGTGATACTGTGGGCAGTACTTTGTCCTCCGCCTGTCTGTTGGCGGTGACCGCCGCGATGTTTGTTTGTACCGCCGTGTCGGTCGGAGTGTTAAACTGGCTGTCTTTGTTGGCGGTTTCCACCACGGTCGTAATTGCAAAAATGTTACCGCCGGCCTGTTGGCGGTCTTACCGCCGCTTTAACACCGACCGCCAGGGTTGTAATGACCACCTAAGTGTTATGTCAGTAGCTCTATCCCTCTGTTAATAGGATTATGAGTTGTAGTATCTACCTCAGAGGTAATACATATGTGAGCATAATGCTTTGCAAGGCCACATATAACTCAGTTAAACTTAGAACAACATGTCTCATCTCTTAATAAGAAACTACCCTGCTCTATGACCTACCTATAGCCTACCTAAGGGTTGACTCTTCTGTAGTAAAAAAGAACTGTAATCTTTCTTTCCTGATTATTATAAATGTGTGTATTGTCCTCATATAACTATTACTTATATTCCTATTTAGTGCTTATGAACATACCACTCACTCTCATTTATCTAATATAGAAGTGGAAAGAATTGATGCATTGCTTACCTGGCAGGGTAATCGATGCACGGCCTCACTTGCGAGAAAGGAATCAACGCATCACTTGCTTTTCTGGTGCATCCTCACCCCTGCGGCTTTATTTCTGATGCATATCAGATACTTTGTGCTAAAACAAGGCATCCATTTATTGTTATGGATTAAGACTCTTTAACTTTAAAACGTGATATATTTGCTTGTGTATGTTGAATTTGTGTTGTTTGGTCTTGTTTGATTTAGATAAATATTGGCTATTTTTCTAAACTGATGTGGAGTCTTGTGTTTTCACTGTGTTCATGTATGTGTTAGTGCAAATACTTTACACATTGCCTCTGATATACGCCTAACTGTTTGCACCAAGCTACCAAGGGGGTGAGCAGGAGTTATTTGAGGTGTGTATCTCCCTTACCCTGACTAGAGTGAAGGTCCCTACTTGGACAGGGTGTAAAATGACTGCCAACTAGAGACCCATTTCTAACAGTAAGTAAAATGACCTTATGTTAAAAACAAATCCATGGAAATTCACAGAAAAAAAGGTTACAGGAATGCTATAGTTAGGAAATAGAATTTAAAACCCATGAAAATTCACTTAAAAAACAAAGGTTACAGGGATGTTATAGTTATGTTCTGAATTTACCACGCGGCCCTCAGCCCTGGGACCCCATCCCCCTCGGCCCACTACAACTGAATAGGGGGGCATGCGGCCCTCCTCCCCAGGCCAATTTCAGCCCCAGGGACCCCATCCCCTGGGGACAGGCCTTTCAAAGTATTCCTTTTACAGGGAAGGGGGGCTTTGTGGAACCCCTTCCCTGGCGAATTTTGGCCTGAGGACCCCATTCCCTGGGGCCTGGCCTTAATATATGAGTGGGACCGCACAGCCCCTATCACCATGCCAATCATGGCCCCATGGACCGCATCCACTGGGGCCCGGCCATCTGTCCTGGTTGCCCAGCAGGGCATCCAGTGTGCAATGGGATGGCAGGGAGAGCCTCAAGGCCCCCACGGTCCCAGCCTTGTGCAGGAGCCGGCATCGCTGTCACCGACAGGGAGATGCCAAACATGCAACTCCCTGTCTGTGAGAGTAATAGTTTCCTCTATTTTGAGGAAGGAAACAGAGGAAACCTCCACTTCCAGTAAATGAGAGCAGTATGACAACAAATGCTTGCTGGAACGGGAGTGTTTGCTCTAACCTGGCGGGAGCTGCCAGAGCACCTGCCAAGGCACAGCAAACAGCTATGTTCCGGGGGTGGGCACCACGGGCATATCAGGAGCCAGCCCTTGGGGGTGGTGGCTCCAGGGCCATTATTGGTTCACGAGGGCAGCCCCTCCTGCAACCTTAAACTTTGCCCTGGGGACCCCCTTTATTATCGTTTTTCAATCCTGTGGAGGAGGTGGTAGTCCCCAATTTTTGTCCCAGGACCCCAACTCACAGGGCCAAGAAAAACTCAATGGGGTAGCACGTGGTTGCCACTTGGTAACTAAATTTAGGGCTTAGTTTCAATAGAAAAAGTGTTTTTTGACTTGCCCGTATCTTTGGCCCCAGTTGATGAATCTTCACAAAATTATTCAAACAACATGATGCGCACTTCAGCTGCTCTCAGGAAAGTTTTGGGGTGATCTGTCAAGTGAGGGCTGAGAAAAAGAAAGGGCCCCAAAACAGGTTTTCCCTATGCATTTTTCCATGGGGACTTTGAACATGACTACAAAACAAACCGCTGGATGAAATTACACCTAATTTAGCAAAACGATAGCCCTTGGTCCAGAAAGATCCTTTTTTGTTATTTGGTGTAAATCTGTTTAGTAGTTTTTTTTTGTTGTGTTATAATTTTTTTATTATTAGAGTTATTATTAGTATTACGTAACACAAGTCATGTACAGAGGGTAAATAAACAAAATTCCTCCCGTCTTTGGGGGTACACCGCCTTTACAGTCTTCAATCATTGTATACAAGTATATCAAACAAAAACGTGCCTTGTCCCAGCGTTAATAGTCACATATAAGAGCCAGTATTATTAGCATAGTGTTCTCATGTCTCCAAACAATCAAAATGTATCAATCTGGAGAGTGCTTGAACTTTGTCTGTAGAGGGTATACAGCCATAGGTGTTGGGTATATCCATATCATAGATTAACTGTAGCATAGTACTATTATATTATTATATTAATAGATGCCATTTACAGGGTATTTAGTATAGTAGCCTCTCTGTGACATGGTGTACATTTCTAACAGAGATGGGTCATTGTGGGATCATTTGTGTCTATTTCTAGTAGTATCCCTTCCTCAATTAACTCAGGGACTCATAAGGAGGGTAGTTTTACAGAGAGGACAAGAAAGACTCAATGAGTACTAATACGTAGATAAGAAACTGGAGTGTTTTCCATTGAAGAAACTGATCAAGGATATTCGTGTTGTGCCATTCTAATATATGGGGTGACGGTTCGTGGTATGTGTTAGAATGTTGATAATAAGATGATCTGTCGCCAGCGACGGGGATGCATCCATGATTAAGGGGTATTCAACTTAGTTGGGTAAGCAATATTGAAAAGCATGACAATGAAGTTATTTCTAGGTAAGGAAAGATAGGTAAGGAGGGCGATAAGGGTAACAATACCCATTATGATGATAGTAACACTAATAGAAAGGATGATAATGGGGACCGCTATGGCAGCAGTGGTGCCTGGAGCGATGGTGACCTGGGGGGGAGCAAGGGTGGGGTTGAAGGGGGTATGGGCGACCCAGATGTAGTCTGGATTGTGTGGTAGGTGAGGTGAGGTGATGTTATTAAAGAAATAGGTGGGATGGTAACAATGATGATTTACTAGGGATAATAGGACAAAAATAAGGGAGTAGGGGGTCTTTGGGGTTAGGGAAAATAAGACATCGGTGCAGAGTATAATTGGGCTGCAAGTGAGTAATTGGTGAGGGCATCACCGTTGCTGTTGAAATATCTTTGTTGGGTTGGTTCTATTAAGGGAATATAAAAGAGGATATGATATAGTTGAAGATAATGTTACATATATTAATGTGTGAGCATTGGTTTGTGTTTGCATAATTTAAATGGTTGTGGTGGTCTATCATAGGATATACCTAGGTCGTCAAATTAGGTAGGAAGGGTGACCATGTTTGTAGAAATATATCAGTTTTATCCTGCAGGTCGTATATGAGGCGTTCGTGGGAGGCTGCCTGGTACATTGCGCCGATCCATTCTTCTTGGGAGGGAACAGCCGTTGCCCGCCAATGTCTGAGGATACATAATTTGGCTGTGGCTAGTGCAGTATGTAATAGTCGGCTTTGGGGTCGTGAGAGATGTTGTAGTTCCCCTGTATCTTGTAGGAGTATGAGGGATGGTGTGAGCGTTGGTGGTAAGGGCAATACCTCTCCAAGAGTGTGTCCTATCGCCCGCCAGAAGGGTTGTATAGCAGTGCAATCATGCAAGATGTGGGTAAGGTCACAATGATTGTTGGGGCATCTCCAGCAGGATGCGTGGGGTAGAAGTCGTGCCGTGCATAGTTTCTGGGGGGGTCCAATACCAGTCATGTAGAGTCTTGAAAAGGCAGAATTTCAGGCGAGCCTCACGGGCTCCCCAGTCTCTAGCCTCAATTAATTCAGCCCAGTCTTCTAAATCATAGTCTTTCTGTAGTTGGGTTTGCCATTTTTCTCTAAGGTAATTGAGTAATGGTAGTGAGAAAAGGTGTTGATGCAGCACCGTCTGTAGCCCGACACAGCCCCTTTCATTTGTCCCACAGTTTCTAGGTATTGGAGTATTGGTGAATGTGTTAATCGTCGGGGGGAACGTCTTGGTCGCTGTATCAGACAGTGTTGCAACTGTAGATAGCGCCATGAATAGTGATCGGGGAGCTCAAATTAGTCCTGTAGCACCCTGAACGTCTTCCAATTGTCTCCAGAGATGAGTTGGTCTATCCTTATGATGCCTTTTTGGTACCAGTCCCTCCAATGGATGGTCTTACCTCCTATCAGGAGCCCTTTATTGCCCCATAGGGGGGCTCTGTCATGGAGATATGGGTCTATTTTCAGGGAGCGGTGCGCCTGTCGCCAAGCTTTCCTCATGGCCCCTATCATGGGGTCGGTATTTCGTTGGTCCAGCATGTCTATGTTGTATAGTATCTGCAGTTCGTGAGGAACTCCTGTAATTGCCCTTTCCACTGCTACCCAGAGTGGTGGGTCCCGCACATTCGGGAGTAGGAGGGTCATCTGTGATAGGTGTAGTGCAGAAGAATAGTGTTCTATGGAAGGGAGATTCAAACCTCCAAATTCACGTTGTGCTAATAACGTGGCTCTGGGCAGTCGTGGGCGCATGGATCCCCAGACAAAGGAGCGAAAGCAACGGTCTATCTCTCGGAGGAGGGTTAATGGTATGTGTAAAGGGAGCATACCCAGTACGTATAGGAATCTTGGGAGGGTTACCATTCTCACCGCCTGTACTCTGTCCCACATGGAGAATCCTAATTGTTTCAATTTCTCAAAGTCTTGTTTCATGTTCTTGATTAAGGGGTTTAAGTTGTCCGTCACTATGTTTTCTAGGCCTCTATTTATATCAATGCCTAGGTAACGGAGACGTGCGTGTTTCTATTTAACCGGCAGACCTTGTATGGAGGAGCTGGTTGTTACAGGGGATAAGGGGAGAGCTTCACTTTTGTCCCAGTTTATCCGATAGCCCAAAAGTTGCTCAAATTCTGTCAGTATCTGTTTAAGAGCTGGTAGGGAATTGAATAGGTCGGTGAGCATGAGTAGGATATCGTCTGCGTAGAGATAAATGGTGGAACATCCACCCGGGATTGGGATTCCTGATATTACATTAGAGTTCCTAATTACCTCCGCAAGGGGTTCGACAGCTAATAAGAATAACAGTGGGGATAGTGGGCAGCCCTGTCGTGTTCCTCTGGAGATCGGGAAGGTGTCAGATAGAAACCCTCCACAGTTCACCTGAGCTGTTGGGGAATCATAGAGTAGTCGTATTCTATTGATGAAGTTAGTCCCTAGTTCGAAGCGTTTTAAAATTTCAAAAAGATACCACCATTCTATTCGGTCGAATGCCTTCTCTGCATCCAATGAGAGGGCGAGGGCTTCTTCCTGTGAATCTCGTGCTGTCCATATGGCATGGATTAGCGTACGGAGGTTTATTCCTTGATGAGCGGCCCGGCACAAAGCCCACCTGGGTATGGTGGATTAGTGAGGGGATGAGTTTTTTAACTCGGGTTGCTAATATCGTTGCTAAGATTTTGGTGTCTCCATTAAGTAGTGATATGGGATGATAGCTCCCACAAAGAAGTGGGTCTCTTCCTGGTTTGGGTAAAACTGTGATAGTGGCTTTGTTGGAGATAGGTTATAGGGATCCCGTGTGGTCCGCTCCCTGGAAAGCATTGTATAGGGTTTCCACTGTATCTGTCCCGGATCATTTATAGAATTCGGACGTGAAGCCATCTTCCCCAGGGGCTTTGTGATATGATAGATTGGCTATCGCCTGTTGAATCTCTATCTTGCTAATATCACCTTCTAGGAGTGCCCTACCTTCTGTCAAAAGACAGGGTATATCTGCTCTTTGTGGGAAGGTGTTCAGGCGGTCAATGTTTTCTACTTTTTCCGGGGTGTAGAGGGCTTGGTAATAGCTGCTGAATTTGTTCGCAATTGCCTGTGGGTGCGTGAGGAGGTCGTTATTTCGGTCATTGATTGCTGGTATGGCTAATGTAATTTCTCTTTGATGTAGTTGGGCGGCTAATAGACGGCCTGCTTTCTCGCCGTGTTCATAATGGCGGCCCTTTAATCTTTGCAATGCATATTCTGCCTGGAAGGTATATAGGGAGTTGAGTTCCATTTTAGCTTGTTCAAGATGGCGGTGATTGGGTGAAGTGGGGGTTCACGTATATTCCCTGGTTGTATGGGCTATCCTGTCTTCCAGTTTGGCCTGTTGATCTCTCTTTTGGGCCTGGCAATGGCAGTGTCTCGCATTAGCTGACCTCTGATGGTTGCCTTTGCTGCCGCCCATAGGAGTTGGGGTGAGGATACAGAGCCTTTGTTATCTTTTAGATAGGTGGTTAAATGGGTTTTAAGTTGCTCCTTTCCTTTTGGGGTTCTATATCTGGAGTTGGGGAGACGCCATGGTTTACGGCCGGGACTGATCACTCCTAGTTCCAGCGTTAGTAGAACCAGGGAGTGGTCAGATAGTGCGGCTGCAAGGATATCCGTCAGTTTTATCGATTGCGACAGTCTCTGGTCGATCATAAAGTAGTCTAGTCATGATTGGGTTCCATGGACTGGAGAGAGAAAGGTGTATTGGCGGTCTGAGGGGTGTAATAGGTGCCAGCAGTCTAACAAGCCATGGTCGGAAAGGACGTCGCGGAGTAGGGCCCTATCTGAGTTATTGCCTGCGTCGAGGCCGCTTGTGCGATCAAGGATAGCATCTTGTACAATGTTCCAATCTCCACCCAGCACATATTGGGAGGCACCAATCTGTGTGAGCAGTCGATTAAGAGAGAGGAAAAAAGTGCGCTTAGAGCCTATTGGGGCGTATATTGAACCTTTGCAGATCGTGGGAAGACCTATCCTGATTTTGGCTAGGACGTAACGACCTTCCGGATCGTGCCATGTTTTAAGCAGCCGGAACTGCAGTGAACGACGTATGAGAATTGCCACCCCGCATTTCCTCCCAGTACCCTGCGTTCCGTCAAACACGGGCGGTTTACCGCTATAGAGTACATTAACAACCCAGTCTCTACGAAGTTTTTCAGATTCTGCTGAGTCAAGGTGTGTTTCCTGTAACAGGGCAATATCCGCATGTTTAGAGCGTAAATAGGATAGTACTTTCTGTCGTTTGACATAGTGGGTCATACCAGGGACATTCCAGGAGATGATTGTGAGGGGCGTTGTCGTTCCCATGGGTGCTATGTGGATGAGGTGTATTCCGTATGATGTATCTGTTATGTGTGGTCAGGGAGGGAGGGTGCGGGGGGACAGAATATTGTACAGATATTAGTTGTTCAGGGACGTGTAATGGGAGAATGATTTAATATAAGGGGCAGAGACGAGATGTGTCTGGGTCCCTCGGTCACCAGGGGCAATAAGTAGGAGTTATAGAATTAGAAATAAGGTTGGAAAGCTCCTAAATTGGAGAAATAACTTATGCACTAATGAGTAAAGGGTGAGAGAAAGACCTATAAAAGGAAAAAAAAGGGAGGGAAAAAGAAAACTTGCTGTCAGTTAATCTGTTAACCTGCGCGCCGAGGGGGTATTATTATGAGTGGTAAATATGATGGAGGTTATTTTGATGTTTCTTTGATAATTTTGGGGAGGAGTCAGTAGTCAGCCTCAGTGTGTTATGTGGTGCAGGTATAGATAGATGATGATATCACTGGGGTTTGAGTATAAAGGAGTCCAGGTTCAGAAGAACGTGGGGGTGGGGGTATTGGAGAAGACCTGATCATACATGTTTAAGGCAGAGTATAGGGTTTAAAATGGTACATTTAGAACAGTTTTGACATCCTTCAGGGCTGTCTCTATAGATCTGTATAGGGGCCTCAGCGATACCTCTGAGGTGGATTAAGGATGTCCTAGCCGATAAGCAGACATTACCCCTTAAGAGCTGATATCCCATAATGAGAGGGGGTGGTGGCAAACTCTCAGACCACCACACTCCCTCCCCATCAAGGGTACAGCTTTAGTTCAGAACAGCTGGGTATGCTACTTATCTGTCCAACGATAAGTAGGTTGGTTGCTGAATGAGGGTCCATTCCTTCAGTGTTCTAAGTATTCTCGGGGTTCAATGATCTGAGTGATCTTCCAGTGACGGCTTCAGAGGGGAGCGGGAGTTGTCCCTACCCATGTCTTGTGTATGGTCTATTACTGCCTGTAGCACCTGATCACGATTGTCCTGTGGCTTGGGAAGGCGATCATACATTCTGCCTCTCTTGTGTGAGGCAGGCCGTTGCGACTGGGCTCATAATAGTGCAGCAGGGGGGTTGTTCCCGGTCTGAGAGGAATCGGGATCTTCTTGTCCTGATGAAACGTCCATGGGGTGTGAGGTAAGATCACTGAGGAATGAGCTGAGGTCCTCCGGTTCAGTAAAGTCTTTGGCTTTACCACGGTAGGTGATCCACATCCTTGTGGGTTCGAAAAGACCATTTTGATGTCTAGGGTCCTGAGTGGTGGTCTGATGGCTAGGAACGCTTTTCGCTTTTCATTCGTCTGGAGAAGTCGGCAGCTACTCTGATCTCATGGCCGTCCAGAGAGGCCGGTCCTTGTGTTTTAGCTGCTGATAGAACCTGTCGAGCCTCGTCATGTCTTAAAAAACATGCTATGATAGGCCGTGGTTTGTCGGAAGTAGCCTTGTGAGGTGGTCCGATTCTGTGCGCCCTTTGGAATTCTAGTGGTGGTGAGAATTCAATACCGAAGAGGTCGGGCAAGAGTGATTGGAGGAAGGCCTTGATAACAGATCCTTCTTTGCGTTCCGCGATAACGAAGAGTCGCATGTTGTCTCGGCGGCTCCGGTCCTCTAAGTCAGTTACCTTTGTTCGGAGGGATCGGAATTCGGTTTCCTGATCCGGTAGTGTCGACATTTGATCTTCCACAGTAGTGAGGCGTTGGTCCAGGGCGTCCGCTGTGTCCTTATATCTGCACGGATGGAGGAGGAGGCTGTGGTTAAGTCCGTGATCTTCTGATCCATTGCCTTGAGACAGCGTCCCACCGAGGCAATCTCCTGTAGTATACGTTCTGTGGCTTCCGGGGCAGGAAGGTCTGTAGGTGTGGGCATTGGCCCTGGCGTTGCCATTTGCGCTGTCATGTGTTTCGATTGTGTGATAGCCTCTGAGAACAGAAGTTGTCTGGTAAGCTTGCCTGAAGCCTTTCCGTTGGGCATTTCTTTAGGGATGAAGGAGACTCTATATGATAAATTTTGTTGTGTGGGCACGATGAGGTCGGAGCTTGCCAATCGTCCTTCTCCTGTCCTGTAGGTTGAGGCGTCGAGGTCGTATCTGTTGTAGGAGGGTGGTCCTTCTATGGTAGGAGTTGGACTTGGGAGAGGAGGTGAAGTGTTGATGTGAAGTGCGGGCTAATTAAAAGGCTGCGTAGGCAGTGGGGGACCATTTCTGTTCTCCTTTCGTGTCATCTCTAGGATGTTATGGACCGTTCCCCAAGACAGTCACTATTTGTGTGGCAGATGGAAATCTGCCTTCGGGCCTCTTCCATGCACTAGTGTTATTATCTGAGAGATAAGGTCTGTGGCGTAAAAAGGGGAGGGTAGTAAGTTGAGCCAGAACTTTTACTGTTATTGTGATACGATGGGTGACATTGCCATCGGACATCGATTCCTGCCCCTCCGTTTCTGTGGCGTCCTGGTGTGGTTGACTGTCTCGTACTTATACTTCACTCTGTCTTTCTGCTGTTATTTCACTTCTTCACTATCTTCGTCTATTCATTCAGTCCTCCTGTGCCGCTTTGTAGTATTTCACCCCTTCCATGCCCTCTCTGCTGGTGATGCACCATCTCTTCACCATCTGTATCTATTCACTTTGTCCCCCTTGTGATGGTCCCCCATTTCGCCTCTCTCGGTGTTGGGGGGTGGGAGGTCGGTGGTCCCGTTAGTAATGGCCACCTAGCGCTCTATTGTGCGGCTGTATATTGATGGCCTCTCTCAACAAAGTTTATGTGTTGCAATTGGGGATCAACCGTTCTTATAATTTCCTCCTATTATTGCACTGTATGCGGTGGTGCCTTTGGAGCTATGTGTCTCAGGTTATGCCTCTCTAGACCGCAGCGTCGCTGCTATGTTACAAGGCAGATAGTTCAAAGAAATGTTTATTTCTCCCTCAGTGCTACTCGTAGGTAGGTAGTTAGATACTCTGTTTTGTTTGTTCAGGGTGTGGCCACAGTACTTATCCGTTATTGGTTCTCCGCTCTCTCTCTGGCCCTTCGTTTAATGCCACGGCCAGGCACACGATCGTGGGCCCCGAGCGAGCCTCAAGCCTGCTCGTCCTCTGCGCAACGGGCGTCTCGCCCTCTCAGGGGGGCCCATCGCCTTCTCGGCCCGTACGCCCTGTGGCTCCAAGATGTCCCCCGGTAGTATGCCGCGGCGATCGCCGCTTCTATCGCAGTTGTGTGCCGGAGCTCGCAGTGCTGCCCGTGGGTGGTAGTTTGGAGACAGAGATAGAGATGAGGGTGGAGGGGGGCCCGCTTCCGTCGCCGCTTAACCCCACGCCTCCTGACGCCTTGTCCTTTGCTGGTGGCCTCGACCACGCTGTTCAGAGCACAGTCATGGCTCCGAGGCTTCCTAGGTGACCTCCTTCGGCGGGTGGGCCCCTCACTTTAAGCCGCGGTCGGCCGCACCACCGAAGGCCTCCAGCGATCCTCGTCCGATAACATTGTGGGCACCATATCTCGCTGGGGAAATCTGTTGTTTCCCCAGGCTACGTGTCCCGCAGTCTGGGAAAGCTGCTGGGAGGCTGCCTGAGGCTCGTGTTGCCCCCGCCATAGCTGGAATCTAGCTCGGCGTGCGGAGCTTCGTCCTCAGGTGGCCATTGTGTTCGGTGGCCAAACCACGCCCCCCTGTTTAGTAGTATTTGAGTTACTAAAGAAAATTCTAATTTGAATACATAGAGACCCAAAGGCTCTGTGAACCCTTCTGATCTTGTGCCGAGATCTGATTGGCTGCCATCACTTCAAGAAGGAAGTGTTAGCAGCCATCTTGTGACTCGGCTTCAGTCGAGTCCCTGAAAAAAGATTATAGAAATGAAAAGGTACTATGGTATGGACACCCTGACCTATTAGCTCTGGTGCAGGGGTTGCAGGGGCACCGCCCAGGCAAAAAAACACTTTAACAAATATTTTTCCCTCAAATTCGGGATGGGGTTGTGAATCTATGCCGAAAGCCCCTGGGTGGGCCAGGTCCTGGGAGCATATAAAATAAAGGAGGGGGCATATGGAGCCCCCTTTCCTAGGGCATTTTTATGCCCTGGGGACTGCCACCTCCCTGGGGTTAAACAAGCAATTGATGTTGGGGGGCATGAGGCCCCCCGCAACTCCGGAGACCACCACCTCCCTACAGCCTACCTGAGAAGGGAACGTTCAAGGGGCTTATATTTATTTAAGGGCAGGGGGCTGCACAGCCCCACCACACCCCCAGGGACCACCACCTCCCTGCGACTAAAGAATCAATTAATGTGGTGGGCGCATGAAACCCCCCTACAGCTCTGGGGACTGCCACCTCTTCGGGGATAAACTAAAAATTAACACAGGGGGCCTGCATGGCTGCCCTGCAATCCTAGGGACTGCCACCTCCCCAGGACTAAATTAACAATTAACATGGGGGTCCACATGGTCCTCTGCAGCCCCATGGACCACTACTTCCCCGGGGCTAAAGAACCAATTAATGTGGGGGGGGGCATGCAGCCCCCTGCACCCCCAGGGTCCGCCACCTCTCCAAGGCAATTCATTTCACAGTAAGGGGGTCAGCATGGGTCCCCACAGCCCTAGGGACCGTTACCTCCCTGGGGCTGAAAATCAGATACTGAATTGGGTCCGTTGTAGACCCCTGGCCTCTGGGAACATCACCTCCCATGGACAAAGTTTAACCCGTCTCACGAAGCCAATAATGGCCACGGCGACCAACACCCCCAAAGGCTGGCCCCTGCTATGTCCCAGGGTGCCCTTCTCCAGATCATAGCTGTTGCCTGTGAATTGGCGGGAACTTTGGCAGTTCCCACCAAGTCAGAACAAATATTTTGGTTCCGACAAGCAAGAGCTGTCAAACAGCTCTTGCTTGCTGGAAGCGGAGGTTTCCTCTGTTTCCCTGCTCGCAGACATGCAGGCAGGAAAATAGAGGAAACAATTGCTCTCACAGACAAGGAGCTGCATGTTTAGCAGCTCCTTGTCTGTGACAGCAATGCCAGCTCCCGCTGGAGGAGGGGAGTCTGCTGGGACTGCATGGGCCTTGAAGGGCACCCATGACATTTGGCCGGGCCTCAGGGGATGGGGTTCTTGGGGCTGAGATCATTCCGGGGAGGGGGGACACATGGCCCCCCCATGAAAAAAATATATTAAGGTTGGGCCTAGGGGGTGGGATCCTTGGGACCAAAATCAGCCAGGGAGGGGGCCATGCTCCAGTTCGATAGACATTTTGTGGTAAATCGTGGGCTTTTGTTGGATAAACAAGCAGATGAGCTGCAGTTCTGGCCATGATGCTCATTTCACAGAAATTAATCCTCAACAGGAAGCACCTACAAATACAAATGTGCCAGGTGCTCCAGCTGAAGCTCCACTTCTAGAAATGGCAAATTATCCTAACTCTGGGGCTTGACAAAGGCAAGGCAAGTGTGTTTACTCTGTGATTCCATACTGAAAAACTGTCTGAAATTCTTTGTGGAGGTGAATGCATCTTTCATCTACTGGAGTGCAATCACACACTCTCACACTCACTCTCACATCTACATAGACTCTCTCACACCTACTCTTACACTCAGACTCTCTCACACACAGAGACACCCTCTCACACCTATTCTCACACCCAAAGAGACAAGATCCGCAGCCAACTCTTGCTGCGCATGGCCAAAGGTCATGTGCCGTGTGAGGCTGGGTGATTGGCTGCAGGGACTAGCCACAGGCTGGGCCTTGCGGCCAAACTTCTCTGTGCATGGCTGTAATGAAAATTACTTTACGTAAAAAAAAACATGGAAATTCACTACAGAAAACAAAGGTTACAGGAACGTTATAGTTAGGAAATAGAATTTTAAAAAACCTTAGAAATTCACTTTAATAAACCAAAGGTTACAAGGACGTTATAGTTAGGTTCTGAATTTATTCACACAAAACTAGAAAAATTCAGCAGTTATGATTAGAGTTATTTCAATTAAATATAACAAGCGGCCTAAGGTAATTATAACTTAGCCCTCGCCATGGACTGCATAAATTCAGAACCTAACTATAAAGTCCCAGTAACCTTTGTTTTCATAAGTGAGTATATATATATATATATATATATATATATAAATATATATAGTTCTCTCCCAGGAAGCCTGCTCCAATCTGTACACTGTTCTTCGGGAAATTCTGAGAGACGGCACAAATCCAGTTTGACTAGTTGCTTTTCAAAAGGGATTTATTGTTTCATTCAATAAGGTGCAAAGTGTTAGGTGCCACAAAGAAAACCTGGCCTGCGCATTTTGGCAAAAAGCCTTCGACTGGGCCATCCTATGGTGCAGTGCAAAACATAGATCTAAAGGGATCTCCTCGTTTTGTCTAAAACTTCTCTTAAAGGTATAAACACAAACAAACCACTTGTGTAACCATGTAGAGCTATTCCTATACAATCAAACCTCCTTATGGCAGTATGAGAATCCAGATCATATAATGACCTTGTAATGAGTTACAGTTTATAGAATCACATGATCATTTGCATTAATTCACTCCTTTTTTTATACGGTACTTCTTTTGATAAAATTATATTTCTTAATAAAGTGCTTATCATAAGTTTGACTCCTTAATATCATGATTATTTACATTTGCTACAACAAATAATTTACTA
Organism: Pleurodeles waltl; assembly: GCF_031143425.1. NCBI lineage: Eukaryota > Metazoa > Chordata > Amphibia > Caudata > Salamandridae > Pleurodeles > Pleurodeles waltl. The sequence goes on from NC_090437.1 coordinate 266,582,106, forward strand.
TATTTTACTATTAGCACATGATCATTTACTACAATTCACTCATTTTTTGGTACAGTACTTCTTTTGATAAAGTGCCTTTTCTTAATAAAGTGCTTATCATAGGTTTAACTCATTCATATCATAATTATTTACATTCACTGCAGCAAATGATTTTCTATTTTTCACTATTGCCCTCCCATCGATAAGTAAAGTGTGAAGTGTGACAAAGAAATCTGACCCGGTAAAGTACCTCATGATTCATCCTTATCTAAAAAACCAGTAAGCCCCATGGGAACAAGCCATATAACAAATAAATAATCCATCAAATATTTGTTTGAGATGGAACTATCTCCCAGTAAAGTATGTATATTTAATCAAGGATTCATTATACTGGCCTCATTTGAGCTAACAATTTCATGACTGTCACATTCTCATATATTCCCCCATGTAAACACTTATATCTCAAAAGAAAGAGAAGGTTATATAACGGATAACCTAAATATAAATTATGTAAAAAAAAATGTGTGCAAAGATGGAGCAGGTGATAGGCAATGGGATGGCATCATCTTCTTTCTTTGAGTATTCACCTGTTCTAAAAATCAGAGATTTCCTAACAACATTTATAATTTTTATATTATTTATATATAAACATGAAGTTCCGCATCCGTATTCAAACCCCAAGGTATTTCTGTTCCTATCGTTATGATCCATCTGGAATCCGCTCTCCTAAGGGTCAGCTCTCTATCTTCCCCCTCTTATGTTGGTTTTCACATGATGGATACCATAATAACGAATATCCATATAATCCCCAGCATGGTGATCCCAAATGTGTTTGGCAATAAAGTAACAGTAATCACTATTTTCTATTACTCTTAAATGTTCAATAGGCGTAGTTTCAGTTTGTTTACAGTGCTACCAATGTACTTTTTGCCACATTTACATTCTAAGATGTAAACAACAAATGGGGTTTCACATGATATCCGGATCCTGATCATTCTCACGGATCCAACAAAACATTTGAACTCAGTCTTACTCTTGCCATACCGGCAGGCTTTACACTTCGTGCAATTGACAAAACCTTCCATTTGGAGCCAGCTTCTTGTTCCACTTCATTGAGAGGGCAGATGGCTTTTGACAAGCAAGTCGTTCAAAGATGGTGTTTTTCTAAAGGTGACCCTTGGATGTTCCGTAACCCATTCTTTCAATTCTTGATCTTTCCTAATGATCCTCCAGTTCTTTCCAAGGGCTGTTCTGATTTCTTCATCTGAGCAGTTATAATCCATGATATACCTAATGATTTGATCCTGATTTTCTTTTCTTTTTTATCATTTTTAGGAACTAATAAGTCCTCCCTGTTCTTTTCCGTTGCTCTTTTCATAGCATCCTCCAGTATGGATATTGGGTATCCCCTCTTTATAAATCTCTGCAACATTTCCTCACCCTGTATTTCGAAGTCGCTCAATTCAGAGCAATTTCTTCCTGCTCTTAAAAATTATCCATAGGGCACACTCTATTTAAGTGCTTTTGGATGTGAGCTACTGGCAAATAAAATGCTACTACAGCTGGTAGGTTTGCAGTATAGTTTTGCACAGATCTTCTCACATTCAATATACACTCCAATATCCAAGAAGGTTATTCTTTCTTTGCTTGTTTCAGATGTAAATTCTAATCCAAGCGGGTTGTTTTTAAATGAATTGAGGAGCAGCTCTAGTTCATTCTGCTCTTCTTCCCAAATTAGAAAGAGATTGTCAATAAAACAAACCCAAAGGACCACCTTGTTCAAAATCTTAGTATTTTCTTCTGTCCATATACACTCCACTTCCCTGTGGCCCATCGTGAGGTTTACATAAGTGGGAGCGAAGGATGTTCCCATGGCTGTTCCTTTCTTCTAGATACAATAGTTACCATCAAAGATGAAGATGTTATTAGTGAGACAGAACTCCATATATTAAATATTTAATGTGAAACACACATTGAACCAGCAGTTCTTGGCACTAAAGGGAACTTGTGCAGGTATGCATTTTGTGTAGGAGCAATATGCTGTCACTCGGAGTCAGATAAGCCAATAGCTGAAGCAGGCTGACCTGTGCCTCATGTTTTATGTTGTGGTGGGTGAAGGTAAATGCAAATGGCACTACAGTGGACCAATGGATGTGGAGAGCTGACTGAAAGCCACAGTTAAGTAAGAATGTATAGTATGAAATATTTTTCTTAAAAACAAAAAGTCTTGTCTAGGACCAACCTATAACAGAAGTATTTATGTGTCAGGCCCTTTAACATTGAATTTCCTTTACGTATAATCAAAAGTCTCAACTGTTGTCATGAAGGAGGTCTTTGGTTTGCAAAAGACAAGCTGTAACAACTACTCACAACTCCATCTTTTCCCTACCACATGAATGGAAAACAGCATTGGACTTCCACAGCATTGAAAGTCCTTATCATTCCAAATTCTGGTCCAGAATAACAGGCTTAATCAAATCTTTTCTCCTACATTTACTTGACAATTCTGCTAGGGAGGCGTAGCAGCCCACCAAGATGATGGCAGCTTAATCTGAGGGTCCGGACCGGGCCATCTAATCAGTTCACATTTACCCCATAAATAGCAGCACCCAGATCTAAGAAATGCAGCACTGGCTGCCCCCGTACAGGTGTTTAAAAGCCACACAGGGCAGAGAAACGTTGCAGTTTTGCCCCCACTCACGCTGCCATACTGGCAGTGGCTGTGCAGGCCTGAGACTCGTGTCCTGGAGCTTGGAGAGCGGAGTGAGACAAAGGAGGCAGTGATGACTCCGGAGGCTCACTCTTCCCTGACCTGAAAGGTGCATTATACTGATGGTGATGCTCCAGGTCGTTGCCTGGAGAGTTAAGATGAGAGGAGGCATGGCTGACAGCTATGACGAGGCCCCACTGAAAGACCTTGCTACAGGCCAGACGGGACGTGCACGGACCTGCTTGCTCGATGTGGTCTGAGCCACAAAACCGAATGGCTGCAGCTGCTGAACCTTCCCTCTCCCCCCGTTTCATAAAATCCTCTGATGCTTCCTCCGCCCTGATTACTGCACCGGGGCCGGTTGGAGGACTGATCTCTCAATTAGACATGGCTGGCAGGCTGGAGGTGGCCTGCTGACAAAAGAATCATGCATTCGCTCACCCCTTGTGCCATCTGAGGTGCGAACTGGCGCTGACAGCGAACCGCTGAGTCACTTATCTGCAGAGAGCATAATCAGCTTGCAGTTTCCTGCTGAGATCCCGACTGAGGGCCGGGCATTTTGCAACTGGAGCTGTGGAAATGTTGCATGGGGCCCGCCAGGGAGGGAGCAAATGAATAGCTTACCCACAGAACAATTACCAGTGCTGCCCCACCGGGCAGCCCCACCCTCACCCAATGTACTCACCTCTTTCAAGCATCAGCCACTGAAGGGTGATACTGATGCACCTGCAGTCCTGTGCCACTGACCAGGGACTCTGAATTGTAGAGGCCCAGATTGACCATCCGGACTGGTGCTGGGTGCCATCTCCAGGGTTGCCCCAAAACCCGGGGTGAAGCTGGGTGGGCCTCTACTAGCAACAGGGACGGTGGGTGCCCCCCCCCAGACCTGCTGGAGCACTGAGATGTGGGGTGAAAACAGCATGACACAGGACCCTTCTGGGGGAACTCCCCCTTTCAATTTCTGGTCCTGACCTACAGCAAGCTACAATGTACCTCCTATATACCTGGTGACTGGCCTCCTTCCAATTGCACTGTGATTGATGCCCGATCCCCCTGATCTGGGGGAACTTACTCTACAAAACTGTTTATTATAACACAAAGAGGTGCCTCCCTGCTGACTCTTTATCTCTATAAGTTTTGAGACATCACCAGTCTCCTCCAGATGTGTGAATGGGGCATAAGCCTAGAGGAGCACTAACACTACCTATAGACTGCCCCTGAGCAGTACTGGGAAGAGCGATAGGATGTCGTGCTCCCAGTCCCAAGCTCTAGAGGACTATGTTCCCCCGACAGCAGCACCACCCACACAGGCAAACTGACATCATCCTCCAAAAAATCCACGACTCAGGAATAGGTATTGAACAAAGGCTGGGGGAACTCACAACTGAGATCAGCCTCCTTAACGACGAACAATGCAAAGTGGCCAATAGAATCAAACAAAACAAACAGGCTCTAGCTGTCTTATCACCAGGCCAAGGAGATCACTCATCACATCTCAGCAACATTTGCCGACAGGTGGAAAAAACTGCAGGATTGGGCAAATGATTCAGAAGGAGAAGCACGCTGAAATAATGTCCACATTGTTGGAGTACAAGAAGGCACGGAGGGCCCCCATGCCACTCAATTTATCGAAGACTCGCTACAGACATTGATTGCACCCACTTGTCTCTCAGGACTTATTCGTGGTAGAGCAGGCACACAGAGTTGACTCAAAATGGACTATTCTGAGAGCACCTCCAACGGTAGCTAAAATCCTCAACTACTAGGGCAGTGACACTGTAATCCGGGCTGCACGTGAAAGGATGCCTATCCACATAGAAAACATCAGGGTCTCACTGTTACCAGATTACACAATTGTTGTTCAGCACCATTGCATCTCCTTCCAGGAGGTTAAGAAGCACCTCTGCACTGCTGGCCTCTAGTATGCACTGATATTTCCAGCCCGACTCAAGGTGATCCACGAACAACATACCATCTTCTTTGAAATATCTGAAAAATCATGGGAATGGCTGGATCGACATTTTGCAGATTTCTAGTGGGGTGGGCCTCCATCACCAAGTTTCCCCAGACCACAGCAAGCTCAGTGAAGATAGCGCCAGCAAACATCGGACAGAATCAATCCTGGTGTGACCCAATCAATGAGATAAGTTCTGGAGGGACACGCAGAAGATCTTCTATCAGTGACAATGTGCGTTTTTTCAAGAAACCCACCAGTTCCAGTTCATCATGGAGCAGCGCCTCAGAGTCGGACTCTGCAGGCGTCGTTGAGCTTTTCCTCTCAATTACTCTGCAGACATCACATGAATTATTGGGCTGAAAGTCTTGAGTACTACTTGTATGACATTATGCCTGTGTTCCTCCAAACATTGCTCCCCGCAGACTTTATGATTTACGCTATATTGATTACTCCTGCATAATGTACTTGAAGTGTTCTCTCTATTTTGTCCCTCACCTGTCTCTTTATTGCTCAATCTAAGAACATGATAGGCATTTCTATACCACTGTCCCCCTTAGAAAATTGCCCGGAGGGATTTGTTGAGCTATGGAGCAATTTGATTATATCCTAGCTACATTGCCAGCTGCATACTATGTTAAATTACGACCTGTTGGATTATCTGAACTAATGTGGCTCTAGATGGGCCATCATAGTTGAACTCCCATCGTACCCTACCTACCTGACACCCACCAGGTGCTTTTTATCACCTCTTGGGCTTAGGTCCACAGTTTATCTTGGTATTTTGGTTGCTGATTGTTTATTGTATGGTCAAGCGACTTTGTATCGCTGGACAAGTATTAAGGGAAGTTGTTTCACTGTTAGACCTATTTGTCTGTCATATGCAAAAGAGGTAAGGGGAAATGTGGGGTTGGTCCAGGTTCTCCCACATTGAAAGAAGTATGTTCAGACTCAAGATGCACACTGTACTTAACTCCTACCACACCATCACATAAAATGTGAGAGATTTGGGAACTGCACATAAGAGGCACAGGGTGCTGGCACAATTACACAGACGCCCTGTGCATATCACATTTCTGCAAGAAACACATCTCACTGCACTGGAAGTGCTGAAGTTGTGCCACAGGTGGAGAGGTCCATTGCTTCACACATGCTATTCTGCATATGCAAGAGGGGCAATATGTGTGCTGGTGAGGCTTGAGCTAGATGATACTCCAATTGTGGTGGCCTGTATATGCACGTAACATGGAACAAGATGCGTTTCTGGCCCGCCTATCAGCAGTCTTAATATCACTCATGATGTACCCATGGGTGCTGGGAGGGGATTTTAATGCCGTATTAGATATGATGCTTGACCTCTCCCCTACCCGCACCGTCCTCCACCAGGCACTTCCCCCATCAGTCAAGCTAGAGCATTATGACAATGGATTGACGGGTGGGACTTCTCCGATATATGATGTGGCAATAATTTGTAAATGAGAGAGTATTTGTTCTATTCATACGCTCATCAGTTACACTATCGCCTGATAGATTCCTGTGTTCCTCTCAAACTTCAGTCTAGTATCCTACATGTCAGCTACCTGAGAAAGACAGTATCCGACCATAACCCATTGGAAATGACGTTGTCGTGGGGAAGGGTTCCTGCCCTGATCCCCATCTGTTGCTTACTACCCACACTATTCGAAGACACAGTGTTCAGGGACACACTAGTTACCTGCATAGATACATACTTCTCTGAAAATGCAAACATGGCCTCATCCCCGTTAGTAGAGTGGGAAGCCTTCAAGGTGAGACTCAGGGGAATGGCTATCGGCACAGTTGTGGGAGCCACAGAGAGGGTATACGGCAAATGATGCAATTAGAGGACAGGCTAGGATCTCTGGAAAAGGACACTGCTAACGACACTGGGGCAGCTGACAGATCACAGGAAGCTAGGATATCTCATGCAGAACATTTAGAGTGCCTACTCATAGTAGACTATATGGCCTATGTGCAGCAACACATTCCCAAACAGGTAAATTGGGAACACTCTTGGCTTTTCTAATTCTACTGCAGGTCTCATCCACACCTATTCTTTCCATTAATACACCTGTACATGGGACTGCCATGGCACAGCTAGCCATTAATGAGGTGTTCTGCAACTTTTATACACTACTATACACTGCCCCATTGGCCCCGGATCCCGAGAAAGACACTGTTGAGAGAGACAGCAGTGGATCAGGAAACTCTTAGTGCCCCTATTTCAGCAGATAATATATGAGGAGCCATCAAAGAACTAGCCCACAATAAAATGCCAGGGTCTGACGGCATACCAAATGAATTATATTCTACGTATGCAACGGGTTTAGTGCCTCAGTTGGAGAAATTATATAACTCCTCATCTGAGATCAGTTTTCCCCCGCCTACCACTGAGGAGGCATTAGTGACATCACTGTTAAAACCTGCCAAGTCATCAGAAGATCTTACTTCCTATAGGCCATTATCTTTGTTAAATACCGAGTATAAAGTTTTAAGCAAAGTACTTGCATGTAGGCTCCTCCTGCTCCTACTGGGATGATTACATACAGATCAATGCAGCTTCATTCCTCAGTGATGCACCTCCCTCAACATCCGCTGTTTGTTTCAAATAATGGATGCTGCTTATGGGCGTTTTTTCAGGCCTTCGACACACTGAGTTAGGACTATATGATAGTGGCATTAACCAAACTCAGCATCCCCGCAGACTATATTGAATGGGTGACAGTCAAGCTTGTACTGGGCCTTACATCTCTGAGTCATACCAGATATCATGGGGGATACGAAAGGGCTGCCCTTTGTCACCACCCCTGTTCGTGTTTGCCATCAAACCTGTTGCACAGTGAATCTGACAGGAGGCTGCTGATTTGGGAATACCAATAGGCTGCACGATACATTCATTGTCCTTATACGCTGACAACATTATCTTTTATTTGAAAACCCCACAAGGGGGTTCAGAAGGTATAGCTCACTTTTTAACCAAATTTGGGACATTAACAGGGCTACAGATAAACTCAGATAAATCTTGTACATTCTCCATTGCTGGCACGTACTCAGACCCCACACAACAGCTTGGATCCATTGTTGTACCTGTGGCTCCACATAAATTTCAGTATTTAAGGATCCACATATATAGAGAGACACAGGATTTACTCAAGGGCAATCTGGCCCATGCAATAAACCATCTGCATTCACAGACAGCATTCTGGATCACATTGCCTCTATCAGTGGTTGGGCGCTTGGCACTAGATAAGATGGTCATGCTACCCCGCCTGCTTTACCATTTTGTCAACCTACCATTGATGGTACCAACTTGGGTGTGCAGGCTGTTGAGCACCAAGTGAGTAGCGCTAGCTTGGGAAAAAAGATTGACCCAGGGTCAGCCTTGTAAAATTACAGTTATCTACAGATGGCGGTGGACTGGGAGCCCCAGACTTTAAGGCATACTGCCTGGCTGGGTAACTGCAGTGGCTAGCCTACTGGCTGGTTGGCTGGAACCTGACGGAGATCCGGTATTCCGTGGAAAGGATTAGATGGATTCATCTCCACCGACTTGTATGTCCAGGCACAGTGGTGCCCCCGATGGGTTCCCTTTTATTACACATAGCTCAAGAATACTGGAGGATGGTGGGGACTTATATATATTTTCTGGTTCCATAAACGCTGAATATCCCACTAGTTGGCCTCCCCATGTCCTCGGGTACTCTGACATCTCATAGGCTTACCCGTCAGGAGTGGGGGATGATGACGGTGGGCTCAATGTTCCCGGATGGAGTGCTGCTCACAAATAGGGACTTTGTACATGCACATGGAGTACCTGATGACCTGTTTCTAATGCACGCTTGTATCCTTAGGTAACTCCGAAGGCACTGGGCACCTGATAAGAAGGAACCAGAAACACATGCATCACTCCAGGAGTTACACTTAATGAGACATGACAGACACCTGGTGCGTTGGATAAACCGTGAATTCCAAACGCACCTACTGACATCACTTTCTTTCTTGAAAGTGAGCTGGGAAAAGGATCTTTCACATGAACTTTTGGATAAAGAATGGCCCACTCTATTAGCGTACCTCACAAACATCTCCTGTAATTCGAGATTTAAGTTTATTCAGTTTTACAAAGAGCATACCTCACTCCACACAGAGTCAGCCAAATGTTTCCATCAGCCTCCTCAACATGCCCCCACTGTCAGCAGATGCCAATCTCCTACACATGACATGGTCCTACCCTTCCTTGACTGCTTATTGGACCGAAATCTCTGCAGCCCTGGTAGAACTGAGGGGCATTGTACCCTGGGATTCCCCAACCTACGTTCTCTTAGGACTATTTTCCAGGCCAAAGAGTTCCAAAGTGGCACTGCCCTTTATTGATCTGTTTTTTTCCATGGCAAAGAGACTGATAACCAGATGCTGGAAATCCTTGAAGGCCCCACAAGTGATCTCTTCACGGGAAAAGGTCCTACACTGGGGCAAGGAGAGAGTAACGTAAAGAGACAAGAAGAATATGGGGGTTGCACAGAAAGCGGATCTCACTCCAATGGGACATCCTTCTAGAAAGGTTTAGACTGCAAGATAAATTCTCAGAAGAGGAATAGATGTTGGCTGCTTAGCCTACACACGCACTGGGTACCTTGCCTCCGAGTTGCAGCCCTGTGTCCTCCCTCATGGTGTAACTAAGAGTGTACTACCCTCTTCCTATGCTTTACAGCCCACCTTACTTAAAATCCTGTACTTTTCGGGCACCGGGCATAATCCATTACTTATCCACAACACTTTAGATACTCGGACCACACTCCATTGCTTCCACACGACTGTTGCTTCATACTCTATTATGCTGTGAATTATTGAAAGGTGACATTGTCTGGTTATTGGGGAGAGTGGGTGGGTGTTTTTGGGGAATTGTACTGATCTTTGGCAAAGGGTGTTTTTAAATAGATGCTCCGTATTTGACATTGTAAAATAACATATGTAATACGACCCTTTTAATGTATACACTGCCTATTACACCAAATTATGCAATGTGACATTAAGGTAATATTCAAAAATGCAATAAAGTTTGTGTTAAAAAAAAATATATACCTGACAGTTCTGCTTACACCAGGATCTGATACTACTCAGGGGCAGCTTTTGGTATGGGTGAGGTGGAATCATGACTAGGGCCCCTAGGGTTTACTTAGAAAACTGTTTTAAACCAAGGTTTAGGTCTTGCCTGAGACAGCATATGAGAAAGTGCACATTTTGCACATTTTGTTCACTAAAAAGAGCCTGGAGCACAACTCAATGCTTACCATTCACTGGAGTCATTGTCACTCACATTTGCTGGCTTCTGGCTGCTCAGCGTGTGCCAGGTTCACTTTTTTCTGCTTGTTTCTCCCTTTTGAGGAGAAGGGGACCATGCAGTGATTGTTTTTTTCTGAATCGTGTTTGTCTGCTGCTGGCGATGATTTGGACCCTACTAGCACCCTACTTTCACGAAACTAGCACAACCCTACCACCATCATGTAATCACCACTTCCACCACCACCACTCTACCATGCTGCATCACCCTACTGCCACCCTAACACCACCTGTCTACCCACACCATACCAAAACCTTCCCTGCACACTACCAACACCACCCCACCACCACACAACTATGCACCCTACCACACCATCTCCATCCTCACCACTATCACCCTAGCCACCACCCTAACTCCCAGTCTAACAACACCCTAATCACAGCCCTACAACCACCCTATCATCACCGCCACCCTCCCACTACTTCTTACCACATCCCTACCACCAACCTAACCATCAACTCATTCTAACACCATCACCTTCCTACTGCCACCACCTGACCAACACCCTCCACGCTCACTACTAACCCCACCACCACCCCACCACACACCCTACCATCATCTTACAGCCTCCCTAACCACTACCCTAACAACCACAACCCCCTGCCCTACCACCACAGCCCCACCGTACCCCCACCACTCTACCGGCTACACTAGCACCCAGCTGACATCAGCCACCATCACCACCACTCTATCACCACCACTCTAGACACCACCTTTACCACCACAACACTAAGCACTACCTCCACCACCCTAATGCCCACCACCTTAATCACCTTGATCCTACCCTCATGATCATCACCCCTAACCACAACCACACTACTTACCACCACTGTACCCTAACCACCACCCTAACCACGAGCATCCTACGCTATCCTTTACCCCCACCCTACCAGAACCACCACCCTAACCATTCCACCCTAAGCACCAACACCATAACCACCATCATCCTAACCACCGCCACACCCTAATCACTGCCACCCTAACCACCACCCTAACCACCACTCTAATCACCAAACTACCACCACTTTTACCCTACTCTCCCCACTCCCCATCATCTTCTTACCATGACCCTACCCAGCACCCTAACTACCACCACCACCACCCTTACCAACAGTACTCTACCATAACCACCACATCAGCAACATACTAGCCACCACCGCCATCACCCTATTCTAACCATCATCACCTTCACCACCACCACTCTCATCCTAACCACCACAACCCTAACCACCACCTACCCACCACCCCACCCAAACCACCACCCTGACCACCACCCCAAATACCATCACCCAATTCACTACCCTAACCACCAATACCTTAACCACCACACTTATCACCAATATCACCCCTACCTCAGTACCACCACGCTACCACTATCACCCTATTGCCATCTCAACCATCACCCTAACCATCACAACCATCACACTAATCAATACCACCCCGTCACCAACCTAATCACAACCACCATAACCAGCCTCCCAAGACCATATGGCCACAGCCACCACCCCTACCACAACGGATCATCACCCTACTACGACCCTACCCCACCACCCTGTGACCAAAGCTTCTACCACCACCCTAACCACTAATTAACCACCACTGTACCCACCTTCACCACCTACTGTGTCACCAACCTACACTAACCTCTACTGCCCTACCCTAATCACCACCACTACCCTACTGTAACCACCACCATAACCTTTCCTAATCACCCTCACTGTTATGACCACCACCCTAACCATCAACATCATCCTACCACACCCTCACAACCACCTCTCTCACCAACATCACCATCCTCACCACCACCCTGACCTCCCTGTCCTACCCACCACCACTGTTTGACTTAACATGGTTCTCAATTCCTGTAAAAGCTCTTCAATTTTCAACAATCATTTCCAACTCACTAGTTGATTGTTGTTTCTGTATGACCTACATTTGTGTTTACTTTCTCTCTAGTAACTTGTTCTCACATGAAACTATGCATCTAGGTAGCCAGGAAAGCTAAGATTATGAAACATTTAGACATCTTCTGTAGCTCTCTAGCAACCTATCAGGCTAGTCTAAAAGAATCAGCATGTGAATGTTAAAAAGAAAGTTTTTGGTAGGATGTTACTGTGATCCCTAGGGTGAGTGCTCGCTGGGCAGATTTACATTTGCATAAACTTTTATTTGATTGCCTTCTAAATTTTAATTCCTCTCTGGTTGGAATAAGAAAACATAGTGTTCATTGCATTACGTGACATGCTTTAAATAGAGGAACCTACAAAAGCAGTCAATCCTGCTTTGAAGACGTGTGGGCTTTCCTTCTTCTTCATGTGTTTCTCCCTCCCCTGAAGCATGACCTCATTACTTATGCCCCTCCACTCATTACTTTACATGCACTCTTTTTTTCTTTTTGGTTAAGCACTCCAGAGAGTGCATGTGTTTTCCAGCTGTCTCCCTCATTACTTCTCTTCACCCCTTCACCACACTCCATGTTGAGAGCTCCACTGAATAAAATAGTAGCTTTGGGCTTATAATGGCTGGTATAAGCCCGAGCTCGACCATTCCAATGTTTGTCTTCATGTGTCTCCCTTTTTAACTTAGAACATTCTTCCCTCAGCGGGTGGAATGTTCTAGTAGCTTATAGCCCTTCTGTCTCAGGCCATACCCAGTTGTTAAAGGCCTGCTGTCTCGGTATAGTCCCTTCCCTAGGGTTAGGCCTATAACTCAGGCCATGGGCCTTTATCAACCGGTATAGCACTCGGCAGCGGGCTATAAGTTTACATAAAAATACTTTGGCTGCAGAATCCTATAAGCTCAATAGTCCTGGCTATACCCGCCATGGCTGTGTTTTTTATATCAGAAAAAGAATGACATAGAAAACCGAGTTAGGAATTGCATCTGCGAACTTCATGCCAACATGGTCTCAGCCGGTTTACTGTCGTTTCCAAACAAATCCAGTCACTATCAAGAAACAAATCATCACTCTTTTGTCGTTTCCTCCATTATGTATTGTACAAAAGTAGTTAAATGGTACCCTCGCCGGGTAGTTGGTCGGTTGTTTATTGCATCTGATATAATATGACACCACCGAGTATTGGATGCGGTAAATCCCTAATTATGGGTTTGGGGGAATATTGCACCATAATCCACGTCTAAAAAGAACGGCTTGTTTGACCTCTTGATATGCACACCAAATGTAGAAGCTACCAACAGTCGTAATGAAGACTATGCCACTGAAACATGGTGAAAATGATTTTTCCACTCACTGTCTCCCATTGTGATGTTACTGGAACCGTCCCTCCTGGGAACGGAGTTGTCCGGAACTCGTGATCTAACAGGCAAATTCCTGCACACCACTGCTCCAAACAATCTCCTCGCCCTCCCCATCTCCCCAGATAAATTAACACTCTATTAACACGCACATTTGACCGTTTCTACCTACGGTGCTTCACAGTTAACTTTCTTTCATCTTTCTTTTTTGGATTCTTAGCTCGATGGCTCTGCCAACAGTCGCTACGCTTTAAAAGGCATTTCAAAAGTAAATAGATAAAAGATCAAGTTAAAAAAAATACATTCAGCCACTTCAGGCTCGGTGAAAGAAAGCCGAGTATAATTTGGACATCAACACTCTCTTACTAATCTCTGTGCAAGAAAGCAAATGTTAGACTTGAAACGGGAAACTCAAACAGGCTACTCACCTTTTGTTGAGTTTTCCTTCTTGTCAGACCACGGAGCTGTACTTTGTATTCTTTGCGGGTCACCGATAGCCTGCCACAAAGCCCCCTCTGTCTGCGTGCTGTACCTAAACCTTCCACTAGCCAACAGAGCATAAACGGAGAGGTGGAGCAGGCCCTGCAAAGATTTCACGCACAATAGCTGCCGCTGTCATGCTAGGACAATCAAGTGCGGCTCATACAGGTATAGTCTCCCCTTCATATGCATGACAGAAAGTCTAATGGGTTTCTCTATTTCCTTTAGTAGCTTTTAGGTCCCTAGGAAATGTCCCTTTATTGAGCCTCGTCTGCGTTCTGAGGATGCTGAATGTCAGAGAGCATTTGCAGAAGCTCTGTTTTTATTTCTCCAATAAACATGGGTGAGATAAGGTTATTAGTTGAGGAATCAGAAAAGGAAACTATTAGTATACCTAATTAAAAGATAGAAATACGTTGCTGGAATTTTCTAGCGGGGCTCCCACACGGCTAGACCCGTAAATCCATACAAGTTCTAATGATTCATTTTTTTAAAACAAGTATTCGTTTCTTCAATACCTTAAAAACTGAAGAAATTCAGCCGTATAATTTTCATATTGGCATTTACTAATTACGTCTGTGCAAGCAGCGTTCCAAACACTAGTTATTTAAAAACAAGACCTTCTCCGTCAAACCTCGTCATACCAGAGGAATACAAATTGTATGGTTGTCAGCACATGCCCAGATTGAAGAGAATGGTTATAGTATTTATTGCTGTTGTTAGCACCGTAAAAAGGTGTGTTCAGAGTACCCATTCTGAGACAAATAAACTCTTATACATTTCAAATGCGTGAAGCAAGTCCCTTAATTAATAGAAAAATAAAATTAAATGTGATCTAGGCCTTGTGTAACTTGTGGCGTTTCACTCAGCTGAATTACGCAGAGTCACTTAAAAACTCTGCAAGATTCCGCGGAGTTCAATGAGCTGGAGAATTCGGGCATGTTGCGCTGCTTGTGCTGATTTTTAGTGCCGGGAGCGTGTTCCACACTGTAAATTCAGTGCACATGGCACTGCGTGGTGCGCCAGAAGGAGCTGCTTACTTCTGCCACTCAAGCAGATTTTCTATTCGAGCTGCAGCTTTCTCATAAGGAATGGCCACAACTGCCGCAATTGCCCATATTGAGAAATCTCATGGGGGGGAATTCTAGCATCCCAAAATGGCCCCAGGGGATGCAAATTCTCACTTGCGCTCGCCAACTTAATGTTGGCAAGCCATGTGTGAGAAAAAACTCTGCCATATGGCAGTCGGCAGAGTTTTGTCAGAACTCCGTGCTCCAAGAGAAGTCTGGATTGGGCAAAACTCTGCGAACTCTGCTGGCAGAGCAGAAGTTTTCACCCACCCCTAATGTCAACACTTTACCTGACATGTTTTGATGGACTTAATCCAATTTCACTCCACCAGCACCTCACCTATTCCTTGGGGCATAGCTATTAACAGTACAGCAAGGTACAATGGTACTGGGCCCAGGGATCTGAGGGACCCCATAGCTGTGTTTTGGCTACCAAATTCCGGAGATGCAGCCATTTTCCTTGCTTGTATCACAGCCAATGACACCACTGCTACACTACTGACCATCTCCAAAGCTGAATGTTCATTTGTAGACCAAGGTTTGAAGAATGGATTAATGAATGAAAACATTTGTGTAGCACTGCTGCGACTGAAAAGAGTCTGAGTAATGTTTCTCTATTGTGGGAAATTGGGTTGTTGGTTAATGTTGGTGTGAGATCTTCTCAAGCAACAGGCCCAATCCTTGTAAAGGTGAAACACAAAAAGCCACTACATCAACCTGTACTTAACCCTCTAGTAGCTTGCACAAAAGCGGTCAGGCTTAACTTAGAGGCAATGTGTAAAGTATTTATGCAGCACTTAAGCAGCAATAAAGTCAAAACACAACATAAGACAAATCCCACACAAACATAAAATAATAGACTACAATTTAACACAATATTTGACACCAAAACAAAAATCCAATCAGTAGAGCAGGAGTTATTCGTTTTTTAAGTTTTTTTGTGCAATCTTGCACCTATAAAATAAAAGCACCAAACACAGGCATCTAGTCCCACGAGATCGGGGCAAAGTTGTAAGTTATGGCTGGCCACAATGGAGTGTGGTTCGGATAAGCAAAGTAGATTTGGTTCCCTTCGGACTTAAAATAAATTTTGAAGAAAAATGTCTGAGAAGGTAAAGTCCAACATAATAAGACAGGCAGCTTGTCCAAGGAGGAGGCATTGTCACTGGGGAGGTGCTGGATAAAGTCACAGTGAAAAATTCTATGTTCAAAGCTGCAGGCTGTATCTGACAGGAGCTCCACGAGGCCAGATACCCTTCCAGAGAGGAGACGCTGGACAGGATTTGCTGCTCCAGAGAAGAACGTAGTTGGATGTGCTGTAAAGTCAGGCCAACCAGCGATGCACCTTTGGGGGATCAGTGAGCAGGTAGTCTTCTCTTGTTTCTGAGAGCACATTTTGGCAGAGAACATTCTTATCCCAAGTTTTGGATTTTGGCTGATTGGGCATAAGTAGCACCACTTCCAAGGGTCCAGGACTGCAGGCCACCACTAGAAGGGCCAGGACACACTGAAGGCTGGTTCAAGGTACACTTTAAAAGTTGGATCTTTTTGTGTTCCTGTAAGTATGAGCAGGAGGCAAGCAAACTAGCTCTTAGAGTCACTCTGGTGGTTCAGGGTTTAAGCAGAAAATCAGGCCATAAGCAGTATGGAAATTCTCAGAGGGCACAGGGCAGGCTTCTCTCAGCAGAGCAGTCCTCTTGGAGCAGCATGGCAGGAAGTCCTCTGAATTACACAGCAAACCACAGGCAGTAGGACACTTCTCTGAGTGTCCTCCACAGGTCCAGAATTCAACTGAAGAGAGCGTCTGAGGGTTTTATTTTTATACCTAATGCCAGCTTTGAAGTGGAAGAAACTTCTGGAGTCCCTCACCTCACAGATGGTCCTGGAATTCACTGCCTCCTTGCTCAGACTCCACTGTGTCTGGGGTCACAAAAGGCTAGTGTGAAGTTTTTTGTGTTTGGGCTGAGGCAGCTCTTTTGAAATGTAAGTGGGGTTTTGCACAACTCTGCCCCTCCAATCATGTCAGGATGGCCCATCCTACCAACACCTAGCTCCCCTTTGTGTGACTGTCACGTGGAACAGACGAAGACCACCTGCCAACTACACCTAGTCATGTGATCCAGGAAAAAGACACCAAATATTTAGGGCTAGAAACTGACAACAATCAAAAATTTGCATTTTTAGAATTGTGGCTTAAAATGCAACTTTACCATCACAGAGGGGTTTAAAATACAATTTATTGGACAACAAACATGACATTTCTAGCTGTTACCAAGCAAAAGTTATCACTTATTAAATGTAATAATGTAATCCAATGTTATTCTATTGGAGAGGTAGGTCTCACAGTAGGGAAAAATTAATTTGTTAGTTTTTCGCTACCAGGACATACAAAACTTAAAAGTACATGTTCCACTTTTTTAATACAATGAACCCTGCCCTATGGACTGTTTAGGGTCGACTCTAGTGGTGACTTTTATTCTTTAAATTGGAGTTTTAGGCTTGGTAAGAGGTTAATTTTTCCAATTTGAATTGGCAGTTTAAAACTGCACACACGTTGAAGTGACAGTCTGAGACATGTTTTAAAGGGTGACTTAAATGGGCAGCACAACATGTTCTGCAGGTCTACTGGTAGCATTTCATTTTCCAGCCCAGGGAATGTGTCAGACCTTGCTAGGGAGCTATGAGTAAATTAGATATGCCAATCAGGTATAAACCAATTGTACCATGCTCTAGGGAGTGAGCACAAGCATTTTAGTGCTGATTAGCAAAGTCATAAGGCCAGCAAAAACAAATATAGAAAAACTGAAGGGGAGAAGGCAAAACAGTGAGAGAAGACTACCCTAAGGCTGACAGGCCTAACAACTATCTACTCAAATCCCATGTAAAAATATTCATGTGATTACTTTGATGTATTTTTAACAATGCCATTACTAAGGAGTACAGCTTCAATTCTCCATTTGTGTGTGAAATTATGTCTTCATACTGACCCAAATGCCCAGTTAGAAAATCAAACACACAATCATAATATTGATTAATCAATTAGTACTGTTGTTCATTAAAGAAAAAAATCTGTTCCTAAAAGGTAAAATCATAGTATTTAGAACATCGTATTGCATTTCCCAGCAATGCCACCACTTCACAGATGAGAAATGGTATCAATATTCCAGCCTGCAAATAGAATGGTTATTGACATGCTATCTCAGTGTCATTGGCTGTGGCTTGAAGTGATGTATTGATGGTGATTGAACAGGGTGTGATGTTCTTTGCACAACAGCTGTGGGACATGTTAACTGGGAATGTACTTATGGACACCAGTGTTGTAGTGAATAAATTCAATTGATCATTATACCAAACTTCAATCCCTTTATTATAGTTCACTGCAAATAGTTGTAATTATAGTTAATCACAAACTAAGTAAATCAACATATTGGGAGAAAACTTTCACAAGACTAGTTCACCAACACCACCAAAACACAAACAACTGGAACAAACTCATTCTCACCTATATCTGCAAGCAACCAAGCTTGAAAAAAAAAAACCTCAAACCCTAAAATACTTCCTAGATCCCATCCTTACTAAATCATCAAATATAAGTTCCCATGTTTCAGGAAGCATGATGCAATCTCAGAAATACCTCCCTCGATCAAGGCATCTACCCAAGCGTTCTCACAATTGGCAGATCACTCCCTGTCAGGAGGTTAAAAAAGATTGAGAAGTAAAGACTCATTTCTACAAGAAGTTTCAAAGTTCAAAGCCTTGGCCAACAAAGAATACTTCTCTTGGACTGCCACATCAGCTTGGAACTCTTTCCCACTGGAATTGAGAACTCTTACCCCATTCACCACTTTCAGGAAAACTTGAAAGTCAATCCATTATGACAGTTCCTTGCAAACATCACCTCCAATTGAACTGAGTCATTTTGAAAACTCAATATCACACCAATCATTTGTGTTGGTGAGATTTATTTTAATCTCCTTGGTCACCACCTAAGGATGTCATCCATTTACTTGTTGGTGTTTATTGTAAAGTACACATTCATATATATGAGCCTAAAAATAAAATTAGAAACATGAATAAATAGTATGTTTTTGTGTTCAGCTGGTAAATTTCTTGAAAATATTGTCTTTTCTAAAGCAGCACAATTGTATCAAATCCTTCTTCTTCATGTAAGCTAGTTTCATAATATCTGAAATATTTCTCTTCATCCCTAATATTAGCAGATAATTGCAAGGAAAACGGTTCATTATATGGTGCTCTTGCAACCTTGCATTGTAATAAACTCACTACCTTTACTGGGTCCAGTCAGATTCATTTGAAAAACCTTAGGTCAAACCTGGGAAGCTCTGAGCAGTGACGCTTTATCAAAGGAATAATCATAAACCATTAAGAAGTACCAAAGCACAAAGTAGTTGAATCAGAAAGAAACAAGACCCAAACAAATCCAACACCAGTTTAAAAACATAGATTGTATTATTATCTTTAAATTGACGCCTCAATAACAAACATCCACCTGAGAGTTCCCGAGATATGAACTTTCAAAGGAACAACAAATCACTGCGTTTTCACTTAGAACAATAATTCATTGTAATGGACCACACTAGTGTAAACTTTGTAAACCTTTTATAGAGCTGCAAACTACAACTCCGTCCCACGCTGTGCAACCAACTCCTGCAGGGAGTGAGACACAGGGACCTAAGGGGTCTATTAGAAATTCAGTTGGTGGTTGACTGGGGTGTGAACCTTGGTCATGCAACAGCCATAATCCCTTGCAGGGTGAACTACAAAAAGTCACTAAGTTAACATGTTCATAACTCTAGGTAGCTTGTCACAGAAAAACAGGAAGGCTTAACTTAGAGGCAATGTGTTAAGAATTTATGGTGAACGCAACCAATACTAAATTGAAAATACCACACAAGAAAAAACCCAAACCAATTTAGAAAAAATAGTTTAATTTATAATAGATTATTTGACACCAAAAATAACAAAAATCCAATCAGTGGAGTAGGTGTAATGTATTGAAATGTTTTTAGTGAAAACTAGCGCTTAAAAGATCAAAGCACCAAACACGAGCATCCAGTCGCAGGAGATTGGGCCAAAGTAAAAAAATACAGCTGATCACGATGGAGCATGGTTCAGATACAGAAAGTAGATCAGGACCGGCCAATGCTTACGATCGAATTTAAAAGACATTCTGACATAAAGCGTCTGGCAAGGTAAAGTTCAGCGAGCAAGGCTGCAGAACATGTCCGAGGAGGGAGCGTCCTCATCGGATGGCCTTTCGGTTGAAGCCACAGTGAAGATTTCTACTTTCAGACTTATTCTCTGAAATGGAAGTCCGAAATCTCCAGTGAGATAGGCAGAGGGCTGTAGCTGAAGATAGTTCCACAAATCTGGATACCCCTTTGGCAAAGGACTGGTGAACAGGGTTTGCTGTTCAGAGAAGAACATAGTGAGTGAAGCTGTGAAGTCAATCGGACTGGCGATGCACTTCAGGCGGATGAGCAAACAGGTTGGTCCCGCTCTCCCCTGGTTCACGGAGCACTTTTGAGTCTAAGTACTCAGTTTGGGGTTTTGGCTGCCTGGACACCTTTATCACCATTTTCAAGGGTCCAAGACTGGATGGGCACTTCTGAGGACTCACTTAGGCACCACTTAGGACTCATTCCGTCTGGATCCAGATACAGGCAAAAGCTGGAGGAAGCCTTTTTTCCCTGTGGCTCTGAACAGGAAGCCAGCAAACTAGCCCATGTGAGTCACTCTGGAGGTCCTGGGACAGATGAAGATCAAGTTCTTGTACCTATGGAGAAGGCAGAAGAACAGCAGGGCAACAGGGGACCAATCCAGTTGGGCAGCAGTCCTTCAGAGCGACAGTACTCCCAGTAGCACTGCAGTACTTCCTCCGGGCAGAGTATCCACAGGTCCAGAAGTGGGCTAAAGAGTTGGTGTCTGAAGCCTAATTTTTATTCCTTGAAGGCCTCCTTCTGGAATGTGAGAGACTTTTCTATAAAGTGGTTTTGAAGTGCATGATACCTGCCTCCCTTGCCCTGGCTCTTAGCTGGCTGCAGTGACAATGGGTAGGCATTAAATCTTTTGCGTGAAGGCAGAGCACATAGGCTATTCAGTTGCAAATGGGGCTGTGCTCAGCTCCGCCACTCCCATCCTGATAGCAGAAGATCCATCTAGCACACATAGGCCCGTATTTATACTTTTTGACGCTAAACTGCGCTAACGCAGTTTAGCGTCAAAAAGTTTAGCGCCGGCTAACGCCATTCTGAAACGCCATGCGGGCGCCGTATTTATTGAATGGCGTTAGCCGGCGCTAGCAGACCGGCGCTGCCTGGTGTGCGTGGAAAAAAAACACGTACACCAGGCAGCGCCGGCATTGGGGAAAATGGCGTTAGGGCGTCTTAAAATGGTGCAAGTCAGGTTGACGCAAAAAAATCGCCTCCACCCGATTTGCGCCATTTTTAACGACGCCCAGACGCCATTTACATGACTCCTGTCTTAGTAAAGACAGGAGTCATGCCCCCTTGCCCAATGGCCATGCCCAGGGGACTTATGTCCCCTGGGCATGGTCATTGGGCATTGAGGCATGTAGGGGGGCACAAATCAGGCCCCCCTATGCCAAAAAAAAATATAAAAAAAATAAAAAATTATACTTACCTGAACTTACCTGAATGTCCCTGGGATGGGTCCCTCCATCCTTGGGTGTCCTCCTGGGGTGGGCAAGGGTGGCAGGGGGGGTCCCTGGGGGCATGGGAGGGCAGCTGTGGGCTCATTTTGAGCCCACAGGTCCCTTAACGCCTGCCCTGACCCAGGCGTTAAAAAGAGGCGCAAATGCGGGGTTTTTTGCCCCGCCCACTCCCGGGCGTGATTTTTGCCCGGGAGTATAAATACGACGCATTTGTGTCGCAGTCATTTTTTTGGACGGGAACGCCTACCTTGCATCTCATTAACGCAAGGAAGGCATTCACGCAAAAACATGACGCTCTTTCCTCATACTTTGGCGCTAGACGCATCTAACGCCAAAGTATAAATATGGCGTTAGTTTAGCGCCAAAAAAAACGACGCAAATTTGGCACAAACGGAGTATAAATATGCCCCATAATCCCTCTACTGTGTGACTATCTGGGAGGAATTAACAACGTTTCCCAGTTGCACCCAGTCATGTGACCCAGGCCAGGCTGCAGGCACAAAAGGTCTAAGAGCAGAAAAATGCAAACTTTGTTAAAATGCCATTAAAAACCCAACTTCACAATTAAATAGGGTTTTTCAATACCATTACAAAGGCACCAAACATGACATAGCTACCAGCTGAATTTACAGATTATTAAATGTAATAGGAATTTTCCAGAGTTATTATATGAGAGAGGTAGGTCTCACAGTAGTGGAAAGCAAATGCTGAAGTTTTTCACTACCAGGGCATGTAAAACTTAAAAGTACATGTCCAACCATTTAATTATACAGCTCCCTGCCTTATGGGCTACCTAAGACCTATCCTATGGGCGACTTAGATGTAATAAAAAGGGAGTTTAAGATTTGTCAAGGTGTTTTTAATGCCAAGACAGTTGACATGGCAGGCTAAAACTGCACTCAGGCTGCACTGCCAGGCGTAGGAAATGTTTTAAGGTGCTACATAAGTGAGTGGCACAATAAGTGCTGCAGACCTAGCGTTAGTATTTAATTCACAGGCCCTGAGTATATGGTATACCACTCTACAAGGGACCTATAGGTAAATTAAAAATGCCAATTGGGTGTAAGCCAATTAAACCAAGTTGAGGGGTGAGAGAACAAACACTTTAACACTGGTTAGCAGTGTCAAAGTGCACAGAGTCCTAAGGCCAACAAAACCAAATTCACTAAAAAGTGTAGGGAAAAAAGCAAACATTTGGGAGTGACCCTGCTGAGAGGGCCAGTTTCAACATAGTGCATTTGGACAGTTACCTTGCAGTCGAAGAAGTTTTCAGTCCAGTTCCAGGGTCTATGGCGAACCACCATAAACCTCAATGTAGTGGTCCTGATGCAAGGGATATAGAATGCTAAAGATGCTGAAGGATGCATATAATGCTGAACCAGGGATGAGGCCATCTCTCAGTCTGCGAACATAATGAATCACTACTGTCTTTTGGCATTTATATCTGGCTGGGAGTATGTGTCTAAAGGGGAAGGACTCCAGATAGTCTTCAAACCTCCACGTCCTCCCCCTTCTGAGAATCAATCTGTGTATATGTTTTCTCATTAGAAAGGCCTAGTTAACCAGAATGGTATGCTTGGCAATCATGCATGTGATTGCATTTTTAAAATAGGTAACAGAACTTAGGTGCAATGTTTAAATACGTCTAGTCATATTTAAACCTTGCCAATTTAATTTAAAAAAAGGTTGTGAGGAATTCTGGGGCGCCCAATTGTTTTTTAACACTGGAGAGAGGGGGCACGGTATTAAAAAGTTTTAAGATCACTGACCTAGGGTAACAGGCACTGGACTGGGTGCACGTGAGCATGTGTGCAGAAAAGTGTGCACACATATGCAGGCTGTGCATGTGAGTCTATCGCCATGCACAGCCTGGTAATTGCACACAGGTAGCCTGGCACAGAAGGGATTATGCAAGGATAAATGTTGACCTGCTGTAGGCTTTATAATACTACAAAGGTCAGTATGGTTTACTGGGTTATTTGTAGCATCACTTTATTATAAACATAGATAAAATCTGCACTAATGTGCAATTTCACTCCACTTAGGCCTGCACAAGTCAGTGGGGTGCCAAACTGTGGCGAAACATGCACACTGAGTTTAAATATGCAAGTCACAAGAACCTACATTGTATTGGCATACTACCTTGGCTCAGCTTAGAATGAGATTCCAGACTTTTGTCTCCCTGCTGGGCCCAGTTAAATAATCTGCTTTCCATCAGCGAAAACAAGGACATCCCCACACAAGAGGAGCACTTATCAGTGCTGGACTTAATTCTGGGCAAAGAAGGGATGGGGAGGAAAATCTGCATCTGGTAATTAACTGTCACACTGCACTTTGGTCTGGAAAGCCCTGGTCCAATGAGTAAAGGAGGAAGTCTGGACCTTTGCAGTAAACTCAGGCAGGACTTCCCTTTGAAGTTTTGGCAGGATAGTATTGGGTAGTGATGTCAGCTAAGGGTGGAGATAAGACCTCAGAGGATCTATATTGGATTATCTTGAAAGCTGTACAGGACGTTTGGGACAAGGGTCGATGGATGGGGTGGCATCCTAGGGTTGGCCCTGGGTGTCTGGCATCTAAAACATTCCACCCACACTTAAAGACCACTACATAAGTAAAAGATAGAGAGTAAGACCCTGGACTTTGACAGCAATGGCTGCAACACCATGGACAGCTAGAAGGACAAGCCACCTGATGCCCGGTGGACTAAGGACTCTGTCTACAGTTGACCCCAGGACTAGATGGGTCTCTCCAGGGCCAGTTACGCTGGCCCCCTTACATCCCCTGAGGACCACTTGTTGAAAGACCTGGACTTCTGAGCCCCAGCAGAAGTGGAGCAGAGCACCAGGAACCAGGCAAAAGAGAAAGGGAGCCAGTGAAACCAGTTCCCTGTACAGTGCACTCTGTTTGAGTCCAGGAGGTCTGCTGAAATTGCTCCTTGTGGCTAGGCTCAACACCAGTGGGTGAAACAAGCCCAAGATCAGGAAAATCATACCAACAGGGTTCGAGATATGCCTATTTAAAGATTTTGACCTTTGACTCTTTTGCCGTAAAGGAGCATGTGGGACTCTGCCTCAGACCCTCAAGATACTCCCACTCGGGTGGGCCAGTGCCCAGTGTCAGTGCAAGATTCATTAAATATCGATGCCCTGAGAGAGGGTGCATTGTGTGGCCCCCTTCTCAGACTCCTGCTAGGCATGGGACCCCATCCCCAGGCCCAAAAACCGAGGCAGGCTCGTTGGACCCCCATCTCTGGGACCTCGAAGGCAGAGGAGCCACTACATTCAGTGGAGTTTCCTCCCACCTGCTCAGAGAATTTACTCCAACTGAGACATGCAGCACGTGTAAACAATTGTAAAGAAAGCAGCTGAAGCTGCTAATTAAATATGCCTTTTCCTGAGAGGGAGCCCCTCCTAATGCCATATGGCAGATGGAGAGCACAGCTCTTTCCACTTGTGGTGCAACAAGGAGATGCAGAGGCACCACGATTTTTCATAAGGAAGTATTTGGGTGCTGCCGGAGGGGAGTGGTCCCCCTTGGTCAGCTTTAAAGAATTAACCCTATGTCTTCCAGGTCCCACAGCACATGACCGTGGGAGTCATTTCAATGTTTTCAAGCAGTCTAGGCTGGAGCTTTTGCTCTTCCAGCTTGGTACTGCCGGGACAACTAGGGTTGATCTAATGGCTGTATTTTATGTGGCCTAAGGTATAATAGAAATCCTTAGACATGTGTGACGTTGATTTCCAATGCTTTATTGGAAATACATTGCTGACAGTTATTTACGATTAGCATTCCAATGCTTTTATTGACAATGCTTACATTTCAACATGGTTACTGATCCTTCTGAAAAGATGATGATTTTTAACTTGAGGTTATTGGTCTTATAATGTGGTGATGCCTTGACAAAGCCAATGAGCTTGCCTTATATATTGATGTAGTGACAGCCTGACAAAGTCAATAGAGCACTTTTATTTAAAATGTCACCATCTATTTTGTTATGGCCTACCTAGTATAGGTGCTGGGGCTGTATTGTGATTTTGGGGGGGGGGGGGTCATGACTCACTAGGGGTTAAATGTGATTTCACACTGTCACCCAAGGTATTTACATCTACCTGATGTAAATATGTATTATTTAATGTGTAGAATTTAGTAGCATGTGTAATTAATTGACTTTTCCTTTTTCAAAGAAACAAGCACTTATTGGACAATCATTTATGGAATGTTGTTATTGCAGTGCAGTGAATGCAGATTACCAGCCCTCACCACCTCCCCTGAATAGACTTTGGACTGCTCTTCTTCGCTCAAAGAGAGAGTCAATTGCTACAATGGGATACCTGGACCCCAGTGAAAAGACAATGGTGGACCTATCACTTTCACAGGTCACACATCCTTTGCAGCCAATATACTAACTTGCTGAAGGTGGATTCCAGTGTACAGCAGATTTTGGTGAACTAAGCCTGAAGCTGTGCATTCCTGACCTGCTGCTAACCTTCCCTGCTTTAAGCCCCCCATGCAGCCCAAGGAGACCCAACCACTATAGAGATGTGAGCATGCTCTAACCCTCACCATGGGATGGCGACCGGCTACTGATGATTCAACCTTAACAACGCATGTTTTCCTCAAACATTTTCTAAGCCCCTCAAATCTCACTTACAACAAGCAATGACAGCTTGAGGGGCCAACTACTGGAAGTATAGTTGAGGAGGGCAAATCCCTTTTGCACTGACTTTTTCTTCCTTGACCATCCTGAGCATGACAGTCAAGCAATCTTTGACTAGCAAGCTTGCCAAATCCAATGGCCATTGTAGTCATGTGCAAGCCCCTTCTGTTGCTGCACTTTCACCCATTCGTCAAAAACAGCCCATGGTACCTCTCTGGCATTAAAAAAAAATCAACACACATGAACTTTGAGACACTTTGGGACAGTGTCCACTTTCCTTGTAGATACCCTTGACACTCAGCGGCGGCTCCTCTGCTATGGAAGAGGAGCGATCCCTCCTTTCGCCAGCAGCGGCAGCTGCAAAACCTTTACAAGAAAACAATAATAAACCAGGTTTATTATTGTTTTCTTGTAAAGAAGCGAGGCCACGGACTGTGACGAGCACTGAGTGGGAGCACTCCTCCTCAGTGTGCATGTATGTTTGAGCCAGACAAATACACATGCGCGCTGTGCTCTCACCAGCCCGGCACTGTGTTGCTGGGCTGGAGGGAGCAGGTAGAGGCTCCTAGCAGCTCTGAGCAGTGTCAGGATTGGCCGCAGGGCAGGCTTCGAGCCTGTGCCTGCCTCCAGTGACCAGCAAGAAGTAGCGACGGTGGCGCAGCAAGGCAGGTAATTTTTTTTTTTTTTAAATTAATGTTTTTTTCCCCTTCAGCTCCCTCCTCGCTCGCCGCCCCACCCCTTCAGCGTGCAGCAACTTGCGACTGTTGACAATGTAGGTTCAATTGTTCTTTGGTTTCGCTTACTACTGCTTAAGTTGTAAGAGATGCAAAATATCGTATTTTGGCAGGCAAATTGCAATCCTCCTTTATCGCTGTATCCTTTTATACCTTAGCGGAATCTATCCATTTCCAAATCCTGTGTGTCTATGTATTGCTGTGTCTTTTTATATTTTAGGTGTGTGTACGTTCTTCACTTTGCCCTAATTGAAGCTCCATGAGCAGTAACTGCTTGTGAAAAGTTGCATACAGGGTCCAGGTTTCATTGCAATGTGCCTTCAAATCTGCGTTAACTGCTAGGAGGCCCTCAGCAGAGGTTTCTACTTTCAATGTGAGATTACATAACTTAACCAGGCAAGACCTTCTTTGAATTTGTGCTATTATACACTCTTTTCCGAGGTATACTAGTCATTCTACTGTATACATTTTTGTTTTGGCTTCTAAGAAAATATTTGATAACACCAATCTGTTTCTTAACCAATCCCTATTACAGATTTAAAAATAGAAGTTAAAATAGCTGAACGTACAAGAGGTAAAGACAATCACTCATTACATAAGGTTTTTAATTTCTCCTTTACATTCAGGAAGAAATTAAAAAGAGCATATTTAAGACTTCTTTGAAGAGAGAAAATGAGATGCTACAAATTAACATTCTGAAGGTTACGGAAAACAATATGTTTCTAGTGGTACAGTGTATGGGTGGACCCAGTCAGAAAACAAGAAAACCTGTCTCCACAAGTAAAACCAGCCCTTGTCTAGTGTACCAGCAATGTTGTAATAATTCACGTGGGCAACCTTATAATTGGCCACTAGGCTACTTTTAGTCCCTCTTGCTTACCGGTCCATTTTTTTTGTTTAGTAGATACACTAGATTACTAGATGGTATAGAATACTGTTTTTCAGAATATTGTTTTCTTTATATAGTTGTATAAAATATAATTTTTAATTAATTTGATAAAAAATGATTTATTCTATTATTTTAGGGAATTAGTATTAAAATGACATTTGTAGTTATAGTTTAAGCATAATTTGCAATTTTTACTATGAAATTCATTACTTCTTTCATTTAATTGAATTTTGTTTAGTAGCGAATTGATGGGTTTGTAGGAAATTAGAACGGGAAGTTAATTATACAGTTTTTCGGTGTTTGGTTTTTAGGGTGGTACTGAGAGAAGTGTATTTATTTAAATAATCATATGTTTTTCAACATTAAAAAAAAGTTCTTTGTGAAAAAATTTATTTAATTTAATGTGATTTATACTTAATGAATGTAATTGTTATTTTAAATGTCTAGATTTTTTGCATTATATTCAAATGTTTTTCAAAACAAAATGTAGAAGTTGCACTGATAAATTTTAGCCATCCAAAATCCACACTTTCCCTGCTTTGCTTAGAAATAGTCAATTTGACCCCTTGGAAATCCAACACATTCCCTGCTGTTGCTGACATTGGAGTGGGAATAGTAAATCAATCTTCTCCAAAGTTCAACAGTTTCCCTACTGATCTTTAGATTGGAGGAGGTAGAGTAAATCTAACCCCTCCAAAATCTGACACTTTTCCCACTGGTATTTAAGTTGGAGTAAGAATAGTAAATTTAACTTCTCCAAAGTCCAACACTTTCCTTGATTTTGTTTAAGTTAGAGTGGGAATAACAACCTTTCACAGATGTAATGAGCATTACTCCAGTGTAATGTTTCAGACATTGCCAAAGCATACATTGTAGCAAGATTTTTAAACAAATTTTAGGATCTCTACTGCCATGCTCCCTCTCTCTTCAGACTGTGTTTTATCTACCTAGAAGAAGCCTCTCACTACATTCTGGTATTGGTAGTATTGCAATAGGACATTTGCTTGAAAAATGACTATAACCTGTTTTACGACACGTAAACATGTCGCAAAACGGAAGTGCATCCACATATGTTTGGCATTCGGTTCAATGCAATAGTTCCGATTTATGATTGTGTAATGTGTTTTTGTCTGTGATGTGTGATGTTGTCATGCAGAGCATAATATTTAAAGCTACATACACAGTTCAGGCATTGTTGATGATGGGTGAACCATTGCTATCTAGAAATTATTACCCAACAACTGTCTCCGTATGTAGATTTTGAGTTTATGGAGGGTTGTGTGAAGCCTGCATATTTGTCTCACATGTGTAAATCTTTGGTACATGGTGTGTGTATGACACACTCTGCCTGCATTCCATCCAGAATATGTTTTGAATGAAAAAGTTTGATTGAACTTGTTGCAATTACCAATGGTTGTTGGTTTTGTGTGGTGGACCTGCAGCCCTACCTGCATATGATCTCATCCATGCTGATGTGCATTCCACCGATGTGTCCGTTCACTGTGGGAGTTCATGTGTACCCTGTGTCAGGATTGTGCCCCATGGCAGTGGCAGGACAGATTACCATGGATATACAGCGCAGGCCCAACTTCTACCATTGGTTGTTATACCTGGGCAAATCATGATGACCATTATTACTAATGATGTCCCCATTTGTCACACATGTTCCATGCAGCCATTGCAACTCTCACACTGAGTTGTGACAGTGTTCATTACCAACATGACTTAATTTCTATTTATTGACATCCACTACCTCATGTCTGGGCCCCTTGCATATATCCTATTTGGACATGAGGTAGTTGTGTCTGATGACCTATTGACTTACAAGTTGGCAACGTAGATGCACAAAATGTGTAGTGGTCCATAGATTGTGTCCTTCAGTTTTCATCTAGCAGTGATGAGGCTGTTCGTGATATGTGTGTGATAGTGGCAGTACAGTCTTACACATCACATATGTTGTTGCAACAGTACTTGTCAGATTCCTATTTGTAACATGATCCCTGACCTTTGCCACACATTCCTATGCTATGTGTAGTGGAGATTGAAAAGACCAAAGCAGGACTGGTTGTATTAGTGAGGTGTTTCTTTACAAAATTGCCAAGGTGAATTCAGTGGTTCTTAAGAGTAAAAGTTGTCTACTATGTGCTGTCTTCTCTGTGCCCCAGCAGCTGTGTTGTGCTGTTCCCCATCTGTTAGAAATGGGTCTTTGGTTGGCAGTCAGGTTACCCCCTGTCGAAGCAAGGACCCTCACTCTAGTCAAGGTAAGTCACACACAATCCAAATTATCCTGTGCCCACCCTCTGGTAGCTTGGCGCTGAGCAGTCAGGCTTAACTCAGGCACTGTGTAAAGTATTTGTTCAATAAATCATACAATAACACCATACAGCACCACAAAAATACACCACATAGTGGTTAGAAAAATATATAATATTTATCTGGATAAATGCAGGTCAAAACGATCAAAAATGCAATAAGTAAATGTAGAGATATCACTGAAAAGTGATATAAAGTGCCTTAAGTGTTTTAAAAGCAAACAAAGTCTCTTTCAAGCACAAAGTACCTGGTTCGCATGAAGAATCTCAGCAAATGGCTGCAGAGGTGGAGAAGCGTGGAAACAAAGGGGTGTGCGTCAATTTCTCGGGCCGCACAGGGTGATGCGTTGTTTAGTTTCCATGCAGCGATGGCTGTCCATCGATTTCCGGTGCTCGGTGGTGGATCCTCTTCGGGTTGCAGGGTTTTCAGACGCCCTGGGGACAGTGCAAGGATTTCCTGCGCTGGCAGGACGAAGTCACAGGAGCTGCGTTGACCCGGTGGGCATTGCGTTGAATTTTCTACCGCACGGCAGGCGCTGCGACGATTCCTCTCTGGAAGTTGGGCTGCGTTGTTCCGGCTCGGCTATGCATCGATCCAGTGGGCTGGACGTCGAAGTTCTGGTCGCTACGGTGGTGCTGCGTCGATGTTCTCATTGTGAAGTCGGGCGGCATCGTTCCGGTTCAGTGTGCAGTGAAATTTTCACCGCGGTGCAGGCTGTGCGTCGTTTCTGGCAGGCTGTGCGTCAAATTTCTCCGCACAAGGAGTCTTTCTTGAAGAGATGAAGTCTTTTTGGTCCTGAGACTTCAGGGAACAGGAGGCAAGCTCTATCCAAGCCCTTGAAGAGCACTTCTTCACTTCAGCCAGAGAGCAGCAAAGCAGCAGGGCAACAGCAAGCCAGCAGTCCTTCCCAGAAAGCAGTCAGGTGAGTCCTTTGGGCAGCCAGGCAGTTCTTCTTGGCAGGATGCAGGTTCTGGTTACAAGTTTCGTCTCCAGGAAGTGTCTGAGTTGGAAGGGGCAGAGGCCCTGTTTATATACCCAAATGTGCCTTTGAAGTGGGGGAGACTTCAAAGAGTGGCTTAGAAGCACACCAGGTCCCCTTTCAGTTCAATCCTGTCTGCCAGGGACCTAGCAGGGGGTATGGCAGTCCTTTGTGTGAGAGCAGGCCCTCCACCTTCCCAGCCCAGGAAGACCCATTCAAAATGCAGATGTATGCAGGTGAGGCTCAGTATCCTGTGTTTGGGGTGTGTCTGAGAGAATGCACAAGGAGCTGTCAACTAAACCCAGCCAGATGTGCCTTGTAAGGCACAGAAAGATTTAAGTGCAGAGAAATGCTCACTTTCTAAACGTGGCATTTCTACAATAGTAATATTAAATCCAACTTCACCAGTCAGCAGGATTTTATATCACCATTCTGGCCATACTAAATATGACCTTCCTACTCCTTTCAGATCAGCAGCTACCACTCAAACAGTGTATGCCTATGAAGGGAGCAGGCCTCACAGCAGTGTAAAAATGAATTTAGGAGTTTTACACTACCAGGACATGTGACCTACATAGGTACATGTCCTGCCTTTTACCTACACAGCATCCTGCCCTATGGGTTACCTAGGGCATACCTTAGGGGTGTTTTACATGTAGAAAACTGGGGTGGGGGGGTTTAGGCTTGGCAAGTACTTTTAAATGCCAAGGTGAATTGGCAGTGAAACTGCACACACAGGCCTTGCAATGACAGGCCTGAGACAAGGTTACGGGACTACTTAAGTGGGTGGCACAGTCAGTGCTGCAGGCCCACTAGTAGCATTTAATCTACAGGCCCTGGGCACATATAGTGCACACTACTAGGGACTTATAAGTAAATTAAATAGTCCAATTGGGTATGATCTAATGTTACCATGTTTAAAGGGAGAGAGCATATGCACTTTAGCACTGCTTAGCAGTGGTAAAGTGTGCAGAGTCTAAAAACCAGCAAAAACAGTATCCAAAAAGTGGAGGGAGGCAGGCAAAAAGTTAGGGGTGACCACTCTAAGGCTGTCAATTCTAACACCCTCCATATCATCACCACCATCCTCCTCCTCCTCAGGCAGGTTATCTACCTGGTCATACATCAGGACGTTCATCCGCACACATATATTGTGCAGAATAGCACGTCAGGAGGATTTTGCACACAATGTGTGGGGCATATAGAAGGCTGCCTCCTGTGAGGTCCAGGCACCTGAATCTTGGCTTCAGTATGCCAAATTTCCTTTCCACGATATTGCATGTCTTACGGTGTCCCTCATTTTATGCACACTCTGCTGCTGTGCTTGGGTTTGCAAATGGGGTCATCATCCATGGCTGTATGCAAAGGTATAAGTTATTGTTTAGGCTTGATACAGGTTTCTCATGTTGCATGGCAGTTGTTATTTTGATTTGGTTGTGTCTCACATGTGTTTGTGGTATGGTGTGAATTCCTTGCCTTGTGCAAAGTTTCTTAGCACTGTGTTGTTGAACATGACGATCTTGGGTATTGGCTCAAGGGCCTGGGACATATGTTTTGGAATCCTAACTGATGCTCAGTATGTATGTACCATGTGTTGTGTAGTGCACCTTTGTATCAATGTGCTATCACTAGGGGGGACATGACATATCGTCACAACACAGTAGGGTCAGGTGTGGTGACAATGTGGTAGCCCTACTGAGCCTGGACATCCCAGCCATTTTCACATGTGTCATTACAGATCAAGTGCAACAGTTAGGCCCATTTTAATGTGTAAGTGACAATGCACAACACAGCTCCAAAATTGGCAGCACTGTGCTGAAACATTTTGACTATGCAAGAATGCACCATGTGTAAAATGTTACTAGGCAACCCTTTGTTGTCCCCTGCGCTGGCGCCTAATATGCAGCCTTGCACCAAGACTACCAACCTTGTACCAGGGTGCTTGGCTAGCTGCTCTGTGAAGGTGGATGTATCTATGCAGGTAGGGACACCTTCCTATACATATACATTTTTGATAGCCAATTGGCTCTTTCTGTGTATGCATCAGTATGCAGCGTGCATAGGTGGCACATTCATATGAGGTCAAATCACAATCTATTTCCTTATTGCAACCTGCAAACTGCACCCTGGGGGTGGTGTTTAATGTTGGCAATGCCTCTGATTTTAGGTTACACCTACATCTGTGTCAGTATCATCATGCTATGTATCTTGTGGTGACAGACCTGCAGCTACACACACTGCAAGCCCCTTCCACGCTAACTTCTGCGTGGGAGGGTGGTTGATTTGTAATGTGGCTTCAAGTCACAAAAGAGTGGTCATCCGCAAAACTTGTACTTACAGTGCAGGCCATGACAATGTCACTGGGGGCTCTTACATGGGCCCCTTAGTGATCCTGAGTGGCAGCTGATGCTTGTGCCAGCCATCAGGTATCCAAGCGTGTATATCCCATTGTTTTAGGATGATCAAAATCCCTACCAGTGTCTCTCCAATCTTCCAAAACATGAATCAGCACTTATACTGTCCACACATACACAGTGCAGGCTATGGAATGGGACTCAGCTACTTAGCAAATGTGCCCCTTAGCACAGTGTGTGTAAGGTCATTGATGTTCTAATTACTCCTACAGGATCCCACTATGGCATCCATGATCTGCACTGTCTAACAGTGACTCTGCCCCACGGTGGGCCATTTATTGCTTACAGTACTGACATGATGGTGTTGTGGCTCAGTAATTGGTGCATGTGAGGTGGCACTACATTAGGTGTGGTGCCACTTTTCAGAAATCTAGCACATGGTATGTGATGGCCATTGATGTTGTATTCCTATGTGTGTAACCTAATGCATTAGCCAGTTGTATATGCACACTACAAGTAAGTTAGGTATGTGTTGATGAGTTGTAGTTGGTATTATTGGCACCAGTTGTCTGGCATGGGCTGTTTGTTCTGGCAGAGACTTGCACAGCATGATTCGAGTGATCTGTGTCCATGTGTGACTTACGTTACATGAGCATGGTCTATGCCATTGACATTGATGTGCTATTCTTTGTTTGGTGTACTGTGTGTGTGAAGTGTATGTGTTTGCGGTGTACAGATTGTGCTGTACTGCAGCATGGTCCATATGTGTTGTTACCTGCACATCTGTGTTACCGTGGCCATGTTTTGTTTGGAGTGGTGTGTGTCTTGTGTGTCCTACAGGGTTGGTGTGTTGCGTGTACATTTCTAGGTTTGTTGACTTTCCCACAAGTAAGCCATTTCCATATTGTCCACCCTGGAAGTGTTCGATGATCCTGCTGTGCTGGAATATGTAACAACAAAAAATGTGGCTGTGTAAAGATGGTCCGCACTTCCGGAAAGTGCAAAGTCCATAACAGTAGAGTCTATATTGGCGGAAGGAGTGCCCAAGTGGTTTAACACCCAGCCACAGGGTGCATGAGCTGTCGCCTTGGAGAGGCCACAGTTGATTTGTAAGAAGAAGAAAAACCACTGCACATTGCAGATACGTAGAGATGTCAATTTATTCCTCTGTGTTGTATCAAGGAAAACATCACCTGACCCAGTAAGACAAAATGGGCACGGTGTCAATAGGTCAATACAGTTCTCATATTCGGAAAGACAACAGCCGACACGTGTTTCGTCAGAATTGACCTTTTCAAGGCTCCAACTTGTGGAAGTATCAAATTGTGTTGTTAAGCTCCAAAGATCACTAACGCGTTATAAGGTAAAGTAACATGAAATGAAAAAAGTGTCAAAGAACCATGATAAGCCTCCGAAGATGCCGGAAAATGTTTAATGGATCTGTTAGCGGCATCACATGATGTCTGCTGGAATATGTAGGCATCATGGACACTCTCAGGATACTTGGCCAAAATGTTTGTGAATAGGCCCCGGTGGTCCACTATGGCCTGTACATTTATGGAATGTGTGTGTTTGCAATTCCGATATAGATGCTTTGTTGCTGCAGGCGGACAAGTTGGACATGGGTGCGGTCAATTGCACCGAGCACATGCAGGAAGCCATCAAATTGATAGAACCCCTGTTTTATCTCCTGCTGCTTTTGCTGGGTGTTGGGGAAGCTGATGTGGCGGGGTGTCAGAGAGATAATTGCGTCTAACACCTTTGGCAGGAACACCAAGAATGACGGCTGTGACACACGAGCAACCAGGGCACCTGTTGTTTGAAATGAGCCACTTACCAGCATGTGCAGGACAGCTAGCAGCTTTGTCACAGGTGGTATATAGGGTTGTCCTGTTTCAGAATAATCTCTCCTGCCTTCTGCGTTGTCTTTGTGGGCCACATTGTAGTGGTGGTAGTTGCTGTTGTTGCTGTCTTCTGCGTTGTCTCGCAAGCTGGAGCAGTAGCACTTCCATCCTGTCCTGTGGGTTAGAGATGTTGCTTCTGTGAGTTTTCCTTCAGTGGTGGTGTGTGAGCCTCATTTTAAAATCTGGTCTGACCCAGGTATTAAAATTTTATGCAAATCGGAGTTAACGTCATTTTTTGGGTCCACCTCCCACCTTTGCGTCATTTTTGTCCGGGTGGATAAATATGGCGCTAGGGGCTTAGAGTCATTTTTTGGACGGGAACGCCTACCTTGCATCTCATTGTCGCAAGGAGGTTTTACGCATCCCAAAAAATGACGCTAAGTCCAATAGACTGGTCTTACATCAAAATATAAATATGGAGTTAAGTTTGAACTGAATTAGCGCAAAAACAATTCAGCACAAAGCAAGTATAAATCTGGGCCTAGGTGTTTTGCACTTTTACTGATGGGGGATGGACATTTTGGAGCTGAGTCACAAAGGCATATAAAAGTACATAAAAGAGTACTACCTGAGTACTATTTATAGTACTCGAATATGCTGCTGTGGCTCGGCCACACTCTGTACTACATGGCTCAAATTATTTTACACAATGAACATATACAGAACAATTAACAATAGAGGGCTGTCTTTTATGAAGCCCAAACACATTCCTCCTGCCAAAAAGAACAACATATGTTTGTAGTATCGAAAGGGAGAGCATGCCGACAGCACAGAGTTACTTCCCCTACCTTGCAAGACACAAATCAACCAGCTTAGAGTATTTGCTATATAAGCAGCATTAGATCTATTGCAAAATTAGAATAGCTAAAGGAATTTCCTGAAGTCATCTGCCAAGAGCAAAAACCAGATCCTGCCATTCATTCCCAGATTGCTTGGTGATATGCCCTCTTTTCTTCGCTGTGCACTTGATAGTGGCTGCTATGCATAGAGACCGAGGCCTAACAATGCTGCTCTGCCTTTTAAGTAATTTGCTTGCTGCTCGGCACAGGTTCACTACTTTAAAAAATTGCTCTTTGGCCAAGTGCAGAGAAGTCACTGTGTGATTTACAGTTTATCGGCTGAGCTCCAGTCTACTAAGTTAGCGCTGAGATGTGTCAGGTATCACCCGGGGACTTCGGCATGAGGCTTTTTGCATTTAACCCTGTCCCGTGACCCATGGTGAGCAGGCTTTGATTTGAAGGTACTGCAGTTAACTACTGAACATGCTTTGCCCATTACTAGAATTCAAGTTCACCTGAAATGTGTGTACACAATACTTTCTTTTGGAAACTAAAACAGCTTTTGGAGTACCGTTGTACAGAAGAGCACGTGCCAGCAAGAAACCGAGCTAAAAATGTATTAAAAATAAAAATACAAACAAGAAACTCTGCTATGTGGACAATGTTTACAAACAATCATTTTAAAGTCGGGTTTGGTAGGTCTGCAAACAAAAAAAAAAGAGATCACTGTCACTTTACAAGATAAGTTATTGTCCTAATTTATATGAAAAGTATTTTTTATTCTTCTTTTCTGATGTAAACTGTTTTGTACCGGCTGCATATACTGAAATGTTTCACCAGGGTGCCGAATCATTTAAGTGAGAAACAGCATAAACTAAGGCCCATATTTATACTTTTTGACGCTAAACTGCGCTAACGCAGTTTAGCGTCAAAAAGTTTTGCGCCGGCTAACGCCATTCTGCAGCGCCATGCGGGCGCCGTATTTATTGAATGGCGTTAGCCGGCGCAAGCAGACCGGCGCTGCCTGGTGTGCGCGAGAAAAACCACGTACACCAGGCAGCGCCGGCGTAGGGGGAAAATGGCGCATGGGCGTCTTAAAATGGGGCAAGTCAGGTTACGTCGAAAAAATCGTCGTAACCCGACTTGCGCCATTTATTTTCGACGCCCATCCCCCATCAACATGACTCCTATCATTGTAAAGATAGGAGTCATGCCCCCTTGCCCAATGGCCATGCCCAGGGGACTTCTGTCCCCTGGGCACGGTCATTGGGCATAGTGGCATGTAGGGGGGCACAAATCAGGCCCCCCTATGCCAAAAAAAATTATTAAAAAAATAAAAAAAAATACTTACCTGAATGTCCCTGGGGTGGGTCCCTCCAGCCTTGGGTGTCCTCCTGGGGTGGGCAAGGGTGGCAGGGGGGGTCCCTGGGGGCAGGGGAGGGCACTCTGGGCTCATTTTGAGCCCACTTGTCCCTTAACGCCATGCCTGACCCAGGCGTTAAAAAGCGGCGCAAATGCGCCGTTTTTAGCCACGC
Source organism: Pleurodeles waltl (assembly GCF_031143425.1). Lineage (NCBI taxonomy): Eukaryota > Metazoa > Chordata > Amphibia > Caudata > Salamandridae > Pleurodeles > Pleurodeles waltl. The sequence continues at coordinate 266,619,748 of NC_090437.1, forward strand.
CCACTCCCGGGCGTCACTTTTGCCCGGGAGTATAAATACCACGTAAAGGCCTGGGAGTCATTTTTTAGACGGGAACGCCTCCCTTGCATATCATTAACGCAAGGAAGGGGTTCACGCTAAAAAATGACGCACATTCCGGGAACTTTGGCGCTATTCGCCTCTAACGCCATAGTATAAATATGGCGTTAGTTGGCGTTAGTTTAGCGTCGAATTTGCGTCGAAAAAAACGACGCAAATTCGGCGCAAACGGAGTATAAATACGGCCCTAAGTATGCCTAAATGAAAAAAAAGCATATACGTCATGTCTATGAGACCTACTGGCTTTGGAAACATGTTTCAGACATGGTAGGTGTGTGCCAATTTCACCAATCCGAGATGGACCGGTAAATACAGGCCAGTTTCCAGGATTTACACTATTGTTTATAGAGCAGTGAAAGCAGTTGTAGCTTTTTGGGGGTGCCTTATCAGATCTTTCATACATCCCTATTAATGCTTTTTAAGAGTGTGTTCACTGTACAGTGCCACACTAAGTGGCAAAAATGCTGTCTCGAAATAACTACCTTTTCAATATGTTTCCTCTTTGTTTAGAATTACAATAAAATCCAGAAGCAGTTATGAAGCCTGGAATATGAATCTTTATATCTCCCTTATATGCTCTCTTCCAAGAAAAGGTTACGAATTTATCTTAACCAATGCAAGAGTTCCTAGCTTCCCCATTATTGTATACTGCGTATATGCATATCATTGGAAAATAAGATGGGAGAATTGAGCAAAGTAGAGTTCAAAGGAGCTTGAATGTGTGGCAGACGAGCTGGGTCAGCCCCTGGTAATTAAATGGAAATACTTGCAGTTGTCCTCTCTGAAGTATCATCAAGTTGGTCTATTGAGTCCCCAGGAGAGACAAATTCAATTGGAGCACTATTTGTCCACTACAGGATCATCAGCTATTCGAACACTGACACTGTGCATTGAGGGTGAGAAGATTCCATCAGCCCAAGTCATGTTTTTTTTTTTTAAAAGACCTACTGAAACCATTGAAGATCTCCAACTAGTTACTGAAGGCATTAACCAGACATTTTTCGGAAGAAACAAACAAGAGCAATGTCAGGGCTTGTTTTTTGCGTGAGGTGTCTAAGTTCAAGCATGTAACCAGGAATTTCTCCAAGTTAATACATGAACTTTAAAAAGATCAAGCCAGAAGCAGTGAGCAGAGATTGCCTCTCTATGCTTCCCCAATGTTCTATCTAAAGTTCATATATTAACTTCATATTCTGAGTTATTTGTTTAAACTCTTGATGCCTCGGATGCAAAAGCAGGCTCCTAGTCCAACATTATATGGCCCCAAGTTGGAACTAACCACTGCTGACATTGCGATGAATATAGTTCTGGACTTCGTCATTTGGCTGGAATATTTGAAGGAAACTGAAATCTGAAACATGCATCCTCTTCCAAGGTGCTGAATGAAAGCAAATTGTCGAACATTGCAGCGTATGTGGCCCCGCATCAGCCTGTCGTTAAGACTATTTAAACTGGTCTACTGGGGCCTCTGCAAGCAATCATCGCAGCTTACATTCATTTTTTATTCTTCAATGCCTTCATCAAAAGTTGAGCAAAAAGCCTATCCAGGACCAGTGGAGTTTATCAGATGCACCATGCATTAGCACATGTGCAGAGATCGTTAGATATCATTTTTGAAGAGGAGAGACCACCATGTTGAATCTCAGGAGAATGCCTTTTACTTTGGCTTCCAATATCCACTGCTCCATGATTAGCTTTTCTGCCTCTCAAGACTGATCCCAGGTAGCCTCTTTGAGCTGGATCCAAAGAAGTAGAGAACCAAACATCCTGAAACCTGCCCCCTCTTGGAAATATTTTATTTGTTGGATGTGAAGGACATTTATGGGTGAAAAGGAAATGTAATTTCACAACCAATTCATCCATCAAGCAATCCCTTGTCTTTGTGTAAGCTCACTTTTCCTGGTAAATTCCTCTACTAAAAAGACCAATAGTGACACAACAAAATGCAGGAATATTTTGCTACCATTAATTACTTTAATGGCATGTATATCACTACTTTTATTTCAGTACACTAACCCAAAAATCCTACTAGGAAGTTAAGCAAATGTTTATCTCTCCTATTTATGTATGTTTTCGATTTGTATGACCGTCTCTACTAATAAACCTGACATTTGTGCACTTAACAGCAAGCAGCAGTAGAGTCAATCTCTCTTTGCAATATGACAAAACTAGGAAAGAGAGCACTAATAATTAAGAGATAGAACAATTGCCCATGCATCATGTGGGCTTGTGCTTGAGTCCAACAGGATGAGAGGGGACAAAAGGTTAAGAAACACTTGATAGATTGTACTCCTTTATGCGTTTCTAATATTTTTGTGGTTTCTTGTTAATATAGTATTAACACTTCTGTAACTCTCTTTGTGGGATATAAAGTTACATTACCTCTCAGCATCATGAGACGTTTTTCTACAAAACTTTGAAGATATTTACTTCGAGGTTTTTTCTTCCTATGAATCAAATCTATTTATTTTTGCATCATATAGCATAAATTCAGTACAAGGGAATTGGAGAGCCAGAACCAATTGTACATGAGAACCAGATGACACACATTTTTTAAAATTAGGTACGGCTTAGGGTATTGGTCCAAAATCACAGGATATTGAGCCAGGCCGGAATCAAATCTGGTTCCCTTATTCCAAAGTCAACAGCTATATCCGCAGGGTCACATCTCTGTCAAAGGTGATGGAGGCGTCAGCTGTATCTAACGCCCTTTCCCTACACATCCACATCCACCAGGCTTGTGGTTTTCCCAACTGACCTTTTCTTTGAGATGCAGCTTCTAATTAGAGATTTCATACCTGCGTCAGGAGAGCACCCTCCTCCCTTCTTACACTTAACAGTGCCTCTCAGGGTCCCAAACACCACATTCAGGAAACACCCACACCTCCCCACCTGCTTTCCTACATCATGCATCCAGGTTAGAGGCAAAAAGGTTATGAAAGCCCAGGGATAAGAAGACACCAAGCCCGAAGATTTGGAAAAGGATGGGCGAATCTTCGCATCATACAAGAGCTTCCCCAAACTACAGCGACCACCTTTCTAGGAAGTCTGAAGAGACCAGAGGTTACAGAACCACTGATCCCCATGACAAGGATCCTTGCTTATTTTATAGACAAGCTCACTATATCTGGTGGTCCTTGGCACACACACAACCAAGACACCTTCAGACTGCATATTTGGAAGTACAAAAAGAAAGAGCAAGGCAGAGGATCTTTTTCTATAAGTGCAGCAAGCATCTGGAACAACATATCTGTATATATCAGGTCTACCCCAATACTGCTCCAGTTTAGGAATGAGTTGAAGATTCACCTCTTTAAAGAATAGTACATCACAATGCATTAACTATCCATGACGTAACTACCTCTACTACAACTCACAGACTTGATCCTTTTATATGACCCTATAGAGCATTACGATGCCTTTTGGCTAGGTGTACACTGTAAAGATATCATATACATATAATGGTAGCCTAAGGTGCGGTACCATGCTACAAAAAAGCCCAGACATGGAGAACACTGTATTTGGCCCTGTCAGAATAACAAGCAGTTATTGTATTTAAAAGCCTGGAGTCAGAGGTGAAAGTGTAAAATAAAAGTAGTGGACTATGCATGCCGGGGTGGGGCAGTGGATGATAAAATAAAATCTGATGTAGTCAGATTAAATTTGATATGCTTCTAGACTCCTCTGGAACAGCGTTGAAACAATTTGTTTCGAAGACAGCATGAAGTGAGCTGTAAAATAAAGGAGCATGGGCTAGCTGCAACAAAGCTCTAGATCCTTCCCGTAAGAACACGGCAGCGTTATCAGGCGCTGCGTGGCACTCTACACGTCGTTCTGCCTTTGGTTCCCCTGAATTACGGGGTGGCACAGGGTCTACTTAGACCTTCAACCATGGTTTTTCCTACACTGCGGACATACCATTGATTACAGAACTGTTACATTTGAGGTATACTGGTCCCTTTTACTGATGGGACACACTTTTACCGTTTTGGACTTTGTTTTGTCCTGAGAAAATATCACCAATTGGATTCCCTACAGAAGCACATCAGCTATCTTGTTTTCAGTTTTTCTTTGAGCCTTGAAAAAGTCCGTGAGGACGAAACACGTGTTGGCTGTTTTTGTAACTCTTACATACCTGTTTATTTTGAGGACTCGGAATATTTTCATTACTCGTATATTCCTGCTTCATATGTGGAATTTAATATTCTGGAACTGTCTATCAACTAAGGATTAAATTGTTCTCTTACAAATCCACCCATTTTGGACTTATAATTTTCTTTGGAGTGCCCTGGCTGCCCTTTTCCTGTAAGCTCTAGATCAGTCAAATGGTTTAAAAAGTAATGGAACTATTTAAAAAAAGATTTTGTTCACACAAGTTCCTTCTCACTTGAGCCTCTTCCTGAAACTCTGCTACTTTTGTGAGTTTTTAGATACACAGCATTGAAGTGTAGGAGGAACAACATAGCACTTTGCAAACATAGCATTGACCATCTCTTGATAGCTCTGTTTACCCAGCAGACTCTGATCTCAATTTATGAGAGTGACTGAATTACTAACTAATAATCTTCATTAATCCAAGTCCAGTCTTTCCCGTCACTGCCCTTATCTCATAATAGAAAACTGCAGTAGCTGCCCCTTTCTCGTTGCTTTCATTTTATTAAAGCATATGTCCTCCCTCTCTGCTTATGATTTGTAAGACCTCTACTAGTTAAGTGCAATCCTCATTTGAGCGTGATGATCCTCTTGTAAAAAACAAGCTCAGTCGAATGCCAGAGCTTTGTTAGAGAAAATGCTATATGACAGAAACTTTTGTGTCCTAAAATGGTTTACAAAAATACTGTCCCATTGGGTGTAGGCTTTCTTTCATTAACTCTGATTTGTTAACATTTTTGTAAATGGTATGTAGAACAGAGTAATGAAGATCACCATTAATTGTTTGTTACTACTTGATCTGTCTTGCTCATTCAACTACAAACGAATCCTAACTTACTGATTAAGGATGGCTCTCGCTACCATTTTGTTTAAAGAAAACATTATTTTCCTTGAGATTGTGAACTAGACAATAAAGAACCTTTCTAAATGTCACTAGCTCCCTTCAGTTCTCATTCTTTCTACACATAGTAATGCTCCAGATGTGCCCATCAGCTTGCATCCATTGTGTAAGTAATTGGGTTACTGGTTGAGTTGGGATGAAACCCTACTCAAGTAGTTATCACAGTCCTTGTCATAGTGAGGCACACCTAAACCCTGAATTGACGTGCTCAGTATACTGGTAGCTTGGCAGTCAGGATTAACTTAGAAGCAATGTGTAAATTATTTATGCAGCACTTCAAACAGTAATAAAGTGAATACATAACAGAAGGAGAATCCCACAGCAACTTCGAAAGGTAGACAATTTTAATGAATAAATCAAGACCGAAATGATAAAAAATCCAACCAGTAGAACCAGAGATATGCATGTTTCTAGATTTAAATGAAAATATCACCAAAAAGCACAAAGCACCAAAAAGCACAAAGCACCAAATGTGGATATCTGGTCACTCTAGACTGGGACAAAGTTACAAGTTCAGGCAAGCTGCGATGGAGCATGGACTGGCTTCACAGACCCAGTTAGGCCCACTGACCTACGGTACCTTGAATCCTGTTTACGAAGTTGCTGAGTCCCGCATTGACGATAAGTTGTGCAGTCAAGGGAATTCAAGGTCCTGATCGGAGATGAGTCACACAGTGTGAGTTCGAAAGAGGAGCTGCAAAGCTGTGATGCGAAGTCCTGCGTCGTTATCGAAGGGGCTTGTAATGCGAAGACCTGCATCAACGATGTGTTATGCACCAACTGGTTCATAAGAAGCCTCAGGGCTTGAGATGCAGAGTCCCGCATTGTCGCTAAGCTAGCTGTCAGCAAGAGGCTTGAAATTAAAGGGGCCTTTGTAGAGGATGCATCACACAGCAGCGGTTCAAAGGAGGCAGCAGGGGTGATGCCATGTTCTGCTCAAGGTTGCGCCATGTAGCAGATGGGATGGCATAGCACCATCAAGCTCACTTCCAAGGGTCCAGGACTGGGGTGACACCACTTGGCAGGGTAATACTCACAGATGGAAGACTTCAGGTCCTGGCTTCAAGGTAGTTCAAAGCCTATTATGTCCCTGAGACTTCTGATCAAGAGTCCAGTCAACTAGCCCTTAAAGTATCTCTGGGGCCCTGGGTTTAAGGTACAGATCCAGAACTTCTCACCCACACAGGGTGGCAGCAGGGCAGCAGGTTGGCACAGCAGGGTAGCAGTCCTTCAGAGCAGATTCCCAGCAGAGTTTCAGTGTTTTCAGCAGCGCATCAGTCCTTCTTCCTGCCAGAGACCACAGGTCCAGAGGTGCGCTGAAGAGTTTGGTTTAAGGGTCCAACATTTATACCAGTTGGCCACTTTGAACAGGACTTCACACCCTGAAGTTTCAGGCATCCCCTTCCTCCCTTCCCTGGCCCCAACTTGTCTGGGGTCACAAAAGACTAGTGACAAACCCCTTGTGAGAGTGTTCAAGCAGGCCTTTGTGAAATGCTAGTGTGGTAGATGACAGGTCCTCCTCTTCATTAATTGAGAGTGGTCCATCCTACCAACACATATCTTCCCTTTGTCTCACTGTCTGGGAGCAATACACAAAGACCAACTGCCAGGTACACCTAGTCATGTGATCCGGGATACAGGCTGCAGACATCAAATGGTTAGGACATGAAAATTGCATCTTTCTAAAAGTGACATTTTCAGAATTGTGATAAAAAAAATTCACCTTCAGCATTAAAGAGGGCTTTTAATTACAGTTCTGTAGTCTTTAAACATGACTAATCTTCCTGCTCTCAATTGGAAGTTACAGATTATTAAATTTAATAAGGAGCTCCAATGTTATCCTATGGAAGAGGTAGGCCTTGCAGTAGTGAAAGTCAAATGTAGGAGATTTTCCCTACCAGGAAATATAAAACTAAAAAGTACATGCCCTACTTTTTAAATATACAACACTCTGCCCTCTGAGCATTTCAGAGTCCCCCCTATGGGTGACTTAAATGTATTGAAGAGGAGGGTTTGGGCTGGGCAAAAGGTTTGTTTTGTCAAGTCAATATGGCAGTTGAAAACTGCACACATATTCCTTAGTGGCAGGCCTGAGACATGTTTAAAAAGTCTACTTAATTGGGTGGCACAATCAGTGCTGCAGGCCCTCTAGTAGCATTTCATTTACAGGCCCTGGGTACATGACCATTTTACTAGGGACGTACAACTAAATTAAATAGCTCAATTGGATGTAAGACAATTCGACAATGTTTTAAGGAGAGAGTGCAATCACTTCAGCACTGGCTAGCAGTGGTAAAGTGTGCAGAGTCCAAAGGCCAGCAAAAGCGAAATCAGCAAAACAGGATAGTTGAATGCAAAAAGTTAGGGGAGAACCGGCTAAGGATGCCAGATCTAACACATTCTGACTAACATTGGCACCAAGGGGAGTCAAAGGAATCAATGCCAGCACCTGAAATCTTGTCATCACAGCAGCACAGATTTTGCTGGATGATACAATCCTTGGATCATACTCCTGTGAAACAAAATCCCAAAAGTCCAAACCTCGCTTAACTTCAGGCTTAAGATGAATTGTGGCCCATGGGACTATAACCATGGATGACCCCATGTTGCCATAATGCTCCTTACTGTTGCGATCTGTTTGCAGAGACTTCAACAATTGTCTTGACTTGATAATGTCTGAACTTGGTCAATTGGAAAAACTTCATGCCCACATCTGTAATAAAAAGTGTTTCAACAACTGTCAGAACTTGCTCTTGCTGGGGGTGTGAATCCTTCTGTTTAATAATGAATCCAAAGTCCTGCAGTGTCTCTGGCAAACCTTCTGCATGCCTTCTCAAGATTTGGGGAGAAAATGCTCTGCAATTAGCCAACTGTCCAAATGTGGAAATGCTGATACCTTCTTCCTAGGATGCCAGTACTTGCACTGTAAATACTTGTAGTGCAGACCAGTTACCAAAAGGCAGGACTGAAAATGGCTTTTGGACGGATGTCAATAAAAGACAAAGGAAACTTTGGTGTGACCTTAGAACTGGGACATGAAAGTTGTATCTTAGAGGTCCAGGCTGTCAGATGGTTTCTCAGATGAATCAAGATAAAGATGCTCTGTAAAGAATCTCTTCAGCAGCCAGTCTGCTTGTGTATGGAAAAATGTTCATTGAAATAAAAACCAATATGCTTAATTAACCCGAATGAGTGAAAAACTAGGCCTAACCAAAGCTGCCTTTTCGAAATTAATTTTAAACTTTACATGACCTATGTTGCTTGACTTGCTCAACTGCTAACATTAACACATTCTTCAAGACTTAACTTGACATAAATGTTTCTGTCCTAACTTTTGCATTGTCTACACAGGGTAAACTATCTTCTTCCTATGACAAAGACAACAGTATTAATTTAGTATTTTCTGCTTTACAGACTTGATTTGGAATGCATGAATTAGTTAACTTAATATATAAAATTGCATCTTTTATGAATAGGCTTATAGTGTGTGAATGTGAAAAAAGGGAGATGAGGAGAAGTAAATAAGCTCTTAAACTCTTAAACTGTTTTGTTTTTCAGAAAGCAAAGCAAGTGTGAAAATGTATGCACCTTGCAAATTCATCCATGATATCGAGATGTTCTTTGTTTATGAAAAAGCTACATCAATCAAATGCCTTCTGCTCATTAAGATGAAATTAAACATTGTATTGAAAATGACTCTTTCTGAAGTTTGTTATAAAAGTGTCCTATCGAAAGAGAAAGGGGGAGTAATCAGTTAGCAGTTAGCAGCAGAAGGGGAGCAGAGCAATCTGAGATAGAGGATGATAGGTGTCGACGATAGCAGAGAGGAGAGCAACAGAGACTGGTGAATTGGTAGATTGTATTACTGAGTGAGAGGAAGATAGATACAGAGTAACCAATTTGATTCTTTTGAGAGCTACCATTCTCCGACTATCTTTTCAGCTGACTAGACTATTTCTATCACATCCTGTTACTGTATTCTTTATGAGGGCTAATATCTCTTTATTGAATATACTGAAGTTTTAGAATGTTAGAATAGGGATAGATTTCAGGACACACTTTATGCAATGTTCTGTAAACTTATTTGACTAATAAAATAAAATGTAAAACTGCAAACTAAACTCTCATCATTGACTCTTATGGATACAAATACTTGAATAATAAAGATTTGTATTGCAGCCGTTAACTCTATATTCCATTCCAAAAGTTTATTCCCCTTAAGGGCCCCAAAGCTGCATGAGGTACTTAATGAATTTAATACGTTGTGCTGTCCCACATACTAAGTTAATTTTGTCCCACAGCTCGCCACAAGGCTTCTGAATCAGAGTATATGGAGTAAATATGTAAACCTATGTCATCCTGAGACGCTGCAACCACAACTCTCTGAGGTGGCAGAAGGTTAGAAGGTGTTGCTGCAAGAGCTTTGGCAAGCTCAGTGTAGAGTTAATCATCTGTGAGGACAGCCAACTAGTTCACTGTCATGAGGGATCAGTGCTACATTGAGGAGTAATAGACAAACCCTGAGGGCACGACCACAACAGGGCACCAGACTCCAACCATGGGCCTCAAGCATGGCCCCTTCCTCAACGAAGGATGCTACTAAGTGGAAACCTGTTATTTTGCTTATTTTGCCTGAAGTGGTGGAAATCCTTTCACTGATGATGTGACAGAGTCTAAGGAAGATTTACTGCTCCCTTGCAAGATATAACGTATTTTGGTCTTTCTCTTTGGTCGCTTACTAAGCATGCAGGATTCCACTTATACGGTATTTTAAGCTCATGCAAACTTGGAACAGAGTGACGTGGCCAATGACAGGCTGAAGGCTGGTGGCAACTCAGGCCTCCTTCCAAGGGAACTCAAGTCAGCAGGGCCTCCTCCAGTCTTATGCACAGGAACCACCTACAGCCGCATTAACTGGCAAGTCAGGGACTACATTTCACTAAGTATCCCTATTACAAAGAACGGACAATTTACCAGATAACCTTGTCAGAGCTACTAAACTCACCTATACCCCCGCAGAGACAGTTCACTAACAGGACTAGAACTTTAATGGAACCGGGATAAGGAGGAGCCAGGAGACATAAATAGAAAGGGAAAAAATAAACTTTCTATTCATAAAAACTGGAGAAAGGAGAGGCCTGACAGCAGAGCGACCAGCTCTATTTTGGTAAGCACTCTAAAGAGAAAAACCGAGGAGATGGAGATGTACCCTTTATTGTTTTCAGTTTGATGCGGAAGTCTAAGTTCTGGTTTATTGGATTTCATAGAAGTAACCAAAAATGTTTTTTGTATACAAACCGGGCCATAGATACAATTATTTTTAATGCACCGAGCACCTGATTTTTCAAGTCTGTATCCAAGGCGATATTCTGGAATTAAAAAGGTTTTTGTAACAGTTTAATAAATGTGGCCCATAGCAAATTCCTAACACCTTTCATAAACTCTGCTCTGAATTCTCGGTGGAGGACTTCCTTTGGGGAACGATAACTCCATTTTGCTGATTTAAAGGTTCTGTCTTGTTCTTTTAAATATTCCTCTGATGTTGTGTTGCAGGGCTTGTAATAGACTGTTATTGCCCTATATTGAGTTTCAGGCTGAAGGTAAATCTTTTGTGATGCAATTGCGGTACCGCAAACTCAATATTGTTCCTAAGGTCTTTTATAACTCTTTGGTCCGCCTGTAGCAACGAGCGCGCATTTTCATTTTTACCCTTTTACGCCCGTGTTCCTTGTTCCAGAGACGGAGCTGAAAGCGTTTTACATGCAATCTCTGGTGCAAATTCCATCAAGTGACGACTCTCGCGGCGGGGCAGTGCTTTCAGATTGTATTTTTGTTCACCATTCTTTGATTTTCATGTCGAAATTCATATATTTTTTATTAGTTTTCAAGGAGCCTGCCGCAATATCACCGAGGAATGCTGTTAAGAGGGCAGTCAAGTTGCATTTATTGATCCACAATGAAGTGCCTTTCGAGGACACCTGAATTCGATACAGAGGGTAAGCATTCCTTCTCAATAAAACATGCCGATTTTACCAAAAGACAGCGAGCCAGCAAAGACAAACTTTGGACTGGTGTCAATGAGGGACAAGCCCTCTTTTGCTTGTGCTTGCGGCCACTGGATGTAAAATGGGGGGATTCACATTTTGACTCATAAATATTACGTACGAAGGCCCAAATTTACTAACACTTTGCAGCAAGATTGCGTCACAAAAGTAGTACTGGGTGTAAATCGTGTAATTCCGTGTAACAGATTCACACAAAATTACCTAAATATGCCACAAGATGATGCAGGATTATGCAAGAAGAGTAATTCTGCAGCTGTGCGACGATTCATTTTGAGCTAAGAAGCAGTGCTAAATCCAAGAAAACACGAACAGCAGTTCAAGAAACCATTCGCGCTCACTAAATGTGCTCCTTTGATATGATTTTTCCTTCAAATTACTTCTAATTATGTGAGCGGGTGTTATTGTTTTATTATTAATCTTGCATCAAAGAGAGACTCAGAATTACCAAAATTACTCTGATTACTCCAGTGTAGTTACACATACTCCCAGGTTTACACACAATTGACACAAACTAGCATCAGTGTTATATTACGATTTACTTTTCAGAGCAAAATTTGTTTTGTGTAGGTTAAACCGCTCTAAAGTGCAGTAAAGTAGTGCTATGTGCTATTTTGAGGTAAATTGTGTCAAAGGGGGCATACCATGAATGCTACAAGGGAGTTTCCATTCAACCACTCATGGGTTTTGATGTAAAGCCCTATCTACTAACATTAGTTGAAAGGTATTTGCATCAAAAAATTGCACTTTCTTGAGACAGACACAACTTTGGAAGAACGTTTTCTTTTCTCAAAACCTTTTCAACTTTGCATGTGTGTTGCATTTTACAGAACAAAGACAAACTTGAAAAGTATTAAACTACATGTACAAATAGTATTTTGTCCCAGAAAGGTACCATTCTAGTACAAAAACTATGTTAGATATCAGGCAAACTCCCTTGTACTGCGGAGGCAAAACAGTGGCAAAGCAGGTGGAGAGAGAAACAGCACCATCTGTTAGTAGATATGGTGCTGTAATGTTCTCTCTTTATTTGATTTGATGCAATGTAGTGCAGAAATGTTGGTTGTTGCAGTTCTTTACAGCATTTTGTTGTAAATTTATCCCAACTTTTACAATAGTGCACAAATTGAGAAAACAAATTAGGAAACAATTGTAAAGAATGTATGTTTCATCTTTTGCTTATTAATCAGAGGACCCCTTCCCTATTTAGGTTCAAGAGGATACATTTACATACACTTAATTTAAACCCCATTGATTTACATATCCACTGTTTATCCTGCGGTGTCCTCAGTATCGTTTGAAAAATATCTACCCCTTGTTGCTGATGATAGAAATGTACAAACAAGAGGGCAATATTTTTGCAAACATTATTTAGGACATAATATTTATGTCAGTTGAAACTTTTGAAATGTCTGGCTGATATTCTGGCAAACACCCATGGCTAAAAATCTGGTATGTGCCTATTCTTCTGCGATCTTTTAACACACCTGTTACAAATCGTTTTACATTTTAATAACATTTTCGCAAACAAAAAAAAACATAACTAGCCTTGGACAAAAATGAAGCTACCTGTTTATTACACTATTTGTGTTGCCCTTGCAAAAAGAAAGAAAAGTGATCCTGCCCTGATCTTAGACCCAAAGCACATAGAACTGCATTAAATGAAGCAAAAATGGAGTAAATTCTAGGCACAAGGCAAATGGCACAGAATTTTTTTTAACCTTCGGCCCTGGGTGTGTGCAGGGAGAGTGTGAGATCAGGGAAGATGTGGAGGGAAAGAGAGAGCAGTTTGGATTGTCGGAGGGATACAGGGATAATGACTTGTTGATGTGTTGTCTCCTTTATTTCCTGTGGGCTTCATTTGACAGAGAGCTTGAATTGTCAGTATACTGCAGAAAGAAATAACTCATTTGCTAGCATTGAAAGCTGGTACCCACAGGTTGCACTTCCATACCTGCAGAAAATGTAGTAATCTCCTGCGCATGGCTTTGTAAAGTTGTTCCAGCTTTCCTTTTTCACCTGTCAACACCCAAATTGAATGCTGTTTGGTAAACACTTACTACCCAAGGAACCCAGAAAAAGGCCTCACAAGATCAAGCAAGTGGCTTGTATAACCATAGACTCTCACATTTGTTTTGATTTGTGAACTCTGATTAGCTGATATTTTAACCTCTAGTACATCCAGGGCTTTACTAAACTCCTCATGCATTATAACTAATTGTCACACTTGACTAAACACATATTTCCTGAAGCACTTTGGCAATCTTCCCAGCTTCAAAAGGTCACAAAACTTTGGAATTCATTGATACACTTTCCAACAGACTCTTCACATATCCCATTCAAAAAGACTGCAAAACTCCCTCCCGTTTTGCAAGAGGGGTCTCACAGCTACAGTGAATACCTTGACAGCATGGGGTGGAATTACTGGCACCTCGAGGATGTGAGGAGTTGTATTTGATCTTTTGGAGGCAGTAGTGAGCTCATTTTGGGAAGAGACTGGGGTGTGCTTGTGAGCAACCCCGGACTGGCCTATCGGGCAACTAAGCAGTACCCCATGGGCGGTGTGACAGGTCAGTGTCTGGGCTGGTTTTTTTGTCAGTTGGTGGGCCTGTTTTATGGTCTGCTGGACCGGTTTGAAATGTTGGACTGGTTTGAATTGTTGATTTCGCTCATATTAAAACAAGCATTGCCTGCAACAAGCTAAGGTCCATACAGTTTTCCATATTTTGCAAAACACTTATGTTTGTCTTAACAATTTCAAAACTGCCCCAATTTGCAAACACGGGTCACTTTTTTAGCTATCTAACTCACTAAGGGGGAGGCACTTTTATTTTGGTGCCTGGGCCTGTTTTCTGTCCCAGTCCGACCCTGCCAGTGAGGAGTTTAGGAAAATATTTTTGGTCTACAATGGTTTAAACAGCAATGAAACAGCTAATAAACTTGAGTGAGTAACAATAGAACAGGTGCTCATCCACAATTAACTTTTCAAACACTCACCCCGTCACTGATCTGAGTTAAATTATCATTATTTTGCTCACCATTGCACCCCAGTTTGGGCCCAGCCATATGCAAATCAGTCTTGACCCTGTTCCCCATGGGAACAGTCCAGTCAGAACTGCCTGGACTGGAAACCTGCATCCTGGGACCAGTTTTGGGGTATCTCCCCTCATCAGCCAGCCTACCTTGAATCCAATGGCACAGTGAGCAAGGGACCCACGAATGGGCATACCTTTTACACTTAGAGCAAACATAGCAGCACAACAAGATGATGAACTGAGTGCTCATGTTTTTCAAACACTCACCCCCAGTCACAGATATGGGTTAAATCCATCATTCTTTTGCTCACCATGCCACCCCAGTTTGGACCAACCATATGCAAATCAATCTTGACCCTGGTCCCTAATTAAATTGTCCCAACAATTTCCGATAAGTTTTGATACACCGTTTTTTTTTAGAACATTATTTTTACACAGTGGTACTAAAAACATTAGTTCCTGTTACTGTATTAAATGACTTATTTTGTGAATCCACTGGGATATTTACAAGAACTATAAAAGTACTATACATTTCACACAGTCTAATCATGTTAAAATCCCAGTCACAAGAGATGAATATTCATCAGTACGTTTTCAGGACATTAGTCTTGTTTTATTTTATAAAACCCATCCACAGTAGTTTAAAGAATCTACAGCTCAGATACCATCCACAATGTAAAGTCCAGTCAACACATGTTTCATCACAAAAGTATCCAGGACTTCTTCAAGGCTCAAACTAATTTAATATTCTATAACCAAGTTAGGCTGCACAGATAAGAGGGGGCCCAAGCTTTCGTTGTGAGAAGCTTTGAGATACTACTCCAGGCCTTACTAAGAAACACAATTTTTCTGGATCTGGTTTTAGTAGGTCTGAAAACACTGGCCTCAAAGACTCTGAGACTATAGACACCGGACTAGGAGCTTTGTGTGGTTCTGCAGGAGCTCGAGTCAGTTGTTGCATCTGACCCACCATCCCTTCTGCTGCACAATGGGGTGGGTAAGGAGGGCACAGCCTAGTTCTTCCCTCACCCACTCTTTCCAGGTGTGAAATAGCCCTCCACTAATGTTGTAATTGACTACATCTCCCTCCCTCCGTCACATTTAGAGCTCCTGAACTCCTTTTTTTCATGAAATTGTTAAGAACTTATCTTTTGCATCTTCATCTGAACAAAAACTATAGAAGTTTAGCCTGGATAGCTGTCCCACTAATCCAATATACATCTAATAGCTTTATTGTCTTCATTAACTCTTTGTTCTTATGTAAATTCCTTTTAGGTTGAAATGCGCTTTAGTAGACTCCTAAGTAAATATGTAAATAGGCCTGCATTACAGACTACCAACCTAGTGGCTTAACGAAAATTGCTAAGAACCTAGAGGGGGACCCTCCTCCCTGGACCCGTGCAGTGTACTGTGCTGAGTGGGCTCCCTGTGCCACAGGGCTGTGGTGGCCTTTGTTATGCCAGTGCACTAACCCTTCCCTGACATCGTTCCACCTCCAGAGGCTGCCAAGATTCAATTCCTCCATTCTATCACTAGAGGCTGCCTAGGCCCTAGTCTGCTATAACATTTGTCTGGGGCGATCCAAGAGACTGAAGAATACAAAAAAAGCTTGTCTAACTGTTACAAACCAATTCCCCTAACGAAAAGACAGGCCTGTTTGGTTTCCAATGCTTGTTGTTTAAACAAGTTCTGACCCCTACATCTGCATTGTAATGTAATTGTAATCATTAAATATTTCTTTGTTTAAAAGGATTGGTTTTCCCTCTTCAAGTGTGAGTTTCTTGTGTGGCTCTCTCTGTCTCCATAGAGCCTGATTACGAGTGCGTTGTTATTTTCTGACCCCTGCGTAAACCCTTGTATGCGCAAGTGTCAACATTATGACTTGAGCGTTACTTAACACATCCGATATATTTTTGGATACATTAAGGGCCATATTTACACTTTTTGACGCAAAACTGCGCTAACGCAGTTTTGCATCCAAAAAATTAGCACCGGCTAACGCCATTCTGAAGCGCCATGCGGGCGCCGTATTTAATCAATGACGTTAGCCGCCGGCGCTGCCTGGTGTGCGTGGAAAAAAACGACGTACACCAGGCAGCGCCGGCGTAGGGGGATATGGAGCTTGGGCGTCAAAAAATGGGGCAAGTCAGGCTGGGGCAAATTTTTCACCTCAACCCGATTTGCGCCATTTTTTTTCGACTCCCAAACCCATAGAAATGACTCCTGTCTTAGCAAAGACAGGAGTCATGCCCCCTTGCCCAATGGCCATGCCCAGGAGACTTCTGTCCCCTGGGCATGGTCATTGGGCATAGTGGCATGTAGGGGGGCACAAATCAGGCCCCCCTATGCCACAAAAAAAAATAAAAAAAATACTTACCTGAACTTACCGTAATGTCCCTGGGATGGGTCCCTCCAGCCTTGGGTGTGGGCAAGGGTGACAGGGGGTGTCCCTGGGGGCATGGGAGGGCACCTCTGGGCTCCTTCCGAGCCCACAGGTCCCTTAACGCCTTAACGCCTGCCTTTTCCAGGCGCTAAAAAACGGCGCAAAAGCGGACGTACGTCATTTTTTTTGACCCGCCCACTCCCGGGCGTGAATTTTGCCCGGGAGTGTAAATACGGCGCACAAGCCTCGGAGTCAATTTTTTAGACGGGAACGCCTACCTTGCATCTCATTAACGCAAAGTAGGTGTCCACGCTAAAAAATTACGCAAACTCCATGGACTTTGGCGCTAGACGCGTCTAACGCCAAAGTATAAATATGGAGTTAGTTTTGCGTCGGAATTGCGTAAAAAAAAAGACGCAATTCCAGCGCAAACAGAGTATAAATATGCCCCTAAATATCTCAACCTTTTTTAAATTTCACGGCCGGCCAAACCTGCCATAATTCCCCTTTCAAAAAGCATGCAACAGTTGTCATAGCATGCGGATTTTGGTGCATTAAGCAACCAAATTCGCGTTATTCCCCATAAATTCGTAATAGGTGCTATTTGTTGCACCCGATAAATAGCATCCCTTGAATCGTTATTTATCAGGTGCGACAAATAGCATCTATACTCCTAATTAGGCCCTCCGTAGATTAACAATCCGAATTGGTACAGCACTTCAGCTTCATTTGAAAAATACATATAAACATTTCGCTCTTCAGTGAGGTTCCTTTTTCTTAGTTTAGTCTAAATATTTCACCAGCTACTTATGTAAATATTTATACTTCAACGCCAATGTTGCTTCTATTGTCCACTAGCACAAGATGCTAAACTCCTGCAGAAGCAAGTTTTCAACATGTGTGGCTTTTATTCACGCAAGCGCGTGCAACACGTGCAGTACAACGGGAATCGGGCTGAAAACGTGAAATGACCACGACACTCACTTAAAAGGGATAAAAGGCCGCTTTAATAGAACAGGTCTGGCAAAATACAACCTTGGCATAATAGCCTCACAAAACTACCCAAACCTAACTAATACAAATTCATCACCTAACCCCTCCCCCTCCCTCTAAAGTGACCCCACCGCACTACCCCTTGTCCCATCCCCACCTTGACCCGACCAACCCATTAACCCATCTGTCCTGCAGTCACCTTCTCCAGTTCCCCTTGTCTGTGCAAACTCCCTGCCCTCTCATCTTTCTGATCTACCCCTTCCCCCCCGAAAGGCCAACTGAGAACCAAAAACATATGAACCAACCAGACCTGCCTATCAGCGGCAGAAAATAAAAAAACAACCCTCCCTTATTACTAAAAATGCCCTTGAATCATCAACGCAACAAAACAAACAGCAATATATTTGTCCTGTTAAAACTCGAAACAGCTACCGCTGAAACCCTGGAAAAAAAAACATAAAAAACCTAAAAATTAAAAACCCAAACAACCCTTCCCAAAAGCAAAAAAAAAAAACCCACATGCCGAAACATTTTTCGGGAGGGCGGGCGGGCACAAATACAAAAAACGCCCACTGGGTGTGACAACGGCCAAAGAGGCCGCCCACACCCAGCCCCTACCTTTTATAGCCCTGCCTAAGCCACCGCCCCATCCTGTCTGCAGACCAATCACCGGTTCGGGCTTGTGGATCATCCCACGACAGCCCGACAAGCCCGGGGGGAGACAGGGCAAGCCCTTTGCTCCCTCCAAGCCCCCATCGGGCTGAAAACGTGAAATGACACTCACTTAAAAGGGATAAAAGGCCGCTTTAATAGAACAGGTCTGGCAAAATACAACCTTGGCATAATAGCCTCACAAAACTACTCAAACCTAACTAATACAAATTCATCACCTAACCCCTCCCCCTCCCTCTAAAGTGACCCCACCGCACTACCCCTTGTCCCATCCCCACCTTGACCCGACCAACCCATTAACCCATCTGTCCTGCAGTCACCTTCTCCAGTTCCCCTTGTCTGTGCAAACTCCCTGCCCTCTCATCTTTCTGATCTACCCCTTCCCCCCCGAAAGGCCACACAGGAAAACCCGCACAGGCGTTTTCCTGCCCCACCCAAAACCTATCTACCTATCCCATAAACCTTCACCCAATAACTCAGCAATCAACAACCGAAGCTCTAACAAATAATGCTCGTTACCCAAAAAGGATAAGTGAACTCCATCCTGCCGAAACAGTTCAACATCAGAAACCACAATATTCTCGTGTGTCAGCACCGAAAAACCTTGAGCCTTACAAAAACTCCTCATCTCCCTGTTTACCTTTCTGCGCTGCTTCTCAATCCCTTTAAAAGAATTGGCACCCATCCATACCCTTCTCGGCACAAAACTCGTCCAAACAATGTGGGTGCCTGACCAACGTTCTTTAATCCTACCTAAATCCAATTTCATGACCTTCAACAAACCAATTCCTGAAAGTGCAACTAAATCATTTTCACCCAAATGTAAAACCAATAAATCTGGACAAACCCCTCGCTCCATCCTTTTAGCCAAAACATACAGCAACTCACCCCATCTCATACCACTCGTTCCTACCCAACTAAGTTTTATTCTGGCCCCATCAAGCCCAAGTTGCTTTCCAAAATGCCGTGATGCAGCCTGCTTCTCAGCCCAGCGAACAAAGGAGTGTCCTACAATCCAAACTGCGCACATCTTGTCCGGGCCCCCAACGCAACCTACGAGAAAAATATATGTTAAGTGGTACATATTGAAACAAACATGCAAAGAAAAAGAAAGAAAACGTAATAGAATATACGAATAATAGAGGTACAGAAAGCCCGAAAAAAGGTTGAACTAGGAAACTGCAAATGAGCAGAAAAAAATCCAGAAACCTACTGCTTGAACGATCGAACATACCTCTGAAAGCAACTTGACCTCCATCTACCTAACTGCT
The DNA here is from genome assembly GCF_031143425.1 of Pleurodeles waltl. NCBI lineage: Eukaryota > Metazoa > Chordata > Amphibia > Caudata > Salamandridae > Pleurodeles > Pleurodeles waltl. Next base: position 266,639,295 of record NC_090437.1, read on the forward strand.
TAATAGACTGATCTGATTTTCCCTGTCTCCTTGCTTCTGTAGCAGCCCCAATCCTAAAGGAATGTGTACCATAACCACTAGGTTCTAAACCCAACCTCCTAACTGCCAACCTCAGAACCGCTAAAAACTGAGATGCTAATAATTGCGACCCATCCTGATGAACAAATACAGATCTGAAAGAATGTGACCGCAGTCCCATAAAAGAAAACCAACAACTCACTGGACAATCCGGAGAACGCACTGCCTTCAATAACACCTCCTGACCCCTCCCCAGCTGGTCCCCTTTGGAAAAAGGTAACCATATGCAAACACCTTGATCCCCCACATGGACATTATCCTGGATGAGCCCCAGCCTCCCTTTTACCCCCAAAAGTTCAGAAATACGAAAAGCCCCATGAAACAACCATGACATGCAAAGAGCGAATAAACAAACCTCCCATTCGGAAAAGCAAACCTCACCTAAACCTCCCAACAATGCCTTCAGAAGATCCTGTGTGATAGGACGCCTACGATCACACCTCACACCACCCGACCTAGCCCAGCCAGCTAAAATTCTCCTACATAACTCACCTTCCACCGGATCGTAGCCCCAGAAATACTTACCATAAAACGAAACTCCTGATAACTTACCCGATATAGTAACCGCCGCCAAACCTGACTCAATCTGCTGCATAAGGAATCTAACTGCATCATCCTGTCTCCTAGATGTCACATCAAGCCCACCTATTCTTGTTACCGCACCTGAATCCAGAAACTCTGACCATGCCTGAAAATAAGTCTTCCTCGTCGACGTAGCTATAGATTGCTGAACTAGCTCCAACATCCTCAATCTCCTAGCGCCCACAACTCCCCAGGAATGCCCGTCTTCTGTGCATCTGCTCCCGGCGCCAAACCACGGAATCTCTGCCACTGAAATCGAGATAAGGCATCAGCGATATCATTCTTAATGCCGGGTACGTGTCGACCTTTGAACAGAATATTGCACTTCAAACAATTCAGCAAAAAAATCCTCAGCAATTTCAGCACCTTTTCATCTTTTGCCTTCTGGTAATTCACCAAATGTACCACAGTCTGATTATCCACATTGAAAACAACAGTCTTATTGGCTAAAAACCTGCCCCAAATCGCTAAAGCAACCACTAGGGGAAAAAATTCCAAGAATGCAATGCTAAACTTCGCCTGTTTCCAATTCACCGGCCAAGCCTCTGCTGCCCAATGCCCGTCCCAGAATAGACCAAATCCATGAGCACCGGATGCGTCTGAAAAAATCTGAATATGCCAAAACCAATTCTCGTCCTCCACCAGCATCGTCTCACCATTAAATTCCTTAAGAAAATCAATCCACATTCTCAAGTCTTCTTTAACACATGCCCGCAAGCGAATGTGGTGATGTGGTAAAACAGCTCCCCGCATAGAGAAACCGAGCCTACGGCAAAACGCCCTACCAGCCCTGACCACATTACAGGCAAAGTTCAAATGGCCAAGCAACGATTGCGCCTGACGCAACTCAATCTTTGATTTTGCAACGACTTCTTCTAACAGAGAAACCAACTGTTGTACTTTATTCCTAGGTAAGCTCGCCTCCATTCTGTCTGAGTCCAATTCAATACCTAAAAAAGTAAGGCACGTTGCAGGCCTTTCTGTCTTATCAAGCACCAATGGAACACCAAACATAGACATCAACTTCTCAAAATCCCTTAATGCTCTGACGCAATTGCCAGACCTGGGTTTGCCAACAAAGAAAAAATCATCTAAATAATGGGTCATCAACGTACCACTGCTGTGAAAAAGAAAACACCATTCCAAAAATGAACTAAACATCTCGAACAAAGAACAAGAAACTGAACAACCCATAGGCAACATCCTGTCAACATATATGGCCTCATCCAATTGCATACCCAATAAGGAAAAATCATCCGGATGAACCGGCAAGAGTCGGAAGGCTGCTTCCACATCTGATTTCGCCATCTCTGCACCTTTCCCACACTTCCGTATCAAAGCAATAGCCTCATCCACTGATGCATAATGCACCATTGAATCCTCTGTTGCAATGAAATCATTTACTGAGGCCCCGCGGGCCATGATAAGTGGTGTATCAATCGAAATTCTCCCTCCTGTTTTTTAGGAACCACACCCAAAGGGGAAATAGTCAAATTCGCCAACGGCCACTCTAGAAAAGGACCAACAATCCTGCCTAAATCCACTTCCTTCTTCAGTTTAGCCTTCACTACCTCAGGATGTTCTCTTGCTGACTTCAAGTTATTGGCCCATCTCCTTAACCTAGGGCCTTGGTAACATAACCTAAAACCATTTAAGAAACCACTAAACAAAACTTTAGCGTCTTCCCCATTTGGGTAAAACTGCAACCAATAGGCCACGACCTCCAATCTAATAGGCGTAGGGCCCTTTTCCTGTAACTTGCTGTGTAAAACCTCTGCCCCTGTCGCCACCTCTTGACGGCTGCCCGTGCCATGACCATTGCATCCCACCGAAGCATTGATACACGGGATGCCTTCGCCACAATTGGAGCAATCATGTCTAAATTTGCATTGTTGTCTGTTACAAACGCCGCTGTTGTAAGACCAGCACGCCCCATTGGCTTGAAATTGCCCCCTGTGCCCGAAACCCACCCCAGTATGGGTGGGACGTCCCTGAAAGGGCTTATATTGAACCGGCAAACCACTTGCCGTATGCGTCGTGGGCGCATTTCGTTCTGTTCTTAACCATTGCATCCATAACTCATTATCAATTTCGCCCCACAACTTAGATGAATCCAAAGCCTTCCTTGCCCGAAATTCCTCGTCATATCTAAACCAGCCAAAACCACCGAAATCCATTTGAGCTCTCCGAACCACGTCCATGTATTTTAGCAAAGCTACGCATGAATCCTGATGCCTCTCACAATAAACACTCGCATAAATCAAAAAAGCCGAAGTCCAATTTTCGATCGTATTTGGTACTCTAGGCCTCCTAGCTAGCTCCCATTCCTCTTCCTTTGACCCTTCCTTTGCCTGAACCTCCCTATGGAGTAGTTTAAAAACGTCAATAAACTCCCCTTTCCAAATCTTTTCTTTCAGATTAAGAGTGAGATGCGCCCCCAAAGGCATCGACACTCCCATATAAGGTAGCTTCTTTGACTTGACACCACTCACCACTTCTTTACCACCAGGATTAGCGTCCACCTTTTTCCCGCCTCCATCTGATTCATCCTTTTCAAGTACCCCATCACCAGTACTCCCACTTACCCCCGACTTACTAGCCAACTCTGTGATCTCACTCACCTGTATAGATGCGTCCACTGTGTTTCCCAATACCCTTGCACCACTCGTAGCCTTCGAGACCTTTGCCCGACCTGAATCCCCAAAACTATCCCGCCCCTTATGCAATCTCAAAGGCCCAACCATTCCTTCCTCACCTCTAGGTAAGTTGCCGGCGACTTCTTGCCGATGAGCTGGAACATGGCCGCCCTGGACCACACCAGGCATCTCTTCTGTCACCACCGCCTGCTTTATTACCGATGCAGGCACCTCTGGATCATCGTCATAATCGAGTAATTCTTCCTCCAAGGAAACACAACCAGCACCAGCGCCCTGGCTAGTGGATGGCTGTGCCTCATGCGGTCCATCTCTCTCCCACGAAGTCGGGTGGACCGCTCCTGATCGCACCCTCCCTTCATACCGATGTTCTGAGGGTGCCCTGACCCTCACCGGCAGCCTCTGATCACCGACAATCCGCCCAGATTGCCGATAAATCGCCCGCACCCCACGTCCGCCCAAAACATGGGATGTGTCACACCCAGTGGCTCCCTCAAATCTATCAGGCTCCCAAAAATCCAAGCTCACATATGCCCTACCTAAAGCACCTGAACTACCAGCCTCACCACACACCGTACCTTTTAACACTGACCCTCTCCCATCCACAAGCTCGATTTGCTCACCTAAATTAACCGCCACCTGGTTACCTACCTCCCATGACTGTACTCTATGAAGCATTGGGCTAACTGCCCTAGGTATCCACTGCATACACTTATTATACTTCTGACCTTGAAAAGCCCACCTATCACTTAATTCTGGATCCAATAGACTTCCAGCGTCCTCCGCCCTTCTTCATCCTCATCAGATACAATGATAACCTCTTTTGACACCTGAACACCAGGAACCAAAACCCTAACTGGCTTCCCTGCTTCAATTCCAATCGAAGCCGGCATCGACCGAACTAAATCCGTGGGCGGCGCCATCTTGGATGCGCCTGCTAACTTCCTTTCCTCGTAATTTCCCAAACCGCGCTCAACGCCTCTTTCTAAAGGTGATTGAGCTTGCGGGCGCGAATGCAACCGCGCACGCGCGCCTTTTTGCCTCGCCCCCATGCGGCCAGCTCTCACCACCGCAGGCTTGAGAGGGACGCCTCTCCCGCCCGCGTAGGCGCGCCGTAATAACGACGAACCTTGCCGACGGGGTAAAGAAACCCCTCTTCTCCCTCGTGACAGAACTGGAGACCCTTGCGGCACAGACAAATCAGTCACCACCAATTCAGGTGAGCTGGAAACTTTCCTTCCTTGAACGCTTTTAGACTTAAACTTTTTGCCCAATTTCGGCGATGAACAAGCCGCTACCGCGGCTGACACACCCCCAGCCGAACGACGCTTCGGCCTCTTGAAGCCCACCCACGCCTCTTCTAAAACACCTTCCTTTATTAAATCTTCCCTGCCCTCATCTTGTAATACTTTCAATGCCATTACTACCTTATTCGGTTCCATCCTTAAACACTCGTACTAAACTCCGCCCTGATAAACCAAATAAAAAACACCACCTAAAATCTCCTAAAACACATACCTCAAACTTTGGCACAAATACAAAAAACGCCCACTGGGTGTGACAACGGCCAAAGAGGCCGCCCACACCCAGCCCCTACCTTTTATAGCCCTGCCTAAGCCACCGCCCCATCCTGTCTGCAGACCAATCACCGGTTCGGGCTTGTGGATCATCCCACGACAGCCCGACAAGCCCGGGGGGAGACAGGGCAAGACCTTTGCTCCCCCCAAGCCCCCAATGAACAAAGTCTTGCTAGCATTGTTGAATTTACACGTTTGCTTCAGGCAAGGTAGGGTTTCAGGTAAAATGGTAAGAAAACCAGCCGTCTTCTGTGCAAAACACATGAGTAACTTCAGCCTTTTTGGCCCAGAGTCACAGAGTGTGAAAGGCCAATGCTGAGAGGTCAGGTATTGTCTGTCAGTGGATTAGTAAAACTCCCAGGAGCCCAGCTCTAAACCTGCAAGCGGTCAGCAAGACAGGCTGCCCTTGGTTCCAAGTCGGAGGCATTCTTCCTGGGACAGGATGGTTAGTTACAGCTGGTTGCACGCTTTGTGTCGACTACCCCTTTAATTGTCCCTGCTGCTGCCTGCATGTTACATCTCCCATTCCACTGCGTTTGGCTCGCGCTCCTCTCCCAGGTGAGTGCATTTCGACATTGCCCAGGTTAAAGGTCTTTTGTAAGGCAGCGTTTTGTCTTCAGGAATCTGATATCTGCAGCATTCCTTTAACTTTTTATAAGGCAGCGGATTACAAAATTCAGGACTGCTGCTCCTCCCCGTGGTTTTGGGTACATTTAAAATAAACCGGGATGTTCTACTTTATAGAAAAAGTGAATGTTTTTTTTTCAACTCACTGTTTGCCCTGTCCAGTTGCCTAAATATCACTATAGTACAAATAACATTCTATATATGGTAAGGTTCTGCGCCTGCTTTCTGAGGACATTAATATGAGCACCATTGCATTGGATAATAACACTATTTGTATTGATTAGATACAGCACAAACCCTTGTAATTGCTAAATAAGATAACAATAGTTCATTGTCATCTAAGATATGTTGATGATAAAGGCAAAAATCGAGTTTGCCTGCCGTGCTCAAGTCTAAGAAATAACGTTGGTGTATATGTTTTGTGACTGCATCCTGAGGACTACTGTCCTATGAAGACGAACTCGTGCTTTCTTTCTATCAAAGATGAGTGAAAATGATGGACTGTGCAGAAAGGATACGTATATCTAACTGAAAATGAGTTCCACCTCAAGCGCGACGACAATCTCGGCTACCTTCTTAGCACGTCCCTCTGCCCTCCACAGTTTCATCGGTGGATGCCGAATAGTTTGCTCTGTCTAAAAGGTGATACAACTGAAATCTTGCTCATGGGGCCTGTCAGTTGGGCTCTCTTGTCTCTCCCTTGACCAGATGAACTGGGCACTCCGTCAATCCTGGTAGAAAAAAATACAATTTGTTCAGGTCTTTGTATCCTTTGGGTTACAGTTTTAGTACACAGAATAACGTCAGGGGGCTGTTATTCTACTGAGGAAAGAGCAACTCAGCATAAGGTGTGTGATATCTAAAACATGGACAGCAAATGAGGAAACGTCCAGACAGAAACTCAGGCGCATTCATAGGTTACCGATTCACAACCCAAGAAATTCAAAACACATGAAATGATTGGCTCAAATTTCCACCTGTTAGGAAATGGTGTTTATGGAAGACCTTACCTTCCATCTTTCATAATAAAAAAATCAGAGCGGTGGCCACAGCTAACATTACCGACTGCCCAACTGCATACACCCAAAGCGCATGCTAAAAGGGTGGTGGTGTTATATATATTTGTCCATAGGTCAGCCTTCCTTTTGTTCCCATGAAATGCTACATTATGCAATAATAATTAAAGTCTGAAGCATTTAGAATTGGGGTTCAAAGGATAAGGAGATAAAAAGAGGGAGCATAGAGGAAAGAAGAAAGTGTAGATAGAATGAAAAAAGGGGGATGGAGAAATATGTGTCAAGGATTCTGTTCTCCTCTGCAATGTTCATAGGTGTAGGTTGCCAGTGTTCTTTATTTCCATGAATAGCTGAGGAAACACATCATTTCAGAAGGGGCCTTAGAGCTTTCAAAAGGAATTGTAGCAGCACTATATATTTATAAAAAATCGGGTTACTGATTGTGATGGGTAAAACCATACTCAAGCAGGAACAACAATCCTTGTGAAGTGAAGTCACAAGCAATCCCTAAATTAACCTGTGCTCAACCCTCTCGTAGCTTGGCACAGAGCAGTCAGGATCAACTCAGACTCAATGTGTAAAGTATTAGTGCAACACCTCAAACAGTAACAAAGTGAAAACACACCACAAAAAGGATTCCACACAAGATTAGAAAGATATAATAATTTTTAATAAATAAAACAAAATCAAAACGTCAAAAAATCCAATCAACAGAACCAGAGATATTTGTGTGAGTCACAAATATCATGCTGAAAATATTGTAATGTGAAGAATATCATGGGATAGACAATCGAATGTAAGAATATTGGCATTTTACTATTTTTTAATATTGTTGTTATATATATTGTTGTGTTTAATATCATTGTAGAGTATATTGTTTTTTATGTGCATGTGGTATATGCTTTTATTGTATTAAAATATTGTTTAAATGTATGTTATATTTTGAAATATATTGTTAGGAGTGGAATGTTGTGTTTATAGGGGATAGGGTGTGGAGTTGTAAAAAAAATTGTTAAAAAATAATATCAATATTGTTTGTGAGTCATAAAATGAAATAATTTGTATTTTTTGTAATTGCTCAAATGTTTTTAAATTTGTTTAAATGTTTCTGATTTTTTAAATGAAAATAGAAACCTATATTTAGGTTGTGTATATTTTGATGTTTTGTATTTGTTACTTTGTTTTTTAGGGCCCGATTACGAGTTGGTGGTCAGACCGCCAGTCCACCGCCGTGGCAGTCCCAAGAAGACTGGTGTGCCGGTGGCCTCCAAGCCGCGATTTTACGATGTATACAGGTTGAAATGCCAACCGTGTCTTCATTTTGCTGCCCAACAGTGGTGCGGTGGGCTGCAGAGTTGGCGGCGCGTACTCTGTCATCGTCATAGCCACAGCCAATCATCAAGCCTCGTACAAAAACACAGTTGGCAAGGAAGTCCCCTTGTGGCGGTTAGCTGACGGCAGTCGGCCATTGCGGTACAGTAACACCAAAGCACCAGAAGAGCGCCCACTGGATGGATTAAAAAACAAAACAGCTAACATCCATTAGCCAAGTGGACACATCTACAAATCACACTGTAAAACACACCCCATCTCAGACTATGATCCTTTGCCTCTACACTGCAGCACAGCAAGATAGAGACCACACTTCTTTTTTTCATGTTTGTTACACAAGGCAGACCTTTTTTTCTTATCCCATTTTACACCTTTCACCACCTTCTTCTAATTTTTACCCAATATCACTTGACTTGTTTAGTTAGTCACTGTCACCCACTTTAATTTTCAGTCATGTCACGGCCCAAAAATCCACGCTTTTCAGAGGATGAGTTGAGAGTCATAGTGGATGAAATCATAAGAGTAGAGCCGTAATTGTTTGGAGCCCATGTTCAACATACTCCTCTCAGTAGGAAAATGGAAATGTGGCAAAGGATAGTGGACAGAGTGAATGCTGTAGGGCCCACCTCGTGAACAAAGGAGGAGATTAGGAAAAGGTGGAACAACTTGAGGGGGAAGGTACGTTCCCTGGCCTCCAGGCAACATCCAGAGTCCCTGAAGACTGGTAGTTGTCCTCCCAGTGCCCCATTAGAATTCTTTCCCTGGGAGGAGGTCTTGGACATCCTGTATCCTGTGGGTTTGACAGGAATAGCTGGGAGAGCAGAATCTGGTAAGTCACATCACAAAACATGTCACAAAACTTCAATGTCCTGTATACTCACATCTCAGCTTTTGCCATTGTGTTGTTCATCTAATTTCATAACCTGCAATACCCAAACTATGGTAGATTGCCATTGAGTATTGTTGTACATACCATCACATGTATCAATCTCCATCTCATGCCATATGTTAGAATGTGGTCTTTCAGTGTTTTAATATCAAAAGATCATCCCGGGACCCGTTGTATGTTCAACATGTAAATGTATGGTCCAACCTAACTGCAGTGTGGCAACAGATATGTCAGACTAAACAATTGTCAAGTGTTGGGAGGTAGAGAGAGTGACATGACTACAACTAACATGAGGCCCTCTTCCTGTTACTCAAAACAAGAAGCCATTTTCAGTTACCCAAAGAACATGTTAGCCATGCAACAACTGATGTTCACTCATCATGGAGTTTAAAATGTGTCTAGTGTTAGGAGTTAGAAAGTGACATGACTACAACTACCAGGAGCCATCTTTCTGTAACTCAAAAGAAGAGGCCATTGCACACCTGCGCAAAGACACCTGTTAGCCATGTCACAACTGATGTTCACTCCTCATGGAGTTCACCATTTGTCTAGTGCTGGAAGTTAGAAAGTGGCATGACTACAACTACCATGAGGCCTTCTTTCTTTAACTCAAAACAAGGGTCCATTGTGAAGTTGCCCAAAGACACTTGTTATCCATGTCACAACTGATGTTCACTCATCAAGGAGTTCACCCTTTGTCTAGTGTTGGGAGTTAGACAGTGACATGACTACAACTACCATGAGGCCCTCTTTCTGTAACTCAAAACAAAAGGCCATTGTGCACTTGCCCAAAGCAACCTGTTAGCCATGTCACATCTGATGTCCACTCATCATGGAGTTCACCATTTGTCTAGTGTTGGTAGTTAGACAGTTAGATGACTACAACTACCATGAGTCCCTCTTTCTGTAACTCAAAACACGAGGCCATTGTGCACTTGCCCCCAGACACTTGATAGCCACGTCACAACTGATGTTTAATCTTCACGGAGAATGAGCATTCTACATAATATGCTTAACTCTAAGACGTGTATGCCTACCTAGCTTGATGTTGTCCTGGTAATCCCAAATTACACTATTGATACCATGAATGACACCTTACCAACTGTGTACATTAAGTAGTTGTGAGGCTTTAAGCTGCTTCAGCAGATTGGAAGTGGCCGGTAACCCACTGACTCTGCACTGCTTACATGATATCTTCTGCTACATATACAACCAAGTTGTGTGTTGGCCTGTATCTTATGCAACTAGGGCTTAGAATGGCCAAATACTTCTCTGCTGTGTTTGCTTAGCTGTTTGCTAGATGTAATGTCCATTCCTTAATCCAAAATGCAACTTATCAACACATCTAATGAGCTGCTCAGTCCTAATAGTTTTTGCAACCTGCGCATATGTCTTGTCAACAACGTCAATACCATTTAAATATATCACAATAGGAAACCCTACCTATTAACATTTTCCTTGGCCTCTACCTACTGTGGCACTAAACATTTGGATGTAGATTCCACACTTTAACCAATAACAATGTAGTCTATTTCTCAACAGGTCTTACTGGCACTGCACCTGGGCAGACATTGCCCACTGAACAGACTCCCAACCCACCCCCAGATGAAGCCCTCAGATATGACAACACTCCTGGACATGTGAATGTGGATGACAGACCTGGCACATCTGGTCAGCCTGGTCAGACGACAACAGTGAGTCTTACTGTTCCCACATCAATACCTTCCACCCCAGCTGCTATAACATCTCAGCCAGCAACATGCCCCCCAAACTGTGTAGCTAGCACAGTTAGTGCAATCTTGTGCCCCCCAGTCCTGGATCCTGAAGTGCAAATCACCACCCCTGACACAAAGGAACCAAGACCCAGTTGGAGAGGGCACCTGGGCAAGGTCACAGGCTCATGAGGGTAGGGTCCATGAGAGGGATGCAGTGGGCTGGAATGGTGAGCCACTGGGACCACTCACAACCAGGACACCATCAGTCAAGTCTTGGGGGTCTATCGGAGTAGTAACCGAATTCCGGGAAATCAAGCAGCTGCAGAGGGACATATACCAACAGATGGGGGCCCATAATTGCAACCTGGGCACCCTAAAAGGGCTGCTGATGGACATCCATGCAACCCTGAGCATGGAATTTCCACCACCATCTACTCCTTCCTGTGGTGCAAGTACTTCAAGTCAATCTACAACTCAGCAGACATAGGAATGGAGGCCCGGCCAGAGGAAGAAACACTGTCAGACACCCCTGCCTCTCCAGCAATTGAAACTCCCCACCCTTGCATGTGGGGGCATCCATGCAAATATCCATGAGGTGTGGATGGCAAGACACTCACCACTGCCAGCAAGAAGCATCAACGTTAATGTCCTCCTTTGTGTGTCACACTTTCACTCTATGGACTAATTCTGGACACTTTTCTATTCCTGATGGGAGGATTAATCTGGACTTTGGAGTTCAGATTATTTGGCATCTGCATCTGTGGTTTCATTCACCATGCATGACTCCTTCACTTTGTATTTATGTTTGTTTGTGCACCAAGTATGTCTTCACCTTTAACACCTCACTAAATTCACAACTCACAAACTCATTGTCTGCTGTAGTACTTTTCACGTTCAGCAATATAGATATGTAAGACCATGTGAGCTATACAATGAAAAACAAGCTACTTGTGTAAGCATGGATATGTTACATGTGCACAATGTTTATTTAGCTCAGGATCACAACCATGCCACACCAACACATACGTACAAGTGTCTTGTCCAAGGAGATTTTTCTTAAACGGTTCAAATCATAGGCTGTCAAGATGTCAGATGCATAGAAAATCAAACATGATAGAATCGTAATGTGTAAGTGATCCAATTACAGGTACAGACCTCCAGAACATGGAAAGAAGAGATATATCAGACACTGTCTTGTAGACATGTGTAAAATGAATTTGATTGATGTCATCCTCTGGAGCCATATTGCCAACCTCACAAAGGGAATCCAACATCACATAATGCAAGATTCAGACAGATGGCAGTACAACAGTTTCTGATAACAGGGTCATTACAATCCACTGCTTCTGCATCTGGTGGTATGACACAAACAAATGTCAGTGATGTGCCATAGGCACTTTGTCATACAATGAAGAAACACATCAACAGCCACATACAGTTCAAATCAAAAGTGTTTAGCCAATGGGAAGTAAAACTAACATGGATTTGGCCTACAACTACATGTGCACTGACCACATGATGACTCACACATTGCATTATGGCCACCATGTGACAAGGAATAAGTTGAATGGAGTCTCCTTAACTTCCATCCTCTCACTGTCCAAGCTGGTTTGGCACAGGTCTTGTACATCCAAATCCTGTGACATACATTCCCAGAAATAATCCGTGTCCACTTTGTGTGTCCAAATAGCATCAAATACCTGCCAATGTCACGACTCTGACAAGTCCAAATGAAGATGCCATGGTGATATTACCTACCAAAACCATAGTACAGTATAGTTATGAAACCATGCACATGACACACTTCACATAGCAAACGTCTGGAAAATGCAGTCCATGACAAAAATCTGACATAAACAAAGAAATACTCACTAAATGTGAATGTGTCAAAAGAGGCATTACCAAATACCCTTTGCCATATTTGTCCAGAGCTTCAGCCTCCTAACAATTTTTCAAAAAATATACCCCTCACATCATAACAACAACTGTTCATTGTACAGTCAAATTCGTGACATTTCATGACATACTTACAATCATGAGAAAAAGCTGTCAATGAGGTCTTGTCACAAGTCAGCTCCTTCCTCTTCACCACTATCATCCCCGTTTGGCATTTCTGGAGCCTCACCCAGTGCCACCTCAGGCTTTCCCTCCTCTGCAATGTAAGATATGTTCCATTGCAGGGTGATGTTATGAAGTATGGTGCAGGCCACGGCAATCTGACCCACCTTCTCAGGTGAGTAGAGGAGGGCTCTCCCAGTCTTGTCCAGACAGCAAAATTTAGCCTTCAGGAGCCCAAAAGGCTGCTCAGCTGGCCGTCGTGTTCTTCCATGGGCCCCATTGAAGTGGACTTCCCCTGGCACAATTGAATTCCTCAAAGGTGTTAACAACCAAGGACAGTTGGGATATGCTGAGTCTCCTGTTTGTAAGGAGACAAAAGAGCTACAATGAGTCACACATTTCCTGATTATAGAACCTAACATTGCACACACAAAGTTAGGACAGATCTTACTTACCAACAAGCCAGGCCTTCTCCGAATGCAGCTGAGACATCAGGTGGGTTATGGTGTTGTTCTGCATTACAAAGGAATCATGGGCTGAACTTGGAAACCGAGTGCAGATGCTTGAAATGTACAGATCTGGCAAGCAGACAACTTGCACATTGACTGAATGGAAGTGCTTCCTGTTTCAATAAAGTTGTTCACTGGCATGCGGTGCAATAATGCAATAAGGGTGCCATCAATGGCTCCGAACACATGTGGGAGGCAACCAAGTCCATAGATGCCATCCTTCACATTCGCTAAATCCTCACCTCTGAGGTTTCCTGCCCTCAGAAAGGGTAGGAGGAGTGGCCTCACCTGGCATGCACCACCCCTAAGGCGTTGCTTGCAAGTTGGACCCCCATTTCATTTTCCTCCATCCTGGATGGAAGGAAAATAGCCAGTTAGGTTAAGGGCAGTGATCCTTCCCACAGGAAGTGGTCACTGTAGTGGGTGTAGCCACCCAAAGGTAAGTGTCCCGTTGGACACTACCAGGTTCCCCCTACAACATCCACTAAATTCAGTATTTAGTGGGCATCCGAGGCCAGATAATCAGATTCAAAAGGACAAAGAAGACCAGCCCAAAGAAGAATCAAGAGACTAGAACTGTGGACTTGCTGCACAAGAAAAAAGCACCAAACCCTGCCTGCTGCACCCCGGACCTAACAGTCGCCGCTGAGGAGGAGCTGGACACTGGACTGACCTCAAGAAACCCAGAGGACCTCCAGGCTTCACCAATCATCCAAGATCTCCCTCCAGAGTGGAGGTAACACTCTGCAACCAACAATGAATCAACAATCCAGTGAGGGTCACTTCATTGACCGGCCGATATCTTTTGAACTGGAAGTTCCAGCCAGACTCAACTACACACCAACAACCCTGCAACTGTGCCAAGTTTGGTGGCACTGCTCCCCCTGGTGGCCGTACCATACCAGTACCCTGGGTACTGGTCAGCCGATGTCAGACAACCAGAAAACCAGCTTTCCAGTCAAGGGACTTCAGTAACACCCTCAACCTCCCACAAGTGTGCCCCCGTTGCCCAAAGAGACTTACCTCCAGCTCAAAAAGGCTCCATTGCGTACAGCTACTGGATCACAAACTCGTTCTACACTTGGCCACCCTGTGCCCTGCAATGAGGAACCAGCTGTGCCCCAACGATCTCTCAACCCTTGTGACTTTGACACCACAAGTGGACCTCCAGGCACCACGTTTACATTTGCAAGACCCACCCAAGTGGTCCCCCTCAGTGGCCCTGCACCTGCCACAAGAGGCTTTTCAACGCTGCTCCCTCCGGAACTAGGAGCCACCCAAACCTTTCCAGGTGGCACAGTGTGCCCACCGATGACCTCAACCAATCGGCAAAAGTGGAACTTGGTAACCCCCACTGCGTGATTTTATATGCATTTTAAAAAGTGATTGCATATTGATTCCTATGGGGCAAATTACACTCAGAAAGACTGCATTTATTCAAACTTCAAAAATCCATATCTTAAAAAATATTTAACCAATTTTGAAAATCTTGGCCTTAAAATGTATATAGAAATCTGAAGTATTTTTATAAATTGGTCTCAAGTTACCCCTTCAATGCATGAAATGCTTTGCACTTCTCCAAGATTAGCATAACTGCTCGACCAAGCTACCTCAAAAATTAGAGCTTTAGGTGATCTAGTTTTTGCCTCTGGAAACTAATGTGTGGTTGCCTGGACCAACTGCACAGTGTGCCTAGCTTTGCATACTACCTAGAGGCCAGCCTCCTACAGTGATATACCACCAGATATAGCCACTGTATACTGAAAGGACCCTGTGGCTAGAAAATGCAGTTCTGCCATGAGTCTCACAATTAGTGGTAAACATGCTGGGTTACTGTTTTGAGGCATGAGATCTGGCTCCAAATGATGACATAGATCTTGTTTAGTTAGCCTTTTCAGACGAAATTGTTCTATTACATCCCTTTCTTCCATGGCATGAAGGTCTGGAAATGGATGGTACACTGGAGGTTGTTGTCTCCTCCCTCCCCCAGGGTACCTATGTATGGAATCAAATAATAGGTGTATCAGTTACAGTGTCCAGAGCAACACATATGATGAGTAAGACAAAAGTAATGTGACAAAACATCAGTGGCAGAAAAACCATTACACATATTTCACATTTCAATTGTCTACTCGCCATGATCCAGCTGTAACTCCCATTGCTGTCTACACGTGTCTACACATCATACACGTATATGGTCCTCATGTATTCCTCCCAAAATACCATCACCAGCGGTGTTCAGTACACTGCAGTGATATGACATTTATGACCAGTAACACACTACACTAATGATCGTTTACTAGAAATTACATAGAAATTGAGTATTAAATATGTTTACATGTACTCTTGTAGTGGTAGTGATGCATTTACCAGTCAGAAATATTGTAGTTTCAACCTGCTAAAATGGCGGAAGCCTGACCCCGTATCATGGACTTTTGGAACCTGCCGGCGGAAGTCGACCGCATGGTGATCAGTTTCATCCGCAGTGGTCCCAGCCATAGGCTAACGTGTTGGCTGTGATGGTTGTGGACCAGTGGCTGTGTCTCTCTATGCTGATGACCACATAAGTGGTGTACATGTACGCCATGGTTTGAAAAATAACTCACTTGCCTCCTGTCACTGCTGCCATCAACACTCTGCATTTTAGCTGCTATGTGACACCTCTGGGAGCAATCATGCCAGGTCAAGCGTTTGAAAGGGCCCCTGTCTGCTCTCCAGCAGAGCTGGAGAAACTTGTTAATGAGGTCCTTCTATATGGTCAGCTCTATGGCTCAAAAGAATAACAGGTAACTACCTCACATACATATAAGACTATGTTCAACACCATCCATTCCTTTTCCACAGGCTACAACGTGCCTTTGAGTCCCAGATATGTTTTTGGATGACTGTAGTTGCATTTGTGGTCCACACATATGATGTATGTCATGGATTGTGGATCCCTGTAGTTTGTGTATTTCAAATGACCATTGTGTTGTGTGATGTGTGATAAGCCCTAGATCCTCCTTCTGACTATGCAAGTAAACTTTTCAGGGTAACAATGATATAAATGATGATCAGATGATGGTACGTGAGAAAATATATGTATCTGCATTATAGCATGAGCTGTGTGTGTATACTGTTAGAAGCAGTTGAGGATGTTAGCAATGTGTACAGTCCCACATATCACTCAGCCCACGTCAGGCCTTGGCAAACTATTGTTTGAGAGCTAGCTAAACCTAACTGACTACTTCAAAGTGCCTCAGAACCTTGAGTTCACAGATAGGATGGCTACAAGATTTACTGTTATGCATGGAAATGGTGGTTCCATATGCTCAGCCTGCAGAGAGAAAGGCCATTACAGGCCATAGACCAGCTGGGCCAGAGTCACTGTATGCAACTTATGCAGAGGGTATACTCCCCATAGACCTACAGATCCTTGGATGTCCCCAAAATGAGTCTTCAGAACCAATAGTAGGCCTGAACGCTTTTTCATTGACTACATTTGGAATGGTGACTGAGGAAACCCACTGACCTGCTACATCCTTCTATTGACCCACAGTGTCAATGTGCAACATTTACTACTAACAGGCCCCTTACTCCCATAGGTCTGTTGTCACTTTTCCCTAAGTCATTTTTGCACTGTGCTACATCTTGCACAAGTGACAAACATACAGTGCAAATAGTTGGCTAGTTCTGGAAATGTATCACATGTGAATCACAAGCTTTGTTACATTGAACCAATCAGAGCAACCGTACCTTGGTTTGTGAAATGTCATCTCTGTAAGAGTGCCACATATGATAAAAGGTGTGTCCTGTGATACCAGTACATACCACACAAACTCAATCAGATGTAGCATGAGATTCCATTAGGTAGTCCACATGTCCACACATCTACAGAGAGGAAGCACTCAGTGTCACCCATGCCAGCCCTTTCATTGTGACCTAAGTCTTGAGGTATAGTGGTGTCTATGGTAGTAGCCTGTACGGACCATGTGCAACAAGTCAATGTGCCTGAATGTAAAGGTGTCTGTACCGTCATGCACAAGTAGTTTACACTTCAGAAGGTCACAATGGTGTGTTGTGTTTCATAGTGGCTCACATAAGAGTACATGTTGGTTGGCCCTGGGCTATGTGATGTTAGTGGGCTTGGTTAGTCTGTGTAGGTCATAACCAAGGTTGTGGGTATTCAGCAGATGACTATAAAAGTGTGTATGTATGTCACTGTACTTATCAGCATGTGAAATCTCCACATGTAGTGTGATAACAATTCTAAACTGCTTTTGCTAGGTGTCTACAAAATGTGTGCGGGCCAAACAGATATCCTAAGTTATTCAATTATGATCTTTTCATTTGTTTATTGTATCCATAAAGGTCAATGCCCAGAAGATCACGGAGATCTAGCTGGGGCTGTCCTCCCAACGTGTATGCGGCAAATGCTGGACCCCGATCCCCCTAATGGCCTGCATATTGGTGGTGGCCTACCCAGAGCTTGATGAGCAGTTGAGGGAATCACAGCAGCTAGAAGGGGGTGATTCATCTATGTTACATTGGCACTTTTATGTGTTGGAAGCAGCCATCTCCCCCTGACTATTGGAGGTGGCCCAGGTGCAATGCACAACAAGAGTTATTGTTTGTATAGGCCTGGTAATAGGTACATGCTAATGTGCCTTGCCTATTGTCCAATTGCCAGGTATACAACATAATCCAGCTCACTACCAAAATGCTCTCTTGAGCAGACACATGGCTGAGTACAGTGATCAATCAGCTCATGCTGTTTGATGTCGTGGGTGACATTTGAACCCTACAGACCACTTAGCTTCAGTGTGTCATGAGTGCTCATGTGATGGTGGCCCTCATTCATGTGACATGGCATATAGTGCACTTTGGGTGCAGTCACTAAGCAATAATTTCCCTTGGTAAGTAGGGAATGTACAGTTACATGAGTTAGCTAGCATCCCTTTTGCCATCAGTATTTGTGCCTAAATGTTGGCATGTATACCTTTCACTTTAGTGGTATCCTTTGCACTACTGTTTCCCACATGATCAACCTGTCTTCATGGGATGAGGTCTGATTCCATCACATATGCATGCAAGAAATTTTTAGAAATTAGTTACATGTGCAGGGTATACAGTTCATCTGTTACCACATACAGAAGTGTGTCAACATTGGTTGGTGGGTCACACATACCCTAATCCGTTACTCAGTGTAATTTGTCATGTCCAATGGCTAAAGCAATAAAGGACATTACAGGTAGACATACATTCCTTATTCACAACATGCATTTCCATGCCATTGGTGGAATTATTAAACTTAGTGATTTACACCTGTTTATTGGCGAAAGATAATTAACTGACTGTTGACATGCATCGGGGAGTGACGCAGAAATGTGGGAATCATAATTGAGTGTGTACACTCAGTAATACATTGGAATTTGTGTTTGCATGAAAAAGGGTACAGGGATGAGTCTTCCCATTGAGAAACTGATTAAACCACCTCTTCAGGTAATGGAGTTTCCCTGAGCCTCAACAACATTCAATGGACTATTGACTTTACTTATGAAATGTTAGAATCGAGTTCTCACCAGTACCAATCACAACTTTGTTTTGCCCAGGCCTAACTGATTAATTGTGCTATGGATATTTGTTGGCAAATCTCCCAGACATTTTCAGCACATTGTCTCCAGTGTATGTTACTGTGTGACGTGATGTGTTGCAAAGCTACATTAGTACTTTCTTTCATGACACTATTTTTACAATGGACATATTAGGAAATTACAAATGGGAAGTTTCTACAGTATGACAAGTTTTTCCATGTCACCTTCTTCTAGTTACTGTACATCTAGCTGCAACTTAGCTGTATTACTTAACCATCATTTCATCATGATGTCGTATGAGGTATTTGAGCATTTGCAGATTGCAGGGCCTTGTGTGAAATCAGTGGGAATACATGCTGTATTGCCGTACTATTTGATAACAACAGGTTACTGAGGTATGCTATAAGAGCCAAACCATTCAAGGTAACAAGGAATCCTCCTTGACACATGGGTATTGCGATTGCACAACTTTACTAATGCAATTGGAGTTGTCTGTGATTCTGACTTTTCCGTGGACAGCTATTTACAGTTCATGTAGCATGCATGCACATGGCCTTGCAAATGTTGAAGCCACTTTGGTGGACCTTCTAGCCGGGGTCTATTGTACATTACAGTAATGTTCTCTGATTCTTACCGTTTGCCAAGTGTGTTCTGGCACATGCAATAAACCCATTTGTATTTGTCATTTCAGCATCATCCCAGCAAGTGGAGGAGTCAGGGCCGACATCTCTGGGGAAACAGCTGGCCACTGTAACTCCAGTCATGACACTACAGACACAGAGGGACACAGTGGCCCAGAGGGTGAAGGGAGCACCACGGAGGACACCGACTCTACATTGTTGTTGCCCGAATCCAGCTCCAGTGGACACTCCCTAGATTTGTTGGGACATGCAGGAACATTTCCTACACCATCATTGTCTAAAACTCCCAATACCATCTTTACCCTCCCTGTTGCTCCCCACCCAGTGGGCCAAGCTCACTCACCCAAGACTGTCTCTTTCGCTCCAGGCACTCACCCTCTGCCCTTGTTCCCCCTTCTGCTCTGAGTGAGGAGGCTCCTGACCTCCTGAGAAACATCTCTGAGGGTCAGAAGGCAGCATTGAATGCTATCCAGGTGCAGGGCAACTATCTGAAACAGATAGTTGCCTACCTGAAATTCATCCACTGTTCCATGTCTGCCCTACAGAGATCTTTTCAGGCTCTGGCCTCCTCCCTCAAGGCAGCCTTCCACCCATCCCATACTTCTACCCCATCACCTGCCTCTTCTCTATCCAATTTCCCTATTCCCATACCTGTCTCAAGCATGCTCACACAAAAGCATGCACACACATCAACAGCCCTGAGCAGCAAATGCAAACAGAAACCACAAAGCACACAAGCACGCCTCATGAGACACTTACCCCACTCACAACCAGCACCGCTCCCACCATGCCCCCAGACACCACAGCCATACCCACAGACCCACCTCCACATTCACCAGACACCAAACCCACACCATCAAACACACCCATCACTCCAACCATGCCTCCAGACACAACACCCATACCAACAGACACAGCCACCAGTCCCACCATACCCCTTGACACCACACAGAAACATCCCCCACTCCCAGCATACCCAGCACATTCACATCACATACCACAAAGAAATGCAAACTCTCACACTCGCCCACAGAACAGATACCTATAAAACACAAACATCATACATCAGACACACAGACAGCAGCACCAACAACACACCTACACCTGACACTTCTAGCACAAAGTATAATTCATTTATCTCTATTATGCTTGTCATGTCATTAGGAGGTATCTTGTATGTGTGATTAGTTAGTGTTAGGATATGTCAATTTCTTCATGTTTTTTAATGCAACAAGCATTTCTCTTTTTGTTGTAGATCTTCCGTCTCTTAATCTTTTTTAGGTTTGGTATGCCAGGGAGCTGGCCTGTTGCCTGTCCAGTAATATTTGAAATCATATTTTTGAGTATTGTTCCTGATGGCTCTTGGGAGCTCGTAATGGCTGCTTTCAGGTCATGTAGAACTTCCTTTACTTCTGTTTCTGTAATGTCAGGAGGATTCCCTATCACTTTGTACAATGCCCGTTTTAATAGTAGCCCTCTCATAGCATGTGGTGAAATTCCATTATGTTGTCTCACTGGGCATACTCTCTCTACTATACGTATTTTCTCTCTAACAAAATAACATCTTCCCTTTTTGGAATTTGATATATGTTGCTGTTACGAAACTTTCAAGTGTGTGTTTTTGAGTATAAAAATATATATTAATTATTTTAAAATATAATGTGTGTTGTAATATTAATTTTAGCATGTTTACATTGTAATTGCACATTTTTACTTATGTTTGGATGTTGTCCTTGTTTCTGTTTATTGTGGATTAATGTTTTGTGGGTATGTTTGCTGTTGTTTTTGGTGATAGTTTTCATTTAGCGCTGCCTGTTGAGAGGAAGTGTTATGTTAGTTGTTTTGGTTTATTAGTATTTTGTTTGGCTTTTTTAGGAGTTTTATTAGTTTTTGTTTACTTTTAAGTTATGGCTATGCACTGTTTTAAAAAAAAATGCTACTTTCAGGCTTTAGTCATAATACTTGATTTCAGGTGTGTCTTTCTTTTATGTTGGAATTTCAGACGTGTGGCTTCACTTTTTGTTCTTTTTTGGCTTTTGTCTTCTTCGAGTGGATGGACCTCGGTTTTATGGCCAGGGTTTTTTCCATGAGGCTTTTTACAAACACAGAAATACATAAACTAGAAGAAGCAATGCAAGAGGAAGCATCTAAACTGGACGAGCTTGCTGCAGACTTAAGCACTGCAAAGGTATCGATAATATAGAAACGAATTAGACCACGGGAACTCTGTGCTGCATATTGTGAAACTTCCCTCATTAATATTGAAGATAAAATTATATCTGAATTACTCTTTGACTGCTAGGGGTAACTGGCCCCATAATACAACCAGATCAATGTGTTTTTTATTCCTGCTTTATCCACTAGGAATACATACATTACTCCCTAGCATTGTCAGACTGGCTGGATGATGTAATGCTGATGGTTTACTTTGCAGTGGCCGACACTACCTGTGTGTTCCTTTAAGCTGGATGAATGTTGGACTGAGATTTCATGGGTATGTGCATCTACTATATATAAACTTAACATCCTAGATACATCTCCATCGGGGGACATCAGATACCTTCGAGTTACAACAGCACAGTAGATACGGAAACTCACTATCGTAGGAGTTATGCCATTGGAATTCAACCCTTTGTAGAGTTGATTAAGACCAATGCAATACTAAGGCGAATTGAATAAGTGCAAAGAATATCACATCGGACGTATTCTGTGCACAGATATCATGCTTATGAACCTTCAACATCCAAAACATTCAGGACCCAGGGCTCTCCAGATGCCCTGAGTCTTTAGTGAATATACTGGCTTGAAGGTGATTTTATATGAATCCGCAGTGTATCCTGTAGGAGTTGGGGAATCAGGTTTACAGAGGGCATCAGAGTTGATGATAGCAACAGAAAGTTTTAAATACTAAGGTGCACTTATTGCCAGAGAAAAAATCCCAAGCACAGGACTCCAGTTTGGTACACTATGCAAATAAGCTACAGAGTGAGCTTGCATTCTGGTCACTTCTTCCACTTCTGTTGATGGGTAAAGCAGTCAAAGCTAAGGTGGTTTAATTGCTGCACTTTTAATATCAACTTTGGAATCATTCATATGGCCATATAATGCTTTGTAACTTTCTTTAGGGTGCTGGTACCTTTGATTTGCCATTGTGAAGTGCTGCATTTTTGCAATATGATTGAGATATTTTAACATCAGAATTAGGGTGGCAACACCCTGACAGATATGAATAAGCTGCAGGGTGTTGAGGGAAGGCCTCCAATTTGAATATGATCTGTAAAAACACTAAGGCCCATATTTATACTTTTGGACGCAAAACTGCGGCAACGCAGTTTTGCGTCAAAAAAATTAGCGCCGGCTAACGCCATTCTGAAGCGCCATGCGGGCGTCGTATTTATTGAATGACGTTAACCGGCGTTAGCCGCCGGTGCCGTCTGGTGTGCGTTAAAAAAAACGACGTACACCAGGCAGCGCTGGCGTAGGGGGATATGGAGCTTGGGCGTCAAGAAATGAGGCAAGTCAGGTTGAGGCAATTTTTGCGCCTCAACCCGATTTGCGCCATTTTGTTTCACTCCTAACCCCCATAGAAATGACTCCAGTCTTAGCAAAGACAGGAGTCATGCCCCCTTGCCCAATGGCCATGCCCAGGGGACTTCTGTCCCCTGGGCATGGCCATTGGGCATAGTGGCATGTAGGGGGGTACAAATCAGGCCCCCCTATGCCACAAAAAAAAAAAAAAAAACACTTACCTGAACTTACCTTAATGTCCCTGGGATGGGTCCCTCCAGCCTTGGGTGTCCTCCTGGGGTGGGCATGGGTGACAGGGGGTGTCCCTGGGGGCATGGGGGGGCACCTGTGGGCTCCTTCAGAGCCCACAGGTCCCTTAACGCCTGCCTTTTGCAGGCGCTAAAAAACGGCGCAAAAGCGGCCGTATGTCATTTTTTTTGACCCGCCCACTCCCGGGCGTGATTTTTGCCCGGGAGTATAAATCCCACGCACATGCCTCGGAGTCGATTTTTTAGACGGGAGCGCCTACCTTGCATATAATTAACGCAAAGTAGGTGTCCACGCTAAAAAATGACGCTAACTCCATGGACTTTGGCGCTAGACGCGTCTAACGCCAAAGTATAAATATGGAGTTAGTTTTGCGTCAAAATTGCGTCAAAAAAAACGACGCAATTTCGGCGCAAACGGAGTATAAATATGCCCCTAAGGCCCATATTTATACTTTCGTGGTGTAGCATTTGCGCCGCTTTTTGAAGCAAAAACGGCACAAACTTACAAAATACAATTGTATTTTGCAAGTTTGTGCCGTTCCTGCATCATAAAATGACGCAAATGCGGCGCTAAAAAAGTATAAATATGGGCGTAACTATTTCGAAATTTCACTATAAGACATTACCTGCTCTCCTATATTGAAGACCTTGTAAAATTTGCAGACCTGAATCTATTGGAAGCATAATTGTTAATGGGGGAAATGTGCCCCATTAGTCACCTTCCAGATTCATTTGACTCCTGCAAGTGAGCATGGGAATTGTGGATGAACTCTTAGATGAAAGAGTGGCAAGAAGCCAAGATGACACAAAGGGAGTTCACTACTGTCTCCCAATATAGAATTATCTAACTCAAACATTTACACATATTGCTCATCACATGGCTAAAGCGATGGTGTTTTGATGAAGTTGACTCCCACAAGTGTTTGAGATATGGAGGCAACCAACAGATTTCATTCACACCACCTGTGAAAGTCCCAAGATTAAACCGTTTGGGAGCCAGTAATAATGTGTACACTGGGAAAAGTAACAGGAAGGCTGAATTAATGAATGAAGCTATATTCATATGGTGTGAGCAGCTGCTCTGGTGTGTCCTGATACAAGATATACATGCCACATGGAAACAAGGGGAGTGAATCAAGGAAGATGAAAGAGATTGATTTTGAGTAAATTACATAATGTGTTGTGATCTTTAGTGCTTCTCAAAAGTAGTGGAAGTGAGTTACATCATTTCAGAGCTAGGTAGGAAAAAGCTCTCCCACTCTATCTCTGAGAATTTTCATGGTTCTAGAGGCATAGCTGAGGAGAATCTAAGCATTTGCCTGCACTGCTAATTGAGAATTTGCTTCCGATGTAGTTTGGACCTGGGCTGTTTTGACTTTTGCCATTTCTAGGTGTTTGGAGGTGGAAGACTAATCAAAAAGGAGAGCACAAAAACGGTGGTCCAACCCACCTACCACTGTGTCCCCTGCCACATTTACAATGCAGCAGGCAATGTGGTGTTCAAAATGATGGAACCACCCCCAGCCATACCACTGAGAACCCAGCATTGTAACAGAGGAGGGTAGCACTGGCTAAAATGGTGTTTTGTCAGTGGCCAATTTATAATTGACTGGTCACACAGCCACACTGTATTGTTACCCATGGCAGCTCATGCCATATAGGCAGGTACCAGCAATAGAAAAACAGCTGCCAACAAGGTGGCACATTCTAACTGGCAGTGGCTTTACGAACCAACAATTTAGGTGTAAGGTCTACCTAACCCTAATGGAACCCTTTCATCTTTTTCTTAAGTTTATGCATAACTCTGTGGTCATGTCTCTGGATGGGTTTCTGCTTACAATTATGTGAAAAAAGGCAAATCAAGAATATTTCCTTGACTGACTAGACTTATATTTGGACTCGCTCAGAAACAAGATGGTGCAGTTCACAATGGTGATGTTACTGGCTGGATTTAGGCTGCAATGCATTGAAACCATGTGAGGCCACATGATAACATCCCATTGATGCTAAATTAGAAAGTTTGTCCAAAATATTTTTGTTTAAATACCAAAAGAGAATCTGATGATGATGATAATCCAATCTTAATAATTAACCCCTTATGTTGAAATCCACCTAGAATATTTGTTAGAAATGGGGTCGCTAGTTGGCAGTGGTTTGCATCCTGTCCAAGTGAGGACCCTCACTCTAATCAGGCAAAGGGAGTCACACAGCAAATATAACCCCCTTGGTATTTTGTCTCAACCACAAAGGCTCTTCTGAGGCAATTTGTAAAGCATTTGTACACACACGGTAACACAATGAAAACACAACAAAAGTACGCCACATCAGTTTAGAAAAAATAGGCAATATTTATCGGAGTAAAACAAGACCAAAACAACAAAGATCCAACATAGACAAGTAAATATACGGATTTTCAAAGATGAAATCTTAGTGTAATGTTTAGAAACACAATAGCTCCAACTGGGGATCTCACAGCGTCTTGACGGTGTCGTTCCCAACATTCTGATACCACTCGCAAGGGAGTGCAGGCCGGTCACAGAGTCATATGGACCCCAGGTTCAGTACCTTCAAAAAAGATGAGGACACAACGATGTTGCACGGCGTCGGGGAGGTGAGGCTTTGCTGGTGTGGTGTCAGTTCCTTACTGCTAACGGGCAGGTGAAGCATTGGTTCCTTATTGCTGGGCAGGGGAGGTCAGGTGTTGGTTCCTTATGGTTGTCGGGGAGGTAAGGTGATATCGGTAGGGAAGTGTTGGTACCTTACGACCAGCAGGGTCAACGAACCAACAGGTCAAGATGCAAGGCATTGACTTTGCAGTGTTACAATCACACCACAAGAACACAGACGCTGCAGCGGAGTCGGGGGTCCCGGACATCAGGGAGATGGCACTCAGGACTCACACAGTGGCAGGACTTCAGAGGCACTGCAGTGGCATTGGGCCTGTGTTGCAAGACACGGCCATTGCTCTCAGCAGGGACCACGGCTCCAATGCAGGCAGCGGCACGAAGTCAGAGAGTGGGACAGGTTCCGAAGTCACTCTGGAATCAATGTGCTTAGTTCCTTCTGGATTTCACCAGGGCTCTCTTCCAAGGTCCCATGAACTGGATCTGGTACCCCTTGGCAAGTCAGGACTCTCAGCAAGAGAGACCAGGCACTGTCAGGTGAAGTCTTTGATGGCCCTGAGATGTCTTAACAGGAGGCAGGCTCAGTTCAAGCCCATGGAGAACTTGGAAAGCAGGATATAGAAAGCAATGTCAAGTTCTTTCACTCCCAGGACAGAAGCAGCAAGCAGCAGACCAACACAGCAAAGCAACAGGCATAGTGGCAGTCCTTCCTACAGCATGCAGCTCTTCTTCCTGGCAAAATTACCTCAGTCCAGAAATGTTCTAAATCTGTGCTGTCAGGGGTCCAATACTTATACCCATTTCTGTCTCTGAAGTAAGCAAACTTCAAAGAGAAGTCTTTGTAGTTCACAAGATCCTGCCTTTCCCTAACCTGGCCCCAAACACACCCCAGGGGGTTGGAGACTGCTTTGTGTGAGGACAGGCACAGCCCTATTCAGGTGCAAGTGCCAGCTTCTCCCACCACTCTAGCTCTGGAAGACCCATCAGCCTGGTGATGGGCAATCAGAATATCCAGAACACACCTCAGCTTTCTTTGTATGACTGTCTAGAGTGAATATACACACATCCCAACTGTCATCTCAACCCAGACGTGTATTCAACATAAAGGCAGAGTCACAGAATGGTTAAGCAAGAAAATGCCCACTTTCTAAAAGTGGCATTTTCAAACTTACAATTCAAAAATCAACTTCACCAAAAGATTTATTTTTAAATTGTGAGTTCAGAGACCCCAAACTCCACATTTCTATCTGCTCCCAGTGGAGCCCCTCTGGTGTGGATGGAGGTGGGTGTGGGTGTTCCTGGTGCCAGGTAAGGGCACCTGTGGGCTCTTTCCATGGTCTCTAACCACGGAAGCATGCCCACAGGTCCCCTAAAGCCTGCCCATACCCAGGCATTAAATAAATGCCCCCATCCCCCCATGCTTGGTTTTAGCACGGGGCGATACATTTGGTGCTAAGGCCATATCATCATTTTTTGTCCGGGAACGCCTACCCTGCATCTCATTGATGCAAGGTAGGTTTCCACATCCCAAAAATGACTTTAACTCCATTACTTTGGTGCTAGACGTGTCTAGCGTCAAAGTATAAATATGGAGTTAGGTTTGCTCTGAATTAGCATATAAAAATGATGCTAATTAATGACGCTAATTCAGAGCAAACCAAGTATAAAAATGCCCCCAAGTCTCTTTGTATGAGGTGAGGTGTGATGTGTGTGCCGCAAGGTAAGTTGAGTAATAGTCTGGCTGTGGTAAATTGGATATTTTGCCTCTTGTGCCTCAAGTATGCAGAGATGCTGTAGTAGAGGGTATTGGTGTGGTAAAGTCTACATGAGATGATGGTTTGCATGGTGGTCTTAGAGATGTCAGGAGGATGCCATATAAAGAAATTTCTGACCATGCAAAATATGTGAAAGCAGGTAGAGGTGATAGTGGCAATTTGATGTTTCATGTTGAAGTTGGTGTTGAGGATGATGGACAGGTTTTTTGGGGTGGTTGGAGGGTGAGGGCCGAGTTATGAGGGCAACCAGCGTGAGTTCAGTTGCAGATTATCATCACTTTTATCTTGTCAGATTGAGTATGAGCTACTTATCTCACAGAGTTAGTCATGTTGGTCAATAGCATATTATATCAACTTTTTGTGGTGTTGGTGTCGCCTAAGAGTAACTGTATGTTCTGGGTGTCATCTGTGCAAGAGATGATATAGACTCCCTAGGTCTGACTGATGCTTAGTAGAGCAGTTATGTATAAATTTGAGAGATTGGGGCTGAGTGAAGAGCTTTGTGGGACTCTGCAAATAAGCTTCATGGGTTCCGAGGGAATGGAGTGAGCTTTAGCTGTTGCATACTTCAATTTATGAAGCAGTCTATCCACTTCAGAGATCGGCCTAACTTTCTTGTATTGTGGAGTCTGAAGATGACTGTGGATTCCTCCGAAATTTTAAATTAAGGAATCTATCTACATGCCCTTTCTTGCAGTGCAGCTAGGTGGCCTGCTGTGTAGTGTTGTGTGCATGTTTTTGAAATATGACCTTTGGGTTGCAATTATGCATAAATTGCATGCAAGACAGTACAGCAAGGAAGCTTAGTGTGTTGTGCCGTGTGAAAGGTAGAGTGCAGGAATGTGTGAGGTAAAACAATATATGGTACATTATGGCCCATATTTATACTTTTTGACGCTAAACTGCGCTAACGCAGTTTAGCGTCAAAAAATTTTGCGCCGTCTAACGCCATTCTGAAGCGCCATGCGGGCGCCGTATTTATGGAATGGCGTTAGACGGCTTAATCAGACCGGCGCTGCCTGGTGTGCGTGGAAAAAAACCACGTAGACCAGGCAGCGCCGGCGTTGGGCAAAAATGACGTTAGGGCGTCTTAAAATGGGGCAAGTCAGGTTGAGGCAAAAAAATCGCCTCAACCCGATTTGCGCCATTTTTTTACGACGCCCAGACGCCATTTCATGACTCCTGTCTTAGTAAAGACAGGAGTCATGCCCCCTTGCCCAATGGCCATGCCCAGGGGACTTGTGTCCCCTGGGCATGGTCATTGGGCATAGTGGCATGTAGGGGGGCACAAATAAGGCCCCCCTATGCCACAAAAAAAAAAAAAATGATACTTACCTGAACTTACCTGTACTTCACTGGGATGGGTCCCTCCATCCTTGGGTGTCCTCCTGGGGTGGGCAGGGGTGGCAGGGGATGTCCCTGGGGGCAGGGCAGGGCACCTGTGGGCTCATTCTGAGCCCACAGGTCCCTTAACGCCTACCCTGACCCAGGCGTTAAATTCAGGCGCAAATGCAGGTTTTTTTGACCCGCCACCTCCCGGGCGTGATTTTTGCCCGGGAGTATAAATACGACGCATTTGCGTCGCCGTCATTTTTTTAGACGGGAACGCCTTCCTTGCATCTCATTAACGCAAGGAAGGCGTTCACGCAAAAAAATGACGCTCTTTCTTCATACTTTGGCGCTAGACGCGTCTAACGCCAAAGTATAAATATGGCGTTAGTTTTGCGCCGAATTTGCGTCGAAAAAAACTACGCAAATTCGGCGCAAACGGATTATAAATACGGGCCTATATCTCTTGGCTAGTGCTGGTGTGCAAACTGATGGCTGGAGAAAATGCAGTCACCCTTGCTACATGGTGCAATGGCCCCTACAGAGGTGCTAGGCAGCCAATTTTACATCAGTGCAGGCATTGAGCAGAAATGCACCATAACATGTTCAATGTGGCCCATTCCTGCACTCACTCTTTCAGGCAGGGCAGTAAGCTGCCTAGCTGTGTTGCGTTGTGTGAAATTTACACAAATAGGTGCTCTAGAGAATACTGAGGTTATGTGATTGTTGGACTTTTTTGCTTATGCAGGGTCATCCCTAATCTTTTTGCCTCCTGCTTCCTATTTTTTCTGACCTGTTGCTGTTGGCTTTTGAACTACTGTATGAGCACTGCTAACCAGTGCTAAAGTGCATATGCTCTCTGTGTAAATTATATGTAATTGGTTTATCCATGATTGGCATATTTGATTTACTAGTAAGTCCCTAGTAAAGTGCACTAGAGGTGCCAGGGCCTGTAAATCAAATGCTACTAGTGGGCCTGCAGCACTGGTTGAGCCACCCACATAATTAGCTCTGTAAACACGTCTCAGACCTGCTACTGTGTGTACAGTTCTAACTGTAAATTCGACTTGGCAAGTGTACTTGCCAGGCCTAAACCTTCCCTTTTCTAACATGTAAGGCACCCCTAAGGTAAGCCCTAGGTAGCCCCAAGGGCAGGGTGCAGTGTACGGTTAAGGTTAGACATATAGGGGGTCATTCTGACCCTGGCGGTCACCGACCGACAGGGCCACCGACCGCGGAAGCACCGCCAACAGGCTGGCGGTGCTTCCCTGGGCATTCTGACCGCTGCGGTACCGCGGCGGTCAGAAACGGGAAACCGGCGCTGCCCCAGGGAATCCTCCACGGGGATTCCGACCCCCTTACCGCCATCCTGTTCCTGGTGGTTTTCACCGCCAGGAACAGGATAGCGGTAACGGGTGTCGTGGGGCCCCTGGGGGCCCCTGCAGTGCCCATGCCAATGGCATGGGCACTGCAGGGGCCCCCTAACAGGGCCCCACTATGATTTTCAGTGTCTGCCAAGCAGACACTGAAAATTGCGACGGGTGCAACTGCACCCGTCGCTCCCCTTCCACTCCGCCGGCTCCATTCAGAGCCGGCATCCTCATGGAAGGGGGTTTCCCGCTGGGCTGGCGGGCGGCCTTCTGGCGGCCGCCCGCCAGCCCAGCGGGAAACTCAGAATTACCGCAGCGGTCTTTTGACCGCGCAGCGGTATTCTGTCGGGGGGAACTTCGGCGGGCGGCCTCCGCCGCCCGCCGAAATCAGAATGACCCCCATAGTAATGTGTTTTATATGTCCTGACAGTGAAATATTGCAAAATTCGTTTTTCACTGTTGCAAGGCCTGTCCCTCTCATAGGTTAACATGGGGGCTACCTTTAAATCTGATTAAAGTGTAGATTCCCTTTGGGAGCGGATGGACATGTGGAGTTTGGGGTCTCTGAGCTCACAATTTAAAAATACATCTTTTAGTAAAGTTGATTTTAAGATTGTGTGTTTGAAAATGCCACTTTTAAAAAGTGGGCATTTTCTTGCTTATACCATTTCTGTGACTCTGCCTGTTTGTGGATTCCCTGTCTGGGTCAGTTTGACAGTTGGGCTGGTTGCATCTCACACTAGACAGTGACACAAAAGGAGCTGGGGTTTAGTCTGCATTTCCTGATGAGTCATCTGTGCTAGGAGGGAGGGGAGGAGTGGTCACTAACACCTGAAGGGGCTGTGCCTGTCCTCACACAATGCAGTCTCCGACCCCCTGGTGAGTGTCTGGGGCCTGGCCTGGGCAAGGCAGAATTTCACATTCAAAAGAGACTTTACTTTGAAGTAGGCCTACTTCAAAGGAAAAATTGGATATAAGAAGGGCACCCAAAACCACAGACTTTAGAACACTTCTGGAAACAAGAGGAACCTCTGCCTGGAGTAGAGCTGAAGATCTGAGGAGAAGTGCTGCCCTGCCTGTGACTGTGCTTTGTGGAGCTATCCTGCAGTTGCTGCTTCTGCCAGAGTAAGAGGGCAAAGACTGGACTTTGTGTGCCTTCCATCTTGTGAAGAAATCTCCAAGGGCTTGATTTAGAGCTTGACTCCTGTTGTTTGAAGTCTCAGGGACAGCAAAGACTTCTCTCTGCCAGCACCTGGAGTCTCTGGAGAGACTCCTGCTCTGACAAGTGGTGCCCTATCCAGTCCATGTGCCTTGAAAGGAAAGCTGCTGGAAAACCAAGGAAATCGACTTCGGACAACTTTGGACCGATGCCGCTGCTGAATCCGGTGATGCTGCCTGCAACCGACTCCGTGATCTTCGTTGGAAGGCGGTGACCTTCACAGGCCCAACGCCGCTGTAGCCCCGCTGAAGTCCGCGACTCCGTGGAAGTCGCCGCACCACGTCTTGACCGACGCCACTCGAAGTGCGCGGATTCAACGTTTCGCACCGACGCCGCGATCCCTGACTTCGCGCATCGACTTGTTTTCACACTTCACCAAAGGTACTGTACTTGGGGGTCTATGCGACTCCGTGACCAGCGCCGCTGGTTCGGCTTGTTGGGAACGACTCCGTCACGACGCAGTGTTAACACCTCATCGAAGCATTTTGTATTTCTAAGCGCTATTTTTGAGTTTAATCTTTACAAAATTCATAACTTGACTTGTGTATGTCGGAATGTCGGATTTTTGTTGTTTGGTCCTGTTTTGTTTAGATAAATATTTCCTATTTCTCTGAAATGGTGTTGTGCCATTTTGTAGTGTTTTCATTAAGTTACTGTGTGCGTTGGTACAAATACTATACACCTAGCACTCTGAAGTTAAGCATACTGCTCTGCCAAGCTACCAAGGGGGTAAGCAGGGGTTAGCTGAGGGTGATTCTCTTTTACCCTGACTAGAGTGAGGGTCCTTGCTTGAACAGGGGATAACCTGACTGTCAACCAAAGACCCCATTTCTAACAGTGATTAATGTACATGTATTGCCACGTGAAAAGCAACAATAGTACAATATGGACATATTAATTTGTAAAAACATATGTTCCAAGTATCACTGTGTACTTGAAAGTGAAAAAAATACTGTCCGAATATGATAGAAATCCCTTATGTCATATTCAATCATCGAATCTTTGTAACATATTTCTATTTTTTTCCAGAGGGACAAGCAATATCTTCTGTAGATCAGTCTTTCTGTGATGCTCAACCTGTTGAGGACACCATGCTGCTCCCTATGGAATGAAGACATCGTCCAACAAATCCTGGACTCTTTTGAAGCCTCTCCTCTGGTATTGGCAAGGAAAGACAATGTTTTTGGGTCTCCAGATTGGACACAGATTGCCCATGGACCATCAACCTTTCACATAAGACTTAAGAATTCTGAGGACTTCCAAGGTACATTTCAATGGCGAGTGGTTGGAATCCAGCAGCAAATGCCTGATGAAGTCTAATTGGGGGTGGAGGTCATACCAGGCACTCTTGATGGCATCTGTAAGTGTCTTAGCCCACATAAGGAGTTGACAAAGGCAATCACAGACACATACTCATGGCTCCATGGGATTGATGAGTCACTAGCTGACATAGCTGGTGTCATAATGCAAAAGAAAAGAACACAAGCCGTCTACATTTGACACCAGTGATGTTGTCAGGCAGCTGCGACTCACCAACACATCCATCCAGTCGCTGGAGGCCAAGATTGACTCCTTCATAGCATCAATCTGTTATATGTAGGACATCTTGCTAACTTCTTTGGAAAACAGTATGGTACTCATTTTTTTGTGGAATAGTTTATCTTG
Organism: Pleurodeles waltl; assembly: GCF_031143425.1. Lineage (NCBI taxonomy): Eukaryota > Metazoa > Chordata > Amphibia > Caudata > Salamandridae > Pleurodeles > Pleurodeles waltl. The sequence goes on from NC_090437.1 coordinate 266,672,304, forward strand.
TTCACTTGTGCTCCCAAATAGTATGCTACATTTCCTAACAGCAATTGGTTCCTCTGCACTTATCTCAATACACGCAAGTAAATGTGAAGTCACATCAAAATGTATTTTGACATACAATACATTATAATTGTCATATGTGTTGATTGAAAAAAATCAACTACTCACATGTTGTAATGTGAGAATCTGAACCCTTTTAATAAACAAAAAAATATGAGATTCATATGATTGTTTCTCAAACGTTTACATACAGAATGTAATTCAAAAATACAAAGTCACTTTTTTGAAGCTGAAGAATAGTCAGCTAAAGCTAATTGCACATGCTGTCTTTGTATGTGCAACTACACCAATTACATCCATTGCAGTGGTATAAGGAACTCTGTGTACTTTCCCAATGTAATGCCAGAGACTATCAACAAGATGCATTCTCCGTATAGACACAGAGTGGGATTTTTGCAAAGCACACAAATACTACCAATAAATGGGATGTGTGAAGCATGCAAGGCCAAAACACAATTCCACTGATTCACATAAGTGTCGCAAAGCTATTATGACAACATCATTATCTCTTCCTCACTGCTCACACAAAAGATAATAAACAATACATAACTCACTCTGGATGGCTGTACCAAAATTGAGAGATACTCATGTCCATATTCCTCGTGAATAGCAATACAAGGGCACACAGGCTAAAATAGTCAACTTTTGTTACTCTGCCACAGAGAGAACTCACATGTGTTGAGTGTGAGTGCATCCACACATTAAAGCATTGGCGTTAGAAATGGGGTCTCTAGTTGGCAGAGGTATGTACCCTTGTCCAAGTAGTGACCACAATCCTAGTCAGGGTAAGTCATACACAATCCAAATTATCCTGTGCCCACCCTCTGGTAGCTTGGCCTGGGCAGTCAGGTTTAACTTAGAAGGCAATGTGTAAAGTATTTGTGCAATAAATCATACAATAACTCAGTGAAAACACCACAAAAATACACCACACAGGTTTAGAAAAATATATAATATTTATCTGAATAAAATAAGGTCAAAATGACAAAGATCCAAAAAGCAAAAGTTTAAAAATCACTTTTTAAAGATTTAAAAGAGTCTCAATCCTTAGAAATAAACAGCTGTCTCTTTGTTACACACAGTATCTGGTATGCGTAAAAATAAGAACACGTGGGAACTGCAGAGAAGGAGGTGCCGGCTTGACACAGACGATGCATCATTTCTTTCCATGCTGCAAAGGGTTTGTGTCATTTTTCAGCGCACAGTCTTGTTTCCTCACTGCAGTGCAGGGATATTTTGATGCCCAGGGACGATGCGAGGAAAATCCTTGATGCTCTGGAAGACGGCACGGGCGCTGCGTCGATCCGGTAGGTGATGCATTGAATTTTCCATCACAAGTCAGGCAATGTGTCAAATTTCCAGTCAGGAAGCCGGGGCTGTGTCGTTCCGGTCGGCTGTGCAGTGGTTTCTCGGTCACAATGCAGTCTTCGCGTCGGTTTCAGTAGGTGGTGCATCGATTTTCGATGCACAAGGAGTTTCCTGAAGAGATGAAGTCTTTTTGGCCCTGAGACTTCAGAAATTAGGAGGCACGCTCAATCTAAGCCCTAGAAGAGCACTTTTGGGGAAGGCAGAGTCCTTCTCAGCAAAGCCAGAAGCCAGCAGGGCAACAACAGGGCAGCAATCCTTCTCAGTAAAGCAGTCCAGAGGAGTCGTTTGGACAGCCATGCAGTTCCTCTTGACAGGGTGCAGGTGTAGGTCCAGAAGTGTCTGGTTTGGTGGGTTCAAAGACACATATTATTTACCCAAAAATGCCTTTGAAGTGGGGGAGACTTCAAAGAGTGGTTTTGAAGTGCACAAGTTCCCCTTTCAGTACAGTCCTGTCTGCCATGGTCCCAGTAGGGGGTTTAGCAGTTCATTGTGTGAGGGCAGGCCACTGGCCCTTGAAATGTAAGTGTCAGGATCTCCACCCTTCCAGCCCAAGAAGACACATTCCATATGCAGATGAATGCAGGTGTGACTGAGGTGGTCATTATGACATTGGCGGTGTATTCCAAAGAACGCCGTGGCGATGTCCGCTAACAGACAGTCACTTTGGACTGCCATTGCTCCTCTTCCCATTGCCCCATGGACACTGGGCCTGTGCTACAAAGAAAATGGGCCACTACCCTGAACTTTTCCTCACCCATCACCCCACTCTATTGCACAACCCCTTCATTACTGTCACTTCAATAAACACCCTTGAACACAACTGGAGTGATAGTGCTTTATCAGACAGAAAGGTGCAATGTATTGAACTATATTATCCTGTGCAAATGTCCTGTAATGTGTGAATCCATCCAAAACATGTGTTTCAGCAGTCTGTAGACATCACATCAGTACACAGTTGTAACAACACCAACATCTGCAAAAAGGGAAGGCATAAGTGACAGTCAATTGTTATGTAAAGGTAGTGATTTGGCACAACACAGCTGGCACACAGCACTTGACTAAAATAAAGACCATCACAACGGTCTTACCTGGGTGTCATTGGAAGTACTGCTGTACGATATGTGTCCTGTTGTCCACACCCCCCTCCTCTTCCTCCTCCTCACTGTCCACAGTATCTTCTGCTGATGCAGGTGCATTGTCAACCCCGTCCTCCTACAGGTAGGGCACATGGCATCTAAGGGCCAAATTGTGCAGCATGCAGCAGACCACCACAACCTGGCAGACCTTCTTAGGGGTGTAGCATAGGGACCCAACTGTTAAATGGAGGCAACTGAACCTGGCATTCAGGAGACCAAATGTGCGCTCTACAACTCTCCTGGTATGGGCATGTGCTTCATTGTACTGATTTTCAGCCCCAGTACTCGGATTCCTAATAGAGGTCAACAGCCAGGACAGGTTTGGGTAGTCGGAGTCACCTGGAAGAAGTGAGGGGTCACATTACCCATGTACAATGGCATGGAGTACAACTCCAGTAGGCAGACACTGACATACATTGTGTGCATACTCAAGCTCACCTATGAGCCACACTCTGTGCCTCTGTAGTCGTGCCATCACCTGTGGAATGCTGCTATTCCTCAATACATAGGCATCATGCACAGATCCTGGGAGCTTGGCAGTGACGTGGGAAATGTATTGATCAGCAAGGCACACCATCTGGACATTTAGAGAGTGGTAACTCTTCCTATTCCTGTAGACTTGCTCATTTGCCCTGGGAGGGACCAAGGCAATATGGGTCCCTTCAATGGCCCCAATCACATGTGGTATGTGCCCCATGTTGTAGAATCCAGCCTTCACAGTGGGCAAATCTTCACTATGGGGGAATGAGATATAGCTGCTCATGTGTTTGAGCAAGACAGCCAAAACCCTTCAAGCACAATCGAGAACATTGGCTGTGACAATCCTGCAGCCAAGCCCATAGTCAGCTGGAAAGAACCACTTGCCATGAAATGGAGCACGGAGAGTACCTGCACAACAGGGGGAATTGCTGTAGTGCTACGGATGGCAGGAATTAGATCAGGCTCCAATTGTGCACGCAGCTCTTTGATTGTGGCCCTGTTCAGATGATAGGTGAGTATGATGTGTCGATCCTCCCGTGTAGCCAAGTCCACAAGGGGTCTGTACACGGGTGCTTGCCTCCTCATCCTCAGCCTCGGCAGTGGTTGGTATCTCAGTGAGCCAAAATTAAAATGTGTGTAACTACAGGAAGTATGGACACACAACATCACAGTACACATCACAGTACACAGTGCATGTATGTATGTAGGAGACTGGAATTTTTTAGGTGTGTACAATCTATACCATTGATGCACATACATTGGTCCCACATGAGCACTAGCATTAGGAAATGGCAACCGCCTGTCCTGTATGCATGGACAGGTGGAAGTGACCTCACTCTGCCAGAGTTTGACATCATGGTGGAAGGCGGTCTACACCGCCATGGACCTCCCTATTGGCTAATATGGGGTCCTATGGAGTACAGGAACCAATGATGATCAACTCCGGCTGGTGATGCTATTCACCACCGTGGACATAACCGCCATTTTCTCTGTATCACTTCACTTGATTCCTGACTCTCTTCGGATCAACATCTCCACTGCCTGTGCTGCTGTGACCTGTGTCAGGAACTTGCGATGGCCAGTTCTACAGGACAAAGTGCCCCAGCCTTCACATTGGAGAAGCTTGTGGAGGGGGTCCTACTCCTGTATGTTAGTACATCATGGATACGTTGGATGCAATAAGGCTGCATGGAGTTGTATGTGTGTGCTCGCAGTGTGTCATATGGGGGTGTTTGGTAGCATGCAATGTGTATGCAGAGGTAGGTGTCATGTGTGTGCTTCATGTGGGTCATATGCAGAATGTATGCCATTTGTGTGACAGAACTGATTGTTGAGTTCCTGGTATCCTTCTGTCAGTGTCTCCTCTGCAGGTCAGCCCCCTTCAAAAGAAAGGGTTGTGGCGTGCCATCACCAAGGACGTGCAGACCCTGGGGGTCCATAGCCGGCATAGCACCCACTGCAGAAAACAGTGGGAGGACCTGAGACGTTGGGCCCGAAAGACACTAGAGGCCCTGCTGGTGACAGCCTCCCAACGAGGGCGGTGTGCCCGTTGGAGCCTGACCACCTAATGGCCCGCATACTGGCGGTGGCCAATCCTGAGATGGATGGGCGTTTGAGGGCAACCCAGCATCCACAAGGGGGTGAGGACAGACTGTGTGGTATTATTTTTGTGTGTTCTGGCATGGGGTTTTGGTGTAAGGTTCTGGTCAGTAGGTGCCCCAATTTGCCACTTTAGCTTTTTCCATTGTGGTCCTTCTTAGCTATGTAGGATGAAATGTATATTTCGTATTGGTAAGTATCTAGCATATCATGGCAGACATGGCTTAGTGAGTCACCGTAGGTGTGCAGATGGTAGTGTTTGGATCCTTTAGTGCTATTGTACCCAGGTAGTGGTTTGTCATTCTGGTCCAAACTGCACAGTGTTAGTCCTAGTGAGTGATTGTGATGTGTATGCCATATGTGCTGTTGTTGCTATGATTGACCCTGTGCTCCCTTTCTTTCTCCCCAACCCTCTCTCCTTTTCTCATCCTGTCCTTGTGTGCATTAGCATCATCTGGCGAAGGAGCAGGGGTACCGCTGAGTGGAGAAGCTGCAGCCCACGGGACCCAGGAAGTGGAGAGCACAGACATCAGGGGGACCAGTGGGTTGGAGGGTGGGGGAGCACCACGGGGAGACAGAAGCCACAACTACAGACTCAGATTCCTCCTCCGATGTAAGCTCCCTGGTAGTGACGGACCCCTCTGGGACCACCCCAGCTACGTCATCTTCCACCACCCTTCGTACCAGCACCACCCTCCCAGTAGCCCCCTACCCATTTGCCCGTGCCTGCTCACCCAGGAGGCTGGGCATCCCCTTTGCCCCAGGCACCTCAGGCCCTGCCCCCATCAGCCCTGCTGCCCTCAGTGAGGAGACTATTGACCTCCTGGGATCAATCTCTGTAGGGCAGTCAGTCATAGTGATTGCCATGCAGAGGCTGGCATACCAGATGGAGCAGTGCAATGGCTTCCTGGAAAGCATTCACGGTGGCTTGGCTGCCCTACAGAGATCGTTTCAGGCTCTGGCCTCCTCTCTGATGGCAGCCAGTGTCCCTGGTTCTTCTGTACCCCCTCCAACTACCTGTTCCCAGTCCCAAAGCCCTCTCCACCAAGCCATCCCACGCACACAATCTGACAAGCATGCACCCAAATCAACAGACAGGACTCGCACTGACAAACACAGGCAGCACACTTGAGTCCAAAAGCACACACACAGCCAACACACACATGCACATACTTCAACAGCTACTGCCTCCCCTGTCTCCCCTCCTCCTCCTCCCTCACAGTCACATCAACACCCACACCTGCATGCACTGCATCGTCAGTCCCAGATCCTGCCACCTGTACAGCCTTGCCCACAGTCACCACAACAGCAGACACGCAGACATACACCCCACACACCACATGTGCAGTCACCACCACCACCATCACAACCTCATACAGCACACCCACCTCACTTGCAGACACGACAACAACATACATAAACACGTCCTGTTTGTCCTCTCCCACCCTGTCTGTCCCCCACCAATCACACATAAACACTCCCACCCAGACACCCAACAGCCATCCGCCTCACACAAGCACACTGTTCATGCACCTGCACTCAAGTCCAGCACACCTACTCCTCCTACAACCACTCCCTCTACCTCCACTCCCAATCCTACTACCACAACCCAACACCTTGGTCCTAAGAAGCTTTTCCTCTCCCGTCTTGACATCTCCCCCCTTTCCTCTCCGTAAGGGGAAGATCCCTCTCCACAGCCCAGTACCTCCAGGCCCCATTCGACTCCTGTTCCTCCCCCTAAGCCCTCTAAGACTTCACCTGCCACTAAGGACCACAAGAGTGGCACTACAGCCCCCAGGCCAAGCCCACTCCTCTGCCCCTAAATGGAAGGCTAAAGACCCGCCCCCTCTCACACCCAAGCCAAAGGACCCACATCCCAAAAAGAAACCACCCCACCACCCCCCACCTCCTGAGATGTCTGCCTATTTACAACATGATGCCCCTGCCCAGTGGAGTGACTGGGCTCTCAGGAGTCAAGTTGGGCCTTGGACGTTGCCCTGTGGCCATTTGTACACTGTGGACTGGCCAATGGCCCTTGCTGTACATATGTACATGTTAGAAATGGGGTTTCTGGTTGGCTAGGGTATGCACCTAAGCCAGGCAGAACCCACCCACTCTAGTCAGGGCAAGGGAGTTACACGTCCAAGATAACCCCGGCTCACCCCCTTGGTAGCTTGGCACGAGCAGTCAGGCCTAACCGAGAGGCAATGTGTAAAGCGTTTGCACAACACACACAACACACGTGACGCAAAATGTACACCACATGTAAACACAACACTGAGCTATGTAAAAATAAACTGTATTGCACAAAACATAATTAGACCAACATTACACATAAGTAATACCCTGCTACCTTAGCAGTTGTCAGAATGTTACACAAGTTACTAATACTCTGCAAGAATACGCACTTATCACCTTAAAACACGTAAGTACTCAGGATTCTGCAACGTAGCAGTAGTAAGGAATTATAGTAAGAATTCTATGCACTTGTCATGAATAACTCCTAAATACCCATAAAAGGAACATTAGAAAATATCTCACAAGTCATAAGAATCAGCAAATCATGCCCATAAAAGAAACATTAGCACGTATATGTAATGGCAGGAAAAGCAGGTAAAACATACGAATTCATCTAAAGCCATACTACCATAAGCCACTATATTCCTAGAAAGTACCTTATTTCCTAGTGAAGAGGCACTCCCTGTGCCTGGAAAGAGGAGTATGGGGGCCACCAGGCTCTCCTGTGCATTCACAAGGGCCACACAGTGCTCCTGGGGGAGAGTGGTGGTCGGTGCCCTCTCCTGGTAGGAAACCAGCCCCTCTAGGGGCCCGCAATTTGGATGAGGGCCTGCCTCGGCCTCCTCACACCCTGTCCTCAGGGTGGGGGCCAGACGAGGCCCTAACAATAATCAGGGGCGAGGTGGAAGGGACCTCCGTTGAGGTCCCCCTTCCCGGGTTTAGAATAAAAAATGCCTGTTTGATTTTAAAGGGAAAAAGGAGTGTCCTGCTCTTAGGGCAGAGACAGGGGAAGGGTTGCACTCGCAGCGCATTCCCCCAGTCCTGCTTTGAAGCTGTGGGAAGCTCGGACCCAGCCAGGGACCTGAGGAGGCACTTGCCCGCACCCGATGTGGTGCGCAAGTGTAAGAAGTTGTTCCCGGGCTGCAGCGGTGATTCCTCAGAAATTGGAGGCGTCTGGTGCCCCCGGGGCGCTCCCGAGAGTGGACTATGCCCCGGGGGTGCCGACAGGAGCACGCTTGCTCCGCTTGGCTTCTTCTTGTGCCTGGGGGTCACTAGAAATAGCGCGGACCTCGCGCTAAACGAAAATCCAGCGCCCGGGCCGTGGCGGTGATTTGGGGCGATTTAAGAGAGCACTTTTGACAGCGCTATGGCTCAAATCTGCAGTCCAGGCTGCGGCAGTGATTTTTTTCTGGAAATAAAGCGCGCTTTTAGAAAAGCGCTTTTATGGACACCAGAGAGCGCTCCCAAGGCGCTACACAGCCGAGGCAGCACTCCTCGTGCTGAAGGGTGTTTTCAGAGGTCAGGGGCCACAGCACCCTGCCTCTGGAGACAATAGTTGAAGAAGAGGGGCGCAGGGCTGGAGAACCCAGCAGCAGGTCAGCACAACAAGGGGGTGCAAGCACAGCAGCAGCAGTCCAAGGTGGTCCCAGTGAGTCCTTTCAACAGCATCCTGTCCAGCTCCAGGTAAGGTTCCTAGAGTCCAAAGTGATGTCAAATGATATCTAAATTGTGGGGAAAATTCCCCTGTAGTTATACTAAATTTTCAGTGTGTTTTACAATGGGGAGGAGAGGGGGTTCCAACCAGTTACAACTGGTTCTGGGAGTGCCCTTTCTCTCCTCCAGCACAGGCTCCAAACATCAGTGGGGGGTAAACAACCCTATTGTGCGAGGCCAGGGCACAACCTTTACAAATGCGGGTGTGACCCGCCTCTCCTTTCTCTCAGCCGAGGAAGGCTTTACAATATGTAGATGCACCTCTGTGACACCTCCACAATCCCTGTGTTCAGGCTGTCTGAAAAGTATGCACAAAGCCCCAACTGTCAGTCTACCCAGACGTGGATTGGAGGCAAGCTGCAAAACACCAAAGTCATAAGCACAGATAAATGCGCACTTTTTAGAAGTGGCATTTCTGTGATAGTAATAAAAAATACACCTACACCAGTAAGCAGCATTTCTCACCACTAACACAACCATACCAAACATGCCTACGCTACCCCTCAGAAATCAGACAATACCCCTTACACATAAGGCAGGGCATTTCCAATGCAACCCTATGAGAAGGCAGCACTCACAGCAGTGAGACACCAAGTTAGGCTTTTTGTCACTACCAGGACAGGCCACGCAACATGGCACATGTCCTGCCTTCTACATAAATGGGAACCCTGCCCATAGGGCTACCTAGGGCATACCTAAGGGGAGGCTTACATGTAGTAAAAGAGGATTTCTGGACCTGGCAAGTAAATTTAGATGCCAGGTCCCTGTGGCAGAAAATTGTGCACACAGGCCCTGCGCTAGCAGGCCTGAGATGGTTTGAAAGGCTACTTCAGTGGCTGGTGCAAGCAGCGCTGCAGGCCCACTATTAGCATTTAATTTACAGGCCCTGGGTATAGGGATACCACTTTACAAGGGACTTATAGGTAAATTAAATATGCCAGTTAGGTATAAACCAATCATACCAATTTTGTGAGGGAGGACACATGCACTTTAGCACTGGTTAGCAGTGAAAAAGTGCTCAGAGTCAAAACATCAGCCAACAATGGTCAGAAAAATAAGGAGGCAAAAAGCAAAAAGTCTGGGGAATGATCCTGTAAAAGGGCCAGGTCCAACAGTACATATATTTATATTTATTTATTTTAAATTGGGCTCATTTTCCAACATAATTACAGAGGTTGGACCAGAGGTATGTGTCCTGGCTTTCTTTACTCCTGGATTATGTTGCTGTTGTGTCACTCTGCAGATTGTTCTGGGTGTGTGATATGTGTGTTTGGTGTGTGTTTTGCGTGTGAGTATGTCACTCTCCCTCCCTTGTGTGCTAGGCTGCTGTACTCAGCGTCATCATCTTCATCTGCATTGGTGCTCCTTGACTGCCATCGCATGGTACAGTATTGGCATGACTTCCAGTTTGGGTTCCATGGCTGCCGCGGACTCCTCTGTGTCCCTGGATATGAGTGTCTCCTTATGATGTGTTTCGCCAGGCTTTTGGTAGTGGTGGTCCTGCCCCAGAAATCCTGGCGGTCTGCTATGTAATAATATGGGGGTTGGGTCATTGTCTTCCACCTGCCTGAAGAGGGCTTCCTCCGTGATCAGTTGACGGTCCACACTGGTGGTTCGGGTGGTACACTGGCTGTCCACGGGAGGGACCATTGCCATGGTCATAATTTGGAGGTCTTCACCGCCAGCCTGGTGACGGTACTACCACCATCACCGGTGTGGCGGTCAGCTGACCGCCAATGTCATAATGAGGGCCGAAGTGTCCTGTGTTTGTGGTTGTCTGGGTGAAATGCACAAGGGAGTTGTCAACCAGCACAGACCAGACATTGATTAGAGATAGGCTGTAAGGCACGGATAGTTTTAAGTGCAGAGACATGTTCACTTTCTAAAAGTAAAATTTCTAAAATAGTAATATAAAATCCAACCTCACCAATAAGCAGGATCTTCCATTGCCATTTTGGCCATACTAAATATGCCCTGGTTACCCCTTTCGGATCAGAATCTAAGAGTCAAAAAACACTCACAAAGTACATGAAGGCTTGGCAAGTATTTTTAAATGCCAAGTCGAAGTGGCAGTGAAACTGTACACACAGGCCTTGCAATGGCACGCTTGGGACATGGTTAAGGGGCTACTTGTGTGGGTGGCACAATCAGTGCTGCAGGCCCACTATTAGCATTTAATTTACAGGCCATGGGCACATGTAGTCCACTTTACTAGGGACTTACAAGTAAATTAAATATGCCAATTGAGTATGAGCCAATGTTGCCATGTTTTAGGGAGAGAGCACATGCACTTTAGCACTGGTTAGCAGTGGCAAAGTGTCCAGAGTCCTAAAGCCAGCAAAAATGAGGTCAGAAAAAGAAGAGGAGGAAGGCAAAAAGTGTGGGGTGATCCTTCAGAGAGGCCATTTTCCAACAATTGGCATATACACCTTTGCATAAGTGGCAGGCCAGGAAACCGGTAACAATGGTACTCTGCCACAGAGGAGGGGAAACAGGAGATATATGGACACAAATAATTGTTGTTAGCTCTTTCTAAGTATGTTGCATGATGAGGCACACTTAGCAGGAAGTAAATGCCAATGATGATCAATTTTGTCCAAGCATGTGTAACTTCCTGCACAAATATAAATCATCCAAAAATGCAGACCCCTTGCAATAGTGAAAGGTTGTCTGTGCCAGTGCTAGGCAGCAGTTTGTGTCCTAGAGCAGTAATCTGTCGTTTCTTGTCAAACCCAGCACTTAGCATGCCCTCTCCTTTTCACACACGGCTAAAAAGTAAGGAGACTGCCTGTGTTGTGCTGTGTGTAAAATCAAATACTGAGACACACTTACAATGTCAAAAGTTTGGAAATAGGTCCACATATAACTCTAATGTGATAAAAACTTACAGTTGTCCAGAGGTCTCTCTCAATGCAACGTCTCCCTACAATTTACTCAGGTCATCGTGTATTTACCTAACAATAGTACCAACTCATGGCAAATACATAATATCCAACTAGAGAGCAATGATTTTATTTTTCTTTGACTGCTACATTCTTTATTTAAAAAAATAAATACTTCACATTCTTGCCAGTGTATTCCAAATTACAATAGCAACAAGAATGTTATTTTGGCGGCAGTGGAGAAATATTTGTTAAAATCGCACAAAATGTTAGAGCAGAGATTAAAAAGTTGATTTCAACAACAGGCTTTTCCATTCTAGGCAGCACAGTTTAGAATCAACCAGTAACATTTTGAAAGGCACGTGAGTGGGACCAAAGCTGGTATGGCACATTTTTTCGATCATATAGTTTATAGTGTAATATTCACGAGAAAAAGACAAAAAACATCAAATGAAAGGTGATTATCACAGGGGCCAGCTACCAAGATTTCAAAGGAATTAGTAAAGAAGGGCTTGTTTTGGCTTTTTTCTGGAGCAGGGATGAACAGATTTGCATCACTGTATGATGCTTGGACGCGTCGCTACGTACACAAACACAACGATCTAAGGGCCATATGTACGAACACTTTTTCCCATAGACACAGAATGGGGAAAAACCTTTGCTACATCTGGCCCTAAGTGACGACGGTGGCCAGCGTTGGAAGGACTACTCTTGTAATCTGTTGTTGCGCCTCTTGCATGGACTGTTTCCTTTCCTTTTGGTCCTTAGATGATTCTTTTTTGGGTTTCCCCTTTAGTTCTCTCATTTTCATGGCACAGGGGGTTATTACAACTTTGGAGGAGGTGTTAATCCGTCCCAAAAGTGACGGTAAAGTGACGGATATACCACCAGCCGTATTACGAGTCCATTATATCCTATGGAACTCGTAATACGGCTGGTGGTATATCCGTCACTTTACCGTCACTTGTGGGACGGATTAACACCTCCTCCAAAGTTGTAATAACCCCCACAGTCTTGGATGAGCAGGAATGATCTGTCTGAACATTCTGAAAGCTGCAAGACATCACCAAAAGCAAAGCTACTCCTTGGACAGAGTGACAAATTCTTTTTCGACCTTTTAGAAGGATGAAAGGATCAAGTTCACCTTGTATTTATCCCTCGGCTTCTCCCAGCAGATCCACCGGCTGTTCTGCAGCTGCCCGCAGCCTGGTGCTGTCCTCTGTCCGCAGGCGGCGGCTTGCGCTCGGACGGCCCTCCTTCTGCTCCTCGCCTCGGGTCTGGGGACGTGGCACGCCCTCCGGCAGGAAGCAGCCTCTCTGGAGCTGGGACGCAATTATTACTTTATTGAAATGTAAAACCTGATTGAAATGTAAAACATAATATCTAGAAACACTACATAACCCTAACTAACCTACACTAAGTACCATTACCAATAGCCTACACTATTTTATCTGACATGTAACCTATGTTAACCACGATTGACACATGACAAGTTAAACATCAACACCCTCCTCTGCCCCCACTACCCTTAATAAAAATAGGTCACTTCATTACAAACATCAACTGATTCCTAAACATATACTACCTATACCGAGAAGGCTAAACAAAGATATCTTTTTTGGTATTTTTTTAAACACAAAACATTATCCTCTCCCCCACCTAAAAACCTACCATAGTAAAAACATACTATAAATCATTATATAAACATGTCTTACTTATTTAAAACTAACCTAAAGTATTCCTAGACCTACACTAACACTAACTATAATTGTGACTATTAACAATAACAATATAAAACGTATACAACAGGTATGGGAATGTCCAGAGTGAGAGTCCAAATCTGCATGGCAATTCACTCCATTGCCTCCTTGCACTTCAACAAAATACCTCCCTGCCACTTCTGTACCTTTTCAATTTGTTTAATCCTCCACAACATGGAAATTATCCAGTGCTGCACCTCCAATTTTTGGCTGTCCAGTGGCATACAGCTGCTGTCCTCATGAAGGTCCAGGGGTGAGATGTGATATGCTTGGCTGCTGAGTAGCACTTTGAGATGCTGTAGTGGCGGAGATCTGTGCCTGTGCCAATGTAGGTCCTCCCCATATGCCAGCGTACTTAGCCTCATAATATTTGCAGCCCAGTTTTGTGAAGCTCCTGGGATATCTTTTGGATGCGGCCATACCGTGCCCGTCTCAAGGCAAAGGTTTTCACCATGTCTGGTGCCACGTGAGATAGGGAGAAAATTGTACCTCATATTAAGACAAGTATAATATATACATCACACATCACAAAATATAACTGACAATATCATGCAACCATAAGTGCCTGTCATATCTACACCTATTCTTTGCATATGGAAATGTACAATATACCTTCATTACCATGACTTCTCCAAATACAATATGTCAAACTAACCCTAGTAAGGTCAGTGTAGGTGTAGAAAACATCTATTTAGGCTCAAAATAGAACCATGCATTTCGCTCATGCTAGAGCTCTCCACTCATTCTGATGTGTCAATGGTAAATAATACCAATGGCCCAGATATGTACACTTTTGCTGTTGGTATTGCAGGTCTCGGAAGCTCATTCAAGTGACCAGGACTTGAATGCTTTTCAGAATTTCTGAAGTGAGGTGATGGTCTGGAGTTGCCTGGGGAAGCTGCACAAAACTCGGAAGGAAAAAGCTAGGAGAAAGCAGTGGAAAATGAGGGGAAAGCAAGGAGAAGGCACCACAGCATGGGGAAAACCAAGGACAGAACAGTGAAAGTGAGGGAAAGCATGGTGAAGGCACACAAAACATGGGGGGCAAAAGCAAGGAGAAAGCAGTAAAAATGAGGTAAAAGCAAGGAGAAGGCACCCAAAAATGGCAGACAAATCAAGGAGAAAACAGTGAGAACAAGGGAAAAGCATGGGAAAGGTACTCAAACAATGGGGGGAAATAGCAAGGAGAAAATATAAGCAAAAGCAAAAAAGTAGCATGGTGCAAGCTGGGCCTGGTCAATGCTCAATGGTGTTGTGCTGTGGCCTGCATTAAGTAGGTCCTGGGAGGAGGGCGGGGTGCTGTAAGGTAGGAAATGACAGGCTGCATGTGGGAGCAGCAATCACAATGGGGTAAAAGGCAAGCAGAAAGCAGTGAAAATGAGGGAAAAGCAAGGAGAATGCACACAAAAACTGGGAAAAAGCAAGGAGAAAGCAGTGAAAACAAGGGAAAAGCAAGGAGAAGGTATACAAAAAAAGGGGTAAAAGCAAGGAGAAAGTAGTGAGAATGAGGAAAAAGCAAGGAGAAGGGATTAAAAAAACTGAGAAACAAGCAAGGAGAAGACACGGGGACCTGGTCAATGGGGTTGTATTGCAGACTCCATCAAGTAGGTCCTTGGAGGAGGTAGGGGTGCTGGGAGGCAGTGGTCGGGGCTAGACTGGAGGCAGGAAATAATGTGCGGCATATGGGTGCGGCAATGAGGGAAAAAGCAAGAAGAAAGCGGTGAAAACAAGGGAAAAGCAAGGAGAAGGCACAAAAAAAGGGGGAAAAGCGAGCAGTGAAAATGAGGGAAAGTCAAGGGAAAGCTCACAAAAAAGAAGAAAAGAGCAAAGAGAAAGCAGTGAAGAAGATGGAAAAGCATTGAGAAGGCATTCAAAAAATGGGGGAAAAGCAAGGAGAAAGCAGTGAAAATGAGGGAAAAGCAAGGAGAAGGCACACAAATAACTGGGGAAAAGCAAAGAGAACGCAGTGAAAACAAGAATAAAGCAAGAAGGAGGCCTTCAAAAAAATGGGGGAGAGCAAGGAGAAGACAGGAGCAACGGCAATGCAGCAGAACTGGGGGAGCTGGGCCTGGGACCTGCAGATGTGATGTTGTGTTTGCTCAATGAATCTGAGTGATTTGTTGCCAGATGATGTATACCTCCCCATTCACATCACATTGTTGCAACTATCATGGATCATACACGCTTGTCACAGAGCTACAAACATGTAATAAAGAAACTTACTTTCCGCATCACTATCCCTGAAGCTCTCAACTCCGGCTTGCATGTATGGACAACGTCAATCTGCAAAACAACAATATAGTAATTGCATTAAAAATAGAGCAACTACACACATTTCCAAATCTAAACTAGCAATGGGCGACAAATTCCACTCTGCCAGTGGGCAAACAATTCCACTCCTCTGGTTGAGTTCGCAGAGTTTTGCCCACTCCATGCACTGCCGGGAGCGTGGAATTCTGGCAAAACCCCACCAACCACCACGTGACAGTTTTTTCCCACAGACAGCTCACCAATGTTAAGTTGGTGAGCAAGAATTTGCACTCCCAGCACAATTTCCAGGTGTGAGAAAGCTTCTTGCGAGATTTCTCAATATGGGCAGTCAAGGCAGGTTGCAAACGGTCACATTGAGAAAGCTGCCACTCGAGTAGGAAATCTACTTGAGTGGCAGAAAGGAACAGTGCCCTCTTGTGCACCGTTGCTGCCATTTCCACTGCAGCTGAGTAATCCCCTCTGCCAAGGTCATAATTAGGCCCTTAGCGTTAAGAGTGGGAGCTTCCTGTAAAGCAACACAGCACTTATGCCAGGTGTGCTGCTTTGTGTGACAGTTTGATACATCTGCCACCTAGTGCCACCCTGTTTTGCCTTGTGTGTCACAAGACATCCACACATTGCAAATACATTTTGACAGTGATATGTACCTTAACTAAGTAGTCTACATTACTACAAGCTGATGGTACATTATTACATGCCTGCGGTGCCTCCAATCTCCAAACGTAGCATGTTCAGCACATCGGGAGATGTAGCACTCCTCATGGGCCACTTTACCCATGTACCACCTCACCCACTCCCATCAATCCTTACGATTTTGGGGTCTGTAGTCTTTGCTGACCATTCCTCCTGCAGCCAACATGTGTGGTAGGACATGCATGACCAGCCAGATCAAACGTCCAACTTCTCCCTACATGAAATTCTTCCCTGTCCCCATCCCAGACATACACAATGACAAGAGTTCTAGTTATCCTTAACCCACTAAAAATACCCCTTAAACCCATAACTATACCTAATTAACAATTACCTCAAATTCACAACTCCCAACAATACAAATACAATTACAAATACAAAAAGAAACACTTAGGCACAAAGTCTACACAAAATATTATTCACAGGGACAGAACATGCACAGCCTCCACCCAAAACAGCCAAATACCCACTAATCTCATACAGGACTCATCAAACCACCAACACCACCCAATAGACACTAATAGTAAGTGAAAGTACGTTTACACTTCCTGGCATGCAGCCACACCCATTGCGTGATTTCCTGGATGTGACAGGCAGGTTCTCCACATTTGCGTTGATTTTTCTGATTCTTTGCTACACAAATGTACCTTGAGTGGTGCACTATGCGGTTGCGCTTATGCAACAACGCTAAGGGCAATGCAATTGCAGCAAGAGTCTGTGCTGATCCATACAATAGATGCAATGTGCCGGTTCTGATCTGCACAGCAGCGGTGATGCATCAGTTTGACAGAAGATGAGTGACTTCTGCTGGAGACCTTAGGCCTACCTCCATGAGTCCTGGACTTGGGTGGCACTACTTGGCAGGGCAGACTAACAGATGGCAGAGCCCTGGTAGAGAAGCAGCGAGGTTGAATGCATTTTATGTCCCTAAGACTTCAGATCAGAAGGCTAGCCAGCTAGCCCTTTGAGTCACTCTGGGTTCAAGGGCCACATGTCTAGTCCTTCTCACCCAGGCAGGGAAACAGCTGGCGGCAGGAGAGCACAGAAAGGCAGGACTTTAAAGCTGGTTGATCCCATAACAAGATTGTTATGAGTTAACAGAGTACAAACCTGGATGTCAGCCACAGTCATATATGCATTAAAAGGTCTATCCTGGGACCTCTGCCCCAATCATTTTGATTTACTTTCCAGCCCAATCTCTCTCTTCCTGTGATGTGTCTGGGCCCCTTCCCTGCGGTCTATCACTGAATCATAAAATGCTTAGTAAAGCACGAGACACACTGGTTCTCCCATCCTCCAGTGTATATCCCACCCACTGTCTATCTTTGCTGGACTATCAAACTCAGGGGCATATGTACAAGAAAGTGGCGCATCAGCTGTGATGCACCCTTTTCTTGCATCACCCTGTGCCCCCTAACATCACCATGGTAGCGCTGTATTCACTATACAGCGCCATGGTGCACATGAAGACAATAGCATCAAAATTTAGGACGGTATTGTGGCTCTTTTTTGACACTAGTCCAGAAAAGGTCAGGGAGGCCCATAGGGTATAATGGCAGCGTCACTTTAACGCCTGCTCTGAGCAGGCGTTACAAATGATGGGAACAATGGTGCAGTGAAATCTTGTAAACTTCACTGTGCCATTTTTTTGGGCCTCCCTGTGGGGGAATGCCCTCCTTCCATACATTATACCTGACAGCTTACAAAGTGGCACAATGCATGCATCAAAAAAATTACCCTAGGACAGCACAAGGAGGTTCAAGGGGCTTGTAAACATCCCCCTCAGTCTGGTGGGATTCTTCTACTCCTCATGTTTTCCCCAGGCAAGCATAACATCACCCAAAAAGGAACCCAAAGTCCTCCATGTTATGTAGCAGTACAGGCACTTCTGCACTCAATGTACAGTCATAGCACATTCAGTGCCCAGTACGGTAATCCACATGTATTATGCTATTGCAAGCATACTCACATGCAGCACACACACTTAGGTGGTCATTCTGACCTCGGCGGTAAAAGGCGCCTACCGCCGGTCAGAAATCCTCCATAATCCCGCCGCGGTCGCGGAAACCCGCCACGGTCATTCTGACCCGCAGCAGCCAAACCTCCGAAAATCCGACAGCCACAACAGACCGCCAGACCAGCGGTCGGCGGAAAAGTGGAGGTGACAAAACCTCCACCGTCACGCCAACAGAAATACGCCCATGCCATTACGACCCACGAATCCACGCGGCGGTCTTTCAAACGCGGTTTTCCATTGGCGGGACACACCGCCGCGGTCAGAATACACACAAACGAACAAAACTCAGCCACATTGGCCGATTTGAATTCCACACACCTGATACACATACACACACCACTCCCACACACACAATACAATATAAAACACACACCCACATCACCCACAAACCCCTACGACCAAAAATTCAGAAAGAAGGCCAGAGCGAGACACCACCATCCACAAACTAGCAGCCACAGCCACTCAACACCATCACCCACACAATAGCCACACACAAAACAACACACACCACCACACTCAACACACTTAACTACACATACTCCACCCCACACATCATACACACCACCCCATGGCACCCCAAAGACACCCCCGCTTCTCAGACGAAGAACTCAGGGTCATGGTGGAGGAAATCGTTCGGGTAGAGCCCCAGCTGTTCGGCACACAGATCCAATACACCAGCATTGCCCGGAGGACGGAGCTATGGCAGAGGATTGTCGACAGGGTCAACGCTGTGGGACAGCACCCCAGAAATCGGGAAGACATCAGGAAGCGATGGAACGACCTACGGGGGAAGGTGCGTTCCATGGTATCCAGGCACAACATCGCCGTGCAGAAGACTGGCGGAGGACCCCCACCTCAACCCCCACAATTTACAACATGGGAGGAGGAAGTCTTGAACATCCTGCATCCTGACGGCCTCGCAGGAGTCGGCGGAGGAATGGATACTGGTAAGTTGAAGCTTCACTACTGCTTCCCCCCCACCTGCATGCCAAATCATACCCCAACCCTCATCCCCATCCGCGAACCCCACCCTCACCCCCACCCCCATCCTCACCCCCACCCTCACCCCCACCACCATCCTCACCCCCACCACAATCCTCACCCCCACCCCCAGCACACCTATTCCCTGCCAATGTCTCACCATCACAACCCACACATCCCAAAACCTAGGCCTGCATGCGTCCACTAAGCATGGACACCCATCACCAAAGCATGCCCAATGCATATACACATCCCCCCCACAAGCCACCCTCACCAAAGCCCCCACACACGAATGCCAGCACTTGGGGACACGGGAACCCACAGATACACCCATATGCCACACATTGAAACTATAACCATACCTCTATACCCCTGCAGGACCCGACCGTCAACACACCGCCGCGGAGGGCCCAGAATTCTCCACACCCCCCACCCAAGAGGCCGTCAGCGATGACAGCAGCTCTGTCGACCTGGACACCGATGACCAGCCCGGACCATCGGGGACCTCTGGACAGTCGGTTCCCCTCACACAGGCACAGGCCACTACAGACCCAAACCCCTCTGGGAACACCAGCACAGCTCCCACCCAGCGGGCCCATGCCTCTGTCTCCAGGGCGCGTCAATCTGCGGTGTGTCTACCACTACAGGGCACCCAGGATAACCCACCACCCCAACAACAACAGGGACCTGGGGGCAGTGGTAGTGGGCACACCGGCCAGGGGGCAGAGGCCCAGGGAAACAGGGCAACTCGGAGGGCAGCTGTGCGACAGGGGGGGGACGGGCCCAGGGAACCCACTCTCCACGAGGCCCTCACCACCATCATGGGAGCATACAACCGCTCCCAGGAGACGATGGCGACGGTACTGGCCCGGTTCCAGGAGATCCAGGTACTGCAGGAGGAACACTATCGGGGGTACAGGGAGGACATCAGAGCCCTCACCTCCACCCTGGTTACCATGGTAGGGCTGCTGCAGGACCTCATCAACACCAGGACGGACACTCAACAACAACAAAGGGCCCCTGCCACTAGCCTGGACCAAGAACAGCCAACCACCTCCGCCGGCGCTAGTGGACAGGAGGCCCCCGCACAACAGCAGCCCACCAGACCCCCACCTCCTGCAGGAGAAGAACCACCCCGCAAGAGGGCCCTGAGATCTCGCAAGAAGACAGAGTAGGATGTCAAGACCCCCGCCAGCAAAGGATACCACCTGATGTCATCCCACTGTCCCACATTGTCACCCTGTCCATCCTTGAACTGCCCATGCTCCATCTCTCCACAGGCCTCTGGACAATGCACCTGTGTGACTGTTACTCTGGACTCTGCCATGGACATTCCTTCACCATAGCCCCCACCTACTTGAAACCACCCATCCCATTTTGAGCACTGAAATAAACACCTATTTTGCACAAAACTATCTGGAGTCTGGCTGTGATTTCAAAATATTGTAATTGACATGACAGTGCAAATATGTCCTTGTACATAGTGAAGTCAACAAACAGCTGCCACAAAGCTGTAGTCCATGGGGAAACGAAGCACAGGACTCGTAGTGGGGACCCCAGATCTGAAATAGGGAGGGAAAAGCCACAACTCAGTCATCATACACTGGGGCAAATAGACAGGCAGCAGAGATGCAGGAGAGTAGTTCAGATTTACTAAATTATCTTTGAATTGTTACCTGTGTCCTATTGGAAGTACTGTTCAATGATTCTGTCCCTGTTGTCTGTTTCAGCCCCGTCGTCTTCCTCCTCGTCACTCTCCACAGGTTCCACCGCTGCCACAACACCACCGTCTCGACCATCCTCCTGCAGGAAAGGCACCTGGCGGCGCAAAGCCAGGTTGTGAAGCATGCAGCAGGCCACGATGATGTGACACACCTTCTTAGGTGAGTACATTAGGGATCCACCTGTCATATGCAGGCACCTAAACCTGGCCTTTAGGAGGCCAAAGGTGCGTTCGATCACCCTCCTAGTACGCCCATGGGCCTCATTGTACCGTTCCTCTGCCCTGGTCCGGGGATTCCTTACTGGGGTCAGTAGCCACGACAGGTTGGGGTACCCAGAGTCCCCCAATAGCCATACACGGTGTCTCTCTAGCTGTTCCATCACGTAAGGGATGCTGCTATTCCTCAGGATGTAGGCGTCATGCACTGACCCTGGGAATTTGGCATTTACATGCGAGATGTACTGGTCAGCCAAACACACCACCTGGATGTTCATGGAATGGTAACTCTTTCTGTTCCTGTACACCTGCTCCCTGTCTCTTGGGGGAACCAAAGCCACATGGGTCCCATCAATGGCACCAATGACGTTGGGAATATGTCCAAGGGTGTAGAAATCACCCTTCACTGTAGCCAATTCGCCCGCCTCAGGGAAAATGATGTAGCTCCTCACGTATTTCATCAGGGCAGACAACACTCTGGATAACACCTTCGAAAACATGGGCTGAGACATCCCAGAAGCAATTCCCACTGTTGTCTGAAATGACCCACTTGCCAAGAAATGGAGTACTGACAGGACCTGCACCAGAGGGGGAATCCCTGTGGGTTGGCGGATGGGGGACATCAGGTCGGGCTCCAGCTGGGCACACAGTTCATGTATAGTGGCACGGTCAAGACGGTAGGTCAGGATAATGTGGCGTTCTTCCATTGTCGACAGGTCCACCAGCGGTCGGTACACGGGAGGATTCATCCGTCTCCTCGCCAAACCCAGCGGACGGTGCCTAGGAAGGACAACATGGAGCACACAGTCAAGCAACCCACAGGTACGTACTCACAGCTAGCACAGTAAACGATTCTCTATGCAGTGAATGGCGTGTCTGAGTGGCTATGCAAGGCCTAGGCCTGTGTGACGCAGTTGAAATTGAGCCATGTGGACCCTCGAAATGGCGGCTGCCTGACCTGTGAAGTGTGACAATGGGATGTGAGGTCAATGCGCTGGCGTGGCACACCGCGGCGGTCAGCGGTCGAAGACCGCGGCGCGAAGCCGCATTGGTTAACATTGAAGCCTATGGGCTTCAGGAGCCAATGGCGAAGGGCGCCGGCGGTGGCGGCACGCACCGCCGCGGTACGCACCGCCGCGGACGTGACCGCCATTTTCTATCTACTTATCCACTTGCGACTTGAACTTTCACAGGAGAGGACCTATACTGCAAGTGTTGCTGTGACCTCGGTCTGGAAGGGACAATGGCTGCTGCGCCTGGGGAAAGGGCCCCTGCCTTCACTGGAGAGGAGTTGGAGAAACTTGTGGATGGGGTCCTCCCCCAGTATGCGCTACTCTACGGTCCTCCAGACCAACAAGTGAGTTTAATTCAATATGGATTTGGGGCCACTGGCTGGCTTGGGGGCCTGGCGGGGGGCCTGGCGGGGATGGGGGGCATGTTGGGCCTGGCGGGGGGCATGGCGGGGGGCCTGGCGGAGATGGGGGGCATGTTGGGGCTGGCGGGGGGCATGGCGGGGGGCCTGGCGGGGATGGGGGGCATGTTGGGGCTGGCGGGGGGCATGGCGGGGGGCCTGGCGGGGATGGGGGGGCATGTTGGGCCTGGCGGGGGGCATGGCGGGGGGCCTGGCGGGGATGGGGGGCATGTTGGGGCTGGCGGGGGGCATGGCGGGGGGCCTGGCGGGGATGGGGGGCATGTTGGGGCTGGCGGGGGGCATGGCGGGGGGCCTGGCGGGGATGGGGGGCATGTTGGGGCTGGCGGGGGGCATGGCGGGGGGCCTGGCGGGGATGGGGGGCATGTTGGGGCTGGCGGGGGGCATGGCGGGGGCCTGGCGGGGATGGGGGGCGTTGGGCCACTGGCAACGAAAATGCAAACAAACTTGAACGTGGTATTTCTCCCTCCCTGTACGTGTCACATAGGTCCGCGCCCATGAGAAGATCGGGATTTGGCGTGCCATCGCCAAGGAAGTCCGGACCCTGGGGGTCCACCATCGACGGGGCACCCACTGCCGCAAGAGGTGGGAGGACATCCGCCGCGGGACCAAGAAGACCGCTGAGTCTCTGCTGGGGATGGCCTCCCAACGTAGGCGGGGTGCCTGCCGTCAACTGACCCCCCTGATGTTCCGGATCCTGGCGGTGGCCTACCCTGATTTGGATGGGCGCGTGAGGGCAGCACAGCAGACACAAGGGGGTGAGTACAAGCATTATCTACTCTGTTGTCGCGCAGTGGAGGTGTCTGGGTGGGGGAGGAGGGCTGTGGGTCCCCCTAGGCCAGGGCGATATCTGTAGGCTGGGCACCCCAGTAAGCCCCTGTGTCCCCAGCCACCACCCTCAGTAGTGTGTCAGTACAGCCATCCCTGGGCCGTGTCATCCATGGGTGCAGTTGTCAACTCTAGGCGTGTAGGGCATGTTCCACGGAATGCGTAGCGGACCCCAAGTGCGCAACTTAGTGCAGGGGGCATCTGTGTCTGTCATGTCCGCTAACTGTACCGGAGATCCATGTACTCAATATCCCTTTATTTCTCTCTCCCCCCCCCTTTTTGTTTGTCTTTCTGTGTTTGTGTGCATCAGCATCATCAGGCGGAGGAGAAGTGGCATCGGGGCAGGAGGGAGCTGCATCTCACATGGCCCAGGAGGGCCATGCCACAGAGTCTGACTGGACCAGTGAGACGGAGGGCGAGGGGAGCTCCACAACGGGGACGACTGGACCCTGCAGCGACACGGACACGTCCTCAGAAGGGAGCTCCCTTGCGGGGGTGGCACCATCCGTGCCCCCCGCCATTACAGGTACAGCCGCCCCCCAGCGCACCATCTCCGCCCTCCCAGCAGCCCCTCAGCGTTCGCCCCGTGCCCGCTCTGCCAGGAAGCCAGGCATCTCCTTCGCCCCAGGCACCTCAGGCCCTGCCCCTGTTACCCCCGCTGCCCTCAGTGAGGAGGTCATTGACCTCCTCCGAACGCTCATTGTTGGGCAGACTACCCTTTTGAATGCCATCCAGGGGGTGGAGAGGGAGGTTCATCGCAGCAATGCGTACCTGGAGGGCATTCATTCGGGTCAGGCTGCCCATCAGCGATCGTTCCAGGCTCTGGCCTCAGCACTGACGGCAGCCATTGTCCCTGTCTCCTGCCTCCCTCTACTAACTCCCTCCTCCCAGTCTCCTGTTCCTCTGCCTGTCCCACCCACACCATCAGACCAGCCTGCACACACCTCAACACCCAAGAGAAGCTCATCCAAACATAAGCACCACAGATCACGCAGACATTCACACACGCAACATTCCGATGCAGACATGCCAACAGTCACTACCACCTCTGTGACCCCCACCTCCTCGTATCCCTCCTCCCTCCCTGTGACGTCTACACTCACACCTCCATTCACCTCACCATCAGCCAGTGTTTCCATCACCAGCACACCCTCCAGTCCAGTCCGCACACGTGCAGTCACCACCCCCACTGCCATTTACACGTCCCCTGTGTCCTCTCCCACTGTGTCTGTCACCCCCTCTTCCACACCACACAAACGCAGCCACCCACCCACCCAACAGCCATCCACCTCACGACAGCCTATCCCTCCTGCACCTGCACCCAAAGACAGCAAACGTGACTCACCTACAACCACATCCTCTCCCTCCACTCCCATTCCCACTGTACCTACCACTCTCCATTGTCCCAAGAAACTCTTCCTCGCCACTGCTAACTTCTTTCCTGACCCTGAGCCCCCCCCTCCTTCTCGTCGGGGTAAGAAGAGCACCTCAGCCACCACCAGCCCTGCAGCCCCCTTGACAAGGGTGCAGGGGTATTGGAGCCCACCAGCCCGCATGTCTGGATCTTCGCCCAGCAGCAAGGGGACAGCCAGCCCACCCCCTGGGAAGAGGAGCAGAAGGCGGAAGGGGCGCCGCAGGAGCCCGGCTTCTACATCCCCCCCGGACACCACCCAGACACAGTCACCAGCCACAGCTCCAAAGGGAGGAAAGGGCCACAGACTCCCGACTAAGGAGGGCAAGGGCAGCAAGTCGGAGAGGTCAGGCTGCAGGCCTGCTGCCCAGGAGGAACCCACCACCCCCATAGCCGCTGGCCAGGGAGGACCCAGCCCAGCTGGCCAGGAGGGCCCCACCACCCACAGCCCAGGTGGGCATTGAAGGAGCACCATCCCCGCTGCCCAGGAGGGCACCACCAGGCAATGAGCAGTTGGCCATAGACCGCCCGCCGTCTCAAGAACCGCTGAACTGGGCCCCGCCGTCTCAAGCACCGCTGAACTGGGCCCCGCCGTCTCAAGCACCGCTCCGCTGGGGACCGCCGTCTCAAGAACCGCTGAACTGGGCCCCGCCGTCTCAAGCACCGCTGAACTGGGCCCGCCGTCTCAAGAACCGCTGAACTGGGCCCCGCCGTCTCAAGCACCGCTGAACTGGGCCCCGCCGTCTCAAGCACCGCTGAACTGGGCCCCGCCGTCTCAAGAACCGCTGAACTGGGCCCCGCCGTCTCAAGCACCGCTGAACTGGGCCCCGCCGTCTCAAGCACCGCTGAACTGGGCCCCGCCGTCTCAAGCACCGCTGAACTGGGCCCCGCCGTCTCAAGCACCGCTGAACTGGGCCACGCCGTCTCAAGCACCGCTCCGCTGGGGACCGCCGTCTCAAGAACCGCTGAACTGGGCCCCGCCGTCTCAAGCACCGCTGAACTGGGCCCCGCCGTCTCAAGCACCGCTGAACTGGGCCCCGCCGTCTCAAGAACCGCTGAACTGGGCCCCGCCGTCTCAAGCACCGCTGAACTGGGCCCCGCCGTCTCAAGCACCGCTCCGCTGGGGACCGCCGTCTCAAGAACCGCTGAACTGGGCCCCGCCGTCTCAAGCACCGCTGAACTGGGCCCCGCCGTCTCAAGCACCGCTGAACTGGGCCCCGCCGTCTCAAGAACCGCTGAACTGGGCCCCGCCGTCTCAAGCACCGCTGAACTGGGCCCCGCCGTCTCAAGCACCGCTGAACTGGGCCCCGCCGTCTCAAGAACCGCTGAACTGGGCCCCGCCGTCTCAAGCACCGCTGAACTGGGCCCCGCCGTCTCAAGCACCGCTCCACTGGGGACCGCCGTCTCAAGAACCGCTGAACTGGGCCCCGCCGTCTCAAGCACCGCTGAACTGGGCCCCGCTGTCTCAAGCACCGCTCCGCTGGGGACCGCCGTCTCAAGAACCGCTGAACTGGGCCCCACCGTCTCAAGCACCGCTGAACTGGGCCCCGCCGTCTCAAGCACCGCTGAACTGGGCCCCGCCGTCTCAAGCACCGCTGAACTGGGCCCCGCCGTCTCAAGCACCGCTGAACTGGGCCCCGCCGTTTCAAGCACCGCTGAACTGGGCCCCGCCGTCTCAAGCACCGCTCCGCTGGGGCCCGCCGTCTCAAGAACCGCTGAACTGGGCCCTTCAAGGCAAGACCCGCTGAACTGGGCCCTTCAAGGCAAGACCCGCTGAACTGGGCCCTTCAAGGCAAGAAGCGCTGAACTGGGCCCTTCAAGGCAAGAACCGCTGGCCCTTTGGCAGACGTGGCAGGGCAGGATCTGTCTCGGGCAGGGCTGCAGGATGTCCTCTGGCCAACATGCCTCCTCCAGTGGCAGTGGAGTCTGTTATGGACTGTTTGGACTGTGGCTTTGCTCTCCCCAGGATGGCCCAGTGGGCAGGCCACCCACTGTATGGACTGTATGGACTGTGGCTTTGCTCTCCCCAGGATGGCCCAGTGGGCAGGCCACCCACTGTATGGACTGTATGGACTGTGGCTTTGCACTCCCCAGGATGGCCCAGTGGGCAGGCCACCCACTGTATGGACTGTATGGACTGTGGCTTTGCTCTCCCCAGGATGGCCCAGTGGGCAGGCCACCCACTGTATGGACTGTATGGACTGTGGCTTTGCTCTCCCCAGGATGGCCCAGTGGGCAGGCCACCCACTGTATGGACTGTATGGACTGTGGCTTTGCTCTCACCAGGATGGCCCAGTGGGCAGGCCACCCACTGTATGGACTGTATGGACTGTGGCTTTGCACTCCCCAGGATGGCCCAGTGGGCAGGCCACCCACTGTATGGACTGTATGGACTGTGGCTTTGCTCTCCCCAGGATGGCCCAGTGGGCAGGCCACCCACTGTATGGACTGTATGGACTGTGGCTTTGCTCTCCCCAGGATGGCCCAGTGG
Organism: Pleurodeles waltl; assembly: GCF_031143425.1. Taxonomy (NCBI): domain Eukaryota; kingdom Metazoa; phylum Chordata; class Amphibia; order Caudata; family Salamandridae; genus Pleurodeles; species Pleurodeles waltl. Next base: position 266,699,375 of record NC_090437.1, read on the forward strand.
GCAGGCCACCCACTGTATGGACTGTATGGACTGTGGCTTTGCTCTCCCCAGGATGGCCCAGTGGGCAGGCCACCCACTGTATGGACTGTATGGACTGTGGCTTTGCACTCCCCAGGATGGCCCAGTGGGCAGGCCACCCACTGTATGGACTGTATGGACTGTGGCTTTGCTCTCCCCAGGATGGCCCAGTGGGCAGGCCACCCACTGTATGGACTGTATGGACTGTGGCTTTGCACTCCCCAGGATGGCCCAGTGGGCAGGCCACCCACTGTATGGACTGTATGGACTGTGGCTTTGCTCTCCCCAGGATGGCCCAGTGGGCAGGCCACCCACTGTATGGACTGTATGGACTGTGGCTTTGCTCTCCCCAGCATGGCCCAGTGGGCAGGCCACCCACTGTATGGACTGTATGGACTGTGGCTTTGCACTCCCCAGGATGGCCCAGTGGGCAGGCCACCCACTGTATGGACTGTATGGACTGTGGCTTTGCTCTCCCCAGGATGGCCCAGTGGGCAGGCCACCCACTGTATGGACTGTATGGACTGTGGCTTTGCACTCCCCAGGATGGCCCAGTGGGCAGGCCACCCACTGTATGGACTGTATGGACTGTGGCTTTGCTCTCCCCAGGATGGGCCAGTGGTCATGGAGTCCCCTCGTGGATCTGGCGTTGTGTACTCAAGTGGCTGAGGTGCCCCCCCTTCCCTTCCCCCTGAGGTGCCTGTCCTATTTTCTTTCTGATGCCCCTGCAGTGTTCTCTCCGTGGAGTTCTTGTCGTGGGACTGGGCTTTGCCCCTTTGCACAGGACCCCTGTGGTCCACGGACAGTGGTTGGACTACATTTAGTAGCTGTATATATTTTGTACATAGTTTATTTATTTATTGGGATTACTGGTGTCCATATTTCAATATATCTGCCCGTTTATGATCTCTTCTTTTGGTCTTTGCATTATTTCGGAGGGGGGGGTTTGTGGGTTGTGACAGTGATCTGTGGGAATGCATTGATGTGTGTGTTGTAGTGGGTGTGGGTGGGTGGGTGTGTGCTGGTACTCTTTTCCCTCCCCTGTGTCGTAGGTGCAGTACTCACCGATGTCTTCCGCGCCGCCGGGCGTGCTCCTGGTACAGGAGCAGGTATAGGAGTGCGGGGATGACCTGCAACTCGGGTTCCATACTGCCGGAATCTCGCGTGGAGTGCGTAGAGGTGAGCGTTTTCCCGTTCGTAGTCTGTTTCCGCCGTGTTTTTATCGGCGGTGCTCCCGCCCCGGAAAAGGTGGCGGATTGGTGGGTCGTGATAGGGTGGGCGGTACATTGTCTGCCGCCTGGCTGTTGGCGGGGACCGCCGCGCTGTTTGTTTGTTCCGCCGTGGCGGGCGGAGTGTTAATGCGGCGGGCTGTGTTGGCGGTTCCCGCCAGGGTCAGAATTGCATATTTTGGACCGCCGGCCTGTTGGCGGCTTGGCCGCCGCATTATCACCGACCGCCAGGGTCAGAATGAGGGCCTTAGTCTGGGCACACTGTTCAGCACTACAGTTCCTTTGTACTATATTAGAGTGTCGCTTTTAACACACACTACCATCACAGACACATTTACCATGTGCACACTGTTCCACATTTCACCCTATGTAAAGTAAATGTCTTGCAAGGGCACATGCATTCAGCACATAATTGTATCACTCACACACTTCCAAATCAACCTGATGTTGGGCAGGGGGGAGTTGAACACACAGCAGAAATTTAGAAGAGGTGAGTGAGCTTGTAGACCTCACTCCAGTGACACAGGGTAGAATGGTCATGATCACTACTGCTGATCACTACGCAGCATGCTGCCAGCACCACACATGCAGTGTTTTACTCCTGGCAAAGGCAGTAGTGTGTAGTACACAAGGAATGCAGTTGCGTAAGAGGGGAGGGCAAAGAGTTCAGAGTAAGAATAGAGTAAGCAGATCAAGTGATCTGATTGCTCAGAAGCAAGAGCCCTCACACACCCAGGTGGGTGTAATGCTTCATCATCAGTCAGCTCCTCATTCGGCTGGCACTGCAGTGCCCAACAGGTCGCTTCAAGGGGTTCTTTGCTGGAGGTCTTTTGAGCATAATATGCCGATGTGAAGTGTTGGGTGAAGGTGCTCTGGGTGTAGATTGGTGTGATGTGAATAACAAATAGCTAAGAGGTACCCTAGCAGGTTTTAATGGGTGGGTTGTTCTCATGTTATGGTTAAAAGCAGTGGGTTGCTGAGTGTGAAAATAATTATGCAATGCAGCTCATAAGGTAATGCGTGTAAAGGGTAACATGTCTCTCGCCTCAAGTGTTTCTATTGATCAGGGCAATTCCTCAGGACCCAAAAATCCTTTTCGACTGGTGATTGGGAAGGAGTAAGTGTGGTATTAGCAAACGTAACCAAATCACATCAAGTATATGCCCTCACAATATAGTATACCTGGGGATTGCTAAGAACCGACCTGGAATAAGAAAACACAAAGTACATTAAAAAGAACACTGTTGGGTAGTCAATAGTCATACCCCATCTTAAAGGCAAAGATGCAGGTAATAGAGTCAAATTGTGCCAGGACACACTAGAGCCTATCAGTGTAAGTGCAAGTTGCATGACCAACAAATGTTAAAACAGACTGATGACACACAAGTGAAGTGATGCAGTAACCACACATCCCACAAATGGGCTCAAATCTAATTTATCAAGGAATCGCAATAGCGGTAAAGTTTACCTAGATTTGGTAAGCCACTGATGCCTTATGTTGTTGGGAATATACTAGCATCAGGGATCCAGACAACAATATAGTTGGGCACCTAGGGCAGGGGTCATACCTCTTAGCTTGCAGAGGAAATTCTCTGACCCAACACAAACATTACATCATATTTCAAATATCTGTGTATGTTCATAAACATTTGTTCTTGCATTAGGACATACATGCTTCAGTCATTACACATCTTTGTAGTCCTGAAGTGATGTGATGCTTGGCAAACATCTTCTTTTTCTTACTTTTCAGTTAAATACTACACACTACTACTTCAGCAATTTAGTATGTTTTGGCATGGACCTTTGAGCCTCCTTGCTTTGCTCTGCAAAGCATGGTAAATGTGTATTGTAGCAAGTGTGGGCAAAAGTAGACATCACATCAATCAGCCCTGGGAAGGTGTTATGTGTGTTTTTTGTGGATTGCCACATATGCATGAATTCAAATTTAACAACTGACATTTTGACACCTGCATCTGAGGTTAGGCATTTGGCCATGGCAGATGTCTCACTTGATCTGTGATGGTATCTGCTGCAAAATTTGTTCCAGCAATTTAAAGATTGCCACAGGGACTAAATTATTTGGATAATTGTGATCCATTGCACACTGAGGGCAACATTTAACAAACTTTCATGCAGCAGAACACAGCAAGAAAGCTTGCTGTGTTCCAATGCACTGCTTAAAAAGGGGAGGACAAGAATGCCCTATATCTATCTAAATATGGGGCAACCCTGCCCTTTCATGCAGTGCACTGCATCACATTGGCTTGCTGCGTTGGTTTGTTCTTAGTTTGAGATTTGTCCTCATGTTGGAAATTAAGATTCATACATGTTGAGGCCTACATCTAGCTGAGAAGATGTGAGTGACAATATATATATACCTTGACATTCACACAAACATCACACAATTGATGGGTTCAAAACATATTTATTGGATGATAGGTTTACCTACTGTCTGTCATTCTTACCCTCATTTTACCCTCATTTTGATGTATTAATGAAAAAAATGTAGCCACTATTTTCACCGTCTCACACAACCTGCCATTGTGTGCTCTAAATCTGCACCAGTTTAATCATCCTCTTCTGGTTCATGTGGTATTTCAGTCTCATTGTTCCATGGCATATTTGTTTGTAAACAAATGTGATGCAATATTGCACACACTAAGATAATTTTGCAGACCATAGGAGGTGAGTACAGGAGACCTCAACCTCATTTGTCCAGGAAATAGGTCTTTAGGACCCAAACATTCACTCCGTAACATTTTGAATTTTTCCCAGACCTGCATTTAATTTTTTCTGTTCATCAGTCTGGGGATTTGTTTATGGGGCCATGAGCCATGGCTGCAAGCCATATCCTTCGTCACCTGAAAAGTGGAAAATACAAACAGTCAAAGATTTAGTACATTTGTATGCAGACAAACTCACACACATTTCTTTAACTTTTAACAGATATGTTTTAGGTACTGTTGAACATTGTTTTTACACATGTATGTTCAACATATGTGTCATTACACCTATTGCACATGGTGTAGGACATATAACACATCTACATGCTAACATTCATGTTAAGCCAGAAGAATACTATGATAATTTATTCAGAAAATTTGTATCAGCGTATGAGAATTGCACTCAGTGTGTATGCAAAGTATCAAATTTAGGATCAGATTATCTTAGATACATTTTGCACTATATAGGCAGTGACAGTGCCAACATGTTTGACACTCACACATACATTTGTCCTATTTTCACCTATGATTTCCTTGCTTACCTATTTAACAGTTGCACAGCCTTAGATTAGTCGACATAATTTGCCACAACTATTTGCTTAGTAAATGTTACCAATATTCAACATGTAACACGGATATTTTACCTGGCTTTATTCATACATCAGCTAATGCTTTTTGTATGGCAAGTTGTCTTGGTGAACTTAGATCGACACGTAGATATGGCAATGTAGGCATTTTTCATAACAGACAACATGATGTTGGTATAAGTATGGACCTATAGGTGATTCTGTACTTATATACCTTGATTATTACATCATTTGTTTAGCATTAGAGAGCTCACATTTTGATTATAAGTACACTGTGATACCTTACCTTGTTTACATTTCACCTAGGTTATTTCCTATTTACTCACTGTGTAAGTTTTACATTGATGGACTGATATGCAGGAAAAATAGGCAACTTGAGGGACTAAATTGTTCATCTAACAGATTGATGAGGTGTATTTTTGGACATAGAATGTAGAAGTGCCTTACAATTAGGGGCACTTTGAACTTTTGGCATCACATATGTACCTAGAGTTGAAATTTACACAAGATTTGATTGTACACTTCCAATGCAATACATACATGGAATTAGGAATTCTTTTTCCATTTGTGCTCCTGATACTTTGATCAGCGTACGGATATACTGTCAGGTGTGACATATATGCTCAGGATCATGTGATTTGTTCAATTACCATTATTTTAGTGGAACATTGACACACCATTGCACATGCACACATCTCACACTTTTTTAAGCTTTATCCTTTGTTATTCTATTACACAAAATTGTGATCTACATGATTTGTCACTTGATGTTTTTGGCATTGCAGAAATTGTGCTCTATTCGCTCACACAGTGTAAGATGATACAGTACTTCTCACTGTGGGATTTCTCCTACTTTGCAGAATCAGTGAGAGAATCACATAATGTGGTATCATTGGCTACATGTTAGAGTACGATACTATCACTATGTGCACATGACTCAGTATCCAGACCCAAACACCAAGATGGCTATTATGTCATACCTTACAACTAATTGGTTGATATATTGAATAGTTCTGCTTTCCATTTCAAAGAGTAGGCCATTCCCATATCTGCCAGTCTGAAACCGCTCATTGATAGCACTGGCGTGGAAGATGTACGCATCATGTGCACTTCCTGGAAATTTTGCAAGGACGTTGATGAACCTTTCATGATGCTCCCCTATCACCTGGACATTTATCAAGTAGCTGTGCTTGCAGGTTTTTTGGAGAGGTGCAATGTTGGTACATGGGCCACAAATTGGACATGTGTGCAATCTATGGCACCAAGCACATGTGGAAATTAGCAATGGTGTAGAAGTCTTGCTTGGTATCCATTTATTGTTGTGTAGTTTAGGGGAAGAGAAAATACTGGGGTGTGAGTTTTATGATAGGATCCAAAACAGATGAGAGAAAAGCAAAAAATGCTCCCTGTGAAACGCCAGTCAATCCCAGCAATGTGATTTGGAAGGATCCTGATGCCAATATGCCATTGATTTTACATGTGCTGGGATGGCATTGGTACTTGCAGTTTCTGGCTTGATACTTGGCACTATCTTCTCCAGCAATTCCACGATGGACTTCCTGTTCAGTCTGTAGAACTGTATGACCTCCTCCTCCATCGGGTCAGTGAGGGATGTGCAGTGCTGGAAAACACGCTCCCTCCTGCTTTGCTGCCTAAGTAGTTGTCTCCTAGCTACTCCCAGTTACAGTATAATGACATCCATGACATAGTTGAGCTTACCAGAGTGTACTGTGATGGTGAAGAATGTGTACTACAGCCAATGCATCATTTCCTATGCCTGGGTTGCTGATGCAAAGGAATTCTGACATATTTCTAATGTTGCTTTGCGCTATGCCACAATGCATGACACAGTGATATAATGTTAACTAGCACTGCATTACATTTGCATTGGATTTTGCACTGGAATGCCTACAATACATATATTAAATGCTGCATGACGCAGCTGGACTCAGCGCAGCATTTACACCACGCAATTCTTTCAAAATGATACTTTTGTGTCATTTATAAATATAAATTACTGATAGCGCCGGCCTTGTGTCACAGTACGTGATGCAAGGCCAGTGCAAGCCTTTGATAAATATGCCCCGCAGCTCACTGTTTGTGAAAAGGAACAGGTCCAAAGACAGGCATGATAATTTCCTGTTACATTCATTAACATTCACACCTAGCATTAATTTATATTTGCATCTCTGTTCTTTAAGCTTTTTTTCTGCTTTGGAGACTTAAGTACTGCTAAATGCCACTATAGGCCAGATTGTTACCTCATAGGCTTAAAATTTAATATTAGAAGGTGGCAGAGGATAATTATATTTAGCAGGTGAAAAAATAAAACAGAGAGAAGAATAACTTAAGAGGAAAACTTTCCGAATTGGTCAAGCTTTTGTTCTTTTTCCTGACTTAGGAGTTAGTGAATGATCTCGGACAATTTACGCTATGCAGGTGTACCAGAAACCCCCATGGTTCTAATGCCACAGCAATGAGTGATCTTCAGTTGATTAGGCCGATTGTGATCCCGGAGCAGGCAAGATCCATTTTCTATTAAAAAACATATAAATAAAGCCTCACACTGTACTTTTAGATTACTCAAGGACTTCATAAAAATGTTAAATTCTGATTTTTTTTTTATCACAACCACTGATACAATACAGAGCTTCAGCTTTGAAAATCGTTCTAACTCGGTCATCTTTAACCTAGTATATTAACTTTCCAATTACTATCCTGTTGGGGGCTGTCTTACTAACTTTGGAATATTTATGGTAAGAAAACGATGTTTACCTGCAAATGTACTCTACAAATTAGCCACCAAAAGCCAGTTTTCCTACTCGAGGGATGCCATATCTTTCTTAGTACTTTACATTTTCAAATGCAAGTCTCAGCAAGTTATGTTTAGTTTTATTTCCTATATCGTTTAGGTGTAATGAATCGACTTACTATTTCAGATTTGAAATGACTTAAAGAGCCCCTACCACATGTAAGCCTTGATTGAATCTAGCGTTGGGCCTAGGTCGAAGTAGTCAGATAGAATGTTCTTAATTCCATTTACAAAAATAGCCTATCAAAAATAAATAGCATTGGAAAGCTCTAACAAGCACAATTTATTCGAAACTATCTGATTTTTTTTGTAAAAGCCTGTTGTGGCATGTTAAACTTTTTTAATTTGTGTGGGATGCACTTACGGTCTTCTACCATAAAATATCTTTATTAATTTAAATTAGTTAGAACTCTCTGTCAAAAAGGCCAATTTAAATTTTCCGTCTTTGCAAAAATTATTTGTATGCTAGAAACCCACAGGTTGGCTGCTTTAAAGTCAGCACTTTTAATGTACAGAAAGTTTTAAAGCCCTATGCCCTTGAGGGACAGAAAGGGATTATCATGTAGCTTGACTAGAGGTCAACTTCTTGTGCCTAAAGATAGTTTACATTTCAATGTTTTTCATTTCAACTCATTTCTAGACAAAAGGAACTGAATGTGCTGGAAAAGCCCAAACAGTGTGGTTTTCTATAACAAGTTTGACAAAAAGTCTCGATTTCGTTCCAACAAAAAGAAGAATCATTATATGTAAATTTCTTTACGACAGCAAGTAACATGTTTACAAAGCAGGCACAGAAACCAACGCAACATTTTAAATACTCCAGCATTGCGAACCTTAAAGGAAAACTCAGCAAATTGCCCAGAGTCTGCCTTTTTTGCCTCAGACTTCTGTCTGATAATCAGGACCTTTTGGGGGATTTCTGCATTCCTGTCTAATAGCTGAAATAGCTGTTGCGAAAGAAATACTTAATTGACAACAGTGCCCATTTTTCACTGCAACGCTAATGAGCAAATAATGTCTAAAGAAATTTCCGTGGGAGCTTTTATCACAGCTGCATGTCAAAATATGGAGCAAAAAACTATTTTATTACAAAAATATCAAAGGAAGAGTATTGACTGTCACATTGTTTTTTAAGGTAATTACAATACGTCAGAAGGAATTAAGTCACATGAGCTCCACACCTGAGTACCCTGAATGTATAGATGATATTGAAGACTCAATATTCTGATAGTATGTAAGCAGCTCAGGAGTATGACACAAATAGTGAGGACATAGCCCCAGAGGGCAAACCTTCCTTTCCACACTCTGCTTGTGTGCATTCAAACTCAACCTTGCCTTAGCCGGTGTACCTTTAAAACTTTTTTAAAAACTTTTGAAGTGTTAAAGAAAAACAGGAAACTTCACAAATATCTCAAACATCATAGGCAGAAAAATATTATGCACAACTTTACATGCAATATTTTTAATTTTACAAAGAAAAAAAGAAATTAAGGGGTCACTATATCGTGTTCACCTCCGGTTTTTAAATAAATGGAATGCTGGACAGGGCATTTCTCGCTGCATAGCAGTGGCTTTGTCAGAGGTCTTGTCAGCATGGCACCCACTCTCCGCTCTCTGAGTATGGAGATCACTGGCCTGAAATTCTACTGGAGGAAATACCAGTAGGGCGGTGTGTGGAGGTGGTAGGATACACTGTATTGTGTTATATAATTGAATGAAGGAAATCACTCGGGAAGATGGGGAAGCTGGTGTGCTGTCAGATATTGTGTTTTTAAATGGGGGAGAAGGGGTGTCGGAATGAATCTGGGGCCCATGGGGAGGATTGCAGGTTCCCAAATATCCCCAGTGATATATTTTAAAGCAAAGACAGAGTTAAAACTTCATGCCATATCATACAATAGCATACCATACATATAAACAAAGATTGAGGGCCTGATTTAGATCTTGGCGGTTGGTATACTCCATCACAAACATGACAGATAACCCGTTCGCCGTAATAATACTAACTCCATAGGATATAATGGGATCGTAATATGATAGACAGGATGACCGTCATGTTTGTGATGGAGTATTCATCTCCGCCAGGATCTAAATCAGACCTTAAAAGAGTTGTGCAAGTAAAACAGTATGACATGTTGTGACATTGTCTCCACGCACTTTTCTCAAGGAAAGATTGTCATTGCAACGCTATTGTTAAATGTTGCCTTTCGTGGATTTTGTCGACTTGAAAACATCTATCTTCAACATACTTACTCTTATACTATTTCATATTTTATTTAAGCCTGCTATTCACTGTACACACGTGTGCTTTTGAGTAGTGTGTGTGGTACAAAAATGTGTAAGTAATGAATGCACTTAATCCATACAATGACATTCCCTGATGACGTTGCTTTGTAGCTTTATCTTCATATCGTGCAATTATTTTCATTCTTTTAGATTTAATATGATAAAAATGTGTGAAAGCTTATACGTCCTTTTCTCCTCATCTGTTTGTTTGACATGACCGTATTTGTTGAACTTGGCATATGAGAAATCTTGATTTTACCACCAAACATAACAGCCATCAGATACCACCCACGAACGACCACGGGTGCTGTAACAACTCTGTCGACACAGAGGCGCAGCTCTTTGATATACAGGGATACTATAGTGTTTCCTTTAACCTGGTGGCTTATTTGAAAGGGAGTGGGAAATAAAAGACTCGCACGGATACAAATGCCCAGTGGCGTCGCAGGGCCCCCTTTAGACTGCAAAGATCACCTAACACGTTTGTCTCTCGTCTTTTCTTGTTACTTTTGTCTGATCCTGGTGTACAGGTGCTGCTTGCTCAGTTCTGCCAGTACCCTCTTCCCCAACAGATAGTAACCCTTTGCCAGGCTTGTCGCCGCCCTTCATACGCTTTAAAACCCATACTCTTTCCTAAAAAACGCTTTGTTCGAGTATTCCTTTAAAGGTTTCCCATAACCGTCTTGCTTTTTAGGAAAAGAACAACGGCCAGGCATCGCATGTCTTCATGAAGTACATTTTGGAGACACGACATTGTCGGAGCAGCCGCCACACAATAAGTGGCTTTGCTTTCGAGGGGAATTTCATGAATATAAATTTGCAAGTCGGAGTTCTGTTTCCTCTTGTCTCGAGTTCTGACCCGCTTTTCAATTGAAGGCAACAAGATATTTCCTCGGATAGTTGCATATTAATCAAGGGTATGCTCTTAGCGGAGGTGAAATGTTACTCCCCCCTGACTTCGCCAAGGGTTAAAGTCGTGTGGTTGGTTCTCAGGGGTTACAACCCTAGTAACTACCAGTGAAAAACAATATGGCGCATTCAACTTAAGTGAAGTGATGCCGTCTCGCGCTCTCTCGCCCCTCTAATCTTTCAGCGGGACCCAAGGGAGACTGAAGCGGAGCTCGGGCTATTCTCCACCAAAACTTTGATTCACTATTGGATTGCGTCTAATGAAGATGGCTTTGCCATCTCACGTTCTCGAATGTGCTATTTGGGGAACAATGCGTGCCCGGCCCTGTATAGAGGGACATTGTTCATGACTCTTCGTTATCCCAGTGGAGAGGAATCGTATGCAAATTCCACCTGCAGATGAAGCCCGCTACCTACTTACTGACTTGCCCGTGACACCGAATTGATTAGTGTGCGATGGTGTGGGGCTAAGGATGTTACTTCGCTGCCAGCCTCTGAACTTTCGTGTTTTACCACCAGCGCACCCACCAAAAAAGTAAAATAAACAATACCTGTAGATTCAAACACACTTCTTTCAAGAAGCCCTGTTTCTAACTGTAGATTCCTAAAATGTGATATTGATTTTTTTTTTAATATAACATGGGTTCATTTGTATATGTATGTATATGTATTTGTTTTTGTAGTCTAGCAGTGCAGAATTGTTAAAGAGGCAGCCTTTTACCCAAAGTATTTTACGCTCTGATTCAGTTTCCTCATTTATACTTGTGAGGTTTAGCCTTGAACCAAAATAATCTATTTTTTGCGAAAGCAGAAAATAAAAGAACAACATTTTTTTTGTGATTTTGTTGCTTCTGCAAAATGTTACCCTTTCCCCTCGGATTGCACTGGTCTGCACAGGATTGTTGTTATGTATTTTGATGAAATTAAGTGAAAACTGCGAAATTCCATTATGCAGACCCAGTTGAACCTCTCCACAAAAAAGTGGCTAAGACAGTCCGCAAGCAAACATTCTCCATAGGTGCATACTGCGAATTTTGTGTTTGGGTGAAAAAAAAATATCACCCACCATTAGAGGGTTCATTACGTGCACTCAGAGTAAGGCTTTAATCTCTCTGATTTAAAACTAAGGGCCTCATTTAGACTTTGGTGGTCGGAATATTCCAACCGCCAAAGCCGCGAGGAGGAGGCAGCCATCATACCGGCTGAAACCCCCCGTCATATTACGATGTTGCCACTGGGCTGACCAGTGGGAGCATCATATCACGCTGCTCCCACCGGCCAGACCGATGGGTTCCTGCTATGAAAAGGCTAGTGAAAACAGGAGTCGTGATCAGCATGGCAGCACTAAGGTCAGCGCCGCCATCAGCCTGTCAGGAGCCCTGTTCCCAGCGATGATGGCAGTCCCCTGGCGGTACAACCACCAGGGTGGTAATGTGGTCATCAGACCGCTTGGAGTGTGGTGGTCCGACCGTCAATGTGGGGCTGGTGGGCTCAAGACCGCCACCCTCTTAGTGAGGGCCTAAAACTTAATTATCTGTATTAGAAGGTTTTATACTTCGTTCTTAATTTTTTTTTTTACAGAAGTGTTTTTTTACTTATTAGCACTGTGAGGCTCTAATTATAAGTCACTAGGGTGAGTATCCTCAGAGAGATATTGCCTTGAGTGATCCTGATTGGTTTAGCATTCCTGCACCTGGAATTATAGGGTGCTGGAACACCAGGTCTGGATTTACCAGGTGCAGAAAACACCCTGTAAAACTTCAAAGTTTTCTGTGAGCAACATCCACCTTGTTGAAACAGATGGACAACTTCAGTAGAAAAGGACTCTGAATTGTTAATACTGGGTCCTGCAGGTTATTTTCTCTTCTAGGGCCAGCAGCTCATAATGACCGAAGACTGATGAGCAGATGCCAGCTTGAATGAATAATGACGGCCAAATACCTCCCCAAGAAGTTTCCATCTAATTCGCAACAAGTGCATTGGTTGCTAATATACAGTTTCATTTTACTTCAACATTAATATGAAGTGTGCTTGAACCCAGACATAGGGAAATAGTTTTGTTTAGACAAAAGTTCTTTGTTAACAGATTTTTCAACAGCAGTATATATGATAAAGTGCTCACTACCCATATTTTCATCCCATTTCTCTTAAAATTTTACAAAAATCTGCATAAAATAAGCACAACAGTGCAAAATTCCCAACAGAAAGAATGTATTTTTCGAGCTAGGCAAAACAGCAGTCTCAACAGAGTGGCAAGCGTTTGAGAGAACATACGTGTGATGATTTGAGGTGTACTATATGGTATGGTTGGGTAGCCCTACCATGCGATAAGCTCACAAATATCATCTTGGGTCCAGTCAGGTATGTCTACTCAACCTTAAGCTCAACCCAGGGAAGCTGTGGCTGCAAGCAGTTAGGCTTAGCAAAGGAGCAATGTGTAAAGCAGTTAACAACACCAAACAACGGAACAAGGAAGTCACACAACACAAAAGAAACAAGACACCAGATTAGAAAAATAGATTAGATTTTTGTGCATCTTCAGAGACCTTGATCATCAAAATCCACCAGAGGGTTCCAGAGATATAGATTTGTAAAGGAAAAAAATACCTTTAGCATCAACTGTGAACAAGAATTGTTCCATAAAAACTTTAAAAAACGTTTGAAAAGTTAGAAAAAGTTAGTTCAGCAACTCCAGCCCGAGTTGGGTGACCGAGTCTTGGAGGACAGTGGTCCGGGGGCCAGGGAGTATACTTTGGACAGTTACCTGGCCACCAGAGCATTTTTAGAGCAAGATCCAGACTTCACAGCATGACTGCCATAGGCAATAATGTACTGGTCTTGATGCTGACAGATCAGGCTCAAAGATGCTCAAGGATGCTCCGGATGCTGTGCAGTCCACAGGGGTGAAGTCTGGTAGAGTCCTTGGTCCACAGGTGAGTGGGGGTGACTTAGGTCAAGGATTTTGGGGTCCCATGAGGTCCTCTTTGCAGGGTTCCAAGGGTTGCTGATGCAGACCCTGTGCTTTTGCAACACAGCGGTCGCGGTGCAAATCCTTAGTGGAGGCTGGTGTCCCCCTCAAGTGATGAATCCAGTCACAACAAAGACTCACAAGTCCAGCAGACATGAGTTCACCTTTTGGCTAGTTACGAATTGTCCTTGGGAATGCCTGGCGTCAGGTAGCAGCAAGACTTCTGTGGTGGTTACCATAGACATGACTTGGGCCTCTTCAGCTTTAATGTCCCCAATGCTCTTCTGGGGGCACAGCCAACTGACCCTTGGAGTCTCTGCTTCAGACTAGGGCCCAGGAACAGTGTTTCCCTCAGCAAGGCACATAGAACATGGTCTAAACTCCACTAGCCCAAAGTGCAGCAGGTGCAGTCACTCAATCAACACAGCCTCTCTATGTACGCTTCCAACGGGTGCAGAGTGATCTCCTCATCCTCTTTCCAGGTCCAGCCGGTACTGAGGTCTTGGGTGCCAGGGGTGCCATTTTATCCCAGCACAGTGCCCTGAGGGGACAACAAAGTCACTAGCCAATCGACCAGTTGGTCCCCTCCTTTCTGGTGAAGTGTGGCATCTGGCTATCCAGAGTGCAACATTCCTGCCACAACCAACATGGCAGAACCTTTAATTGTCTGTAAGAACCTTAGCACCCCATTCCCAGGGGTGTGGGTACCACGGGGCTACACACCACTGGAAAACTGGTTTGTGAACTGGTTTTCCCTCCTCTGTCACTGGCTCTACTCTGTCTGCGGAAACCATGAGGCATCCTACCTGAGAGTTTTGTCACAGGAGCACTTCAAAGGTTGCTTTTCCTTTGAAGCTCTCTTATCCTGGAAAGGAGGTCACACCTTCAAGTGCAGCAGCAGCCTTTGCTCCTGACCTGGGAATAATTAGCCCATTTCCTCAGACCGGCAGAAAGCTGTCTGTGTGTCACTGCCTTTGTGAACCCACTGGTCTAGCTGGGGCACAGAGTGGCAACTACAACAGGCTATAGTTTCCCAATGCAGAAATATATTGTTGTTGCATGATATACCTAGAAGTATGAATTGATAGCTATGATTGGTGAAACTTGTCACGCTTTGTTTGAGAACTGCTAAAAGTACTAAATCTGCGCCGGTTTGTATGAGTACTACTATGAGTACAGATGTACTGCTTTTTTGAGTATCAGGCTCAAAAGGTTCCACTACTTCAATCAAATATTGATTATTTGAATTGTTTCTCCATCAAGAAAAACAATAATCAGTTGTCTAATCTTAAAACAACTTTGGGAGCAAACGTATATTTCACCTTTATTGTAGATCCTTTAATTAGTTAGGGGAGCGAAAAAAAACAATGGATTGAACCCAGATTTCTGTGACTGGAGTGAATGTTTGCTTGGTTCAGCATTCTGCCCGTCATATGTTCTTTTTGACTTTGTTGTCCTAATTGGGAAGGATATGCCCAAACGTGGGTCCCGTGCTCACTGCGCCAGTGGATTCAAGCTAGCCTGGCTGATGAGCTATGATACCCTGAAACCTGTCCCATGATGCTTGTTTCCAGTCCAGAGAGGTCCTGGCTTTACAGTTTGGGCTTTACTGTTCCTACAGGTACCAGGGTCAAGACTGATTTGCATATGGCTGGGTCGTAACTGGGGTGGTATGGTGGACAAAAAAATGATGGATTAAACCCAGATCTGTGTGACTTTTGTGAAGGTTTGCATTGTTAAGAATTCCATACGTCATCTGTTCTTTTTAGATTCTTTAGTTAAACATAATTTGTCACAAATGGTACCAGGGCTCCCTGTCTTACCTTTGACATTTAAAAGGGCTAAGGGTGGTGAGAACAAAGTCAGGTCTGACTGTAAATATAACTCTGAACTTTCTCTGGCAAATGTGTTGTTCCCTTGCTTCAAATACAACACTGTGAGGGGAGTGCTTTGCCAGATGGTCCTTTCAGCAAATAATACTTACCATATTAAGATTGCTACCGATTTTTTGTTTCTGTTAGCTACCTCAGAAGTAGTGTTGGCCATTGGTTGTTTCTTAACATAATGTAACAAAATAATTTCTGAGGTTGTAATTGTTTTGTCATTCTACAATTTATCTCACAATGTTTATGTTATGGTAGAGCCTTATAAACCGTAAATACATAAAGAAGCTTTCACAAAGCTAAAACATCTGACATTGGCTGCCAGCATTTTGGCTTTGACAATGCTCATTTTCTTGCGTTTTGTTCGCAAAAGTTTATTGTTGCAGAAGCTCCTGGGCCCTTTTCAATCTAAAAAAATGTCTAAAAGAAAAAATATTTTTGGTCTTAAAAAATCTCACATTGCCATTGTAGTCCCTTGCACTTAAGGAAACTACTTTGTGTGTTGATATGCTCCTTTTGAAAGGGTGGAATGCCATCATTTACGCTGAAGTTGACCAATGAATGAAGTGGGCTGACCTACCGCTCCATGCTATATGCTATAGTGGGTGAAAGACAAATTTGAATGACAAATAATCAACCAATAGCTCTAGAGTGATGGCTGAAACCCCTTATAAATAAGAATATTATACATAATGTTTTAGTAAACTAAAAAAAGATTTGTCTAACACCAGACTTATAAAGGAGAATATATTGCGCTCTATAATTTCCAGATTTGTGAGGAGGAGCATTGTCAGCAAGGCAAAGTCAATGCATTCAAGTCTCACACATTTGGCCGGCATAATATTGATTTTGCAGGTGGTATTGTGGATTTGTAGAAGATGTGCAAATTAGGGGTTTACAGATCAGTGGCGTAACGAAGCTGGAGCATCCCCCCCTCCAGACTTCCTCCACCCAGGTGCTCTGCTGAGGGGGCCGCCTGGAGCTTGTGGGCCGTTGTTACGACGCCACTGTTATAGATGCCATTCATAGGTTCTAAATAGCAGATGCACATCCACCGCTGTGCCATTCCTAGTTTCTTGCAGTTGTACACAAAAGGTGTGTGTCTGTGGAGGTGTCTTCCTAAACAGATATGCACTTCTTTCTCACAAAGTGCTGCATTCTCCGTATGCACCCCCCTTTTGCACTGTACCTTGCAAACAAACAGACCTGGTGCTAGTGAAAGTGCAGTTCACACTATAGAATGTAACCTCTTTGTGCACACTCTCCCAGCCACAGAGTGACAGCACTCATGCACTATAAGAACAGTAATGCACTACATTTGGTTGCACCTCTTTTAATGAGGATGTAGGTAAATAGCTGCTGGCACTGGTATCAGTCCGCAATCTGGGGGGGTTGAGGCCTTTGTCACCAATACCCCTTCCACACTATGGCCATCAAAGCTAGTGGATATGCAGGATCCGATGGCATGCCCACACCTTGCAAGTTCCATAAAAGGGCCTGCTGTGCAGTACAGCACATCTCCATCCCTCACAATGCACCTTTAATGTCAGAAGGCTGAACATTGTGTGACTTGCACAGCAGGGAATATTTCTGTTACACCGATCTCTCCTTTTGTTTTGCGAAAGTACTTAACTGTTTTGAAAGAAGAATGACAGTTTTCACCCCACTTAGCGTTTCTCTGTGGTTGATAAAATGATCTTTTTTAGATTAATCAAGGCTGCTCGATGTAGATTTCTGGAGAGGGAGAAATACGCAAGCGTTTCAAGTTTATCTGTGTCAACGGATATTAATTACAGTTAGATTTAATTATGTACATTTTGGGGGGGATATTCTGAATATGTATGATTGATACAGCCCTCTTGAATACTGGGATGTCATTGGTCTGGCCATGAGATACATTGTAGGAGTGCATGAGACACTGAAAGCTCGAGCCAGATGTCAGGCTCTGGCTCAGCTCAAACTCCTCTTCGACCCTCCAACCCAAAATGAGCAGAGCTTTAATGTGCCTTCTGCCTGCGACCCATGCTCTATCCCTAATGCGCCAAATCTTAGAGAAGAAACAATAAAGTTTCATTTAAAAGAAGAGAGGGAAATAGATGCCCATCTAGTGGCTGAATGGCACAACGCAAATTCAGAAAACCCAGTATTTTTCCTGCCTTTTCTGCTTGACCAAACTGTGTGATCTTACTCAAATATTTTCTCTCACAGTGCTTCTTTATTCCTTATTGCATCAGAGAGCAGTTTGATATATGTGAGTTCACAGCGTGGGCTATACAACTATATAAGCACTTCTCTAGTGTCTGATTTGAATAGACTATAATGTTGACCTACTTCTAAGTATCTCAGCCTCATACAAAGTGCACTTGACAATTGACTTGCCTCCTTGACTAATGGCATTTTTGTCATAGTGTAGGATGGGGGACAATAATATTTTTAAGTTCATGTTTTAAAATTCTCACTGTTAACAAATGTCTTGAATGCAGTGAAATCATCTGAGGTAATTAGTTGAAACACTCTGTAGGTTAAAGAAATACACATTTTTTTTTATTTGAGGTTTCATCATATTTTTACATGATGTTTATTGCACAGTTGATGTGCCAGTTTACGTGGCGTACAAAAGGCCCCTGCAGCCCCTGTGGTGTGGCAGTGCCCCTGCGTTCCAGGGAGTCCCATCAGCACATTACCCTGGCCTGAGAGCCATTGACTGAGTTTGGAGACGGTCACCTCAATCTACTTTGTAGGGGGGCCCTCAAGTTTGGTTACACCACTGCATTCACTTTCAGGGCACAGCTCATGTATGGCCTCTTAGAGTTCAGCCCGGCTCTGGCTCAGCTTTTCCTGTTAAATCTGTTGGCCTCCAAAACATAGTCATAACCCTTTAAAATGATTTCAAAACCTCCATCAGTGAAATTGGTGCCAATTTGCCAGCATTTTAAGTAAACAAAATAAGATGGAATTTAAGAGAGTATTTTCTCTATATACTGATTTGATATTTTAAGCAAAGTTCACCAGTACACAAGCTTTTCCCTCCTGTGTCTCCTGATATTATCTGAAATTGTATTGTATGTAGGCACACTTTTTCACAGCTTTTCCTATTTGAAGACTAAAACACCAAATTTGCACTCAGGTTCCAAAGGCCTTATGTCACATGCTCCCTAATTTTTTTCTCACAATAGGTGGATAAAAAGAGAATGAGGGCCAGATTACGACACCGGAGGTCTGAGGACTGCCAATGCTGTGGTGACTGTTGTACTACGGCAGTTGTGGTGGTCCAACTGCCACATTATGAGGTTGGCGGGCAGACCCGGCAACCTACCACCGTCCCCGTCAGGATTCAAGATCCTGACGGGCTGACGGTGGTGTAGTTTGCAATCAGCCAGGGTGGCGCTAACTCAGTGCCGCCCTGCTGATTATAACCTTGTTCTCCACCAGCCTTTTCACGGAGGTTTCATCGCCATGAAAAGGCTGGCAGAGAACAAGGGCAGAGGGCCACAGGGGGGCCCTGCTCTGCCCACTGCCAATGGCATGGGCAGTGCAGTGGTCCCCCTGCCCAGCACCCTTGAAATGCGCACTGTCTGCTGCTCAGACAGTGTGCATTTTGAGGGTGCTGATGCCCCCTGCATGCAGCAGCATTGCCGCAGCCTCTATTACGAGCCAACAACAATGCTGCTGCCACTTTCCTACTGGGCTGACCGGCAGCAACCTTGGTTTTCACCAGTCAGCCCAGTGGGAAGTCCAAGCGAAGCCGGCGCAGAGGTCACCAGAACGGTGGCGACCACCCCGTTGAGAGTTTGACAGGTGGGTGTTCCCATCCACCAAACTCATAATCAAGCCATTAGTGGTGTGGGAACAAAACCGTATACCAAAATCTGGACACCCCAAATTTTACCACATTTGGTTCTCCCAAAGTCTACTCAGTTGGAGACACTATTAAATATCTTGTTCTTGAGGCACATGGCAAGGCACCTCCTAGAACATCAAATAAACAGAGTACAAACAGTTAAATAAGTAAAGACGTTCACTCAATACCTGAGTTCTTGATCAATGAACAGTTAATGGGTTTTATTACAAAAGTTCAAAACAGGTGGTACAGAGTCAATGCCATGAATCATCTTAGATACAAAGTTGTACAGAAACTATTTCCCAGATGAGCATCAAAATCATAGAATTTGGGCACCATCCCCAGTAGAATGAGAAAGTTGTTGTGGCTAACCTCCAGAATCAAGGAGTTCTTTTACACAATTCTTGCATAGAAAATTAATAATTTTGCAAAATCATCATGGTGTGAGCAAAAGTATAATTTATTTAGCAAATCAGAGGACAAGACTAATATGCATCATTACCTCAACACATAAACACCATTCCAATTCTTAAAAGAAACTAATCAACACTCTGTGCTAGTGTGATTTGGAGATGTTTAAACAAATTTGAAACATTAGACAATAAGACTTTCTCCTAGTGAATACATCAAGTGAAGTAACAAATGGGACCAGTTATTTGTTGCGATCTTACATCTGCACAATAGAAAATTAATCTTGAGCAAACAATACAGCAATGGAATTAACTAATATGAGCGCAGTTTGACTTCATAATGAAGAGTCTGTGGGGAGAGAATGTGCGCAAGGGAAAGAGCACGAATGGGTGACAGAGATGACACCCATCTTGCCTAAAATGGTGTTTACAGAGAAATGAGTCATAATAAAACTCATTAAAAAACAGACTTCTAAAAAGCATAGAAATGTCGTTTCAGTCGCAATCATGTTAATTCGGTCTGTGCATGTAAAATCAAGTGTAAAAAGGCATATTAAGCTTCATTGTTAGAGCTCAAATTATAAACGCGAAAAACTATTCCACAGTGGGGAGCTAAAAAAAAAACATAAACTATTGTAATCCATCTTCCACAGCTTTAAGAATGTTTTGTGAAATTATCGTGGAGCATCTCAAAAGCGCACAAGAACTGATGTGATCCTCCAGGTCCTTACAGACCATTCTATACTCGTTTACCCAGCTTTATTCACCATGTGGTCCACGGTCTTTCCGGAAGTAAAAATAAACAAAACTCAAAACAAAACTCGTTCAATCTCACTTATCTAAGACCCAAATATGTAAACTGCTCTTTGATCGAAGTTAATCTACGGCGCGTAAAAAGTGAAGAAAAAAAACTTCAATATCATGTGCTCTACACTCTTCAAAAGTCAGCAATATTATGAATAGAATTACTTCCAAGTCTTTTTTTAAAGTTAAATGCTTGTTGTCTATTGGGCTGATCCTATTTCTGAGAAATTACTTTATGCGAAAGATTGAGCAAGATAAAGTTGCCACGCTCTGTTTTATCTTTCTGTATTGAATTATTAGGACTTAGCGTTGTGGTGACAAGGGCGCTGCGCTCAAATGGCCCAGGTTGCCATGGAGTAAGCTGGGCCTCAAAGGAGCCAGGCACATGGCCACCAGCACTTTTGTCTTTTTTTTACTTTTATCTCCTCTCCCAGGGAGGACTCGGGACCCGAGGAACAGAGAGGAAGAGACACTCCAGTGTGCCGCGACACAACACTTGCTGACAGTGTAAGCCTTTGATACACAAAAGGGGAAAACTAATACAGCACAATTCAAAGCAGGATTGTGCCACGCTGCCTAATGAGACTGGAGGGCTGGTTTACGTTTGCAGGGCGTACCTAGAGAAGAAGAAAGTATGGCTCGCTGTTACCTTTCTCTGCCTCTTGCCATGCGCGCATTTCCCTCTGTTCTGACTGTAGGTCTTAAAATGAAGGAACGTGTTCACTTATTGTCAGGATTCACAAATAATCCATTGCTGGGGGCTATTCACAAAAAAGTAGCATTCATGCAGTACTCTTTTATGTACTCTTACGCATCTTTTTAAATTTGGCACAAAATGGCTAACGTGGGAATAGTCTGGGAATATTAATATGAACATAGTACAAATAAAAATGTCTTTTATTACCAGAGAGTTGGGCGTTCAGGGGACGATTCACAAATGTACTTAAAAGAGTACGTTAGTGGTACTAATTCCCATATTCATGAATGCTTTTTTTGAATCAACCTCATGCTATCCACTAAATTGATCAAAAGAAAAACGTAAAATGTTTGGGGCTCACCTTTTCCTAATCAGCTGCATGGGAGCCTGCAGTCTTGAAAAAAATAGGTGGGGCGATAGGGGCAAAAATCAGAGCTGACAATAAATATGAGGCACATGTAGCCAATATTATCTCAGAAAACACAAAATATTGGCACTACTCCCGCAGAGTACATAGATGTTTTTCCAAATTCACGTTTTCTAAATTGTTTTGCATGAAGTCCCACATTCTAATGCCAATCTGCGTTAGTTAAGGGTCTTTCGGGCGATGTTGACAGTGGGAAATGATTGACGGACTGATTGCTGAATTCTGCTAATAATGCTGCTTTATTCATCTTTATTGACTTATGTTGAAGCACTGGAGCATATGTTTTCTCAAGTTTTGATTAGATTGTGTTATTGATGGTTGCTAATAAACTAATTCTGAGCTGATTAAATAAAGTCTGAGTTAATCTAGAATTGGAATCAATAGGGAAATAAAAATTGTTAAACGCTTTATCGAGTTGTGGTTACTCATGAAATGATGGTTTTAGTTGTTTATGGACTAATGTTTTTTTTGTGGTTACTGATTGATTAAATTGATTATTGATGCCACTAATCACTGCATGATTAGGATACTCCATGCGATCCAAAAGGTTCATCGGCCTATATGCGTCCCCCTGTAAGTTTACTTACAAAGGACCAGGCGTGCTAACAGTTTTTGGTAGCAGCTTGATGGTTCGTTTCATTGGAGAACTAGTTATGTGGTGATTATTGGATTATGGTGGTAGTTTAGGTTAGGGTTAGTTATTTATTTTTATGAGGTTTGAATTTTCTTTTTCTGAAATGGCAATTGTAGCAAAGATGATGTCCCCTTAAGCCCAGAAATGACTTTCCTAGATCCTGGATCCCGTTAGTAAAGTTGGGTGTATTCTCAGCGTATTTGTGATAGTGTGAAAAGTGGTAGGTTGCGCTTGCAAAGGCTTAAGAAAATCACAGGTGATTTGTGATGTATGAGAGTTAAAGTAGGGAGTTTGCATACTCCAGTTAAGGTTTAGTAGGAGTGTGCGTACTCCGCAGTATGACATTACGGAAGTCGTCGAACTTCATATGTCTGTGGCGCTTTGTGCTAAAAAATTGTCCACGTGATTGTTGGTGATGTACGGACCCTGCGTGGTCTAAGACTCCGGAGTATATTGACAAGTGTAGGAGACACTTGGTTATATGTTGTAATCTGCCTGGTTTAGTAGGTTGATCGGGCGTGGTCAACAAGTCAGTGTGTGAGTTAGGTGAGTAAGAGAAAGTTTTCGACTGAGAATTGGCGAGTCCTATGTGCACCAGGACAGACCCATTGATCAGTTAACGGTGAAATTTGCGGGTCGAATTTTACTTGCGAATGTGGGAGACTGAGAAAGAGGAATAGCTGCATGAGCGATAGTGCCATCAGTGAAAATCCATAAGGTCTCTGAAGCGATCGTGTACCTTCCTGTAGTAAACCAGCAGGTTTGTTTTTGATTATTGGTTTTTGGTTAAGTGCTCGCAGCAATTTTGCATTAATTTCGTGTCAGTTGAAGTTAGGAGGGCAAGCCGCAAGACTTTGTCAGCCGCAGTGTGTGAGTGTGACGTCAGAGTGTGCCACGCTGGGATAGGTTGGATAGTGAGAAGAGTCGCAAGCGAATTGGCAGCCGTCCACAAGAGGCAATTGGTTGAGTAAGAGGGTGAAAGGAATCTTGGGAGTAAAAGTCATTTTTTATTGAATCAAAATAAATACAATAAAGAAAATGAAGTTTTTCAAAGCATTCAGAAGTGCCATGAAGGATGATTCTTACATTAAGGCGACAGTGGGGGAACTGACCCCACCGGAAAATTCTCTGGCATATATTGTGATGCAGGAGCAAGGTGTCGCGCCATGTCTTTGGTTGAAGTAGTGGTGAAAACTGATGGAGAAACAGGGAGCCTTAGCGTTTCCAGAGCATGAAACGTTTAATTTGAGAATTTTGGATCAGTTGCAAATGATATTATATGAGACAAAGCCACTTCCAAGGCCAGCACAGTTTGAAGCTCTAGTGGTTTGGGAGCTTGTAGCCAGACAACAGCAAGAGATGAAATTTCAGAGGAGAATAAGAAAGGTAGAAAAGTCCTTGGCAGAAGCAAGGTGGGATTGGGAACAGAAAAAATGGTGAACGGAGACATTACAGGTGGTTAAGTTGTTTCCTGCTATCACAGAGGAAGATGAGTCAGGAGAAAAAGATGCTGACAAGAGTGATAAGAGTACAGGGACTAAGAAAAAGAAAAAGACTTATGTAGAAGAAGAAGATTCAGACGTTGAGGATCTTATTACACAATTATTGAGGGACCGACCTCTGCCATATGCGGCGCATGTAGGGAGTCGAAGTACTAGTTCTGCCCCAGCTGCTCCAGCACAAGCATCGGGGACAGTGAGACCAGTGCAGACAGATAATGGACAGGTGCAAGGAGTAGTGCAGAGTACTCCTAATGCAGTGACTACTTTGATGGTCCAAGCCCAGATGCACCCACCATTGATACAGATAATTTATCCAGATGTACCAGTTCTTGAGACAACTTCGAACTTAGTGGTGCCATCGGAGCAAGTGCTTCCGAGGCCAATGTTAGTTCACACTGAACCGACTCCAATGTTGTTGTCTTAGGCAAAGACACAGGGTTTGCCGAAATTTACTCCAATGACAGGAACACAGTCAAATGTGACACCAGTGATGAATCAGACTATGGGAGTAGCCCTTTCACAAAATGCGAGTGTCAGAACAGCTCCAGATGCAATATTGCTACTGATTAGTATTGGTCCAGCTGTACCATTGTTTTCACAGAAGAAATCAAATGCAGGAGAGCAAGGTGAATTGTCCCAGAGCCTCATGAGGAGGGGACTGAGTGATCATGTGCAGGTGATATCGTCTATGGGTCGGACCTTTGATGGATCTAGACCTTTAACGGATCTTAGTCCACTTGTTGCCCTTCCAGATGCAGTAAATGGCCCGAGTGCGAGTCAGAATTTGAAACTCTTGACACCACAAACTCCAAGTGCTGTGGTGCAGCAGGTGCGATTGCCAAATGCAAGTAACATCTTGTTACAGGGATTGAAAGCACAGCAATTGAGTGATGGTTGGATAGTTTGAATACTCCTCAAAATACATCCAAGGGTGAAGAGCAGATAAATCGTGTAAGATTAGCTACAGAAATAACAGAGCTAGTTGAGGGAACAATGGGAATAAACAGGTTAGAATTCTATACAGAAGAAGAATTGAGGTACTTGTGTCAAAGGATTACAAGGAAAGTGAGCAAGATACATCAGAAATTGGCAGAGCTGGCAGAAAAACATGATATAGAGATTGAGAGAACAAAACATTTGAAACAAAGTTACAGGTTAGATTTTAAGGCAAAAGATTTTGAACACATGATGTCAGCAAGGATGAAGGCTCACCTAAAAGAATTTTTGCAGAGTGCTCAGATTTGGGGAGCACTAGAGAAGTGGGAAGGTAGATGGTCAAAGAAGAAGGATAAACAGAAACGAGATTCACAAGACGGGTCTGAAGGTGATAAAAAATACAAGGATTCAGTAAACATTTTACCGATGAGGGAAATTCCAGGAGGGCAGTTGATTCATGTTCCATGGCACATGAGGAATATACTGTCATTCACAAATGATTACCCGAAACTGAGGGAGAAACCGGTTGAGTAGTACCAGCAGACAGATAGATTTGTGAAGCTTTCTAAATGTCTGTGGGAAGAATTTAATACTTTGTTGGAAATAGTGGTTCCAGCTGATTTGGGGGTTGAATGCAAGAGGGCACTGGATTGGCCGACAAGTGAACCGGAAAGGGATAGAGTTACAGGTGCACCATCACCTGAAGTAATGAAACATTATTATAAGGTGATTGAGTTCCTGAAGAGGAGAATTTCTCCTAAAAATATTGATTGGCAGAGAATTGACAGGACAGTGCAAGAAATGAAAGAGTCGATACATACCTATTATGAGAGATTGCTGAAAGCATTCAAAGAGTGCAGTGGCAAGGAAGCAATGGAGCCGAAATACATTTTTGCACTTTGTGTTCAGGTTCATCGAAGGATTGAGACCAGAAATAGGGCAGATGATTAAGAGTCATTTGATTTGTTGGCAAGTGAAGCCGATTGATGAGGTGTTGCACTATGCTAAATACTATAGTGATGAAATTGAATTGAAGCAGAAAAAGCTGAAGGAGAAAGCGATGGTGATGCAAATTAAGGCAGCTCAAACAGGAGTGCAAGGCGCTTTGGTGCAACAGAAGCTGCAGCAGCAGGGAACTCTCGTGTTCCAACCTCAGATGAGAAGTAGGGGTCGTGGAGTCAACATGACTCGTGGTCCGGATTTGAATACTGTAGTGGTTCAGAATGATATGTAGGGGATGAAAAGGATGTTACTGTGTCATCTGTGCGTAAACGTGGGACACTAGAAGCGGGAGTGTCCGTTGATGGTGCAGGATGGTGCTGTTCAGCAAGGAGGGATGTCAATACATTTCAAACTGTGAAAGTCCCTAGAATGAGAGGACTTAATCCGAATGTTCAGAACCAAGTGCAGAATTTTCAACCCATGAAGCAGGTGCAAGTGCCACGTGCACAACTCGCACAGTTGCAACTAATACAGCAGCAGGTTCCCATAGTACCTAGACAGCAAATGCAGATACCTCAAGCCCTGATGGAACATCAACAGATGATGCTTACTCAACAGGTCACAGGTTAGAGACAAGACAGACGTAATAACACAGTGCACCAATTCCCATTACATAGTGAGAATGAAATAAACGATGAATGGATGAGTATGAGTTTGGATGAAGAGCCATGTATGCTTGCAGCGTCCTTAGAGGTAGATCAGAGAGGACCTTTTGTGAAGGGTAAAGTGATGGGCCACAGAGTCTCAGAGTCTACAGTGAGAAGTGCAGAAGTTCTGAATTTACCTCTTTGAGGCAGAACAGTTCAGGTTGTGGGAGTAGAAAACAGAGAGTTGACAAATCCTATCACAGACCTAGTACAGGTTGAGATTTGCAACTACCAGGGACTGCATAGGTTTGTAGTCTGTGACGCAAGTCCAGTATCCCTACTGGGAAGGGACTTACTGTGTAAGGCAAAATGCTCCATTAGTTGTTCGACTGCAGGATTAGAGGTTCAGACTAATAGTGATGATGAGGAAGAACAAACAACAAATGACAATGTTAATGAAGAATACCCATTGATTGAGTTTTTTCCGATGTTTACTGTGAAAGAATTACATGCAGACTTGCAGGGAACAGTACAGGAAAATGTGTGGGATCTGACAGATAAAGAAGTGGGTTTGATCAAGGGTGTGGAGCCGATTAAGATCACTTTGAAGCCAAATGTAGTGTTTCCGCAGCTTCCACAGTATAACATGACACAAGATGTTCTGATGAAAGTGGCGCAGATAATTGGAGATTTTCTGAAACAAGGGGTTTTGAAAGAAGTGTTGAGCAGTCCATGTAATTCACCGATAACGGGCTTAAAGATGCCGTGTGGAAAAGTACGCATTGTGCAAGACTTGCGAAAAGTGTACGACATGGTGGTCAAGTGTTGTCCTGTAGTGTCAAAGCTGTTTCAGATTCCATGTGTTAGAAATGGGGTCTTTGATTGACAGTCAGGTTACCCCCTGTTCAAGCAAGAACCCTCACTCTAGTCCGGGTAAAAGAGAATCACCCTCAGCTAACCCCTGCTTACCCCCTTGGTAGCTTGGCAGAGCAGTAGGCTTAACTTCAGAGTGCTAGGTGTAAAGCATTTGTAGCAACACACACAGTAACTTAATGAAAACACTACAAAATGGCACAACACCAGTTTAGAAAAATAGGAAATGTTTATCTAAACAAAACAAGGCCAAAACGACAAAAATCCAAAACACACAAGACAAGTTATCAATAAAAAATCAAAAAGAGTCTTTAAGTAGTTTTAAACACACACTAACGCTGTCAGCATGAAAAAGTACCTTGGGTGCGTCAAAAATAACCCCGCACAGGCGAGTGCGCGTCAAAAAGGGCTTGCGATGCGTTGATCCCACTCACAAGCGGGACCTTGCGTCGTTTCTCCTTTTGCCGGTCGGGGTGCGTCATTTCTTCTCTCCGCAGGAGAGAGATGCGTCGATCCGGTCAGCACTCTCGGGTCCGGGCAGGCCTTGCGTTGTCTTTCCACGCCCAGCAGTACTTGAGTCGCAAATCCAGCCGCACGATGATCCAAAAACCCCCCAGCGTGGGTGGTGATCTCCCAGCCTCCGTCAGCGATGCTGCACGTCGTTTCTCCTGCTCCGTGCATCGATTCTTTGGTCGCGTTTCCTGCGAGTGTCGATTCTCAGCTGCGGAGCTGGCAGTGCGTTGTTTCTTCAGCCGCAGATCGGAGTCGCATCAATCTTTTCCCCGCACAGCGTTCTGTGTGTGGATTCCCTTGTCTTTAGGCTGTCAGCTTCTCCTAGGAACTGGATGGGCACCACAGGGCAGAGTAGGAGTCTCTCCAGAGACTCCTGGTGCTGGCAGAGAGAAGTCTTTGCTGTCCCTGAGACTTCAAACAACAGGAGGCAAGCTCTAGATCAAGCCCTTGGAGATTTCTTCTCAAGATGGAAGGCACACAAAGTCCGGTCTTTGCCCTCTTACTCAGGCAGAAGCAGCAACTGCAGGATAGCCCCACAAAGCACAGTCACAGGCAGGGCAGCTCTTCTTCCTCACCTCTTCAGCTCTTCTCCAGGCAGAGGTTCCTCTTGTTTCAAGAAGGGTTTCTGAAGTCTGTGGTTTTGGGTGCCCTTCTTATACCCAATTTCTCTTTTGAAGTAGTCCTACTTCAAAGTAAAGTCTCTTTTGAATGTGAAATTCTGCCTTGCCCAGGCCAGGCCCCAGACACTCACCAGGGGGTCGGAGAGTGCAGTGTGTGAGGACAGGCACAGACCGTTCAGGTGTAAGTGACCACTCCTCCCCTCCCTCCTAGCACAAATGGCTCATCAGGAAATGCAGAGTACACCCCAGATCCTTTTGTGTCTGCACCCGTCGCACTGCCGCAACACCGCCGGCTCCATTAGGAGCCGGCTCCTATGTTGCGGCCTCATCCCCACTGGGCCGGCGGGTGCAAACTTGGTTTGTGCCCGCCGGCCCAGCGGGAATGTCATAATGGGGGCTACGCGAGTGCGGTAGCCGCCCGCCAAGGTCGTAATGACCCCCTATATGTCCTACCTTAACCATACACTGCACCCTGCCCTTAGGGCTACCTAGGGCCTACCTTAGGGGTGTCTGACATGTAAGAAAAGGGAAGGTTTAGGCAAGTGGGTACATTTGGCAAGTCGAATTTACAGTTAAAACTGCACACAGACACTGCAATGGCATGTCTGAGACATGATTACAGAGCTACTTATGTGGGTGGCACAACCAGTGCTGCAGGCCCACTCACAGCAGTTGAATTACAGGCCCTGGCACCTCTAGTGCACTGTACTAGAGACTTACTAGTAAATCAAATATGCCAATCATGGATAAGCCAATTACATACACATTTTGTAAAGGAGCACTTGCACGTTAGCACTGGTTAGCAGTGGTAAAGTGCCCGGAGTAACGAAAATAGTAAAATCAGAGTCCAGCACATATCAACAACCTGGGGAACAGAAGCAATAAGTTAAGGAAGACCACGCCAAGGATGAAAAGTCTAACACCATGCGATGCAGAGTGGTTCACAATGGTTGATTTGTCACAAGCTTTCTTTTCTGTGCCTCTTTATGAGGATAGTCTGTTTCTTTTTAGTTTCAAATTGCAGACTTCCACAAGGGTATACGGAGTCACTGTCTCTGTTCAATCAGATCCTGAAAAAGAATCTGGAGTCATTGGGACTACCGTACCAATCGACTCTAGTGCAGTACGTTGATGATTTGCTGATTGCATCCAGGACAAGGGACGAGTGTCAGTATGACTCCATTGCCCTGTTGAATCATTTGGGAAAATTCGGACATAAAGTGTCACCTTTGAAATTACAGTCTTTTCAGAAATCAGTGAAATACTTGGGACATCAGATTGAGAAAGGGTCAAGGAGAATCTCCAGAGAAAGGATTACAATGATACTGCAGAGAAGTCCTCCGACTTCACAGAGAGATGTCAGAATGTTTTCAGGAATGGTAGGTTATTGTCGACAGTGGATTCCAAATTTTGCCGAGATTGCTAAACCATTTCAGCAGCTGACACATAAGGAAGTTACTATCCCCACTACTTTAGATGAGGATCAGATGAAAGTGTTCACTCAGGTGAGAGAGAGTTTGTGCAGAGCTCCAGCGTTGGGAATGCCTGATTACACAAAGCTATTCACATTGTTTTGTCATGAATGTGATGCTTGTTCTTTGTCTGTTTTGACACAGGTCCATGGAGGTGCTTATCGCCAAGTAGCCTATTTTTCAGCTACCTTGGACCCAGTCGCAGCAGCTTTACCAGGTTGTCTGCGTGCAGTTGCCGCAGTTGGTCAAAGTCGTTCTCAATGTGAGGAAGTAGTGATGGGATACCTTTTGACGGTAATGGTACCACACTCTGTCGAGATATTACTGACAAGGACGAAAACACAGTATTTGACTGGTGCAAGACTGACAAGGTATGAGACGAGCATATTAGGTGCTCCTAATGTAACATTGAAAAGATGTACAGTGTTAAATCCAGCAACATTACTTCCAAGTGATAGTGTTGAAATTGAAAAAGAGGAAGACATCAAGCATGATTGTCTTGAGGTAACTGAATTGTGTACAAAACCAAGGCCTGATATCAGAGATACACGATTAGAAGAAAACGATCAAATTGTTTTTGTCGATGGCTCATGTCTCAGAGATGGTACAGGGACATTGAGAGCAGGATATGCTGTATGAACAATCACAGGCACATTAGAAGCTCCCTGGCTTTGAGGTGTATATTCTGCACAAGTGGCAGAATTGGCAGCTCTTACTAGAGCATGCCATGTTTCTGCGAGACTGAGAATCACAATCTATACTGACAGCCAATATGGATTTGGAATTGTCATGATTTTGGTCAATTGTGGTCGCAAAGAGGTTTTCTGGCCTCTACTGGTACACCAGTGAGAAATGCCAACAAGATAAAAGAATTGCTGTATGCAATACAGTTACCTGAAGAAATTACCGTGGTAAAACGCAGTGCACATCAAGACACAGGATTACATCTCATTGGGAAATGGGTATGCAGATCAAGTCGCAAGGTTTTGCACATTGAACTCTATATCATTTAAAGACAAGTGGGAATTGATGACAGAAGATGACAATACATGTACAAGTTTTGCATTGAAAATGATAGATACTTTGTAAGAGTTGAAAACATTGCAGAGTAACGTTGACAAGGAAGAAAAACGACTCTGGGTGAAATACAAATGTGTCCAAAGATCTGATGAAATGTGGGTTTCTGAAGAAGGTCAGATGGTTCTGTCCAATAATTTATTGTCCCAAATGGCCAGGTACTACCACGGACAGGCATATATTGGAAGGGATGCCATGATTAGATTGTTCAAAATTGAGTGGTTTAACCCTAAATTCAGGCAAGCAGCAGAGAAAGTATGCCATCGATGTATAGTTTATCAGCAACTAAACGTGGGAAAAGGGACAGTGGTAAACCAGGAGGTCCATGCAGCAGAATGCAACTGGATTTCATTGAAATGCCTGGGTGTGGAGGTTTGAAGTATGTGTTGGTGATTGTGTGTGTCTTTAGTCACTGGATTGAAGCATACCCCACAAGAAGAAATGACAGTTTCACAGTAGCAAAGCTGTTGCTTAGGGAGTTGATACCATGTTTCGGGTTTCCGATCTCTGTAGATTCAGATAGGGGAACTCACTTCAATGACGAGGTGATTAAACTCTTATGTGCAGCACTAAACATCGAGCAGAAGTTGCATTGTAGCTATCGGCCTGAAGCATCAGGACTAGTGGAACAGATGAATGGTACCTTGAAATCAAGAATCGCCAAGATGTGTGCAGCTACAAATCTGAAATGGCCAGATGCATTTGATGTTGATGTCAATGAGAAACAACCTGACAGGAAGAAAGGGCTATTGCCTCATGAAATCCTCATGGGCAGAGCAATGAGATTACCAGCAGTTCCAGCCAATGCACTTGTTAATATTACAGATGATATGGTGTTGGACTACTGCAAGGGTCTGGCTGATGTGGTTTGCTCTTTCTCTCAGCAGGTGCAGGCCACCACCCTGCCACCCATCCACGATCCAGGTCACAATCTGAGAGCTGGAGACTGGGTCGTTGTCAAAAAGCTTGTACGCAAGACCTGTCTGGAACCACATTGGAGGGGTCCCTACCAGTTGATGCTAACAACTACGACGGCTGTTAAGTGTGCAGGACTCCCGAACTGGATTCACGTGAGCCATACAAAGAGAGTGGTATGTCCACCAGAGCATGAAGAAGTGTTGTTGAGAGCACCAAAAACAGGGAAACAGGTAGCCGCACCTGAGCCAGAAAAGGAGTCAACAGAGTCTGAAATTGAACCACAGCTTGTGGAAGATGGCTCTATCACCCCTGTAAGAGATGAGAGTAAAGAATTGCAGAAGGGTGTGCAAGAACCTATCTCGACAGATACAGCAGGAGCACTTATCTCAGCAGAGGTTCTCCCAGAAGCAGATGGTGCTGAAAAGCAGACAGAGCAAGTGCCAGACCAAGAAGGTAAAAGAGTTGAGATGGATCAAAGTCAAGGTGATTCGACTCCTCCTTTGCCCGTTGCAGGTCCATCAAGAGAAAACACAATACAGAAAGAGAAGAGTCCAGTCTTGAAAAGAATATTGGCAGAAGGAACAAGAAAGGGGGATAATTGGCCTGAATTGCAGATTGGGAAGAAGAAGCAACTGGTCATAAATGAAACAATAAAAGAAGAAGTGGACACTACAAGAAAGGAAGAATTAAGAGAAGGAGAATTGAGTGGTAACCGAAGGTTAAAAAGAAAGAGAATAGCAGGTCGACGTTACGCGGGTCCTGAATGGGCGTATGCAACTACCAATGAATGGCAACACAAGTTTATGTCCTTTTGCTTTGATAGAGAAGTTACTAGTCAGTATTTTGATGTAACCTGAAGGTGATTGAGAAGCTGAATTGTTCAGCTAATCTGAACATTTTAAGAAAGAGACTGTTGAAAATACAACCGAAAGAGACATTGATAACCTGATTTGACAATTTAAATATCGGATGTGACAAGCTGCTAATCAATTTTGGCAAAAGGAAGAGGGTTCCTGGATGTGAAATTGAACTGTGAGAGAAGAATGTTTGATTTTTACTGCACTTTATCTAAGAGTTACTTTTGCTCTCTGATTCTTTACAGATCATGACTGAGCTAAATGATTGCAATAGAAATATTAGGCTATGTAGATACATAAGTGTTGGAATAATGTTTATAATAATGATTGTGGGAATGTCTGTTCATGATATGAAAAAAGCTACTATTACTTCTGCTCCTGAAACTACTACACCAACAGCTCTAGAGAGGTTTAAGTTAGATGAGAAGTATTTGCATGACTATACTAATGTTCAGGGAGAGCTTTCTTCTAACGTTTTCTATCAATTGTTGAGTGAGTATGTTGAAACAATGGTTGCGAGAAATTGTCTTGTGTGTACGCAAATTCCTTCATCAGTAGTAGTACGTACCATAGCCTTCCCTTAAGCTATGTAATAAGCTGTAGTTTGCTACTAAAAAGATTCTATTACCAAGAGTACATACAGTATTTTTATTCCAATTACGATGTAGTGTTTTCATTTGTTCCTATTATTAGATATCTGAGTAAGGTAGCTAAAGAACATGATATAGTACTAGTTAGAGGTTTCTTCAAACCAACACTAACTTTTGGAACCTCATATGTGCACAAGAACAACTTGACATGCTTGCTTACACCTTTAGAAAAGAGCTTTATAGGGCATACTGATGATAGGAGAAAGGCATTAAAAGAGAAATTTGAAAAAGGGTTAGAGAAGAGAACTTACAAGAATGATTATGCTTACACCGCTGTTAAAAGGCAAGGGAAATTAGCACTGGATGCATTACATGTAGGGAAGCTTTGTATATATAGACCAAAATCACTCACTGACTCTTTATTTGTGGGAACGAGTGAATGTAGGCATGTGTTTTTGTGTCAGAGTAAATGGACTTTTATGCTGACTGGTCAGGACCCTGCGATTCCTGGGATCTACTATATTTGTGGCCTCAATGCTTATTACCGTCTTCCTAGAGGATGGTATGGGACATGTTATTTGGGGATAGTTTTCCCTAAAATATACCAGATAGATGACTTAAAGAAATTTCTGAAATTGACCAAATTACATCATAAGCGACAGAGGAGGGAAACCTCTTCTGCAATTGTTGGAGATATTTTTGGTGCAGTTATTCCTTCAGTGGGAGTCATTTTAAATTCAATCAAGATACAAAAGTTGTCTACTATTGCAGATAACATGTTGACAAATTTTACAGGGGCAATACTCCTGTTAGATACTGAATTAGCCGCAGATACAGCTATGGTTCTTCAAAACAGGCTTGTTTTAGACATTCTTTTAGCGAAAGACGCCGGAGTCTGTAGGATGATTAATGCTAGGCATTGTTGTTCATATATTCCGAACAACGATAGGGAGATAAGAGGCTTACTTACTAACTTGACTAACTCAAGTAAGGATTTGAAAGAATTGAAGGAATCAGGTGTTTGGGAAAAGGTTGAAAAAGGATTTGCATCAGTGGGTAATTGGCTTAGTCAAATTTGGAATGGGGTATTATTAAAAATCATACAGGGAATATTAATTGTGATTTATTGCATATTAGGATTATGGGGCTCATGTAACTTATGTCAAAAGATAAAATTGAAAAGATATCAAAATAATCAGAGGAGGGAAGAACGAAAAAGGGAAAGGATTTATAGGGAAGACTTGAGAAGGAGGCAAAATACATCTGAGACAGAATTGTGAAATTTGGATAAAGAAAGGTGTGATGACATATATAGTCATCAGAAAAGGGACTGTTGACAGAGATATGCTAATTAGAAATTATTGATGATTGTTTATGTGTTTTGAATAATAAAAGTTTGTAGAGAAATTAATTGTAGAGAAAATAAAGTTCACCTTTGAAAATGTGCCCAAGGGGGGTGGCAGCCACTTATACAAATTTGTACTAAAATAACTAAAAATGGGTGAAATAATGAAAATATGTAAGAATAATGTAGTAATAGGTCATATTAAGATGTATAACCTATGTTTTGCATTAATTTGTAGAATTAACTTAGCCGAGGTTATGGCCTAGTCTTTTCCAGGCCTCACACAAGAAGCTGAATTCCTAGCGCACTGCAGAGAAACTGGTGCATGACCCGAGCTTGAGCCACCTGATGTTAAAGTCACTTAGCTAGAATTTTCTGCAATGTACCGATGGACAGGAGATGATGCAGTCAATCTTATACAATTATGTGTAGAGTAGGCTAAATGAACTTTCCCAGCACTTGAACAATGAGAGCACTGACTGAAGAGGAACATGCAACATTTTTTGATGCCTGAAGAGCCGGATGACGAAGACGTCGTACAGTGGACCAATCCGTGAAACGAGAAAGAAGAACTATTAGAACTCATAGGTTTGAAAGATTAATACTATAGGTTAGAGTCACATCTGCTGATTGACTGACCAATTAGGAATTAAGGGGATGGACTGGAAAACTCTAATAAAAAGTCATGACAAGGGGCTAAAACTTCAGATGCGAGGGGAGAATTGATGACGTCAGGAGACGCGGTTCGAGATTCTGTCAATGGGCTCATATTCTTGAGAGCCTGATGCGTTGCTGATCTATTGATGACCTGAAGACGAAGACTAACTTTGTTGCTGATTCCTTCCGTGGATAGGTAGCTATGACAATGTGACTGACTAACTTTGTGCCTTTTCTTCTAAGTACCAACTGCGCTGTTTTATAGTTTTTTTCTCTTAGTTAGATGTTTTTCCGAATTCACGTTTTCTAAATTATTTTGCATGAAGTCCCACATGCTAATGCCAATCTGGGTTAGTTAAGTGTCTTTCAGGTGACGTTGACAGTGACAAATGATTGACGGACTGATTGCTGTACTCTGCTATTAATGCTGCTTTATTCATCTTTATTGACTTATGTTGAAGCATTCGAGCATACGTTTTCTCAAGTTTTGATTAGATTGTGTTATTGATGGTTGCTAATAAACTAATTCTGAGCTGATTAAATAAAGTCTGAATTAATCTAGAATTGTAATCAATAGGGAAATAAAAATTATTAAACGCTTTATCGGGTTGTGGTTACTCATGAAATGATGGTTTTAGATGTTTATGGACTAATGTTTTTTTTAGTGGTTACTGACTGATTAAATTGATTATTGATGTTACTAATCACTGCATGATTAGGATACTCCATGCGATCCAAAAGGCTCATCGGCCTATGCGCGTCCCCTTGTAAGTTTACTTACTAAGGACCAGGCGGGCTAACACAGTCATGCATTATATTGGAATTGTGAAAGCTCTTGATTGAATAGATTTAGAACTATGAAGGCCAGAAATCTGGAAACCAGAAGGAATTTAAGAGCAAACAGGGATATTCACAAATGTAACTTACTCTTGTGAGTAATTTATGTGTATTTATTCATATGCTTATGAGCAACTTTACTACTTTTAGCTGTTCACAAAATCTGAGTGTAAAGTTACTCAAAAGTGTAAAGTTACATTTCACCACCATCTGAAAAGGGGGTTGAGGCAACTTTATGAGTGTATGGTACTCCGACTAAAAATAAGCTGTAGTAAGTCAGCAGCACAAATGACCAACCACTAATACTGCAACAACCCCTTAGTAAATAATGTTAAATTAAATTATTCAAAATAGTTAAAAGAACAAATAAATATAGTTTAAAGTTAAAAAAACTACAAATAAAACATATTTATTAGGTAATTATAAATATTTTAACAGCATGTGTTGAATTTATAAATACATGTAACATTGTTATTAACATATAATTAAACTATCTCTAATTAATTCTATACATCACTTTTAATAATTATTGACGCATAATATATTTTTATTGTAGGTGTCAATTTATTCTTTTATTTAAAGTTCAGAAAATATGTCTTATTTACAATCATATATTTAAATTATTTAAACATTTAATTCAAACTTAGGTTAGTGCCATTGTATTTTTTATTTGGTTCAACATTTAAAATAAATAAATTAAATTAATTTACATTAATATGCAAAATAAAATATTTTTACTA
The DNA here is from genome assembly GCF_031143425.1 of Pleurodeles waltl. Taxonomy (NCBI): domain Eukaryota; kingdom Metazoa; phylum Chordata; class Amphibia; order Caudata; family Salamandridae; genus Pleurodeles; species Pleurodeles waltl. Next base: position 266,736,129 of record NC_090437.1, read on the forward strand.
ATTTATTATGAAGTTAAATACATTTTCCCTACACTATACATAGACAGATCTCCACCTTGACTGTGAAGTCCCTCTTTGGTAAAGCATAGGGAAAAGTGAAAAAAAAGTTTATGTAACTAAAAAGTAATTAGCAAAATATATTTTTATGTTGCATATTCATGTAAATTAATGTTATACAATTATTGTAAATGTGGAACTGAATAGTAAAATTCTACATCAGTATTAACTTTATTTTGAATTCAATCTTTACTTAATCTAAATATTTTAAATAACATAAAATATTTTTCAGTTGCTTAAATTTAAAAAAATCAACTCCCACCTAAAATATAAAAATTGTTTACGTACTAAGCAAAGTAATTGAGCTGGCACTAATTTTATGCACATTTACTCAATTAATTAACAGTCTCAGTTTCAAACATTTTAAGCCCTATTTTTATCTCTCTACTGTATAAAACACTTGCAATTTGTTGAACAGTATCAGAAAGATGAAATCTTCAGTTTGGCTATGTTGACACTCTGACTAACTTAAGACAGCTCCCATATTTAGAGATTAATATTAAGTGTGTTTACGTTTTTATATTTGCATTTACTCTCAGTTTTTAGTTCTATAAAAATAACTGCATTGCACACACAAATAGTTAACAGATAGTAGGAAAAGCAAGCATAGAAAAGACTGAGGGCCCTATTACACGTTTGGTAGTCCGTGGACTGCCAAACCCGCAGTGGCAGTCAGACCGCTGCACTCCTGGCGGTTCGACCACCAGATTACGACCCTGGCGGTCGGATCAACAGTGGCCCGTCGCCACCACCAGGACCATGAATCCCGGTCGGGGCAGTTGTCGGGGTCACAGTCAGCCAGAGAGGCAGTGAGCTCAGCAATCCCCTTCCGATCAAGAATCCTCCTCCCGCCATCCTTCCCTGCCAAAAAAAGGATGGCGGAAAGCTAGTGCGGGGGCCATGGGGGAACCCTGCACTGCCCATGCTCATGGCATGGGCATTGAAGGGGTCCCCCTACCAGCACCCTCAGGATGAGTACCGTCTGCAATGTAGACAGTGCTTTTTCCAAGGGTGCTGTTGTGCCATGGCATTGGCCTCGGCTCCCTTAAGGGCTTAAGGGAGCAGAGGCCAATACCGTGGCACTGTTTCCACAGTTCTGACCGGCGGAAACGTTGCAATACAATGTTTCCATCGGTCACTCCGGTGGAAACCTTGTAACACGACTGGGGGGAGGCCATCACTATGACAGCAGCCTCCACCCACAGCTTTGGCAGTCAAAACATTCTGACCGCCAAAGTCGTAATGAGTTCCTGAGTGAATTGACTATTACTTTGTATATGATTAGGGCTTTAAAAGCCTATTGACTCACAAAAGAAGTCTACAAACAATGGCTCTCTATCAAAGGGCAAAATTGCATTATCGGCAATTGTTCTGACCAGATTTTCTGACCATACTTGCTGATAGTTGTATTTGGACTGCAACACCCGCTTAGTGGACAAAGGGATATTGGAAACAACACCAAAAAGTGTATTGTCTGTTTTCTTTGGGGAACAACTGGCTATATTGATTAGTAGCTTTCCTATGCAATGTTAATGCAATGTAGTTTAACATATGTAAAGTATAATGTAGTTTTAAAATGTACAAGTTTACATGTTGTGGCATAATAAGGAAAACAAGAAAGAGAAATGTTATTTAATTGGTTCTCAGAATACATTTTTTTTAACTTTAGGTCAGAGTTCACTTTTTAATTTAAACATCAGAAAAATATTTAATATTTACGTTACTATATTTAAATTATTTAAATTTTAATTTAATGTAAGTTAATAGTGCTGCATTATTTTCAGATTTTGTTGTACAATTATTTAAATACATAAATTAATTTACATTAATATGTGACATAAAAATATGTATATTGTATTAGTATAAAGTTTACTATTTTTCCCTACACTTTACGTGGGGGGGGGGTCTCCACCTTCACTAAAATATTTTTATGTTTTATATTATTGTAAATATATTTTATAAATTTATGAAAAATGTACAGCAACAAAAAAGGCTACAGCAGTATTAACTTAATTTTGCATTAAAACCTTAATGAATTTAATTATATTAAATTGAATAAAAAATATTTTTCTAAAGTTTAAATTAAATAATCAATTCAGACCTAAAGTTAAACAAAACATTTTAATATGCATTATTGAATGTCACAAGTGATGTATGAAAATAATTCAAAGTAATTTCATATTTTTATAAGAAGTGATGTTACACTAGTGATGTTAAATTCACAAAAGGTTGTTAAAATATTTTTCTACTTAGATATTACTTAAACATTAAGTTATATTTATTTAGATTTTTAACTATTTTAAATACTTTCATTTATTTAACATTATTTCCTATAGTGTTTAATAATAAGTCCCAACCTCAATTATTTAGCATGAGGAGGGTGTTGCAGTGCCAGTTATTGGGCATATGTGTTGCTGGACTGAACTCCAGCCCCGAGCTGAAGTAATTTGCTACTGTTTTGAGTTCTTTTTTGGCTATAGAAACTTTATAAGTGCAGTTTCTGACAGGAAATCGGCATACTCTTTTGTTGGTGTGGGCATGTCCCTACCTAAACCCCACATTACTCTTCCCTAAAACCCTTCCATATAGTAGCAAGTATGCCTCTTTTTCTAGCCACCTCTCCCCCCCATTGGCTCCTTAACCTTTTCCCACATTTGCTACTAAGTTGCTAGTTACATGTCTAAGGATCTACCAGTAGAAACGATAGAGCAGGTGGAGATGGAGATTTAAACTGCTCGGTTTCCGAATAGCATTTTGTATTACTTTAGTGGAATTTCTATAGTACTACTACATGTACTACAAAATGCAGTTTATGAATAGGCCCAAAAGTACTCATGTGAAGTACTTTCTAATGAAGAGCTGTATCAGCAATCAAAGCTCAGAAGATTTGATAATAGATAATGCACCCCTTTTTAATTATCAGGTGCACTTCACCTCACGTGCACTGTTTTTGTGTTTGTTTTTTGTCTTTTCCACTGTCCTTTAGATGAGATGTATTAAAGGAACCGTATTTTACTATCTGTATGCTTGTTAAGGCAAAATGTGTGATAAAAATTGCAACTAAAATTAAGAACTGCGTTCTGTCTTAGAGGCCCTACCTATGGGTCTGTCTGGAGAATGTCTAGAGTATTGACAAGTTCCAGAGATACAAAACATATTAGTGTCTCGAGTTCTGGCCGTCATGTGTAGAGTGTACGGTGACCTTTTTGGATGGCTTTATCCCTTGTGTTCCCATTTCAAAAGACTTCCTTTGGAGCAGTGGTTTGAAAACTGGACAAACCTGGTCTCTATGTCAAAATTAGTTTTAATTCTGAATAATTGATTCATTTGACTGTAGCTCTTTCAAAAGAGATTTTAATGCCACTCTCATCTTTGTTTTCTGAGGGCTTGATGAGTGGCTGTCTCAAACCCAGCCAAAATAGCATCTTCTTATTTTCCTGTGCCAGTCCACATCTGAAACTTCTGTAAAGAGAGCATGAGGAGCTCACAGTTATGTGTCACATGTATTGAGTAACAAAATATAGACCTGCAATAATATTGAAAGCAGAATATTGACAACTACTACATCGTTAAGGTAAGAATCCTCCATGTGTACATACCTTGAATTTCCATAGCTTACCGCCCTACCATGCACTGTGTTGTGGCAAATGATTTCATTTCAGATGTTAAAAGTCTTAGTATGAATGCTATGATTTCACATGCTATTAGTGATGCTATATGCAAGGGCATAAGCATTGCATGGAGAAGGTGCGACGTATACTAACGTAGTGTGTTGAATGAGGTGAGAACAGTGCATGGAGGTGCATGACTTACAGAAAGTTGAAGGTGGTGCATAAATTATAAAATTAAGTTATAACAGGACCTTTAGCATTTTTTAAAATGTTTGTGTAGTTTATGTTGGTTGTGTATAGAAAGAATAAATAAAGTACTCTAACTATAAATTATCCTTAACCTTTTCTTTTGTATTATTTCAAGGTTTTTCTTTTTTAATAAAAATGTGTTTTTAATTGTGTATGTAGTGCCATTCACTGGAGTGTCATCAATTGGAGTGTTGTACACTACAGTGAATGAGAGTGTCGTAGAGTCTAGTTTCGTAGCGTGGGCTTTTGTATAGTGAAATAGAGTGAAGTAGAGTGGAGTGACATCATGTACAGTGGAGTACATTTTTATACAGTGGAGTGGCATGGTGTGTTGTATAGTGGAGTATCAGAGAGCGGAGTGGTGTGTTGTACACTGTAGTGGCATGTTGAACAGCAGTGTTCAGTATTGTACAATGGAGTGTCATCAACTGAAGGGTCATCAAAGGAGTGTGATGGGGTAGAGAGTCATTGAGCAGAATGTTGTAGATGGTGATGTTATTGTAAATGCTATTATTTTAGACGGTATAACTAATGTAATAAAAAGTAATATAAGCAGGTCACAGAGAAGGCATCAGGTGCACCCTAATCGGTACACCAGGAGTCATCAGGGTCAGCCTTCCCTTGCATCTAATGAAAATGCCACCCATACAGTTGGCCCCACCACTTTCTCAGTAACATTATAGTTTATCCTATAGTGGGGTGTGTTTCCTGTGGCATGACAATAGCAATTCTGCACCTTTGTGTCTCTGTGGATGGCCACTGAGTCCTCTAACATTCTATGGTAAATATTTCCTCAGTCCTCCAAACACATTGGCTGATACTGCATCCGTAGCTTTCATCTCATCCCACAGAACAGTAGACTACCCTTTCTGTGGCACATTTAGCACCACTTTGTCTACCCCAGACTTATCCATATTATCTCACAACCAGATTCCCTCACATTCCTTCAACATGTATTTATTGTCTGCACTGTGATGATTGTATCTCTAACTCTCCCCACCCAGAGTGGGTATCTATAAACTAAGAACTGCAATTTCCAACTCCCATGTATCCACCCAAATAAGTAACAATGGCTCAACCCTCCAATAGGTATTCGCTATTCTATGGCCTCCTTTTCTTCTAATCACTGATAATAACAAGTGATAGGAAATGTTGTGAAATATGTAACAGAGAAAACAATCCCCTCCTTCCTCTTCCTTTGAAATGCTGTTCAAAACAATACTTATTCTAATAATGACATTTCCAAATGGGATCATTCATAGCTCTATGAACCCCCAATAAACAATCAGAGCAAGGCCTCGTGTAGGCCACTAAACACTGCCATCAAAACTATCAATCTCCCTGTGTTCTTCAATCTCTGTTTACTTTCCATCATATTTCCACTCTGTTTCAAAGCATAGTTTACCCATGGCACTAATAATCCTTCAAAGTGCAAACCCTTTCTCTTCTCCTGTTGCCAACTAATAAACCCAAGCATCCCACCCTCAGAGTGTTTCAGTGATCAGATTCAACCTGACACCTTTTTCTCCAGGTAGACTTGTAACCCACTCTGACAGTGTTCAGCTGTTTTAGTTTTTTTCCAAGATGTGGCAATCAGCATCAAGATTTCAGCAGCAGTCTGTACAGGCTGCAAACTCACATCCGCCACAAGTGCAGTTGTCCTAGACTACAATCATGTGTACCCGCCATTCTGTGTTTTGCACATGCAGGGCAGCTACCAGTCTTAGAGTGCATTCCGTCCTTGGGGTGCATTGGTTCTGTAAATTTAGGACCCACTTGCTGAAAGAATAGTCTGGTTCTACACTTTGAGCCACTGTCAAACTCAATCTTGGTCTGTGTAAAAGTTAGAATTGCCACATCCATGACAGTTTAGGCACATACATCAGCTTGTACTTAAAGATGAGCACTCAGCTTCTGCTTCACTGACTGAAATGAATTCTAGAACACCTGTACTTTTTTTTGTTTATCATAATAGAAGCATCTGCATGTGTTGGAGAGCACTACTGGCTTACATGCTGCAAGATGACACCTCTATCTCTGTAATTAAAAAACTTTGCAGGAAGTGCGCACAGGAGCAGGGGTGGCCTCAGTGCTCTGTATGCTCTCTTTTTCTTGAAAAATGTGGCCACTCGAGTTCTAATGTGTGCAGGATCCAGTTATTGAGAAATAACTCCATCAACAGTCCCTTCACCGTTCTAGGAATTCCAGTGGCCTTAAGTTATTCTTACAGGAGCACCCCTCAGCATCTTACGCCCAGTCTTTCAGTTTGTGAGTCTGGGCAACCTAGGATTTCCCTGTGTCTTGCAACTGGGTCATTTCGACCTGTAATTGGTCTAATGTTTCTCTATGGCATGCAATGTCTTTACAGACTCTGCTATCTTTCATAGGTCATCTCTAAAGAGATGGATCTCTTTGGAGACTATATTAGTCTTGGCATCCAACATCATCTTGGTGTTCTGAATGGCTGCTATAATTTATCTGGGTGACGGCGCCTTCTTCACAGGGCTGTGTGTCTGCACTTCCCTTTCCCACATTGCTCCACCACCACCCTACACTGCTTCCCACTGGTCAATTATATTGCTTTTGGAGGGCCTGCCTCTCTTATGCTTCCCCATTTTCACACTGACTAGTTATTAGAAGCTGTAGTGTACTAGCACACTGTGCCACCTTAAGTGATTGCACAGTGATCACACAGTAACTCTACTCCACTGCAGTTGCCCCTATGGACATTTCGAACACCCAACCCAGACCCACCACACTATCTTAGGATTCCACTTTCTTGTTCACAGCAGCTAGTATCCACCATCCGGATAGACTTCTTTCATACAGCTCTCCACCTTGCTGCGTTGCGTGATGTATTTTGCATTATACAGTGCCTTCCTGTCTTTCCTCTGCACTGGTACACAATGTGTTGCCTAGTGCAAATGCGGGCACCCTTGCACCATGCTGCAAGTGAGCCTGCATTGCAGACAGGATTGTTTTTGTGAAGGAAGAATCACCTTCCCGCAACAAAACAATCCTCTGAGGCTTTCTCCTGTAGAATGCAGCACACATAGAAAGAGGAACAACCGAGGAGAAATAAATATATTTCTCCTTGTTCGGTCTCCCCTTGGGAGGTGTAGCATTTTGACACATTCCCAGGTCTACCAGCAATGCTAAATCTAGGTATGCGTCACAATCCATGGGTGAATGTGTAGGAACACCCATGCTCCACCCATGAAATGTCTCCCCGGTGTAGAGTAACGCAACACATCGATCTACGCTGCACTTGTTTACTCTGTATTTATCAAGCCATGCAGGGCCACACAAGGTGGCCTTGTGTGGCTTGAGTAATCCGACACCCTTGCGCCCTTTTTCATGGCACAAGGGCAATGCAAAACCTACATAAACATGCCCCAAAGAGTACTCAGCAGATGGAAGATGGCAGATGCCTACCTGCCTCTATCTCCCTTTCTATTTGTGAAAGATGACAGGAGGCTGTGCTCTAGCTCTGTCTGCAAAAGCACGGCAAAGGACCTAACCACTTGTAATAGATTGTAAAAGGTAGAATGTTTGGATCTGGTGGTAACCAAGAACTTTTGTCATGAATATGAAGAAAGAAGAAATAAAAGGAATGGCACTATGGTTCACCTCTTGTCAACCATTGCTTGGAGTGTTATTCACATCTTGGATGATCTCAGATGAGTATTTCTTTATCACAGTCATACTATCAGTTATTACACGCTATTATTCTGACTCCTAGTCACTGGCGTAACAAATGCCCCCGCAGCCCCCATGGCACGGGTTGCAGGGGCAGAGCTCCTGTGGACCCCATCTCCACAGTACAATGTGTAGGGGAGGCAGGACCCTGACTGGGTCCAGAGTGAGGGGGTTCCCTCCAGGAACTTTGCAAGGTGGCCCCCTCAAGTTTCGTTAAGCCACTACTCCCAGTGCTTTCATTTGAATGCATGTTGTAAATTCGTCTAAGGAGCAGTGGCCTACGGCAGCGACTAATTATTTCAACATGAAAAAACTTCTCCCAATAAAAAATAAATTCTGCGTGATAAATAAATGTCTACTTTTATTGTCTGAATAAGTGTAAAAACACACTTTAATAGTTGGCGTTTTTTCTCAAAAATATAAATTTTTCTGCAAAAGAAAACTGCATCAAACATATGGAACAAATGATTTTAAACAGAAACCTGTATTAAGATGCGGTGCCCTTCTTCTCTACATCGCACTTAAAGATTATTCTAAAAGGAATCAGGCTAGTGGTAAAGGCAAACTAAACAAGATTCTCCCATCACCTTCTACAGCAACCACTTAACCCATTATTTTAATTATTTTTCAACTTAGCCTCGCTCACCAAATGCCAGGACCAAGAACAGCTATGTACCCTTTAACAACTATTATAGCTATGATCCTGGTTCCTATATTAAAACGTACAACCCCAGTTGTCCTGCAGTTCTGTGTGCCATCGCTTTCCTTGTGTGGTGTGCTACACATTTGCCTCATTGGATGTCGTATATTTATCTTCTGGAGAATAACATACATTTGACCTCTTGGGAATTACATACATGAGCGAAAAAGAAAAACGTGTTCAAGAGCTCAAAGAATCAAATGAGTCAACTGCATTTTAAATAGAAATCGAACTATTGTCTGACTGAATGTAGCTGGGAACTTCGTGGAGGCAATATTGAGAGGTGACAATATCGTGAGTAAAGTATCGAAAACCATAATATTGAGGAGTAGGAATAGATTTACTATTCTTCACTCCAATTGATCACACATCATCACGGTCGGTAGATGTGAAGTTAGGTATAGAAAATCTATACATATTTATTTTTCGATATTTTGGTCCTCAATATTCTGGTTATTATATTGTGACCACTCGATAGTGCCTCCATGAAATTCTCGACCCACACCCTTTAACCACATGTAGCCTTCTGTTCTTGGACTGCAAAGGCACAGATCACGGTTACCTGATTTTCTGCAGAGAAATAACACATACTTGATGGTATGTTCCGGAGGTCCGGTGTTTCACACCACAAACTGTGTTTTCGTAAACGAATTCACACTGGAAGGAAGTAAACACTTTGCAGTAGCAATTACATTTTTCAAGAACAGTCTCTACCGAACGATGTGTTCTTCCACAAACTAAATGAGACTCACGACAGCATTATGCGTGCAGACTACGGATTTTATCTGATGGAAGCGTTTCTGCAGACAAAGAATGACTGTGTTGGATATTTCAAACTTGGCATTAGCGTATGGTATCAGCCCCTCTTTTATTGACGTGCACAGCAAATTGTAGTATCCCTTTATTTACTCCACAGCTCAGACATCTTAAAATATACACATGCATGACAGTTCAGCTCAAAAGATTAAACTCGCCCAGAGTGCCCACTCTATAAGGCACTGACTGAACAGCTCAAATGTCTTTTACCTCTTCCAGGTTCTTTAGCGACCAGTGAGCAGTCACAGCAACCATTCTCCAGAAACATCTATGATCATGTCTTCAATGTATTGTGCAACATTCTCGCCTACCAAAGTAGAATGACAGCATGCAACAGCAGTAACATTGTTTCAGAACATATCCAGATTATGTGCATTACATTATTGCATCTAGAATGTTTCTGAATCAACCAAAGTCAATAGGTCTGGCTTGTAAGTGAAACTGCCTTTTCATTGACTGCTGATGTAACAATGTAATTGTGGATAGATAAAAGTGTGAATGCAGGAATGTGTTAATAGATGAAAGGAAGCTTCTACCCATGCACTCAATCATCCATCTGTCCACTTACTGAACTGCTCACTATCCATGTACCCGGCTACTCATCTTTACTGTCATGCATTCATTGGATCCATTCTTCAATTTACCTCACCCCTCTCTAATCCCACACACACAAACTCGCCAATTTCAGTTACAAGCAGAACATATTGGCTTTGCCCATGCTTTTCTTTGTTGGGAGGGAGTTCTTTCATGAGGAATGACTTGTAAGGAGAAATTTGACTGTTCACTACAGGAATCATGAGATCTTGCATTAATTAAACTCTTGCTGTTGTAGCACTTGTGACAACAGGTGATACTGTTACAGATTGCAGGCAATGTACATTTCATTGGCTATGGGGAACGTCTGATTCAGCCTTTTTGGATTACAAGCCTTTGAAATATGACACAAACATCTCAACAGAAAGCACGTTGCTCACCGAGTTACCTCACTGGTTACAAGAAAAAAGAGATGTGTCTTCTCTCCTTCCTGCTGTTTCTTGTACACAATGTCAGATGTGAGCTAATTTGATTGACAATCCTACTTTTTTATGTCTGAAATGTAACTGTAACACTCAGGTACTTGATGTACAATGGAAAACAAGTGACCCTGATGAAAGAATATATTTCATATACCACAGAATTCAAACCTTTTAACATCCTTGGATTTTCCTTTAAGAAAGCATGACCCTGGGTGAGGGATAGCTTCTGGAATGCAGATTCATGTTGTTTCTCCACCGGTCTAACTTGAGGTTGGTTTTCTTCCTGCTTCATTGCAGAGCCATAATTTAATTTGCCAACCAAGATTTGGCCCTGTGAACACACATCCTTCAAATGAAGGGGACAAGTCGACAAAATTTAGCTAGTGTACTCTCTGCTAAATATAAGATAGTTGTTTAGACCAAAGAAATAGTTAAAAACGGATATCAGCATGATATCAAGATTGATCCAAGCTGTTCCTGGTACCATTCCCAGAAGTTGTCATGAATGTTAATATCTTCTGAAGTAGCACAGGAGTTACAGTCTCATTACAATATGGATAATGCTGCGACTAATCAGCTCAGTAGTTTTCTTAATACCCTTTTATGCCAGAACTGTAATCAATTGAACAGCCAAACAGAAATGATTAAACAGCTCAAATGTGTTGCTTTTCTAAAGAAAGGTTGGAAGTGGTCCAAGTTGAACATTAATGACAAATCTAAAAGAAACACCTAGACTTCAATAATTGTACTTACTTAATTATCAAAATCAATGCTCATGTGGTGTGCAACATCATAGTTAACCAATCCCAAATGAAACAATGGAATAATGTGTGTGATGCAGCTTGTGTTCCCTCATAAGTAGTGCTCTTGCAAACTCTTTACTTGAAAACCTTCATTTTTAAATGAAGGTTAATTTGGTCACGCTCTACTGCTATTGCAGTGTGGAAAAGATAAGATTTATTCTTTGAAAGAATTCCAATTGACCTTCTAATTAATTCGTTCTATTTTCCACACAGACAATAATTAATAATATATCGCATTGTGATACATTTCAGGAGTTCTGCCCACTCTGCAGTAGAAAGACAGTATTGGTCTTCGATATAACAATCACTTGATTTAAAATACAGGGAAGCAGTTCCATACAATTTGAACCAACAATTACACCCCTCATTCAGTTATCATAATGAGTCTTTGAATTCTTTGAAAATCTCTAAACTCAAACATTGAGACCTCATCTCACACTTATCATGCCCTTGGCACATTTCATATGCTGACCCAATATTGGTGGCCATTTCAGATTTTCTTTTACAGCCACCTGTGTTAATGGTCTTTCTTCTTCTTTCATTTCTTGTTCTTTCCCACCCAATGACCAAGAGCACTTTGCCTATGTTCCTTGTGGTTCCTTCTTCCCTCAAACTGCTTTTTACCGGCAATCATGTTCAGTCATAAAAAAACATAAGTATAGTTGCTTACTGAAAGTTCTAGGACTATTCATATTTCTGATATCCATTCAACAGAGTTGTCATTGTAAAAGTGCTTTCGTTTGCTACGGTGTTTAGCTCTAGATGCCAATTGATTGGCGACCCATATCCCCAGCAGCTCGTGCTCCTCATTTGCTGATTCTCTGATTCTAGTTGCAAGCGACCAGGGATCAGCATAGACTCTCGACTGGGGGTGTCCCTACAAAATGGTGCATTGGGCACTCCTGGGCCCTACCAGTGAGCCCGCAGTCCAGATCCCCTGAGGGAATCAGATCTCAACTGACAAGCCCAGAAGCCAACTGCCCTTGCAGCACTGTAGCACCTATGTTTAATTGCTGCCTGCACATTCATCAGCCCTTGGTGGAGAACTGTTTTTTAGAAACCCTGCCCTGGTGGTTGTGCTGGTGGACATTTTTGGGGGCGGTTGCCTGTAGCCACCTGTAGCTTTCTAAGACAAGTCTTCGCATTGGCACTGCTAGCCTGGAGAACCTGTGTCTTTCTGGAGGGGCTTCAATTTCTAGGAGCCACGATACACCTGAGGGGGCAGAGTCAGCTTGTACTTTGCAGGAGAACTTGCACCTCTCTGGGGAGACTGCAAGTACCAGGAGACAGATTGTGCCTGAGGGAAGAGGAGAGAGTACAGACAAGTCACGCTGTGAAGCATGCCCCAGATCCTACTGAGCCCAGAAGAGCCCTGGCCAGACCATCCTGCTTGGCTCCACTCATTTCTCCACTTCACTTGCTGAGCTACTGTTCTGCATATTATTTTGCTTCTTTGTCCCCCAATTTTCACACCTGGATGCAAAGTGGTCAACTAACCATTGCTATCAGGGATCGGGAAGTGCAATGCTGTAATTAAGCCATCTAAACTCCCTATGAGTACCTCTCCAGATGGGTTTCTCTAGCGTGCTGTCAGTGTAGTAAATAAAGAAATTGAACTGGCTGAATGACGCTTATCTCGTACACCTGCCCCACCAGGCCAAACTATTTGTCTTCCATTTAATTGTTTGCCATCTCCAGAGGCACCTTCAAGCGCAGTTAACAGTCTTGCGACTGAGACTGCCTGTACTTCATCCACTGCACCCTCTGTATCATGCCCTGCTTGCTTTTTACACAAATCAGGGGGCTGCCAGTGAAAAGGAAGAGGCAGGTGCCAAGTATTAGTACAAAGTTAAACTGGGTACCTACTTCTGTTTGTCCAGCAGGATCCTGTTTGATGCAGCTTGGTTGATGTTAATGTTGTTGACACAGAAGGGACAATGTGCAGGAAAATAATTGCTATCTAGGAGACCAAGCTAAAGCCCATATACAATCACCCGGTGGACACTGAAATTGAACTATCTAAATTGAACTCAGAAGTATGTTCACCTCTGTTCCACCCAGACTGTTAAAGCTAGACTGATAGGTGCAGTACTTTCCAGTTGTATCAAAAATGTGGCATGTAGTTCTAGTTCAACTCAGCATCTACCATGCATCTGGACCTAGAGGAACCAAGGCTGACACACCACAACATGCACACTTCATTGCGAGGTTGCAGTGATAGCCCAGTGGGTGGGAGACGAAGAGCATGAGACCATGGGGTGGAAGTGAACTTGGCCCAACAGGGACCACCTCTCTCTAGAATTACTCTTCCGCCACAGTCATGCCCATACATGGTAGTGATGTCAAACATTCAGCGTGTAACCCACCAATAGTTAAAAATAAGGACTTCTCAGCTCCATATTAATGCAGATCTCCTTTTTTCCTCTTCACTTGATAGTTTGATGGTTCGTAGGGTTGGATGGGTGGGCCCCCATGAAGAAGAGCTTAGCGGGAGATTGTGTGATCATAAATTTTAGACATCCACATTTTTCCCAGAGGTTGTGCTCCAGCCACAACCAAATCATGGTGAGTAGAGGCACTATTAAACTCCTTCCATTGGGATATTTCTATTGTCATCTCCAATCAGAGTCCTTGAGTTCAGTCCATCAACCTAGGACGTTCCCCTTTTGCATTTGTACCGCAAATCATTTTTGGGCACTCAATAGCTCTTGTGCATAATAACCCAGACTTCTCTGCTCCCCCCATCTCCCATAGTTATACGCTGGGGCTATGCTTCCAAAAATCGCTACTTATGCCCCCAGTTCCTTAAAACCAAAATCCCATATTGATTTCTGTGGTTTAGACTAACTTGCATTAGGATAAACTGCCAGCAATCACTGCATAATCCCCATTAATCGATATACCTACATCAGCTGTACTTCCTGATTTATTTCCAACAGACTCCAGTAATACAGTTATTACTAGTTGGAATGTAGCTGAGATTAAGTCCAAATTAGGAGAAAGAGAGTGGGGCTGATTCATAGATGGGCAAGAGAGTTGCCTTTTTAGGAAACATGGGCTGTAGAAAATGTTCATAGGAGTGGATTTAGGAGTTATTTTGTCCCTGCTGCAAGGTCACAAGTAGAGGGACAATCAAGGGACTTTATTATTTGGTTCATCTTTTTTGTGAATTAATATCTACAGCAGAAGCCTTAGCAACTTAAAGGAATCATGAACTATCCACTCATTGGACGTGATCCTGTCTCTATATAGCAGGTGCCACTGAGACATTGTCGCAGATTACTTGAGCTAAACAGCATTACCCAGGATCCGTGTTCCAATAAGGATGCTTTTTGGGGAATTACTGAATTAACATTCCCCTAGAGGAGCCATCTTTCTGTGGTTGCCCTTCAAAAGGGTTGAGCTAAGCATTATACACTTCGAGCATGTAATGTTCCCTCTGCCCAAACCCACTCCTTTTCCGACTTTCTGGATTGGGATGTTCTTCAGTCAGCCCGATTACATTCTTCTCGACATGAGGATGTGGAGATCAATGTAGGACTTGGTAGTGGTTTGTAGGGGTCAAAGTGACCATAACCCAATGATTATAGCCATTCAGGATTTGATCCCATGAGCTATCCTGGTGCCTAACCCGCCTCGTGAGAATGTGCTGATGGTGAATAATAACCATAGAAATGTAAAATGGAATGCTGTATGCTCTTCTCCGAGAGCTGTTTCAGTCATCTATGCTAGTGTGGCTACCCACATGAAAAAGATGCTTGTAATTTTGAGAAACCAGGGTGCGATTTTTGATGAGCATATTAATTTATTTGTAGGCCTCAAAGATCGTTTTGTGAATAAATATAAGCATGCCCTTAACAATATAAGATCGTACAATTGGTAAACACCACACTACCGGGTAGCAAAGTATATTCTTGATAATGCAATAAAATACAGAGCCTGGCCTGAGATCAAGGACTCTAGAATCCTATATAAATCAGTGATAAGAACCACAAAGGCAAATTGAGGGGAACAAAAAATGGGATGATGTCCTAGAAGGTTATATTAACAGACATCCTAAATTGTTCTGGCAGAAAATGAACCAGGGTAGTAGAAACCTGGTTAATCCCCTGAAGATCCAGCAGAGTGAGTGAATAGTCCAGTTTGAAAAACTTTATCACTATCGTATACAACCTGCCCTGGGCAATCTACGAATAAGTCAGGAGCTGTCCAGATCTTAGGTTTGTCATCATCCCCCTTTTCCTTTGCACTTGCTAAAACAGCAGCAGCGGTTGCCTCGCAGAAGCAGGGCAAAGCTTCTGGGCTGGTCAAGATTCGATCTGGTTGATGCAGATCAATGCCACCTCTAATGCAATTGCGACTTTTGCTGTGATGCTGGCAACTTGGAAGGGAGACAAGATTGTTTTGGTTTTTAAAAAGGGAAGTTCCAACTGTCTGATTAATTACTGCTCTGTCAGTCTGCTAGATAATTTGCAAAATATCTTCTGTAAACAGGTCCTGGGGAAGCTTTTGGAATGAACTGACAAGAATGAGATTTGTACTTACTTACTGGCAGGATTCAGACTTAAGACTAGAACTGTAGATCAAGTCTTTTGCTTTATATGACCAAATCGAAGACACTTGATTTCAGTGAGGGGGGAGGGCATTTTTGTTGCATTAATTGATCTTCAAGCAGCTATTCACATGGTCCAAAGAGTGAAATTATGGGATGTACTTAGTAGTGTGGGAATTCAAAGTACTCTTAATATTATTACAAGCCTCTATGATGGGAAGTATGCATTGGGGCCAATTGGCAAACTGACTGAGAAAATTGCCATTGAAAAAGGAGTTTGCTGGGGTTGTGTTCTGGCCTCAACTCCTTTTCTCCTGTTTATTAGTAATTTCTTAGAGTTTCTGATGAACTGTGCACATGATTCTCTAATTTTAGCTAGCCATAGAGTTCTGGCACTTCTTTTTGCCGAAGACACATAGGTCCTTTCCTAGACACAGACTGTTCTGAAAACCCTTGTTAATAGATTTAGGGCCTGACTTAGATGTTGGCGGTAGCGGTCCTGCTGTCGACTTTTTGTCTGGAAACCTATCCATCACCATGACGGTCTGCTCACCAGATTCAGATGTTGGTGGTCCCATAGATGATAACCCGCCCGAGTCCCGCCAACTCCACCAAGGATTCCCATCCACTGCAAGAGCACCATAAGAAAGAGTGGCTAGTGACGGAATTCCAGCGACATTTTGCCACTGAGCAGATTTGCATGTACCTTACCGCCAAGCAAAAAGTGGAGGTCCGACCACTTGTGACTTGGCGGTTTGGGGGGAAAGATGATGAAAACTCACCTTTTCCCTCATTTCCACTTCTGTTTCCGGCTCGGCACAACTGGACAGGACCCTCCGTCGCTGCTGCCACAGAACCCTGGAGAAAACATGTCCCCCCCATCGCTGGACACGAAAGTAGGGAACCCGCATTGGCTGTACACATTGAGGGGAATCACTGCACATGGGCTTGGGCCACTGAAGACATATGCATATCAAAGTAGCTCTTTAAATTACAGTAACATGCATATGACTAGAACTGGAACACACTGATAACACAAATTGAACACATACACAACTGTCATTATGGTGCCAGTAGTCCTTGCCAAATGAATGCTGTCACCACAATAACGGTACATTCACACTTGTCAAATGTGCTCATGTGTGCACATTGCATGGGGACCTGTACCTGTTATGTTGTGCTTCGTGTTGCGAGTGCGAGTCAGAACGTGTATGTGTGTGTGCAATGCAATTGGCTGGGTGAAGTGGGGAGGGGGTGTTGTGGGTGATATGGTTGTACCAGTATGTGTGTCACTTGCATATGGCATAGAGGTTGTTGTATATATTTTGTTGAGTGCTGTGTTGCTGCATGCAAAATTAAGGTGAGTGTTGTGTGGCAGTCGCTGACATGATGTGTGTAGTTGTGCTTGTGTGTGCATGTGTTTGTGTAGATGAGTGTGTAGTTTTGTTGATTGTGTCGTGTGATGCAGGAGGACACACATGTGAAGGGTAGAGTGTGTGTGTGACTTACCTGTATTCTGTATCAATCACGGAGCCGATGTCCATTGGCTCCAGCGATGTCCTCCCTCCGTCAGCAAACAGCCGGCAGGACACCGCCTGTCCAACTGGAACATCTAAATACAGGCAGCAGGAACACACCTGGCTGCAAGTAAGAAGAGCACTCCATTGTGGCAGATTGCAGCTCAATGTCAAGAAAGCTAAATACAGTGGGCGGAAGACCTCTGACATGACTGTTTTTTAAGGCCCGTATCCAGCGCGGCTGAGGATTTAGGGATCTGCCTGTCAGAAATAAGAACCGTCGCTAAGCACAGGTAAACACCGGCACACATTAAGCACTGATCGGGCCTTGGCATCCTTAGATTTGGCAAGAGGGCCCTTTGTTATCCAGTCTCCCCAACAATGGAAATGTATAAGACCCAAGTTAGGAGTGCTGCTTTTTACTCAGCAGAGCTACGGGGCCATTGCCCTACTGCTTCACAAGGGGTTGGAATAAATAATTTTATAAGGACCCTTGTGTGCATAGAGAGAGGCACTCCTTTACTTCCTCTTAGGCTTAATCATGCATTCCTGCCCATAACAGAGATGGCCAGACTAAGGCACATACTCTGTTGGCTTCGTTTATGGACGATTGAGGAACTTCAGTCATATAGAGATGGCTTTATAGACATGTTGAATTTACACAGTACCTAGAAGATCCGGTGATTGGTCTATGTCAAAAAGTCCTTACAAAATCTGGGGTTGGGCAATCACTGCCATAATCCTTCCTCTATCTTGACATCTATGGCTGCTGGCGTTAAATCAAGGTTTTGGGCCCGATTTGGCAGCCGTAGGGGGTAATTTAATTCCAAAGGAAGCCATATCAGGTTTTTTCTCTTGTACAAAAAGCATTTAGGTTTGAAGAATTCTTAGACTTCATTTCATTCTCATGCAAGATCTCTTCTTTTGCAATTTAGGTAAAACATTTTACCTCTTTCTGCTTTCACCTCAACATGGCCATCAATGCAGGATGTGTACTTTGTGCCCAGCATGCTACCATGCTAATGAGATGAAAGAACATTTATAATTCGCCTGTGTGAAGTATTCTAAACCAAGATCTAGAAGGACAGTGCCTATGTGTCATCTGCTGGGCCTGATGGATCGCATAAAAGCGCTTAGAATTTTGAAAGTGATTCTACATGGGTGCTAGTGATCAGGGCCGGCTTTTGGGCGGTGCGAGCAGTGCCATCGCACAGGGCGTCGACCTCAGGGGGGCGCTGTGTTTATCAATAATTTCCAAAACCTGCGATTTAAAAGTTCCTTGTGCGTTTAGCCTTCAAGAAACAATTAAAATGTCAAGATACATCTTGTGATTAATGGTCCTGCTAGAGAGAGAGATGGGAGTTTTGCCTAGTGGCAGCTTTGACTCAACATAAAGTAGCATAGAGGGTTAATATGCCTGCTGCAAAAAACAGAACTATGGGGCATATTTAAGAAAAGTGGCTCTGCACACAGCGCAGCGCCACTTTTCTTGCACCCCTTAGCACTCCCCTAACGCCATCATGTGTGTGTCATATTTAAAATACAATGCACCATGGCGGTAGCTAGGGGACTAGCATCAGAATTTTTTACACTTGTCCGGCGCTTTGCAGGATTAGTGTCAATTTTGATGCTAATCTTGCAAGGCACCCCGAGGCCCATTGTAACCAATGGAAGCCTCCTTTTAATGCCTGCTCTGAGCAGGCGTTAAAGGTGCCGGAAAAAAATGACACAAAGAAATCTAACAGAGTTATTTGCGTCATTTTTTTAACCTCCCCCTAATAGGGGGATGCCCCCTTTGCATACATTATGCCTGGCGCAGGCATAATGTAGCCGAAAGGGTTACAAAGAGGCGCAATGCATGCATTTGCGTCTCTTTGTATATATGGTGCAGCGTTTTTGGCCTTCTAACGCCCCATTAGTGTAAAAAAATGACACTAATGTGGCGTTAGAGTGGCACTAGGGGCTCTTAAATATACCCCTATGGCAGTGATTAATTTGTGCTTGTTGTTTCCGGTGCGGAGCACCAGCACTTATATTTGAGGGCTGGTGCTTATTTTTCTGCCTCAAGCATTTACTGCGAGAAATAGACAATATAGGAAAGACAAAGGAAGAGAAAACGAAAAAGCGTCACAATGGAAAAAAACAGAAATCCGCAAAAGTGAGCTGATGGAACAAGAAGTGCCTGTAACTGGATTGAAGAGGCCCAAGATGGCTTCAGGATTACGCTGCCTCTGTATTCCGTGTTCACATATTTAATTGCAGCAGACACGTGTTTATGAGGAGCACTTTGGGCACTGGCACCTTATTTACAAATTAAGCACTGCCCTATGGGACATATTTGAAAAAAGTGGTACTGCACACAGTGCTGCACCACTTTTATTGTGCCCTTTAGCACCCCCCCCAACGCCACCATGTGTGCATCATATTTAAAATACGGTGCACTATGGCGGCAGTTTGGGGACTAGTGTCAGAGTTTTTTTATGCTAGTCCGGCGCTTTGCAGGATTAGCATAAAAAATGTTGATGCTAATCCTAAAAAAAACACCCAGAGGCCCATTGTAACCAATGGAAGCCTCCTTTTAATGCCTGCTCTGAGCATTTTGGCCCTCTCTAATGGGGGAATGCCATCTTTGCTTATATTATGTCTGGCGCAGGCATAATGTAGCGCAAAGGGATACAAAGGTGTGCAATGCATGCATTGTGCCACTTTGTAAATATGGCACAGCGTTTTTGCCCTTCTAACGCCACATTAGCGTAACAAAAAAATGATGCTAATGTTGTGTTACAATGGTGCTAGGGGCTCTTAAATATGCCTCTATATTTTATGTGGCTAGCTGGGTGCATTAGTAAAGCCAGCTTTACAGGTGCTTTAAAACACATGAATGAATGTGAAAGTGGAGCGATGGAGACATGAGGGGCACATTTGCTGGGTGGTAGTGAGTAATACCGAGGAGGAGGTCATGGGGTGAGAGGGCGTCCCCAGTCCTAAAGCCGGCCGTGCTAGTGATTGTAATTTCTAAATTCCTGCACGCAGTGTGGTGATTTAATATAAAACGAATGCACTCGTAACACCACTAATTTAACTTGAGTGCTTTACATGTTAGTACATTGCATTTTATGGTAAGGACTTTGCTCCAAAAGTATGGTTGATTAGCAAGACAGTTCTGATTCCTCGTTATTTTTACTGTTGGCCCTATGACTTGAACGCTTTCTTATGGAATTTATAATAATTTTATCCGGAAGAGTGTTCTTGTTTATTCGTAACCTGTTTTAACGTGGTGCTTTTTAATTGTATATGTTTTACTTTGTCGATGTAATTTAAGATTGTGTATGGCAGAATTTTGTATGATGAGTTTTAACTTTGTTTTTTGTAAATGAACTATTATGTTCGATTTGTTAATAAAGAACAGTATTTTCTCACAATGTTTTCCTCGTGAACAGTATCTTCAGCATTTAGAAACAATTAGATTGATATTGTGCATTGCTTCAACTAATGTGTTTGCCTCCTGGATGTTCCTATTTTTAAACTTAATGTTGATCTTGACATTGGCCAATCTTTTTTAGTTTTCTCATCTTTGTCCTATATGGTGAAGATCAGAAGGGCATTTCATGCAGTGTAGCCAGAATATTCCATTACATATTGCAAAACATTTGTGTCTGATGTGTTTGCCCTTGTATGGGTGGCATTACATATGCTCCTGTATTACATTATAGGAGTTTGATCAGCTTTAACAGGGCAACGACCAGTTTTGTTTGATGTCATATGTTATTGGTGTTAGGTCTTTGACTCTCATTCAGTCTTCAGCAAAACATGGAGTGAGAAATCTAGATTCTTCTCCAGATGTAGTAATCCAGATGTAGTGAACCAGATCCTGCTTCTCATCTAGCCATGGGCTGGACCAGGCTTTATCAGCCCAAATTTCCAATTATGACACACAACTGTTGATAGACAGCTCACCAGAGTGCATATGAGACACAGTTTTTCCTGACGTCCACCTCGGGCGACAACATCAACACTGAAAGGGACATTCTGGACATTGAATCGTAAATGACCTCTGAGACCCTGATTACGAGTTATGCCCTAAAGTGGGTGCAGTAAAATTGCATCCAGATATAACATTAGCAGTGGGTAAAACCTGTGGTCGAAAGTGGGAGGGATCTGAGGGGCACGATGTGCCCATACTTTTTTGCCACCCAAGACCGGTTAATTCAGAGAGTTAAAATGCTAAAGCTGAAGTGTAACACAGGGAGTCTCCTGTGCTGTGAAACCGAGGAGGTGCAGATAGCTAAACAAGCCTTCTTGCCTGGATACCTGCTTCCCTGAAAGAAATGTAAATGTGCACAACTGATCAATCCAGTGCTTAATTTGTAAATAAAAACGTGGGTGCCCAAAGCCCTCCTCTTAAACATGAGGCTGCTGCAATTAACTGTACGAGCACAGAATACTGAGGCAGCTTAATCCTGAAGCCATCTCGGGCCCCTTTAATCCATTTAAAGCCACTCTGTGCCCCTTCAGCTCACTCCTGCAGCTTTCTCCCTTTGTGAAACATCGTTTTTCTCTTCCTCCATCTTTCCCATATATGTCTTTTGCTCGCAGTAAATGCTTGAGGCAGAAAAATAAGTGCCGGCCATCAAAAGTAAGTGCTGATGCTCTGCACCAGAAACAACAAGCACAAATTAAGTACTGGATCAGACTGAAAACGTAAATGGTGCTTGGAATTCAGTGTTAGCCTTACTCTCTCTCTCTCTCTCTCTATATATATATATATATAGAGAGAGAGAGAGTGGGAGTGAGAGAGAAAATATTTCAGAAGTGCTCCGTGGTCCCCGTGCGGTGGCGGGACTATTCATTGCCTATGACTATTGAGAAGGATTCCTTGGAAGGGAACGGTAAAGGATATTTTGGGTGTTTTTAGCCACACCGCCGACACTGCACAAAGCAACACAGTTCCCATACCTTTTTAGTGCACTTCGACCCCTGGGTAAAATTGCCCATTGGATGTGTAAAATCACTAAATCATGAGTATTTTACATGTCCCGCAAAATCTGTTTAACAGTACGCAATTTTATGCCTGCAATGTTCTCTGCCAGTAAAATCTCATGAAAACCACACAGGCACCGAGCACATAAACAGAAAATAACAAATACATCAGTCATTTCCTGCTTCTACTTCTAATCTCTTTGTCAGTGCAGAGGACAGACATTTACTTGTCTATTCTACCTATTCTACTTTGAAGCATGGCTACTGAAAAAGTCAGAAACTACAAATTAATTTGGTTGGAATTGCAAGTGTTTGTGGTGGAGGTGGTTAAAGTGGTTAAAGAGGAGACACCCCTAATGGAGCATTTGGTGTCGAAGACCAGTGCCAAAACAAGATCCAAATGATGGCAACAAATAACTAATAATAATGTAAATGCTATGTATGAATACCCCAGGAATGTGGATGAAAGGAAAAAATGGTTCCAGAACTCAAACTTCAAATTTGTGAACTGCCACCAAAGCTCAGATGGGAGAGCAGTTGGAAGACCTGCAACACAACTCAAAATAATTCCTTGAGAGGAAGACTTGTGGAATATAATATATAACCAGCATTGAGTGAACTGAAGGAGGAGAAAAAACAGGAGGTGTAGAGGAATCAACCTTAAGGGACTATCTATGTCCTAGTTACATTTCTGCCCCTAGTCCCACCACATGCCTTTCCACGAAACCAAGGGGATTCTGCACATGTCATGAATGCAACATTTGTATTTTTGGTCGTGATAAAACTAAAGACTTTTGTTACAATAACACAAAGACATTTACTATCAATCACTTCATTGATTGTAATACTAAATTTGTTGTTTATGTTCTGGGATGTGTACGTAATAAAATCTATGTGGGCAGTACGAAACGCTCTCTGAAACTTAGGATACAGGAACACTTACGAGCAATTAAAAAACATGACCTTGACTATCAATTAACAACACACTTAGCATTGGTTCATCCTAATGATTCACTGATTTGGTTTCAGGGAATTGACCATGTTCCCATTCACCCTAGAGGGGGTAACAGGGAATTGACACTACACCAAAGGGAGGCAGCCTGGATCTGCCGCCTGCGAGCGGTGGAACTGGGCCATTATACTGATCATGAATTTCACTACTTTCTATTACGCAACATTTTGGCTTGCAACAGGATTATTCCAGACTAGGATCACAAATGTGCTATTGGGGTAGGCATATTGCCTTGTTATCTGATTGCACTATTACTATTTTCAACTATTTTGTTTCATGTGGTACTATGCTCTATTTACTGTGGTCTTTGGAATACTTACCTTCAATATGTATATATTGTTTTGCTCAAACTTTGTGTAATATGTTTTTTATTTCCATATGGCTAGACTGTACAATATTAGGATCAATATTAATACTTTGATTGGCCAATAACTTTAATGTTTACATTTTTCACTGGTTCCATCTGCCAAATATCTTGGAATTTTGGGTACATCACCCTTTCTGGACGGATTTGCTCTTCTCCTGTTCACTTTTTTGCTCTCTTTCTGCAATCACTCACATCTGTTTGGCATATTCACATCTCACAGTGGTATCCAGTCGAATACTTTTGTGCCTTTTGAACACCGTAATTGGTGTTTCTATTAACCCCGTTTGGTGATCTTTTGAATCTTACAACAGTCCCAAGATGGCCGCTGCTACAGTCCTTCTTCTACTTTTGTTTCATCTTTTCACCCGGGTTCTGTGTATTATATCAATTACACCTGGAACGGGGGCGCCCGTCCGGCTTGTTTTGTTGGGACCGGCATTATACCCCTGCTGGCTTCGCACTAACTTTAACAGTCATTCTGACCGCGTTACTCTATACTTTTGACGGGAATGTCACTGGCCCCCGGTTTATCTGGTAAGAAAGTTTCCGCCTTTTTGACTTTGTTTCTGTTGTTACGTGGACATTGTGCTTCTTACGTTGGAGCGCCTATTATGAATGTTTATTTGATTTACCAATGAGGGACGCTTTTGCCCGCCTCGTGCTTACGCTTAGATGGTTTTCCATCTACATAATGTCTGGCATTTTAACTTAGTTCTCCTATATAATCGACACTGGATATTGGGCATCGTGTCAGTTTATTCGCAATTACATCTTTTGTTATGGTAAGACTGAGACTTTGGCTTTTTTGCCGCTCGCCTCATGTTTTTCATTTCTAACGCCTACACTTGTCATGCATATGTATCTTCTGTTTCTTTTCAACTGATATTGGCTATTGGGCACCCGAGGAGCCCGCTTTTGAGCTAACAAAGTGAGTTTTTTCGTTTTGATAAGGAAACCTCTTCCTTTCTCCCTTGATTTTTGGCCTTTCCATATTCTAATTCCTTTTGACTTATGCTTTCTTGTTCTTTTTTCTTCTTTTGTGTCAGGTACTATCTGTACTGCTATTTTTTGATTATTACGACCGACTGTGGTATGCTTAATCCTATGTGCATTTTCTCTCACACGTTTCACCTTGACGTTTTTTGATCTTCGACTTGCACTAGATATATACAAATATCCTGTATCCTCCTGTCCTTTGAATAAATAAAAATAATAAAAATAAAAATAAAAATATCTTTAAAAAAAAAAATCCATTGGTTCACTGTCCACTTGGTGCTTTCTTACACATCCCT
The DNA here is from genome assembly GCF_031143425.1 of Pleurodeles waltl. Taxonomy (NCBI): domain Eukaryota; kingdom Metazoa; phylum Chordata; class Amphibia; order Caudata; family Salamandridae; genus Pleurodeles; species Pleurodeles waltl. The sequence continues at coordinate 266,760,800 of NC_090437.1, forward strand.
TTCAAGTTTTGCACGACACATGTCACGTTATAATCACACTACTCTTAACGCGTGCGCACTCGGATGCACCTACGACCCTCATGCACTTACGTCCTGGTATACTGTGTTCCACATCGTGTTGGTACGTAGTATTTCCTCTATTTACTTTCGCAATCTGAACCTCATTTGTTTCTATATAATTGGGTTCTTGGAACTGAGTGTATATTGTATACATTTGTCTTATGTTATGTTACAGCCCTGAAGAAGCCCCTCAAGTGGGCGAAACGCGTTGGCTGTCCATCCATAGTACCATTTGCTTTATTTACGGAACTGTAAGAACACAAGGCTGTCCATCCATTGTACTATTCGCCTTATTTACGGAACTGTGAGAACACAAAACATTGGACTTGCAAAGAATCATTAAAAAGAAGTATCTTTCATCTGCACTGTTGGAGCACTGGACTCTCTTTCTACTTTATACAACGTGTGTGCTTGCGTGGCGGTGCACCGCCTTTTGAGTTTCTTCTAGTGGGGCTAGTATAGCCCTTGAGGCTTTCTATGCAGCAGGATCCTTGGTGAAGTTGCACGCCCATGGAGATTAAAAACCAGTATATGTGTATACTTAGTTTTGTGAATTAGTAGGTACTCATAGGGATTGGTGCGTTATCTATGAGCTTGCTGCAATTGTTTTTCCTGTTAGCTTGGTATAGAGGAATCAGGTGAGTTATGGTGATGGATAATTTTGGAGGTACCATCATGCATTACAGGAGTGACAAAATAATGTAACCGAAAATAGTGTGCCTTAACGTTACTAATGTAGAGTAGAACATCTAAATCGTATTCTTGAAGGTGTGATCATAGTAGAGTTTTAGTTGTTCATGTATATGTGCGTTCTACAGTTTTATTTTAACATGCTGATTTGTAGTACTCATCCACATTTATATCCATGTATTTAGATTTATGTTGCTATGTTGAAATGCATATAATTACAATTCATTTAGAATTCCTGCTTTCATTCATAATTGCAAGATGCACGGGCAAACATGTATTTCGAAAGAGCATTGGATGTTTCATTAAGTTAGCATAACTAAAGACCTGAAATATTTAGTCAGGTGTGGTTAACCTTCAACATGGAGTTTTGCTCCTGTTGCAATATTCTTTCTTTGCAGGTGCATTTGTGCGAGTCTACAGTTAGTGAAAGGCGAAACCAACATCACACCCTTACAGGAGCTGTGCTACAACCTTGCCCACTTCTTCCACAACAAGATCGCAACCATATACAGAGACTTCGAACCCCAACTCACACCTACAGACTTCCTCGTCACCACCTGTAACTGACGCAAACCACACACTGACCACCTGGAACATCCTCTCTACCCAGGACATCACCTTCACCATGAAACCCATAGAGTCAGGAGCTCCCACAGACCCATGCCAGTAACACATCTTCAACCTTGGAGACCAAAGGATCAATCAAGAAATCATCTTCCTGTTCAACACCTCTATCGCAATCTTAACATTTTCTGACACCTGGAAACATGCCGAAGTCAGACCACTACTCAAAAAACTGCAGCGAACCCACTAACTACCAGCCAATCTCCCTGCTCCTATTCCTAACGAAGGTACTGGAAAAGATCATCAACAAGCAACTCATGACATACCTGGAGCAGAACCAGCTACTCAACGACTCCCATTCTGGCTTCCGCTGCAATCACAGCACTAAAAGTTCCCTAATCGCAGCCACCAACAACATTTGAACCCTCCCCGACTGGGGAGAAACAGAGGTTTTTTTCCTTCTCGACCTCTTGGCAGCCTTTAACACCATATCTCAACACATGCTGATCGAAAGACTCCACCACATCAGCATCCAAGGGGATGCACTCAGATGAATTATCTCCTTCCTCCAGGAAGAACCCAGAGGATCCACCTCTCACCTTTCACCTCTGAACTCAAGGTGATCACCTGCAGTGTCCCCCAGGGCTCATCCCACAGCCCCACACTCTTCAACACATATATGACCCCAGTAGCCAGCATTGTCAGATCCCACAGTCTCAACATAATTTCCTGCGCACATGACACCCAACTCATCCTCTCCACCACCAGAATCGAGTTCCACATATGCATGGCAAGCGTCGATGACTGGATAAAAAACAACTGCCTGCAACTGAACACAGACAAGGTGGAAGTACTAATCTTTGGCAATAGTAGCAACACATGGAACGACTCCTGGTGGTCATCAGACCTCGGAACCGCACCCACTCACTCCGACCATGCCAGAAACCACAGAATCATCATTGACAACAAGCTCAGCATGAAATCACTGATCATTGCCATCTCCTCCGCCTGCTTCCTCACTTAGTGCATAAGATCTTCAAGTGGTTATCGCTACAGACGAGATGCACCATGACAAAGGCCTTCATCACCAGCTGGCTGGACTACAGCAATACCCTCTACGTAGGAATCGTTGCACACCTCCTACAGAGACTTCAGACCATAAAGAACGCTGCAGCCAAACTCCTCCTTGGCCTTCCCCAATGAACACATATATCATATCCCACCTAAGGCAACTCCATTGGCTCCTCATACATAAGAGATGCCAATTCAAGCTGCTGGCCCACACACACAAGGCTCTACACAACCAAGAACTGCATACATTAACCACCGTCTGAACTTCCACCAGCCATCGATAAAACTACACTCTGCCTCCCTTTCACTTGCCCATACTCCCCGCATCTTCCGAAGCAGAGGTGGAGGACGCTCCTTCTCTCACATCGCAGCAAAAATCTGGAACAGCCTCTGCACTCACCGCAGGACAATCACCTCACTTCCGGAATTCTGAATGGCCCTCAAGACCTGGCTGTTCGAATAACTTCTTGGACCAGCAAGCGACTTCATACCCTATTGGGTGATTAGCCGTGCTTTATAAATCCTGATTGATTGATTGATTGATTGATTGATTGAAAGGCATACTGTGTGTTGAAGAAAGTGAGGTACAGAAGGACACTTTGCAAAGACAGGGAGCGCTAACAAACTGAGACAAAAAGACTCATGTTTGTGTAGCAGACACTAGGAACCATTTAAGGTCATCCTGATCTTTGATTTGTGGGATGAGAATTTGAGGGGAGTTGCCAATTTGAACTGTGCAAAGAAGATGGAAAACTACTGGCTTGGATGATATTGCTTTCTCGAAGGTTCTGCAGGTTTAATTGATATACACCTACTTAGACGAGAGCAGTTTCCCTTGAAACTTGGAGGAGTACAAATCTCTCAACTCTTTATTCCTTTATGTGACTTTGTGCTATGCAACACTGCTGTATCAGAACCTCTACTGAGGTTTCTGTCAGGTTGACTCTTTCCTTTGTTTCCTGAGACTTAATTAAGATTTCCCTTTAGTTTAGGATTTTTAGATTCATTTAGTTTTTTTCCAATGTTTAGGCAAGAAGACCAAAATTTATTTACAGATCATCACATTCTGTTTCTCATCTTTAGTGTAGTCTTAACTGAAATTCTTGTATGCTTTATGCTTATACGATTAACTCTAGAAGCCGTAGTGCAGGCCTGACACATAGGCCCCCATTACGAGTCTGGCGGTCACTAGACAGCCAGACTCACGGCTGGAAGTTGGACCACCGCCAATTCGGGGTCTGAGCTCCATATTTGAACTCTGGCGGTCGAGCTGCGGTGGGACCCCCCGCTCCGCCAGGATCAGAGGTCCCGGCGGTCTGGCGGTTGCAGCGGTCCTAATCCACTAGGGCAGCACTGCAAGCAGCACTGCCCTGGGGAATAAGACCTCATTCTCCCCCAGTCTTTTCATGACAGTAGCACCACCATGAAAAGGCTGGTGGAGAACGGGTGCAGGGGACAATGGGGGGGCCTACAGCATTGCCGCCGGCTTGGTTACGAGCAGGAGACAAAGCTGTAGGCTGTTTCCCGCTCATGTTTCCGCCTACTGACCTAGTGGGAAACTCTTAATGGGCCCGGTAGGGAGGTAGCCAGTATGGCGGCAACCTGCCCGTTGTAAGTTCTCAGGCCCATAATGTCACTCATATGACTTGTCCTATAAAAAAGGTAACCAGCCAGAAGCAATACAATGCACAGTCATAAATGTAGTCAATAGGAGTTTAGAGGAGAGGACGTGGACAGAAAAATGGAACACACAGAAGCCAGGCTGATCCAATATTTTGTTGCTCTGTCACATGAACTTAACATAATAGAGGAAGCAGAAGCATTGAGGTTAGGCTTACTGCACAGGACAGAAGTAGCTGAAAAGTGAGGGTAGGTTCTAGGAGTATCACACTGTGTTTTAGGAATCAATCTGGATTATAAATATGAAGAAATAAAAACCTCTTTGTAGACATATTATTTTAATTACTGATTGGATAATCATGCTTGTTGAGAGTTCGATATAAATGTTCAATGACGAAGGGCGTACATTGCATAACAAATATGAGCATTATTAACTTGTCAGGCATGCAATGAAAATTTGTGTATAAGATTCTGAGTGCTAATCATAAAGTTGTCATAATGGCTCTATATATTAGAAGGCATCTCATGCTATCAATTACGCCAGATGTGTGGACCTTGTCAGAAAGCATATTACTGGTTATCAAAATCCAAAAGTAACAAGAAATAGCTATATGAAATGTTACTATTATACAGCTGTTAACCACTGATAGCGGTATGCATATTTGTTCGTTACCCGACGTTGATATTTTAGGTTTGAATGCAAGGTGTCTGCATTTATATAAAGCAAATTGTCTACGACCATCTATCATAAACCGACAGACCGCAATAGTCTCTTGCTATATGAGAGTCATCACCTGAAGTCTCTAAGAGATAATTTACCTGTTGGGCAATTCTTGCGGTTTGTAAGGAACAGTAACTCATCCCGAGAGTTTGACCGCCAGGCTGATGTTCTTCAAGAAAAACTCTATGAACAGCATTATCCCACACAAATTGTCAATCTAGCACGCAAGCGAGCTAGAAACAATAATCGGGAGGCCCTGTTAGAAACTATAGCTAAAGAACCTCAGACCAGATTAACTTGTGTGTCCACCTACACTCCACAATCCAACTACATCAAAAAACTGATTAGTAAAAGATGGTCAATACTAACAAGTGCAGGTATCCAAGTTCCTAGACCATTGTTGCTTTCAAACGTACTGTCAACATTAAGGATATTGTAGTCCACACACGTCCACGACTTCCTCAGGATACATCCACCCAGAGGACGTTATGAGATCTCCCCCCAGTCGTAGGACTTCACCCTTGTGGCCACTGTAATGTTTGCTCACTTAGGAGACATCTCACCACAGTGAATTTAGACCCTATTGGCACTTGGCAACTTAAAAAACATGCCAATTGTAATACCAAGAATTTCATCTATAGGATAACATGCCAATGTGGGTTATGGTACATTGGTATGACAACACGACCTGTGAAGATACGTATCAACGAACACAGAAGTAATATTAGATTCAATAGGATCACCACAAAAGTCTGTGCTCACTTCCTAGAGATCCCGCATACTCCAGACGACTTATGGTGGATGATTTTGGAGGCACCTAGAGCTCGATCCAATGACCCAACATCTTTATTTAGGACTGAACAAAAATGGATCTTTAAATTAGGGACCAGTGTACGGGGTTTAAATGATGAGATACCTTGGACATCACTGTCATGATCATTACCATACAGTATATCGGATGTTTTTGTATCTACCATCCGTAGAGTGTCATGAGAATTAACTTGTGACCCCATCTTGATTAAGGACCAATACATGTTAACTAACTCTATTTATCTTTAAACACTCTAACCGTATTGGTTTAATCCTGTATTATTTTCTCATGATTAAGTAGACCATTTTGACTTTTATATTATGATTGATTACATCAATAAGAATTTTTACATTTCTAAGTTTTGTGTCACTGATAACAATGGTTTATATTGCTGTCTATTTACAGCGCTGTGTCCTCTTTTTATTTTATTTTTTCACCACAAGCCCCTTAGCTATTTTCAGTGAGTCCCTCTTTTATTTTTAGGACCATGACGTGCGAACCGGACGACGTTCTGCTTCCGGATCTTCGCCACGTACATCCCGCAACTCCGATAGCGTCCTCCTGTCATTTGACGGGGACGCAAACCGTAGGGTAGGTCCACTACGAAGGACCAAGGACACAATTGTAAGTACGCGCTGCTTTTTGTTTTACGAATTTTGATTGTGCAATCTTTTTGACTTATGGCCTATTTTACTCTTTTTGAGTTACGGTAACAGTTTGGTCGGCTACATCTGATGGGGAGTTTGATACACAAAACTGTTGTTTTGATAAGCCGACTATTATTATTTTTTTGACAAACAATACCAGAGTGAATTAACACTGGTATACTCTTTTATCTGATTGTACGGCAGGAACTTATACCATGAACAAATTATCGTTTGCTGCTCTACTTCATGATTATGGACGTGTTCAATGCATATTTCTGTGATAATGCTTTACTTTTCTATGACTATTATGACTAGTGTCCACTCTAGTCCTGGGTTTGCGCTTCTCCTGGAGCTACATCTCTCAGATGGGGATGGTAAGCGTATTTTCCAACATGGTTTCGCATGATCACTCACTGAACTACTGTGCATGATTGATTTTCACTTAACTTTGGTATTATGTTTTTTATCTATGTTTCCTAGGGCGACCTTTTCTTGACATTATCAGTTGACTGAATGTGACTGTTTTTTCATAATTGTTATTTGGAGAAGCTATAATTTTTGGTCCTGATGAAGCGTCAATGGATCCAGATGGACCACTAGACGCGAAACATGTCGACCCCATATTAGAGGTACTACAATTATTGTGGTCCTCTTGGTGTGTTTTGAAAGTTGTTGAGCATTGCACTCAATCTTTTCACTTTCACCTTAAGTTTTTAATCTTGGTCTTCATCTCTTATATACTGAATAAATTCATGATGTGATTTGGAGATGAATAACCAATTTTAATCCGTTCTTTTTGCTCTCCTACTTGTACTAGTGCCTGGTTATAGGTACGTTTCCCCTTTTATAGTTCAAACCCACCAGTCACTATAAAAGTAGTATGGCTTAGAGCCCCCATTTGGGGAGCCCGTCAGGTGTTGCAGCGCCGGCCTGGCGAGGAGCATTTCCCGATGATGATGCCAGTCATCCATTGTGATGCGTGAGGGTCCTTGCTCCTGTAGCATTAGGTTCCTTAGACCATTTTGTTTAATTTGGAACAGTGTACCCTTGCTTTGAGTGTTAGGATATTGTGCCAATATCCTAACACTGGTCCTGCCAGGCTGCCTGGTGGGAAATGGTATTTCAATGTTCCTGCTGATCAGCACTGTGGGATAATTTTAATACGCTCTGGGGAACATCACTCCCATGGCGGTGGCGTCCTCCCCATGAGTTTGTTGGTCCTGTTGTGGGACCACCACAGTCATAATGAGGCCCTAAGTCTGTAAACAATTGCTATATACCTCATTGCCTCCCTAGTAGAGGTGAAATAGGCTTGTGAAATTCTTACTAGTAAACGCAACTGCAGGGTGCTGGTTTTAAATTGTGTTTCCTGCAAATAATTAACATCAGAGCTAACTGAAAAGAGCCAATTCATCAAAGCACCACATTTACTCCTATTCCCTAATTCATTGACATTGGATGTAATAATTCTGTATGTAATAATTTTAACATATTGCATTGCTCAGTTTTTTTTCCTTTTAGCCTTGACATCACCCGTTATCAGATAATACAGGCCTATGAACTTGTCCAACAATTTAGTCTCTGCAATCGCATTCACATTCAACTTAGACTTTAACCATTCCAGACTCACTCTTACCCTGCACTTTTCATCTGCTCTCCACCCCCTGCCGCCACTACACCCTAGTCCCACCCTTTATTTGGATCCAGGGATTCCCCACCTCACCCCCTCCCCCCAAGGATCCCTGCCCTCAGATAGTGTCCTGACACTGCACCCTGAGTTTCTTGTGTATCCCCCACTGTTCACAACCTACAAATCTACTGAAGCTCAGCCCAGTCGTACCTCTGGGCTTCACGTGGACTCCACCCTCACTTCCCAAACCAGAAGTATTTTGCCTTTCTGGCCTTCAAGACTTTGGTATTGTAGACAAGAAGACATGTGCTTCCTCTGGCCAATAATTTCAACGTAGATTGTTGAGATAGCGTGGCTTACACTCTCACAAGATTAAACTCCTTAACCAAACCTTGAAAAGCTTTTCATCATCGGGCTGCTGCTATTGATAGATCTGAAAACACTCTCATATGATTATTGTCTGATAACAGGAATTATTTTTTGTTAATCACTGTCCTTAGAATCTCATCTTTCATCTGATTGTCTGAAATGTTTACCAAAATTACTCTTGGATATTTCGCATTTACTGGCTGATGTTCCGGGACTCAGTGCGCCTTCATAATTGTCAGGTCAGCTGGTGAGTCCACTAAAATTATGCTCCCTAATACTGTGTTCCATTCTGACTTGACCCTTGAAATTTGCTCCTTCCCGGAATCCCGGTTAACTGAAGGTTTGAACGTCTTGCATGGTTTTCCATTTCTCCACCTTGCTCTCTAAATATTGGCTCTTCTTTCGTTCAACCAGAATCTCTTTGTCAAAGGAGCCTACTTCATCTTCCAGGACCGATATTCTCTTTTCTGTTTCTAGCAGCCTTTCCAGAGCTTTATCTATTTGCTGCTCAATCTTAGTCAATATTTGGTGTAACTTTTTAATTTCCTGTACCCGCTGCTGTCTTAATTTCCGGATCTCAGCAAGAATCGTCCCAAACAAAACTTTCATAGACTCTACTTGCACCACAGAGGACCAGTTAGAGTTCCTTTATTACTGTCAGCACATTCATCCCTAGCCAGCAGACTGTCGTAACCCTCGGTGACTAAGGAGGTCTCCCCCAAACAATCATTCCTGGACTGTAGCACTTTTTCCCCCATATGGGTTGTTACTTGGGGATGAACATCTATTACCTCTGTACTGTCACTCCTCCCGTCATCCATATCTGAGCTCGGTCTTGAAATCTCTTCACTAAGACGTTGTTGATTTTGCGTTTGTCTTCTAGTCCAATTGGCTACTTGTTGCTTTCTGAAATAATGTGTACTCCTTGGTCTTCGTTGCTGAGCCTGCAGCAAGGGTGGTAACAATGTCCGCTCCCCCTGCTGCATTCCCAAATTGTTGTGCTGCTGCAAATGACTGCTTACTCCCCTCTACACACTCAAACATTGGCGGTACTGTTTGAAAGGTGGTAACGGTAACAGACAGAGAAGTTGGAGTAACACTCACTATTAAATGGTCAGATTGCTCTAATTGAGGCAGGTCACTCTCTCGGCTGGGGGATGGGATTTTCTTGGCCATGTCGCCACTATCTCTTTGCCTCACGATCCTGCCGGCTGTTGCAGTTAGGCATCTTTGCTCTACCTGCTGCTTTACTTTCTGTCGAGGAGATATGATCTGGCCAGTAGCTGATATTTTTACCTGGTGCTTCTTCATCTTAATATCACCAGATCCCACCAAATTCCTTGTACTGATCCCTATTCCATGAATCATGGCAGACGGGCTCTTACCACGAAATATCCACTAAGCAGCTTGCGGGCTTCAGGCAAGCGACCCCAGCCAGTGTCAAACCGGCTTCTTCAAACACTGCAATAAAATTCTGCAGAAACATTCTCTGACGGGTGCAGCAAAATGTAGCAGTTGGGAAAGCTGTAAAAAGTCCCTGAAGAGACTGGTACTGTCAGTATCCACACTCGAGCAGCGTTACGCAGCCGGCCGGCCAGCTGAGCTCACCTACAGAGCATACATGGGGTGGGGAGGGATCTCAGAAACAAACACTAGCAGCGGGCCATGTGGGTTCCGCCTGCTGCTTCTACCCTCCGCCAACTACACATCTCACTTTAGCACTCATTTTGAGAGGTTCTGAGTTGTATCCCTCAGGGGCTACCACTGCATGCCACTCTGAGTAGCCTGGTGTTTCCAGCCCCAGAACTATCAAGCCTACAAATACCAAATATGGTAGTTCTGGGCCAAGAAACACCAAACCTAGACCTGGATGTGAATCCCTCCTGTCACCTACCCACCTATTACGCAATGGGAGAGGTGGAACTGTCCCCTGTGGCAGTTTCTACAGACTCTCGACGGCACCCCACTCTCTCCTGTTGCATTATCACAACCATGCTATTTGCCAATTAGGATTTATGACTAAAAGTGCCTGAAAATGGGGGCGAAATTTAAGAATATCCATTGGGGGAGTCTGGTAAAAGTGAGTTTGCAGGTTATTCCCGACTCCATGCTCCCTAGCCTGTAACTGCCAACTTTTGCTGCTGGGATACTAGCCATAATCAAAGATTCTAGTCCCCACTATCTCTGCATAAAAAATGTAAAACTGCATTGCTCATACTAAGCCCTGAAGTGGTCTACAAGCTCATTAAGATTAATAAGGTTGTTGGTATGTGGATATCCAATTTCAGACAATTTCCACAACCACAATTTGCCCAGAATGAGATGATGAACCCAGAAGAGAGAAAATCCTATGGCCCCGGTTTTACTCGGTCATTCGCTATATATTCGTGATTCCAGTGCGGGTGGTAAGTTGCAATATGGTAATGTTGCAGGGTACCTATTTGGGGTGGTGTCTGTGGACCGGAGAGATTGTCATGTTCAGCTCCTGCAGCTCTGCATCCAGGTCCATGTCGATGAGCCTGGGCCTGGAATTATCAGGTCTGTCTTCTGCATATCTGGTAACTCTGGGATCAGAAACACTGGGCTACTCAACCACTCGGCTTCTCATAATTAGGGCCCTCGTAGAACTGCCTTCAGAGGAAACAAACTCCACATGCATTGCATGTTCTTATGGACTGACTGTCTAACCATGTGTTCACATTAACTTTTAATACAAGTTGTTCCATTTTGATAATAATAAGAAAACTATTTTATCATCCCTTACAATCAATGTATTATCACCTAAAATTGCATTTTCCGACTTCTAAATTTGGTCCAAAATATTACAAGACTTTCTTCACAATACAAGGTGTGATGTGTTATTTTTATAACATTCTGCACTTGCACTTCACCATGTGTGTCAATCAGCACTGAGGGTACATTCAATAAACCTGCTGATCAGCCCTGGACAGCTTTAGACAGGAAGACACTCTTCTCAAGTGGCTAAAGTCCTAGCGCTTGTTTGCGAGCTAAAGCTACACACGGCTAATTAAAGCCGCTGACCCTTGAGAAGCCAAAGCAAACTTGGGCCTTCGCATGACTTTCTGAGCAGACATTGTGACTTGGGGCGGGGCGTGGCATGACCTAGCTGTGTAACGGGAGCAGCTCGGCGGCTAGGCTTTTCAACGTGGTGCGCCGACACCTTCAACCACTACAAATCAAAGGAGGGGTACGCACCCTTTTGAGATCCAATATCCCTTTCTTGTTGGGTAATTCATTGTTGCTTTGTAGTTAGTTCACAATGACACGGCGGCCCTCCCTCCCCAAACGCCTGTGGTAAAACTGATTGATGTGTTCACTCGGCCAGCACTGATCTCGCTCACTTAATGGCAGGTAAGCCCTCTACTGTGGGTGTGTTAGGATGATTGGCCTGACAAGACAAGGGGAACGACACTGGACACATACCATGACCCGGGGCAGTCTATGAAACCACACACTCAAGGGACACAAAAGGGCAGGAAATTTCTTGTCTCCGCTTATGGCATATCCATTCTTCAACAACTTTTCAAAGCAGGTTTTAAAATCTCTCGTTCAGCTTTTTTAGCACTGCTTGTATTAATCAATCCATTTGCTAGCTAAGGTTCATTTCAGAGGATTTCCTGCGTCTCTCAGTATTGATTTGTGGAATGATTCCATAATGTGCAAATCTATGGCTACTAAAACATAAATGTGGCTTTTGAAGGGTAGGATGGGACAGTTTCAAACTAATTTACTGTCTAATCCTCATCCCATCTGTTTTTTCCACTCTGATGACCCCGAGAGAGCCACAGCAAAGTTAGATTTCAAAATTACCTCAGATACTGACATGGCAGTTCATTTTCTGAGTCAAGGATCTGTTTCAAGCAACACACTGGCTGCAGCAATCTCGTGTCTGTTATTTCTAAAATGGTGCAATAGTCCTCCTCCTTCGGTTGGGGTCAAGTGGGGAATTAGAATTCAACCACAAGTGGTATTTCTGCAGAGCCAACAGTGACTTGTTCTTTAAAAACGTTCCATTCTACAAAGGTCCTAATTCCCAGTGCCCCTGTAATCTGGATGGGATCGATCGCGCGGGTAACCGGTCCTATCGTTTCTATCGAAAACAGCTGAAGCATCCGGGTCAAACAGTCGAGACAATGTAATGGGGATGGTGCTTATAAAGTAATAAGTGCTGAGAAAGCACAACATGGCTGTGCCATTAGGTCTTTTAAAACATGAAATGGAGGGGTGGTTATTTTTCTGTATAACGTGAAAGTGTTTTCCATTTAACCACTTTACACTGAAATGCATATGAGAAAGTGCAGATGAATATAATTTTTCATGTAAACCATATTTAATCATTGTTTGAAAAATGTTTATTATAGTAATTTAAGCACTATTATTCTTTATAATCTATTTATATTCAACATAAGAAAGCGTATAGAAACCATTTAATTTTGAAAGTGTACTTGCGCATATTTAGCTTGGCAAATGAAGGCTCACATTTTCCTGTTTTAATTTTCAATGTGAACATTTGCTTTTTGCATGTTTTCCTAAAGCTGTAGGTGCTAAGACTAACAAGGAGCCTATAATGCATGAGTAATAAGAGAGTCTGAGAGAAGCCTTGCAACGGTGAAAGGAGTATCCTGAATTGTTAGTTATCATTTTGAAATTCCTGCGCGTGAGGCTGCACCAATGCCATACAGAAGAGACTTAAAGGAAATACTGTTACCAATTATCGTTTGATTTATGATTTTGTTTTTCAGAGGAAGCGTTTGACAATTATGTTGTTTTTGGAAGGATTGATATTTAAGTGTGATTTATTAGGTGAAAGGTTCAGACACCTTTATTCCTTTGATTCCTTTAGCTTTGACCCCGGTCTACATGCTCTTCCCTGCTGCCCACTCCAGCTCAGGCCCATACTGTCCTGCCTACAATCTGTGAGGTTGCTGTTTCAAGCCCGGGCTGACTGCTCATTGTTCATAGTCTGGTTGTAAATTAATTCACAGATATTGATTTTTGACAGATTTTCTTCTGCTGCTTTTTGCCATAGTTTAGCCTTTTTGTCTTTTGCTCATCGTTGTCCTTTGTTGCTGCCCAGGGATTGATGGTTGCCATTGGTGCCTGCCTCTCCCGGTCCCTGCACCTTCTTTCCTGCCCTCCCACCTCCCCTGCAAGTCCCTCCCACCTCCCAGGACCACTTATGGAGCCCGCTGCACGACCTCCAGTCGAGTAGGCTAGACTCCGGTGTGTGTGCCCACCCCCCCCCCCCCCCCCCCCACTGCCAGCTCCAGCTCAGGTCAATACTACCCTACCTGCAGCCTGTGAGGTCGCTGGTTCAAGCCCAGCTCAACCGCTCATTGTTCATTGTGTGGTGGTAAATTAACTCGCAGATATCGTTTTTTGACACAGTTTTTCTGCCTTTTTTGCCACTGTTGAGCCTTTTTGCCTTTTGCTTATTGCTGTCCTTTGTTGTTGCCAAGGGTTTGACATTTGCCATTGGTGCCCATCCCTCCCACACCCTGTGCCTTCTTTTCCACCCTCCCACCTCCCCTGCAAGCCCCTCCTAGCTCCCAGGACTACTTATGGAGGCCGCTGCGCAACCGTGCAGCAGGTGTACCACTGGGGTGCCAAACATGCACCAAAGGCAAGCCTGTCTGTGCTCAACCACTGCCTGAACCTCTACCAGCTTCCCATGAACCTCCACTCCGCACACCTCACCCTCACAAAAAATCCTCAAATGTGCTGCTGCTGCACAGGAGGACGCTCCTTTTCCCCCACCTCACTGCCAAGGCGTGGACCGCTCTCCCCTGCATCTCTGCACCGCACCATCACTAAACCAGTTCAGAAAGGGGCTGAAGACCTGGACCTGGACCTGGACCTGGATCTTCCAGCAAGCATCTGGATGTCCGCTCAGATGACAAACCTCACTATAAAAATGCCAAACGATTGGTTGAGTGAGACCAGACCTCTTTGAGATATATACCTCCAATTCCTAAAAGATTCAGCAGCTTTATGCTGCACACCCCTTTCTTGACAGAATCTTCTACAGAAGTTCTGTTATGCTGACCTTCTCTCTGAAATCCTTTTAGATATTGGAATCGTTAGCAATCTAGATTCAATGGTTAGGCAGGATGATTTGATTTAGGATTTTAAACACTTTTCTTGATTTTCTACATTGTCGCTATTGAGATATTGGTATTTCATATTCTAATCTGATTCAATATTGTGGACGTTTTAAGTCTCCTTTAGTGATTCTACATATTTATACCATGGTATTGAGACTCATTTCTGTAAGTTTGACTTTCAGCTTGTAATAAAGCCCTTTGAAACTTTAAGTCGGTCTCTGAGATTGAATGTGTGACCATTTGGTTGCACTGTAATTAATTTAAATAATTTGATGCAAGTCTCTTCACCCCTCAGAACCGAGAAGGAAAGATTCATCTGAGTCAAAAATTGGAGATATAGTCAAAGCTGGATCAGTGCCAGGGGCCTAAAGTATTTCTCAGAAGCCTGCAGTCAGATCTATCCAAGGTCTGGGTGCTCGATAACAAGGCTGCATGGTTTGAATCCACCTCATGCCTCTATAATTGTAGCTATATTTGTTGAAATATAACACTTAGTACCCCTGAGAAGGTGTTCAAGTGCTTTATGGTGAGTAGCACAGTACTCCAAAACCCAAGGTTAGTCATTAATCCATTGGTTAAATGTTAGTTATTGCGATTAGTCATGTGGTATTAAAGAAAAAAACATTGCTTGCATCTACCCCAGTTGGTTTGTGATAGATTAAATTAAAACCACTTAGGTGTTATCATTAGTGGGAGCTCTGTGGTTTTGAGTGAATTGTTGGTGACATAGATAGGTTGCCGCAAAATAGGTATTGTTAGTTTGCAGGTATAGGGTTTTAAAGCAGGAGAAGTTGTAGCCTATGAAATGAGGGGGACATGTTTGTCATGACCCACTTTTGGGGAATCTGAAGTGTGGTCAAGTAGAAATAAACGTTATTTAAATAGAGTACATTGATGGTTGTTTTTAAGGCTGCACCATCCAGACAACATGAATGTTTTGGAGAATTTACAAAAGCATTAACTCGAACAGACCTACCTGAGTCACTCAGAAGCAGTGAGAGATTGATTTAGACCCACTACGATGACCCCTGAAGGTTACAGTTTGTTTGTTTGATCCAAATAACTGTTCAGCTGGAAAGCTATCTTCCAAAACAGCTATTGGAGTCTGTAAAATCTGCTCATCCAAAGTTTTTTATTTTTGTAAAATCAGTACCCTGTAACATATAACCCTCACCAAGTCCTGAAGTTTGTACTTAAAAATTACAGGATTGGGACCAAAACATCAACATTCTGCAGCTCTGTTGGGCAGATATAACCTTCTAGTGAAAGTACTGTGTGGGAAATCAGAAGAAGGGTTACTTCCCCTCCAGGCTGTATGGACTTAAGTTTGCCTTGGTGCCCTGCGCTCCTATTGTCCCTTGGTGGCATGGTTACATTTGTGACACTTTCTTATATGTATGTTTTTTTCTGATTGATCTTTGGTACGCAGACACATTTTCCCAGATTAGGATTATGTACAATAAAATTTATATATATATATATATATATATATATATATATATATATATATATATATATATATATATATATATATATATATATTTATCAAACCAAGGCCCTTTCAGGGTTAGAGTGACGCATAAATTATGCAAAAAACAAAGGAGAACTCTGGGAAGTTCCCAATTTTATGTGGAGAGCCGCTCTAGTAAGGAGCACCCTGCAACACCAGCAACACTCTAGATTTGCTCACCTCAAATGTCTGTTTATCTAGCAAAGTTTTTAAGTATAGGATCAGCACAGTGCTATTCTCACCGAGCTAGATAGTGACAAAGTGTTTTGCCATATGTACAGCAAAATCTTTAAGCATAGGATTGACACAGTGTCATCCTCACCGAGCTGTAAAATGACAAAAGCCATTTACCACTCCAGGTACAGTATAACAGCTTTAGACTGGTCAAATACCGTCCAAGCCAACTTGGAATGAGTAAAGCAACCACTGACACGTGTTTCGCTCTCATTAGAGCTCTTCAGAGGGGTTTAGCTTTGTCCAGACACAAGGGAGCACCCAGTATAAGTCAAACCAAGGCCCTTTCAAGGTTAGAGTGATGCATAAATTATGCAAAAAACAAAGGAGAACTCTGGGAAGTTCCCAATTTTAGGTGGAGAGCCGCTCTAGTAAGGAGCACCCTGCAACACCAGCAACACTCTAGATTTGTTCACCTTAAATGTCTGCTTATCTAGCAAACTTTTTAAGCATAGGATCAGCACAGTGCTATCCTCGCTGAGCTAGATAGTGACAAAGGGGGTGCCAAAGTAACCCCGTCGGAAGACCGCTCTGCGGTCAACAGACCACGACGGTCATTCCGACTTTCCCGCTGGGCCGGCGGGCGACCGCCAGAAGTCCGCCCGCCGGCCGAGTGGGAAAGCCCTTTCAACAATGAAGCCGGCTCCGAATGGAGCCGGCGGAGTTGAAGGGGTGCAACGGGTGCAGTGGCACCCGCCGCGATTTTCAGTGTCTGCAAGGCAGACACTGAAAATCTTAATGGGGCCCTGTTAGCGGGCCCCTGCACTGCCCATGCCAGTGGCATGGGCAGTGCAGGGGCCCCCAGGGGCCCCACGACACCCGTTCCCGCCATCCTGTTCCTGGCGGTAACAACCGCCAGGAACAGGATGGCGGGAAGGGGGTCGGAATCCCCATGGCGGCGCTGCAAGCAGCGCCGCCATGGAGGATTCCCTTGGGCAGGGGTAAACCGGCGGGAAGCTTTACCGCCGCGGTCAGAATTGCCCATGTAGCACCGCCAGCCTGTTGGCGGTGCTACCTACGGCCTCCACCGTCAGGGTCGGAATGAGGCCCAAAGTCTTTTTCCATTTGTACAGCAAAATCTTTAAGCATAGGATTGACACAGTGTCATCCTCGCCGAGCTGTAAAATGACAAAAGCCATTTACCACTCCAGGCATGTTTTGTTGCATAATTTATGCAAAATTATTGTTATTATTATTATTATTATTATTATTCAGGGAGCTGTGGAAAGTGGCAGCTGCACCATGAGCGGTCCTTGACTTAAAAGAGAATTACTGCCCAGTTTATGGTTAAACAATCCCACCCCCACCTAATCTCTCTGAGATGGCTTTTCTCTTCGAGATGACTTTTAAATTGTACTAGGTCTTAGGAAGGAGAAGTTTACTTTTAAAATGTGAAGATTTCCTCCTCCAACTCTCTTTCCTTCGACCCTCTTATCTTTAAAGTTTGTAAGCGACTGGGGCCCAAGATAGGTCATTGATTAGGACCTACATAGGAACTGGGTGCTCTTCGGACCAATGCTAAAGATAGTTTGCTGGTCTTTCTTTGAAAATAGCATTTTAGGGCCATCTAGAAATGTTTAGTTGTTTTGCAGAGACGAGCAGTAAGTGAGACTATTCAGTCACTGGTTTTTGAAGGGTCATTAACGTGTTGCTGAGTCCATATTCATCATACCTTCAGACACTGGTTGAATGCATTTAATATGGTCAATGTTTTTTTTCCTGTTATCGATATAGGGCTATTTCAACGCATGTAAGAATGCACATAAGGAGCAAGAACAGCATGATAAAGGATTCTTCATTGTAATGATACCCTGATAGCAACTCTGCACACTGATGCCTCCACAGAAGTGTTGCATTGTGAGAGGCAGACAAAATCACTGTCTTTATACATAGGACCTCCATGGATGGTCACCCTGGCTTTCGGCTTCATGGTAACTGAATTCCTTCATGCATGGCCGCAGTAGCTTGAGGCCCACTAGTAATAGTGTCTGTCTTCCTTCCTGAGACACCCCTACACATCTGTCCTACATGGAGCTGTGGTGCCTCGAGGAGTAGAAGGTGATGCTGAAGATACACCCATGCCTTCTACATAAAGGTACTCAGGAGAGAGTCAGCAGCACCTGTGGCAAACTCCAGTATCAAGTTCCTCAAAGCATCCCAGCAATTCACAGGGGTGCAATTTACCATTCCTCGTTATAAGTTTGTTATGATTCATTAATTTAATGAATTTCAAGGCACCAATCAGTACCTGGAAACAGGAAAAAGGAAAAGAACCAAGCAAAGGCATCAGCAGGAGATCGAAATGGTGGAACATAAGTTGAGATTGATCTTGTTCCTCACTGCAAAGCTATTCCTTCTCTCTATGTGATATAGACATACGGATGTCACTTGTGGAGTCAGCAAGAAGCAAAGAGAAGGATGTTCACAGTAAAATCCCTCCAGAGGTATGGATTGAGCTAGTTCACATAGAACACACCCCTTGAGTCTCAGGTGGCACCTGTGTCCACCTGGTAGTTCACAACAGCACCTCTTGTACAACTTTTTTAATTCCACACCACTTAACTTATTGACCTTCCTGGTCCCTAGTCAGTATTGCCTTTTGGTCATGCCACTTCTACCTCACATCTTGGCTTGCCTGAAGGCTTTCTTCACTAGAATCTTTTATAGTGGTGTCAGCTTCCTGATGCCAATCACATAGGTTCACTGTAAAGTAGGCAGTCCTGCTGACCAGTGAGATGACATCCAATCACTCCTTTACTGACCTGTGTCTGGCCTTCCTTCAGATGTGCCACAAGTGTAAGGCACTCTTTACTGGTGCCGTCAGCTTATTTCTCAGGGTAAGTCCTCAAGCAGCTAATAAACCATGCAGCCCTGGCAGAGATCCAAACAACAACTTTGGTGTCTCATCTTTCTCTCTGTCTTGATCAGGGGCAATGAATGCCACAGTCTGTGCCTTTTAAGTATACCCTGATCCACTCACTACCCTTAACTGATCTCTACAAATCTCAGATGGTCACCATCTCTTTCTCTTCCTGAGACAGATGTGCAGCCAGTGCTCTAGTCAGCACAGCTGATATGGTTCAAGTATTTAGAATTCTGGCCCTGGTACTAAAGTAGGGGTCTCGACATAACTGCATAAAAAACACCCTGCACAGTTTCTCTTACCCCTACATTCATCATTATCACATTGCCATTTAGTTCTACCCCAACTCTCACAGTCAGGTAATCCATGTCATCCTCACTGGCTTTCATGCATGTGTTATTGGCACCAGGGAGAATCTGTTTGGGATGAGATACATTTCTCAACCATAATTGTATCATGGTATTTGGATGAACATGCTTCAGGGCACCTTGGTCCCTTTCCTAAATGTCCATGACAACCATGTTAAGAGCCATAGGGCCCTCACTGGTCCCTCTCCCATAGCTGACACACTTCCTAATATTCGTGTAAAGGGTACACAGTGCTTGACCTAATAACCTATTGTGTAATTTCCCACCTTGTGTTACCTAACACAAGTAACCACTTTGTCTATGGAGTACAAGTCCTGTCTTCTTTTGCCCTTCTGTTTCTGACTAGGAACATAATTTATCTTCTATATCCAGCCTTGAACCCCTGGGAATTGCTCTGGCCTTACACTTCAGTTTTGAATGAGCCATGAAACAATGCTTTTCCAGTAAGTTATTTAGATGTGTTAGCCACATGGCGGCTAACATTACAAGCTTTTTTGGATTTTCCCTGTCAAATCAGACAGGTATTTCCTAATTAGGGTTGGGTACGCCTGCCCTGTTCCCATCAACTGGTTAGTGGCATGAAAACACATGACCTCCATCCACATCACCCACTCTTTCCAGCCACACAACACATCATGAAGCCTGGTCTCAAACAAAACACCATCCACTCTCTAGCCACCGGGGAGACACACAGCATTTACCGAAAGGTACAAAGGGCCTCATTCCGACCCTGGCGGTCATAGACCGCCAGGGTGGAGGCCGGAGGTAGCACCGCCAACAGGCTGGCGGTGCTACATGGGCAATTCTGACGGCGGCGGTAAAGCCGCGGTCAGAAAAGGGCAACCAGCGGTTTCCCGCCGGTTTACCCCTGCCCAAGGGAATCCTCCATGGCGGCGCTGCTTGCAGCGCCGCCATGGGGATTCCGACCCCCTTCCCGCCATCCTGTTCCTGGCGGTTGTTACCGCCAGGAACAGGATGGTGGGAACGGGTGTCGTGGGACCCCTGGGGGCCCCTGCACTGACCATGCCACTGGCATGGGCAGTGCAGGGGCCCCCTAACAGGGCCCCATTAAGATTTTCAGTGTCTGCCTTGCAGACACTGAAAATCGCGACGGGTGCCACTGCACCCGTTGCACCCCTTCAACTCCGCCGGCTCCATTCGGAGCCGGCTTCATTGTTGAAGGGGCTTTCCCGCTGGGCCGGCGGGCGGCCTTCTGGCGGTCGCCCGCCGGCCCAGCGGGAAAGTCGGAATGACCGTTGCGGTCTGTTGACCGCGGAGCGGTCTTCCGACGGGGTTACTTTGGCGGGCGGCGGAATGACCCCCAAAGACTTCAGGTGATGTACCCTAATTCAGGGACACTAGCTATCAAGCAGACACCAGTCCTGGATCACAAAAATTTTACAAGAACTCTGCAGAACACTCCCTTCCTTGCTGAAGAATCTTTAACTGGAAGAAAGTGGGATGGTGTTGTCATACCTTTATAAACATTTTACAGATAGGGAATGGTAATCCACTATTTAAAGCCCAGGAACTAGTTTGCAGTGATTCTTATTCAAATATCATTTTTCTGATTCCAGTGCAGACACAGTCTTTGTGCGAGGCAATGGCTCTCATACTTGTAGTTATGATGATGGCTCCAAGCAAGAGTATCTAAAACATGGCCACACTGAAATGTGCACCTGACCGTCTCTGTTCCTGTAGTAGGAATCATGGATAGACACATGGGCAGGCCCTGCTTAGACTTGTCATCTCTTTTACCAACAAAATCTGTTGACTGACCCACATTTTCTTACTAGTAACAAAATGACAGTACTCATAAATGACTAATCAGCACTCCTCTGCCAAAGGGTCTTGTATAATATCTAAGGATAGGCGTGCACCTATCCTTCCACACTTCAATGTCTGGGGCTCCCTTCAGCTCCAGCAATATAGGCAATACATTTACACTGACTGGGGAAGTTTTTGTCCATAATCCACATTACGCCATGTTAGACCAGGAGCTATACAAAATGGATCCGGCTGGTATCAGTATTGAGACACTCATCACAAAACAGAGTCTTGCTACAATCCATATCTTATATAGACGTACATGGTATGTCAGCATGAGGGTGTAAGTGGCACGTCTATGCAGAGCCTTATAGGAAGGAGGATGGTAGGCTGTACTTATGAACTAGACAAACTGGTCTATTCAGTACTAAAAACCCCAAATAATTGGTAACCTTGGACATAATTATTCTCATGTCAATAAAGAGGGCTTGCTTGGTGCACCCCTACATGTCAAAGAATAAGTTATGGTCCTCAGAATTACCAATGACAGGCCTAGGTCCCAATACACAATCTAGCTTAGGGTGTCAACTGGGCCAATAAAAGGTCAGAATACAGGTTTCATATGCACTCGGGTCACTGGGGGCAGTGGTACATGTCCTTTTACCATTTACCATGAAGGGAACATCACTGTCCAAACAACATGGTATTCCCAGTGGTGTAACAAAGGCCCCTAAAAACCCCACGGTGAGAGAGGGTCCACCTCCAGGGGGCCCTCAGCACAAAACACTGTGCTTGAGCGGCAGGCCCCTGACTGAGTCCAGGGTACTTTGCAGGGGGCCCCCTCAAGTTTCGTTATGCCACTGGGTATTCCACATTTCAGGGACAAAAACTCAGAATAGCCATATTTACTTTTGCTGATACAGAAGATAAACATTCATTTCAACCACATGGTACGCTCACAGCGAAATTCAGCTCCCTTATAGTTGATGCCACACTGCTTGAATGAAGGTGTCGAGAGCATAGAGTTTAAGAAATGGGAATTATAGGTGTAATTGAAAATGTGGTGTGTAGTGTGTATTGCTGAGTAAAAGGTGCTGCTGGGTGACCAATGGTGTTGGCTGGGTGTGTTGAGGTCTGTTTTTTTGTTTTGTAAGACATTTTGTTACTGGTTGGAGTGGGTGAAACCCCTCTGAAGCAGAAACCACAATCCTTATCAGGGTGAAGTCACAAGAAAATCCCAAATTAAGCTGTGCTGAGCACTTTGGTAGCTTGGCATGGAGAAGTCAGGCTTAACTTAGAAGCAATGTGTAAAGTATGTATGCAGTGCTGCAAACAGTCATAAAGTCAAAACACAACAAAAGAAAAATTCAAAGCCATATCAGAATTTTTTTTTGAATTTTATTAAATAAATCAAGACCAAAGCAACAAAATTCCATCAGTAGAACCGGAGATATGCAATTTTAAAGATTTAAGTGAAAATAGCTCCAAAAAGCATAAAGCTCCAACTGTGGTTATCTAGTTGCACCGGACCAGGACAAAGTCAACAAGTTCAGATTGACTGCGATGGAGCACGGGCCGGCTACAAAGACCAAGTTAGGCCTGCTGAACAAGAGTATCCTAAATCCTGGCTGCGAAGAGCTGTGAAATCCTATGTCAATGATGCGTCACGGGCAGAGACGATATGAGGGCCTAGTAATGAGACGCATTGCACAGAAGCAGTTCTGGGGAGCTGCAAAGTGCAAGGCAATGTCCTTGTGTGGAGATGTGTCATAAAGTAGTGATTCCAATAGACTGCGCTGGGTGAGGTGATGTCCTTGCATGGAGATGCGTCAGCTCCGATGGGCTGTGACGGACAATGCAAAGTCCTTACATTAGGGAAGTCGGCACAGTACAGGTGATGCGTTGGTTCCGAGGGCGATGCTTCAGGCAGCAAGGGTGAAGTGCCAGTTCTGCAGAAGATGTGCCACAGAGGAGATGCATTGATTCTGCAGGATTCTCAGATGGGCTGGCAGAGCACCTTCAGGCTTATCTCCAAGGTTCAAGGTGTCAGGTGGCACCGCTTGGAAAAGCAGGACTCACAGATGGCACAGTCCTGATGCTGGGTTCATGGTTGTTGGAAGCCTGTCATGTCCTGAGGCTTTTGATCAGGCGGTCAGCCAAGTAGTCCATGTAGTCACTTTGGGGTACTGGATTTAGAGGTGCAGGTCTGGTCCTTCTCCCCCAGGCAGCAGGGCATCAGGTGAGCACAGCAGGGCGGTAGTCCTTTGGAGCAGCAGTGTAGCAGAATGGCAGTCCTTTCAGCAGCTCACAGTCCTTCTTGGCAGAGACCACAAGTCCAAAAGTATAGTGAGGAGTTGTGCGTAAGGGTTTAATATTCATATTTTGTGTGCCTGATTTTAAGCAGAGGAACCCTCTACACGTTACCATCCCACTGAGGTGTCAGACATCCCCTTACTCCTTATATTGGCCCCAGATTGTCTGGGGCCACAAAAAACTAGTGACAAACTCTTGGTGACGGTGCCGAGGCAGAGCTGTTGAGATGTGCAAGTGTGGTAGGTGACAGCTCTTCCCCCTGGTTAACTCAGAGTGGCCCATCTAGCCAACACTTATCTTCCCTTTGTCTCACTATATGAGAGCAATACACAAAGGCCATCCGCCACCTACACCCTGTCATGTGACTGAGGATCAGGCTGCAGGCTCCAGCTGATTAGGACAAGAAAATGCCAACATTCCAAAAGTGAGAAATTCAGAATTGTGATTAAATTAAAGAGGGCTTTTCATTATAATTCCATAGACAGCAGACTCAACATGCCTACCTCCCCCCAACTGAAAGCTATCACAGTAAATGTAATAAGGTAACCCAATGTTATCCTATGGGAGCGGTATGCCTTGTAGTAGCAAAAAAACACATTTCTGAGTTTTTCACTACCATGGCATATAAAACTTAAAAGTACCTGTCCATCTTTTTAAATATACTGCTCTAGGGGTGACTACTGTGCATTAAAGAGGATGGTTTGGACCTGGCACAAGGTATATCTTGTCAGGTCAAAATGCCAGTGTAAAACTGCACACATAGGCTGCAATGGCAAGCCTGTGACATGTTTAAATGGCTACTTCACAGCATGGCACAATCAGTGGTGCAGACCCTCTAGCATCATTTAATTACAGGCCCTTGGCACATGTAGTACCACTTTACTAAAGACATACACGTAAATTAAAGAGGTCAGTTGGGGTACACCTATTCTACCTTGTTAAAAGGAAACAGTGCAAGTACTTTAGCACAGGTAAGCAGTGGTAAAGTGCACAAAGTCCTAAAAGCCAACAAAAACGGGTTCAGAAAACAGGAGGGTGTAGGCAAAAAGTCCAACATGTATGAACTATGTGGTTGTGTGCAGTTTACTTACATTTGGATTATGTCTACAGCAAAGTGATAGCTACCTGTACTCTAAATCTGAGACATCTTATTGACCAAACACCAAAAGCAAGATAGAAGAAGGCTCATAGATTTAGACAAAGAGAGAGACTTAGATGAATCAATGTGTGTGTGTGTGTGTGTGTGTATGTGTTTGCGTGCATGCGTGTGAGTGTGTGTGTTTGTGTGTGTGTGTGTGAGTGAAGGGGTTGTGGGGGTGTTTTTGTCTGTGTGCTTGTGTGAATAGGTGAGCACCAGTCTTATGACAGAAACTGAGTTTCGATTAAAACTTTAGGAGAACCCTAGGGGAGGAGGACAAGGGTGACACTGTCTCCTTTTTAGTAGTGACTGCACTTAGGCAGCCAGGTGCCTCTCCCTGATTGATACATTTACCTGTGGGGCATACAGAATGAAGAGCAATATGGTGGGAGTTGGAGCGCGTGTTGGTGTGAATACTGTCTTTCATTTCCCTATATTGTGAGTTCCTACAGTACCTACAATGTTAAGAGTTTGTGAACTTGTGAACAGACCAGGATAAGAGATACAAGGATGCTACATGCATGAAAACCGGTGAGGTCCCTGTTGTACATCCACACTTAAGGAGATGAGTCATAAACCAAACATGGAAACCAAGTTTGGTGCTGATAAAAAGGTGAGTTATGATACAGGAGCTGAATCAGAGAACAAAAGAGACAAAAGCAACTCAAATTATTTAAGAAAACATCCCTAAATCGGAGGTTATTACTAGGAACCTTCCTCCTGCTGAGACAAAACAGAATCACCCTGTAGAGCAGGGAATACAGCAGTCAAAGTCATCTCCATGGACACTGAAATGGTGAACTCAATCATAATGAATTGTACTATAAAATCAATAAACCAGCCATCAATTGGGCAGAGTCTATTTCATTTAATTATATTTTATTTCGTTTTGTGTGTTAATGTACACAGTCTGCTTTATGTCTGCCTTTTAGAGCTTTATAAAGCTTTCTGTAAGGAGGAGGGAAATGAACTGTAGGAAGAAAAGGGAGACAATGATCTCTAAATGAAAGGAAGCTTATTAGGGTTTAGTTTGTATACCTGGTGGAATAGATGGCTTTCAGCTCTTCTCCAAGACTGAGGGACCGTGTGATGATTTATTTTTAGTTAGCCATGTGAGCATATGGCTTTTTTCCAATATGTTTGAAACAAAAATGACTTGTTTAAACATCCAGTCAGCTGATTTGTTCTTGGTCCTTTCACTCACACACAATGTTCAGAATCTCCATTTACACAGTCTCTGTATCAAATCTTCATATCCTAGTGAGCTTTGGGGAAAACATTCATCCTCCTGAAAACCATGGTATATCACTCATAGTATAGTGCTAGTCTTTCAGAGGATGCATCAGTCTTTATTGTCCAATTCCCATAGTAATCATTATTTCAAAGAGTCATTTTCTATATCAAACCATAGGCAAATATAATCAAGATATCAATACCCTCCGTGAACCACTGGTGACTAAAACCTTCTAAATTGATATCAATCATTGTTGACATTTATAACAGAACCCATGGATTTTTTAATTCCTTTAATTAATGAATGATTCATTGATTCAATAGCTTGAAATTGATACAACAAACACAATAAATCCAAACTAAATTTTTAAAAAAGACATAAAATTAAAGTTCGGATTAAAATGACCCTAGGTGGCTTATCAGTAGTAAGAAGGTGATCAGCATCAATAGATAATTCCTTTATCTTCGGTCAGCTGACACTGTCTGTTTAAGGTGGTTGTGGAAAATATTATTTATAAATTTGCCAAACTGGGCTAGGTCAATGGGGGTGGTAATTGTGAAACCAAGATCTAGGGCTTCTTAATACATTGAAGTCCTGTACTTTAAAAAAAATTGGTTTCAATAAAGTGCAACGTGCTAATGAAAATTCTGGACAGCAGCAGAGTAAGTGCATCAGAATGCAAGGTAATTGGGGCCAGTATGCACCCTTGTTTCAGGCCTTGTTTTGTTGGGATTTGGCACGTGGCTGTGTTTTCTGTCCCCAACTCTGAACCCAAGTCTCTGAGTAAAGAGAGATAATGGCTATAAGTAAAGGGTTCGGTATCAGGGTTGGTCTCAGTTTGCAAGCTTTGCTCAGAGCATGTCAAAAACAGCAAAGTAGTTGACGAAGCACACAAACAGTGGACGTTTTAAATGTTGAAGCAAACGGTGAGCGAGGTAGGCCAGTGCAGCAATATTGTCAGTGGTTCAAGTGTTTTGCTGGAAACCTGTTTCATAGGATGTTCTGTTAATATTAATGTTAAATAATTTATAAAGCCCGCAATTACCTAGAGGTGTCCTGGCGCTGGGGCTGCTAAAGGTATGCTGCCTTCAGGAAGAAGAGTTACTGAAAAGCCAGGTTTTTAATTCTTTCCTGAAGGAAAGCACATGAAGCATAGATCTAATGTGGAGGGGGTAAGCGGTTCCACATTTTTGCTGTGCAAGTGACAAAGCTTCTGCCTCCCCAGTTAGTGCGTTTGAACCTTGGAATTACCAGTGTCTTGGCTCCAATTAAACTTGTGGATAAGATAGTCTGGGCCACCCTGATGCAATGCTTTGTAAGCAGTGCTTAGTGCCTTGAACTGGATTCATTGCCTGATAGGGAGCCAGTGAAGTGTATGGATAGCTAGAGAAGCAGAGTTAAACTTAGAAGTCCCTAGCAATAGTCGCACTGCAGCATTTTGCAATGTTTGAAGTTTATTTAGGTGTTGCAGCTGCACACCAAGATAGATGCCATTACATGATCCAGTTTTGAAAGGACAAAAGTCTTAACCACCGGTTTTTGGGCCTTAAAGGACAGAAAGGTGAGAATTATTTTCAGCAACCTCAATGTGTAAAAGGAGGGCGAGGTAACTGCATTTACCTGGCCACAAAAGGTGAGCCTGTTGTCCATGATACTCCAAAATTCTTACTCACTGGTGAAGAGACTGTTCCCAGGTCCTCAGGCCACCATTGAGGGGTCTGAAAGGAGATCAGATGCCCACAGAGAAAAACCTCTGTTTTATCAGAAATAAGCTTTAGACAATTTTTGTCCATCCACTGACTGACGGCCACCATGCAGTCATGGAACCTCGATCCTATGTTGATGTCTTTTTGCCAAGGACACAACGATTTGTGTGTCGTCAGCATAGTATGTTAAAGAAATAACTAAGTATCTGATCAAAGTGGCCAAGGCTGTAACATAAACAGTGTTGTACTAAGTGAGGACCCCTGAGGGACACCACACAATAGTGAGAAAGGTTCAGACAAATACTGATCAAGAGCCACCGTTTGCTCCCGCTCTGTGAGAAACGATGTTCAAAGAGCAAGTGCAGTCTTGCTGATCCCAATCTCCCGAAGCTTGTCAATCAACAACTCATGATTCATAGTATCAAAGGCTGCCAACAGGTTGAGTAAGACGAGGGCTGCACTCCCTTCTCAATGAAGGGCGCATCTTACTTCCTATGTCACCTTGATCAATGCTGTCTCAGTGCTGTGCCCACTAAGAAAACTAAATTGAGTTGAGTCTAATATTTGATTGCTCTGAATAATTCATGAGAGCTGCTGATTCATAGCTTTTTCAATAATCTTTGCAGGTAAAGGGAGGAGAGAAATAGGCCCATAATGGCTGGCGTCAGCTGGATTTAGACAGAGCTTCGTTAAAAGTGGTAGAATTGAGGTTACCTTCTATTGTTTGGGAAAATATCCATTCTGAGCATCAAATTAAAAATAGTTATGAGACTAGAAGCAATGGTATCTGACGCTAATTTTATCACAGATGGAGGGCAGGGATCAAGAGGCAATCCTGATTTAGCCAGAATAATTTGCTTCGTTATTTGCTCTGTAGAAAGTAGAGAAAATTCTGAAAACGTGGACTGTTCTAAACTTTGACTTAACGGCTTGTTATTTACCCTCACCATATCTATAATAACATCAAGCTTATGATAAATCTGTACAACATTATTTTGAAAAAAAACTTGCAAGAGAGTTGCAGAATGCTTCATTAGAGTGTACCTGATTTTTATAAGGATTTGATGACAGTTTCTTCAATACCTGAAGTAACTCTTCAGATGAGTTCTTGGAAGATTAAATTTGTTGAGGAAAATATGCTGATTTGCCTTTGATCAGCAAGGATTTGTATTCCACCAGGCACTGTTTGTATTTTTCTTTTTTCTTACCGAAGATAGCCTTCTCTCCATTTGCGTTCTTGTCTTTTACATCATTGTTTCTGTGCTCTTAACGTGTCCATGTACCATGGTGCTGAAGGTGTACTTCTGTGTGAACGACACGTCTTAATTGACACTTGGCAAGAAGCCACCAAGTTAATCTAATTAAAGTAATTAAAAGTAGCTTGATCTAAGTCCGTTGATGAAGAGTGCTGGGACTGCAGCAACTTCAAATAAAAATGATAATAGGATCAGGTTCTCTCTAATTGTCCAACCTTCAAGTTTGTTTAATAAAATGTTTGCATATCCATTTGCCTGGATGTCTAATAAACAATTGATGTAGAGGAGCGAAGATGGCAGCTGACTAGGAGCACAGACACGGAGCTCCGCCGTCGGACACAGGCTGGGAGCGGCTGGAGCAGTGTGGAGAGCCCTCGGGTTCGGCGGAAGGATGTCGGGGGTCTTGAAAATGGTGGCCCCCACAATTGGAGCGTGGAAGGCAAGATGTGTGGCGTACGACAGACTTGGTGGCTGACGGTGGACCCCGACCAAAATGGCAGCTGTGTGAGCTGCCTAGAGACAGAGTGGCTGGGGCCGAGTGAGGCTGGTGCCGGGCAGGAGAAGCACTAAAAAGTGGCCCAGGCAGCAGGGACAACGGATCCAGCTGCCCTGCCCATGCTGGCACAGAATGACTGAAGCACCTGGAAGCTGGGTCTGCCGTCAAGCGACCGTAGGGCTTGCGCGATAGGAGGCCCACGCCGAGGGCAGAGTAGGAGGTGGGGCAGCCCCCCCCGGTTCAGAGATGAAGGCTGGAGCCCGGGGGGCCTGAACAGATGCCCCGGACACGGGAACACAGGCAGTGGAGCAGCAGAGAACTCCGTAAAACCGGTGTAGTCCCTCCACTGTTGGAGAAACCAGAGGAGAGCAGGGAGGTTCCTGAGATAGGTGCTTGGACTGCAGTGTGGCCACAAAGGAGATCAGTGGTGGTGGAGGGGGTAAGGAAGCGTGGAGCCGCAGAGCTGAGTGAGCGCCTAGAAGCAGTGGAGGGCTACACAGGGATCCTTCCCGTTGAGGAAGAGCTGGATGTGTGTGAGTGGAATGCCTCGGATACTGCTGGCACCCCTTTTGAGGGAGTGCAGTACTGAGAGCAGACCCCTGTGGAAGTGGAGGTGTGGTGTTAAAAGAGGGTGGGCGCCTCTTGACACGATGTGGCCCTGTAAATACCCGTGACTTTGAGAACTGGAGGAAGGAGCGGGCCAAAAGTGGCACATTGTGACCCCTCCATGGCTGAGTCCTGGAGGAGTAGTAAGGGGGATCTTTGTGCAGGAGGGTAACCTGAGAGAGCGCTTTGCTAAAACTCCAGCAAGGAAACAGACACCAACAGACACCAACCCAAAGTGCAGTGGCGGATGTTGCGGAGGCCAGTGGTGGTGACACAGGAGAGGAAGATACCACCCTAATAACTACATTTTTCTTAGAGCACTTATTCGGGGTGCTTCGGAAGGACCTTGCTACTATGTTGGAGCTGTTAACAGCATGTTGACACAGTGGAGTGCACTCATGATGCTCAGGAAGAAGAACTAGAACACCACAGGCAGGAGATTCTGGCAGTCCAAGAAAGTAATCATAAGCTGCGATGCAGACTTGAAGATTTAGAGAATAGGTCAGGGCACTCCAACATCCGCATTAGAGGGGTGCCAGTGCAGGTGGCGATGGGGAGCCTGGAGGACTTCGTGATCCACCTATTTCGCCAGGTGGCACCAGCACTTAAGGATTAAGAGATAAAATTGGATCATACACATAGGACTGGCCATCCTTCCAAGACTCCAGGCCAACCACAGGACATACTCACTTGCCTTCACTACTGCAAACAGAAGGAGCAAATCCTAGCAGCGGTGCGTGTCTTGAATGCAATTGACTTTGATGGCCACAAAATATATTTGTATCAGGATCGCTCCCTGTTGATGCTGCAGCGCCACCACGTCCTTTGACCAGTCACAGCTATGCTTCAGGAGAGAGGAATTCGTTAATGGGGGCACCCTTTCCTACTCTAGTTTGTTTGGCAAAATGAAATGCTCATTATCTGCACGTTGGGAGAGGTGGAATCTCTCCCAGATATGACCTTGGGACAGGGTCGACCACCCTTGGAGGGTCAGGACCAGGCCCCGCGAGCAGCCTCTGGAGGCAAAGGCCGCACAACTGATGCCAGGAGAGTGAACACCAGGTGGAAGCAGATCCCTAATGCCTAATGGAATGGGTGCGCCAGGGGGAGGGGGCACCGGACGAAGGCTCCTCCCCATAGGAGTGCCTCTAAGCAAGGACTACCAGAGAGCGATAAGCGGCTTACGGCAGCTGTAGACAGGGCAACGGACAGGAGGGATGAAGGAGCTCCCACCATGGAGGACGGGAAGGAGAATGACCTGGTACATTCCGATGTACACCCCGATGGATCTTGTGAGGTTACCAGGTGGGGACCTGGTGTCTTTTTTGATTATTTAAATGTTTTATTCTTCTATATGTTGACTGTACGAATCGCACCTTACTTTTTGGTGTCATCATTGATATCGCTGGTAGCTGCCTCATTTAGATACAGGCTGGGCTCCTACGAACATACTCGCTCTAATTTACTCTGTATGCATGTCAATTAAAGTAGTTAGTCTTAATGTCAGAGGCCTTAGTGCTCCAGTGAAAAGTCAAGCCTTACTATTGATGCTCAGGGAGTCCAAAGGTGATTTGTGTTTGATACAAGAAACACACTTGCTGTGATCGGACTAGAAGCGGTTGAGATCGCGCCAGTTCGATAGACAGTATCATTCTTCAGGTCCTGGGAGGAGGGCAGGTGTGGCAATACTAGTAGCAACACATTTCCCAAGGAAGTTGACGGAGATCCAGGCGGAAACGAATGGGAGGCTTATCATCATCATCATCACACCTTTATTCGGCTGTAAGCCATAAAAGGAAAATACAGTCAAGTAATAAACACTCATCCCAAGAGCAATTATTCACAAAAATAGTAAAACCAAATTACATAGATAAATAACCGTGGACACTCCTAAAAAAACAATAAATAACAATAATTTTCATTATTAATTTAAATTAAATATAGTTATTAAGAATCCCTAAAATTAGTCTCCCATCCAGAATAATACCGCTACTTGTTAACTGGCTAATGGAGAACTATTTAACCATTTATATAGGCAATATATAAATAAATAAATACTTAAAAAGAAAAAGAAAATTCTTAAAATACCTAAAAGCCTATATCTTCCTTCCTATTACATCTTAGGCAAATCAATTTTTCAGAGACTATTGATTTTTCCTGAGGGAGGGCCTATTAACCACTTTATCTTATAAGATTTATCTATAGATGTAAATTTAAGCTTGTTAAAACCTCAGGCCTTCCTTGTCCCTGATAAATGAAGTAGCTAAAAGGAAGCGACTTATTCCAAAGACAATGGATGGGGTAATGTTTGATCTAAGTAATCTGGACGCTTCTTTATATTTTCTAATTCCTGCATTCCTACAAATGGGTCGAATCTATTTTTTCCTTGGTTTATCATAGGCTTTTCAGAATAACAAAACATGGTCCACCGTTTCAATAGTCTCCATATTGCATAATCCACATTTTGCCTCGTGATTGTTCTCTTTCTGGGGACTCCATTTTATAGTAAAAGCTTTAGTCTGAAGGGTCCCATATCGAAACTTCATGAATAATGTTTTCGCTCGCCTAGGATAGATTATATCTAACCAGTCCTCAGCTCTTGGTCTTGGTTTAATGTCCAGAAAGCTCAACGTCAATCTTCCCAAATTCTCGTTGCGGAAAGGAGTACTCAATAAGAATTCCCAGTATACTTGTTTTAGTCGAGTCTTGGATTGCGTGGTGAGTGTATGAGGTTCATCCCAGTAATGTTTCAGTCCTAGGTTATAGAACCAGTACCTTACATGATGTAACCACGGTAGAGTAGTTGATGTATCAAGATCCATTATCTCCTTTAGCGCTTGCTTATAATGAGTCAATTCCGGAATTGTCAAAAGTCTGCACCAGTAAAGTAATGGCCTCAAAACTGCCAATTTACCTATTTGCTTAAAGTTAATATCGTAAATGAGAGGGATTAACGGGGTAGATGATGGCAATCCCAATACCCCCCTCAAAAAAAAATTCTTGAGATACTAGTGGGTTTAAATTTACAATACCCCAAAGTTCAGCACCGTATAATGCAGCAGCCTGCGCTTTATATCTATAGACCTCAAACACTGGTGACACAATCCCGGTTCTTGAACTTTTATAGTTATTGTTTATAGCCGCAGAGCTGTGAACTAAAGAAATTGCAGCTTTATTAATTTGTGGCGTCCAGGACAGCTTAGCATCCAGCAATATCCCTAAATAATTTTAAAAAATTACACGTTCTAGATCATGTCCATTAACCACAATACTCCTTTTGAGTGCTTTATGAGGATTTACAGTCAGATACTTTGTTTTGATTGCGTTTATCTCCAGCCCCTTCAGGTTACAGTATTTGCTAAACATTCCTAATAGGGTTTGTAAACCCATGGGAGTTTGCGAAAGTAAAATAGTATCGTCTGCAAAGAGGAGGGCAGGAACTGGTTCTCCATTCAATCTTGACGAGTCATGATTACTCTCTTTTAGATACTCTACCAAGTCGTTGATGTACAATGAAAAGAGAGTCGGGGCAAGCACACAGCCCGGCCTCACTCCCCTTTTAATAGGAATTGGGTCAGTCAACTCTCCATTGGGGCCCCGCACTTTTTCAAAAGTATTCTCGTGCAGTCTCTTTACCTGGAGGAGAAGACTCCCCAGCATACCCTGCTTCCCCAATGCAGCCCATAGAGAGTCTCTTGGAACCAGATCAAAGGCCGCGCGTAAATCTACGAACGCAATGTACAAATGGCCTTTTTTTAATTTTGTGTATTTCCACAATATTACTAATAGCCTGAAGACCTGGTCAATTGTACTTGTCTGCTGCCTGAAGCCTGCCTGATATGTTGTCAGGATGTTTTTTTCCTCTATCCAACATCCTATTCTATTCAGCAACTGCCTAGCATAAATTTTTTGCATTACATCAATAAGGCTAATTGGCCTATAGTTCCCAGGGTCCTCCCTAGATCCTTTTTTGTAGACAGGGATTATTTCTGCACCTTTCCATGTCTCAGGAACTGGCTCCCCCCTTGCTATGGCATTGCTGAGTAAATTTGCATAAGGTGCCCAAATGTCTATGTTATGTTTGAACAGATCCCCAGGGATTTTATCCAAGCCTGGGGCTTTGCCTAATTTAATCGCTTCAATGGCAGCCATCGTATCTTTCAGGCTAAACTGTATAATAGGAAGACTATTCCAAAAGGATACTTCTTTATTCCAGGAAAGTTGTGCATCTGGGTTAGGCAAGTCAGAGTAAAGATACGTAAAATGGTTGACCCAAGCACTGGGATCTATATGATGATCAGAGCTGTATGTCCCCTCCTTCCTGCCATGAGTAACTATTTTCCAAAATGTAGCTGTATCATTACATTTGGCTGCCTCTAAAAGGTCGTACCATTTTTGATCCTCCCAATTTTTTTGTGCTGTAGCCAAACTTTTCTTGTAGCCAGCCCTTGCCTGTTGAACGGCTATTGGATCTTTCTGTTTAAGGGCCTCTACCAATAATGATTTCCTCTCTCTGCATTCAGTGGTATACCAAGGATTGGATAAAGTAGTTTGCTCCTTGCCTTTTTTATTTTTCTGATGTACCTGTTTTGTAAAGTAAGGTCTTAATGCAATACTCATAGATTGGTGGATATCCATGTTAGGGATATCAGTACAGGAATTAAGAACATGGGGTTCCATTAGTTCTATATATGTATTGTAAATATTAGTCATGACATCCAAATTGCCCAATATCACTGGCCATGTTACTACCCTTCGATTGTTACTAAGAATGGGATGCAACTCCATCTTATCCTTTTCTATGCAATTCATTTCCCTGGAGTAGCCCTTGAGTTCAACTACTAGCGGAAAATGATCACTTTCCCTCCTCTTATCTATTTTAAAGGTCACTATTCTCTCCCACGTACTGGTGCTATGCATAATATAATCTAGTTTTGATCCCATAGTACCTCTTTGAAAAGTGTCCATATTGAGACCACCTTGGCCCACTCTGCCATTGCACGCCCTCAATCCATACTTTAATGTGAGACCCATAAGTTGCAGCGCAGCGACCGTACCAGGGACCGACTCTTCGGTAGAGAGGCGGGGGACTGCTCTAGCAAGATCTTCCTCTTCTGCCACATGTTCAAGACCAATTATAGCTCATAGTTACAATTAAAGTCTCCCCCAATCATGATTGACTCTCCTGCCGAGATTTCTTCCAACATATCATTCAATATTTCTATTTTGTGTGACTCTAGGTTTGATCTCCTGGGCCTTATATACACATTAAACAAGTGGGATAACACCTTGTTTTTGTTCCCTAATTCTAACCACAGGATATCAACCAACCCTGTATCACGTTTACATATCTCAATATTTAGGGAGATTTTAACCCATGTAACCAGGCCCCCAGACGGCCTTCCTCTCGCTGCAGCAGTTGCACTAATACAAAAAGTTTTGTATCCCAGCTTATGCGGTGGGTCTTTTAGCCAAGTTTCTTGGAAAAGACAAACATGAAACTGTTCTATATAAGTGTGCCAGTCAGGATCTACAAGCTTACTTTTTAATCCTGCTACATTCCAGGAAACCATAGAAATCAGCCCCCTTCTGGTAACTATCATATCGTTGGTAGTGAGGCTGCGGAGTATGGTCGATTCCTTTCCGCAGGGTGAGTTTTCCTCAATACTTCCTCCCCCAATGTCTTGGCAACTAATATCTTCCTGAATCTCTACTGCTATTGGGTCTCTGGATGGTCTCAGGTATACTTGGTTCAGTCAATCGACTGCTTCTAGGTGAGAGTCACTATTTCTCATTTGCGCTCTCCCACCCCCAAATTTGCTCCTCTGTGCTATGGGCTTACAAGTGTAAGGATCCAAGCTAAATCTCATGACATTTCCCATGGGTGCACTGGCTCTCTGTTCCATGGCGATCAATCCTTCAATTAGCCTCTCATCCCTTGATGTCAGGACAACAACATCTTGCATCTCCACCTCTCCTGGGATCCTTTCTGCCCTCATAATATCTGAGCGGATTAGGGATAAACACTGTCGTTTGTGTCTGATCCAGTGTGTAAGTTTATTCTTTCGGGAATCCTCATCCTCACTGCAATTTTGAGCCAATTTTGGGACATTCAACAGGTAAACTATTTCGGACCCAGGGGACCTTGCTTTTCCTTCACGATAACTACTCCTTATAATAGAATGAATGCTATCCTTTTGCAGTAGAGTATAAGGTTTGGATATACTTTCCATCTTCTCTTCTTGAACCCCTATTCCCAAACATGCCTCCCTTAAGGGATTCACAGGTTCTTGTTGTAGTTCTCTTACCTTACCCACAGAATAAGTACAAGTCCCGTTACTACACTCCTTTTCCCCTCTCACATATTCTTGTGGTGCATGAGTTCTACTAACTGTGGTTAGGGTAGAGATAGGCTGGGCATTCAGAGTTTGGGGGGGCACACGTCTACCTTGTGCATGTGATGTTACTGATAAGGTCTTCTCAGTACTGTGGCCTCTAGTGGTTCCTGTATTTCCGCCCTTCTTCACAAGAGCTGATAGTTTTCCCACTTCAGATTTAAGCTCTCTAACTTCCTGCATTAATCCAGTCATTAGATCATAAAGATCTGTTAGACTCCTTGTTTTACATTTTAGACAGATCTCTAGATCTTGGTCGGCTAATAATGCCTTCTCCATAGCTTTCTGTTCTAAGGAGGTAGTTTGATCATGCCTACCCTCAGATTTCCTTTCTTGGGCCTCCTGCGCTTTAGTTGTGGCAGGTTCACCAAAACTGCATACTTGTTAAAGCACTCTAAATCACTCTTATGCCCACGGCCATTCTTCTTGGTGCTTTCTAGTATAATTAGAGGGTGGCACTTGGCCCGGACTATACCGTCATTGTAACTATCTATCCTATTGGCGGGGCATAGATCTTCCTCTTGCTGGTTGTCACTATCTTCCCTATTGATTAAATCCGCTTTCACTACTTCTGTTTTCTTTGTATAATATGAGGTTATCTTCTTGTCCGAACCCTCGCGAGATGAGTTCCTATTTCTTAGTTAAGATTCTACCTCCTCTATAAGATTATCGATTTCGGATATCGTTCAATTTTCACCTGAATTTCTAAGTTTTTTTTTAGTTTTCTCTTTTCCCCGTGGTGGTTCTAATGCCTTGCGTTTCCCCATACCTCTTTGCCGGATATTAACTCTTCGCTTTTTTCTCTAAATCTGATATCTAATATAAGGGACTCTAAACTCTTAATCTATGCTACTATATTTTCTAAGTATCTAACTACAGAAGAAGTGGGAGGGAAAGACTAATGTTAGTAGAGTTACCTAGAGGAACTATAGCCCAGATTAAGATATATATGTCTCAATACCGAGTAACAATCTAATTTCTTGCTAAAAATGAAAGAGGGTGGGCCCAGCCCAGTCTCCTCCGGTCTCTGACGGGCACAGGACGGGCCTGCCCTTGGCCCGGGCTTTGCCCGGGCGCCACCTGCGCGCGTCCCGCGAGGCGGGAGTGCTACACTGCTTTTAAAGGGCTCCTGCCCTTTCATGGCTGCTGGTGTGTCCTCCTGGCCCCAGGTGAGCCCGATTGGAAAAAAGAAAAGCGCGCGTCCCGCGAGGCGGGAGCGCTACACTGCTTTTAAAGGGCTCCTGCCCTTTGATGGCTGCTGGTGTGTCCTCCTGGCCCCAGGTGAGCCCGATTGGAAAAAAGAAAAGGGTTATCTCTTTACACATAGATATCCATGGATTTCAATTTACAGTACCTTGTATTTATGACCCTAATGAGCGACAGGAGGAGTTTCTTAGAGAAGCCATTGATCAGGTACTAATCACTTTGGACACAGATATTCTCATAGGGGGCGACTTCAGTTTGGTTCCCAATACCCTCATGGATAGATCGGCACAACAACATGGGCAGACAGGGGCCTTCTCTACTGTTCTTCTAAACTGACTGAAGCAGGGAGGGTTAACGGATGTTTGACGGACACCTAATCCGACGCATATAGAATATACATTTTTCTCAGCTGCACATCAGACATATGCAAGAGTAGACCTTTTCTTGGCTACCCTGGGGATTCCACACACAGAGTGGGGCAGAGTTTTATAAACTCTTCGGGGACCTGTTGTTTCCGGTGCTGGCATGGCTATTTAATAGCTTTTCTTCTACGGGATAACTCGCCCCATCAATGCAGATGGCCACCATTACAATCTTTCCAAAGCCCGGCCAGGATCCTACCCTTTGCTCGTCTTACCGGCCTATTACATCATTGAATGTGGTTGCTAATCTTTACAAGGGCATCTTAGCGAATAGACTAAGACCCTAAATGCAGGGTTTGATAGACCTGATCAGACCGGGTTTATTCCTGAGAGAACCTGTGCCGACAATACTAGGAGGCTTTGTCATCTTTTAGATAAGGCACAGCGGGCCCATATCCCATTGTTGCTACTCTCCATTGATGCGGAGAAAGCCTTTGACCGTGTTCATTGGGACTTTCTGTTTGCAGTCCTTCCCCACTATGGCTTGGGGCCTCGATTTTACAAGTGGGTACAGTGTAATTACTCTCTTCCCCCGGCGAGAGTGAGCGTTAACGGTAGCCTATCAGCATCCTTTCCTTTTGTCAAGGGGACCAGTCAGGGCTGTCCCCTTTCACCATTACTGTTTGCCCTATATATGGAACCCCTCGCTGGGAGTATACAGCAAAATCAGGATATTAGTGGTATCTCAAAGGGGGGGTTGATCCCATAAAATATCCCTATACGCAGATGATGTCCTGCTTTACCTGACACTCCCAATGCGATCGCTTTTGGAAGTGTTGGATGAGCTGCGGTCCTTCGGAGATGTGGTGGGTTCCAAGGCCAATCTGTCTAAATCTTCCATACTGAATTTTACACTGCCAGCGACGGTGGAGGTACTAAAGACCATCTTACCCTGTATGTGGGCCAAACAAGCAGTGCAATACTTAGGCTTGCAAAGCTGCACTACTCCAGCCACTATAGCTGAATGTATTTTGCCTCCCTGTTGAGTGCGATTATCAGCAACCCGGACGTCCCTCCAGCACTCATGGGTTCTTGTTTAGACAAGTTTAGACAAGTTTAGAGAGCTGACATGCCCACGATACTCATGAGTCCAACATTTGACTAATTTAGCTAAAACCCCGACTGAGATGACAGATACTGCATATGTGTGATAGAGTGTTCAGAAGTAGGAGTTAACGAAGCACGGGTGTGGGGGGTACATGTCTTGTTTTCTGTGTTGCTGTATTTTTTGCTACATATTTATTATCCACCAGCCAGTGGTTGTAGGTGGAGTAGTTGTATACCTTTATAAAAATTCAATAAAGAGATTTAATCCATAACGCAACTAGGCAATAGTTTGTGGGGTCACCTCTATTGATCTTTATGTAAATAGGGTGTAGAATAGATTCTCTCCAAGACTGAAGGGCCTGCTCGTTGGCAAAACTTTCATTGTATAGAGGTGTAAGGAGCTTTTCCCAGTGCTCCGGATCAGCTTTGAAGAGAATGCCTGGCAGGTCATTAGGCCAAGGTGTCCAATTTTCTCTGAAGGACTTGATTGTCCTTCGAACAATCTATTTAGTAATCTTCATGGTACAGCCATTAGGCTCATCATGTTGGACCTTGTATGCATGTTAAGTGTGACTGAATCAGAGTAGAGTCCACGTATGTAATTGATCTGCCTATCCAGTGAGACCCTGTTTCTTCCATGGCCAGGTGCACTGTTTTGGGTGTTAATGTAGTGCCAGCATTTGGCCTAGTCATTACAGCCAAGTAAGGATTTGATGTGTATCCATTTGTATGCAATGTAACCTTGCTTAGCGGATCGGTAGGCCTTTTTTGCATTACTGTAGCGCTTTGATATTCCTGTGTTAGATTTGCCTTTTTTATACTCTCTAGTGGCTGTCCTTAAAATCGCCTTCCTTTACCTTTGTTCCAGAGTGTACAAAATGGTTTTAATGGTCTCCTGTCTGTAGACTCTTTTGAGACAGGGCTTTTTATGCAACTTATGTCTCGATAAAGAGAGTCAATTAAGATGTCACAATTTAAGTGAGTGCATGTGAGAAAATCAGAGTGGAAAAGTTGAAGGTCAAAGGATTGATTTCACTTACTGAACCGGGCTAGGGGAGCCTTGCCCCATCTGAGTCTCCTTTCTAATGTGTTGGTTTCTGCCCCTGAAGGACACCCCAGTATCTTAAGCTAGAACAGATCTAAAGTGATCAAGTTTTAGCAGCGTTTTAAGTGGTAGATGGTCACTTTCAGAGCGAGCAATTATTGAAAAGGTTTTCTGGGACTGAAATAGGTACTTGCTCACAATCGTGAAGTGTATGGTCAAAGT
Organism: Pleurodeles waltl; assembly: GCF_031143425.1. Lineage (NCBI taxonomy): Eukaryota > Metazoa > Chordata > Amphibia > Caudata > Salamandridae > Pleurodeles > Pleurodeles waltl. The sequence goes on from NC_090437.1 coordinate 266,800,936, forward strand.
ATCCTTAAAAGTGTATAATGAGTTGAAAAGAGGCCCCTCGGACTGTAGGAGAGCAAATGATGTGCTCTTAAAACAGTCTACCAGTTTGATAGTATAGGGGACCATCGGCTTTTATTCATTAACCGGTAACTGACTATCTAAGTTGGGTATGATAAAGTCCCCTGTTAGTATTACTTCATAATTTCTTGAGACTTAATATTGAATGATCTTTCTTGGATAGACAACCGTCCCATTTTTTGGATTTCCTGTATTTACCTACAGCTGCAATCAACGTGCATTTTCTTGAAAGAAAAGAACAGTAGGTCACACAAGTAGATTATGGGGCTGATAAGTAAAAAAACCTCATTTTACTCCCTTTGCAGACAAATTTGCCAAACGTTTTCCAAGGCCATGTGCACCCTCAACCTACTAGGAAGTTATGTCTTATGGGTCCAAAGTGATCCCTTCAATATAAACAGAGCTCGGAGGCAATCCTGAAGTCAAACTCATTGATGCCTTGATCTGTCCTGCAGGTAATTAAACAACTCTCTCAATTTTGAAGCCATGTAATACAATTGAACATCTGGGAACTAATTAAGGAGTATAAAGTGGCCTTTGTTTAATCCTCAATCACTACCCTCACTCTACAAACTACTAAAGAGCATGTATACCTACCACCCTTAGAATCTTTCAGAATATTCACCAGTAGCACCAAATGACAACACAGGCATTGTAGGAAATTCACTTTATAAGAGATTATCCTTAACCCGTTTGGTGCTGATGACGGAACAGTTCCGTCCTCAGACACTGTGGGCTTGTGCTGAGGACAGAACCATTCCATCCTCTGGACATATCCAAGAAATCCCTCTGCTGTTAGCAGCAAAGGGATTTCCTTTTTGCTAAAAACAGCCTTAGGAGCTGGGAGAGAACTTCCCCAGCTCCAGGGGCTGTATTTGATGTTCAGTGAAATGAAGATCAGCGTGCCTGACGTAATTTCATTCAAAACGGAGGGGAAATGAACCTAGTCAATAGGAGTCTCCATGCAAGGGCTCCCATTGTCCTTGGTGTGATCCATGCCTGTCGCGGCACTAGGTCCAACCACACAAGTGGGGCAGCATTTTTATTGGCACAGGTGGGCAATGCTGGGGGGTAGGAATTTTGTGGATTCCTGCATATTTCAGTAGTTTCCATCACAGAAATGTAAGGGAATTGCGTGATTTCAGGCTCAGTTGAAAGTTCACAGGGCATTGTGGGTCAAAAATCCTCCAGAAGTACCATATCTCTCAAAGTCATGCCTTGCTTTCCCTAGGTGTCTAGTTTTCAAAAATGTACAGGTTGACTAGGTTTCCTGAGGTGTCAGCTGAGCTAGGGTCCAAAACATAGAGCTACCCACATCAGGAAAAGAGGGTTAGTTTTCGTTAGAAAAATGATCTGCGTCTATGTTACATTTTGGGCTGTTTCCTGTCATGGGCACTAGGTCTACCTGCACATGGGAGGTGCCATTTTTATCAGGAGCCTTGGGGGAATACCGGGTGGAAGGAAATGTGTGGCTTCCCTCAGATTCAGGAACTTCCCATCACAGAAATGTGAGGAAAATGTGTTTTTTGTTAGTCAAAGTTTGAGGCTTGCAAGGGATTCTGGGTAAAGAAATGTGGTAAGAGCCATGCAAGTCAGCCCACCCTGGATTCCACTAGGTGTCTAATATTAAAAAATGTACAGGTTGGCTTGGTTTCCCAAAGTGGCAGCTGAGCTAGGGTCCAAATTCTAGAGCTACCCACATTGGAAAAAGAGGTTCAGTTTTCAATGAACAAATTACCTGCGTCCATGTTACGTTTTGGGCCGTTTCCTGTTATCGGCACTAGGGCTTACCACACAAGTGGGGTACCATGTTTATTAAGAGACTTGTGGGAGCATAGAATAGTTGAACAAGTGTTATTACCAATTGGATGTAGCTGCATTTGTGCCTTTCAGATGTAAGCCAGTGTATAAGCAAAATGGCATTTTGAAAAATAACCTCCTAATCCTACACTATTACAGGTACCCACAAATTCAAAGAGGTAGAAATAACCACTGCTTCTAAACTGTATATCTGGTGTCTATTTCAGAAAAACATAGATTTCCTTGATACCCATTTTTCACTCTGCCTATTTTGCTATAAGAATTGGCCTATGTTTGGTACTTCATGAAAAACCATAGAAGCAATGCAACTAAGTTGTTTGCTCTGGGTACCTTGGGTTCTTGGAGAATTTACAAACCCTATACAACTCTGCAACCAAAAGGGTCTAGCGAACCTAATCGTATATTGCTTTTGTCAATCTGCCATTGTGACAAAAAGTTACAGATAAAAATGTTGTCATAAATGCCTGTTTTTTTCCTACTCATTTTCAATATTTCTTTTTGTCAACAGCTATTTTCCTAAGGAAAATCTTTAAGGATCTACACATATGAACCTCTACTGAATTTGAAATTATGTCTATGTTTCATAAATCTATAGCCTTTCTGGATCACCCCTGGGTTTCACATTAGTTTCCAACACAAACTGGAAGTAGGTTGAGAACACAAAAATATTGAAAATAGGCAATTACTTAGAAAAATGCTAAAACTGTGCTACAAAATTGGTTTTTGATTCAGCTCTGATTTTTCCTGAAAGCTGGGAAGATGATGACTTTAGTACAGTAAACCGTTCATGGGTGCCATTTTTAGGGAGAAAAACTAGACACTTTTATCTGGAACACTTTTTCCCTACTTTTCTAATACAAACTCAAAATGTTGCTCTATTTTGCTTATTTTTTCAGTCCCCGGTAGGGTAATCTACAAACCCTAGGCACCTCTAGAATCCCTAGGATGTTGGTTAAAAAGGACACTAATTTTGCGTGGGTAGCCTGTGTTAAAAAAAAAATAGGGAGGCCTATGTTCGAACTACCCCAAATAGCCAAAAAAGAGATCAGCACTAGGGGGAAAAGCCCTAGCAGTGCAGGAGTCAATATGAGTACCATATGCTCCCATCCTCTTTAATGTGTTTACTCTAAGGTTCAACATTAAAATCAAAGACATTTGGTACTTCTGTAGAAATACAGCACCAAAGTATTGTTATCTAACAGTATGCTCCTTAGCACTCATTTCAGTTGTGCAATCACTGTCATCAGCTGTGGGATCAATGGATAGCAGTATAGAGTCCACCTCCCCCTGTCTATCTGAAGCATATTAGGTAAAGCCTTTTAGTTAACTTGCCTGTGCCTAGCATTGCACAAATAAACGTACTCACGTCTCAGCATTCTACAATTACAGTAGCATCTCTAGCCTTTCCCTATGTCCCTTGACAAACTCATGGCATTAAGATTAGGTAAAAAGATCAGCCTGGAGAAAGAAGATAAAGATAGGTCCTTCCTGCCTTTATACTCACTATTATTTATACTTTCCACTTGGGCTGAGGTAATCTACTCAGTTGAGCTCTCTATCAAACAGACTAGATATGCTTGGGGCTAAAAGCCCATGTACTCTAGAAATAATATAATCATGTATCCATCCTCTCCTGGGGGATTTCCCAAACAGCAAAGATGTAATCACTTTTAACTTCATTGCCTGGTGTTTTATGATGTAACAATTCTTCATTATTTTTTTCTTGGCATGTTTGAGTGAGAGGAAGCAGCAGCAAAGGCAGAGATGCATGCAAATAGGGATCTAGACATAGGATCTGTGCTATGGCTCGGCATGTTTAACAAAATCAACCGAAGGTCTCAAGACTCTGAAGTTCAAAGAGGAGCAGAAAGCAAGCAGGCATCCAAATATTACACAACACTATTCAATTCCCAATGGTTGTGCCATAATTTCCAGTGGTTTTCAACTAGTATCAATCAGTACACTGTATACCTTGGTATTAGAAATCCCTTGTCAACCAAACCGGAGGTTTGTATATGTTTCACCCCCGTATAATTACCTTTTTCTGTCTCCCTCAGATGCTTGTGTGATAGTGAAGTGACTACATCCTGGTGAGATCTGTTAAGAAGGGTCGTTCACTCAATTTGTAATGCAAAAGGGGGTTTATTTAGTTACGATGTTGATCACCAACCTTACCGACAGTGAACTGCTTCCAACTGCTTACGTTCAAATTCCCCAGGAACTCTCTCATTGTGTGGAATGCCATGAACTCAAAGGTGACGTTCATGACATTCTACCCAAACGACAATGCTCAAACATAACACATCCTCCTCCCTTAGAATATTGTAACATAAGTACAATAGTTGGATTCAACATCAAGTAACGTGCTTTTAGAATTAAGGAAAAAAACCTATTGACATAATGAAACTTCCTATAATAGAAAATTCAGTGTGAAATGAACTAAAAGACGTTTCACGCTTAGATTTAAAAAGCACAGATGACCCCCTTTTTTCAATATTTGTTTGACCATTACACCTGACTTCAAATATGTTTGTAATTTGCAACTTCCCCCATTACATAGTCCTTGTGGCAATCAGGTGTACATTTCTTTCTTCTTGTAAAAGGCTCATTATTATCCTTCAAATCCACTACATCTTGACCTCCATCCACCACCCCTTTCGAACTACGGTGGCTCACTTTAGTTAATCTGGGAACATTCCATACATCTCCCAAGTCCAACAATGCGATATTCCCACTGAGGGAAGTTATTACAAATGGTACCATGAATTTTGAACATCCCTTTTTTTTTTTTAACCTGGTATTTGTACTAAAACTCTGCCATCCACTTCCAACTTAGAATTACATACTCAATTCCTTGCATGAAAGTGGGTTTTATACTTGTTTTCCTGTGCAACATCACCTCATCATTAAAAATGTTCACATCTTGTTCTTGTTCTACACTTAATCCTAACCACACAGGATTGAGTGAGACAAATGGAGATATAGATGTTGTGCTATTGGGAGTGGTACAGTGTGCTCACCAGGTTTCTCTCAACACTACTTTCAGGGGTTTCTCATTCAAAAGTGCATGCTGTGCACAGTTTTTCACAATTTTGTTCATACTCTCTGCTAAACCATTAGCTTGTGGTGAATAAAGAGCTGTCTTACAATGAAATATTGATAATTCTTTGAGAAAATCTTTCCTTTCTAGAGATGCATACCATACTCCATTATTAGTTACAAGAATTTTAGGAATACCTTCTCTAGTAAACTCTTCGTTTAGAAATTCAATCACCATTCTAGGGTTCACTGTAGCCTCACATTTTGTGACTCCCTTCTTAGGTGTGTAGTCTATCAACAGCATCACATACCGATCGTTATTACTCAAAAGGTCAAATGGGCTAGCTATCTCTAACCTTAATTTAGTCCATGGTTCACAGGGAATCTCAACAGGCGATAGGGGACCTGTGTGAATCTTCTTTATTTTGTCATTATTGGCAAAATGCCAACAATCCTTTACCACAAATTCTACCTCTTGATCCATTTTTGGTCACCAGTATCATCCAGTATCATTTTCGTAGTCGAGCTTTGGCCATGTTTCTTCCCAAATGTCCTTCATGAGCCAAATTATTACATTTTTGTCTCAAAACTTTAGAAGGTACTACACGTCTTCCCCTTAGCACTTTCTCATCACTAATACTTAGTTCATCCTTAACACAAAGAAATCCCTCCATAGTAGTTGGTGTATCTTGCTTGTCTGGCCAGCCATTTACAATGAGTTCCTTTAAAGTTGATAACTCTAAATTGTCTGAATTAGCATTTTCCCACTCACTATTCTCTAAGGCTGATTTATGTACCCAATCTACAGCTATTTCTTCACACCCTCCCTTACCCTGGTTAATCAGCAGTCTCGAAAGACAATCTGCCATTCCATTTGTTGACCCAGGTACATATTCAAGTGAAAAATTGTAACTAGCCAACCAATCTGACATTTTTTAATCCTAGGGGATACGTCCTCCATTTCCCCACAAATAAAAACTCGACTAAATGGACGATGATCTGATCTAATCACAAAACCTGAAGTGGTGAATCGCCCAATATATGGCTAATGCCTCTTGTTCAATGACTGACTATCGCTCTTCAGCACCTTTTAGAAAACCAGAAGCAAAAGCCACTACTTTCATCTCACCATCCACCATTTGGGCCAACACTGCACCCAAACCTTTAAGACCCACATCAGTCAACAACATTGTTTTCCTGTGGGCATCAAAGTGTCCCAAAGTGGGCAATTTCCCAATGCTACACTTGACACTCATAAAGGCTTGATCACATTCTTCAGTCCATTCAAATTGGGTATTTCTTTTTAACAACATTCTCAATGGTTGTGAGACACTAGCAAAATTCTGAATAAATTGTGAAGAAAATTCTGCCAGACCAAGAAATTACTTCACTTGTCTGGAGTCTGAATGGAGCATTACCTGGTGGTAAGCGCGTATAGGTCCATCACACTGAAAAACTTTGCCTCCTTGATTAATTCTAATGTCTCAGAAATATTAGGTAAGTGTTGTCTATCATCCCAGATCTGTTTATTCAATCTTCCGATATCAATGCACATGCAAAGTTCTTTACCTCCATCCTTCGGTGCCAACACTATGTGAGCCAACCACTTTTAACATTCAATTTCTTCAATCACACCTCTATTTTTAAATTTCTTTAACTCCTGTTCAAGTGGAGTCATCATCATATGAAGAACTTTCTTTATTTTGGACACCCAGGGTATTGCACTATTCTTGAAGACAATTTAATGTTCAACATTTTTTAGTAGCCCTAAATCATCCCTAACACTTTAGGAAATCTTGAAACTACTTTATCTGAGAATTCTTCACTCACCATTATCAACACTTATTGTTTGGAATTTTGATTTAATGTTTTCCCCATATCTCTTTGGTGCCTCCAGCCTACAAGGTTATCACCTGTTTTTGCTACATAGATTTTACAATTGTTTCCCGATCTTCAAATTGGATTCTCATCACCGAATAACCCAAGACATCTATCTTCACACCTCCATACCCTTCAGGAGTTATGTGAGGCGCCATAAATTCTATTACTCCTTTTCCAAAAATTAAGTCCCAATTCATGTCACCTATCATTTATATGCTGACCCGGAATCAGCACAACCACTTTTTTTCCCCTTTTAGTGCAATTTCACACTCAGGCATTTCTATTGGGTCAGCATCCCCATTTCTATTATCTCTTATACTGAAAACTAATTTCTCTTAATCCTCAGTACAACTCATCGCCAATTTTTTATTTCCGCTACACACTGTAGCATAATACCATTTCTTACCACATTTCTTGCAGACTGCCAACCGTGCAAAACATCCAGGAATATTAGAAAGATGCCCATCACTCCTACATCTAAAACACCTAACTCCTCCACTCCTTGTTGAAAAAGAAACATCATTCAGAGTACATTTGTTTCTTTTCATACTCCCTATCCCCATCCTTGCTCTTCATCCTTTCATGTTTGTCTACTTCTTTCTCCACATACTTGCTATTTACTTTTGCCTCATTAACTGACTCTTCTTCACTTATGTTGACTTTTTTCCTTTTCCATCACGCATTTCACATACCCACTTGCTAGTGATTTCCATACCTTTAAGTATAGCTACTGTATCTTTCAAACTAGGGATTTTTGCTAGTAACTTCTCTTGAACTTTTATATTATTAGTGCATCTAACAATTTTGTTTCTGATAAAAGAATATGCCAATTGGTCAAATTCACATGTACAAGCTAATATTTTTAAAGCTGCCACATATGTGCCAATTTTCTCTTGTTTTCCGTGTACCCTCATGAGAAATTTGCGTCTTTCCAATACCACATTAATTTGTGCCGCAAAATGATTCTCTAACATCATCACTGACATGTCAAATAGATTGTTCAGTTCACCTTCCCCGTGACCAATAGTAATTTCATCCAAACTTTCTTATACATCTCTCCCTTCAATTCCTAGATTATGTAATAGTACAGCTTGTTTGCGAATTGCCAAAAACTGTTCTCCCCCAACAGCAAGTAGATATGTATCAAATATCTGTTTCCTCCTTTTCCATGGTAAACTGGGATCACCTTTATCATTGAGGAAATGAGGAGGTTCAGACATATTAATGCTTGCTATGATAACTGAATACTAAAATAAGGTTTTGAACTAAAATACTACTGTTGTTCTAATAATGCAATGATCTAGAAGTATTCTAAGACATACTCCTCATCCTGAATAATGCCCACATAAGATGGTACAGAAATTCAAATTCATCTTGTTATTTCTTTTTCTTTTTCAATGGTGAAGTGTGCTGCCCACAGAAACAAGGACTAGCTGGTAACCAATACAAAGAGAGATATATATATATGGTAATAATGTCATTATTGCCAATCCTACTTGAAATGTTCGGTGAGCGGATAATCGCTGGTCAATAAATCACAGTTCTGCTTCAACCAGTAGCTTTGATCCTACTTGAAATGTTCGGTGTGCGGATCACCGCTGATCAATAAATCGCAATCACGCTGTTAGTTTTGCTGTGCGGCTCACCGTGCCGCTACTATCAAAATGGCCACTAGGGTTTGCGGTCTAGATTATATAACATGACTCTATCCAGAGCCTGAATTCTCTCCAGCTTCGTATGTGTCATGCGCGCTGCCGTTCTTCCACCGCACGCCTCAGAGGCTTAGTATTCTTTGGCACGGCGGAACGTTATGCCCTCTACATCATCATTATTCCTTCGGTGGCAGTAAGGACACACCTCCCCATGGATCACTTATAACTTCGCTCAGCTCCTCAATTTCATCTCCCCATCGCTCCAGCACCCTCGCATCGGTCCACTTCACTCTTCCTAGGGGCCAGCAGGAGACGACGCATTAGAAGTTATTCAGATTAGAGGAAGTGGTAAGTTTCTTCTTTGGTTTTACATGGGTTCAATAGCTTGATGGAGGTTGGCGATTATATTTTCCTTTTCTTACCTCGCCGTCATTATTAAGAAGGGTCGTTCACTCAATTTGCAATGCAAAAGGTGGTTTGAGGAGTTACAACATTGATCACCAACCTCCCCACCAGAGAACCACTTTGAACTGCTCATGTTCAAATTCCCCAGGAACTCGCTTTTTGTGTAGAATGCCATGACCTCAAAGATGATGGTCATGACATTCCACCCAAGTGACAATGCTCAAACTATAACAAGATACTAATAATTATAAAGGGTTAGAATGTCAACAAACCCTGACTTTTGGTTGACTAGGGATATATAATACCAAGGACTACAGTGTACTGATTGACTCTATCCTTATTGAAAACTGTTGGAAACAATGGCTACAACAATGGAAACTGTACAGTGTCTTGTAATATTACATTGTAAATATGTCGACAATTTGAGCACTGCGTCGTCTGTACTATGAACACGTTTTCACACCTTACTTTGCATGAATTTGACCAATGTATCACTGAAAGAAAAGAAGTTTGTCCTGTGCTTATTTCCTAAGTGATTTCATTGGATAACTGAGATTGATATTCTAATTGAATTTAGGATACCTCAAAGGCACATGTGAGGTTTCCACCTCTACATGAGCCCCACAGGACTATTGTTCATTTTAAATATGGTTACCCTAGCTGTCGTAGGCAGATGTGGTTGTCCTTGTTAGATGTACACGAACTAAATGTAGGAAGTGGTAGCCTTGAAACGTTTACAGAGGTAATGACCACTGCCACCCAGGCAGGCAGAAGGGCTGCTCACCAAACTTAAAATCAGCCCTAAGATATCGGGGGCCCCTCTCCTATAATTTTTGGACCGATGGGAGAAAACCTTGAAATGACTACCTTGTACAGTATTTGCTAAAAACTCATCAACTGTTAAAAGACCTCTGTCACCTTTCTGTCTCATTTTACCACAATACAAGTAGAATTATGAATTAAGGTTATTCCTAAATCCTCTGAATAAAGTAGGCACTATGACCAGGTGGCATGGCTGCCTAGGGAGATTGCTGTGAATTTTTTTACCAACTTCAAAGACTCAAAACACACTTCTTGAGTCTCAAATAATGTTCATACAAATAGAAACTATGGTGCAAACAGAAACACGTCCACTCCCTCATTTAGGATTAAAAGAACCTGAGTAACAATTCCCTATAGAGGCCAGGGTGTTTGTCTCAGTGAGCTGCAATAAACTCCAAGCATACTGCATGAGAAGACACTAATTGAGACATTAGTTATAAAGGCTTTCATATATACATTTTCATGAAGTAAAGGTCATTCAGAATCTACTGCATGCCTGGTATTATAATGCTACGAATTGAATATAAACCATATCATGAAAAATGCATGTCCTGTGGGACTGAAAAGAGATGTCTAATATACGAATAGTGTTGAAAACATGACTACCAAAAGGGGATATATCACCTTAATTCATCTTGCCCAGGGCCTGCAGTATACCTCCACCTCAAGTTTTATGCCCTCATTATGACCCTGGCGGTTGGTGATAAAGTGGCGGTAATGCCGGCAACAGGCTGGCGGTAAGTACTGCCAGATTATGACTATGGCAGTGATATCTCCGATAGACAGCCAATGTACCACACCGACTGCCAGGGCGGAAACAACAGCCACCACGGCGGTAGCCGTCTACAGCCAGGCGGAAGACAAAGTTCCACCCACCATATAATGACATGGCAAACCGCCACCTTTTCCGGGGCGGTACCAACGCCATCAGAAACCTGGCGGAAACAGAGCTCAGAAGTCAAAGGACTCACCATTGGAGACACGTGCCGCCATGGAACCAGAACTGCAAGTCTTTCCAATGATCATCTACGTCATGCTCTACCACGAACTCCAACGCCGGCGAAGACGACGACAGTGAGAACAACAGAAAAAATAATAAGTTGATGTGCCAATGCAACAGATATGTACAAATGTACAAAAAAGGGACACTTCCCAGTCCACAGTCCACAGGGGCCACATGGCCACAGGGCAAGGTCCAAGGCCCCACTCGATCCCTGCACCAATATGGAGAGAACACTTCAGGGGCATCAGTTGGCAAATAGGCAGGCACCTCAGGGGGAGGGGGGAGCAACTCAGCCAGATGCAGAAACAAGACCACTGGTTGTGGAGGGGCCAACATGCCCATTGCTTTGTCTTTGGGAGTGCAAGGTCACAGTCTCTCAAGTGGGTGACTTGCCCACTGGTTCTGGAGGGGGCAACATGCCCTGTGCTTTGAACTGGGGAGTGCAATGCCACAGTCTCTCGAGTGTGTGTCTTGCCCACCTGTTCTGGAGGGGGCAACATGCCCTGTGCTTGGTCCTGGGGAGTGATGGCCCTCAGTCTCTCGAGTGTGTGTCTTGCCCACTGGTTCTGGAGGGGGTAACATGCCCTGTGCTTGGTCCTGAGAGTGATGGGCCAAAATCTCTTGAGTGTGTGTCTTGTTCACTGGTTCTGGAGGGGGCAACATGCCCTGAGCTTGGTCCTGGGGAGTGATGGGCCACAGTCTCTCTAGTGGGGGTCTTGCCCACTGGTTCTGGTGGTGGCTGGCCGCACAGCAGCCCATGGAGGCTGGATCAAATGGAGTCTGCGGGCGGTGACGGCTGCACTGTAGTGGTGGTTGTGGGAGGCTCCTGCTCAGCCCTTGCACCCTCCGATGGCTGCACTGTGGTGGTGTTGGTTGTGGGAGGCTCCTTCTCAGTCCCTGCACTCTCTGATGGCTGCACAACCACAGGTGGCAGTGGGAGCTCTGTGACAGCTGCTAGTGCAGGCTCCTTCCCCTTCTTGCTGGCTGGTGCAGGCTCCTTCCCCTTCTTGCTGGCTGGTGCCCGCTCCTTCCCCTTCTTGCTTGGTGGTGCATGCTCCTTCCGCTTCTTGATGGCTGGTGCAGGCTCCTTCCCCTTCTTGCTGGCTGGTGCAGGCTCCTTCCCCTTCAGTATTTGTGGCCTGGAATCCTTTCCACCACGAGTAGGTGCTGCTGAACCTGGGCCCATGGACTGTTTGGCTGAGGTGCTTAGCTGGGTCCTTGATACCCTGGCCATACGTGCAGGATGGGGGGAGGGGTAAGGAAGAGGTCAATCATGAAAAGGAAAAGCTTTTTAGGGCCATTGGGGCGGGAAGAGGGAGAAGCAATGGGAGTGGAGGATGAGGGAGTGGTTGTCGGAGGTGCTTGTCTGCTGGATTTGGGTGCAGGTGCTTGGTTTGTATTCTGTTGTGAGGTGGATGGCTGTTGGGTGTGTGAGTGCTTGTGTTTGTGTACTTTGGGGGGGAACAGACACGGTGGGAGAGGACACAGGGGACGTGTGCATGGATGTTGTGGAGGTGTCTGCCAGTGAGGTGTGTGTTCTGCTTGGTGTGGTGATGATGCAGGTAGTGGATGGTGATATAGTGCATGCAGGTGTGAGTGTGGACGTAACTGGGTGGGAGGTGGAGGAGGAAGAGGAGGGGGAGACAGTGGAAATAGTGGATGTTGTTGTGTCTGCAACTGAATGGTGTTTGTGTGAGTGCCTTTGGGATGAAGTGTGGTGCTTGTGTTTGTCTGTGAAACTCTTGGGTGTTGTCTTGTGTGCATGCTCGACTGGCTTTGTGCTTGGGATGGGTTGGGGTTGAGGAGAATGGGACTTGGAAGTGGAAGTTGGAGAGGGGACGGTAGAAACAATGGGACAATGGCTGCCATCAGAGAGGAGGCCAGAGCCTGGATCGATCTCTGTTGGGCCGCCAATCCACTGTGAATGGCCTCCAGGAATGTTTTAGATTGCTGCATCTGGGCTGCCAGCCCCTGGATGGCATTCACAATGGTTGATTGCCCTACAGAGATGGATCTCAGGAGGTCAGTAGCCTCCTCACTCAGGGCACCAGGGCTCACTGGGGCAGGGCCTGAGGTGCCTGAGGTGGAGGAGGTGCCCACCCTCCTGGGTGAGCGGGCACGGGCAACTCGCTGAGGGGCTGCTGGGAGGACGGTGCTGGTACAGAGGTGGCGGCTGTACCTGTAGGTGGGGTGGTCACAGAAGTGTCCGCCACCATCAGGGAGCTCCCATTGGAGGAGGTATCTGAGTCTGTATTGTCCCCTCCAGTCTCCGCCGTGGTGCTCCCCTCGCCCTCCGTCCCACTGGTGCCCTCAGCGTCGGTGGACTCTGCCTCCTGGGTCCTGTGGGATGCAGCTCCCTCCATCGCTGGTGCCTCTGCCCCTCGGCCAGATGATGCTAATGCACATAAGGACAGGATTACAGAACAAGAAAGGGGGGACAGAGACAAAGGATACACTGGGTCAATGAGTGCACCAACACCACCGTTGGCATACACAGCACCCTTACACACAGGGAACAGGCCTACGCACTATGCATTGCACTACCAGTGATATTGCTAGCCACCAAGGCATGAGGAGGAGCACACACCGCCAATTGCAGCACACCTGGGCCCTGACCAGTAGTGGATGCTAACAAGCTAGGTAGGCAGTATTTCCCCTTCAGACCATTAGCCATCAGAGGATCTACTCTGCTATGTCTTGCATGGCGTAGGGGCACCCACTGACACACACCCACCACCCGGATACCACCCCACCAGCCGTTTCCTTCAATGATGGCCAATGTACTCACCCCCTTGTGGCTGCTGTGATGCCCTCAAGCACCCATCCAGCACTGGATATGCCACCGCCAGTATGCGGGCCGTCAGGGTCCGATGGGCACCCCTTCCTCAGTCTTCCGTGCCCAGCGTCTCAGGTCCTCCCACCATTTGCGACAGTGGTTGCTCAGCCTGCCATAGACCCCCAGGGTCCGTGCCTCCTTGCCGATGGCACCCCATATACCTCTCTTTTGAGGAAGCAATACAGACAGGAGAACACCATTAGACAAACAGTCCATCCTGTAACACGAATTACCCACCTTACCCGTTTCCATCACTATTGGCACACACATAGCCCAGCACTCAACGTGTACCCAGCCAAGAGGACATTCCTCTCCTCTTACACGATGCCTTCACACACACCTCCATGCATTCATGCCTCATGCATTGTGCCCACAGTGTACTCACCTGCTGGTCTGGAGGACCATACAGCAGTCTGTACTGGGGTAGGATCCCATCCACCAGTCGCTCCAATTCCTCTGAAGTGATGGCTGGGGCCCTTTACCCGGTCACACGGGCCATGGTAGGTTCCAGACACAGGTCACAGCAGCACATGCAGTGTAGGTCCTCTCCCCTATGGAAGGTCAGGAGACAAGTGAGGAATCAGATAGAAAATGTCAGTCACGTCCGCGGCGGTGCATACCGTCACCACTGGCGCAGATCACCAGTGGCCACTGTACCCCAAAGGGCCCAATACTAACCAGTGAGGAATTTCACAGCGGTTCCCGACCATCTCCCACCACGGCGCACAACATCACCAGCATTACCTCACTTCCACCTGTCCCTCCACACAGGACAGGCAGACGCCATTTCAAGGGGGGACAGGCCTATGGAATACTGCTGCGTCACAGGATAAATAGGCACATACTTGACAAATTACACTGTCCCATAACATTTTTACAGATTGTGGACTACTGTTGTGGCTCCATTGTTTAGTTCGTGACAGCCTCCTCACTCTTGTGTACCTTAGATACCTACCGCTGCGGATGAATAGGAGATGGAGACATACCCCCGTGTACAGACCCCTGATGGACTTGGCTACACTGGAGGACAGGCACATTATCCTCACCTATAGACTGGACAGGGTTACAATCACAGAGCTGTGTGCCCAATTGGAGCCTGACCTGTTATCTGCTATCCGTCATCCCACTAGGATCCCCTGTCATGTGCAAATACAATCAGTTCTCCATTTCATGGCAACTGGTTCTTTCCAAGTGACAGTGGGCTTGGCAGCAGGAATGTCACAGCCAATGTTCTCAATAGTGCTGACAAGAGTGTTGTCTGCCCTGATAAAACACATGTGCAGCTACATTGCATTCCCCCAGGTTGAGAATTTGGCCACTGTGAAGGCCGGGTTTTATGCAATGGGACATATCCCCAAAATAATTGGGGCGATTGACAGAACACATATTGCATTTGTCCCCACCGCCAGAATGAACAGGTGTTCAGGAATTGTAAGAGTTTCCACTCCATGAATGTGCAGATGGGGCGCTTAGACCAGTATATCTCCCACGTCAATGCTAGGTATCCAGGGTCGGTGCATGATGCCCTTGCCTGAGGAATAGCACTATTCTAAATGTGATGGCCCACCTACAGAGGCACAGGGTGTGGCTAATAGGTGAGCCCTGGTTCCCACCCAGTATATGTTGTTGTATGCCTATGGTGTTGGCCATATATGATAGTGTGTAGCTAAATGTTGTCCCTCAATATTTGCAGGTGACTCTGGTTACCCAAACCTATCATGGCTGCTGACCCCTGTGAGGAATGCCAGGATGAGGCATATGTGTGAACCAGAAGGATCATTGAAAGGGCCTTTGGCCTTCTGAAGACCAGGTTCCGGTGCCTCCATCTGACAGATGGATCCCTGTGCTACTCACCCAAGAAGGTCTGCCAGATAGTTGTGGCATGCTGCATGTCACACAACCTGGCCCTCAGACACCATGTACCTTTTCTGCTGGAGGAGGAGACTGGAGATGCCCCTGTGGCAGCAGTGGACCCTGTGGACAGTGAGGATGAGGAGGCAGAGGATGAGGATGAGGACAACAGAACATCTGTAATCCGTCAGTACTTCCAATGACACACAGGTGAGACAGTGCAACTTTACATTTCCATAACTTTGGTTGTATTCTGTGTGGCACTGGCATGCTGGTATTTCCCCCTTCTATGCCCACTTACTGTTACCTCTGGTTATTCATTTTGCAGATGCTGGTGATTTTACAAATACTCCTGGTGTGATCACAACAGCCAACTACTGGTCATTGATTCTATGCTCATTCTATGTACAGTTCATTTGCAATGGTTGTTCCTGTTTCAGTCAATACACATTTGAAATACATGACATACTTGAAATTGATTTTTATCCAAGGGTGTTTATTGTAGTGCTAATATATGGAGGAGGAAGTGCAATGGGATGGGGTGATGATGGAGGAAAGTTCAGGGTATTGTTTCAGTCTGTTCATAGCACAGGTGCATTGTCCAAGGAGACATAGGAAGGAGAGCAATGGCAGTTCAAGGTGGACAGGGTGACTGAATGGGACACAAGGGGGACAATCAGGAGACTTTCATTTCCTGGCGGGGGTCTTGGCAAGTGTCTATGGCTTCTGTCTGGATCGCAGGGAACATTTGCGGAGTGGTTCACCTTTTGCAGTGGGATGGGTGCTAGTGGCCTGTGAG
Organism: Pleurodeles waltl; assembly: GCF_031143425.1. NCBI lineage: Eukaryota > Metazoa > Chordata > Amphibia > Caudata > Salamandridae > Pleurodeles > Pleurodeles waltl. The sequence goes on from NC_090437.1 coordinate 266,817,102, forward strand.
TCCTGTGGCAGGGCCTCATGGCGATTATATGACGGAACACCGAATTAAAAACAACTACTAACCTTAACAACGAGGTCGGAACACCGACCTCGTCCTTACTACTAATGATTTTACCACGAATGCCTTAACAACGATATTTCGTTGTAAAGGCATTCCTGATAAAATCATTAGCAATAGGCACCATTCACCCTACATCCCTCACCCCACCCCCCAACCCCACCCCAAAACCTAAAACCCCCTGACCCCCCACCCACGCCCATAAACCAAAAACGCCCCACCCCCCCAGCCCCACCCTAAAACCTAAAACCCCCTGACCCCCACCCACTCCCCAAAACCAAAAACGCCCCACCCCCAACCCCACCCCAAAACCTAAAACCCCCTGACCCCCCACCCACTCCCCAAAACCAAAAACGCCCCACCCCCCAACCCCACCCCAAAACCTAAAACCCCCTGACACCCCACCCACGCCCCAAAACCAAAAACGCCCCACCCCCCCAACCCCACCCCAAAACCTAAAACCCCCTGACCCCCCACCCCCTCCCCAAAATCAAAAACGCCCCACCCCCCAATCCCACCCCAAAACCTACAACCCCCTAAACCCCCACCCCTTCCCCAAAACCAAAAACGCCCCACCCCCCAACCCCACCCCAAAACTTAAAACCCCCTAGCCCCCACCCCTCCCCAAAACCAAAAACGCCCCAACCCCACCCCAAAACCTAAAACCCCCTGACCCCCCACCCCCTCCCCAAAACCAAAAATGCCCCACCCCCCCAACCCCACCCCAAAACCTAAACCCACCACTTACTTTCGCCAACTCCCTTCTTTGTACCTTAACCACGCATGTTCGTTGTTCAGAACATACGTAGTTAAGGCACAAAAATACGAAGTCGTGGTTAAAAAAAGCATTCGTTTCGTTAACCACGACTTTCATAATAAAAAAGTCGTAAAAAAGGATGTTTCCCCCTCATGGCCACTAGCGGCATCAGAAGTGGAAGGCTGTTCAGATGACTGTCTAGTGGCAGGGGCCCGCTGGTGTGACACTGCCTCCTTCATAATGTTGGCTATGTCTGCCAGCACCCTGCTATGGAGATCAGGGTGTTGTTGATGGCCTGCAAGTCCTCCCTGGTCCCCTGATACTGTCCCTCTTGCAGCCGCCTGTTCTCCTGCACGTTGTCTAGGATCTGGCCCATCATGTCCTGGGAATGTTGATATGCTCCCAGGATCTCAGAGAGCGCCTCCTGGAGAGTTGGTTCCCTGGTCCTGTCCTGCCCCTGGTGCACAGCAGTCCTCCCAGTGTCCCTGATGGCCTGTGCCTCTGTCCACTGAACTGTGTGCCTACTGCCACTGACCCCAGGTCCCTGATTGTCTTGTGTGCGCGGTGTAGGCAGCGGTCCCTGTAGAGGTGGGCACACTGCTGATTGACGTGTCCTGGGGACAGAGGTTTGGGTACGCTGGGTGGGTGCTGTGGTGTTGTTTCCTGATGGGGGAGGCTCTGTGGTGGTCTGTGACTGGGCTTGGGTAACCGGCTGTCCAGTGGTCCCTGATGGGCCAGGTAGATCGTCCAGATCCTGAACACCATAGTTACTGTCATCACTGTGGGCCTCTTCAGTTGGGGGACTGGATAGTGCTGGCACCTCCTCTCCGGTGACATTGGCTGGGATACCTATGGGGATGGAAATGATGTGTTATGGTTAATGTGTATGACATATTGTGCATCCCTGGCTTCCCCTCTGTGGTTGGTGTTGCCCTGCAAGCTTTTATTTGTGTATGTTGGTGTGTGTTGGGATTGTAGTTCTCTATGCTGTGCATGCTTTAGTGATGAGTGTCCATGCAGGGCTGTGAGGGGTGTCCATGCATTGGTACAGCATGCAGGGCTTGGCATTGGGATTAGAGAGATGTGATGATGGAGTGTGTGGGATGTAGTGAAGTGATGGGAGTGAGGGTGAGGGTATGTGATGGTAGGGGGTGATAGTGGTTGAAAGTTGACTTACCAGAGTCCAGTCCTCCTCCGACTCCGGCCAGACCCCCAGGATGCAGTATTGCCAAGACTTGCTTCTCCCATGCTGTGAGTTGCGGGGGAGGAGGGGGGGGTCCAATGCCAGTCCTCTGGATAGTGAGCTGGTGTCTTGCTACTATGGAACGTACCTTCCCCCTAGGTCATCCCACCTCTTCCTGATGGCTTCCCTTGTTCTAGGATGCTGTCCCA